>NC_092717.1:52353602-53553602 GCF_047496885.1 Scyliorhinus torazame | reverse complement strand
GCATCTGCAGGCATTTCCAGTGAGCATGTTGTCTTAAACAGTCCTGACATTGATGTGTTTGTACTGTTCTTGGCAATCTGCAAAGACGTTGATGCTAAGCTCTACTTTTGCACAGGAAGAGGAAATGGCATGCTCACAATTGATAAAAGCAAATTACTGCGGATGCTGAAATCCGAAACCCAAACAGAAAATGCTGGATAATCTCAGCAGGTCTGACAGCATCTGTAGAGAGAGAACTGAGCTAACGTTTCAAGCCTGGGTGGCTCTTTGTCAGAGCTCAAACCTCTTTGACAAAGGGTCATCCAAACTTGAAACATTAGCCCCGTTCTCCACAGATGTTGTCAGACCTGCTAAGATTGTCCAGCATTTCTGTTTTGTTGACTATAATTGATGGTCATCTTATCTTTGATCACTTTGGTTGTTTTTCATGATGCGATTCAGTGAATGCTCTATATGGAATGGGGAAGGTGAAATCAGCGAAGTCCTGATTGCCAGTAAAGAGCACTATGCAGCATTTTGAGAAGTTAGGGACACCATTTGCTGTTTGGTAATATCCGTGAAGAACTAAAGGCATATGCATGTGAACTCTGTGCGGAGGTTAGATGTAGACAGGTGAATAAGACCAGATAGAACATCTTCAGGTTTTGCAGGGAAGTGCTTGCCTCCAAATAAAGATTCATTGTACAAGCATATACAGCATCCAAATCACATTTCTGCAATACACAAGTATGTCTTCAGAACATGCCAGAAATCCCATCTTGAAAGGATCATGGGTGGAAACTAAAATTATGTACTTTTCATAACATGGATGACGCTTCCTCCAAGACTAGCAAGTTTAATGAAGCTTGGGCAATGGTCATGAAAAAGACAGTGTGCACAAGGATGGTGTTCTTGTCTTCTCAGCAAACGACCTTGCACTGACAGTTGTTCATGTGAGAATCTTTGTCTGAAACCTCTTGGGCGCAAAGTTGATGTCCTTGGTTTGGATGGTAATGTTTCAGAGCTGCAAATGTAAGGCAAAATAAGTAAATAACTAATAATGAATAAGGAAATGTGATTATAGGGGAAAAACATGTCCCCATCCCCACATAGGCTATTAATCTCTACATCCCTCCCCTCTTATTACCTAAGGACCATTTACAGCTAAATGGGTGAATATGGGTATGTTGGATGTCAAATGAGTGCAATTGTCGCTCTGAAGTTTAAATAATCTTGTATAAATTAAATGGTTGCTGTTATAGATATTTTTTCCTCGGCAGTTGACATGAAAATTAATTTAGATTTATGTATAAGTGCACTATAAGATTATTCCACATCTCAGATGCTCTCCATGATACTTTTTTTTGACTTTCTTACACTAGCCATGCTCATAATTTACCAGGAATGGTGGTATGTCACATTTGCTAGCAAAAAGTCTATAGGATTATTATCTTTTTCACTTTGTTGCAATTTCCTCTGGTAACATTCAATTTTCAGACTTGGGAACCTGCATTTTTTGCTTCAGATATATATTTGACACATTTTTACACTGGTTCTAGGTACTTTTAGTCTCGCTACCACTGATGCGCAGTGGCAGCAGAGTTTACCATCTACAAGATTTACTGCCGTGCCTTCCAAACCCACAACTACCATTTAGGGGTGCAGGCACATGGGAACACCTCCACCTTCAGGTTCTCCTCCAAGCCACACACCATCTTGATGTAGAACTATATCGCTGTTTCTTCACTGTCACTGGCTCAAAATCCTGGCACTCCCTTCCTAACAGCACTGTGGGTTTACCTATGCCACATGGACTGCTGTGGTTTATGAAGGTGGCTCACCACCACCTTCTCGAGGGCAATTAGGAATGAATAATAAATGCTAACCGAGTCAGTGACAACTCCACCCTGAAAAAGAATAGCAAGGATATTAGGTTTGATTTTCTTCAGGACTCTGCTGATTAATTCCGTTGAATCATCCAGCTCATTTTTAAACTCACAGTAAAATAGGTTCAGTGTCTGGTCTGTATCACAATTACAGACGTCATTCAATAACATCAAGTAGATAGTTATTTTCAAGTATCTCTGTCTTCCAAAGAAAGTGCCAAAGGTTGAGTAAAAACTGATTGAGGTGTGAGGGAAGTCTACAGGCTACTGTTGGGAAGCGAGAAGGTCGCAAGTGGGGCTGTTATAAAATTCTGAGCAGAAAGTTCTGATTGATTGTATCAAAATGTGGAGGCCATTAGCATGGTGCTGGCTTTGAGATCAAAGCATGAAATGGATTACCAGAGAACATGAAATTGGCTTTGAATGACTCCCTTTCACAGCCTGCCACCCAAAGACACTTAGCAACAGCTGTTTTTCAGTACATTTTTCGCTTTGTGAGAGACATTACCGCACAATTTGTGAATTGCTCTGCAGCCGTTGTTGCTATTTGGCAGTCTCAGAATCAAAAAGGAAAGATTAAAATATTTAATTTCAACGAGACTATTTGTAGATATAGTTCAGAGATGGAACCTTCTCAAAGTAACTGGATCCAATCATTTCCCAGGATCAAGTGTGCTCACTAAAAAGAGAGAAATCAAATGAAAGAATTCAATAAATAGAACTTGAGGGTCTAATACATTTAACTGATTTTATTTGAGTTCATAGGAAATAAACATCTAAACATCTTAATGAAGGGTCGCGGCCCCATTTTGGGGGATCTCCATTATGGTTAACCCAGGGTATCTAAAATGAAAGTGCTGGCCCGCAGCTACGTATGGTGGCCAGGCATCGACACCAAAATCTAGAAACTCGCCCAGCAGTGCGGTCTGTACCAGGAATACCAGAAGCTTCCTCCAGCAGCACCCCTCCACTCTTGGGAATGGCCAGGGTGACCTCGGTCTCAGTTTCACATCGATTTTGCCGGCCCTTTCCAGGGATCAATGTTTCTGATCTTGGTCGACACCCACTCAAAATGGATGGACGTTCACCGAATCTTTTGACAACCTCCAAGGCCACAATCGAAAGGCTCCGACAGAGATTTAGCATACGCTGCATACCGGAGGACCCCGTCTTGGATAATGGGACGACGTTCACCAGCACAGAATTTGAGAACCTTTTACAGACAAACAGGATTTGCCACATCTGCACTGTACCACCCATTTCGAACGAGTAGTCTGGGCAGTCCAGACATTTAAGCGGGGTTGCGAAAACAGACTAAGGGTTCCCTCGAGACGCGCTGGCCTGTTTCTTCTTATGTTACAGGACCACGCCGCATGCCACCGAGGGTGGCACCATCAGAGCTGCTCATGGGGCGGCGCCTACGTACACGCCTAGGCCTCTTGTTGCTGGACATTGGCGGGAAGGTCCACAGCGTGCAGGAACGGTCAGAATTGGGCTCAAGCAGACATGAGCCCCTTCAGCGTTTTTTGCCCGGTGACGTGGTGCATGTCCAAAATTTCAGAACTGAGTAATGTGGGTTCTGGGCATCGTAATTAAGCAGACGGGGCCAGTGTCATATACGGTACGGGGCAGGGTCGAGAACCGAATCGCACACAGATCACCTCTGCAGCTGCGCTCCAGTATTAGTCGACCCTCATCGGATGAACTGGCACTTTTGCTGTCATCACCACCCTGTTGGCACCTGTACCGCCACCATGGGTTCAAGAACCCCAGGACGCTGAAGTGTTGTATGCGGAGGACTCAGATTCCGATATGGAAACGCAACCACCTGCGAACCTAATTTCCAATTTGAATCCAATTTCCTTTTGAAAGTTATTATTAAATCTGTCTGTCCCACACTTCAGATCATCATAACTCGCTGTGTAAAATAAGCTCTTCTGAATGCAGATTCTTTTTTTTTTAAGAAAATATTTTATTGAAGCATTTGTAATTTTCACAGTTTACAGTTTAACACTTTAAAATTCCTTAAACAACCGCGCGGGCCGACGCACGCAAAAAACCTAAAAACAACATCCCCTACTCAATGCAGATTCTTAATATCTGCAGTATTTTGTATTTTCTTTTCCTGGTAATGGCCATTGCTTTATGTATGAGAGGATGTTGCTACCAGTGGAAGTGAGAATAAGGAGCAAACTCAAGGTTGTGGACAGTTTTTTTTAAAAAAACCCAGCTTGAACTACAGTCACATTGGCCAGATCTGAGAGATTCTTGAAGTGGTTTACAAATAAGTCAGATGTTTTGACAGAAATTGATGCGGAATAGACTTAAAAACGTTATGAGGCTCTCTGTGCTGTTGGCAGGAAGTAAACAACAAACGTACAGATTTATGCAAATTTATAGGACCTTACAGCACCTACAAGTTTTGATCATGTGTATTTCAATTTCCCTTTTTGCTATCTTACCGTTCCTGTAGAATCTGCTGTACTGTTCCAAAAACTTTGCTTAATTTGCACTGGTAGATTATTTTCAACCAGTGAATGAATTTTAATAAATGTACGACATGGTCATTACCTTGTAATTGCCTCACACTCAACCATCTTACTGGAATAGATCATTATCTGTAGTTGATTTGAACTGAGACTTAAACTAACCTCTGAACTTCAACAGGTCAATCTTATGAAGTCCGAATGCTAGATAACCGAAAAATAGGAGATTTACCAGAAATAAGTGGAAAAATGGTTAAGGTGGGTCACCTTTTCATCAAATGACATACTGTTTAGTCAATAACTATCAGTGGAAATCAAAGACGAAAGCTCATTGATATATACTTAATTGTAATAATTTGACTGTGATTGCTCTCCGTGGCATACAATTTGAATCTAGACAATCGGTAAGAAGCTTTTGGCTGGTTAGTTAATTCCCCCTAAAGCAGCTGTAAGAAAGTAGGATCTGATATTGTTTGCCACAGTTGGTGTATTTCAGAAGTATTCATCCAGGTTGATCCAATGGATTTTTCTTTTGTACAGACCTGTAGGGGATCACAATAAAGATTAGGAATTCCAATGTGCTAATAATAATAATAATCTTTATTATTGTCACAAGTAGGCTTACATTAACACTGCAATGAAGTTACTGTGAAAATCCCCTAGTCGCCACACTCCGCCTGTTCAGGTACACAGAAGGGGAATTAAGAATGTCCAATTCACCTAACAGCACATCTTTCGGGACTTATGGGAGGAAACCGGAACACCAGCAGGAAACCCACGCAGACACAGGGAGAATATCTCCCTCTGAATGTCCTCACCGCTCCCTATTGTCTCCATCAGCTCTGGGTATACCCCTTCCATGGGCTCAGCATCAGGCTGGGGCCCAGCTGTATCCTGGGATACGGCAGACCTCCGACTGCTGTCTCGCCTGGGGGCTCGTGCCTCCACCTGATAGACATCAGCAGCTGTGTGGTGCTTATAAGATTGTGCCCCAGAAGCCTGACCACTAACATTTCCCACCGAGGTGTGTGTATCTGCGCTGGTGGAGGGTGGGGATGACAGCTGTGATGCCTCGATCGTGTCTTCCTTGGAGCTTTCCTCCAAAGTCGTCTCCAGGGAGGCTGGAGAGGGGGCTTTAGAGAGGGTGCAGAAGAGATTTACCAGAATGTTGCCTGGTATGGAGGGCATAAGCTATGAGGAGCGATTGAATAAACTCGGTTTGTTCTCACTGGAACGAAGGAGGTTGAGGGGCGACCTGATAGAGGTATACAAAATTATGAGGGGCATAGACAGAGTGGATAGTCAGAGGCTTTTCCCCAGGGTAGAGGGGTAAATTACTAGGGGGCATATGTTTAAGGTGAGAGGGGCAAGGTTTAGAGTAGATGTACGAGGCAAGTTTTTTACGCAGAGGGTAGTGGGTACCTGGAACTCTCTACCGGAGGAGGTAGTGGAAGCAGGGACGATAGGGACATTTAAGGGGCATCTTGACAAATATATGAATAGGATGGGAATAGAAGGATACGGACCCAGGAAGTGTAGAAGATTGTAGTTTAGTCGGGCAGTATGGTCGGCACGGGCTTGGAGGGCCGGAGGGCCTGTTCCTGTGCTGTACATTTCTTTGTTCTTTGTTCTTTGTTCACCCGGGATGGGCTGCGTTGTTGGCTGGAGGACCTGCGCGAGAATGGACATGTGGTCAGTGAGAGGGATGGGTCAGTCAGCAAGGCAAGAACAACTCTCGTTTGACAGGTCCTCCGGGTGTAACTCGGTGGTTCCTCACCTCTGCGGCATCCTCTGTGTGGGTGGCTGCCCTGTCCTCAACCACCCTAGTCACCTCCAAGGCCCCCTCCTTGAAGGAGGTGACACAGAGAGGGCATTGTTAGCCACATGTGAAGGAAGAGCTGGGGGGGCTGAAGGGGGAGGGTTGGGGGTTGCATGGAGAGTTGTGGGGGGGGGGGGCTCTAGTGGGGGCAGAAAGGTCTCAGAGGGGGGGTGGTAGGGGAGAGGCTTTGGTGTCTACTCACTTGTGCTGCCCAGTGTAGGCCGTTGACCTTTTTTCGGCACTGGAGGACGGTCCTCCTGGTCATACACCCGGAGCTTACAGCTATCGCCACCTCATCCTAGGCAGCACCTGGCTGCCCTGTGGCTGACCCTCCGGGACCCTCTGGGGAAACAGGACCTTTCCTCTCTTCCATTGCTTCTAGGAACCTCCCCAGATCTGCATCCCTGAATCTTGGGACCGATCTCCTGCGTGCCATTGTTGCTAGCTGGCTGGGGTTTAAACTGTGCTGCTCTACCTTGTTAGGGGCGTGGCTGGCGAGCGCGGTGCCGGTGAATTGGATGGCGAGCCTTCATTTGCGGCGAGAGGCCCATGGGGCCTCGTTAAGTGGACCAATTCCATTGAATGGCATTGTCGGCCTTGCTGGGCTGAGCGCCCTCGCAGCAGTTCCCGCTCGCTACCACACTTAGAAATCTTTCCGGAGAATCGCGCCGACTATGTCTTAGCATAGGTATCCATGATGTGGAGATGCTGGCTTTGGACTGGGGTAAGCACAGTAAGAAGTCTTACAACACCAGGTTAAAGTCCAACAGGTTTGTTTCACTTTATCCTGGTGTTGTAAGACTTCTTACTTAGCACAGGTAGTAATAGGAGAGAAGGTGGGTGCAAGTGGCCAGGGCTCCTATTCAATCCTTGCCAGTAATGCATCTGGGGGATAGATGGGCTCATTATGCAAACTAATGCTGATGTACCTCTCTCCTGTTGCTATCTTTTCTGAGTTAAGTTAACTTTGCCAAGACTAAGGACTGAACTTGTGACAGATTTGTACTATCTTCGCAGGAGGCAAAGAAAATTACATTTAGAGTCACCAGAGTAGATTTAGATTTGGGTGCAGTTTCCACTGGCTAACAATGTGGTCAAGTTCGGCAAAAGTTCCATGATTCATTGCCTTTTTATGTAGGAAATAAGTATGATTGTACCTTTTCAATCCTAGAGTATTGTGCGAGTTGTATTTCATGACCGTAGACTCCAATACAGCGAACATCAGCAGTTGGAAGGTTGGAAATGGAACCGGCCAGGAGATAGACTTCTTGATTTAGGTATGTTTTTTGCAATAGACTGGTCTTGCTTTTGTCAAGTTTCCCCTTCTCAAAGACAGATAATGTCGTATTTTTATGGTACAATAAATAAGGTTGATGAGCTTCAGGCACAAGTTGACACATGAACTATGCATTGCTGACAAAGAGAGAACTGCCTCAAAGAAGGGAAGAATTAGGAACTTGCTATTCCGAGCTACAAGATAGTCAGGAAACATAGGACACAAACAAAATTAGGTTCTGATGTCAGTATTGATCAAAAAAGCTATTACAACACTGCAAAGGGATGATGTCGTTGGTTAGAATTAAGGAACACCAGAGGAACTGTTAATCTACTGAGTGCATGTAATCTGCTGGTGTATATTATGGGCCACCAAACAGTGGAAAGGAGATAGGGGATAGCAATCAGCAGTGGGAGGCCTCACTAAGCAATGCTTGTCTAAGCTCAGCAGCTTCAGTGCTTGGGTTAGTGCCAGAGCCTGACTCCAGCCCAGGGGATAGATGTGCCGGGGTTGGGGATGCAGGTTGGGGAAAAAAGCAGCGGAGGGAAGAAGAGGCACAGGCCCATGAGGTGGAGAAATGGTGGGACATTCACCTGAATGAATTCCACTGTTTGGCTCTCAAATTCTTGGTCTGCAGAGATACTCGAGGACTATTGATTTTGACCCTCTCTGCAGCGTGGAGCCGAGTACAGCCGCATTCGGACATAGAGGTGTTTGGAGAATTTTCTGCACCAAGCAGAGGCTAGTGGTTCAAACAAGAGCCAATCTTAAGTGAGTTATGGCTGTCTGATGAATCTGTGGTTGTGCTGTTAGCTGCACTGTTGTTGATGTAATTTTACTTGAACTTTCTTTTTACTTCTTTGAATTTTACTTAAAATGATTGTAAAACTTACCTTAATTCAGCCTGTGGCTGTGACGAGAGTTGGGCTTTAACAAATCATTAATAATAAAGGTTTGGGTGGGACTGCTTTTTTCTCCCACCAACATCCCTGGTAGGCTCAGAGCACCAAACGGGGTTCATTGAGGGGTGGCAACTGGCCAATAATATTAGCCAATTTTGTGAAATTCTTCCGATATAAGCTAAATTTATCGAAGAGTGAGTGACGTATTTCTGGTTAATACCCAGGGAATGAGTACAAATCTGGAAGTTTTACCGTTCAAACTGGCCAAAACAAAATTTAGATACTTGGGTATACAAATACCACATGACTGAGACATGATGCTGAAATGAAACTTGTCTAGTTTGGTTGAGGTAGTGAAAGGGGATCTGAAGAGGTGGAATTCCCTGCCGTTATCCCTGGCGGGAAGAATATAAACAATTAAGATGAACATACTACCGAGATTCTTATTCGTCTCCCAAACTGTTCCAATATTCCTCTCAAAAAAGCATTCTTCCGTAGGCTGGACAGATTAATTTTGGAATTTGTATGGGCATGTAAAACTCCCAGAATTCTGAAGATCTTTTTGCAAAGCGGGAGGAAGGTTGGCACTCACAAACGTATACTACTATTAGGCGACAACTATTAGGCGACAAATATAGAGAAGTTGGGATGTTGATGGAAAGAAAAGAAATCCGAATGGGTTCGGGTAGAGGAGGCTTCCTGTATGAGGTCAAGTTTGAAAGCCTTGACCCCACTCCTGTTCTCTCTGGGCAGGTACACTAGGAATCAGTGGTTGCAGCTTCACTCAAAATATGGAACCAATTGAGACAACACTTTTGGGCTAAGAGGCATGTCAACATTGGCCTCATTATGTAGGAATCATTGGTTTATGCTGGGAAAGTTGGATTCAATATATGGTAGTTTGGGTAGAACGGTTGGTGGGTTTTTATTTTTTATAAATATTTTATTGAAAATTTTTGGTCAACCAACACAGTACATTGTGCATCCTTTACACAATATTATAACAACACAAATAACAATGACCTATTTTATAAACAAAAAATGAATAAATAATAAATAACAAAAATGAAAACTAACCCTAATTGGCAACTGCCTTATCACAAGTAACACTCTCCAAAAATATAATTTAACAGTCCAATATATAATTATCTGTCGCAACGACCTATACATATTATACAGTATATATTAACAACCCTGAGAGTCCTTCTGGTTCCTCCTCCCCCCCCCCCCCCACCCCCCGATCCTGGGCGGCTGCTGCTACCTTCTTTTTTCCATTCCATCTATCTTTCTGCGAGGTATTCGACGAACGGTTGCCACCGCCTGGTGAACCCTTGAGCCGACCCCCTTAGAACGAACTTAATCCGCTCTAGCTTTATAAACACTGCCATGTCATTTATCCAGGTCTCCACCCCCGGGGGCTTGGCTTCTTTCCACATTAACAATATCCTGCGCCGGCTACTAGGGACGCAAAGGCCAAAAGATCGGCCTCTCTCGCCTCCTGCACTCCCGGCTCTTGTGCAACCCCAAATATAGCCAACCCCCAGCTTGGTTCGACCCGGACCCCCACTACTTTTGAAAGCACCTTTGTCACCCCCATCCAAAACCCCTGTAGTGCCGGGCATGACCAAAACATATGGGTATGATTCGCTGGGCTTCTCGAGCACCTCGCACACCTATCCTCCACCCCAAAAAATTTACTGAGCCGTGCTCCAGTCATATGCGCCCTGTGTAATACCTTAAACTGAATCAGGCTTAGCCTGGCACACGAGGACGACGAGTTTACCCTGCTTAGGGCATCTGCCCACAGCCCCTCCTCGATCTCCTCCCCCAGCTCTTCTTCCCATTTCCCTTTTAGTTCATCTACCATAGTTTCCCCTTCGTCCCTCATTTCCCTATATATATCTGACACCTTACCATCCCCCACCCATGTCTTTGAGATCACTCTGTCCTGCACCTCTTGTGTCGGGAGCTGCGGGAATTCCCTCACCTGTTGCCTCGCAAAAGCCCTCAGTTGCATATACCTGAATGCATTCCCTTGGGGCGACCCATATTTCTCGGTCAGCGCTCCCAGACTCGCGAACTTCCCATCCACAAACAGATCTTTCAGTTGCGTTATTCCTGCTCTTTGCCACATTCCATATCCCCATCCATTCCCCCTGGGGCAAACCTATGGTTGTTTCTTATCGGGGACCCCGCCAAGGCTCCAGTCTTTCCCCTATGCCGTCTCCACTGTCCCCAAATCTTCAGTGTAGCCACCACCACCGGGCTTGTGGTGTAGTTCCTCGGTGAGAACGGCAATGGGGCTGTCACCATAGCCTGTAGGCTAGTCCCCCTACAGGACGCCCTCTCTAATCTCTTCCACGCCGCTCCCTCCTCCTCTCCCATCCACTTACTCACCATTGAAATATTAGCGGCCCAATAATACTCACTTAAGCTCGGTAGTGCCAGCCCCCCCCTATCCCTGCTACGCTGTAAGAATCCCTTCCTCACTCTCGGGGTCTTCCCGGCCCACACAAAACCCATGATGCTCTTTTCAATCCTTTTTTTAAAAAAAAGCCTTCGTGATCACCACCGGGAGGCACTGAAACACAAAGAGGAATCTCGGGAGGACCACCATCTTAACCGCCTGCACCCTCCCTGCCAGTGACAGGGATACCAAAGAACAAAGAAATGTACAGCACAGGAACAGGCCCTTCGGCCCTCCAAGCCCGTGCCGACCATACTGCCCGACTAAACTACAATCTTCTACACTTCCTGGGTCCGTATCCTTCTATTCCCATCCTATTCATATATTTGTCAAGATGCCCCTTAAATGTCCCTATCGTCCCTGCTTCCACTACCTCCTCCGGTAGTGAGTTCCAGGCACCCACTACCCTCTGCGTAAGAAAACTTGCCTCGTACATCTACTCTAAACCTTGCCCCTCTCACCTTAAACCTATGCCCCCTAGTAATTGACCCCTCTACCCTGGGGAAAAGCCTCTGACTATCCACTCTGTCTATGCCCCTCATAATTTTGTATACCTCTATCAGGTCGCCCCTCAACCTCCTTCGTTCCAGTGAGAACAAACCGAGTTTATTCAATCGCTCCTCATAGCTTATGCCCTCCATACCAGGCAACATTCTGGTAAATCTCTTCTGCACCCTCTCTAAAGCCTCCACATCCTTCTGGTAGTGTGGCGACCAGAATTGAACACTATACTCCAAGTGCGGCCTAACTAAGGTTCTATACAGCTGCAACATGACTTGCCAATTCTTATACTCAATGCCCCGGCCAATGAAGGCAAGCATGCCGTATGCCTTCTTGACTACCTTCTCCACCTGTGTTGCCCCTTTCAATGACCTGTGGACCTGTACTCCTAGATCTCTTTGACTTTCAATACTCTTGAGGGTTCTACCATTCACTGTATATTCCCTACCTGCATTAGCCCTTCCAAAATGCATTACCTCACATTTGTCCGGATTAAACTCCATCTGCCATCTCTCCGCCCAAGTCTCCAGACAATCTAAATCCTGCTGTATCCTCAGACAGTCCTCATCGCTATCCGCAATTCCACCAACCTTTGTGTCGTCTGCAAACTTACTAATCAGACCAGTTACATTTTCCTCCAAATCATTTATATATACTACAAAGAGCAAAGGTCCCAGCACTGATCCCTGTGGAACACCACTGGTCACAGCCCTCCAATTAGAAAAGCATCCCTCCATTGCTACCCTCTGCCTTCTATGGCCTAGCCAGTTCTGTATCCACCTTGCCAGTTCACCCCTGATCCCATGTGACTTCACCTTTTGTACTAGTCTACCATGAGGGACCTTGTCAAAGGCCTTACTGAAGTCCATATAGACAACATCTACTGCCCTACCTGCATCAATCATCTTAGTGACCTCCTCGAAAAACTCTATCAAGTTAGTGAGACACGACCTCCCCTTCACAAAACCGTGCTGCCTCTCACTAATACGTCCATTTGCTTCCAAATGGGAGTAGATCCTGTCTCTAAGAATTCTCTCCAGTAATTTCCCTACCACTGAAGTAAGGCTCACCGGCCTGTAGTTCCCGGGATTATCCTTGCTAACCTTCTTAAACAGAGGAACAACATTGGCTATTCTCCAGTCCTCCGGGACATCCCCTGAAGACAGCGAGGATCCAAAGATTTCTGTCAAGGCCTCAGCAATTTCCTCTCCAGCCTCCTTCAGTATTCTGGGGTAGATCCCATCAGGCCCTGGGGACTTATCTACCTTAATATTTTTTAAGACACCCAACACCTCGTCTTTTTGGATCTCAATGTGACCCAGGCTATCTACACACCCTTCTCCAGACTCAACATCTACCAATTCCTTCTCTTTGGTGAATACTGATGCAAAGTATTCATTTAGTACCTCGCCCATTTCCTCTGGCTCCACACATAGATTCCCTTGCCTATCCTTCAGTGGGCCAACCCTTTCCCTGGCTACCCTCTTGCTTTTTATGTACGTGTAAAAAGCCTTGGGATTTTCCTTAACCCTATTTGCCAATGTCTTTTCGTGACCCCTTCTAGCCCTCCTGACTCCTTGCTTAAGTTCCTTCCTGCTTTCCTTATATTCCACGCAGGCTTCGTCTGTTCCCAGCCTTTTAGCCCTGAAAAATGCCTCCTTTTTCTTTTTGACAAGGCCTACAATATCTCTCGTTATCCAAGGTTCCCGAAAATTGCCGTATTTATCTTTCTTCCTCACAGGAACATGCCTGTCCTGTATTCCTTTCAACTGACACTTGAAAGCCTCCCACATGTCAGATGTTGATTTGCCCTCAAACATCCGCCCCCAATCTATGTTCTTCAGTTCCCGCCTAATATTGTTATAATTAGCCTTCCCCCAATTTAGCACATTCATCCTCGGACCACTCTTATCCTTGTCCACCAGTACTTTAAAACTTACTGAATTGTGGTCACTGTTACCAAAATGCTCCCCTACTGAAACATCTACCACCTGGCCGGGCTCATTCCCCAATACCAGGTCCAGTACCGCCCCTTCTCTAGTTGGACTGTTTACATATTGTTTTAAGAAGCCCTCCTGGATGCTCCTTACAAACTCCGCCCCGTCTAAGCCCGTGGCACTAAGTGAGTCGCAGTCAATATTGGGGAAGTTGAAGTCTCCCATCACCACAACCCTGTTGTTTTTACTCTTTTCCAAAATCTGTCTACCTATCTGCTCCTCTATCTCCCGCTGGCTGTTGGGAGGCCTGTAGTATACCCCCAACATTGTGACTGCACCCTTCTTATTCCTGATCTCTACCCATATAGCCTCACTGCCCTCTGAGGTGTCCTCTCGCAGTATAGCTGTGATATTCTCCCGAACAAGTAGCGCAACTCCGCCTTCCCTTTTACATCCCCCTCTATCCCGCCTGAAACATCTAAATCCTGGAACGTTTAGCTGCCAATCCTGCCCTTCCCTCAACCAGGTCTCTGTAATGGCAACAACATCATAGTTCCAAGTAGTAATCCAAGCTCCAAGTTCATCTGCCTTACCCGTAATGCTCCTTGCATTAAAACATATGCACTTCAGGCCACCAGACCCGCTGTGTTCAGCAACTTCTCCCCGTCTGCTCTGCCTCAGAGCCACACTGTCCCTATTCCCTAGTTCTCCCTCAATGCTCTCACCTTCTGACCTATTGCTCCCGTGCCCACCCCCCTGCCATACTAGTTTAAACCCTCCCGTGTGACACTAGCAAACCTCGCGGCCAGGATATTTATGCCTCTCCGGTTTAGATGCAACCCGTCCATCTTATACAGGTCACACCTGCCCCGGAAGAGCTCCCAGTGGTCCAGATAACGGAAACCCTCCCTCCTACACCAGCTGTTTAGCCACGTGTTCGTCTGCTCTATCTTCCTATTTCTAGCCTCACTGGCACGTGGCACAGGGAGTAATCCCGAGATTACAACCCTCGAGGTCCTGTCTTTTAACTTTCTGCCTAGTTGAACTCCTGCTGCAGGACCTCATGCCCCTTCCTGCCTATGTCGTTAGTACCAATATGTACAACAACCTCTGCCTGTTTGCCCTCCCCCTTCAGGATTCCCTCTACCCGTTCGGAGACATCCTGGACCCTGGCACCAGGGAGGCAACATACCATCCTGGAGTCTCTTTCACGTCCACAGAAGCGCCTATCTGTGCCCCTGACTATAGAGTCCCCTATTACTATTACTCTTCTGCGCTTTGACCCTCCCTTCTGAACATCAGAGCCAGCCGTGGTGCCACTGCTCTGGCTGCTGCTGTTTTCCCCTGATAGGCTATCCCCCCCGACAGTATCCAAAGGGGTATATCTGTTCGAGAGGGGGACAACCACAGGGGATTCCTGCACTGACTGCCTGCCCTTTCTGGTGGTCACCCATTTCTCTGCCTGCACCTTGGGTGTGACCACATTTACATAACTGCGATCTATGACGCTTTCCGCCACCTGCATGCTCCTAAGTGCATCCAATTGCTGCTCCAACCGAACCATGCGGTCTGTGAGGAGCTGCAGTTGGGTGCACTTTCTGCAGATGAAGCCATCCGGGACGCTGGAAGCCTCCCGGACCTGCCACATCTCACAGTCAGAGCACAGCACCCCTCTAACTGACATTGCGTCAATTAATTAAAATTAAAATTTGTCTTTTTCTTTTTAAATACTTTTATTTTAAAATTGCAAAGTTACTGTCAACTATCTGTTTCCTAGCACTAGATTTCTAATAGAAATGCGATAGCTAACTATAATACTCTCCGATTTCTGGCTTAGATATCCTCTAAATTATAATTAAGTTATTATGTTTAATTAGTTCCCAAATACTCAAATTTTTTTTTTTTTAAATTTAGGTTAGAATCCCAACCAGCCACTCAGGTCACAGCTTTTCTGTGATGTCACTTCAGTTTCCCCCCGACACACAATTTGAAAAAAGGTATAAAAGTAAAAATCACTTACTTACCTTCTTACCTTCTGAGTGTCTTAGATATTCTCAGGTTCTCTCGCTGACAGAGACTGCTCCTCCACCTCCGATCCTTGACCTGCACAATGCTAATAATATAATAATATAATATGGCACTTACCTTACACCAATGGGTCTTATTATTAGGTTAGAGGAGGAGGGCGGGTGGGAGACACTACACGTGTAGTGTCTCGGGTTTCCTCTCCACCAGAATTTATTGGTTGGGGGGGGGGGGGAATTGCCAGAGGCCGAACTTCCGGTTCCCGCCTTATATAAAAACAAATAAAACAGAAAAGAAGAACAGACACGGGACCAGGCAAGGCTTATTAAATTCACTACTCACCTCCCAGAAGGCCCCTGCGCACCGCTGCCGCCGAAATCCAAAGGGCTGCTCCTGTAAAGGTAAGGTTTTTAAATACACTACTCACCTCCAAGAAGGCCCCTGCGCACCGCTGCCGCCGAAATCCAAAGGGCTGCTCCTGTAAAGGTAAGGTTTTTAAACTCACTACTCACCTCCCAGAAGGCCCCTGCGCACCGCTGCCGCCGAAATCCAAAGGGCTGCTCCTGTAAAGGTAAGGTTTTTAAATACACTACTCACCTCCAAGAAGGCCCCTGCGCACCGCTGCCGCCGAAATCCAAAGGGCTGCTCCTGTAAAGGTAAGGTTTTTAAATACACTACTCACCTCCCAGAAGGCCCCTGCGCACCGCTGCCGCCGAAATCCAAAGGGCTGCTCCTGTAAAGGTAAGGTTTTTAAATACACTACTCACCTCCAAGAAGGCACCTGCGCACCGCTGCCGCCGAAATCCAAAGGGCTGCTCCTGTAAAGGTAAGGTTTTTAAATACACTACTCACCTCCCAGAAGGCCCCTGCGCACCGCTGCCGCCGAAATCCAAAGGGCTGCTCCTGTAAAGGTAAGGTTTTTAAATACACTACTCACCTCCAAGAAGGCCCCTGCGCATCGCTGCCGCCAAAATCCAAAGGGCTGCTCCTGTAAAGGTAAGAGCTTTTAAACTCACTACTCACCTCCCAGAAGGCCCCTGCGCACCGCTGCCGCCGAAATCCAAAGGGCTGCTCCTGTAAAGGTAAGGTTTTTAAATACACTACTCACCTCCAAGAAGGCCCCTGCGCACCGCTGCCGCCGAAATCCAAAGGGCTGCTCCTGTAAAGGTAAGAGCTTTTAAACTCACTACTCACCTCCCAGAAGGCCCCTGCGCACCGCTGCCGCCGAAATCCAAAGGGCTGCTCCTGTAAAGGTAAGGTTTTTAAATACACTACTCGCCTCCAAGAAGGCCCCTGCGCACCGCTGCCGCCAAAATCCAAAGGGCTGCTCCTGTAAAGGTAAGAGCTTTTAAACTCACTACTCACCTCCCAGAAGGCCCCTGCGCACCGCTGCCGCCGAAATCCAAAGGGCTGCTCCTGTAAAGGTAAGGTTTTTAAATACACTACTCACCTCCAAGAAGGCCCCTGCGCACCGCTGCCGCCGAAATCCAAAGGGCTGCTCCTGTAAAGGTAAGGTTTTTAAATACACTACTCACCTCCAAGAAGGCCCCTGCGCACCGCTGCCGCCGAAATCCAAAGGGATGCTCCTGTAAAGGTAAGAGCTTTTAAACTCACTACTCACCTCCCAGAAGGCCCCTGCGCACCGCTGCCGCCGAAATCCAAAGGGCTGCTCCTGTAAAGGTAAGGTTTTTAAATACACTACTCACCTCCCAGAAGGCCCCTGCGCACCGCTGCCGCCGAAATCCAAAGGGCTGCTCCTGTAAAGGTAAGGTTTTTAAATACACTACTCACCTCCAAGAAGGCCCCTGCGCACCGCTGCCGCCGAAATCCATATCCCATCTCTTGAAATCCTCCTCCATTTGTTCCACCAACCGCGTTAAATTTAACCTATGCAATGTGCCCCAATTCTTGGCTATCTGGATCCCCAGGTAACGAAAGTCCCTTGTTACCTTCCTCAACGGTAGGTCCTCTATTTCTCTGCTCTGCTCCCCTGGATGCACCACAAACAACTTACTTTTCCCCATGTTCAATTTATACCCTGAAAAATCCCCAAACTCCCCAAGTATCCGCATTATTTCTGGCATCCCCTCCGCCGGGTCTGCCACGTATAGTAGCAAATAGTCCGCATACAAAGATACCTGGTGTTCTTCTCCTCCTCTAAGTACTCCCCTCCACTTCTTGGAACCCCTCAACGCTATCGCCAGGGGCTAAATCGCCAGTGCAAACAATAATGGGGACAGAGGGCATCCCTGCCTTGTCCCTCTATGGAGCCGAAAATATGCAGATCCCCGTCCATTCATGACCACGCTCGCCATCGGGGCCCTATACAACAGCTGCACCCATCTAACATACCCCTCTCCAAAACCAAATCTCCTCAACACCTCCCACAAATAATCCCACTCCACTCTATCAAATGCTTTCTCGGCATCCATCGCCACTACTATCTCCGTTTCCCCCTCTGGTGGGGCCATCATCATTACCCCTAACAGCCTCCGTATATTCGTGTTCAGCTGTCTCCCCTTCACAAACCCAGTTTGGTCCTCGTGGACCACCCCCGGGACACATTCCTCTATTCTCATTGCCATTACCTTGGCCATGATCTTGGCATCTACATTTAGGAGGGAAATAGGTCTATATGACCCGCATTTTAGAGGGTCCTTTTCCTTCTTTAAGAGAAGCGATATCGTTGCTTCAGACATAGTTGGGGGCAGATGCCCCCTTTCCTTTGCCTCATTAAAGGTCCTCATCAGTAGCGGGGCGAGCAAGTCCACATATTTTCTATAGAATTCGACTGGGAATCCATCCGGTCCCGGGGCCTTTCCCGCCTGCATGCTCCTAATTCCTTTCACCACTTCTTCTACCTCGATCTGTGCTCCCAGTCCCACCCTTTCCTGCTCTTCCACCTTGGGAAATTCCTGCCGATCCAAGAAGCCCATCATTCTCTCCCTCCCATCCGGGGGTTGAGCTTCATATAATTTTTTATAAAATGTCCTGAACACTCCATTCACTCTCTCCGCTCCCCATCTCTCCTTCCTCATCCCTCACTCCCCCTCTTACCCTTGCTGCTCCCCTTTTCCTCAATTGGTGTGCCAGCAACCTGCTCGCCTTCTCCCCATATTCGTACTGTACACCCTGTGCCTTCCTCCATTGTGCCTCTGCAGTGCCCGTAGTCAGCAAGTCAAATTCTACATGTAGCCTTTGCCTTTCCCTGTACAGTCCCTCCTCCGGTGCTTCCGCATATTGTCTGTCCACCCTCAAAAGTTCTTGTAGCAACCGCTCCCGTTCCTTACTCTCCTGCTTCCCTTTATGTGCCCTTATTGATATCAGCTCCCCTCTAACCACCGCCTTCAACGCCTCCCAGACCACTCCCACCTGGACCTCCCCATTATCATTGAGTTCCAAGTACTTTTCAATGCACCCCCTCACCCTTAGACACCCCCCCTCATCTGCCATTAGTCCCATGTCCATTCTCCAGGGTGGGCGCCCTCCTGTTTCATCCCCTATCTCCAAGTCCACCCAGTGTGGAGCGTGATCCGAAATGGCTATAGCCGTATACTCCGTTCCCCTCACCTTCGGGATCAACGCCCTTCCCAGCACAAAAAAGTCTATTCGCGAGTAGACTTTATGGACATTGGAGAAAAACGAGAACTCCTTACTCCTAGGTCTGCTAAATCTCCACGGGTCTGCACCTCCCATCTGCTCCATAAAATCTTTAAGTACCTTGGCTGCTGCCGGCCTCCTTCCAGTCCTGGACTTCGACCTATCCAGCCCTGGTTCCAACACTGTATTAAAATCTCCCCCCATTATCAGCTTTCCCATCTCTAGGTCCGGAATGCGTCCTAGCATCCGCCTCATAAAATTGGCATCATCCCAGTTCGGGGCATATACGTTTACCAAAACCACCGTCTCCCCCTGTAGTTTGCCACTCACCATCACGTATCTGCCCCCGTTATCCGCCACTGTAGTCTTTGCCTCGAACATTACCCGCTTCCCCACTAATATAGCCACCCCCCTGTTTTTCGCATCTAGCCCCGAATGGAACACCTGCCCCACCCATCCTTTGCGTAGCCTAACCTGGTCTATCAGCACGGTAGCATAGTGGATAGCACAATTGCTTCACAGCTCCAGGGTCCCAGGTTCGATTCCTGGCTTGGGTCACTGTCTGTGCGGAGTCTGCACGTCCTCCCCGTGTGTGCGTGGGTTTCCTCCGGGTGCTCCGGTTTCCTCCCACAGTCCAAAGATGTGCAGGTTAGGTGGATTGGCCATGTTAAATTGTCCTGAGTGTCCAAAATTGCCCTTCGTGTTGGGTGTGGTTACTGGGTTAAGGGGTTATGGGGATAGGGTGGAGGTGTGGGCTTCGGTATGGTGCTCTTTCCAAGAGCCGGTGCAGACTCGATGGGCCGAATGGCCTCCTTCTGCACTGTAAATTCTATGAATTCTATCAGTTTCAGGTGCGTTTCCTGTAACATAACCACATCTGCCTTAAGTTTCTTAAGGTGTGCGAGTACCCGTGCCCTCTTTATCGGCCCGTTCAGCCCTCTCACGTTCCACGTGGTCAGCTGGGTTGGGGGGCTTCCTACCCCCCCCCCCCCCCTCCTTGTCGATTAGCCATCCCCTTTTTCCAGCTCCTCACCCGGTTCCCACGCAGCTGTATCTCCCCCAGGCGGTGCCCCCCCCCCCCCGCCCATCCTCTCCCATACCAGCTCCCCCCTCTCCCCAGCAGCAGCAACCCAGTAATTCCCCCCTCCCACCCCCCACCCCCCGCTAGATCCCCCACTAGCGTAATTACTCCCCCCATGTTGCTCCCAGAAGTCAGCAAACTCTGGCCGACCTCGGCTTCCCCCCCCGTGACCTCGGCTCGCACCGTGCGACGCCCCCTCCTTCCTGCTTCTCTATTCCCGCCATGATTATCATAGCGCGGGAACCAAGCCCGCGCTTCTCCCTTGGTCCCGCCCCCAATGGCCAACACCCCATCTCCTCCACCTCCCCTCCTCCCCCCATCACCACCTGTGGGAGAGAGAAAAGTTACCACATCGCAGGATTAGTACATAAAACTCCTCTCTTCCCCCCCCCCCCCTTTTTAACCCCCCTCTTCGCCCCCCACATTCGCCCCACCACTTTGTTCAAACGTTCTTTTTAATAACCCGCTCATTCCAGTTTTTCTTCCACAATAAAAGTCCACGCTTCATCCGCTGTCTCAAAGTAGTGGTGCCTCCCTCGATATGTGACCCACAGTCTTGCCGGTTGCAGCATTCCAAATTTTATCTTCTTTTTATGAAGCACCGCCTTGGCCCGATTAAAGCTCGCCCTCCTTCTCGCCACCTCCGCACTCCAGTCTTGATAAACGCGGATCACCGCGTTCTCCCATTTACTGCTCCGAGTTTTCTTTGCCCATCTAAGGACCATTTCTCTATCCTTAAAACGGAGGAATCTCACCACTATGGCTCTGGGAATTTCTCCTGCTCTCGGTCCTCGCGCCATCACTCGGTATGCTCCCTCCACCTCCAACGGACCCGCCGGGGCCTCCGCTCCCATTAACGAGTGCAGCATCGTGCTCACATATGCCCCGACGTCCGCTCCCTCTGCACCTTCAGGAAGACCAAGAATCCTCAGGTTGTTCCTCCTTGCGTTGTTCTCCAGTGCCTCCAACCTTTCCACACATCGTTTCTGATGTGCCTCATGCGTCTCCGTCTTCACCACCAGGCCCTGTATGTCGTCCTCATTCTCGGCTGCCTTTGCCTTCACGACCCGAAGCTCCCGCTCCTGGGTCTTTTGTTCCTCCTTTAGCCCTTCGATCGCCTGTAGTATCGGGGCCAACAGCTCTTTCTTCATTTCCTTTTTGAGCTCTTCCACACAGCATTTCAAGAACTCTTGTTGTTCAGGGCCCCATGTTAAACTGCCACCTTCCGACGCCATCTTGGTTTTTGCTTGCCTTCCTTGCCACTGTTCTAAAGGATCCACTGCAATCCGGCCACTTTCTCATCCTTTTTTCATCCGCACCCAGGGGGGATTCCCTTCTGGTTTACCGCACAGTGTTTTTAGCCGTCAAAATTGCCGTTGGGGCTCCTATCAAGAGCCCAAAAGTCCGTTTCACCGGGAGCTGCCGAAACGCGCGACTCAGCTGGTCATCGCCGCACCCGGATGTCCGGGGGTGGGGTTTATTTATTAAAGGAAGATTTGCAAAACTGGAAGAATTACTTGGGAAATTTGAATTGCCTCTAGGGAGTGAATTTAGATACATTCAGGACAAAAAACTTTGCACGCAATGAACCACTCTCGTTTCCTCATCTGCCAGAAGTTACGCTACTGGAAAAATTATTAACTCGGGATGACCTGGGAAAAGGGAAAACTGGAGAAATTTGAGTGGCTATTGGAAACTGATAAGGGGCCAATAAGAAGAAATAAGAAAGAAGTGGCAGGAGGAGTTGGGAATCAAGCTTGGAGGGGGGATCTGGAGTGAGATCATGCACCAAATTATCTTGTGCTTGGATGAGCTTCATTCAGTTCTAGGTAGTGCACAGGACTCATGACGAGGGCCCGGATGAGCCCCAAAAAAGATGAATGTGAAAAGTGGGAGCGGATTGGCAAAACGTTCACATCTGTTCTGGGAAGGGATTTCTGGCCTGCAGTATTTTACACAATATCAAAGATAGTGCGGGTCAAATTGGCACTGTGCCCTTTGGTGGGGGCTGACGTAGTTGCCTTTGCCCCACTAATTGCAAGACAACAAAATCCTATTAAGTTGGAGATCTATGGTGCCAGCAGAGGTTTCGGCATGGCTGTGAGATCTGGTTGAAATTTTGAAATTAGATAAAATTAAATTTGCACTCTGGATCAGAAGAAAAGTTTTTTGTGAAATGGAAGCTCTTTCTATCCTTTAAAGAAATTTTTGGCACCAAAGGTAAGGGGAGAGGGGAGGGTTTAGGGATAGGACAGGAAAATAAGGGATTATTTTGGGGAGGGAATAAAAGGGGAGAACAATTTGTTCAAACTGAGAAAAGAAATCACTAAATATGAAGTACATGTGAATTAAACCATTTGTTATCTGATGGTTAACTTGGTACTGTAGAATTCTTGAGGGCAATTGGGGATGGTCAATAAAAAAAAATGATGGCCGAGCTAGTAATGTCCACACCTTGTGAAATAATTTTTTAAAAAGTGTGTTAATTCCCTTTACTGCGCAGTCGTACCTTTGAAAGTCTGTATCCTGATGTATTTGTCAGAACTCACTTTACATAGAAGTATTGAGGGGAAAGAAACATGAAATTGACAGAACAAAGCTGAAGAAGGCTGAAAGTGTTCATTGCTTGCAATTAATTTGAAAGGGGCTGCAGATGTTAGACTCATTTCCCAATAAGTTATTTTGTACCAAGTAGGTAGAATTTTCATTTTGAAAAGGGGATACGAGAGATTTATTTATAAGAAATTAACAAATCTAAGTTAAAAGATTTGGAAAACTCCTAAATACAATTAGCACAAATACAGAAGGTAATGTATATTTCGAAGTGCAAGAAAAAAATAGTGAGTTTCCAGAAACCTGAGTGAGTTGATCAGCATACCACATATACAATAGTGAGCTATATAAACCGGGAAGTTTCAATCCTAAAGTTATTCCGTATCTCTTTTCACGTTATCAGCATTTACACATCATGGACTATTTCTCTCACATTAGCTCTGATCATTTGGAAGAAGAGTAGAGAGCTGGATGGTGTAGTTTGCATTATAATGAATAACTAAATATTAACATTGGTTATTTTCCGTTTCCTTTTATTAAGTTCCTGTACTGCAGATATAACAATTATATTTATCTTTTTAAACTACAGATGTTCCAATGTCTGTTGGAATCATTGACCCCAGGACTAATCCAGCACAACTGAATACTATTGAATTTCTATGGGACCCAGCAAAACGCACTTCTGCTTTTATTCAGGTTGGTAGAGATGCTTGTTCTTTGTGAAACTAGAGATGTTTTGGTGTAAATAATGGTATAACCGCTAATCAGATAACATACTAGATAGCTAACGGGTGCCACTGGGTATAATCAGAAATGGCCACCTGAAGTTAGAAGTGCAAGTTCTATATGTTTGGATGTGGGTTTATGTATACAGTGAACAAAATGCTTCTCTGCCTAGCTTTGAAAGCCTAGAGAATTGTTGATTTTTGAAATAATCATGTATTTTTTTTCTGTTAATTGTTTTATTAGAGCTACTCAAGAGGTGGACTTGCATTTTGTAGAGCCCTGCACTCATCTTCATTTCAGCACCCCCCCCCCCCCCCCACCCCCTACTAATGACGCCCCTCGAGTTCGCATCACAGAATGAAAAGACACAAGCCACAAAAATACACAAATTGACCACTGCTTAACTGCGTTAGTGCTTTTTAAACTTGTAAAAAAAAAAAGCCTGTGTGTGATATATATATATATATATATATATATATATAAATATATATATATATATATTGGCTGAATTGAAATCCATGCTAACCTCTTGTCAAAATGACAGTAAAGATGGTCAACATTGCGACGTGTGTCTTGAGACGAGCAAATGTGGAACTTGCTGATGCAATGAGATGGAAAAATCAGCCGTTGACATCACTGCATCACAGACCAGTGCAGCATAGAATGCACCAGTCCAGTGCAGGAGAAAATACTCCAATCAACATGATGCATACGCTGTCATTCAGTATATTTCACTTAGTTTCATTCAGTTTCAGAAGTTAACTTCCTGACTTTCGCTCTCAAAATCAAAGAAGTTATTGCCATAAGTTCACGTGAGTGGAATGTCCAGTAAGTCCACTTCCAATAACAGTGGCTTTGTCTGCAGAATTTTGTTCTTTGCCCCAGAAGAGACTTTCTGACAGCCAGTCTGGAGAACAAGGTGGTTAGAACTATCAGCATGTGATCAGCTGCAGCCATTGTATCAGACCAGCAATGGTTATTTTGTAAAACAGCATTTAAGAATAAGGAAGACAGACACTTTACATGTTCGAGCTTCGTCCCTGTTGGCATGACAATTTAGATGGCTTTTTTCCTATGCATTTTCTTCACAAAATCATCAGTTACAATAGTGTAGGTAAAATCTTGTAAAAACGAAGTTTCAGTCGTCAATATTACTGAATTATCAAATGTTCCTGACTCATCGTACTTAAATAATTCAACTCTTTTCAAAACAAAAAGAACACCGGAAGCATTTGTGACACGTAGTGTTAAAAATATTTTCAAAATGGTTTCCACATTTGAAAAGGTTGCCTGCAAACCATCACGTACAAGTCAGCTGGTCATCTTGAAGCACAGAGCTCATCATTATCG
Organism: Scyliorhinus torazame; assembly: GCF_047496885.1. Lineage (NCBI taxonomy): Eukaryota > Metazoa > Chordata > Chondrichthyes > Carcharhiniformes > Scyliorhinidae > Scyliorhinus > Scyliorhinus torazame. Next base: position 53,529,014 of record NC_092717.1, on the reverse strand, counting down.
ATGAAATGCTTGAATTGTTTCGCTTCATCTTCAAAAAGATTTGTCTATGCCCTCCCAGTAGAATTCGCTTAATTTCCTACTGCAGTGGCTTTTAGCATTCTCATCCAAACCTCTGTCGAGGCTAACTGAGGCTAACAATTGTGCAGCATTCAATAATTGTTGTATCAACATTTTGCAGGGATTTGCTGATGGTATTAATTCTTTGAAGTAAACATTTCCACACAACAGTAAAAATAGTAATACCGTACTTTTCAAGCTTCTCTGATAAGGATTTTGCTTCAGTTTTCACATGTGGTTGTTCTGAATTTGACGCGGCTATATCTAATAAGGTTTCCTTTATATCAGCAAAGTTCATTTTCAAAACCAAAACAGCATCTGCACGAGTGGACCACCTGGTGTCCCAAATTCTTTTTACATTCAAATGTTTTCCATTTTCCTGCTCCAAGCATGATCGCTATATATTCCACCGATGCGGGCAAGTGGAAAAAAGGCATACACATCTTGAACAAAGTCAAAAAAATGTACAGTTCTCTCACAGGATTCAGCTGCGGCGTTGCATTTAATAATTCAAGGAGTGACTGGAACATGGGATGAATAATGCACAGGGGCTTGTATTGTTCAGTCTTGCTTGTACCATCAATCATAGAATCCGTACAGTGCAGAACGAAGCCATTCGGCCCATCAAGTCTGTACCAACCCTCTGGAAGAACACCTTATTTAGGCCCACTCTCCTGCCCTATCTCCATTACCCCACCTAACCTGCGCATCTTTGGACTATGGGAGGAAACCAGAGCACACAAAGGTGACCCGTGCATTGAACACAGGTCACTGGTGCTAACAACTGTGCCACCATGCTGTCCTTGTAGACCTGAATATTTTCCTGCCATATTTGCAGCATTATCGAAGCTCTGTCCACGATAATTTTTTATGTCAAAACCTAAATTTGAAATGATTTCCAAAGCAGTTGTCTCCAGACACAGATGTATGGGAATGTAGCTGGACAAAACAGAAATCGCTCTACAACTTCACCATCGCTGGTCACATATCTTAAAATTAATGTTAATTGGTCCACATGATTCACATCTGGTATTGAATCAACTATTATGGAATAGTATTTGACACACTTTACTTCATTGGTGAACTGATTTCTGAGCTGCTCTGCCATTATAGTGTTGAAATCATTCTAGATTATGTACGTTAAAAAGTTGGTCTTCCCTGAGCCACAATATTAACTTTTCAAATGCTCTTCGAGAATCTCATCAAATTCACTGAGATATTCAGGCAGGCTAAAAAATGACCTCTTCGATTTGACAATGATTATTCAGGCGGCATGCTGGCACAGTGGTTAGCACTACTACCTCACAGCACCAGGGACCCGGGTTTGATTCTGACCTCTGTGGAGTTTGCATATTCTTCCCTATTCTACGTGAGTTTCCTAAGGGTGATCTGATTTCCTCCCACAGTCCAAAGATGTGCAGGTTAGGTGGATTGGATATGCGAAATTGACCCTAGGTGGAGTTACACAGCTGGGTGGGGGATTGGACCTAGGTTAGGGTGCTCTTTCAGATGGTCAGTGCAGTCTCATTGGGCTGAATGGCCTGCTTCTGCACTAGGGATTCTATGACTCATCGTGTCCTCTTCGAGGTAGTCCCAAAGAAGACAGCAGTTTGACTGTGACAACAACACATTTCTGCACTTCCCTCTAATAAGAACACTCCTTTTTAAACTGAGCCGATAAACACAAAATCTATTTTTTCTAGATATTTAATATCTTGTGAATGAATGTGCACATAGGTTTAATATGAGCTTTGGAAGTTTCATGATCAGCAATATCTTTTACTAAGGTCAGGGAATAATTTGCAAACTTAACAGTAGACTGCCTTAGAGGTTTGCGAAAAAATTCAATCGATTTCTGATTTCCGTCATCCCATTTCTCTTCACCCTCAGAAAATGGCACTTATTTTTTAAAAATAAATTTAGAGTACCCAATTCATTTTTTCCAATTAAGGGGCAGTTTTGTGTGGCCAATCCACCTACCCTGCATATCTTTGGGTTGTGGGGGTGAAACCCACGCAAACACTGGGAGAATGTGCAAACTCCACACACACAGTGACCCAGGGTCGGGATTGAACCTGGGAGCATGGTGCCGTGAGGCAGCAGTGCTAACCACTAGGCCACCGTGCCGCCAGGTAAATGGCACTTATGAAGACTTCTAACCTGCTTTCGGCCTCCAACCTCAAACTCTTTTCTCAAAATTTCCATATTACCTATATTTCTGGTTTATTTAGTACAAAATATTCTATTATATCCAGTGGAACAGATTTTAGCCATCAGCCAATGTCTTCAGGGTTCGTTTCTTCCCTCCCTTCAAAAGAAGAAATATCTCGCAGATCTATTGCCATTTCAGATTCCACATATTGTTCAACATTTTCAGGCGATGTGGCTTCTCCGGAAATCAGCATGTCTGATTCGTTAGATAATTCACCCAACTTTTGCTGGATGAGGATGAATGTGCAGTTTGTGCACTGTTCAGATCTCCAAACTTTTTAAAGTAAAATGACAAATTTGTCTTTTTGCCAAACTTTGTTCTCTTGCCTTGCCTTCAATTTTCTATATTTTTGACTGCCAGATTGACAGTGTTGCTTCATGTTAACTGATCTTTCTTGGCTTTAATGAATATGAATTTTCTAAAAGAGCAGGCTTCTTTTGACCTCCTCAGCCCTGGGGGTCGAGCCACTCCTTTCCCCTTGTCGACCTCGCCTTGTTGCTGGCTCAGGCTGACCGGCTATGGCCTCGTCTGCCCAGCCCTCCTCAGCCCTAGCCCGTGAGTCAAGTCGCCCCGCTGCTTCCCTCGACGACAGGCACCTCACCTCGCTCGACCAGCCCACCTCGGTCCCTGGCTATGGCCTGCCCTCTTCTGCTATGGGTCGAGATTGAGAATCTTGTTGCTTTTTTTTGCAAAAGTGCAGGAAATATTTGTCTAGATGGCTGCCTCACCCTCCTAGTCACCTTGTCACCTCAAAGACTTTGGATTAGTGTTTTCCTGCTTAAAGGAAACTTCTAAGGAAGAAATTTGATGGCTCTCTGCATTGCCTGCTGATAGGCGAGCCTATGAGTAGGCTATGCAGAGCTATCAGACTTTGATGGGTGCCCAAGAACTATCCACAGACACCGGACACCTCTATCTACTGAAAAGTCCAGAAATGTTATTGTGCAGTTTGTTGCAGCTTAACTATTTTTAATGTATTACATTTTAATCCCAGGAACGTCACATTTTTCTTGCAGGTACATTGCATTAGCACAGAATTTACTCCCAGAAAACATGGGGGTGAGAAGGGGGTTCCATTCAGGATTCAGATAGATACTTTCAAGGAAAATGAAACCGGAGAGTATACAGACCATCTTCATTCAGCCAGCTGCCAAATTAAAGTTTTCAAGGTACTGCGTGACACATTTTTGTTTAATGTTACATTACCGCACTGCATCTTTAAGATATTACAAATGGTGATTTAATATTCTGGCAAACCTCTATGGATAGTGAGTATACTTGTCAAATGGTGGTAGTTGCAAAAATAAATATTTGTAAATCTGGAGCACCCAGAATTGAGAAGCTATCCTACCATTACTTGAAACTTACACCAAGAGAAAAACATTTATATTTTTTATTTTTTGAATTCCTGATATGCCTTATTCCTGCTATGAAAGTATGTCTTCAAAGTTCCCACCGGCAGTGAGTTTCATGCATTTGCTTTGGTCAGATAGTGTTTCAAATCCTGATTTTTGAGGGTCCTGACTATATGAAAAAATGAAATGAAATAAATCGCTTATTGTCACAAGTAGGCTTCAATGAAGTTACTGTGAAAAGCCCCTAGTCACCGCATTCCGGCGCCTGTTCGGAGGCTGTTACGGGAATAATATATACATTGAAATGGAAGCTTAATCAAGTTGTAAACCTTTCAGTGCCCAAGACTTCATTTCTATTTTGTTTCTTTTCATCTTCATATTGCTGACATTTGCACAGATAATCTTCTCCAAGATAGGAATCTGTCCCTAATGGCCTTCAGTTCTGTGGTAAAGGTTTGAGTAAATTGGAACCTTGTATATTGTTGTGTAGCTTTTTATATAGGACTGTCATTTTGTGGATCCTGTGATGTGAAACTTTTCAATAGTTTGGCAATTTTCCATTTTTTTCCTGTCTGCCTAAAGTGTTGTGTGAGGTGATTTAATGGGAACTGGTACATTGGCACTCCTAAAATGCTGCTATAAAATGCTGCTTTAAAATGCTTCTTTTGATGGGTGAGTCCAGAGTGAATTTTGGCAGACTGTTCAATTGTGGAGAGGGCTTCATGAAGCTAAGAAAATATCTTTCCATAGATGTGCTTTAAGGATCAGTGATTTTTTAAAAATTCAGGAGGCAAATCTTTATTTCCCTTCCTAGAACTTGGGTAAGTTATTGTGTCCCCATCACCTCAACTGGGATCAGTGCATTCAACACGAACTAGTGCTTAAAATTGGCACCAACTTTGTACCACTATGTATGTCTTGCTGTATTTGCTCATTGAGTCGATCTAGAGCTTGAGCTTCGGTTTTAATGCATTCTATTTGTAATAGCTCTCTACCATAATTTTGAGTTATAGGATTTCAGTATTCCTCTGTTTTTCTAGCCCAAAGGTGCAGACAGAAAACAGAAAACCGATAGAGAGAAAATGGAGAAGCGAACAGCTCAAGAAAAAGAAAAGTATCAACCGTCATATGAAACAACTATCTTAACAGAGGTAAAATACAGGAAAGTATAGGTTAAGGGAAAAGAGCAATAAGAATGCAGGTAGCACAGCAGCAGTTTTTCTCAAATACACCGGAAAAATTTGTATAAAATTGCACTGACAATCTGATTTATATGTAGCCCACAATTATTGGGCGCGATCCACCGGCTGCGTTGCGCTCTCGCTCAAGCGCGGTGCGGCCGGTGAATGCTGGGAGAGGTTTCCTGGCAGATTTCACTCCTTGCAGGATCTACCCAAGTCCCACGAGGCATTGGAGTCAGAACCCCACCCAAAAGGGGTGGGACCCGCGCCGAAGTCAATTTTAAAACTACTTCGGCGAACTTACCCGGGATCTACTGGCCTCCCCAGAGAGATCGTAGCCTGGCCCCGTTCAGCATTGGTCCACACAAACGTGGAACAGGCAGAACGACACACTGGGAGTGGGGCGAGAGGGGTATCCTGGGCTATTGGAGACCCTGGGTGGTCAGGGTCAGTGCAGGGTGGGGCCCTGGCCCTCCCCCTGGAAAGCAAGCACCATGGCACTGCCACCCTGGCACCACCCAGGTACCTGGGTGCCGTTGCCAAGCTGGCAGGATCACTGCCAGGGTGGCATTGCCAAGGCTAGAGGCTGAGGGGGGCCATGCCCATGAAAGGAGGGTGGGGGGGGGGGGTTGAAGGGTGGGGCTGTGCATGGCAGGTAAGTAGGGACCTCTGGGAAGTTAAGGGGTGGTAAGGGTGGGGGTCCTGGAAGGGGAAATCTTTCCGTTGAATCACACCCATTGTCTTTCATGCAAGCTGACAAATTTTCCAAAAAAAAGTGCAGTGGCGTTCCAATGTTGCTTTTTGTTTTACTCCACTTTCTTCATTTTCTATTTTTTTTTCTTCCAGTTCCGTAAATGTTGTTTTCGCCTTCCCATGCTCCATTAAATGCAACAAATCCTGTCCTGGAGTGGGAATGTAATTGATTAAAGTAGTGAGGACATGAAAGTTATAAAGCAATTCAGACCTGCATTTTTCAATGATCATATTCAATTTACCCTTTAGTGAACTCTGTCCTGGAGGATACGTTGTTCCAATTTCTTAAAATAATTATGCAAGGGCAGCACGGTGGCGCAGTGGGTTAGCCCTGCTGCCTCACGGCGCCGAGGCCCCAGGCTCGATCCTGGCTCTGGGTCACTATCCGTGTGGAGTTTGCACATTCTGTGTTTGCGTGGGTTTCGCCCCCACAACCCAAAGATGTGCACGCTAGGTGGATTGGCCACGCTAAATTGCCCTTTAATTGGAAAAAATGAATTGGGAACTCTAAATTTATTTAAAAAAGAAATAATTGTGCAAAATTGAATATCTTTTAATCGCACACACACATTCTTCACAATATGGCCCATTAATCTTTTGTGTAGGATCATTGTGCTACATAGAAGTAGATGATTATTTTTATCTGGCATTTTTCCATCCAATTTCTAACATTTATCTGGATAATTGACTTTTAAGTTGTGTTGGAGATTTTTCTGGAACTCTGCACCACATTAACTACTGTAGCAATATTCTCCTTTTTAAAAAAAAAAAAACCCTTTTGAAGCTTTAAATCTTGAAATTGTTTTCAGTCTTCAGTGCATGCCTTTGTGCATATGCAACTTTGTATTAGCATTTTAAATATCTAAGTCACACCACTTATTGATCGTTTTGTCTCTTATGAAAACAAGTTATTTTCTGAGAGCCGTTTTTCAGTCATTTTTCACCCTGTTCAGCAGGTGCGAATCAATAGAGAATGAATTCTTGACTACTGGCAACCGGTTGTACCTTTCCCTAGTGGCTGTTCTTCAGACACTAATCTAGATAGTGCCTCCTTCCATCATGGAGGCCATTGCTGCTGCATCTGATCCTGTACATATACTTCCCAGCAGATATTCACAATACAATGGAATTCCCCCTTCCTGCCAGCCTACAAACATTGAGGCTTCAATTGTTACCCAGGACAGCTATTTTTAGCCCATTCAAAATCAAACCAGGCAGGAATCTTTTTTTAAAGTGTGTTGTGCATGAAGTGGGTCCATTCATATATTTGCACATTTTAAAATAAACTACCAACTAACATCCTGCGCCAGGCTATTTGATGCAATGCAGGCTCAATTTAACATTGGCTTTTATCAATATAGCATAGTACTGGGTGTAAGTCTTTTAATCCATATAATTGTCCTTGTTCTTATCTGAACTCTTTATCAGTACATCAGTTTTTTTGCAAGGTCAGGTTCCCACTTCTGGGATGTACTATACTTGATATGTTACTGTTGAGTTGTGCAGGATTAAAATAATTTGCTTTGACTCACAGATAAATGTCCAGAGTTGCAGCCTACTGCTTGGTTAACCAGGGTGATAACAGCTTCACGTTGACAGGATTCTTGAATGAATTCAGTCAATAATGACACTCCAATCTCTCTCCTTTCCTACCTTGCTGAATGGATTAATTGTGTACTTTTATTTCTTGTTCCAACATCTATTGCTGTACATTTATATGGACATTAAAAACATTCACCATAGCTTTGCCACCTGCTGAATGCTGTTAATCTCCCCTATAGTCACATAACTTTGTGTCATTGGTGCATTTGTAATCGTACTAAATTATAGTGTACTGACTTGTTATGATATCTTTTGCCATTTTATTGTAGAGCCTGATTTTGAAAAACACATACTTAAAACTCAATTGGCATGTTTTTTGATTGAGTGAATATTTTAGACAAATTTCATCCATTGATTTATCTTTCATTTGTACTCCTTGCCAATTATTATTTTGACCTGACCATTTGATTTAAGATATTCTTCATTTCCTATCTTTGTCATGTTCACTGTAATTATGCCATAATACTTTTTACTTTATTTTTCTTATTTTAAATCTATTACAATCTCCTGCAGTGCAAAATAGCCTTGAAAATGCTTTGTTATAATAGGCAGTTTTGGAGTAGGAAAGTCAGACTTGTGACAATTGAAACTTATTTTGTGACAATTAATTGTACTAAAAGATGGCTGACCTGCGTTGCTATAGATATGCATCAACTCCTCTGTGACTGCATCTAATATCCATCAGTTTTAACAGGGCACACAATTTCTGCAGGGGTTTTGGAAGGAATTTTTACTGTAATGTTGATAACAGCAAGGAAGAAGCAATATGTCTTTCCAGCATTGAACAAATCGTGGTTCATTTTTATATTTGTTTGTAAAGGACGTTTCTGAAATACACTGAAGTTTACTTTCTTCATTTTATCAGTCATTGTCTTGGATTTGGAGGGATGGCTAGTTTGTCGAAGCTGCTGGAGAGGGAGAAGCTGTTGAAGTTTCTGAGCACAAGTTACTTGTGCGCACCCAGATCATGTGAATGGCCTTGCTGTGCATGCAATGTGACATACTGGAAATGGCTTAAAAAGGGTGACACAACTTCCTAATTGATAATTTGATTAAATGCTTGCACTTGGGTTGAGATGGCAGTTAATAAAGGATCCAGTAGTTAAAGATAGGCGCTCTAGTGGTTGTTGATATAATGTTAAGTATGAGAATTCTTATTGCTTTATCCTTGGGTTAGTTGAGAATTGGTTTATTGTTCGCATTGAATCTTCATGTTGAATTTGGAGATTAAAAAGCTGTGATTATTATGCTATTGTAATTGTTTCAAAATGACTCAAAATGAAGAGTCTTGTAAAGATGTGATTTTAAAACTAAAGATTCTGAAACTTTGAGAATATTCTAGCTACCATATCTAATTTGCAGGAGTTCACTATTGGTTTTAAGGTTCCAAAGTATTACTAATGTTCTATCTCCACTTGTGACTTCACCTACTTTGAAAAAGTATATTCTAGTATCTTTGATGTTGGCTGTCTAGTGGATGTTTATTTGAAATCATTGTTACTTTGAAGAAGCAAGTAAATGAGGACCAAATGATGGACGCATAAAGAAATGCGCTACTAGGCTTCTCGAACAGGTTGAATAATTTGTAGGTTTGATATTCAGCATCTTTCATAATAGCCTTCCTACGGCTTTGACAATTGGCTTCCACACTTCCACTTTACATTTTCAATGCTAACTTGCAGTTATGTTAACTATTGTTTTCACTGTGTTCCACTACATATCTAGCCAAATTGAGAAAAGTACGTCTGCAGAAACAATAATGTCTAAAAGAAGTGAAAATTCTCACTGTCGAGTCACTGGGTAACTCGGGAGTCAACAAAATTTGGACTGTATACTAGAGAGATATGTGTTTAAGCCTGAGAGCTCTGGCCTAGACCTCAATGCATCAAAACCTGTTGATTAGTTGGGCCTGAGATGGATTGAATGGAAGAGAAGTGCTTTTAGAAAAGAAAAAAACCCTGACACTTCATTAATCCCTGTTTCAACCATGCCTGCTTGTGGGCTACACTTCAAGTATCAACAGCCATTTTAAACATTACAAGGCTTGGACTTTTCCCTACTTGGCCAGATGATGATTTGTGGTGGACAATGATCTGGAAGAGTTTACAACTAACTTAAACCCAAGAGTGGAGGCAATTCTAATTCAAATATAGAACAATTAAGAGTTTAATTATGGTGGTGTGTCAACGAAGATGCACTGAACTCCATCAGTGGAACATGGAGAAAATATGCTTTTCATCACTGATTTGTGAAGTTATTCTATTATCTTGGCAATTCAAAATATTCATAATGCTGGCAAAAAAGATTTTGAACTCTAACTCAAAATGAACTCTGCTTTATCTAATTTCTTTCCAATGCTTTTAGAATCCAGACATCAAACATTTTAAATTAAAAATCTAAACTTAGACACAAATACCGACATACCTGAAGTGAATGCTTGGGATGTTCTCATTTTTGTTTTGACGTATTTTTATGTTGAACTATGCCAAAATCAAACCAGATGCAAAAAAAGCATATCTTCTGTCGATGCTAGACTTTTGAGTGAGTTATATCTCTGAGTTAAGGGAGGACTGCTAAATATTTATATGGGTGATGGCTTCTGAAGAATAAATTGAAGGTCCTAATGGATTGTCTTTTCCACATGAAAGTTGAATTTCTAGAAAAATGGTTAATGTTAAAGAAATGCTTACACTGCTAGGTGTTGTGCTCATGATTTCATGATCTACTGTATAAATTGATCCTAGTCTTTGGTGTCTGTCCAGATGAGGTTTGAGCCTATTATTGAAGATGCACTTGAACATGAGCAGAAAAAGTCCACCAAGCGGACTTTGCCAGCAGACTGCGGTGATTCTCTGGTAAAGCGAGGCAGTGTAAGGACTTCTGCTTACCTTTTCGTTGTACAAGACCGCTTGTGCAAGAATAAAATCAAAGTGTTAGATATAGGATTAGCTTTTAAAACATGTAACATTACGAAAGGACTTGGTTTGGATTTTTTTGCAAAACCGTCAACGCTTTCAGGCTTCAATCCTCCTAAATCTAACACTTGATACAGAAGCTCTTAATTCCTCAAAGGCCACAAAAATGTATCTTTCTAGTACATTGCTTTTTAATCCAAGTCATCTTAATTTTCATATTTTACATACTCTAATTGGCAGGCACAAAAGCAGTTTGAGATGGATTGTTCAAGGGAAAAGTACTGATGCGAGGTCTCAAAGTTGTTCATGAATTGTTTAATATAGTACAAATGTTTTGCTGGAAAAATAACTAACACTATATACCTGTGATTCATATATCTATATTATATATATTATATGTATGTATGTGCATATATATATGTACATATAATATACACACATACATGGGTTTTTGTGGCCTAAAACAGTGAGACATTTTGCATAATATAATGAGTGGATAGTAGACTAATTCAAGTTTGTATTTCATTTTGAACACTGTGTTCTACTTGGCCTATGCCTCTTCCTTTTGCTTTAGAATTTTGTTCTTTTGTCAACTTGCTTTTCTCCCCCCTCACCTTTCAAATGCTGTCAGCTGTTTGCACTGTTAATCCTTTTCTACCTCAGAATAGCTAAAATGTTCTTTGAGCAGGTTTTAAAAGTTTTTTTAATACCCATTTTTGAAAGGGTGCTCTTTAATTTATTATGTGTGTATGTAACTTGTTCAGTGCTGTCTTTTCATGGAGAATTCAGAGCAAACTGGAACACAAACTCCAGGTTTGAAACAGCTGTCACAAAGCATTACTCTAATATCTTGTCTTGAGCAATAACTAACTTTTGTTCTGCCTTCGTTATTTCAAACAAAAAAGAAATGAAGGTTCAGGGTGGCGGGAATGATAGCAGCTTGATGGTTTTGGTACTGGACTAGCGCCAGGTCATGAGTTAAGATTCCAGCATAGGGAAACTGAGTTCAACTAAGCTGGCACCAAAAAACTGCTGGCTAACTCATTAAATCCAGTTGGTTCACCCAAGTCCTTCAGGGAAGGAACCTTTCATGCATATGACGCCAGTCTCAAACAATGTGGTCTAGCCTTGATGTTCTCCAGGTAACTAGGAATGGATACCGTCCAGCTTTCAAGAACAAGTAATAATAAGTACAAGTTTTCACTTAACCTCCAGTCGTTACTGAATTCGGAAGAGATAGCTTTTTAAAGCCTTGAACACACTGCTAGCTTATCCTGGCTAACATGCTTGGGAAACCAAACAATGTATACTGAAGATGATTCAAATTCAGAGATTTAATTGGTGTGAGACCTTTATAGGATATTGTAATGGATTTTTCAAAACTTCAAATAGGACTTCAAGAACAGCTGCTTAAAGGGGAAAGTGGTTTGTACAGAATAAAATAATAAATGTATTTGCCTTTTTTCAGAACTCTGTTTTCCTTTCAGCTTGCAGAACCGTGAAGTATCTGGTCCTGCAAGTTTGCTTCAGTAAAGTAATGAGGGTTTGCTTCAGTGCTTCCCAAGTCCACAAAATGCTAGGCCAGTATTTGCTGATGCAAGGTGTCCAATTATATGTGCTGTTAGTTAGACTTGACCTTTCACCCTTCAATGTTTTTGCCCACAAAGTTGCTCAAAGTGAAAGCTGATGATGGCACCAGAAGGGAAAAGGTACATATGGGACATGTGCACAGGGCACATAACGGTATTTCCTTAACCATTGAGATTTACGGATTTGGAAAAAACCCAGGAAGAACTGAGAAGAAGGATGAATTAAAAGGGCTAAATTCAATGCCAAATGATATACAAAAAGGAAAAATAAAGCAAGAGAAAGAAAACTTGGATTTAGGTGGTGGGGGGGGGGGGGGGGGGGGTGCATGCTGGAAGAGAGAGACGAGGGAGAACTAAGAAAACTTGACATTTTTAAAATGGCTCCGAAAAATACAAAACCTGAAAGAATGAACTTACACTTGTAATAATTTTTAATGTCAGAGGGGTTGATTGGCAGTCATTTGAAAGGGTACTGTTTGCAATGACTAGATTCAACTTCTGTGGGTAGTTTTATGGGAAAATGCAGCATGTTCAATTTAAAAAGAAATGGGTGAAGTCAAGGGCAGAGTGCCATTCTTCCAGGCAGCAGCAGAGTGGTGCAATCTTTGGGGCATTTGTTACTCATCCAAAGTTGATATACCATTTGCCTATAAATACTGCCAAGTGCCATTCGCAAAGCTGTTTTTTTGACTGCAAGTTTTGATTTGGTGGTCCAAATCTTGCTGGAGCAGAGCATTTTGTTCCCTTTTCGGGCTAGCATGGTTGATTGGCATTGCATTTTCAGTGTCATGTTGCTAAAAGGGTACTTGCACAGTAAAGTATGTCCAGTAACATTTTGTGGCAAGTTAAATAGTTAATTCATGTGAAAACGCAGCAAGTTCATGATTGGGAGGACGAGGCAAATTGAGTGGTGTAAATTGTCAATTTACAACCCGTGGCATATCTCTTGGCTGAACTTGCTGGTGGACTTGTGCACTAATGATGGCTTGTTATACAAACTCACCATTGATTTTATGGCAAGATTTGGGCCAATGTATTCGGTGAGGAGCATGATTCTGTGTGGGTGGGCAACTCTTGCCAGCTTTAAGTGACTGTTTGAAATGGAATTGCTTTGGCATACTTCATTTAATTGATGTCCTGGAGACATGTACATGAAGATCTTTATGTAGTAGGAACATTTCCATTTTGCTAAAATGTTAAATTTAGGATGCGTTTAATAATTTTTCTTTATTTAAAATAAATTTCAAGTACTTTCATAGTCACCCTTCCTTTTAGCTGCATTATCTTACCTTTCAATTTTTAATTTAGAATGAAGATGCAATGAAAACCAATGAGAATCTGCACAGAATAGTTCATACCATAATTGAAGAAGCATTTCTCCAGATGTTTTTTGTGTGCCATTATTATAGTCTGGCAATAATTTTAATTGTAATTTATTTTGGAGCTGAAAATGAATGCAACATTTGGCCACCAGTTACTAAGAGAATGATCTTTACATTAGGGTTTCACAATCTAGGATTACATGCGTCTTTTGTTAGTTTAAAGCTGAAAAGAAAAAAATTTGGTAACATTAATTTTTCCATCATTGACAGATAATGGGAGATCTTTGTTGCTCATGGATCCGATAGTATATTGGGGGGAAAACAGGAAGGCACCAGAGCAAAGGAAAAACAGGGAGAAACAATTAACTCTATCACCATCCTCCTATAGTTAATAACTTCTAAGAATAAATTGGAGCAGAGCCTATAATGGGGCGGCACGGTGACACAGTGCTTAGCACTGCTGCCTCCGGTCCAGGGACCCGAGTCAGTTCCGATCTCGGGTGACTGTGTGGAGTTTGCACATTCTCCCCGTGTCCGCATGGGTTTACTCCGGTTTACTCCCACAGTCCAAAGATATGCAGGTTGGGTGGATTGGCTATGCTAAATTACCCATAGGGGAGGGCGGTTATGGGCATAGGGTGGAGTTGGGCCTAGGTAGGGTGGCCTTTTTTTGAAGAGGGTCAGTGCAGACTCCATGGGCCGAATGGCCTCCTGCATGGTAGGGATTCTATGATTCTATATTGCTTACCTTTTCTTGAAAAGTTGCTTTGTACAATGCTGCATAATGTTTTCTCTGGCTGAAGTGACTTGTGGAAGTATAGAATCTTTTATGTTCACCTTGGCAGGGAAGGGGTTGGTTTGGTGGGCGAGGGGATGGGGGGCAGAAGAGGGGTAGGGGGAGGTTCTCAGATTTTCTTGTTTTGTCTCCATTGGTAGCTATTTTCTCTTTGTCACATGGTTGAGTTCCACTCCCACTCCAGGACCCGTGCTCATTGCCAAAGTTTGGCACAATAGTCCTACAAGAGGGAGTACTATATTTCCTGATGCGCCACGTGTGCCAAACAGTCAACCTGTTCAGGCAGATCCTCAAGGAAGAGTAGGGAGTTCTCCCATCCTGACCAATAGTCATCCTTCAATACTACAAAAATGAAACCAATTAATTGGCTGTTAAATATTTTTTGCCGTCTGCAAATCTTGCTACCATTTTTCCATACATGCCTATGAGGTAATTGAAAAATAATTCTCTGGTTTTGAAGTGGTTTTGAGAGTGTGATATGGTTTTATGTAAATACAATTCTGTTCTTTGTTTACACACCTAAACTTTCAGTGTAGTCCAACTCATTGATTTATATTTGAAGTTTTGTACTCGCTAAGACAAAGGAAGTGCTGCAGAGTTGATCTTTTTTTTTACTTCTAGGTTAGATCCAAAATATTTGAATAATTTCCTTTGATTCCAATTTTAGAATGGTTGTTCTAGTAGTTTCTGAGCAATATTGCAATTTTGTGCTGAGTTATATGTAGTTTTGTGGAATTGGACTGATGGAATGTCTTTAAAATGGGCAAGTGGAACTAACTTCCAACTTGATTCCTGGTAGCGAACGGCAACATGCCATTCCCAGGACAGTCTTGTTCATTTATCTTTCTTTGTAAATTGAGACCCTAGTCTCAACTAATTTTCAATTTTTGAGTGATTCATGCTGCCTAGTTTGTGTTAATCATTAATTTAGTTGGATCTGTGGATCCATATCATTTCACTGCTGTTCTGCATTGAAGTGAAGATACATTTTTCCTTTCTAAACAAAAAGTTATGTTTCTCTTCAAGTTGAGTTTTGTGGATCTACTTGCTCTATTTTACACTAATATCAACATTATCTGTCTAATCCAAAATCTGTAGAAATTGAGGAAAATAAGTGTGATGAAAACAACTTATTACTTAACATGGCTTAACTAGGAGTTATGTTTATAGTATTTACCCTGTGGTGTGCAAGAGAATTAATTAAAGTAATCGTTCTGTGTTAAATTATATTGAAGTCATATCATCCGGAAACTAAACTACCAAATAGTGTTTTCATTACCTCTTGAGGTTATTTCTATGTTTCAACTCATCCTCTGATTGAAATTAAGATAATGCAGCAAGATTATTGCGAGCATGTTACTAAATGTACAATATTCTTCACAGTACATTATTTTTGTTAATACATGCTTCATTTAAAATTTTCTGATTATTCAGCAAATCAGGCAATTTATCTATTTATTTGGCTATCTGTGGCAATTTATCACTTGCATATAGAAATATGTTCAATTCTCAGTTATGCTTTACACCCTCGTTTCATGCATAAGTCCACAAATCATTTGTATCTGTTAGGGATTGCTTTTCCCATGCTCTTATAAAGAACTTGAAACCCTAATCTTTTCTCTCTCTTAAATTACTACAGTGCTCTCCTTGGCCAGATAATGCATACGTAAACAGCAGTCCTTCTACCACACCAACATTTACTTCTGGACAAGTCAGTACTTACAGTGTTCCTGACAGGTACAGTGATGTTGATGCAGTTTAATGTATTTGCATTAACCTTTATTAATTTAAGCATTTGTCCTGATTGTTTAATGCTTAAGTCAAGAATCCTATTCAGGACTTTAGCAGTACAGATTTATATTAGTAAAATCTTTTTCCTTATTTAAAAATGCGTGAAGTTGGAACTAAGCCTCATAAATGCTGTTGTTTTGCAGTAATTCTTCTTCACCAAATCATCAAGATGAAGGGACAACACAGTTTGTAGTGGAGGTATGTGTCTCCCCACAGCAGTAAAGCTAGAGGATTACTTCTGGTGGGCAATGCACAGTTGACCTTTATCAAAAAGTAATATTATTGATTTTTGGTTATGGGAACTATATCCAATCCTGTTTTGAGGCATTAAAAACTATTCAGCTCTGCATAGCATGAAATAGATTTACTCTTTGAATCTTTAAAAATAAACTTAATTAGTTATGATTGACAACTTCCTTGTCTGTCTTGCCATATCCCTGCCAAATGGGATTATGATATTGCCCAATGTCCTGCAAAATACTGTTGAACTGAAAATAGAAATGTTGACATTTAGAATATTCAACTCGACACAAATGAAGTATCTTAAGGGTGCAACAGTATTAGATTTTTAAATGTTTATTCTGAGAATGTAGGAATTAAGAAAGTTCAATGTTCTCCAAATCAGCATTTCAGTTTTTCATTGTTTTCCCAGGAATTCTGAATAAAATTAATGTTGGGGTACCTTATCGCTGTTCCCCAGTTAGATATAGTATTGGTTTAATTAACAGACCTACATTAATTAAATTGATTGGTAACTGTTTGACATAATATATATCTAATAGGCCCCAGGTTTGTGGTTTGGTTGAAAGAGAACATAACATGACTCCGGAGCCTTTTTAAAACTGTGGGAGCGTCTCAATTTCTGACTTCCCAACCCCATTCCTGTGATTTCCAATTTTCAGGACTGCGGGCTAGTTTGGATCAGGAGTCCACACCCAGCACTCCCGATCTGGTTGGCTGAGTTCTGGGGATAGGCATACCCTAGTACTCTGCAATTTTCATGGATTCGGCCAGCTTTAAAAAATGTGGCGGTTCACTGCCCCTCAGACATGTCCTGAACCATAGTCTATATAAGAAAACCTTTTGAAAGGTTTTCTCGAGTGACTAGGTGTGAACCTGGCATCATTAAAGATGACCAAAATAAAATTAACTTTGTTGAGTGCAGTGGAAATAAGTTACAATCTTGCGTAGATCAATATAGAACCAGAGAAACGATACAGCACATCTTGTCCATGCTGACACAAAGGCACCCAGGTGCCCTCTTTAATCCCATCTTCCTGCACATGGCCCATAGCGCTGCAGCTAACAGCACTTACGGTGCAGATCCAGGTGTTTTTAAAAGAGTTTAGGGTCTCTGCCTCCACCACCAACTCAGGCAGCAAATTCCAGACATGGACCACCCTCTGCGTAAAAAAGTTTTCCCTCAATTCTCCTCTAAACCTTCTGCCACTTAGCTTGAATCTATGACCGCTGGTTTTTGAACTCTGTGCCAAGGGAAACTGGTTCCTCCTGTCTACTCTATCTCTACCTCTCTCAATTCTGTATACCTTATTCATGTCACCCCTCAGTCTACTCTGTTCCAAGGAGAGCAACTCCAATCTCTCTCCTTGTAGCCACAATTCTCCAGCCCTGGCAACATTCTAGTAAAGCCTCTCTACACTCCAGAGCAATTATGTCCTTCCTGTATTGTGGTGACCAGAACTGTACAGACGTGGGCGACATGTGGCGCAGTGGTTAACACTGGGACTGCGGCGCTGAGGACCCAGGTTTGAATCCCGGCCCTGGGTCACTGCCGTGTGGAGTTTGCATATTCTCCCCATGTCTGCGTGGTTTCACCCCCACAACCCAAAAATGTGCTGGTTAGGTGGATTGGTCTCACTAAATTGCCCCTTAATTGGAAAAATAAATAATTGGCTACACTCAAATTTAAAAGAAACTGTACACACTACTCCAATTGTGGCCTCACAGGTCTCCTATATAGTCTCATCATTATAGCCTCACTTTTGTATTCTACACCTCTTCCAGTAAAGAAGAGAATTTCATAGACCTTCTTTACAACCTTATCTACCTGTACTGCTAACTTTAAGGGACCTGTGCACTTGCACTCCAAGATCTCTGACTTCATTGACACCTTTCAGTATATTCTTGTTTATTGTGTATTCCCTTTTACTGTTTGGCCTCCCTAAATGCATTACCTCACACTTATCCGAGTTGAACTCAATCTGCCACTTTACTGCCCACTCCACCAACACATCTATATTATTTTGAAGCTTACAGCTATCCTCTACACGGCCAATTTCGAGTTGTCTGCAAATTTCTGAATCTTGCCCCCCACATTCAAATCTTAACAGTTAATATATAAAACAGCAGGATTCCTAACACCAAGCACTGTGAACACCACCTGAAATAGCTTCCCATTCGCAAGGGCAACCATCGACCCTTTGTTTCCTGTTACTAAGCCGACTTTGGATCCCATTTGCCACGTTACCCTGCATCCAATGGGCTTTTACATTTTTGACCAGTCTGCCATCTGGGAATTTGTCAAATGCCTTCATAAAATCCATGCAGACAACATCCATTGCACTACCCTCATTGATCCTCCTTGTCACTTCCTCAAAGAATTCAATGAAATTTGTACGGCATGACCTTCCCTTAACAAAGCCATCCTGACTATCGCTGATTAGTCCATGTCTTTCTAAGTGAGTTTATCCGATCTCTCGGGATTGATTCTAACAATTTTCCCACCACCGATGTAAAACTAACTGGCCTATAATTGACCTTTCCTTCCTGTACAATAAGACTTTCAACAACTGAACCACATTTGCATTCCTCCAGTCCCCTGGCACCTCCCCTGTGTCTAATGAAGATTGGAAACTAAACCTCCGAGCATCTGCTATTTCCTCCCTGACCACCTTCAACATCCTAGGAAACAATCCATCTGACCCTGGCGGCTTATCAACTTTCAAGGATTCCAACATCTCAAACACTTCCTCTCTTCTTATGATTATTTAATCCAAAATTTCACACTGCTCCTCTTGGACTACTATATCCCCATCTCCCTTTCCTTTGTGAATATGAAGACAAAAAATTTGTTTAAAACTTCATATCCTCTGCATCTTCACACAAGTTTCTGCCTGTCTACTCCATGCCCCTCATGATTTTGAACACCTCTATCCTCTCAACCGTCTCTTAAGAACAGCCCTAACTTCCCCAATTTGTCCATGTAACTGAAGTCTTTCATCCCCAGAACTATTCTGGTGAATCTTTTTTGCACTGTCTCCAATGTCTTCAAGTCCTTTCTAAAGTGTTTTTACTGACATGAGGGCGTCGTGGATTGAGTTATTATTACTGTTCCCCACTTCTGCCGATGACTGATGCTTTTAATTACTAATTTCATTTGTTTCCCTTGGTATCCTTCCCCTTGTTGAAATGGGCCATGGTATGTTTCCAAAGCCGCAGTTTGAGGTCCAATGTTAAAAATAATCCCACAGAGGCTTCTTTAAGGTGAAACAGAACTATAATTTATTACCATATTCAAAACGCAAGGGCTAGATTGTGATACATTCACACTCGTGAACATACAAGGTAGAAAAAGTTACAAATTGTGAGTTTCTTTAAAAAAAAATCTCGGGTGTGTTGGCATTAATTCATGTAAGTCAAGTCTAGTAAGCCAGCATCCAATGAAGATTTTTGCAGGTGGTTTTGTCTGGCAGAATTCCTGATTTTTGTCCTATCCTAAGAGCTTGGTTGATGCAGTTGAAGTTGCAGCAGAGAATTCTTGTATTCTGGGAATTAGTTCACACTGTAGGTGAAATCTAGGATTCTTTTTGGAGACCTGACTTTTGAGAAAAATTATCAGAGTCAGGCTGCTAGCCTTGAGTCAGATGTTCTCTTCTTGAGGTTAAACTGTGACTGAAGGCTGCCGCGGACCCGGGTTTGATCCCGGCCCTGGGTCACTGTCTGCGTGGAGTTTGCACATTCTTCCCATGTCTGCGTGGGTCTCACCCCCCCCCAAACCCAAAAGATGTGCAGGCTAGGTGGATTGGCCATGCTAAATGGCCCCATTAATTGGAATTTAAAAAACAAAACTGCAAACTGAGGCAGTATTCAAAAATTGTATAATTTAAAGCAATTCGGGCAACTCCAGTCTTGGTCATGTGACAGGGTAATTTCGGGTTGAGCCCTTCAGTCCTTTAAGGACCTTCATTAAAACCTATTGTATTTTGAACAGATAACTGTGGAAGCATTAGCATACCATTGGAGGTGAGGAACTGTAGTAACTCTACCTTTGTCCAGAGCTGCACAATTCCTTTTACTCCTTTGTGTTGGCTTGCTGGAATGTTCATACAATACAAGGCACGTTCCAGACGGTTGATTGTTGGTCTTTTGCCATTGACTTGGCATAGAATCATGCAGAACTACTAGCATGTGACCAGCTGCAGCCATTTTATCAGCCCCAGCAATTGTCCATTTAAAAAAAAAAAGCTAAGCAACAGAATATGAAAGAGAAACGCATTTTTAAGATTGTTCTTCTTGCCTTTTAAGTATGGAGTGCAGAATCATATCATAGAACTTACAGTGCAGAAGGAGGCCATTCGGCCCATCGAGTCTGCACCAGCTCTTGGAAAGAGCACCCTACCCAAGCCAACACCTCCACCCTATCCCCATAACGCAGTAACCCCACCCGACACTAAGGCCAATTTTGGACACTAAGGGCAATTTATCATGGCCAATCCACCTAACCTGCACATCTTTGGACTGTGGGAGGAAACCGGAGCACCCGGAGGAAACCCACGCACACACTGGGAGAACGTGCAGACTCCGCACAGACAGTGACCCAAGCCGGGAATCGAACCTGGGACCCTGGAGCTGTGAAGCAATTATGCTAACCACTATGCTACCGTGCTGCCCATAAATGGGTCACAATACTCCAGTAGAGATCAAGCACTGCTTTTTTTGTGGGGTAACTTTCTAGGTCTATAATCAACCCTACTTCACCCATTATTTGTATCCCTTTTACTATTTACACAATTGAGGACTGGGTTCAAAATAGAAGGGGGAAGTTTTGTTACTTCGCTTTTATATTAGCTGCACTCTCTTCTCATGCTCTTGCTTTGCTTCTCTTATTTGTTTCTTCCCTTCCCGTTCTATTTTGAACCCAGTCCTCAATTGTGTTAACCTCTGCCATCTGACATAATCATACTTTTTCTGCTTCGTCTTATTCTCTCTCTCTCTTTCCCTTCCATGAAACTCTATCTCTCTCTCTTCCCCCCCCCCCCCCCCCCCCCCCATGCAAATGTCCCTTGACTACCCCGAGCTATAGAGGCAGCTCCATGTTCAATTACAGTTTTGCCTACCAATCTTTGATTCAAATTTATCTGGGCTAGATCTATTCTCATTCCATTGAAGTTGGCCTACCCCAATCAGTTATTCTTGCTCTGGATCACTCCTTGTCCTTTTCCGCAGCTAACCTAGATGCGATATTACAAACGCTGTTCCCTTACTGATACTTGGTCCACTAGACCCACCTAGTTCCCCAGAAGCAGATCAGGCCACCAGAAGGATGTGGAGGCTTTGGAGAGGGTGAAGAGGAGGCTTACCAGGATGTTGCATTATCTGGAGGGTATTAGCCATGTGGAGAGGCTGAATAGACTCAGACTGTTTTCATTAGAACTATGGAAGTTGAGAGGTGTCCTGATAGAGGTCTGCAAGATTGCGAGGCATGGATAGACTGGCTGGGAAGGTAGTCTTTCCCACGGTGGAGGGCTCAGTCACGAGGGGGCATAGGTTTACCGTCTGTGGGGCAAAGTTTAGAGGAGATGTGCGAGGCAGTCTTTTTACAGAGGGTGGTGAGTGCTTGGAATGCGCTGCCAGAGGAGGTTATGGAAGCAGATACATTGATGGCGTTCAAAAGGCATCGCGACAAATACATGGATAGGATGCATATAAGGGATATGGCACTCTTGAGGAGCCCCAGCGGCACTTGGATGACGATTCCTGGTGCGGGAAGGCAGCAGTAAGGTTCCCCCAGCACTGCATGGAGTGGACCAGGAGTGATCTTGGAGAAGAGAGGAGAACGGGTGCGAAAAAGTAAGATGGCGGCGGGCGGAGACCAGGCAGCGTGGGCGCAATGGTCGCGGGAGCAGCAGGAGTTCCTGAAAAGCTGCTTTGCGGAGCTGAAAGCAGAGGTGTTGGCCCCAATGAAAGCGTTGATTGAGGGGCTGGTGGAAACCCAGAAGGCTCAAGGGACGGCGATTAGAGAGGTGCAGCAGAAAGCCTCTGAAAATGAGGACGAGATCCTGGGCCTGGCGGTGAAAGTGGAGGCACGAGGCGCTGCATAAAAAGTGGCAGGAAAGGTTTGAGGGCCTGGAGAACAGGACGAGGAGGAAGAATCTCCACATTCTGGGTCTCCCTGAAGGTGTGGAGGGGTCCGACATCGGGGCATATGTAGCCACGATGCTGAATACGCTAATGAGCATGGGTGCCTTCCCAAGGCCCCTGGAGCTGGATGGGGCTCACAGTCCTGGCAAGGAGGCCTAAGTCAAATGAGCCTCCAAGGGCCGTAGTGGTGAGGTTTCACCGCTTCACGGACAGAGAGTGCGTCCTGATATGGGCGAAGAAAGAACGGAGCAGCAGGTGGGAGAATAGGGTGATCCGCATCTACCAAGACTGGAGTGCAGAGCTGGCCAAGAAGAGGGCAGGATTCAATCGGGCCAAGGCGGTTCTCCACCGAAAGGGGGTGAAGTTCGGGCTGTTGCAGCCAGCGCAATTGTGGGTCACTTTTCAGGACCGCCACCATTATTTCGATATGCCGGAGGAGGCGTGGACCTTTATTCAGAACAAAAAATTGGACTAATGGTTTGCTGTGGGATTTGGGAAAGCTGGGGAGTGGGAAGGGGTGATTGGATGTGATATGGGTGTTTTAATGGGTGTGGGTATTGTTTTGGAGGGGCCGCTCCTCACGTTTGAAGGGGGGAGGGAGGGCAGGAGGACATGGGTCGTTGGGAATTGGGGAGAGGCTGCAGGAGAAAGGAGCTGCGCCGCAGGGGGGTGGGGCCGGCGCAGGTAGAGAATCGCGGGCTTTTTTCCCGGCCTAAAGAAGGGGGGGCGGCGTGGCCCGTAAGGCGGGGTGGTGCCGGAGGGGTGTCTGTATCGACTTGGAGGGGGAGGGGAGGGGGGGGGGGACTTTGACGGGGAATCTAAATGGGGGATCATTGGCAGAGGCGGGAGCGGCTGGGGTCAGCAAAAGTCAGCTGACTTACAGGAGTGCAATGGGGGGAGCAAGGGGGCTAGACAGTTTTCCAGCCGGGGGGGGGGGGGGGACTGGGTTGCTGCTGCATTGACCGAAGGGGAGCTGGAGGTAAGAGGGAGAGTCGGGGTGGGGGTCCTCCGCCTGGGGGCTGGAGAGTGCAGGAGGCATGGGCATGTGGCTGGCCTAAGAAAGGAGATGGCTAGTCGGCAGGGGGGCGGGCAGTCCCCCGATCCGGCTGATCACATGGAACATGAGGGGCCTGAACGGGCAGGTCAAGAGGGCCCGGGAGTTCACGCACTTAAAGGGACTGAAGGCAGACGTTGCTATGTTGCAGGAGATGCACTTGAAAGTGGTGGATCAGATCAGGCTGAGAAAGGGATGGGTGGGGCAGGTCTTTCATTCGAGGCTGGATGTGAAGAATAGAGGGGTTGCAATCCTGGTGAGTAAACAGGTGTCGTTCGAGGCGCTGAACATTGTGGCTGATAATGGGGGTCGATATGTGATGGTGAGTGGTGGGCTGCAGGAGACTCGGCTGGTGCTGGTGAATGTGTATGCCCCAAATTGGGATGATGCAGGGTTCATGAAGCGAATGCTGAGTCGGATCCCGGATCTGGAAGCGGGGAGCCTGATAATGGGGGGGGTACTTTAATACGGTACTGGACCCGGCACTGGACCGATTCAGGTCGAGGTCTGGCAAGAGGCCAGCTGCGGCCAAGGTTCTCGGGGGGTTTATGGATCAGATGGGGGGAGTGGATCCGTGGAGGTTTGCTAGGCCGGCAGCCAGAGTTCTCTTTTTTTCTCCCACATGCATAAGGCCTATTCACGGATTGACTTCTTTGTGGTGAACAGGGCATTGATTCCAAGAGTGGAGGGAACGGAATATTCGGCCATAGCGATTTCGGACCATGCCCCGCAATGGGTGGAGTTGGAATTGGAGTTGGGGGAGGAAAGGGACCAGCGCCCGTTGTGGCGCTTGGACATGGGACTGTTGCCAGATGAGGTTTGTGGGCGGGTCCAGGGATGCATTCAGAGATACAGAGGCCAATGATAATGGGGAAGTACTGGTTGGTGTGGTTTGGGAGGCTCTGAAAGCGGTGGTTAGGGGAGAATTAACTCAATTAACAGGGGCTGGTTTAGCACACTGGGCTAAATCGCTGGCATTGAAAGCAGACCAAGGCAGGCCAGCAGCACGGTTCAATTCCCGTACCAGCCTCCCCGAACAGGCGCCGGAATGTGGCGACTAGGGGCTTTTCACAGTAACTTCATCTGAAGCCTACTTGTGACAATAAGCGATTTTCATTTCATTTTCATTTTCAATTAGGGCAGGGAGAAGAGAGAGGACGGAGAGGGAGAGGTTGGTGGGGGAGATATTAAGGGTGGATAGCAGGTATGCAGATTCCCCTGAAGAGGGGCTGCTGAAGGAGCGACGGAGCCTCCAAACGGAATTTGATTTGTTGACCACGGGGAAAGCTGAGACCCAGTGGAGGAAGGTGCAGGGGCAGTATACGAATATGGGGAGAAGGCGAGCCAGATGCTGGCGCATCAGCTAGGGGGGGGGGGGGTTCCTGAACCAATTGAGGTCCCCAAGAGTGGAGGAGGGGCAGGTGGTAGGCCTGGGGGCCCCGATTGGGATAGAGAAGCTGGTTACGGGGTTGGGGAGCATGCAGGCGGGCAAGGCCCCGGGGCCTGATGGGTTCCCGGTCAAATTTTACAGGAAGTTTGTGGATCTGCTGGGTCCGCTGCTGGTGAGAACCTTCAACGAGGCGAGGGAGGAAGGGATTCTCCCCCCGACAATGTTTCGGGCGCTGATCTCGCTGATCCTTAAGCGGGACAAGGACCCGCTGCAGTGTGGCTCGTATAGGCCGATCTCGCTCCTTAATGTAGATGCCAAGTTGCTGGCAAAGGTCCTAGCCACAAGTATTGAGGATTGTGTCCCGGGAGTGATACACGAGGACCAGACGGGGTTCGTGAAGGGCAGGCAGTTAAATGCAAATGTGCGGAGGCTCCTGAATGTGATTATGATGCCCTCTGAGGGTGGGGAGGCAGAAGTGGTGGCGGCAATGGACGCAGAGAAGGCCTTTGATCGGGTGGAGTGGGAGTACCTATGGAAAGTGCTTGGCAGGTTTGGGTTTGGGGAGGGATTCATAGGATGGGTCAAATTGTTATACCAGGCCCCGGTGGCGAGCGTATCTACAAACCGGCGGAGATCAGAATATTTTAGGTTGTACCGTGGGACGAGACAGGGGTGCCCCCTGTCCCTTCTGTTTTTTGCTTTGGCAATTGAGCCGCTGGCCATGGCGTTGAGCGAATCTAGAAGCTGGAGGGGGTTGGTCCGGGGAGGGGAGGAACATCGGGCCTCGTTGTATGCTGATGACCTGCTTTTGTACATCGCAGATCCAGTGGCGGGGATGGTGGAGGTCATGCGGATCCTTGGGGAGTTTGGGGACTTCTCAGGCTACAAGCTTAACGTGGGGAAGAGTGAGCTCTTTGTGGTGCATGCGAGGGGCCAGGAAATGGGGCTGGAGGAGCTGCCGCTTAAGAGGGCGGAGAGGAGTTTCCGATATTTGTGTATTCAGGTGGCCAGGAGTTGGGGGGGGGGGCCCTGCATAAACTTAATTTGGCGCGGTTGGTAGGCCAGATGGAAGAAAACTTTAGGAGATGGGACGTGTTGCCACTCTCCCTGGCGGGCAGGGTGCAGTCCGTTAAGGTGACAGTCCTCCCTAGGTTCCTTTTTGTGTTCCAGTGCCTGCCCATCCTCATCCCCAAGGCCTTTTTTAAGCGAGTAAACAGGAGCATTATGTGGTTTGTATGGGCAAGTAAGACCCCGAAAGTCAAGAGGCTGTTTCTGGAGCGTAGTCGGGACAGGGGTGGGCTGGTGGTACCGAACCTGTGTAGTTATTACTGGGCAACCAATGTGGCAATGATTTGGAAATGGGTAATGGAGGGAGAGGGCGTGGCGTGGAAAAGATTAGAGGCGGCGCCATGCGTGGGCACTAGCACATTTGCCGCTACCGCCGACGCGGTACACCACGAGCCCGGTGGTGGCGGCGACACTGAGGATCTGGGGGCAGTGGAGACGGCACAGGGGTGAGTTGGGGGGCCTCAATTTGGTCCCCAATACGGAATAATCATAGGTTTGCACCGGGCAGGATAGATGACGGATTCCTAAGCTGGCATCGGGCGGGAATTAAAAGGATGGGGGACCTATTTACCGACGGGTTTTTGCTAACCTGGGGGCGCTGGAGGAGAAATTTGGGTTACCCCCCCCCCCGGAAACGCTTTTAGGTACATGCAGGTAAGGGGGTTTGTGAGAAGGCAGGTGAGGGAATTTCCGCTGCTTCCCGCAAGGAGGATTCAGGACAGGGTGAGCTCGGGTGTATGGGTGGGAGAGGGCATGGTCTCGGCGATCTATCAGGGGTTGCAGGAGGCGGAGGAAGCCTCGGTGGAGGAGCTGAAGGGCAGGTGTGAGGAGGAGCTGGGCGAGGAACTGGATGAGGGCTTGTGGGCGGAGGAGACCCTGGGCAAGGTTAACTCCTCCTCGTCTTGCGCCAGACTTAGCCTGATCCAGTTCAAAGTGGTTCACAGGGCACATATGACGGGCGAGGATGTGCAAGTTTTTGGGGGTGGAGGACAGATGCGCGAGGTGCTCGGGGAGCCCAGCAAATCACGCCCATCTGTTCTGGCGTGCCCAGCGCTAGAGGGGTTCTGGAGGGGCTTCGCAAAGGCTATGTCCATAGTCTTGGACACTCGGGTAAAACCGAGCTGGGGGATAGCAATATTCGGGGTATCAGATGAGCCGGGAGTACAGGAACCGAAAGAGGCCCGAGTTCTGGCCTTTGCGTCCTTGGTAGCCCGGAGGAGGATCCTACTAATGTGCAGGGATGCGAAACCCCCAAACGTGGATGCTTGGAATAATGACATGGCAGGGTTCATCAAGTTGGAGAGGATAAAGTTTGCCTTGCGAGGGTCTGTGCAGGGGTTCTCCAGGCAGTGGCAACCGTTCCTAGACTTTCTCGTGGAACGTTGTTGGGTGGAGGTCAAAAGCAGCAGCAACCCAGGGGGAGAAGGGGGGGGGGTGGTTTGGCTTGTTTTTATTATTGTGAGGGGCGTTTGCCCCATTTTTGTTCATAGTTTGTTAGATAGTTTGATGTTTAGTGGTTTAAGTTGTTGGAGGGGATGGTGTAAGGCCCCCCCTTTTTATTTTTCTTATGTATATTTTCTTTCCTTTTTGGAGTGTTTTGTAAAAATGTATTGAAAACCTTGAATAAACATTTTAAAAAAAATCTTCCCAGCAATATATGGTCAGAAGTGGAGATGTTTGCTGATGATTGCGTGGTGTTCAGTATAATTTGCAACTCTTCAGATACTGAATGTCCACATGTAGTAAGACTGGAACAATATTTGGACTTGGACTGATGCATGGCAAGTAACATTTGTGTCATACAAGAGTCAGACAGTGACTTATCTCCTGCTAGAGAGAAGGGAACCATTCCCATTGATATTCAATGGCATTACAATTGCTGAATCCCCCATTGTGAAGATTCTGGGAGTTACCATTGACCAGAAACTTGACTGGCCCAGCCATATAAGTAGTTTGGCTATGAGAATAGGTCAGAGGCTGGGAATTTTGAGGGAACTCGCCTGACTCCCAAAGCTGTCTACCATCTACAAGGCAAGAGATAGGTGCATGGTGAATTGAGTGCAACTATTCAAAGACAAAGCAGTATCCTTGATTGGCACCCCATCCACCACCCTAAATAGTCACCCTGTCCGCAGCCAGTGCAGCAATATGTACCATCTACAAGTTGCACTGCAGTATCTTGCCACGGTTCCTTTGACAGTAACTTCCAAACCCATGACCTCTACCACTTAGAAGGACAAAGACAAGTAAATGGATTGGAACACCACCACCACCTGCAAGTTTCCCTCCAAGCCACACATCATCATGACTTGGAATTATATTGCTGTTCCTTTACTGTTGCTGGGTCAAAATTCTGAAACTGTCTCCTTAACAGCACTGTGAGTGTACCTGTGTCACATGGACTGCAGTAGTTCAAAAAGATGCCCCACCAGTTTTTGAAGGATATTTGGTGATGAACAGTAAATGCTGGCCTTGCCACACACACTTATCCCAAATAAAACACCTTTAAATAGATAGATAGAATTTACAGTGCAGAAGGAGGCCATTCGGCCCATCGAGTCTGCACCGGCTCTTGGAGAAGAGCACCCTACCCAAGGTCAACACCTCCACACCCTATCCCCATAACCCAGCAACCCCACCCAACACTAAGGGCAATTTTGGACATTACGGGCAATTTATCATGGCCAATCCACCTAATATTGTATTGAAATGAATAACGCATGTTCTAAATTTGAATTTTGCCAGCTGACACCAATTTTCTGACCCCTGTTGCTTTACAGATTGGTGACCTATATGCATATCATATCTTGAAATGAAATGAAAATCGCTTATTGTCACAAGTAGGCTTCAAATGAAGTTACTGTGAAAAGCCCCTAGTCACCACATTCCGGCACCTGTTCGGGGAGGCTGGTACGGGAATTGAACCCGCGCTGCTGGCCTGCCATGGTCTGCTTTAAAAGCAAGCTATTTAGCCCTGTGCTAAACCAGCCCCTTGCATCACTTTGTCCCTTTCACATTTCTAGCTCTGTTGTGCTCTGCTCCTTAATCAGATAACTTTGTAAAACTATGAATCTGACCTCTTGTGCTTTGCTCAGCTTGTACATTTCAAGTACTTAAAAGTGCCGGAATTGCCAATCTCCTAATTTAGGGAACACCCAAGTTATTGCTGTTTAGCATGACATGTATGTAATTCTCCTGGTGTGTATATTATTCTGGTGTGCTTCAGTAACGCCATCAAAGAACAAAGAAATGTACAGCACAGGAACAGGCCCTTCGGCCCTCCAAGCCCGTGCCGACCATGCTGCCCGACTAAACTACAATCTTCTACACTTCCTGGGTCCGTATCCCTCTATTCCCATCCTATTCATGTATTTATCAAGATGCCCCTTAAATGTCACTATCGTCCCTGCTTCCACCACCTCCTCCGGTAGTGAGTTCCAGGCACCCACTACCCTCTACGTAAAAAACTTGCCTCGTACATCTACTCTAAACCTTGCCCCTCTCACCTTAAACCTATGCCCCCTAGTAATTGACCCCTCTACCCTGGGGAAAAGCCTCTGACTATCCACTCTGTCTATGCCCCTCATAATTTTGTAGACCTCTATCAGGTCGCCCCTCAACCTCCTTCGTTCCAGTGAGAACAAACCGAGTTTATTCAACCGCTCCTCATAGCTTATGCCCTCCATACCAGGCAACATTCTGGTAAATCTCTTCTACACCCTCTCTAAAGCCTCCACATCCTTCTGGTAGTGTGGCGACCAGAATTGAACACTATACTCCAAGTCTGGCCTAACTAAGGTTCTATACAGCTGCAACATGACTTGCCAATTCTTATACTCAATGCCCCGGCCAATGAAGGCAAGCATGCCGTATGCCTTCTTGACTACCTTCTCCACCTGTGTTGCCCCTTTCAATGACCTGTGGACCTGTACTCCTAGATCTCTTTGACTTTCAATACTCTTGAGGGTTCTACCATTCACTGTATATTCCCTACCTGCATTAGACCTTCCAAAATGCATTACCTCACATTTGTCCGGATTAAACTCCATCTGCCATCTCTCCGCCCAAGTCTCCAAACAATCTAAATCCTGCTGTATCCTCTGACA
The DNA here is from genome assembly GCF_047496885.1 of Scyliorhinus torazame. Lineage (NCBI taxonomy): Eukaryota > Metazoa > Chordata > Chondrichthyes > Carcharhiniformes > Scyliorhinidae > Scyliorhinus > Scyliorhinus torazame. The sequence continues at coordinate 53,499,442 of NC_092717.1, read as the reverse complement.
GTCCTCATCGCTATCCGCAATTCCACCAACCTTTGTGTTGTCTGCAAACTTACTAATCAGACCAGTTACATTTTCCTCCAAATCATTTATATATACTACAAAGAGCAAAGGTCCCAGCACTGATCCCTGTGGAACACCACTGGTCACAGCCCTCCAATTAGAAAAGTACCCTTCCATTGCTGCTCTCTGCCTTCTATGACCTAGCCAGTTCTGTATCCACCTTGCCAGCTCACCCCTGATCCCGTGTGACTTCACCTTTTGTACTAGTCTACCATGAGGGACCTTGTCAAAGGCCTTACTGAAGTCCATATAGACAACATCCACTGCCCTACCTGCATCAATCATCTTAGTGACCTCCTCGAAAAACTCTATCAAGTTAGTGAGACACGACCTCCCCTTCACAAAACCATGCTGCCTCTCACTAATACGTCCATTTGCTTCCAAATGGGAGTGGATCCTGTCTCATAGAATTTACAATGTAGAAGGAGGCCATTCGGCCCATCGAGTCTGCACCAGCTCTTGGAAAGAGCACCCTACCCAAGCCCACACCACCCTATCCCCATAACCCAGTAACCCCACTCAACCAACACTAAGGGCAATTTTGGACACTAAGGGCAATTTAGCATGGCCAATCCACCTAACCTGCACATCTTTGGACTGTGGGAGGAAACCGGAGCACCCGGAGGAAACCCACGCACACACGGGGAGAACGTGCAGACTCCGCACAGATAGTGACCCAGCCGGGAATCGAACCTGGGACCCTGGAGCTGTGAAGCAATTGCGCTAACCGCTATGCTACCGTGCTGCCCAAGAATTCTCGAAGAATTCTCTCCAGTAATTTCCCTACCACTGAAGTAAGGCTCACCGGCCTGTAGTTCCCTGGATTATCCTTGCTACCCTTCTTAAACAGAGGAACAACATTGGCTATTCTCCAGTCCTCTGGGACATCCCCTGAAGACAGCGAGGATCCAAAGATTTCTGTCAAGGCCTCAGCAATTTCCTCTCCAGCCTCCTTCAGTATTCTGGGGTAGATCCCATCAGGCTCTGGGGACTTATCTACCTTAATATTTTTTAAGACACCCAGCACCTCGTCTTTTTGGATCTCAATGTGACCCAGGCTATCTACACACCCTTCTCCAGACTCAACATCTACCAATTCCTTCTCTTTGGTGAATACTGATGCAAAGTATTCATTTAGTACCTCGCCCATTTCCTCTGGCTCCACACATAGATTCCCTTGCCTATCCTTCAGTGGGCCAACCCTTTCCCTGGCTACCCTCTTGCTTTTTATGTACGTGTAAAAAGCCTTGGGATTTTCCTTAACCCTATTTGCCAATGTCTTTTCGTGACCCCTTCTAGCCCTCCTGACTCCTTGCTTAAGTTCCTTCCTGCTTTCCTTATATTCCACGCAGGCTTCGTCTGTTCCCAGCCTTTTAGCCCTGACAAATGCCTCCTTTTTCTTTTTGACGAGGCCTACAATATCTCTCGTTATCCAAGGTTCCTGAAAATTGCCGTATTTATTCTTCTTCCTCACAGGAACATGCCGGTCCTGAATTCCTTTCAACTGACACTTGAAAGCCTCTCACATGTCAGATGTTGATTTGCCCTCAAACATCCGCCCCCAATCTATGTTCTTCAGTTCCCGCCTAATATTGTTATAATTAGCCTTCCCCCAATTTAGCACATTCATCCTCGGACCACTCTTATCCTTGTCCACCAGTACTTTAAAACCTACTGAATTGTGGTCACTGTTACCGAAATGCTGCCCTACTGAAACATCTACCACCTGGCCGGGCTCATTCCCCAATATCAGGTCCAGTACCGCCCCTTCCCTAGTTGGACTGTCTACATATTGTTTTAAGAAGCCCTCCTGGATGCTCCTTACAAACTCCGCCCCGTCTAAGCCCCTGGCACTAAGTGAGTCGCAGTCAATATTGGGGAAGTTGAAGTCTCCCATCACCACAACCCTGTTGTTTTTACTCTTTTCCAAAATCTGTCTACCTATCTGCTCCTCTATCTCCCGCTGGCTGTTGGGAGGCCTGTAGTAAACCCCCAACATTGTGACTGCACCCTTCTTATTCCTGATCTCTACCCATATAGCCTCACTGCCTTCTGAGGTGACCTCCCGCAGTGCAGCTGTGATTTTCTGCCGAACCAGTAGCGCAACTCCGCCTCCCCTTTTACATCCCCCTCTATCCCGCCTGAAACATCTAAATCCTGGAACGTTTAGCTGCCAATCCTGCCCTTCCCTCAACCAGGTCTCTGTAATGGCAACAACATCATAGTCCCAAGTACTAATCCAAGCTCTAAGTTCATCTGCCTTACCCGTAATACTTCTTGCATTAAAACATATGCACTTCAGGCCACCAGACCCGCTGTGTTCAGCAACTTCTCCCTGTCTGCTCTGCCTCAGAGCCCCACTGTCCCTATTCCCTAGTTCTCCCTCAATGCTCTCACCTTCTGACCTATTGCTCCCGTGCCCACCAGCCACCATCAGTTGGTTACATCATCAGAATGTTCATAGCTCTATGAACAGACTAGATTATGCATTTTTGTATTGTTAAATTCCAATTTGAAATGGGGGAAATTAGGAATGCTTCTTGAATTTCGATCACTAGGAGACAGTGTTGTACATGTTGGCCCTTCAAATGGGAATAGCCACCCGTTTAGTTTGCTGCTGCTGGGCAAATGCTGATCTGAGACAGCTGTGGTGTCCTGCAACAGCCCTCAAGAGGTTACATCAGGTAACTTTTTTAAAAAAAAAAGTTTTAAAAATCAGAAAATTCTTAACAAATGGCACTCTATATATTCTTAAATATGGAAAGGATATTTTAAAAATATTAATATGTTCTCTAATGCAGGAGAAATTTGTTACAGAAATTATCCTTGTGGTGCTGCAGAAATATTGGAGTCTTGATAAGTTTTAATAAAATGCAACCCTTTATACATGTAAACTTTTCCCCTTCTCCAGCAACTGTGTCCAACAGCTACAATACAGGAGGCCCAGCAATGGTTGCACAAGAATAGATTCTCGACCTATGCGAGATTATTTTCAAACTTCTCAGGTACTGATTGCTCTTCCTTTCCATTTCAATAAATGTAATTTGCCAATATAAAATGATACTCCGTGGTGGAGCTAATCTGTTAAATTATGACAATTTTGGAATAATATAAGGAATGCAGAATCAGTTTCCATTCCTAACAGTAATGCTTTCGAAATGCAGAATGGACATTCTTCCTCCCAGCAGGCGAGAGGGGGGGGCAGGGGGTTGTTGATCAAAAAAGCTGCTTGAATTCTGGTAGTTGGCTGTGTTGCGGAGAGCAGTTTGCCTGACTGTATCTACCACCTCGCCACCAAAATCCATGAAAAGCAGACAAAAAAATACATTTTTATTACTCTACACAGACACACTATACTGTGTGTGGCACTAAGGCATTAGATTAAAGAATAAAGCAGCAAGAACCAATTCTGTTATGACCAAAAAAGTATAATATCCAGGAAGCTCCAAATAGATTATTCATGTACAAGCCAAATCATTGAATAACATGCTGTGATTACTGTATGTATTCAGATAATAATTGATCTTGTGTATAAGTCGACCCCCAACGTTTGGCTAAAAAATCCAAACTCCTAGATATGCCCCGCTCACCACTGAAGTCAAATTTGTCCTGGTGCAAACCTAGACATTTAAAGGCAGATGTTTAGCTCCTTGTGTCTGTGCAGACTAATGCAAATATACTTTGGCTGTTTTTTGGTGGTAGGGTTGATGGGAACAATCTCTGACCTGGCAACTCTGCAATCAGCTGATGTACCGCCGTAAATAGTTAGGTGGTGAGATGATGGGTGAGGGTGGATTTCATTCCTTTGAAAATATTGCCCATATATAAATCGACTTGTTACCTTTCTGTTAAAAAATTGTTCTCAGAAACTCCGCTTGTATATGAGTATGTATGGTACATACATGGGTTGTGCTGGGTTTCTTGGGTTAAAGTCATAGAGTTTTTACAGCAAGGAAAGAGACCCTTCGGTCCATCATGTCCACGCCACCATCAAGCACATATTCCGTAAAAATACATGTAAAAAAAACTATTCCAGCTATGGCCTAACCAGCGTTTTATACAGCTCCATCAAGAGCTCCTGCTCTTATACTCTGTGCCTCAGTTAATAAAGGCAAGTGTCCCATTTGCCTTAACCAACTTATCTACCTGTCTTGCTGTCTTCAGGGATCTATAGATATGCACACCAAGTCCCTCTGATCCTCTGTATTTCCTTGGGTCCTACCATTCATTGTATATTCTCCTGCCTTGTTAGTCCTCCCAAAATGCATTACCTCAAAATGCATTGTGGACAACACAGTGGTAGCACAGTTGCTTCACAGCTCCGGGGTCCCAGGTTCGATTCCCACCTGGGGTCACTGTCTGTGCGGAGTCTGAACGTTCTCCTGTGTCTGCGTGGGTTTCCTCCGGGTACTCCAGTTTCCTCCCACAGTCTAAAGATGTGCAGGTTAGGTGGATTGGCCATGCTAAATTCCCCTTAGTGTCCAAAAAAGGTTGGTGGTTGTTACTGGGTTACGGAGATAGGGTGGAGGCGTGAGCTTACGTAGGGTGCTCTTTCGGACTTGCGTTGGCGTTTGCGAGTGGGTCGGCTGCATCGAGAAGAGCTCCCACCGGTAGCCATTATATGCGGGGCTTTTGGGGGTTTCCCCGATTCTTCCCCCCCCCCCCCCCCCCCCCCCTGATTATTAGCGGCCTTTGGGGCCGTCCCGGGTAGCAAGCGGGACCGGCTTGAAAACCAGCAAGGAACCCCGCGTGGGTGTCGGGCGGCTGGTGCTGAGACGTCGGGCCCAGCGTGCGCGGAGGTTGGAGCAGCGGGGGCGGAGCTAAACTGAGGCCGAGGCGGTAGGCCCGAAGCCATGGCACGATGTAGGTGAGATGTCCCACATCGGATGGCTCCTGCCAAGAATGTGGTAAGAAGATTGAAGTCCGGTACCAGGGAAATTCTGGAGGAACACAAAAAAGAAGAAAAAGAAGTTTTAAAGAAATTTGGTGAAAGTTGTTTTTTCCCCCTTTTTTTTGAAGGAAGGGAAAAAAATTTGTTTTTTCTATTTAAAAAAAAAAAAATGAGGAAAAAAAAAAGATTGAAGAAGGAAAGAAGGGTGGGGAAAAAAAAGGAAAAATATTAAGCTGTTAAAGGATGCGAAGAGCAGCGTCAAAGAAGGGAGGAAACGTGGGCTCACCGTTGAATGAGAGGACGAGCAAAAGTGCTGACAAGATGGCAGATGCCGGAGCGCATGGTGGGGCCGCACTACTTACGGTGGCGAAGATGACCGAAGTGATGGCGGTGGAGCTGGAAAAGCAGTTTGCGAGGCACATGGAGGCTTTGAGGAAGGCGACGGCGGTCGTATTGAAGTCATTGGTGGAGGAGGCAATCTCCCCGGTGAGGGTAGCTGTGGCAAAGACATCAGCCGAAGTGAGAGAGCAGGGCGAGAAGATGAAGGAAGTGGAAGAGGCCGTGTCGCAGCACAGCGACCAGTTCACCTCGATGGGGGACGAGCTGCGGAGGGTAGTGGAGGTCAACAGAGGACTCCAAGCAAAGCTCAAGGACTTGGAGAACCACTCGAGACTGCACAATCTGAGAATTGTGAGCTTGCCCGAAGGGGCAGAGGATCCAAGGCCAACAGAGTACTTCGCTAAGACGTTGGCGGAGCTGATGGGGGAGGGTGAGAACCCCTCCCGGTACGAACTGGACCGAGCTCATCAGTCATTAAGGCCGAAGCCCAAAGTGAATGAACTGCCAAGAGCAGTAATTATCTGCTTCCATAAGTACTGCATGAAGGAGACGGTGTTAAGCTGGGCGAAGTAGAAGCGCGAGGTGCAGTGGGATGGTGCTGGAGTTCGGATCTACCAGGACCTGACGGTGGAGTTGGCAAAAAGACGAGCCGCGTTCGGGCAAGTGAAGGCGGCACTGTACAAAAAGGGGGTGCGATTTGGTATGGTATACCTGGCGAAGCTGAGGGTGACGTATGATGCCAAAGACTTTTATTTTGAGACAGCGGAGGCGGCTGAGCTCTTGTGAGGGCAGAAGGCTTGGGACAGATGTGAGGAGCGGAGCATCTGTGTTCTGTGTTTGGTGAGCTGGAAAATGTATAAATGCTATAACTTTCTTTTTACTGACGTGTATTGTAATTTACTTCTCTTCACATTGTTAGAGTTCAAGTTATTGGTTGGGTTGATTGGCATTCTGTGTTGCGCCGGTTATATCTTATTTTAGTGAATTGTATGGGTTGGATTGTTGTTTTTATTTTTTCTTTCTTTGGGACTGGGTGGGAAGGGACGGTATACCTTGGCCGGGGGAGCCACCCACGCTAGCTAACTAAAGTCGGCTAGTGAACGGAGGTGAGGTGAGAGGAGGGCTGCGGACTTTGGAGGCTGGTTAGCAGGTTTCGATGGGCCTACGAGGTGAGCGAGGGGGGTGGGGAAGGGATTGATGCTGGGAGATGTTTTTTAGAGAGGAAATGTAGGGGGGGGGGCGGGGGGGGTTTGGATGGGAGGGTGGGGGGAGGGGTTCAATGTTAATAATGGATAGGGGCGGGTCAGGCTCATGGGGCAGGGCCCGGTGGTATGATGATGGTGAATAGGAAGGGTGGGGGGGGCTGAGAGAGCCCCAGTTAGGTTAGTCACATGGAGCGTGAGGGGTTAGGAGGTCCGGTCAAGGGTGCTCGCGCATCTTAAAAATTTGAAAGCCGATGTAGCAATGCTGCAGGAGACTCACTTGAGGGTGAAGGATCAGGTGAGACTTAAAAAGGGCTGGGTTAGTCAAGTGTTTCACTCTGGATTTGACGGAAGGGCTCGAGGGGTAGCGGTAATGGTCAACAAAAAAGTCCGCTTCCAGATGGAGAAGGTGGTGGCAGATCAGGGGGGTAGATATGTGATTGTGACAGGGGCGCTGTTAAGTGTATACGGTCCCAATTGGGACGATGTGGGATTCGCAAAGAAGGTGTTTGGGGCCATCCCTGACTTGGACACACATGAACTGATAGTGGGGGGGGACTGGAACTTGGTGCAGGAGCCAAGGTTGGACAGGTCACGGCCGCGCTCGCTGGTCCCATCAGAGAGGGCAAAGGCGTTGGCTGGGCTCATGGTGGAAATGGGAGGGGTGGACCCGTGAAGGTTTCTGCACCTGAGGGAACGGGAGTACTCGTTTTTCTCAGCAGTCCATAAAGTATATTCGCGGATCGACTTTTTTGTGGTGGGGAAGGCTTTGCTGGCTGGGGTTAAGGAGTCGGAATACTCAGAATTGCAGTGTCAGATTATGCTTCGCCTTGGGTGGATATGGTACTGGAGAAGGGGTAGCGCAGAAGCCGGGGTGGAAATTAGATGTGGGACTTTTGGGGGACCAAGTGTTCGGTAACAAAATTGAAAAGGTAATTAAGGAATATGTAGGTTTCAACTGTACGGGTGAGGTGTCGAAGGCAGTTGTCTGGGAGGCTCTAAAGGCTGTGGTGAGGGGTGAGGTGATTTTGTTTAAGGCCAGAGTGGAGAAAGGAGAGGTTGGAGCGGCAGAGGGTAATAGATGAGATGTTGGAGGTATATAGGGGTTATGCAGAAGATGGGGACCCAGCAAAGCTGGAAAAGAGGAAGGAACTACAGGTGAGCTTTGACCGGCTATCTACCCAGGAAGGCGGTGCGCCAACTGAGGCGAGCAAGGGGTGCAGTTTACGAACCTGGAGATAAGGCGGGTATGTTAGCAGATCAGCCCCGGAGGGAAGGAGCGGCAAGGGAAATTGTTCAGGTGAGGGATAGGGCAGGGAAGTTGGTGGTGGCTCCGAATCTGATTAACAAGGTTTTTGAGGCATTTTATGAGAGGTTGTACAGGTCAGAGCCATCTGTGGAGACCGTGAGATGCAGGAATTTCTAGATGGGTTGGAGTACCCGAGGTTAGGGGAGGGGGACAGGGCTACATTAGAAGGAGCGATAGTGGAGCAGGAGATAAAGGATGCGATTGGGAGGATGCAGTCGGGGAAGGTGGCAGGGCCGGATGGGTTTCTGGTGGAATATTATAAAAAATTCAAGGATAAGCTGGCACCCCTGATGGTGGGGATGTTTGAAGAGCCGATAGGGAAGGGGGTGTTGCCACAAACTTTGGGGCAGGCATCGATTTCCCTGTTGCTTAAAAAAAAGATACGGATCTGATGGAGAGTGGGTCGTATAGGCCCATATCTCTCATGAATGTGGACAAAACAGTATTGGTGAAGGTACTGGCGGGTAGGCTGGAGGAGTGCCTCCCGAAGGTGATAGGTGAAGATCAGACAGGGTTCGTGAGAGGGAGGCAGCTCTTTTCAAACATTAGAAGGGTATTGAACATCGTTATGGCACCGGCAGAGGGGAAGGGAACAGAGGTGGTTGTGGCATTGGACGCTGAGAAGGCGTTTGACTGGCTAGAATGGGGGTACTTGATGGCAGTTCTGGAGCGGTTTGGGATTAGACCAACATTTGTGAACTGGGTAAAGCTACTATATAAGGAGTCGAGGGCAAGTGTCCGCACAAACAACATCAGCTCGAGATACTTTTCTCTCCACCGTGGGACTAGGCAGGGATGTCCTATGTCCGCCCTGCTGCTTGCACTCGCGATTGAGCCATTGGCCATCGCATTAAGAAGTTTGGGGTATGGAAAGGAATAGAGCGGGGGTGGGGCGGGGAGGAAGCATAGGGTGTCCTTATAGAACATAGAAGAGTACAGCACAGAACAGGCCCTTCGGCCCTCAATGTTGTGCCGAGCTTTGTCCAAAACCAAGATCAAGCTATCCCACTCCCTGTCATTCTGGTGTGCTCCATGTGCCTATCCAATAACCGCTTGAAAGTTCCTAAAGTGTCCGACTCCACTGTCACAGCAGGCAGTCCAGTCCACACCCTAACCACTCTCTGAGTAAAGAACCGACCTTGGACATCCCTCCTATATCTCCCACCCTGAATCTTTATGCTGATGACTTGCTGTTATACGTGTTGGAACCGAGTGTGTCGATAGGGGGAATATTGGAGTGGCTTCGAGTGTTTGGGTCTTTCTCGGGGTACAAACTAAATCTAGACCAGAGTGAGTATTTTGTGGTGTCGCGGCCGGGGGTGGGGGGCCTGCTATTCCGTAGGGCAGGGATTCATTTTAGGTACCTGGGGGTACAGGTTGCCTGGGAGTGGGGGGGGGGGGGGGGTCCGCAGGTACAACATTTCTAGTTTGGTGGGGAGAGTGAAAGCTGATCTGGCAAGGTGGGATGGTCTCCCTCTGTCACTGGCAGGTCGGGTACAGGCGGTTAAAATGAACGTGCTGCCGTGATTTCTGTTTATTTTCCAATGCCTGCCGATTTTCCTGCCAAAGGCTTTTTTCAGAGAGATTGAGGGAAGGATTATTTCGTTCATATGGGGAGGGAAGGTGACAAGAGTTAGAAAGGTGCTGCGACAGAGGGGAAGGCAGGCAGGGGATTTGGGTCTTCCAAACCTGATATATTACTCCAGGGCGGCGAATGTGGAGAAGGTGCGGAGCTGGGTCAGAGGGGTTGATTCCCAGTGGGTCAGAATGGAGGAGAGTTTGTGCAGGGGGTCGAGATTGAAAACACCAGCAACAGCGCTGCTCCCGATAGCCCCTGGGACGTACTCCGGGAGTCCGGTAATAATAGCTTCATTGAGAATTTGGAGGCAGTTTCGCCAACATTTCGGGTTGGGGGCAGGGTCAAGGGAAATACCGATTCGGGGGAACCACAGATTTGAGCCAGGGGGGTGGGATGGAAATTTTCGGAAATGGGAGGCGATGAGGATTAAGATACGAAAAGATTTGTTTTTTAGGGGTCGTTTTGTAGAGCTGAAGGAGCTTGAAGCGAAGTATGGGCTGGAGCAATGGAAAATGTTTAGATACATGCAGGTTCGAGATTTTGCCAGAAAGGCGATACAGATCTTCCTGGTGGAGCCAGCCTCCACATTGCTGGAGGAGGTGCTGACAAGGGGGACTGGAGAAGAGGGTAGTGTCAGCGGTTTACGGAGCTATTTTGGAAGAGGAGAAGGCACCACTGGAAGGGATCAAAGCAAAGTGGGAGGGAGAGTTGGGAGAGGATATGGAGGAAGGGTTCTGGTGTGAGGTGCTCCGGAGAGTGAATGCTTCCCCCTCGTGCACGAGGTTGGGGCTGATGCAGCTGATGGTGGTATACAGAGCACACCTCATGAGGACGAGGATGAGCCGATTCTTTGAAGGAGTAGAAGATGTGTGTGAAAGTTGCGGGGCCGCTAATCACGTTCATATGTTTTGGTCCTGTCCAAAGCTAGAGGATTACTTGAAGGAGGTTTTTAGGGTAATTTCTAAAGTGGTGCACGTGAAACTGGACCCAAGCCCCTGGGTGGCCATATTCGGGGTGTCGGACCAGCCAGGGTTGGAAACGGGTGCGGAGTCAGATGTTGTAGCCTTCGCCTCGTTGATTGCCCGAAGGCGGATCCTGATGGGATGGAGAGCAACCTCCACCCTATGCCCTGGCGTGGCGGGGGGACTTGTTGGAATTCTTGACTCTTGAGAAGGTTAAATTTAACTGAGGGGAAGGATGGAGGGGTTCTACAATTCATGGGCATTATTCATCATGCACTTTCAAGAACTGGATAACATCGAACATTTGTTGGAGGGTGGGCGGGAGAGTTGGGGGGAGGGTGGCGGTGTGTGTTGATGGTGACTGTGGGTGATTCCTGATTCCTTTTTGTCATTTGTTTATGTGAACATGCGGGCTAATGTTTGGGGTTTGGTGGGCGGATGGGATCGTTGTTATTGATATGCGGATTGACATATTTGTAACTGATTATTGTTTGTTGTTGGTGGGTGTAAATCTGGGAGAAAAGGTTAAAAAGGAGGAGAATAAAAAATATTTTTTTTTAAATGTAGGGTGCTCTTTCTAAGGGTCCGTGCAGACTCGATGGGCTGAATGGCCTACTTCACTGTAAATTCTGTGAATTCTATAATTCTCACACTTATCAGGATTAGATTTCATTTGCCATTGTTCTGTCCATTGAACCAGCCTGTCTATATCGTACTGTATCTTTCCTCCATTTACCACACTACCAACTTTTGTGTCATCTGCAAACTTGCAGATCAAACCTCCTACATTCACTTCCAGATTACTAATGTACACTACGAACAGCAAGTGAGTCAGCACTAATCCCTGTGGAACATCACTGGACACAAGGTTCCAGTCACAAAAACAACCTTCAACCATCACCCTCTGCCTTCTGCCAGTAAGCCAATTTTTGATCCAGTTTGCCAAATTGTCCTCTACCCCAGGGGCTCTTTCCTTCTTGACCAGTCTCCCATGCAAGACCTAGTCAAAAGCCTTTCTGAGGTCCATGTAGACAAAGGCAACTGCACTACCCCAATCCATACACCTCGTCACCCCCTTAAAAAATTCAATCAAATTTGTAGGACATGATCTCCCTTTGACAAAGCCATGCTGATTATCCAACACAAGAATAACAGTTCTTGAGTGAGATACACTCTGGGGCTTTTTGTAACTACCTGCCTGCTTTTCTGACTGGTGGTCACCCATTCACTCTCTGACTGCACTTCCTTAAATTGTGCGGTGGAGCGTCTAAAAACCCGCTATCCATGTAACTTGCAGCTTCGCGGATGCACATCAGTGCCTCTATCCGACACTCCAGCTCTGAAACCCGGAGCTCAAGTTGGTCAAACCGGTGGCACCTCCCGCACACGTGTTATAGCATGATTCCGTTTCCTTCTGTCGGTTAAGAATAGCTCATTTGTTTGTCCCCAATGAAGGCTTCATAATTATTTAGTATTTATGATTGATGCTTTCACAGGTTCTGATTTACTAAAGTTGACACGAGATGATCTTGTCCAGATCTGTGGCTCAGCTGATGGGATTAGATTGTTCAATGCACTTAAAGCAAGGTAACATTTCAGAAGCCAAATAAAATGGCTCACTCATACTTTGTTTGCATTACGGGTATCAAACTCAATTTATTTGGTGGACCTGACATCCTGATACTTGGAGAGGGTCACATTCAGCAACGGTTATTTGGGATCACGGGGGTAGAAATTGGGATGAATTTTGCCTGCTTTTTGGGCACAAAACGTGCAATGATATAAACTTCCCGTAGTTTGGTCCCGTACCTGATATATACCTGTGCATGGCATGGCCACTACTATGTTGGTCTTCATTGTTTTCAGGCATACCTGGCAGGCTGCCTGAAATGAGCGCTGGATTAATTTAAATCTAAAGAAGGATCCTGCCCTTTTTTCAGGAGCCGTCTGCAGCATGCTGAAAGATTAGGTGGAATATGCATCATACAAGCTGTGAGTAGTTTCTCTGGTTGTGCAATGGTCATTAAAGGAATGACTGAAGGAATGCTATCACAAACATCTGTTGAGCATAGAGAAGAAAGGATACTCTTTTCATTTCCGCCGTACCAGTATGGCCCCTGACAACCTGTAACACCTGCCACTTTTCACTTCTGCTTTATTGGAGTTTTTGATTGGTCATATGGCTCCTCCCCATGCATAGAGAGAATTCTCAGTCTCTGTACCTTGTTGTTGACTTGCCCACCAGTAAAAACAGTCTTTCATTATTAAGCTACAGAAATGTCCTCCGGTTTCTCACACCTCTTTACTGGCAACTCCCCTCTTGGCACCACTCTCATTATCCACGCTTCTAATCTCTTTCCTCTGCGGAAAATGTTGAACCCCATGCTCAACACATTTCTGATTCCAGGCTCTAATGTCCCAACCTCCATTCCCTAGTCTCCCAGCTTGCTCCCTCTTATACAGCCTCCCCTTTCCATCTCCTGAGTTCTAAGCTCCCTTCTCTTTGCCCTGACCGGTTTCTCTCTTCCCTTCACCAGTTGGTTCTATTTCCAATCACCACTAACTGTTCACATTGTCGTTGAGTGGGAGGGACACTAATGTGACATGGATTTTAAACTGCACAGTTTTTTTGGGCTGTTACAAGTTCTGCCTGGGCAATTCAGAATCCCTAAGCCAGGCACTGTCAGCTGGATGAAACAGTGCTGAGGGATATATATGCCTACTGATAGCTTAAATTAAGTACTTTTTAGCTTAGGAGGTTACATAGGGCAGTACGGTAGCACAAGTGGCTAGCACTGTGGATTCACAGGGTACCAGGTTCGATTCCCCGCTGGGTCACTGTCTGTATGGAGTCTGCACGTTCTCCCCGTGTCTGCCTGGGTTTCCTCCGGGTGCTCCGGTTTCCTCCCACAGTCCAAAGACGTGCAGGTTAGGTGGATTGGCCATGATAAATTGCCCTTAGTGACCAAAAAGGTTAGGCGGGGTTATTGGGTTGCGGGGATAGGGTGGAGGTGAGGGCTTGGGTGGGTTGGTGCAGACTCGATGGACCGAATGGTCTCCTTCTGCACTGTGTGTACTATGTTCTATAGCCTCTTTGTTCCAGTTGCTGAAGAAGCAGCTTGTGTGTTCACATTGAAAGAGCTGCTGATTATAGTTAACTGTGTTCCAAGGTAAGCCTATTTAGTAGTAGCTGTAATTTACTGTTTTCTGGAGCATGTATGGGTGCTAATCTTTGTTCTAAGGGTTGTTAAGTACATTTTGAAACAGTAAATTTTTAATTAGTTGCTGGGTAGTACAAAACTTGAAGTCTGCTGAAAAAAGGGACCTTCTGTCAAAACTTTTGTATTGCACTTGTTAGGGCAAACTCACAAGGTAGCAAATATAAAAGGGAACAACAATTTACACTGCATGAGAAGAGGATGCTGATTGTTTGGCAAGTGGACTCTGTAATTGTTAGTTCTGAGGGTATGCAGCACTGTTGGAGAATGCTGTCTTTCAGATGAGGTGAAACCAAGGCAACCTCTGCCTGCTTGCCACTGTTCCGAAGAGAAGGGAGTTATCACCAGTGTCCTGGACAATATTTATCCCTCAATCAACAAAGCAGATTCTGACCTAGTCATATTCATGTTGTCTCTAGACCGATGCTGCCAGAGCTGCTGAGTTTTTATAATCTGTTTATCTGACCGTTGCTGTTTGTGGGAGTTTGCTATACGTTTCTTGTGCTTTCTTTATTACAACAGTGACTACACTTCAAAAAGCTTTTCATTACCTGTTTAGTACTTGGACGTCTGGTAGTCATGAAAACACTAAATTCACGGGTCTTTTTTTTCACTTTTCTTCCAACTTTGATCGTCATCTGTAAATGCCCTTCGATTGTTAACTGACCAAAAATATTGTCCCCATTGAGTTTTCCTGGTCCTGATATCCTATCCATCATCCGTACAAGGCGTTTTGAGTTTACCTCACCGTATATCTTTTTATATATTTGCTCATGTCCACAATAAATACCTCTTTACTGGTTTCACATTTAGACCTTTACTTACATTATCATAATTCTAAATAGTTTTTCTACACCAGAAATGTTAAATTAAGTTTCTAGAATAAAAAGGCATCAGAAGTTTCTTTTAGTGCAATTCAGCTTTTAAAAACTTTGAATTATCAGGAGTAGACAGTATTGACATTCTTGGTCTCAGTAGCTCATCTGGAACACCACAGTTGGTAAAACTGCTTCCAATTTGTGACTTAGGTGAATTGGACATTCTGAATTCTCTCCGTGTACTCGAACGAGCGCCAGAGTGTGGCAACTAGGGGATTTTCACAGTAACTTCATTGCAGTGTTATTGTAAGTCTACTTGTGACAATAATAAAGATTATTATTCATTATTATTAATGCAAGTGCTTTTCTGCTCAGCACTTGACTTTTAAAAAGGACATGTTTGTGCCAGATGTGATCACTATTCCCATATTGAGATGGGCTCTTCTAACACTTGTACTGAGGCAATATACAAGAAAAATCTCATCACTTAATAGGCTGGAGGCTAGAGATGAGGGGCATCTTTCCTCGTTTTATCAATACCGCAGTGTCAGTGCTTTCTAAATTTCTCTGTTCAAAAATTATTGAACTGTTTCCTATTTCAACTTCCTTTTCCAGGATCTAAAAATGAAGTTCTTTTGAATTATTAAAAAAAAAAATTAGAATACCCAATTCTTTTTTCCAATTAAGGGGCGATTTAGCATGGCCAATCCACCGAGCCTGCAAATCTTTGGGTTGTGGGGGTGCGACCTTCGCAAACACGGGGAGAATGTGCAAACTCCACACAGACAGTGACCCGGGGATGGGATCGAACCTGGGTCCTCAGCGCTGTGAGGCAGCAGTGCTAATCACTGCACCACCGTGCCACCCCAAAAATTGAGTTCTTTAGCATCCTTAGTTTTTATATTCCTCCAAAATCCCTATACTTTTAGAACTGTTTTTCTACCTCCTGGTTGCTACTTCCTGATCCACATATCTTTACTTTATTTTTGATATCCCTTTCCCTAACTCTTTGAATCTAAACAAGCAGTTATGACTAAGCATTTGTAACATTGAACCTCTCCACACACATTGTAATAATGAGGGCAATGGTTTGATTCCATCTTGAGGCTAAATTGCAGCAGTCACATTATGAACAGTGAATTCTATGCACCATCTCCATCGTTAAAGAAAAAAGTAAAAGGATAGTTAACTGGTTGCGGTTACATGTCTCTTAATATTTGTTGCACATTGAACAAATGTGTTGGCTACAGAAATTGTATAACCTAACAAAAGTGAAATTAGCTTATTCCTTTTTTTAATATGATGTTCCTCAGACCAGTAATTGAAAATCATATATAAAGCCACACTCATACCAAAAATTGCAAATCCATCATTTTACAGACGACTGATTTACCATGTCTTCACATAACATCCTGTCTGGTGACTTAAGGCTAATACCATCTTATTACCTAATGCAGATCCGTTAGACCGAGGTTAACTATCTATGTTTGCCAAGAATCACAACATGCAAGAGGTATTTCACAGCTGGCTAGCTTGCAAGATAATGAAAATGGAGAGGGAGACAGTCGTGCAATATATGGTAAGTATTCTTGTGTAAATTTTCTGGAAAAATAGATTACTTAGATAAATTTCTTTTCCTTTACTGTAGATCTGTACATTTAGTGGACTTAACATTATTGATAGCAAGCGGTAAACTAATTGTCACTTTAGGAGCCAGTTTCCATTTTCCAGGATTAAATCCTGTAAGCTCTCAATAGAGTCACATAACTCAGCGTTACAGTTGCTCTTGTATTTGTGAATTTTCAGGCAAGAGTGGAACAGGTTCAGTGAGCCTACTTATCCAACTTCTCACATTATCTTGATATATTTCTTTTTTTTTAACAAACCATTTTAATGAGGTATTTTCTGGCATTACAAACAACAACAGTATAAAAACAGTGTACAAAGAACAATAAATCTTGATATATTTCTAAGGATTCCGAATATTCTTCACTTGCAGGAGCTGATCCAGTCCTGTTTTGAACCCTGTTATTGTCTCCTGTTCCCAGAGTTTTCAAGTAATATAGGGCGTGATCTACCGGCTGCGTCCTGCCGGAAGGAGAGGCTTCCCCGGGATTCCCAACGGTCATTAGGCCTGGATCTCGGGAGACGTGGGTGGGACCCATCTCGCATGGCTTAGTGAGTTTAAGATCCCATTTAACCATGCTCGCTCTGGATCTACCGGCCACCCGGCAGCTATTGGCCTCGCCGAGGAAACCCCAGCCAGGTGACATTCCGTACTGGTCCCCATAAGCAGGGACCAGGTGGAATAATACCTGTGGCGATCTCCCAGGTGGTCGGAGCCCCTGGGTGATAGGCCTCCAGGCTGCTGGTTCTGCTGGTGCCAGCCAGGCACCTTGGCACTGCCAGCCCTGGTGATCAGACGCACCCAGCATTTCAGCCTCTAGGCAGGGGAGCACTCTGACACTGCTGGTGCCACCCAGGCACCTTGGCACTGCCGGCCCAGGTGATCAGAGGCACCTGAGTGGTCGGCTTCTGGGCAGAGTGGCACAGCTGGTACCACCTGGGCACTTTGGCACCGCCAGCCTGGCATTCTGGCAGTGTCACCTGGGCACCATGGCAGTGCCACCTGGGTGCCAGCCATGCATTCTTCCCGTGCCAGAATCGGGTCCGGGGTACTCTGGCCCGTATGAGGTGGAGGGGGAAAGGGGTGCTCGATGACTCCTTTATAGGTGAGTTGGGGCATTGAGGGACAGCACCAGGGACCTGGGTTCAATTCTGACCTTTTGGCGACTGTGTGAAGTCTGCACATTCTCCCCGTGTCTTTGTGGGTTTCCTCTGGGTGCTCCAGTTTCCTCCCACACCTAAATTTCCCGTTTGTGTCCAAAAGGTTAGGTACGGTTACGGGGGTGATGCGGGGGTTTGGAACTGGTAGGGTGTTCTTTCGGAGGGTCGGTGCAGACTCGATGGGCTGAATGGCCTTCTTCTGCACGGTAGGGATTCTATGAAATATCTTTTACCATCTTACATACCCCAATTAGATCTCCTTTCATTCTTCTAAACTCGAGAGAGTATAGGCCTAAACTACTCAATCTCTCTTCATATGACAAACCCCTCATGGCTGGAATCAATCTAGTGAACCTCCTCTGAGCTGCCTCTAATGCAACTACAACCCTCCTCAAATAAGGGGACCAAAACTGTACACAGTACTCCAGGTGCACCCTCACCAATGCTTTGTACAGTTGCAGCCAAACGTCCCTACTTCTATTCTTTATCCCTTTAGCTATAAAGGCCAAAATTCCATTTGCCTTCCTTATTACCTGCATACGTGTTTTCTGAGATTCGTGCACGAGAACATCGACCAGTACAGGCCCTTCAGCCCACGATGTTGTGCCAACCATTTATCCTAATCTAAGATCAACCTAACCTACACCCCTTCAATTTACTGCTGCCCATGTGCCTGTCTAAGAGTCGCTTAAATGTCCCTAATGACTCTGACTCCACCACCTCTGCTGGCAGTGCATTCCACACACCCGCCACTCTCTGTGTAAAGAACCTACCTCTGACATCCCCCCCCCCCCCCTATACCTTTCTCCAATCACCTTAAAATTATGTCCCCTCGTGATAGCCATTCCCACCCTGGGAAATATATCTGGCTATCCACTCTACCCATGCGTCTCATCACCTTGTACACCTCTATCAAGTCACCTCTCTGCCTTCTTCACTCCAGTGAGAAAAGTCCTAGCTCCCTCAGTGTTTTTTCATAAGACATGCCCTCCAGTCCAGGCAGCATCCTGGTAAATCTCCTCTGTACTCTCTCCAAAGCATCCACATCCTTCCTATAATGAGGTGACCAGAACTGGACACAATATTCCAAGTGTGGTCTAACTAGAGTTTTATAAAGCTGCAGCAGAACCTCATGGCTCTTCAACTCAGTCCCCCTGTTAATGAAAGCCCACACACCAAACACCTTCTTAACAACCCTATCAACCTGGGTGGCAACTTTGAGGGATCAATGCACGTGGACCCCAAGATCCCTCTGTTCCTCCACACTTCCAAGAATCCTGCCTTTAACCCTGCATTCAGCATTTAAATTCGACCTTCCAAAATGAATCACTTCACATTTATCTAGGTTGAACTCCATCTGCCACTTCTCAGCCCAGCTCTGCATCCTGTCAATATCCTGCTGTAACTTGCAATGACCCTCAACACTATCTACAATTCCCACAACCTTCGTGTCATCAGCAAACTTACTAACCCACCCTTCCACTTCCTCATCCAAGTCATTTATATGGCTGGGTCCAGTTCAGTTTCTGGTCAATGGATGTTGATATGTTGCCCAAATCCCTTTATCCCTTTATCCCTGACGCAAACACATACAGCCCACCCTTAATCTTGAATGTGACCACTTGTCCCAAAGTAAACCCCTCGGATCCTTCTGCACCAAAGCACTCTGACATTTCTCTCCATTTAGATAAGTTGCCTTTCAATTTTTCTGACCTTGTGTACTTGGCTATTGTGCGGCACCTTAATCAAATGCCTTCTGGAAGTCCAGGTATACTACATCTACAGAATGTCCGCTATCCACTTAGCTTATTACATCTGTAACTGTGACATCCTTCGGCTCTCATCTGCCTAAAAACAACTGCACTCGGGGTCAAGTGCAGAAACAACTTGATTAATAAACTAGACAACTCAACGCGCAATGCTGCTACCACTACCCTCTGAACCTCAGCACTTGTGCTCAGTAGCAGAATGCTGCACCTCCGTTTAGAGTTAACGCCCAGCTGAATGCTACCATGCAAAGCACCACTAGAACACTGCGCTCAACACCGCTCCTTTGGTTCCCTGTCCTGTCAAACATCACTCCGCCAAATACCCGCTGACCTGCAACAACCCACAAAATGATAGAAATAAGTTTGCAATGCCCCCCCAACTGCCACTTCTTGCATTCAGCCCACGTGGGGTACAGCTCCCATCAAGAAGGCTGATCTTGGAAAAACCCTCCCACACAAGACTTCAATGCAAATTCTGCCTAAACAAATGAATGGGAATCATTGGACATGAAAGACAAGTACCTGGTCTCAAATCCAATCCAACAGCTCCCTGCTTTTAACCTTACAAGGAAAGAGTGGTCCAGCTGTAACTGTTTCAGGACCAGCCATGGCCCACCTCCACAGATGGGACATTAGTGTCAGCTCCCTATGTGCCTGTGGGAGAAAGCAAACTATGCATCATACAACAAAAGAAAATCCAAACACAGACTGGGTGGAGGCCTATCCACAGTCAACACAGCAGGGCCGGAAGAAACTGCTTAGTTTAGGGACTTTGCATTCGAATAAATTAAATACAGATGTTTTGGTCCGCGGTCTTGATCATGACAACATAAATTGTCAATTAATGTTTCTCCTCACTTGAAGCCAAATAATTCCACCCATTTGAAATGACCTAGAACAGGGGCGTCCAACCTTTTGAAAATGAAAAATTGCTTATTGTCACAAGTAGGCCTCAAATGAAGTTACTGTGAAAAGCCCCTAGTCATCACATTCCGGCGCCTGTTCGGGGAGGCTGGTACGGGAATTGAACCGTGCTGCTGGCCTTGGTCTGCTTTACTGTTTAGCCAGCTATTTAGCCCACTGTGCTAAACCAATCCCTTTTCATGTGAAGGGCCATATTTCATATTTTTTCTCACTTACAGGGCTGGTGAACATATTTTGGAAAGATAAGGCATTACAAGTCTATTGCCCTGGCCTATGGACTGTATGTTGGACAACCCCATTATAAACTATTTGCATTACCCTTCAGTTCTGATGGGCTTCTGTGCAGAACATCAACATGACTTGTTGAGTGCAGTATTTTCTGTTTTACCTTTGTATCTTCATATATATATATATATATATATATATATTCCTGTTCAATGTGCCTAGAACCCCATAGGATACTCGATACAGGAGTTTAATCAATGAATGCACACTTGCTGATCCTTCAGGGTTGCAGAGTTTGTTACAGAATTGTAAGGATACTCTGCAAGGCACTCACCCTGGCTTCTTTAAACAGCTGAAGGATGTCACAGTGTGTGGAGGCAAAGACAGTCATGGTCTCCGGAAACGGTTTAAAATTTTTTTTTAAGAGTACCCAATTCTTTTTTTTCCAATTAAGGGGCAATTTAGCATGGCCAATTCACCTACCCTGCACATCTTTTGGGGTTTTGGGGGTGAGAGCCACGCAGACATGGGGAGAATGTGCAAACTCCACATGGACAGTGGGGATCGAACCTGGCACCACCATGCTGCCCCATCCGGAAACAATTTAGTTGCTGCCAGCCAGTCCACGAGTTGGATAAAAACCTTCCATGGCCATATATTGTAAAACCCTGATGTGGAAGTATTTGCATTTCACTACAGGGCATAAAAAGTGATATAATTGCTACTCATCCCTGATTTGTGGCTGCATGTAGATAATGCTATCCATTTGTGTACAGTGAGGGACACAGTTCTATGAATACATAACTAGTCTGCAGCCATAAGAACTGAAAAACAAGTTGAATACTCTTTACATAGAACATAGAACAATACAGCGCAGTACAGGCCCTTCGGCCCACGATGTTGCACCGAAACAAAAGCCATCTAACCTACACTATGCCATTATCATCCATATGTTTATCCAATAAACTTTTAAATGCCCTCAATGTTGGCGAGTTCACTACTGTAGCAGGTAGGGCATTCCACGGCCTCACTACTCTTTGCGTAAAGAACCTACTTCTGACCTCTGTCCTATATCTATTACCCCTCAGTTTAAAGTTATGTCCCCTCGTGCCAGCCATATCCATCCGCGGGAGAAGGCTCTCACTGTCCACCCTATCCAACCCCCTGATCATTTTGTATGCCTCTATTAAGTCTCCTCTTAACCTTCTTCTCTCCAACGAAAATAACCTCAAGTCCATCAGCCTTTCCTCATAAGATTTTCCCTCCATACCAGGCAACATCCTGGTAAATCTCCTCTGCACCCGCTCCAAAGCCTCCACGTCCTTCCTATAATGCGGTGACCAGAACTGTACGCAATACTCCAAATGCAGCCGTACCAGAGTTCTGTACAGCTGCAACATGACCTCCCGACTCCGGAACTCAATCCCTCTACCTCTTACCTTGGATATATCTTGGTTTCTTCTTTTGTCAGTAGTCCATGCTGACACACTTATTTGAAGGTGCATGGAGTTTCGATTGAGGGTATGTGTTGGAACTGTGGCGTGTGGCATCCACTGCAAAAACCCAGACAAGGGTCAAAGAGTTCGTGTAGTGCACACTTCTACCAGGAATTTAGTGGGGGGACATCATCAGTATCGAACAGGCACGATTTGAGTACCTGGATACATTTTTAGTGCTACACTACATTCCGTCCAAAGTTTTTACAGCTTATTATTTCTTGAATAACATTGCCTCCCAGATGCATAGCTTTGCGGCAAACAGAAGGAAAAATTCAGTAACAACCAGGAGCAGATGACTTCCAAAGCTAAGAACCAACACTCAATGCCTGAAACATCAGTGCGCAAGTTACTTGAACTTAGGCTCAATACCCTTGCCAAATAAAGCATTCTCCCCACTAACTGTCCATCATGAACTACAGCATTCCTCCCAAATATTTGAATCTAGCTCATAACAAAAGCATTGTCATAACTCCAGTATGTCATTCCATATAGCAACTCTTTGCCGGTGCAGTTGTGTTCAATGGGTTGCTCCAATGGGTTCAATGTTGCTCCAGTGATTCTACATCTTAAAAATGTTTTCCAATTCCAGATACTCTTCTCAGGAGGAGGAAGTGAGATAGCATGATGTCAGTGTCTGCCTTTGTTCTGGACTCTCACACCAGAGGAAATAATTTTGTTCAGTCCACCCTCTCAAATGCTTTCATCAGCTTAAGCAATTAAATTATATTTTCCATATTATTGAGAATATGAGCTGAGTCAATGTAACCTGTCCTCTCAACTCATAGAATCATAGCAACTTAGGCTCAATTGTCTCCATCTATTCTATATCATATCTGTATCAGCTTTTGCACAAACACCCGTACTTAGTCCCAAATCCCCATTTTTTGTCCGTGAACATGTGTAGGTTCATCATCTTCAAGAAGCTGTTCAAAGGGCAGCACTGTAGCGCAGTGGTTAGCACTGCCTCCTCTCGGCACTGAGGTCCCAGGTTCGATCCCGGCTCTGGGTCACTGTCCGTGTGGAGTTTGCACGTTCTCCCCGTGTTTGGCTGGGTTTCATCCCCACAACCCAAAGATGTGCAGGCTAGGTGGATTGGCCACACTAAATCGCCCTTAATTGGAAAAAATGAATTGGGTACTCTAAATTTATTTAAAATATTTTTAAAACAGATGCTGTCCAACATCCTTTTTTAAGACTTATTTCTGGAATGACCTTGCACTATCTTTTCAGATAGTGCGTTCTGACTTTGACTACTTCATTCCAACTTGGATAAGGGAGATGGGGGGAGAAAGATCCTCTTCCTTGTATATTGCATATGGTTTTCAATATGTGACTTCCAATTGTTAACTCATTTAACAGAGGGAATAACTTTTCTCTTTCTATCAAAACCCCTCATCCTCTTGCAAACCTTTTCATTTTCATCTCTTAACTTCCTCTACTCCAAGATGAACAGTGCTAACTTTTCCAGCCTCTCCGCTATCCTATGATCAGTGGATCTAAGAAATGTCTATTTAAAAGAGGATGCCATTAAGAATTTTTAACGTTGGGGACTTCCGGTGGCGGATTTTTTTCCGGATTTTATAGGATAAATCAGTGAAGAGTGAGACAGTGAGGAGAAATCTGCCTCCAGTGTATGGAGAATTGGACCAGAAGTGGCCCGTGTGAGAAGACAAAGGCCTATAAGGACAACGCGAGCAGAGCCGGCAACGTGGAAAAGCATGGTGGAGAGCAAGGGCCGCGGGGAGACGGCACAGTGGTCGACGGAGCAGCTGATGAAGTTTTTTGAAGATTGCTTCGCCAAGCTGAAGAAGGACACGCTGGACCCGATTAAGGCTTCGATTGATCAAGTTGTGCAGAATCGAGAGACCCACAGAAGAGCGAACCAGGAGGTGGAGAAAAAAAATGTCCGAGCATGAGGGGGGGAGGGGGGAGGGGGGAGGGGGGGGGGGGGGGGGGGGGGGGGGGGGGGGGCCTCGGGAATTAATCTCGATACGGGCCCACAGAGAAAAGGCGAAACCGGCTGAGAGGGATAGGTTAGTGGAGGAGATACTCCAGATGGACAGGAGATACTCGGAGGCCCCGGGCGCGGGGCTATTGAGGGAGTGGCGGAGGTTACAGGTGGCGTTTGGGCTGTTGACTACAGGAAAGCGGTGGAACAGTTGAGGAAGGCAAGGGGGGGGGGGCGATTTATGAGTATGGGGAAAAGGCAAGCAGAATGTTACCGCACCAGCTCAGGAAAAGGGAAGCGGCCAGGGAGATAGGGAAAGTAAAGAGTAGAGGCGGGAATACTGTCCTGGACCCCAGTGGGGGTGAATGAGGTGTTTAAGGACTTTTATAGAAAATTATATGAGTCGAAACCCCGGCTGGGGTGGAGGGGGATGAGGCAGTTGTTGGCTCGTTTGAGATTTCCGAGGGGAGATGAGGATCTGGTGGAAGGGCTGGAAGCCCCAATTGAGATTGAGGAAATAATCGAGGGCTGGGGGCATGCAGTCGGGCAAGACCCTGGGCCTGACGGCTATCTGTCTATAAGATGTTTTCCGAGATATTGAGCCCACTGCTGGTGAGGACATTTAATGAAGCAAGAGAGACGGGAGTCCTCCCCACAACAATGTCGTAGGCTTTGATTTCATTGATCCTGAAAAGGGCGAAGGATCCGGAGCAATGCAGGTCATACAGGCCAATTTCTCTACTGAATGTGGACGCCAAACTGCTGGCTAAGATACTGGCCACAAGGATAAAGGACTGTGTCCCGGGAATGATAGGGGAAGACCAGACGGGATTTGTAAAGGGCAGGCAACTCAAGGCCAATGTTCGAAGGCTTTTAAATGTTATTATGATGCCCTCAGAAGAAGAGGAGGTGGAGGTGGTCGTAGCGGTGGATGCGGAGAAGGCTTTTAATCGGGTGGAGTGGAATTACCTGTGGGAGGCGCTGGGACGGTTTGGGTTTGGTGAGGGCTTTATTGACTGGGTGCAGTTGCTCTATCAAGCACCAGTGGTGAGTGTGCATACGAACCGGCTGAGGTCGGGGTATTTTAAACTACACCGAGGGACGAGGCTAGGGTGCCCCCTCTCCCTGTTACTGTTTGCTCTGGCCATAGAGCCATTGGCCATGGCGTTAAGAGCTAGGAACTGGAAAGGGCTGGTTAAGGGGGGGGGGGGAGCACCAGGTCTCGCTTTACGCAGATGACCTGCTCTTGTATATTTCAGACCCTTGGAGGGGATGGGGGAAGTAATGCGAATCCTGGGGGAATTTGGCAGTTTATCGGGGTATAAATTGAACATGGGGAAAAGCGAGATGTTCGCGATCCAGCCAAGAGGACAGGAGAAGAGACTGAGAGAGCTGCCGCTTAGAATGGTAGGAAAGAGCTTTTGGTATCTGGGAATCGAGGTGGCTCGGGAATGGGAGGCACTGCACAAGTTAAACCTCTCCCGCTGGTAGAACAAATGATAGGGGGACTTTAAGAGATGGACGTGCTCCTGCTATCACTGGCGGGGAGGGTACAGACCGTGAAAATGACGGTCCTCCCCAGATTTCTGTTTGTCTTTCAGTGCCTCCCCATCTTCGCCCCAAAGGATGGCCTTTTTCAAGCAGGTGAATAAGGTTATTTCGGGCTTTGTGTGTGCGGGTAAAACCCCGCGAGTGAAGAAAGTGTCGCTGGAGCGTAGTCCGGGGGGGCGGGATAGCGCTGCCGAAATGTCTGCACTTACTACTGGGCGGCTAATATAGCCATGATTAGGAAGTGGGTAGTGGGGTGGGGGGTCGGTGTGGGAGCAGATGGAGGCGGTGTCATGCAAAGACACAAGTTTCGGCACCTCTTCCGTTCTCGCCAGCCCGATACTCCACACGTCCGGTGGTGGTGGCGGCTCTGAGAATCTGGGGGCAATGGAGGAGATATAAGAGAGTGGAGAGAGCATCGGTTTGGACCCCGATAATAATCATCGGTTTGTACCGGGTAGGCTAGATGGTGGGTTCCGGCCCTGAATCCCAGCCATGCTCATATCAAAGCTCCAAAACCTAGGACTTGGCTCCTCGCTCTGCAACAGGATCCTCGACTTTCTGACCCAGAGACCACAATCAGTAAGGATAAACGACACCTCCTCCACGATAGTCCTCGATACCGGGACCCTGCAAGGCTACATACTTAGCCCCCTACTATATTCCCTATACACACGACTGCGTGGCAAAATTTGGCTCCAACTCCATCTACAAGTTTGCTGACAAACATGTCAGAATACAGGAGGGAGATAGAGAACCTAGTGGAGTTGTGTAACGACTGCATCAACAGGGCTGAGGTGGAAATGGTTGACTGCTTCAAATTCCTATGTGTGCACAACACCAAAAATCTGCCCTGGTCCACCCACGTCGACACTGAGGCCAAGGAAGCACAACAGCACCTATACTTCCTCAGGAAACTAAGGAAATTCGGCATGTCCACATTGACTCTTGCCAACCTGTACAGGTGCATCATCGAAAGCATCCTATCTGGCAAGAATCACAGCCTGGCATGGCAACTGCTCAGCCCTTCACCGTAAGAAATTACAGAGAGTGAACACTGCCCAGTCCATCTCACACACACCCGTCTCCCATCATTGACTCTGTCTACACCTCCCGCTGCCTTGGGAAAGTAGGCAGCATTATCAAAGACCCCTTCCACCCGGTTTACTCACTTTTCCAACTTCTTCCATCGGACAGGAGATACAGAAGTCTGAGAACACGCACTTAGCAGATTCAAAACAGCTTCTTCCCACTGTTAAACGACCCTCTTATGGACAGATCTGATCTCTTCACACATCTTCTCTACTGAGTAGTACTACACTCCTGTATGCTTCACCCGATGCCTGTGTATGTATTTACATTGTGCTTTTTATGTTTGCCCTATTATGTATTTTCTTCTGTACGGAATGATCTGTCTGAGCTGCACGCAGAACAATACTTTTCACTGTACCTCGGTACACGTGACAATAAACAAATCCAATCCAATTCAATCTAGCTCATGACAAGAGGAGGTTTCCTTTTCTAATTGATCATTTGAAATTTTAGATCAATAGGTGGCTTTACTGGTACTAACTTTTTGTTCTTAATTTATTTAATTAACTGAATTCACATTTACACTACCACAGCAGGATTTGAACCCCAGACCCCTGAATTACTGGGGCAGTAATGTAACCACTTAAACTCCCTACTGTTAAATATTAGCATTTATGTTTATAACTGAATGTATTTGGTATTGAAATTCATTGGAATGAATTAGTAGACTGCACATATGGTTCGGATCATTTTATAATCATTCTTTTCTTTCCTAGTGTACCATGCTATCTATCTGGAAGAACTGACAACAGCAGAACTTGCCAAAAAGATCGCTACTATCTTTAATATATCCCCAAATCAAATAAACCAGGTGTACAGACAGGGTCCTACAGGTATTCATGTTCTCGTCAGTGATCAGGTAAGTAGGAATTTTGGTGCCGAGATGTTTGAGAACCATCTGTGCGGAGTTCAGCAACTGCTGCAATGGTGATGAATACAAAAGAGCTGGACTGGACTTTTCTTAACTATGAGCATTAGTTACATTCCTTCACCCATGAAATGTAGGTGTCAGCATTGGTTTCAGTAGCAGCACTTTCAACCCTGAGTCAAAGGTCTCTAGTGTCACTGTCTGAGCGGAGTCTGCACGTTCTCCCCGTGTCTGCATGGGTTTTCTCTGGGTGCTCCGGTTTCCTCCCACAGTCCAAAGACGAGCAGGTTAGGTGGATTGGCCATACTAAATTGCCCTTCGTGTCCAAAATGGTTAAATGGGGTTATTGGGTTACGGGGATAGGGTGGAAGTGGGGGCTTGGGTGGGTCGGTGCAGACTCGATGGGCTGAATGGCCTCTGTCTGTATGTTCTATGTTCAAACTCCACCAAAGAGACAAGAGTGTATATTCCAGGGTGTCACTTTTCAGTGCAGTATAGAGGGAATGCTGTAGTGTCAGGTGCCATCTTTCAGACAATGCATTAAACTGTGGCATCCTTTATCCTCTGGTGGATATAAGCAGGGATGAAAGATTTCTGACTTTTGGCAGAATTCTGACTTTTTGATTCTGAAATTTTGCCCGTTGAAATTTTTTTCAGACTTCCGCCTCTGCAGAGCTGCATTTGAAATGTATTCTGCTTTAAACGTTTTAAAAAGAATACAGTGTGACCACGAGCTTCGTCACACAACAAAAGGGGAACAAATTTGTAATTGATTCTGGCTTTTATTTGCCCTTCCCCAGTCAATGGCACCTGCTTTCCAGGTCAAGCTGCGCTAGACAAACTTATTTTACTCTCTTTCCAATAACTCCAGACTCCCAGTAGACAATAACTGATTAGTTCATCTTTTCACACTGTTGTGCCCCTCTGCCTAAAGGCCACTCTCTCTCTCTCAAAGACAAGTATGTGTGAGTTTAGGAGTGAGGGACAGTTTTGGTGAACTAGTGTGTACCAAATTTGTTTTCTTGATTATAAAGCACGCTTTTCTTCACTAATGTTCAATTTCTCTATTCTCTAAAGCTGC
This sequence comes from Scyliorhinus torazame, assembly GCF_047496885.1. Taxonomy (NCBI): domain Eukaryota; kingdom Metazoa; phylum Chordata; class Chondrichthyes; order Carcharhiniformes; family Scyliorhinidae; genus Scyliorhinus; species Scyliorhinus torazame. The sequence continues at coordinate 53,471,323 of NC_092717.1, read as the reverse complement.
TTAACTCAGCTGACCAGCACTGAAAGTTGAAATGGCTGCATTAGCATGAACAATTGCGTTGACAGGAGGTGTAGCGTGTTCAATTTGTAATTTTGTTTTCGCAAACCTAGCAAAACAAAGCCAAAATATGAATTTCTGGTGACACAGTGGTTAGCACTGCTGTCTCATGGTGCCAAGGACCCGGGTTTGATCCTGGCCTCCCTGGGTCACTGTCCATGTGGAGTTTGCACATTCTCCCCGTGTCTGCGTGGGCCTCACCCCCACAACCCAAAGATGTGCAGGGTAGGTGAATTGGCCACGCTAAATTGCCCCTTAATTGGAAAAAAAGAACTGGGTACTCTAAATTTATAAGAGAAAAAAATGAATTTTAGAAACTTAGCTTAAATTAGTTTGGAGATTATGGCTGCCACTTTGTTTGCGGAAATTAGTTAGTGGTTCAAAGATCTTGTGTATAGAACAACCATTTGTATTTATAAAGGGGCCTTAATATAATGTCTCGAGGTGCTTCACACACGACCATTATAAAACATGTATGACACTAAGCCACAGGAAGATGACAAACTTGTCAAAGAGGTAGGTTTTAAGCTTGTCTTAAAAGTGGAAAGAGAAAGGAGGTAGAGAAGCAGAGACGTTTAGGGAGGGAATTACAGAGATTGGAGCCTTGGCAGCCAATAGTGAAGCGATTAAAATCAGGATTGCTAAGGCGCTGGAATTTAAGTTCAGATATCTTGAAGGGTTGTTGATCTGGTGAAGATTATAGAGATGTGGAGAAGTGAGACCATGGATGGATTTGAAAACCAGTTTGAGAATTTTAAGCCTTCAGTTGAACTAAAACCTCGCTTTAGTGGTCATTGATCGTGCATCAATTTAATAAGCTAGATTTAAAAGGCTGGAGCTCCGAATCAAGCCAGAGTGTCTGCAACTCAGCCCCCACGCGGCAAACTCAGCGGCAACCTTCAAGCACGGGCTGGCGTGTTTCAACGGATATCTCGGAACTGCCGAAAACACATCCACGGGAGAAAATTGCAAGTCCTGCACTCGAGGTGAGCCAGAAATTTAAACCCTCATCGAGGACGCAGAAGACTTCGATGCAGCAATGGAGGCTGCTAAAAGGACATTATATTCGCCCGGTAAACCAGGTCTACGCCCAACATCTGCTAGCGACGAGGCGACAAATCCCTGGGAAATCGCTGGAAGAATTCGACCGTGCGCTCCTGGTGTTGGGAGAAACTGCAGCTGCCCGCAAGTTTCGGCGAGCGACCACACGGAACTTTTGATCCGGAACGCTTTCCTTGCAGGTATGCTGTCCTCCCAAATCCGCCAGCGATTGCTGGAGAAAGACACCCTAGGCCTCAAGGAGGCACGGGCCCTTGCCGGCTCCCTGGATGTGGCCTCCCGAAACGCCTACGCTTACATCCCCGGCTGCGCGGCAGCCCCCTGGGCAGCGTGGACCCCCCCCCCCGCGGCCAACCCTGAGACATTGCCCATCCCCCCACAAGCTTGCGCTGCAAGACGGCCTCGCAACCCTGGGGGACCCCGCTGCTATTTTGCGGGCAGGCCAAGCACCCCTCGGCAGCGCTGTCCGGCCCGCGCATCCAAGTGCAAGGGAAGGGTAAAAAGGGCCACTTTGTGACGGTATGCCAGTCCCGTGCGGTCGCCGCGTTCTCCGGTGGCGAATGCGGACCGCCACCACAATCCGCTCAACGGTCCCTGTGCGGCCAGCGGGCGCCGCCATCTTCCTCCGCCGCCATCTTCCTCCTCCTATACCCCCTCTCACTGTCTGCAGCCTCGCGACCCTCTAGGTCAATCCGCCTTCCTGTTTGCGAACCTCACCCTGGATTGCAAACCGTTGCCACCAGGAGCAGACGGTATAGTGCCCAGGATCAGATCTTTATTCGGTCAGAGGTCCAACGACTACTGAGGGAAGGAGTCATTGAAGCTAGCAACAGTCCCTGGAGAGCTCAGGTTGTGGTGGTAAAGACTGGGGAGAAGCATAGGATGGTCATCGACTACAGTCAGACCATCAACAGGTTTACGCAGCTGGACGCGTACCCTCTCCCCCGCATTTCCGACCTGGTAAACAGGATCGCGCATTAAAAGGTCTTCTCCACGGTGGATCTTAAGTCCGCCTACCACCAGCTCCCCATCCGCACTAGTGACCGCAAGTACACTGCCTTCGAGGCAGATGGGCGACTCTACCACTTCTTAAGGGTTCCCTTCGGTGTCACTAACGGGGTCTCGGTCTTCCAGCGCGAGATGGACCGAATGGTTGACCGGTACGGTTTACGGGCAACGTTCCCGTATCTCAATGTCACCATCTGTGGCCACGACCAGCAGGACCACACATCAACCTCCGAAAATTCCTCCAGACCGCAAAGATCCTTCACCTTGCGTATAACAAGGATAAATGCGTGTTCAGCACCGACCGCCTAGCCATACTCGGCTACGTAGTGCGAAATTGAGTTATAGGCCCCGACCCTGAAGGCATGCGCCCCCTTATGGAGTTCCCCCTCCCTCACTGCTCCAAGGCCCTGAAGCGCTGCTTTGGGTTTTTCTCTTGCTATGCCCAGTGGGTCCCCAACTATGCGGACAAGGCCCGTCCCCCGATCCAATCCACAGTTTTTCCCCTGTCGATAGAGGCCCGCCAGGCCTTCAGCCGCATCAAAGCATACATTGCAAAGGCCACGATGCATGCCATCAACGAGTCCCTCCCCTTCCAGGTCGAGAGCGACGCGTCTGACGTAGCTCTGGCGGCCACGCTCAATCAAGCGGGCAGACCCGTGGCCTTCTTCTCACGTACCCTCCATGCTTCCGAAATCCGCCACTCCTCAGTGGAAAAGGAGGCCCAGGCCATAGTGGAAGCTGTGCGACATTGGAGGCATTACCTGGCCGGCAGGAGATTCACTCTCCTCACTGACCAACGGTCAGTCGCCTTCATGTTCGATAATGCACAGTTGGGCAAGATAGAAAACGATAAGATCTTGCGGTGGAGGATCGAACTCTCCACCTATAACTACGAGATCTTGTATCGTCCCGGGAAGCTAAACGAGCCTCCTGATGCCATGTGCCAACACAAAAGTGGACTGCCTCCGAGCCCTCCATGAGGACCTCTGCCACCCGGGGGTCACTCGCTTCTTCCACTTTATCAAGACCCGCAACCTGCCCGACTCCATCGAGGAGGTCAGGACAGCCACCAGGAATTGCCAAATCTGCGCGGAGTGCAAACTGCACTTCTACAGGCCAGAGAAAGCGCACCTGATAAAGGCTTCCCGTCCCTTTGAATGCCTCAGTATGGACTTCAAAGGCCCTCTCCCCTCCACCGACCGCAACACGTACTTCCTGAACATGATTGACGAGTACTCCCGGTTCCTACTCCCGGTTCCCATTCGCCATCCCCCTGCCCCGACATGACCGCAACCACCGTCATCAAGGCCCCCCATAGCATCTTTACGCTGTTCGGGTTCCCCGCTTACATACATAGTGATAGGGGGTCCTCCTTTATGAGTGACGAACTGCGTCAATTCCAGCTCAGCAAGGGCATTGCCTTGAGCAGGACGACTAGTTACAACCCCCGGGGTAACGGACACGTAGAGAGGGAGAACGGAACGGTCTGGAAGACCGTCCTACTGGCTACGGTCCAGGAATCTCCCAGTCTCCCGCAGGAAATCTTCCCGGATGCCCTCCACTCCATCCGGTCACTGCTTTGTACCACGACCGACCAAACACCTCACGAACGTCTCCTTGTCTTCCCCAGGAAGTCCTCCTCTGGGACCTTGCTCCCGATCTGGCTGGCAGCTCCCGGACCCATCCTGCTCCGAAAACACGTGCGGGCGCACAAGTCGGACCTGTTGGTCGAGAGGGTCCATCTTCTCCACGCTAACCTCCAGTACACCTACGTGGCGTACCCTGACGGCCGGCAAGATATGGTCTCCCTACGAGACCTGGCGCCCGCCGGATCCCCACGCACACCCCAGCCCCCAGTCCCACCCACCCTCCCACCGGTTCACCTTGCAGCCGCCCCCTTCCCAGGAGGATTGGTTCTTCCGCCGGCCCCGTCTAGACCCCCCCCCCCACTCACCGACGCACCCTGCAGATGCTCCCTTCCCAGGTCAACCGGCGTCCCCACCAGCGCTACAGAGATCGAGGCCACGCTCCTGGGCCTCTACCGCATCACCACCAGAGCATCGACGATCACAGATGGCGAATGGGAACCGGGAGTACTCGTCAATCATGTTCAGACACCCGAGCCTCTACCGCATCACCACCAGAGCATCGACGATCACAGATGACGACCAGGGCCCCCGATCGACTGATTGCTTCATTTTAAAGTGTATGTAGCTAACTGTGAGATTGAAAATAGTTACGACAATAAGACAAAACGCTGTATGGAGGTATTACGGTACCTCCATACTATAACTTCTACCACGTTACCATGTTGTAATATCAAGCCACCACCCCCGCCGGACACTCTTTTTTAACAGGGGGTGAATGTGGTAGTCTGTGTAGATGTATTACGGTACCTGGTAATGCTGGAAAACCATTGGTAGATATTGTATGTTTCCCATTGGTCAAGCTGTATGGTAGCTCCGCCCTGCAAAGTGGGGTACAAGAGCCCGTGCCGCCCCAGCAGCCTTCTTTCTGTACCTGAGCTGCTGGGGGAAACCTCTAGCTTATTAAAGCCTTAAGTTGGACTACAACCTCGCTTTAGTAGTCATTGATCGTGTATCACAAAGAAACGGATGAGATTTCAGCAGCAGATGAACTGAAGCAGAGGTGGAGATGGACAATGTTGTAGAAATAGATAGTCTTTGTTCGAACCACAAGATGAGTTTCAAAACACATATCTGTGTCATCATTGTCTAGTTCAGCCTGTCGAAAACGTCGACTTCCGAGTAAGATTTTAGACTGAAAATGTAACGGGTACTAACACAGTTAAGTTTATTAAGTTTTATTTGCGCAAAGAGAGTGACCACTACAATCAAAGATCGTAGCCAAGCACACTCTGACACACAAAAGGGATGTACAGATCCTTATTCTGTAAACAAAGCATCCCCCCCACAGGTATAGACATCACTAATTTCTGAGCCTTTCTGTTGGCTTAGACAAAGTCAAAGGTATAATTTCGATACAAAGGAGAGGTGATCAGATGACATAGAACATTACAGCGCAGTACAGGTCCTTCGGCCCTCGATGTTGCGCCGACCGGTGAAACCACTCGAAAGCCCATCTACACTATTCCCTTATCGTCCATATGTCTATCCAATAACCATTTGAATGCCTTTAGTGTTGGCGAGTCCACTACTGTTGCAGGCAGGGCATTCCACGCCCTTACTACTCTCTCTGAGTAAAGAACCTAGCTCTGACATCCGTCCTATATCTATCTCCCCTCAATTTAAAGCTATGTCCCCTCGTGCTAGACATCACCATCCGAGGAAAAAGGCTCTCACTGTCCACCCTATCCAATCTCTGATCATCTTGTATGCCTCAATTAAGTCACCTCTTAACCTTCTTCTCTCTAACAAAAACAGCCTCAAGTCCCTCAGCCTTTCCTCAAAAGATCTCCCCTCCATACCAGGCAACATTCTGGTAAATCTCCTCTGCACCCTTTCCAATGCTTCCACGTCCTTCCTATATTGCGGCGACCAGAATTGCACGCAATACTCCAAATGCGGCGACCAGAATTGCACGCAATACTCCAAATGCGGCCGCACCAGAGTTTTGTACAGCTGCAACATGACCTCATGGCTCCGAAACTCAATCCCTCTACCAATAAAAGCTAACACACCGTACGCCTTCTTAACAACCCTCTCAACCTAGGTGGCAACTTTCAGGGATCTATGTTCATGGACACCGAGTTCTCTCTGCTCATCCACACTGCCAAGAATCTTACCCTTAGCCTAGTACTCTGTCTTCCTGTTGTTCCTTCCAAAATGAATCACCTCACACTTTTTTGTATTAAACTCCATTTGCCACCTCTCAGCCCAGAGCTGCAGCTTATCTCTGTCCCTCTGTAACTTGTAACATCCTTCCGCACTGTCCACAACTCCACCGACTTTATTGTCATCTGCAAATTTACTCACTCATCCTTCTACGCCCTCCTCCAGGTCATTTATAAAAATGACAAACAGCAGTGGCCCCAAAACAGATCCTTGTGGTACACAAGTAACTGGACTCCAGTCTGAACATTTCCCATCAACCACCACCCTTTGCCTTCTTCCAGCTAGCCAATTTCTGATCCAAACTGCTAAATCACCCTGAATCCCATGCCTTTGTATTTTCTGCAGTAGCCTACTGCGGGGAACCTCATCAAACGCTTAACTGAAATCCATATACACCACATCAACTGCTTTACCCTCATCCACCTGTTTGGTCACCTTCTCAGAGAACTCAATAAGGTTTGTGAGGCACGACCTACCCTTCACAAAACCGTGTTGACTATCTCTAATCAAATTATTCCTTTCCAGATGATTATACATCCTATCTCTTATAAACCTTTCCAAGATTTTGCCCACAACAGAAGTATAGTTACCAGGGTTGTCTCTACTCCCCTTCTTGAACAAGTGGTCAACATTTGCTACCCTCCAGTCTTCTGGCACTATTCCTGGAGACAAAGATGACTTAAAGATCAAAGCCAAAGGCTCAGCAATCTCCTCCCTAGCTTCCCAGAGAATCCTTGGATAAATCCCATCCGGCCCAGGGAACTTATATATTTTCACACGTTTCAGAATTGCTGACACCTCCTCCTTATGAACCTCAAGCCCTTCTAGTCTAGTAGCCTGAATCTCAGTATTCTCCTCGACAACATTGTCTTTTTCCTGTGTGAATACTGATGAAAAATATTCATTTAACACCTCTCCTATCTCCTCGGACTCCATGCACAACTTCCCACTACTGTTCTTGACTGGCCCTACTCTTACCCTAGTCATTTTTTTATTCCTGACATATCTATAGAAAGCTTTAGGGTTATCCTTGATCCTACCTGCCAAAGACTTCTCATATCCCCTCCTGGCTCTTCTTGGCTCTCTCTTTAGGTCCTTCCTAGCTAACTTGTAACTCTCGAACGCCCTAACTGAACCTTCATGTCTCATCTTTACATAAGCCTCCTTCTTCCTCTTGACAAGTGTTTCGACTGCTTTAGTAAACGACGGTTCCCTTGCTCGACCACTTCCTGTCTGCCTGACAGGTACATACTTATCAAGGACACGCAGTAGCTGTTCCTTGAACAAGCTCCACATTTCCATTGTGCCCACCCCCTGCAGTTTTCCTCTCCATCCAATGCATCCTAAGTCTTGCCTCATCGCATCATAATTGCCTCTCCCCCCCCCCCCCCCCCCCCCCCCCAGATATAACTCTTGCACTGCGGTCTATACCTATCCCTTTCCATCACTTAAGTAAACTTAATCAAATTGTGGTCACTATCACCAAAGTGCTCACCTACCTCCAAATCTAACACCTGTCCTGGTTCATTACCCAGTACCAAATCCAATGTGGCCTCGCCTCTTGTTGTCCTATCTACATACTGTGGCAGGAAACCCTCCTGCACACATTGGACGAAAACAGAACCATCTAAAGTACTCGAACTATAGCGTTTCCAGTCAATATTTGGAAAGTTAGATGCATTCTGCGGTAATTCTAGAGATGGGTATATTAGTAATACAAAAGTCGAGGTGATCAATTGACGTCATCGCGCTCCGTGGTACTGCCATAGACAAAAGTGTGTGTGTCACATTACAAAGGGGAGGATGACCTCGTCAGGAATCCGATCAGTTTCCAGACCGTGTAATCAACTTACAAGGAGCCACTTGTCTGCGGACTGAATTAATGAGGTAGCTGCAGCAATTTCTTTGGGACACTTTAAATCTTTATGTCAGGTATCCCACCATACCCAGTTGGTCATTTTAGGTTTCCACAAACCTCAGAAAGGGATGAAATCGGTGGTTTGGGAACTGGGTATGTCACGGGGATCGAAGACAATGGCTTTGGTCTTCCAAGTATTTTATTAGAGGACATTTCTGTTCATCCAGGGCTGGATGTCGAACAAGCAGTCTGTGAATTAGAGACTTGAAGGGTTGAGAGAGATAATGATGAGGTACAGTTGGGTGTTGGCGATGTACATGTGGAAACTGACATGTTTATAATACATTAGAATTGATATAAAACCTCATTTAAACAAACAATTTACAACATCTACCTTTGGAACTGCAGTATGTTCAACTGTCTAACTTGAGCACAAAGTAAATCATATTCAATATGTTAGATCTTGGTGTGGAGTTGTCTTCATGGACACAATTGGGAAGGTAGAATCAAAAATGCCCCGAATGTTGGCACCCATTTTAAGGCAAGTTACTCCCAAGTATCTTACCGACCTTATTAGACTACACCAAAATTTAAAATAAAGATAAGTCGGGTTAAACAATTGGAATGCAAGAAAAGCACCAAACCCACACCATTTATTTCTGTTTTAATTGTAAACATTTAAATTTCAAGTCCTTTAACTGTTGTTCATGCAAAAGATGAACAGATAGAAATAGGTCATGTTCTTGTTTTAATAATGTAGGTTGAGCTGTATAAGTTGATCTAGTGTTTAAGATGCCCTATCTTTTGACCTCAAAAAAGTGGTCAGCCTCAATTTTTCACCTCATTAATGGATGCTTAAAAATCATTTCAAGGGATGGGAACATTGCTGGCAAGGCCAGCGTTTGTTGCCAATCCTAATTGCTCTTGAACTGAGGGCTTGCTAGGCCATTCCAGAGGGCATTTAAGAGTCAACCACATTGCTGTGGGTCTGGAGTCACATGCAGGCCAGACCAGTAAGGATGGTAGATTTTCTTCCCTAAAGGACATTAGTGAGCCAGATGGGTTTTTACAACAATCGACAATGGTTTCATGGTCACCATTAGACTTTTAATTCCAGATTTTTATTAAATTAAATTTTTTTTATTTGAACCCGGATTCCCAAAACATTGCACTGGGCCAAAACACTATACTGGACCAAAACATTACACTGGGCCTTTGGATTACTAGTCGAGTGATAATACCATCGCCTTCCTTTACAATGGGGTGCAAGGTGATACGGGTTGTGTTATGAAGATGAGCGGGAGTTAACGACATGTCCTGCTACAATTATGATGTTTATACGGTTATTATGTTTCTTAGACATCATAAACAGAAATTAGGTGAATAATCTTTGTTTGGTGTTGGGGTTAATGTTCACTGAGACCGTGGGAGAAATACAAAATTCACATCACAGAAACAGGCCATTTGATTCAACCTGTCTGTGTTGATGTTTGCCCTCGACATGAGCAAATAGTGCTAATCATGTATAGCCATTTTGTTCCTCAAATCTCTTAATCCTCGTCACTCTTCTATAGTGCCAAATGATCTTCACTATCCACCTGAATAGGCAGAGCAGACATTAATCACAAGCAAGATACCATCTTTCTAATTGCAGTGTGGTGTCAATTTTTATGCTCAAAAGTGCGAGAGTGGACTGTGACTGAATGGATTGAAATGAGCATTCTACCTTCTTAGCCAAAAGTATTTCGTAAAAAAACATCTTTCCCCCTAAAGAAGGGATTATCATTAAGGAAACCTGTGTTGAATTTGAAAGAGAAAGCCTCCAGTGCTTCTTTGGAGCTGGATTTATTTTAAGCCTGTAGGTGCTAGTCTCTGGAACAAATTTGGCATCTCAATTTATTTGTTGAAATCTGTAAATTTAAATGAATTGAAACACCTGGGTCGTTGGGGTACTCTTATGTTGGCAAAAAACAATTTATAATTTTTGTTCTTCATATAGTCCTAAAATAGCTGTTCACTTTCTGAAAATGTATTTTGCAGATGGTTCACAACTTCCAAGATGAAAGTTGTTTTGTCATCAGCACAGTGAAAGGTATGTATTTTTCTTCATAAGCAATTTGTACAAGCCAACCCAATGTTAAGCAGATCTATCACAAGTATTTTATTTTATTTTACAGCTGAAAATACTGAAGGCTACCATGTAATTTTGAAGTAACCTGCCCCATTTAGCAGTTAAGCTGGACTACATATTTGCGTATAGAAGATATCTTTATTATGACAAAGGACATTGAGCAAATGTAAATGTTAGAATCTGACTTCACTGTACAAATGTTTCATATTGAAAACACAGCTTGACTGTTCAGTTACCTTACTGTGAGTTTGAAACTTCTGGAAATATCACTGCCATCAATCAGCACCCTCCCTGCACCTGTAGGATGCAGCAAGCTTGAGGGTCGGCCTGAAAGTCCAGAAATTATGGTTCAAAGTGGTCTTCGTAAATATTACAAGAGGAGGAAAATGGCCAGTAGATCCAGATTTGCACAATAATCATCTCATTTAGAAGCATTTATGCTTCAACTTACCTGTCTAGTTTCTTGATTATTGGTTTTGAGATTGATGTTTGAGATATGCCATGTTATTTTTAAAATGTTTGCCTTTTACTTTGTGCCGTAATACATTTGACTGCCTTGACAAGATACCAGTTTCCCTCGATCGAACTGTATCTGTAAGATCTATAGTGCAGTTGCTAATCTACATTCGGAGGAGAAAAAAAAAGACAATATAAAAATATTGTGATTTCAATTCCTGTTTCGAATCAGGATATTTGTTTAATTTAAAGTTGCAGCTTGCACATTCTTAAGCTATATTTTCCCTGCTTCCTTCAAGGTCACATGGCTTTTTACATAAAACTAACACCTTCATTGTGGAGGCTGATCTTATTTCTGTTTTTGAACATTTAGTGCATTTTATTGTTTTGAGTTCAATGTCAAACCTTTTACCCGTGGATAAACAGCAGTTGTGAATAAAGCAAGGAGCTTCTCAGTTTTGTTTGTAACCCACAATTGCTGTCAGATCAAAGAGGAAAGGTGTTATGTACTTTAAAAAAATACAATAAATTTGTAAAATGTCCATTAATCAAATCCTATGCTTTTGAAACCTGTATTTAAAAAATGTAGTTGTGTCCTATAATTCTCCAAGTCATAATTGTGCCTCTGTGACCAAATCTCACTGCACTGATATGTTAATAAAATGAAGATTTTTTGCTTACTTTTCAAATGTTTTCATGGGATTATAATTATAGAGATGTTTTAGGTCAAACACTATGTATACATTTCCCACCAAAGGAGAAAACAAAGTTGTTACCATAGCTGTCCACTTCAGCTTGTCCGCTGTCACAATAGCTTTAATATATGCCGGAACAAAATAGCAGATTTTGACACGGGATTTCGGATTGCATTCCATAATAAATATGCTGGTGAGAGCCATAGGAATACGTCCCCTGTGTTAAGTTTCACAATTTCCCATTAGAATAAGCACCAGCAACTTTGTTACTCTTGGTTTAGAGATCTTAATTATGAGATGTACATTTATATATTCACATTGCCTCCGGAATAAAGTTTTCAAATCATTTTTGCAAATGTCTCCTTAAGCTGTGTGTGAATGCAAAAATTAATGTAATATAATCAATGGTATTTGCTGACCATCACGATTATATACCAGTGTGAAATGTTGGCATTTAATGTACAAAAGTCTTCTTTTGACAGGGGCTGGTTTAGCACAGGGCTAAAGAGCTGTCTTTTAAAGCAAACCAAGGCAGGCCAGCAACACGGTTCAATTCCCGTACCAGCCTCCCTGAACAGGCACCGGAATGTGGCGACTAGGGGCTTTTCACAGTAACTTCATTTGAAGCCTACTTGTGACAAGCGATTTCATTTCATTGTTTCTACAATTACTGGGCTGTAACTACCTGTGATTTCAGTTCGCACTGAGGATAAAGGTTAACAGAATATTTCTTGCTAAATCACTGCTAAAACTGAAAGATTTGGGATAGCTTCAAAGTAGACCCCTACACAAAGCATAAGTTGGTTGCGTTGTATCCAGATGCTTGCTGATGTGTTGTGCGTTTCCAGTTTTTTGAGATTTTCAGTTTTCTAATTTACATTATTCCTAAAGCTTCAGTTTTTAAACTGTGACGGATGTTTTGTATAGGAAACCGAATGGTATTTGGGGGTCCACCCAAACGTATTAAGTCTGTAAGTACTGTGTGAAGAGGACCCAGGCCTTCACAAGCACTGGCCAGCATAAATCGTAAGATGTTTTGATATTGCACGTGTGTAGCTGGGCTCCCAAGCGCAAACAATGCAGTTGGCTGCAGGCCAAATGTAAAGCAGACGGGGCTTGTGAAAGCCAGTGACCTAGAAGCGTTCTTAAAAACTGCATTTCCCAGCAACCGGTATTAGTGAATCCTGGCAATTTTATGCTGCACAGCACCCACACTTAAGGAACCTGGAGACAGAAATGGAGTTTGTAACAAAATAAAAGCTTTCTCGGAAGGTAGCCTATTGTGTTTGTGCTGTTGCTTCAATTGGAGCTATCTACAGTTAACCCACTTTCCCTATTTCCTTTCTTATTCTTCCTTATCTAAATGTTACAACTACTGTTTTCAATAATTGCTTGTGGTAAAGCACTCCCATGTTTTAATAAGTATCTTTGAGGAGTAGCTTCAGAGATGATCACAGAAAATACCGTACAGAAGGGGCCCATCAAGTCTGCACCGACACGATCTTCCGCTGGCGGCCATGATGTAAGTGGTCGCTCATTTGGTGGCTCCCGCTCGTGGTGGACTTTTTGGACCTCTTCCCTGGCTAACGGCGGAACTGAGTGATTTATGTAAAAGGTGCAGGAGGGGTGGAAGAAGAGTGTATCCCACCAGTGTAAAGATTTGTGGACCAGAAGTGGTCAGAAAAGTAGGGAACAATTGCTGAAAGCTGGTGTGGAGCCTGTGACACGGGAAGATGGCGGAGGGTCAGGATCCGAGCTTGCCGGTCCAGTGGTCGACGGATCAGCTAGTGAGCTTCCCCCACGAGGAGTTTGCCCAGCAGAGGAAGGAGAACTTTGAGGACCTGGCCAGGGTGATGGATCCGATTAAGGTGGGGATCAACCACATGGAGATGAGCTTAGAAGCCTATGGCCAGGCGATCCAGAAGGTGGAGGAGGCGGTGGAGGAGCTTGCCTCGATGGCGGAGATGGGGTTGATGAGAGATCAACAGAGGAGGCTTCAGGAGAAGGTGGAGGACCTGGAGAATAGATCACGCAGGCAGAACTTGAGGATCGTGGGCCTGCCGGAGGACAGTGAGGGAGCGGACGCCGGTGCACATGTGGTGTGGATGTTTGAGAAGCTGCTGGGTGAAGGAACGTTTGCTCGGCATTGGAGGTGGACAGGGCGCTTATGAGGAAGCCGCAAGGGAACAGGCCACCGAGGGCGATGGTGGTGCGACTGCACCGGTTCCTGGGCAGACGAGGCCCTAGAGCTGCGTGTCTATCAGGACCTGGGTGCAGAGCAGGTCAAAAGGAGGTGAAGCTTCAATAAGGTGAAGTCGGCCCTCTTCAAGAAGGGGGTGAAGTTTGGCATGTTATACCCAGCGTGTTTGTGGGTAACATATGAAGGCCTGGAACTCTACTTTGGGTCAACAGAGGAGGCGATGGACTGGCAGGAAAAGGAGGACATTGAACTCTGGAGGAGATGTATGAACCACACTTGCACTGTATTTGGGGCCATTGCTTTGTTTTGGGTTTGTTTCGTTATTGGGGGGGGGGGGGCGCCTCAGGAGGTGTAGGATGCGGGCTGAAGGCTGGCCCAGGAAGGGCTACGGTTGTTGGGGGGGAGGGGGCAACTGCCCCGGCCCGGCTGATCACCTGGAATGATGAGCAGGTTCTTTGAAGGGGTGGAGGATAGGTGTGGGCGATGTGCATGATGTGCAAATCATGTCCACATGTTTTGGTCATGTCCAAGGCTTAGGGGGTTTTGGCAGGGATTTGCCGATGTTATGTCAACAGGGGTGGTTCCGAGTCCAGTTGCAATTTCTGGTGTGTTGGATAATCCGAGAGTCTAGGGAGCGAGAGGCTGATGTTTTGGTCTTTGCCTCCCTGGTAGCCCAGAGACAGATCTTATTGGCATGGAGGGACTCGGAACTCCCTAAATCAGGAGTATGGGTCAGTGACATGGCTGGGTTTCTCAAGCTTGAGAAGATCAAGTTCGCCCTGAGATGATCAATGCTAGGGTTTGCCCAGAGGTGACAGCCATTTATCGACTTTGTTGGGGAAAATTAAGCTGTCATAGGATATAAGGGGCGGGGGTGGGTAAGTGGGGGGCTGGTTGAGGTGGGAAATAGTGGGAATGGGGAACTGTGGGTGGGATTCTCCGGTCTCCAATGCCAAAATGGCGATCGACCGGAGAATCCACCTTGGTGCTGGAATCGGGGAAAAGCGCCGCCCCCTCCAAAACGGGGGGGAAATTTTGTTTCAGGCCAGGTCCGCGTGCGGCCGGCGCCATGTTGCACGGCGCCGTGCGCATGCGCTGCCACGAACCCGGCAATTCTCCGTCCGCTAGAGCCGAGTGCTCTATGCTGCATGCTTTCTAGCCCCCCCCCAACAGACAGGGGATCGGTGACCGTTTTGCGCCTTTTTTCCGGTCATAAAAGGCCACTGTTCCCACGTCGGCGTCAGCACGACTGTGTGTAAGCCACGTTGGTTGGGTGGGTGTTATATGTTCTGTTGTTTTTTCCTCTTGAAAATTGTTAAAATTATATATGCCTTAATAAAAGTATTTATAAAACACCGACACATGCCTGTCTAATCGTATTTGCCAGCACTTGGGCCTTGAATGTTATGACATGTCAAGTGCTCATCCAAGTACTTTTTAAAGGATGTGAGGCAACCCGCCTCTACCACCCTCCTAGGCAATGCATCCCAGACCGTCACCACGCTCTGGGTAAATAGGTTTTTCCTTAAATCCCCACTAAAACCCCTGACCTTGAACTTGTGTCCCCTCGTAACTAATCTTTCAACTAAGGGGAGCAACTGCTTCCTAGCCACCCTGTCCATGCCACTCAATCTTGTACGCCTCGATCAGGTCACCCCTTAGTCTTCTCTGCTCCAGCGGAAACAACCCAAGCCTTTGCAACCTCTCTTCATAACTTAAATGTTCCATCCCAGGCAACATCCTGGTGAATCTCCTCTGCCCCCCTCCAGCGCAATCATAGCCTTCCTATAATGTGGCGATCAGAATTGCACACACTATTCCAGCTGTGGCCACACCACAAGTTCTATACGACTCCAGCATAATCTCTGCTTTTGTAATCTATGCCTCAATTAATAAAGACTAGTGTCCCAAATGCCTTGTTACCACCCTATTAACCTGCCCTTCTGCCTTCGGAGATCTATGGACAAACACGCCACGGTTCCTTTATTCCACGGAACTTCCCAGTGTCAGGGTATTCATTGATACTTCTTTGTCAAATTACCCCCTTCCAAAGTAATCCACCTTACACTTTCCAGGGTTAAATTTCACCTGCCCATTTGACCATCCTGTCTATATCTTCCTGTAACTTAAGTTAACCACCTGGCCAATATTTGTGTCATCCACAAACTTATTGATCCTGCCTCCCACCTAGTCCGCTATGTAGTTTATATAAATGACAAATAGAGGACCCAGTACAGATCCCGGTGGTAAGCCACTGGACACTGGCTTCCAGTCACTAAAACAGCCATCTGTCACCACCCTCTGTCTTCTACAACTGAGCCAATATTGAATCCACCTCAAAGTTACCCTATATCCCATGAACATTTGCCTTTATAAGTCTCCCCATGTGGGACCTTGTCAACGGCTTTGCTGAAATCCATATAAAGTCCGGCAAGGCTTGTTCAGCGATCCGACCCTGACCTGGAAGCGGAAGAGGCCCGACCTCGCCTAGCAATTGCCCTGCTCCTGGAAC
Source organism: Scyliorhinus torazame (assembly GCF_047496885.1). Lineage (NCBI taxonomy): Eukaryota > Metazoa > Chordata > Chondrichthyes > Carcharhiniformes > Scyliorhinidae > Scyliorhinus > Scyliorhinus torazame. The sequence continues at coordinate 53,455,532 of NC_092717.1, read as the reverse complement.
GCCCGACCACTAAGCGTACGACCCTGTCCCCAGCCACGAGACCTGACCTGGAGAACTGCTCCTTGGAACTGGAATACCTACTGTGAAGTGCCGCCCATACTACTTTCCACAGGAGTTCACCTCCGTCTAGGGGGAGATCTAGACCGCCGTGATGATGGCAGACGTGACTGTTATAAATAACAGTGAAACAGTTTACCCGGAGGTCTTGTTCATCAACGCCGGGGACATCAACCAGGCCAACCTCCAAGAGTGTACTGCCAAAATTCCACCAACACATCTGCCCCACCAGGTGCCCCAACATCCTTGACCACTGCTACGCAAACATTAAAGGTGCCGACCGATCCATCCCCCGACCACACTTCAGAAAATCAGACCACAAAACGGCGCTCCTTCTCCCGGCATACAAGCAGAAACTTAAGCAGGAGAATCCGCTTAAGAAGGTCCTGCAATGTTAATCTGAGGCAACGAAAGAGCTCAGCAGCCAACCTATTCCGAGTATGCCACCACCATCACAGACTTCATCAGTAAGTGTGTAGACGACCGCATGCCGAAGAAGGTAGTACGTCCATTCCCCAACTGTTCCCTAGCCTTGGTTTAACCGGGCGATCCACTCCCTATAGAAGGCCAGGTCTGAGGCGTTCAAGACAGGCGACCTGACCTATATAAGAATTCTACGTACGACCTCTGCAAAGTCACCAGGGACGCTAAGACGCACTACCAGATTAAGCTAGAGTTGCCGACTAATGACACAGACTTGTCGATTGTGGCAAGTCTTAAACAATATAATGGGCTCCAAAGCAAAGCCCTGGTTGTGCATGCAGATCCTGCGCAGACCAAGTGGCAGGTGTGTTCGCAGACAACCTCTCCATACTCCGTTCTGAGGTTCTGACCTGCGTCAAGAAGACCACCATCATACCTGTGCCAAAGAAGAACCAGGCAACGTGCCTCAACGACTACCGTCTAACATTATGAAATGCTTCGAGGGGTTGGTCAAGAAACACGTCAACTCCATCTTCCCAGGATGCCTAGATCCACTGCAATTTGCATACTGCCACAACCGGTCCACAGCAGACGCCATCTCCCTGGCCCTGCATTCATTGACTACAGCTCCGCTTTCAACACCATAATCATATCCAAACTCTAGGACTTGGTTTCTCTCTCTGCAACTGGATCCTCAACTTTTTTTAAATTTGTTCATGGGGCGAGGACATTGCAGGCTAGACCAGCATCCCGAATTGCCCTTGAGGGGGTATTAAAGAGACAACCACATTGCTGTGGATCTGTGGTCACGTGTAGGCCAGACTAGGTAAGGATGGCAGATTTCCTTCCCTCAAGGACATGAGAGAACTAGGCAGGATTTGAGGACAATTTCATGGTCATCATTAGACTTTTAATTTATTGAATTCAAATTTCACCATCTGCAGTGGCTGGATTTGAACCTGGGTCCCCTGAACATTACTCTGGGTCTCTGGTTTACTAGTGCAGTGAAAATACCACTATGCCACCGCCACCTCTATGACCCATAGACCACAATCAGTAGATAAACGACGCCGCCGCCGCCTCCACGATAGTCCTCAATACCGGGGCCCCGCAAGGCTTCGTACTTAGCCCCTACTATACACCTTATCCACACATGACGGTGTTGGAGCAGAATTTTGCCACACAGTCTACAAGTTTGCTGATAAAACAACACGTAGTGGATCGGATTGCAAACAATGATAAGTCAGAGTACAGGAGGGAGATAGAGAACCTAGCGACATGGTGCAATGACAACAATCTCCTTCAATGTCAGCAAAACTAAGATGCTGGTCATTGACTTCAGGAAGCGAAGTGTCGGCAGCACAGTGGTGCAGTGGTTAGCACTGCTGCCTCACGGCGCTGAGGACTCAGATCACTGTCCGTGTGGGGTTTACACATTCTCCCCGTGTCTGTGTGGGTCTCACCCCACAACCCAAAACACATGCAGGGTAGGTGGATTGGCTGTGCTAAATTGCCCCTTAATTGGAAAAACAATTGGGTACTCCAAATAAAACAAAAGGAAGCCCCTGTCTGCATCAATTGTGCCGCGGTGGAAATGCACAGCACATCACCAACAATCTGTCCTTGGTCCACCCAGATCAACGCTACGACTAAGAAAACACAGCAGCGCTAGACTTTCTCAAGAAACTAAGGGAATTCAGCATGTCCACATTGATTCTTACCAATTTTTACAGGTGCCCCATAGAAAGCATCCTATCTGGCTGTATCACAGCCTGGTATGGCAACTGCTCGGCCCAAGACCATAAGAAACTACAGAGAGCCGTGAACACAGCCCAGTCCATCACACAAATCTGCCTCCCATCTATTGACTCTGTCGACACCTCCCGCTGCCCCGGAAAAGTGGGCAGCATAATCAAAGACCCCTCCATTCCGGGTTATTCTCTCTTCCAACCACTTCTATTGGGCAGAAGATACAGAAGTCTGAGAACACGCACTAACAGATTCAAAAACAGCTTCTTCCCCACGGGTACCAGACTTCTGAATGGGCCTCTTATGGGCTGAACTGGTCTCTCTACACATCTTCTCTATTGTAGCATTATACTCTGTATACTTTACCTGATATCTATGTATTTACATTGTGTATTTATCATATGTCCTGGACGGGATGCTCCATTGGCCGACGCCAAAATCGGGAATGGCAATTGGGCGGGTAATAGCTTCCGACGCCAAAATCGAGGCAGGTGCAGATTTGCATATCATTAGTGGGCCCACCTGTGATTCTCCGCCTCCGATGGGCCGAGTTCCCGACAATGCGGTCCATGTGTGCTTATAAATATCGTGAACCTGGCGTGGTGGCTGCTGAAAGAGAGAGGAGTTAGCATAGAATGCCCCAGCTCTTGGACACGCTGATCCATGGCTGAAACCCTCGCCCCCAAGGCCTCCACCGCAGACGCCACCCTGTTGGGCTGGTGGCATGCATGGTCGGCACCACCTCCTGCACATGGTTAGACTCCTCCACCTGCGCTTGCAGGTGCTGGATTCTCGCTGACATCCCCTCATGTAGTCCCTGGCTCTGCGACTGCACCTCCAATATAGTTGGGACTGTCTGTTCCGGAAGCCTGAATTCCGTCTCGATGGCAGCTATTTCCTGGGGTTGACCTGCCCCCCGACCGTCCACCCACTCGGGTGTTCCTACCTCCACCTGCCGTACTGGATCAGCTGTGTGGTGCGCAGCAGATAGTGTCCCAGGAGCCTCTTCACTAAAGTGCCCAATCGAGGTGTCTCTGGGATGGTGGAGGGTGTTGGCGACAGCTGTGATGGAAATTCACTGTCAACCTCCGACCCGAGCTCCGGGGTGTCCTGAGTCTCGGGCGGAGGGCTGGTGTCTGAGCTGCTCTCCTCGAGAGGCTGGTTTAGCACAGGGCTAAATAGCTGGCTTTTAAAGCAGACGAAGGCAGGCCAGCATCGCGGTTCGATTCCCGTACCAGCCTCCCCAAACAGGCGAATGCAACGACTAGGGGCTTTTCACACTAACTTAATTTGAAGCCTACTTGTGACATTAAGCGATTTTCATTTCACTTCACTTTCATTTCATTTGTTTCGTGGCCGTACTCCACCTCTGCGACCTCCTGTTCCTCTGGGTCGCCGGCCACGCCCAGGGACCTCTGCTCTGCCATGGTGAGGGGTCGCAAGTCCCCCGTCGGTCTTTCCCGCTCACGGAGGTTATGTGCGCCCTTCTGGCAGGGGGAACACCTAGACTCGTGTTAGACAGTCCGTCGCATGCAGCCCAAGTGGTGGGTAGCTGATGGCCTCAGTGGCCAGGGCACCCAGTCATGGCGGCTGGTATGGATGCCAGCATGTGGGACAGGGTGGGTTTCCGTCATCCCCTGGGTGGGGGAGGGGGTTGGTTTTGGTTGTGTGGGGGGGGGCGGGGTTAGTGCCAGTGGTACACTGCTGCCTCCTCAACCTGGCTGCCCTGGCAGTTTCTTCCGGAACTGCATGCCAGTCCGGACGATGTTCCCCATGGCGCTCACCAACTTTGCCACCTGCATCCAGGCACGACGAATAGCGGCGGCTTGCAGCCTCCTTCCTGGCCGAGGTACAAGGTCATCCGCCGCGCCACCACCGCGTCCAGGAGGGTCTTCAGTTCCACGTGTGAATTGTGGAGCTGCTCTCCATAGTCATCTTGTTGGCTGGGATGGTGTGTGTGGGTGGGCAAGTTTATGTGCGGCGGCAGCTTGTCAGCCTCCTGAGTTCAACCATGAATCCCACACCGTTTTTCATTAGAATTGATTGTGCTCCATGTGGCGTCGATACTAGCCCATTAATAGTAGCGGAATTGGTGCAGGCGTGGCGCCGATATTTCTGTCGTGGAAGTCCACGGATTCTCCTTTGGTGTCAATGTCTCAGAAACAGAGAATCCAGTCACCTATGTTTTTCATGTATGGAATAATCTGCCTAGACTGCACGCAGAATACTTTTCACTGTACCTCGGTACACATGACAATAAATCTAAATATAAATCACATCAACTGCACTACCCTCATTTACACACCTGGCCACATGCTCAAAAAATTCAATAAAATTTGTCAGGCATCACCTCCTTCTGACCTAGCTATGCTGACTGTTATTGATGAGCTCTTTTGCAGGTACATATCCATTGTTAATGTTTTGACCAATAACTAGGTAATTCTTGCTTTCTACACCACATGATCGGGATTCTCCGAGCCTCCACGCCGCAATTGCGTCCGACCGGAGAATGTCCGCCAGTCGCGCGGTCGACGCAGCGCCATTGAAAGAGGCCCCCGCGTTGATTCTCCACGGACGACCGGCCGAGTTCCTGCCGGCGGGAGCACAGAGCCATGGCTGCGGTGGCCGTCCTGGTGGGGGGTCTCCACGGCGGCCAGGCCACCAATCGGCGGGCGCGTGCGATTTGTGGGGGGGGGGGGGGCGCTCTACTTCTTCAGCGCCGGCCGGCTGTGTGGGCCCGCAAACAATACTTTAAATTCATAACTAGCAACTCCAGAAATTAGCTAGTGATATTGGTGAACCAACGATGAGCTGCATGATTGAATTGTTGTAGAAGAATATTTGCACAAGGACTGCTGCTTTCCTGGTAGGTTACTTGGCACATGCTTTGCAACTTGGCATTGTTGGATGAAAGGAAGCACTGCTTTCAAGGCACAAGCTTGATAAGTGACAGCACCTTGCTGGAAACATTCTGGAACAGCAGAATGCTAACCAGGGGCGAAATTCTCCGGAAACGGTGCGATGTCCGCCGACTGGCGCCCGAAACGGCGCCAATCAGACGGGCATCGCGCCGCCCCAAAGGTGCGGAATGCTCCGCATCTTTGGGGGCCGAGCCCCAACATTGAGGGGCTAGGCCGACGCCGGAGGAATTTCCGCCCCGCCAGCTGGCGGAAACGGCCTTTGTTGCCCCGCCAGCTAGCGCGGAAATGACATCCCCGGGCGGCGCATGCGCGGGAGCGTCAGCGGCCGCTGACAGTTTCCCACGCATGCGCAGTGGCGGGAGTCTCTTCCGCCTCCGCCATGGTGGAGACCGTGGCGGAGGCGGAAGGGAAAGAGTGCCCCCACGGCACAGGCCCGCCCGCGGATCGGTGGGCCCCGATCGCGGGCCAGGCCACCGCGGGGGCACCCCCCGGGGCCAGATCGCCCCGCGCCCCCCCCGCCCCCCCCCCGGGAGCCCGCCCACGCCGCCTTGTCCTGCCGTTCAAAAGGTGGTTTAATCCACGCCGGCGGGACAGGCAATTTATCGGCGGGACTTCGGCCCATCCGGGCCGGAGAATCCGGTGGGGGGGGCCCGCCAACCGGCGCGATTCCCGCCCCCGCCGAATATCCGGTCCCGGAGAATTCGGCAACTGGCGGGGCGGGATTCACGCCAGCCCCCGGCGATTCTCCGACCCGGCGGGGGGTCGGAGAATGACGCCCCAGGTCTTTAAGAGTGATAATTCAGATAAGTTTGCTAAATTTGAATGTGCAGCTGCATGTGAGAATATCCTTTCTTACCTTAATGGGCTCCATTTTGTGCTCAAATTCATCTTTGAAATGGAAATCCCTGATGTGCTGGTTCAAAAATCTGCCAGTGGGTTCTCTGCTCCTGTGTACTGCAAACCTACTTTCACTGGTCATTATACACATTGGGATACCTGCAGTTCCACACACTATATGCTTGGCTTTATCAGCAACTTTGTCAATAGGACAGGAGCCATTTACTCACTGTCAACTTGCTGAAATAGGACACATCAGTCATTCTGCGGGATAATGGCTACTCTAATCAGATCATTGTTCGCTGCATATTACGCAAACTCATGAATGGACCGAACCACCATTTTCAGCCCTGAAAAATATCCAGTTTACCTCAGATTACCCTGGAACGATACGGTGTCTTAAAAATTTGAGCAACAGGTGAAGGCAGCCATTTCACACTGCTACTATGCAGGAGCAGCACAAGTAGTGTTCTCCATTAACAGGATTCTGCTCTCAGGTCAAGAAGACTTTATGCCTATCTCACAAATGAGGAATGTTTTATATGAATTTCAGTGCTGAGGTGATGCTATGCCTTGCATCCCAACAACTGGTGGATCATACCAAATAGCTTGTCCCTTCGATTGTTCGCAACAGGCAAAATACTGACCAGATCCAACCAGCCCGAAACATAGCGTCCATAGATTCCATGATTGGGCAGCGCTTGCTAACTGCTTTAAATTCACCTTTGAAATGGAAATCTGCTGGTTGGGTTCTCTGCTATTGCAAACCTACCTTCACTGATCAATATACACATCGTCAGGCTCGCAGTGTGGGTCACTTGTGTGCTAGAAGCTACATACATTAATACACAAGGCCCTGTCCTTTGCAGACTGAAGGAGCATATCAATATATTGTGACTTTTTCAACTAAACAAAAGCTTGGGGTACAGCCATTAGCTGTTTCATTCCGAATGCAATGTCTTGACCAGAGTCGACCTGCCTGATTTGAACTTAGACAAAAAACTTAGCAGTTAATTGTTCCCTGGTGCACTCGCCATGGCAACGACTCTACCAGAGTCCATTTGCCAATCAATCAGCACTCTCTTCTCATGCATTATAAATTGTTGTTCCCTTTACTATTGGTATGCTTGCGAACCTGTCTTGTGGAGATGAAAAGCTTTGACAGTATGTTTCTTTTTTTCAGCAATAAATTAAGTAGTGGGTTCAAGGCTTCCAAAATTTCCCCAAGACTGGCTCTTATTTTTGTCAGTGAGGTCTAGGTTGCAATACAACTTGTAGCACTTCTTCCCCAGCAATGATAACAAATTTGTACACTTGTTTGTTCAGGTTTCTTGTTGAACTCGGGCAATTTCATAACATTGCCATTGAGACTGGAAGAATTTCCAATGTATTTCCAAATCTGCTCTCATCTCCATAGGAGACGATACTGGGATATTCAAAGCCATATTTACTCAGTGATCAATGTCCTGTAAAAAGTTGCAATTCAGTTTTAATTATTCTCTGCTGTTTCTTTTACAAATACTGGCTCTGTTACAGCTATCAAAATCCATCCAAGTTCAGCTATTACTCCTGTTCCCATTGATGGATGAAATGTTTCTGCTCTCAAGCCTTCAGGTATCAAGGATAACATCAGAGATTAATGACTAATGCTAGCCTATGGCAAGCCACATTGTACAAACACAGGTTCCACTGTTCTTTGATGCTGCTGCTTTCAACAGGATTCTAAAGATATCTTACTCTTTTCTGTACCTTCTGGCAGGCCATTTTAGGAGCCCTAGTTTATTTCATTTAGAGTTGTATTTCTAATGTCGTAAGAGGGTGAAGGAATTTCCCACATTACAATTGACAAGCAGAAAAGCTCCAGGAGTGAAAAAATTAGTCTCTATGTCCTTCTGGAAGTCCAAATTACAAACATCTTCAGCGAAGGGCGTGCTTACATTCCATGCTGTGCACATGGCTTTGTTGTAGATTCCCTCTACCATTCTCAAGGCATAGAAAAACTGATGCAGGCATTTGCTACAAAACCTTTAACTGGCACAGTGGTTAGCACTGCTGCCTTACAGCACCAGGAACCTGGGTTCAATTCCGACCTTGGGTGACTGTCTGTGTGGAGTTTGCATATTCTCTCCGTGTCTGCATGGGTTTCCTCCGGGTACTCTGGTTTCCACACAGTGCAAAGAGGTGAACTGGCTTGGTCATACTAAATTGCCCCTTAGTGTACAAAGGTTAGGTGGAGTTACGGGGATAGGGTGGGGAGTGGGCCACGGTAGGGTGCTCTTTTGGAGGGTTGGTTCATACTCAATGAGCTGAATGGCCTCCTTCTGCACCGTAGATATTCTATGATTTGCTTCATGGAATCGTCAGTTAAGATTTCTAAATTGAGACCCCCCAAAGTACATATATTCTATTTAACCATCACAAATATAAGAATGTCAAAATATCACAGAAAACAAAGGTAATTCATGGTTTACATTGAGAAAACATGCACTAATATGGTTAGGAAGAGAGGAGGCGTTGTACTGACTTGCATTGACTGCAGGCTGACAAATGTTCTGCTTCAGGGCGGCACGTTGGCACAGTGATTTGCACTGCTGCCTCACAGCACCTGGGAACTGGGTTCAATTCTGGCCTTGGATGACTGTCTGTGTGGAGTTTCCACATTCTCCCGTGTCTGTTGGGTTTTCTCCGGGTGCTCTGCATTCCTCCCACAGTCCAAAGATGTGCAACTTAGGTGGATAGGCCATGTTAAAACTGACCCATAGGTTAGGTGGGGCTACGGAGACAGGGCAGGGACGTACGCCTAGGTAGGGTGCTCTTTCCGCGTGTTGGTTCAGATTTGATTAGCCGAATGGCCTCCTTCTGCATTGTAGAGATTCTATGTTACATTAATTATTGAAATATGATTATTTTGGCCCATGATATTACCTCTTCTAAAGACAAATTACATATACAACAGTTTGTCCAAGAAAAAAAAAAAAAAAAAAAAATCACAGAAAACCCTGTAGCTAAAACAGAAGAAAAAATAAATCAGGCCATGCTTTGGACAGAAGACCTTTTATCAGGAGTTACTCAGCCTGCAATATTTAGCTATTTCTAACATTTGCTCTTATTTCAGTTTTACATTACTTTTATCTTTATCCTAGGTTTTTCAAGTAAGACTGATTTGTGTTGCTTTTTAGAGTAATGACTTAGAAATGTATAATTTCAAAAGAGGATCAATGTTCAAAACATCCTCTATTCTCAATTAAACGTAATGTTTAATAATTGAAAAGTCAGTTTAAATTTATTCTCACACTAAAAAATGGTGCAGAAACCATGAACATTAAAAAAAAACCTCATTACTTGAATCATGAATTGCAGTGTGGTATTTATTTATAGACTGAATAAAATTATGAAGCCGTCAGTTAAGAGGTAGATTATCTAAATTTTACTTCAAACATTTACTAATGTGTAGCAACCAAGGAAGTAAAGTACTCAACGATCAAAAAACACACACACTCTGCTTTTCATCTTACCATTTTACCAACAAACCCACAAAAAGATTAAAGTTCATAGGCACCTGCCATGCAAGTTGAGTATTGAGAACACATGCTTAACAGTGGCTCCTTTTCTCCATTTACCAATCGGAAATGCAACTGGATTCCCAGTTAACCATGTGGCTAGTGGTTAACTTATTGAACACTATTAATTTACCAAATTACCAAAAATAAATCCTGTAAATCTAAGTGCACAAAACATTTGATTGAACAATTTTGGTGTAGTTATCGAAATGAATGAAAACAGCAATCTAAAATGCATGGTAGTTAATGATACAGTAGAAGAAAGTTAAATTTATAGTTTTACATTATTACAGCTGGAATGTCACTTATACTGAATGTACACTTAGATTCAATAACCATATCAAACCTGTTTTTATCATGTTGTGATTGTCCATGTGGCAGTCACATCCATAATCTTTTTTTATAGAAAAGCTATAATTTAACGGCATTCTCAGATTAAACTATTGGCCCCCCAAGGTTACAGTAAATGTAAATTTGGATTCCATCAGGTTTGACAACTTGCTGAATTTCATTGCGGAGAAATGCTAGACAAAGAAACTGTAATTATTACTTTATTCCATTTTTAAAAATTACATTATAGTAATATGATTGTAAGATTTACAGTAAAGTTTTAAACACATTTCATGAGAATCCAGTTGTTTGTCAATTTCTAATGTTTACATTATTGATATTTTGGATAAAAACTTTGTCTTTTCGCCACAAGAATGTCTTTTAGGTAAATTTAGATGAAATAAATTCTAATCTGATTCTGTCAGGTCTCAATATGAATTTACTATTCCTGCTGTAGAAAGACTTGTAAAGTGCTGCTCTGCAAAAATGGACAGAAAACAGAAACATTCACTGACCACTGTGTATATACAGTCTTTTATTCGGAATCCCCAAATTACACTTTTACTGGGATATGCAGAGGAATTTTTAAAATTGGCTTTAATCCTAGAAACAATCATGCCTTATTCATATTCAGATCCAGTTAAATATTGCAAGCCACTTTAGATAAACAGATTACGTTTTCACAGAAAAGTACTACTGATTTGTATTCCGCTCAAACAAGATGTTCAACACATGTAGTTATCAAATCAGGTAACATGTACTGAAAATGTCTGCCCTATTGGAAAAAGTGCTGTCTCATTATTTTATGAACCTAACTGCTGCCAAACAAAGATCTTTCCTTTAATATCACAGCTACATGTATAGAAATAAAAGAATGATCCCAAACTTTACATCTTTCAATATTCTGATGCCTGGGGCCTGTTAACATTTGGCTTCATCAGATACATGCCTGACATATTACAATGCAATTGGTTAGTGAAGCAGTCTGCACCATTACTGAACAGTGAATTCATCTCAGTAAGGTCATCACTTTGAAGGTAATGGTGGGGAGGGCAGGGAGGACATGGGATTTGTATTGGACTTTAAATGGAAGCATTACCAATATGGGTGGGGCTTTATTCTATATCACAGACTCCAAACCTTCCCTTTAACTCTTGGTCCAAATTTAGACCTTTTTCCTTTAACCTTGCTATTTTCAGTAAGATTGATGTGGAGTTAAATCAGGTTGTGTAGTGATTTCTTCCAAGAGCTTTTTCCCAATTAGGAGTCTCAAGTTCACCAGTGTAAGAACAACTCACTTTCATAGTATTTCTTGAACTCAAAGCCTCATGTCAAAGGATAATGCAGCATCTGCATAGCCGCTGTCCACTGCCGCCCACTGAAGGTGGAGGGGTAACTGGGGCGAAGTAAGCATGAACTTTAATGTCTGGTAGATGGGCCTAGAAAGAGTGAAGAGAGCACAAAAGACATTTTCACGTTTCTATGAATAATACAAAAGCATAATACTGTAGATGCTGGACATCAGGGATCAAAACAGAAAATGCGACAAATACTTAGCAGGTCTGGTAGCACCTGTGAAGAGAGAAACAGAGTTAATGTTTCAGGCTGATGATTTTCCATATGAAAAATCAGGAACCAAATCAGGAACCTGAAAAATTAATTTTTCTCTCCATGAGTGCACATCAGATCTGCTGAGTATTTCCAACATTTTCTGTTTCGATTCCGTATTTCCATCAGTTTGTTCCTCCATTATTAAAATATAATTTTACAAGGCACCACCAGAAAGTCCAACCTTTGATTCACCTTTGCAATGTTAATCATAAAGAGAAGTAGGCCATATGGCCCATTGGGCCTGCTCAGCCAATCGGTAAAATCATGGATGAACCTATACATCATTTTCTGATTTTCTCAGTAACTTCATTGCATTGTTAATGCAAGCCTACTTATGACAATCATAAAGATTATTATTATATCAACTCCACTTACCTGCCCTATCCCCATAATGCTCATTTTCCTTAGTGCTCAAGAATCTATAAATCTCTGTCTTGAATGAACTCAATGACTGAACATGCAGAGAAAGAATTATAGAGACTCACATGTGAAGATATTTTTTATCTTGGTCTGAAACAGATTACATCTTATCTTGAGTTAGTGAACCCTAATTCTAGGCTCTTCAACTAGGGGAGCCATCAGATGTGACTCAATTGGTAGCACTCTCACCATTGAGTCATACATACATAAGTTAGGGGTTCAACTCCCACTTCAGAGACTTGAGCACAAAAGCTAAGCTGACACCCCAGTGAGAAATTGTGCACTGTTGAAGGTGCCATTTTGCGAATGAGACATTAAACCAAGGGTCAATCTACTTTTCAAGCTGGATGTAAAATATTGATGACACTACTTCACATTGGTGAGTGTGGGAGTTTGCTCTGTGCTGACAATTGTGCTTTGAACTGTTGTATTTCCTACATTTCAACAGTGACTATACTTCTAAAAGTACTGAATTGGCTGTTGGCAAGTGTTTTTGGAAATTTGGCGGACGTGAAAAGCAATCTGTTGTAGGAGTTCCAGGAGTTCGGACAGAAGCTCGATGTGCTCTGCCTTGGTGTCTGTCTGCGGTAATAAGTCGTCCACATACTGGACCAGACATTCGGGGCGAGAACATTTTGACAAACCATTTGCCAGCTGTCGGTGGAAAATGGAGGTGGAGTTGTGGAATCCTTGTGGAACGCATGTCCACGTGTACGGCTGACTTTTAAAAGTGAAGGCAAATTTGTATCGGCATGCTTTTGCCAATGGAATGGACCAGAATCCGTTACTGATGTCCAAAACCGTAAAAATCGTGAGTTGAGTCCCTGTTTGAGCATGGTCTCGGGACTTGTGGCTACCGTGGGGGTGACTTTGTTGAGTTCCCGGTAATCGATGGTCAGTCGCCATGATCCATCGGGCTTTCTCACTGGCCTAATTGGGGCAACATTAGTAGAGGCTTCTAAGTACGCCCTGCATTGGGGCAATATTAGTAGAGGCTTCTAAGTACGCCCTGCTCTAATAAGCTATCGATAACTTTTGAGATTTCTCCCTCTGCCTCTTGGGGAAATCCGTATTGCTTTTGGGGTCTAGGGTCAGGTCCTGTGATTTGAACGGAACCAGTCATCCGGCCACAGTCGTCTTTGTGGGTCGCGAATGCTGTCCTATGCTTCTGAAGAACTGCCCTAACCTGCTTGTCTGTGCTAATCATGGTCGAGTCAAAACAGAAATCGCCGACTGCGCTATCTTGTTTGCGTATTCACCTATTGTGAGCGTTGCGGGGGCTCTTGCGGATTTTGCCATTCTCCAAACACATTGGTTTACCGGATCAAATGAAAGGTGGTGGGAGTTCATAAAGTCAATTCCCAAAATGTGTTCTGCTGTGTGGGGTAGATCGACTAAAACTATGGGGTGCTTTGTCGTTATATTGCCAATCTGAATGGGTACAGGGGCTGTGGTGTGTCCCTGCTGTGAGTGGCCTGTGAAGCCGCTGAGGGTGATTGTGGCTGCAGTGGGACGAGCAGAGTAGATAAATCTCACTAAAACTACCAGGACACTTAGGCGCGCAGGCGGCAGAACTAGCAGCCGTTGCATATATTATAGATCACCCAGATTCCTTCCCCTGCCCAGCAGACATATACTCAGACAGCCTCTATGTCTGCAATAGCCTTACAGAATTCCTACCCTGTGGAAAGCAAGAGGATTTATTTCCACAGACTGAAAACCCCTCCCTTCAGCCCCATTGCTCCGCCACATTTTAGAGAAAGCACAGGACAGGACCTTTGGTATTGTTAAAGTTCGCAGTCATCACCGTTCCTCCCCCACTGGAAATGTAAAGGCCGACGCACTGGCAAAAGCAGGTTCAAGGCATGGATATTTTTGGACACCCCTCGAAAGCGCACCAGCGAATGCAAGTTCAGGTCTCGCAGACTAATATTGAGGATTTAGTGCAGGCCCAGAAGCAAGATAGCAATCTCAGGGAGATTTTAATGGACAATTTACAGCACCCTATGACAGGTTTAAAAATACACTAACCACACATGACGGTGTGGTGTTAAAAGACACCCTTTATGTGGTTCCTGAACAGGACAGGAATCAACTTATTTGTTTATTCCATGACAGTCATGGACATCAGGGAATTGATCCCACTACAGCCCACCTCAGGCAGCTCTGTTGGTGGCCAAGTTTAAAGGAAGATGTAACGCACTACATTGAGAATTGCCTCATCTGTGCCCAGAACAATCCGGACAGGTACGTGAAGAACGCTCAACTTAGCCACACCCGCCCTGTTAATGGCCCCTGGACTAACCTCCAGATCGATTTTATAGGACCATTGCCCCCTTGCAGGAATGGTTACAAGTACGTATTAGTCGTCATAGACACTTTTACGAAATGGGTAGAGGCATTCCCATCCAGAACGAACACGGTAAAGACCACCGCAAAGATCTTAACCCACCACATCTTTACGAGATGGGGACTCCCCCGCAGCATTGAATCCGACCAAGGTTCCCATTTTACGGGATGTGTCACGAAGAACTTCCTCACGATATTTGGCATTACCCAAAAATTCCACATCGCATACCACCCCCAGTCAAGTGGTATCGTGGAGCGCATGAATCGGACCCTAAAAGCAACCTTTAGAAAAATGGTCCAACAAAATAACACCACTTGGGATTCAGTCCTCCCTTTTGCACTGATGTTTTTGAGATATACTATTTCAACATCCACAGGTTACACCCCACACACTCTCATGACCGGACGCCCCATGAAAGGCACAGAATTTTTATTAGGACTTGACTTGACCAGCCCCGAAGTGACGGCCCTCACACACGAGAACGCAGTCAAACAGTTAGTTGAAAATGTGAAAACGGCTCAGCTAGCAGCCGCAGTAAGATTAGGCACAAGAAAGAAACAGAGCAAGGCCTGTTTCAACAAGACCGTGCATGCGACTGAGTTTGAGGTAGGACAGCAGGTCATGCTCTCAATTTATAACCCCAGCACATTCCTGTCACCTAAATATTCGGGTCCGTACTCCATTGCGGACAAAGTAAGCCCCTCCGTCTATAAAATTAAGTACCCCAACGAAAGACTGCGTGGTTCCATATTAACCAGCTTAAGGCATATGGCCCACAGTCCAACCACGCACATCACGTCATGCACGACGCAGCAGACACGCCCCGCCCACAGCAACGTATCCCTACCCTCCCCCAATACATCCACCCTACCCACGAACTCGCCCTCGACTCCACCCCCGAACTCTAGACTCCGCCCCGGAACGCCCACAGACAGCAGCAGCAGCGACAGCGACTGTGACTCAGACAATAGCCACAGCATGCCTCCCTACTATCCCCATGCAACAGGACCCACACCCAGTGATTCTGAACACAATTCGAGTGAACCCTTCCTGATCACATTCCTCAACAAACCCCACCAAAGACCACCGCGCTACGATTACGACCCCGACTCCGTCCCCACAGAATTAGATACAACTTTTTGGCACCGCGACAATTCATACAGGCTCGTCCGAAGACGACGAGGGACCCCAAATCGCATCATGCAGCCCTTATACATTCGAGAGTATGGCATCCGGGAGAAGATGACGACTTTGAGTCTGACTCCCAAAGCGAGAACCCCTTTGCGACCCTGTTCGCAACTGATAACTGAGGTGTCCAGATGATGTTTTAAAAGGAACCACTTGGGAGAAACAGTGTTCTTTCTGATGGAACCTGCAGCATGTTTAATGTTGTTTGTTAGTGTTATTGTTAAATGTTGTTTGTGCACTCGGAAGTTCCACGGCCCCACGCCATATTTGTCGGCCGAAAACTGTGAAAACTTGCCAGCACGCTTATCGGCAGAAACCGCTGAGAGCTTGCCAGACCCTCGTTCATAACTGCTCTTCTGATTCGAAGGAAGAACCAATACGGCAACCCCCCACGATGACTACATTTCTTCCCCGTTCTTCCCAGTTGCTCAGGCAGTGGAGAAACGGCATTAGTCTCCACCCTGCCTGAGGACACCCCTCTGGTCAGCTACGCTCAGGTAGAGCACACACGGCATCGGTCACCGTCCTACCCGGGGATTCCATCCAATTCTTACCCGTCGTGGAGGAGGAGGGGTAAGAGGAAGGGGGAGGGGTAAGAGGAGGGGGAGGGGTAAGAGGAGGGGAGGGGTAAGGGGAGGGGTAAGCGGAGGGGGAGGGGTAAGAGGAGGGGGAGGGGTAAGAGGAGGGGCTAGGGGTAAGAGGAGGGCAAGGGGTAAGAGGAAGGGGGAGGGGTAAGAGGAGGGGAGGGCTAAGAGGAGGGGGAGGGGGTAACAGGAGGGGGAGGGGTAAGAGGAGGGGGAGGGGTGAGGGGGAGGGGTAAGAGGAGGGGGTAGATGGGCTTTAGAGTGGTTTCACAGGTCGGCGCAACATCAAGGGCCGAAGGGCCTGTACTGCGCTGTTATGTTCTATGTTCTATATGCACCTCATTTCGGCACTCTTGGTTCAAAAAGTTGTGTTTTGTTTTCCGGCAACTGTTAGGTTGTCATCCCTATGCTATTTACATCCTCAAACATTTGGATGGTAAATCGCTCAGCCTGCGAGACGGCTCGCACTGTTTCAGTATTTTTAAGTTTGTCTTGTCCTGAATATTCAGTTTTTGAAAAAAAGAGGGAGTCACACATGGCGACAAATTGTAAAGGGGAATTGGCACTAAAGGACAGACATACTAACAGACGAGATATTAACCAAGATAGTAACAAAAACTATGCTTGATCCCACAGAACTCCAGAAGCCCCAAGGAAAGAAAAGAAGAGAAGAGAAAGAAGAAGAACAATGAGGACATCCTCCGTGTTGATCACCACCATTATGTGTATTCGGTTGCACGCGAACCCCCTGACCCCAACCCTCCCGGCTGCTAATGATTCACTTCCCCATAGCACCCAGAGCCCAGTAACAGGCAACACCACACCATCATGGTGTGATAAGCTCATAACATGGTACTCCCTTTCCTACGTAGTCGAATCCCTATTAGTGTTGGCGATACTCTGCAGCATCGTGCAGACTATCCGCAAGAGGAAATGGCGAAGGAGAGCCTACCGCGCTAGCACCCCGGGATACAGAATGAGATCCCCTATTTTCGGTTTTCACCAGGCCCCCGAACCCCTTGATCTACAATAAAGACCATTTGTGTTGCATCTTTTGTAAATAAAGAAATGGAAATATTGTACACCCCTGTGCTTGACCGCCAAGCCAGAGGAAAAATGTGAATGCTGCTATTATTTTGTATTGTTTAGGAAGTTAATATGACTGAATGTTTGAGTGAGTGTAGTTTATGAGAGATAGTTAGAGGTACCGTTTTTTTAAAGTTGTAATGCATGTCCCTGTTTTGACATAGCGCCACTTAGAATGTTAGTTTAAAAAAAAAATTTCATTGCATAGTTACGGTCAGTGTAGAGGCCACGGAAGAGTGCTCGCTGGGTCAGGAAGAGAAGACAACGCAGTTATGGAGGGAGTGTAGCCACCTGGGTTGGCCACTTACCGACTTAAAAAGGACAACCGCAAAGACTAAAGGGAAATTCAGCCAACACAGGCAAAAACGAGCAAGTGCTGAAATCCTGTGTATTGGAACTTGCAAAAACCAGACAGCACTGAAACCAGCAGCCATCTGCATAGTAATGAGCGATTCCCAGGCACAATTGATACACTTCAGGTGAATAAGGCCAAGCCAGACTCCTCGGCGCCAGCAGGAGCGAAGACAAAGGAAGGTCAACGGACATTTAGGGACCGCCCAGCGATCAGGGAACAACTCCAGTATTGGAGAAATCGATCCAAGCGATCGGAACGCAGTCCAATCATTTGGAACCAGGTACGGGGTCTGCCCGAAGCCCCTGGGGACTATAAAGTAAAGACCCCAAGTTCAAATCGGTCTTCTTGGCAGGGTCACTCAACAACGTGAATCAACCCGAGAGTGAATTGCCCAAGCGGCCACATCAACCAAGCAAGTCTCCAGTCAATGCTCGCTACGAGATAGGCGCTCCTAGCTACCAGTCCATACCAGCTTTTGAATCCTGCAGACTCAGGACCTGAACGAAAGGCCATTTGTTCCCCTGACCTGGTGGACCAATTCTGACCGAAGCTACGTATAAGCCTTTTAGTGATAGAAATAGCCTAGAAAGTAGAGTTATATGCATAAGTAGTGACTTACTGTATATAATAAATGTGTTTTGGTTTGAATCTTACTATTTGGTGTGTTAAGTTATTGATCAGTACTTGAACTTGAACCTCGTGGTGGTATCATAAAGATACCTGGCGACTCTAGAGCAAAGGTTAAACAAACAGAGCAAATTACAAATTAAGAGCCAACCAAAAGTTAGCAACATGTGTCTATGTATTTCCCAGGTTTGTTTGTGTACCTTAACCTGAAGATACTTCTTAACCTGAAGATACTTTTCGGTTGCATTTATTTACTCTTTTGAACGCTCCCTCACCACTCACTCCAGTCAACACACAAGCATGGCAACGCGCCGACCTGCTCCTTTTGGGATACCGACCCGCCACCAAGCTGCACGGGTAAGTTGCCACCTCTCTCCTAGCGTCAATTCCGCCTGCCACCTCTCAGATTTCAACCCCCCACAACCCCCACCGCCCTGACAATTCACTAGTTGACACCTCGCACCCTCCCCACATCCGATCTTTGTGCTTGTTCCTCAGCAACCCCTGGCATCCGCTAGCATAACCCCATCATGTCCAGTTGTGGTGACCACATAGGCCACCTGTTATTGACCACCCGGATCCATCAAGCGCGAGGCTCACAAAGCCCTCTCTTTGCCCCCGCAGAGAAGCTAGCCCATAAAAAGTGGGAAAGGGCCAAGATGCAAGATGTGGGGGGGGGGGGGGGGGGGGGGGGGGGAGAGGAGGAGGAGGAGTACCAGGGATCCAAGTCCTCACCCGTGAGGAACGGGCCCTGGAGATCACGGGGTTGACCGAGGAGAGAGCAGTCACTGACAGCGAGGTTGATAATCCATTGCCTCTTCACCCAGATGACCTGTCTCAAGTGAGTTGTCCATGTCAGATTAAATGATCCCCCCCCCCAGCCATCCAAGCCACTTTGGAGGAGAGCTCTGAGGAGACCACCATCCAGGCGTCACAGCTATCACCCCAATTTCCACCGGCCCTTGCCGCTGCCCGATTCCATCCTTCAACTTCTCTGGGCACGGCCTCTTAATCCCCTCCTAGTCCGGCTCCTTCTCCTCTTCTTCAGACGAGGTTGCATGTCCCTCCTTCTCCAGCATGCTGCCCTGCTGCTGTGTCAGGTTGTGGAGGGCACAGCAGACTACCACAAAGTGGGAGACCCTCTCGGGGGTATACTGCAGTGCACCACCAGGGCGGTCCAGGCATTGGAGCCACATTTTGAACAGTCCGATGCACCACTCAATAACAGCATGGGTGGCAACATGGGCCTCGTTATATCAGGCCTCAGCCTCGATCTCCAGCCTCCGCACTGGCATCATCAGCCTCGGCCCCATCGTCTACCCTTTATCCCCAAGAGCCAACCCGTCATCCTGGGGTGACCCTCGTAGACGCCGGGGATCTCTGCGTGTCCCAGGATGCATCTGTCATTCACGCTCCCTAGGAAGCGTGCACACGCGTACATGATCCAGAGGAGGTGGTTGCACAAGTGTTGAACATTCAGGCACTGAAACCCCTTCCTGTTAATGAAGGGCACACCCTGATCCCCTGGTGCGCGCAAAGCGACATGAGTGCCATCAATTACCCTCTCGACTTCGGGCATCCCGGCAAAGGTGGAGAATCCTGCACCCGGGCACCTTGGTGGGATTTGTCCAGCTCAAAGTTAATATCGTCTGCTGCCTGGGCTTACAGGGCATCCGTGACCACCCCTGTTGGGCTGTAGCTTGTGATATGCCGCACAAGTCCCCGCTTGAGCCCTGGAATGAAGCAGTTGCATAAACGTTCAGGCTGCAGTGACCTTTACGGGAGAGAGCGTCCTCATTCTCCTCGGGGTGCCAGGTCTGCAAGTACGTGGTACAGGTGCCACACTGTCTCTCTCTGTTGAGACGGAGTCTCCTGCGGCACATGCTGTCCGTCATCTCCTCGAAAGACCATCGACGCTTGTACACCTTGGGCTGTCGCTGGCGTCCCTCCATGGGTTCCTCCTTGGTCTGATGGGCAGCCGTGTCGTCAGGGTATGCGGCGGCCCCCTGCACATAGAGTGCCACCCCCAGTCTGCGCCGCTGCTGCTGCCTCCTTCTCCGGTGTCTGGCCGCCTGGGCTTCCACCAGCACCGCAAGGGCAGTCTTTGCAGGATCGACATAATAAGCCATATTGTTATATATGTAAGGAATTGGAGGAGAGCGACCGACAATAGTTAGGGCCTTTATTCCAGGAACCGCAAATCCCCACCCTTACGTGTCCCGCCTTCTCTCAGAATGCCATCTATCGAGCCAGTTGGCTGGAGAACCTTGCTCTGCACACTCGCCGGCCCCAGCAGGAGCCCCTAGACCCCGGACCGCTGTTGGGAACATTAGGGAGACTGTGCTCAGGTGCCCTCCCCTGATCCACACACTCACCCTTAGATTGGCTTATGAGGAGATACGGAGTAGACTGGGATTATACTCATTGGAATTTAGAAAACTGAGGGGGGGGGGGGGGGGGTAGAGAGAGAGGTCTGATAGAAACATACACAATTATGAAGGGAACAGTTAAGATAGAAACAGAGAGTTCTTTCCACTGGTGGGTGAAACTAGAACTAGAGGCATAGCCTCAAAATAAGGAGCAGATTTAGGACTGAGTTGAGGAGGAACCTCTTCACCCAAAGGGTTGTGAACCTGTGGAATGCCTGCCCAGTGAAACAGTTGAGACTGCCTCGTTGAATGTTTTTAAGGTAAAGATAGATAGATTTTTGTACAGTAAAGGAATTAAGGGTTATGGTGAGTAGACGGGTAAGTGGAGCTGAGTCCATAAAAAATACATGATCGTATTGAATGGTGGAGCAGGTTCGAGGAGCCACATGGCCTACTCCTTATGATCTTATGAAACTTAAACTCAAACCAAAATGTGATCAAAAAGGTTAATAAAGCACCCCAACCCCTGCAGTGCCCACCTGGCATGGGAGGCTGTAATGGTGCCAGTGGACACGCATGGCATCAATCCAAGCCGCAGAAGAGGGGCAGACAGTTGGGCTGGATAACTCTCTCGATTGCCCGCTGCCTGGTCTGTTAATGGCAAGTTTCGCTAAGCTCAGGAGCAGGATCACGAGGAGATCCTCCTCTTTCCCTGCCCCTCTCCCCACCGGGTGCTTGTAGATGAGGAGCATGGGACTGAAGTCCAAACAAAACTTTAATAAAAGGTTTGATAAGAAACTAAAAAGGATTCCACAAGGAAGCACAAACGGCAGGCATCTGGGGAACGCGTGAACCAGGGCCAATGAAGGTTGCGTGCAACACCATCCACCCTAGGTCCCCAAGGTTGAAGGGGAGGACTCCTCCTTAGAGGGACCTCCAGTGCGGACCTCTGCTGCCAGATGGCAACAAGGCACACCAAAGCGTATCCAGCCAACGGGCGAGGGTAAGGAGGTGAAAGATGTGCAGCAGCAGCCCATACAGGAAACCCCTCTGTGCAGTGCAGATTGGCACGGAGAGCATTTCCACGAGATGGCTAGGGTTGAGAGGTTCCAACTCTCAAGGGAAGGTTTGGGGCTTGGGATCAATGTGGAATTCCATTCGAGCAGGGGTCCCCTTAGACAGGAGTCCACCGCACACCTGTGCGTCCTCGAGACTGCGAGTGCTGTTGAGTCAGAGTACAGCCGTTTTGAGGTCACAGATGGCATTGGCTGCGAGCTGGATATCCACTGGCGTTCTATGTGCCAATTCGTGGGGTGTCATCCAGCACACTCCTCCGCCACCCAGAATGTCCCCCGACCCTGGATCTGGGACCTCACGTACGCACCATGGGATCCGACAAGTTGCAGGTCCCGCAGTGCAGGTCTCTGTACACCAGCCGCAGGGCCACGTCCTCACCGGGCTGACTGAGGCGACTCCAGGTTGAACACCTCTTTCTTCAACTAGTCGACCCTGGATTTCCACCTCTTTATCGACCCCCTCGCATACGTCTGACAGAAGGTACACACATGAGTATTGCCAATGTCCTATTATAGCCTCAAGGAGGGGAAGCCTTTCTGCTTCCTTCTCCAGCAAGCCCAGAAGGGACAAAACGAGCCCAGGAACCGTTAGTTCTCCAGCTGCAGGTTGTTAAAATACCAGTATGCGAACCATGTCTGAGCACGAGATGGAGTGGGCCCTGTTCGCACCAGTCGGTGGTCCAAGCAAGGAACCTGTTGCACAGAAGCCATTGGAATGTGGGGGAGGGTCCTTGAAATGTAAAGATGGCTGATTCTGGACGCTCCAACTCTAGGCCTCACAAAGGTGAAAACGCTGGAGTCAGGTCGGAGAGTTCGCCAGACGTCCACCAACTCGAGGACCCCGACCAGGTTCCTCAACTTCACCATCGCCGGGGTGCAACACTGGGCATCACCGATGCACTTGCCCGCGTCAATGGTGCCAAGAAGAGTGGACAGTTGCTCAAAGAAAGTCGTTTGCTATGGGCCCGGAAGGGGAGTGTAAACATTCACAAAGTAAAACACCACTGCCCCACTGCGGACCTTCAGCTGCAGGAATCGACCTGGCACTGGCTAATTGACCCCCTAAGATCTCGGGCTGAAAATATGGGGCCAATAAAATAGTCAGCCTGCCTAAACGCGAGGCCAGGTGACTCATGTAGACCCCCACTCGCCAGTTCATCAGCCACGTGGCTTTCTTCCCCAGGAGCGATGTGGGTTTCTTTCACAAAGCACCCTGCACACTTTCCGTCCCGGAGGACCGAGAAGCTCCGGAACCTGAGGAGTGCATCTCTGCTGTTGTTGATGTTAAGGCTGGCTAGAAATGGTCAGAAATATAGTTTCTTTCACCTTTAGTGCTCCGAAGGAGCATGTCCCCATCACTCCTTCAGGAGCCCGGCAAGGGAGCCATTAAGGCAGCGGCACTCGTTCCGGTTTGTTTTTAGTGTCCTTTGGCATAACAGGCACGTGGAGACGAACGGACAGCACAGAGTACGACCAACGGTCGAGGACCAGTTGCCTTTGGTTTCGGCGACCATGGCTTGTTGGAAGAAAATCCCGGAGTTCCTAAGGGGAGAATGAGGGCCAACTCGGTGTGGGGCATGAGGGTGCTCACTGCCTTACTGCAGATGGACTCCAACTTGTTCCCTATACCCACCACCGAGCAGCTGTCCTCCTACAGGCAATCGCCATCAAGGTCCATGTCCTCCGCCACATTAAGTGTGGCAGGTGACACGGACCCACCAATTAGCTCAGACCCCCACTCTGCCCCAGACACCAGGGGCGCGATTCTCCACTCCCACGCCGGTTGGGAGAATCGCCTGGGCCGCCAAAATTTCCGGGGACGCCGGTCCGATGCCCTCCCGCGATTCTCCCAAGCGGCGGGAACAGGCCGGTCGAGTTTCGCGGGCCGCAGGCCGGAGAATCGCCGGAGATACCCAAAATGGCGATTCTCCGGCACCCCCGCGATTCTGAGGCCCGGATGGGCCGAGCGGCCAGGCCAAAGCGGCGGGTTCCCCCCAGCGCCGTCCACACCTGGTCGCTACAGTCATGGGCGGTGCGTGAACGCTGGGGGGGCAGCCTGTGGGGGGGGCGAGGGGGGAACCTGCACCAGGGGGTACCTTGAATGTGGGGTGGCCCGCGATCGGTGCCCACCGATCGTCGGGCCGTCCTCTCTGAAGGAGGACCTCCTTCCTTCCGCGGCCCCGCAAGATCCGTCCCCCATCTTCTTGCGGGGCGGATTTGGACAGGACGGGAACCACGCATGCGCGGATGACGTCCGTTATGCGGCGCCGGCCGCGTCATCTATTCGGCGCCGCTTTTACGCGGGCGACAAGGCCTGGCGCGGGTAGATGACGCGGCCCCGATACTGGCCCATTGTCAGGGCCTGAATCGGTCGGGACCGGGGCCGTTCCGCGCCGTCGTGAACCTCGACGACGTTCACGACGGCGCGGCCACTTCGGCGTGGGGGTGGAGAATCGCGCCCCAGGTCACTGAAAATCTCCGGAACAGGGAAATGGAGGTGCTCAGTGCCAAAGATTAGGACGGAGGGGCCAATGGCTCAATCACCAGGGCAAAGAGCAACGGGGACAGCGGGTACCACCACCAGCACCGGCCAGTGACCCAGGGGCCAGGGTGCTACCGCAGCCCTCCAAGATGCAAAACTGCCCAGGGTGGAACGAGACCACGGGGTCCCTTCCATACCTGGCTCCGAGACGTCCTGCTCGGGGGCTACGACAGCTCGGGGGTCTTTTCGGCAAGTTTCATTTTGGTTCTTTACTTCCAGGGGCAGGGTGTAATGTCAAGGGGTATGAGCAGGGGTGCCACTCTCCCTCTAATGAGGCTGGTGGTGGTGTTTTTCTCCACCACACCCCTCCCAGTCCAAAGAATGGCACCTGTTTGGGAGGGGGGGGGGGGGGGGGAGTGGATCATGTTCAGGCATAACCCCTGGAACCCTGGGTTGGTTTGGGAGGAGGGGGTGCTTCCATGTCCATGGGGGTCATGTCCGTGGAATGGGGCCCCATCCCAGTGGGAGGAGGTGGATCCTTTTTAAGATTTTTCAGAGCGTGGCGCCCTTGCTCTCGGCCAGCATAGCATCATGGACCCGCCTCCTGGATATTCTTTGACTATCTGTAAAAATATGGCAGGAAAAGTCAGAAGTGCAGTTGATAGGCTACACACCGTTTTGCCCGCCTGAGTTGACACAATCAAAAAAGGAGAAAATTCCACCTATTTGTTTAATAAGATATGGCCTATGTAAATTGTAAAATGTCACCACAGTTGCAGAGGACCACAGGCTGCTCTCCCCTTTGAGAGCTGACGGGTGGTGATTTAACCTCAGGGTCACCACACTTCAGGTGAGGGGCAATGTTGAAAAGGCGGGACCTTCAGCCAGTACGGGAATTGAACCCGCACTATTGGTGTTGCTCTGCATCACGATCCAGCCGCCCAGCCCACTGAGCTGACCAGCCAATGTTCACTGATGAAATTGTGATTCAGTATGGATTTTTGTTTTTTTGAAGTCATTTTCAACGCTTTTAAAGCTGGCTTATTATTGGACACCCTTATTAAAATGCTTATTCTTGTTAATGATTCAATTTTCAACTGGATTAACAACTGCAGCAGGTTATACTCATGTTATACTTATGTTCTATTATGCTGCACAACTGCACTGGTTCATGGAAGATATTACTTTTGTGATCATTCAAATAAATTTTAGTGGAAAAACCAGTGAAATTTCAAGTTCATTTTTGGTGATATTTCCCTATTCATTGTCTTTATCCTCTCAAAGAGCTCCATTGTCAAGCATGGTAGCACTGTGGTTAGCACAGCTGCTTCACAGCTCTAGAGTCCCAGGTTCAATTCCTGGCTTGGGTTACTGGCTGTGTGGAGTCTGGATGTTCTCCTCGTGTCTGCGTGGGTTTCCTCCGGGTACTCCAGTTTCCTCCCACAGTCCAAAGATGTGCCGGTTAGGTGGATTGGCCATGATAGGCCCTTAGTGTCCAAAAAGGTGAGGTGGAGTTCCTGGGTTACAGGGATAGGGTGGAGGTGTAGGCTTAAGTAGGGTGCTCTTTCCAAGGGCCGGTACAGACTCAATGGGTCGAATGGCCTCCTTCTGCACTGTAAATTCTATGAAGATCTATGTTCTTTATTCCCAAAATCTGTAGAGGCTGCCTGACTGGGTTGCAGGTGCATGTCTGGGTTCACCACCTGCTATCAGGCTCACACAGATATTTCCCATCCAATTACAAAAATTAAGACTAACGGATCATGTAAATATATCTTCCTATTTAGGTCTACACTTTCCAGGCCTGTAAAAGTAAATGATGCAGAAATATATTTTGTGCATTTTTTTTAGTAACAGACTATCAACAAGAGCCACACTACACATGATAAAATATCTAGACTTAAGGAACTAAAAATTTATAGCAAGTGGTATTGGATTGGCCATCTGTCATACATAACATTCGATATTCAATTCTACTGTCGAAAATGGAATTAAATATCAGGCATATTAAATATCATATCATATGATGTCCAGCTGATGTGCTACTGCTTAATTTGCATAACCCACAGATGCTAATTTCTAGCTGAAGAATTCAACACTTACAAAAATACATAGTCAGGTATCCTTTATCTGAAATGCTTGGGGCCGATTGCATTTCGGATTTCAGGTCATTTTGGTTTTCGGGTACTGCCTATAAACTTACATTACAATAGCCTAAGCTGGCTATAGTCCAAAATAAATAAAATGGCTAGAAAAGTAAGATGCATCACTGAATAATAAATACAGGGTGTCTGTCATAAGTTTCTTTTTGACATGCTCACTACAAAAATTGCAAGGTAAACAGTGCAGATAAACTGCTAGACTTCCCACATTAAAGGTTGAAAAAAAGTGTGGTTTTCGGAGTGTTTGGTTTTCAGATTTATGGATAAAGGGTACTCGACCTGTAAAGGCAAGTTTCCTTTTTCTCACTTTGATGTAACTCCTAACCAGAATTTACGTTCGCTTTCTCTCTGCTTTTCGTGATGACCCTCCTCCTGTCTCTTGCCCACGGGTTACTTTAGAGGAGTACCTTCATAGAATTTACAGTAACCCCCCCGCCATTCAGCCCATCAAGTCTGCACCGGCCCTTGGAAAGAGCACCCCACCCAAGTCCACACCTCCACCCTATCCTCGTAACCAGCAACCCCACCTAACCTTTTTGGACATTAAAAATTTAGCATGGCCAATCCACCTAACCTGCACATCTTTGGACTGTGGGAGGAACGCGGAGCACCCAGAGGAAACCTATGCAGACACTGGGAGAACGTGCAGACTACGCACAGACAGTGACCCAAGACGGGAATTGAACCTGGGACCCTGGAGCTGTGAAGCAACAGTGCTAACTACTGTGCTACCCTGCGCCTATTACTCATACTTCTGGCAAGGGTCATTGGATGGTAAATACAAAGTTCATTTGTTTTCACCATTCGGGTTTGGTTAATACAGAAGCACACTTTTTGTTGTTAGACCAGGTAGATATCAAACATAGAACTTGCCAGGTCTGTGTGTCTCAGTACAATACCTTTTGTTGCATTTACCACTCAATCCAAGCAGTAAGGTTCAATTTGTTGGCTTCTTAGTCTCTTACACTTCCTTTAGTTAAAAATAAAGTTGAGCCAAAGTTGTTCTTTACCCTTATTCTTTTGATTCCTGCCCGGGTGACTTGCTGACAGTCATACAATTCTATTCTCTCCAGGTTGTGACACATCTTCAGATGTTCAAGCGTCACATCAGTGATGAGGGGACAGTTGTCTAGTTCTACAACCTGAAGTCTTTCATGGCCACATGGACTGTTGCTTAGATGACGGATACCATCGTCTGTGATCAGTTCACAGTGTGATAAACTCTGCAAGACAAAAGAAAGAACTAAAATTATGTTTCATGCTACAAAAACTGAATCAATGGAACATCAGTTGCCTTTATTTTGGTTTGCATGTTTTAAACTGCAAAAGAATATTATTGCGGCTATGCTGAGCTAAGTCGCACGTTCGGCAGCTCCCGCCAGAAATGGACTTTTGGGCTCTTCTTCAGGGCCCCAGCGGGATTTGTTCCGACAGTTCCCAGTGTGGGAAGGTGACAGTGCGATTTCCCCGGCACTGTATGGATTGGACCAGGAGTGGAGCGGTGAAAAAAGTGATTTTGGTGCAGCAAAAAGTGCGAGGGAGGAAAACCAAGATGGCGGCGGATGGAGGCCAGGCAGCGTGGGCGCAGTGGTCGCAAGAGTAGCAGGAGTTTCTCAAACGCTGCTTCACGGAATTGAAAGCAGAGCCACTGGAACCGATGAAGGCTTTGATCGACAAGCTGGTCGAGACCCAGAAGGCCCAAGGAACGGCGATCCGGGAGGTGCGACAGAAGGCCTCGGAGAATGAGGACGAGATATTGGGCCTGGCAGTGAAGGTAGAGGCGCACGAGGCGCTGCATAAGAAATGGCAAAGTTCGAGGACATGGAGAATCGGTCGAGGAGGAAGAACCTGCGGATTCAGGGTCTCCCGAAGGGAGTGGAGAGGTCGGATGCTGGAGCATACGTGGTCACGATGCTGAACACGTTGATGGGCGCGGGTGCCTTCCTGAGGCCCCTGGAGCTGGATGGGGCCCACCTAGTCCTGGCAAGGAGGCCCAAGTCTAACGGGCGGTATTGGTGCGGTTCCACCGCTTGGTGGACAGGGAGTGTGTCCTAAGTTGGGCAAAAAAAGGAGCGGAGAAGCAGGTGGGAGAATGCAGAGGTCCGTACATACCAGGACTGGAGCGCGGAGGTGACCAAGAAGAGGGCCGGGTACAATCGGGCTAAGGCGGCTCTGCATCGGATGGGAGTGAACTTTGGGATGCTGCAGCCGGCGCGACTGTGGGTTACATTTAAGGACCGGCACCATTACTTTGAGACGCCGGAGGAGGCGTGGACCTTTATCCAGGCCGAAAAGTTGTACACGGACTGAAGGTTGATTGTGAGGAGATGTCGCGGGGGGGGGGTTACTGTGCTTTGGGGGATGTTCTGGTCTGTTCTGTACTGTTTCCATGGGTGCTGGGTGGGGTAGGGTGAAATGGTTCGAAGTGGGGGTTTTGGGAGAGTGTGGTGGTTGGAAAGACGAGGCCCCGTTTTTTTTTTTGGGGGGGGAGAGACAGGAGGTCTGAGGTGGGGAGCTGGGATTAGGCTGCAAACGGGAGCTGCGCCGGCGAGGGCGCGGTCGGTTTGATGGAAAGCACGGGATTTTTCCCACGCTAGGGAAGGAAGGGGGCGGGGCCGGGGGAAGGGCGGTGTTGGAGAGGAGCGCCCGCTGATGGACAGGTGGTGGGGGGGGGGGGGGGGGGGGGGGAGGACTACGACACTGGGGCGTCGATGGGAGTGGCGGGAGTGACCATGGTCAGCAGGAGTCAGCTGACTTACGGGAGTGCTATGGGGGGAGCAACGCAGCTCGGGGGGGGCCTAGTTTGGGGCAGGGGGTTGGGTTACTGCTGCATTGGCCAAAGGGGAGCTGGAACTCGGAGAGAGAGTCGGAGCTGGGGTCTGCCGCTAGGGGGAATGGAGAGGGCGGGAGGCGCGGGCACGTGGTTGGCCTAGAAAAGGGGATGGCTAATCGGCAGGGGGGGTGGGGGCGGGAAGCCCCCTGATCCGGCAGATAACTTGGAATGTGAGAGGCCTGAACGGGCCGGTCAAGAGGGCCTGTGTGTTCGCGCACCTGAAGGGACTGAAGGCAGATGTGGTTGTGCTCCAGGAGACGCATTTGAGGGTGGCAGATTATGTTAGGCTGAGAAAGGGGTGGGTAGGGTAGATTTTCCACTCACGGTTGGACGCAAAGAATCGAGGTGTGGCGATTTTGGTGGGGAAGCGGGTGCCGTTTGAGGCACTGAACATCATGGCAGACAATGGAGGTAGGTATGTGATGGTGAGTGGTAAGCTGCAGGGGGTGCGGTGGTATTAGTGAATGTATATGCCCCGAATTGGGACGATGCCGGATTTATGCGGCGCATGTTGGGCCGGATTCCGGACCTGGAGGCAGGGAGCTTGATAATGGGGGGGGGGGGGGGGGGGAGAAGAGAGAGACTTCAACACAGTACTGGATCCAGCATTGGACCGCTCCAGGTCCAGGATGGGTAAGAGGCCGGTGGCGGCCAAGGTGCTGAGGGTGTTTATGGACCAGATGGGAGGAGTGGACCCATGGAGGTTTGTCAGGCCGGTGGCCAGGGAATTTTCCCACGTCCATAAAGCCTACTCCCGGATAGACTTCTTCGTTATGAGCAGGGCACTAATCCCGAGGGTGGAGGACACGGAGTATTCGGCCATAGCCATCTCAGACCATGCCCCGCATTGGGTGGAGCTGGAGCTAGGGGAGGAGAGGGACCAGCGCCCGCTGCGGTGCCTGGATGTGGGCTTGCTGGCGGATGAGGTGGTGAGTGGGTGGATCCGGGGGTGCATTGAAAGCTATCTAGAGGCTAACGATAATGGGGAGGTGCAGGTGGGGGCGGTCTGGGCGGCGCTGAAGGCGATGATTAGGGGAGAACTAATCTCCACTAGGGCCCACAAGGAGGGAGAGATTGGTGAGGGAGATTTTAAGGGTTGATAGGAGGTCTGCAGAGGTCCCCGAGGAGGGACTACTCAAGGAGCGACGAAGCCTCCAGGTCGAGTTCGACCTGTTGACCACCAAGAAGGTAGAGGTGCGGTGGAGGAAAGCGCAAGGGGCGGTTTATGAATACGGGGAGAAGGCTAGCCGGATGTTGGCACACCAGCTTCGGAAGCGGGAGGCAGCGAGGGAGATTGGGGGAGTTAGGGATAAAGGGGGGAACACGGTGCGGAGTGTGGTGATAATAAATGGGGTATTTAGAGACTTTTATGAGGGGCTGTATAGGTCTGAGCCCCCGACGGAGGAAGGGGGGATGCGTCGATTTTTGGATCGGCTGAGGTTCCTGAGGGTATCGTTGTATGCCGATGACCTGTTACCGTATGTGGCGGACCCAGTGGGGGGGGGATGCCGGAGGTGATGCAGACCCTCAGAGTGTTTGGGGACCTTTCCGGATATAAGTTCAACGTGGGGAAGAGTGAGCTCTTCGTGGTACGCCCAGGGGACCAGGGAAGGGCGATAGACGAGCTTCCATTGAAGAGGGCGAAAAGGAGCTGGGGGGTCCGACACAAGCTCAACTTGACGCGACTGGTGGAGCAGATGGAGGAGTTTAAAAGGTGGGATATGCTGCCACACTCCCTGGCGGGTGGGGTGCAGTCGGTGAAAATGACGTTGCTCCCGAGGTTCCTTCTTGTACTCCAGTGCCTCCCCATCCTGATCCCCAAGGCCTTTTTTAAGCGGGTCAGCAGGAGCATCATGGGATTCACGTGGGTGAAAAAGACCCCAAGGGTGAGAAGGGTGTTTCTGGAACAGAGGAGGGTTAGCATTGCTTAATCTGTGTGGGTACTACTGGGCTGCCAATATGACGATGATACGCAAGTGGGTAATGGAGGGGGAGGGGGTGGCGTGGCAGAGGCTGGAGATGGCGTCCTGTGTGGGCACGAATCTGAGAGCACTGGTGACAGCACCGCTGCCGCCGATAAGGTACACAAGTCCGGTGGAGACGCCACAGGGGTGGGTAGAGGCTTCGGTTTGGTCCCCGATCCGAGAGAACCATCGGTTCGTCCCGGGGAGAATGGATGGAGGGTTCCTGAACTGGCACAGGGCAGGAATTAGAAGGATGGAGGACCTGTTTATAGATGGGACGTTTGCGATCCTTGGGGCGCTGGAGGGTCTGTGCAAGGGTTCTTCAGGCGGTAGGGAACCGTTCCTAGACTTTCTAGCGGAGCGTTAGGAGGTGGTCAGAAGCAGCAGCAACCCGGGGAGGGGGAGGGGGATGTACTTTGTGTTTACTATAGAACATAACTGCGCAGTACAGGCCCTTCGGCTCTCGATGTTGCGCCGACCTGTGAAACCACTCTAAAGCCCATCTACACTATTCCCTTATTGTCCATATGTCTATCCAATGACCATTTGAATGTCCTTAGTGTTGGCGAGTCCACTACTGTTGCAGGCAGGGCATTCCACGCCTGGACTACTCTCGGAGTAAAGAACCTACCTCTGACATCTGTCTTATATCTATCTCCCCTCAATTTAAAGGTATGTCCCCTTGTGCTAGACATCACCATCCGAGGAAAAAGGCTCTCACTGTCCACCCTATCCAATCCTCTGATCAACTTGTATGCCTCAATTAAGTCACCTCTTAACCTTCTTCTCTCTAACAAAAACAGCCTCAAGTCCTATTGCGTTTATTGTTGCTTAATGGGGGTTTGTATATTGGGGGAATTCGTGATATAGTTGTAAGATGTTTATTTATGTGTTCTTTGTTTTTCTTTTTTCTGTAAGGAAATATGTTTGTTGAAAATATGTAAAAATTTGAATTAAAATAGTTTTTTAAAAAAAGAATATTATTGCTAAAGCTCTTACTCCACAGACTAAAATCCTTATCTTTAAGAATCATTGCATAATTGTGGAATGGTTACAGCATAACAGGAGGCTATTTGGTCTGTTGTGTCAATGCTGGCTCTCCTGTAAGAACCATTCAACTAGTCCCACTTCCCTGCTTTTTCCTATAGCGTTGCAAATACCTTCTCGTTAGATAATTATCCAATTCTCTTTGAAAGCCACAATTGGATCAGTCTCCACCATACTCTCAGGCACTGAAATCCAGACCCTAACCACTTGTTGCGTAAAGCTTATTTTCCTCATGTCATGATTGCTTCCTTTGCCAATCACCTTATAATAGTGTCTCTGGGTTCTGGACCCTTCCACCAAAACAGTTTCTCCCTATCTGTTCCGTCCAGGCCCTTCAGGATTTTGAACACCTCTATTAAATCTCCTCTCAACCTTGCCTTCTCCCAATCTTTCCATATAACTGAAGTCTCTCATCTTTGAAACTATTCTTGTAAATCTTTTCTGCACCTTTCCAATGTCTTCACATCAATCTTGAAGTGTGATGCCCAGAATTGGACACAATACACCAGTTAAGACTGAACAAACTTTTTATAAAAATTCTTGCTTTTATACTCTATTTATAAAGCCAATGGTCTGGTACGCCTTATTAACAGCTTTCTCACCCTGCCCTGACACCTTCAAGGATTTGCACATATCTAACTCCAGATCACTGCTGGTACACCACTTTTAGTGTTGTATCCTTTACTTTTAATACCTCTCCTCATTCTTCCTATCAAAATGTATCCCTTCACACTTAAACAAGCAATACTGCCTGCTCCCTGTCACTCAGACAGCTTTGTATGCATGTTGCTATTGTCTCTTTGAGTCTATAGGCTTCAAGTTTGCTGACAAGCCTGTTATGTGGCACTTCACCAAACACCTTCTGGATGTCCATGTACACCATATTAACTGCATTATTCTCATCAACTCTCTCTGTTACTTAACTGAAAACTTAATCAAGTTAGTTAAATATTATTTAATATTTAATATATATAATTTATATATATAGATAATATAATATATATAATTTATATTAAAATTTACAATATATATATTATATATTAATATATATATTTAATACAGGCAGGGGCTGGTTTAGCACACTGGGTGAAATCGCTGGCTTTTAAAGCAGACCAAGGCAGGCCGGCAGCAAAGTTCAATTACCGGACCAGCCTCCCCGAACAGGCGCCGAAATGTGGCGACCAGGGGCTTTTCACAGTAACTTCATTTGAAGCCTACTTGTGACAATAAGCGATTTTCATTTTCTTTTTTTTTTTTTAAAATATGTTTTTATTAAGAATTTTTCAACAATATTTTCCACCATAAAAACAACCCCCCCCCCCCCCCCCCCGTAATAAAGAAAAGAAAGAAAGCTCGTGTGGCAAGACATGAACATAGCAAGTCAATGAGATACAGAACTTCGTACATAGGATTCTTCCCGTACATGTCAGTTTCCGGATCATTCATATATTTTCTTGCTCAAATGCCCCCCAGAGAAACCCCCCCTTCCCCCTCTGCCCCCCCACACGAAAGATGTCCCCCCTCCCCTCCTGGGTTGCTGCTGCTGCCGTCCGACCCTCATCTAACACTCCGCGAGATGGTATAGGATCGGTTGCCACCGCCTGTAGAACCCCTGCACAGACCCTCTCAAGGCAAACTTCATCCTCTCCAACTTGATAAACCCAGCCATATCGTTTATCCAGGCCTCCACGCTGGGGGGCTTCGCCTTCTTCCACATTAGCAAGATCCTTCGCCGGGCTACTAAGGACGCAAAGGCCAGTATGCCGGCCTCGTTCGCCTCCTGCACTCCCGGCACGTCCACTACTCCAAATATTGCTAGCCCCCAGCTTGGCTTGACCCGGACTTTCACCACCTTAGATACTGTTCCCGCAACTCCCTTCCAGAACCCCTCCAGTGCCGGGCATGACAAAAACATATGGACATGGTTCGCCGGACTTCCTGAGCACATCCCACATCTGTCCTGCACCCCAAAGAACCTACTCAGCCTCGCCCCCGTCATATGCGCTCTATGAACCACCTTAAATTGTATCAGGCTGAGCCTGGCACACGAGGAATAGGAATTAACCCTACTTAGGGCCTCCGCCCATAGCCCCTCCTCAATCTCCTCCCCCAACTCCTCTTCCCACTTACCCTTCAGCTCCTCTACCAAAGCCTCCCCCTCTTCTTTCATCTCCTGGTATATCGCCGACATCTTGCCCTCCCCGACCCATACGCCCGAAATCACCCTATCTTGAATCCCCTGTGCCGGGAGTAGCGGAAATTCCCTCACCTGCCGCCTCACAAACACCCTCACTTGCATATATCTGAAAGCGTCTCCTGGGGGTAGCTCAAACTTCTCCTCCAGCGCCCCTAAGCTCGCAAACGTCCCGTCAATGAACAGGTCCCCCATTCTTCTAATCCCTGCCCGATGCCAGCTCTGAAACCCCCCGTCCATCCTTCCTGGGACAAACCGATGGTTGTCTCTAATCGGGGACCATACCGAGGCTCCCGTCGCACCCGTGTCATCTCCACTGCCCCCAGATCTTTAGTGTTGCCGCCACCACCGGGCTTGTGGTGTACCTCGTCGGCGAGAGCGGCAGCGGTGCCGTCACCAGCGCCCCCAGGCTCATTCCTTTGCAGGACGCCATCTCCAGCCTCTTCCACGCTGCCCCCTCTCCCTCCATCATCCACTTACGGATCATTGCCACGTTGGCTGCCCAATAGTAACCACCCAAATTCGGCAGCGCCAACCCTCCTCTATCTCTGCTACGCTCCAGGAACCCCCACCTTACCCTCGGGGTCTTAATCGCCCACACAAATCCCATAATGCTCCTACTTACCCTCTTAAAGAATGCCTTAGTAATCACAATTGGGAGGCATTGGAATACAAAAAGAAACCTCGGGAGGACCACCATTTTAACCGACTGTACCCTACCCGCCAGCGAGAGTGGCAGCATGTCCCACCTTTTAAAATCCTCCTCCATCTGTTCCACCAGTCGCGTCAAATTAAGTTTGGTGCAGTGCCCCCGAGCTCCTAGTTACCTGAATCCCCAAGTATCGAAAGCTCCCTTCCGTCCTCCTCAATGGTAAGTTGTCTATCCCTCTTCCCTGGTCCCCCGGGTGGATCACAAAGAGCTCGCTCTTTCCCACATTGAGCTTATAGCCCGAAAAGTCTCCAAACTCCCGTAGGATCTGCATTACCTCAACCATCCCCTCCACTGGATCCGCCACGTACAGCACAGGTCGTCTGCGTACAGCGACACTCGATGTTCCTCTCCCCCTCGAACCACCCCCTTCCATTTCCCCGACTCCCTTAACGCCATGGCAGCACGGTAGCATTGTGGATAGCACAATTGCTTCACAGATCCATGGTCCCAGGTTCGATTCCGGCTTGGGTCATTGTCTGTGCGGAGTCTGCACGTCCTCCTCGTGTCTGCGTGGGTTTCCTCCGGGTGCTCCGGTTTCCTCCCACAGTCCAAAGATGTGCGGGTTAGGTGAATTGGCCAATGATAAATTGCCCTTAATGTCCAAATTGCCCTTGGTGTTGGGTGGAGGTGTTGGGTTTGGGTGGGTGCTCTTTCCAAGGGCTGGTGCAGACTCGGGGGGCCGAATGGCCTCCTCTGCACTGTAGATTCAATGATAATCTATGATTAATCTAGGACAAAGGTTCGGCACAACATCGTGGGCCGAAGGGCCTGTTCTGTGCTGTATTTTCTATGTTCTATGTTCTATGGCCAAAGGTTCAATTGCTAATGCAAACAGCAGAGAGGACAGGGGGCACCCTGTCTCGTCTCTCAATACAACCGGAAATACTCCGACCTTCGCCGGTTCGTGACCACACTCGCCACCGGGGCTTTATACAGGAGCTTGACCCAACTGATAAACCCTCCCCCGAACCCAAACCTCCTCAACACTTCCCAGAGATACTCCCACTCTACCCGATCAAAGGCCTTCTCCGCGTCCATGGCTGTCACTATCTCCGCTTCTCCCTCCATCGATGGCATCATTATCACATTTAGGAGCCTTCGCACATTAGTATTGAACTGCCTACCCTTTACGAATCCCGTCTGGTCCTCGTGAATCACCCCCGGGACACAGTCCTCAATCCTCGTGGCCAATATTTTTGCCAGCAACTTAGCATCTACGTTAAGGAGCGAGATTGGTCTATACGACCCACATTGCAGTGGGTCCTTATCCCGCTTCAAGATCAAAAAGATCGTCATCTCCGACATTGTCTCCCCTCCCTTGCTTCATTGAAGGTCCTTACCAACAACAGGGCTAACAGGTCTACATACTTCCTATAGAACTCCACCGGGAACCCATCCGGCCCCGGGGCCTTCCCTGCCTGCATGCTCCCCAGTCCCTTAACCAGCTCCTCCACCCCAATTGGCACCCCCAAACCAACCACCTCCTGCTCCTCCACCCTTGGGAACCTCAATTGGTCCAGAAATCGCCGCTTCCCCTCTTTTCCCCCTGGGGGCTGGGACCTATACAGCTCCTCGTAAAAGGCCTTAAAAGCCTCATTCACTTTCACCGCACCGTAGTTCCCCTGCCATCTTTGACTCCGCCTATTTCCCTCGCTGCCGTCCTCTTACGGAGCTGATGTGCCAGCATCCGACTCGCCTTCTCCCCATATTCATATTTCGCCCCGTGCCTTCCTCCACTGTGCCTCTGCCTTCCCTATGGTCAACAGGTCAAACTCCGTCTGGAGACTTCGTCTCTCCTGAGTAGTCCCTCATCAGGAGCCTCTGCATAGCTCCGATCCACCCTTAAAATCTCCCCCACTAACCTCTCCCTTTCCCTGCCCTCTCTCTTCGCCCTGTGAGCCCTGATGGAGATTAACTCTCCCCTGACCACTGCCTTCAGCGCCTCCCATACTACTCCCACTTGCACCTCCCCGTTGTCGTTGGCCTCCAGATACCTTTCGATACACTCCCGTACACTTCCTCGTCTGCCAGCAGTCCCACATCCAACCTCCACAACGGGCGTTGGTCCCGCTCCTCATCCAGCTCTAGCTCCACCCAATGCGGCATGGTCTGAAATGGCTATGGCCGAATACTCCGTTCCCTCTACTTAAGGGATCAGTGCCCTGCCCAGAACAAAAAAATCTATCCAGGAGGGGGCCTTATGTACGTGGGAGAAAAAAGAAAATTCTCTGGCCAAAGGCCTGGCAAATCTCCACGGATCTATGCCCCCCATCTGGTCCATAAACCCCCTAAGCACCTTGGCCGCAGCCGGCCTCTTCCCCGTCCTAGATCTAGAGCAATCTAATGCTGGGTCCAGCACCGTGTTAAAATCCCCACCCATTATCAAGCTCCCTACCTCCAGGTCTGGAATACGCCCCAACATCCGTTTCATGAATCCAGCATCGTCCCAGTTTGGGGCATATACATTCACCAGTACCACCTCCGTCCCCTGCAACCTACCACTCACCATCACGTATCGGCCTCCCTTGTCCGCTACTATGTTCTTGGCCTCGAACGACACCCGCTTTCCCACCAGTATTGCCATACCTCTATTCTTCGCATCCAGCCCCGAATGGAACACCTGTCCTACCCATCCCTTCCTTAACCTGACCTGCCACCTTCAGATGTGTCTCCTGAAGCATGGCCACGTCTGCATTCAGTCCCTTTAGGTGCGCGAACACTCGGGCCCTCTTAACCGGCCCATTTAGGCCTCTCACATTCCACGTGATCAGCCGGATTGGGGGGTTACCACCCCGCCCCCCCCCCCCCCCCCCCCCCCCGCACCGACTAGCCATCTCCTATCTTAGGCCAGTCCCGTGCCCTCGCCTCCCGCACCCTCCAGTCCCCCAGGTGGGGAACCCCCGTCCCGACCACCTCTTCCATTTTCAGTTCCCCCTCGGACAGTGCAGCAGCAACCCTAAAATCCCCCCTCTTCCCCCCCCCCCCCTGATCCACATCTAGCTCTTTTGCTCCCCCCATGTTGCTTCCGTGAGTTAGCTGACTTCTGATGACCCCGGCTTCCCCCGCCTTCCCGTTGATCTCCCCGTGTGGGAGTCTCTCCTCCTCCTAACCTTCCTCCACCCCCCCTTTTTTTCCTGAATGAGCCCCGCCCCGTGTCGCAGCTCCTATTGCGGCCATTATCCCAGTTCCCTCATCCCCGAGTCTCACCTCCCTCCAGCACCGACGCCCACATTCTCCATCATCATAATCTCGTCTACAAGAAAAGAAAAAAGGACTTTTAGGAATTTTAACCAGAGCTCTACTCACATCCCCATCCATCGTTCCACCCATGAAGTATTCTTTGCCCCTATTTACAGCCCCCATATACAACCAACATCTCCCCCCCCCACAACCACATTCCCTCAGTTCGCGTCCAGTTTTTCCGTCTGGCTAAAGGTCCAAGCCTCTTCTGGCGTTTCAAAATAATGGTGTCGGTCCTGATAGGTGACCCACAGTCGCGTAGGCTGCAGCATGCCGAACCTGACTCTTTTTTTATGCAGCACCGCCTTGGCCCGGTTGAAGCCAGCTCTCCTCCTCGCCACCTCCGTGCTCCAATCCTGGTACACTCGGATCACCGCATTCTCCATCTACTGCTCCGCACCTTCTTGGCCCATCTCAGCACGCTTTCTTTATCCACGAAGTGATGGAACCTTGCCACTATCGCCATTGGCGGCTCATCAGCCTTGGGTCTCCTCGCCAGTACCCGGTGAGCCCCCTCCAACTCCAGGGGGGTCGGAGGGGACTCCGCTCCCATCAGCGAATGGAGCATCGTACTCACATACGCCCTGGCGTCAGCTCCCTCCACTCCTTCGGGAAGACCCAGAATCCGGAGGTTCTTCCTCCTCGACCTGTTCTCCAGGACCTCGATTCTCTCGGCCCACCTCCTGTGCACCGCCTCGTGCACCTCCATTTTTATCGCCAGGCCCAGGATCTCGTCCTCGTTATCATTCATTTTATCTTTCACCTCACGAAGCTCCACCGCCTGGGTCCTCTGGGTCTCCTTCAGCCCCTTGATCACCAACAGCATTGGCGCCAGCACCTCCTTTTTAAGCTCCTCCACACAGCGCTTAAGAAACTGCTGCTGGTCCGGCCTCCATGCTGCTCGATCTCCGCCCTCCACCATCTTGCTTTTTCCCCCTCGATTTTGCCGCTGCTCCAGAGCCTCTTTTCTTGCCGCTCCACCGCTGATCTCGGCCATATATTTTAAGGGGGGACCTTACTGCACCTTCCCACACGGGATCCGATCAAAAAAGCTCCGTTGGGGCTCCTCTTGTGAGCCCGAAAGTCCGTTGTCGCGGGAGCTGCCGAAACGTGCGGCTTAGTTCCGCATCGCCGCAACCGGACCGATTTCATTTTCATTCATTTATTTGCCTATAACAAATCTATGTGGTTCTCCATAATTAATCAACATTGTTAAACATGATTTGCCTTTCACAAATCCATTCTGGCTTCACTTAATTTCCACATTTGTTCAAATGACTGCTAATTTTTTCCTGATTATTTTTTCTGAAAGCTTTCCCACCACTGAGGATAAACTGGCTGGTTTATAAGCTGCTGGATTACATCCTTTTTTGAGCTAATCATCTGCAATTCTCCTGTCCTCTGATACTAACCCTGTTTCACTGGCAGATTACTGCCAATGCTTCCACAATTTC
Organism: Scyliorhinus torazame; assembly: GCF_047496885.1. Taxonomy (NCBI): domain Eukaryota; kingdom Metazoa; phylum Chordata; class Chondrichthyes; order Carcharhiniformes; family Scyliorhinidae; genus Scyliorhinus; species Scyliorhinus torazame. The sequence continues at coordinate 53,415,901 of NC_092717.1, read as the reverse complement.
CTCCTTACTTCCCTCAGTATCTTCAGATGCATCTCATCAGATCTTGGTGAATTTAAGTACAGCCAGTGGTGGGTCAATTGCATAGAGCCAGAGGTGCAATATAGGAGTACGGGGAGAAGGCCAGCAGGATGCTGGCATACCAGTTGAGGAAACAGGTGGCGGTGAGGGAAATTGGGACGATGAGAGATGACAGGGGTACAGTGGAATCGGAGCCAGAGGGGGTGAATAGGCTTTTTGAGTCCTTTTACTGGAAATTGCATAATTTGGGGCCTCCGGTGGGGGATGAAGGGCCGAGACAGTTTTTTGGTGGGCTGGAGTTTCTGAGGGTGGAGGAGACGAAGGTGCAGGGTCTGGGGGTCCCGATCAGATTGAGGGTGATAGATTGCATGGGGTCGATGCAGGTGGGGAAGGCCCTGGGTCTGGATGGATTACCAGTCGAGTTCTAGAAGTTTGGGTCTAGAAGCTGGGGCCCCTGCTAGTCGAGATGTATGAGTCGATGGAGAGGGGAGGGCTTTTCACAACACTGTCTCAGGCTTCGATATCGCTTATTTTATACAAAGACAAGGACCTGGAGCAGTGTGGATCATACTGCCCGATCTCGCTGTTGAATGTTGATGCAAAGTTGTTGGCGAAGGTGCGGTAACATGGATAGAGAATAGTGTCGGGGGTGATAGGTGAGGAACAGACGGATTTTGTGAAGGGGCACCAGCTGTCGGCGAATGCACGGAGGTTACTTAATGTAATTATGATGCCCTTGGAGGATCGAGAAGCTGAAGTGGTTGTGGTGATGGATGCAGAGAAAGCTTTCGATCGGGTGGAGTGGGCGTACTTATTCGAGGTGCTGGGGCGGTTCGGGTTTGGGACTGGGTTGGTGAGTGTTTGGACCAACAAGGTCAGCTCAGAGTACTTTGGGTTGTCGGGGGGAAAAGGCAGGGGTGCCCGCTCGCACCATTGCTCTTTGCCCTGGCGATTGAGCCAGGGACTCGGGCGGGTGGAGGAGTATTGAGTGGGGAGAGGTCGCACCAAATTTCTTTGTATGCGGATGATCTCCTGCTGTATATTTCGGACCCGGCTGGGAGCTTTGATAGCATCATGGGGATTTTGGGGGAGTTTAGCTGCTTTTCTGGGTACAAGCTTAACGTGGGGAAAAGTGAGGTATTTCCAATTTAGAGGAGGTTAGGGGAACTGCTGCCCAGGTTGGTAGGGGTGAGTTTTCATTACCGTGGGATAAAGATGGTGTAGAGTTGGGCACAGCTGCATAAGTTGAACTTGGCATGGTTGGTGGAGGGAATGAAAACAGACTTTAAGAGGTGGGATGTGCTGGCATTGTCATTGGCTGGTTGGGTCCAGATGGTGGTATTGCAGAAGTTTTTGTTTGTGTTCCAGAACCTCCTGATTTTTATGCCCAAGTCCTTTTTAGGAAAGGTAATGGGATGATTTTAAGGTTTGTATGGGTGGGGAAGGCTCTGCGGGTCAGGATGGTGTTCTTGGAGAGGGACCGACGAGGTGTGGGGGGGGGGGGGGGGGGGGGGGGGGGGGGAAGTTAAATGGTGCCGAGCCTGTTAAACTACTATTGGAAAGCAAACATTGCAATGATTAGGAAATGGCCAGTGGAGGAGCAGCTGGTTTGGGGGCGGCCTTGACAGTTTGAGGGCACTGTTGTTGGTGCCTCTTCTGTTCCCGCCTGTCAGGTGCTCCATGAGCCAGGTGATGGTATCAGCACTGAGGGTGTGGAACCAGTGTTGGTAGCACTTTGGAATGGAAGGCATGTCCCTGTGATCGCCGATTTGCAATAATAGGCTTGCACTGGTACGGTTGGATGCGAGGTTCCAGCGGTGGCAGCAGGTGGGGATCTAATATTTTAAGGATTTGTTTGTTGGAGAGAAGTTTGTAGACCTGGAGGAGCTGGAGGGGACGTATTAGTTGCCAAAGGGGAATGGGTTCAGGTATCGGCAGGTTAGGGACATCATGAGGAAGGAGGTGCCACTGTTTCCGATACTGCAGGATAAACTCCTGTCCGATGAAATAAGGGAAGGCAAGGTTACGGATATATATGTGGGGCTGTTGAAGAGAGAGAGTGCTACTGTGGAAGAGGTTAGGCATAAGTGGAAGGACCTGGGTGGGGCAGTGGGGGCTGGAATATGAAGTGAAGCTTTGCGGAGCTCCTCGTTGTGTGCAAGACAAAGTAAAGTGATGCACAGGGCCCACAGGAGGTTGTGAGGTAACCCCAAGTCCAGAGGTGGTGATGTTTGGATCTGCAAGAACAGGCGGGGAGAGAGGCCGATGTGTTGTCCCTTTGCCTCCCGGATAGCCCGGAGACAGATTCTGTTGTGCTGGCGGGGCACGGAACTGTGAAGGGCAGGGGTATGGTTGAGCAATTTGGCAGAGTTTATGCATTTGGAGAAGATCAAGTTCGCCATACGAGGTGCGAAGGAGGGGTTCACCTCGAGGTGGAAGCTGTTCATTGACTACTTTAAGGAGTATGTAGTCATCAGCAGGGGGGGGGGGGGGGGGGCAGTTGTTTTTTTGTGTTTGAGCTGCAGGAGGTGTGGGTGAAAAACTAGAAATGGGGGCAGGTGTCGAGCTGGCAGTGAGGAGAGTGGGGGGCGTTTGTAGTTGTTTCCTGTTACCCGCGGTTGGCTTTTGTGTTTCTTTGTTATGTATATATTTGAAATAGCCTTCAATGTTTCAAAATAAATAACTGGGAGTTTGAATTTGTCTTTAAAAGTTACTGGTCTCATTCAAGATCATAATATACTAGCTTTGGAGGCAGTACAGTGAAGCTTTGCAAGATTGGTTCAAGGGAAGAGGGTTGGTCTATGATGAAAGGCTACTTAAAGTGGGCCTATTTGCTCTGGAGTTTAGAAAAATTAGAAGAGATCTCATTAAAATATACAGGATTCTGAATGGGCTTGATAGAATAGTGCAGAGCTGGTTTCCCCTGCTTGGGAATCTAGAACACAGGAGCACAGCCTCAGGATAAGGGGTGAAGTATTTAGGACTGAAGTGAGAAGTTTCTTCATTAACAGGATTGTGAATCTTTAAAACTCTATACCATAGAAGTTTGTGGACGCATCATTCCGAATATACAAGGCCAGCATAGACAGAGTTTTGATCTTTCAGGGAATCAAGGTAATCAGGGAACAGGCAGGAAAGTGAAGTTGAGACAGATCAGCCATGTTTGTACGGAGTGGCAAAGAAGGCTGAAGGGGCCATATGGTTTATTGCTGTTCCTATTTCTTATGTTCTATGTTAAGATATTAGAATCCTCCTGTAACAATAGGGGAAGCAGCAGTATGCAGTCTAAAGGTTTGGGATTTAAGGCACATTACAGGATTAAACCCCATAATCTCAGCTAACACTTCGGTGCAATCCTGAGGGAGTGCTGCATGGTTAGAGATACGGATGAAACTATAAACTAACTCCACCTGCTCGTTTGGATGGACATAACTGTTACTATTAAGAGAACAAAGTGCTTCCCCAGTATCCTGGGCAACACGTTTGTCTCAATTACCGCCACCAAAATTAAACTACCTCATTCGTCAGTCATTTGGAATTGGTGGGATATTGATGTGCTACAATTGGTTGGCAAGTTGGCCTATGTAACACTTCCAAAGGGAATTTGTTGATTGCAAAGCATTTCATATGTTCTAATGCTATATAAAAGAAACATTAGGAATGTACAGTATTTATTTCTATAGTAAATATCTGCACCTTTTGATAATGCACGAATACAGGGCTGGAAGACTCTCAATTCTGTTCAAATTCATAGAGACATGAATGAATATCAATGAATACCAACAATAGTGCTAGTAAGATTCGTCTTATCTCTTGTTCATAGATAAGTCAGTCCGGTTGAATGAATGGAAGCAAAGTTTTTATTTCTTAAAAACACATTTTGGTACATTCACACGATATTAACTGAAAATGCTTTCTCCGTGTCTCTCGAAGTGTCTGCTGACTTCTGTGCCACGTTCAAACTCTCTATGTCTGTCTGGTCTAAGCTAGGATATTGTTTCAATCTTGTTGAATGTACCTTCATATCAGATAATGTCAGAACTTGGAGTTCATTACTTGTAACACTTGATACAGTCATGGACAGTGTTTATAATTATAATCATAATTATAACTTACTCATCAGTAATTTTCAGGAATCTTTTTTAGGTAATATTTTCAAGGACCCTCTATAATTGCTGAATCCAACCGTGCTAATGTGAATAAAAGACTGCAGAGTACCTAATATTCGCCATATCATCATTCACGGCAGCAGGAGGTTTAAAGTGGATAGTTCAACCAATATTCTTAGAAAGTAAGTGAAAAAAAAAATCGCAATCCAAATGAAACCAATGATTGTTAACAAACTAAACATAATTGAAAAGGGACAGTATAACTGTAATATTTGACAACACGCAGACTAAAAATGTTAATTGATTCATAGACTTTCCAATGAAAAGAAATTCAGGATAATAATTGTGATTGAGGTGTAAATAGTTTAGCAGGCTAACCAACAGTTTGGTCTAATATAACACATCAGATGCAATAAATAGTGGGATAAAAGCAAAATACTGGAATATGAAACAAAAACAGAATATGCTGGAAATTTTTAGCAGGTCTGACAGCATCTGGGGAGAGCAGAGCTAACGATTTGAGTCTGGATAACTCTTCATCAGAGCTGAAATGCAATGTTTAGTTAGCTTTCCACTAGTGTGAATGAAACCTGAATCCTTCAAACAGTGCCATGTTGAAGGCTGGATGAATTTGAAATGAGGATACTTGGATGGTTTGGTACTTATTGTGGTTGGAAAAGGAAGATATCTGTTTAAATTACTAGCTCAAATGAGGATTTGATAGTGTGGACATGTCATTGAGAATTGAAGGGGAAGTAAACAGTGACTTGTCAATGTGAATAATAGAAAGAAACGCAGCAACCCATACGGTTCAGGCATCAAGGAATAATGCAGAGTTTTGGAGGATCACCTCACAAATAAACTGGCTTGGGATGAAGATAATATTTAGTATCAAAGTGGCTAGCTTGAGATTGAAGATGACAATGGAAGAAGACACACACGGAGCAAAAAATGTACATCTGAGGTTTCCATTCTGCAAACACCATCCTATTAAAACACCTCCAGCATAGTAAAACATTCTAAAGAGCTTCAAAAAAGCATAATGAAACAAAATTTGACATCAAGCCCTGTAAGGTGATGATAGGTCATATGACGAAAAGATTGGTCACAGAAAAGTTGCAAGAAACATCATAAATGAAGAAAGTGAGGTAGAAAGGCAGAGAGACCTCGGGAGGGAATTCCAGGGCAGCTGAAGATACGGCCACCATGGTGAAGTGATTTAAATTGGGGATGCTCAAGAGGCCAGATATCTCAGGGGCTTGTAGGGCTGGAGAAGAGACAGTTAGGAAGGTGTGAGGCCACAGAGGAATTTGAAAACAAGGATGAGAATTTTGAAATTGAGGTAAGTCAATGAGCACAGGGCTGTTGGGTGAAAGAGACTTGTTTTGAGTTTCGATACGCACAGCAGAGCTTCGGATGAGCATCCATTTACGGCAGGTGGGAGACGGGATGCCACAGGGAGTGAATTGCAATCACCAAGTCTAGAGGTAATAAAGGTAGGATGAAGGTTCATACTCCCAGAAAGCCTTGATCCACTGCAATTCGCATATCGCCGCAACTGGGCCACAGCAGAAGCCATCTTCCTGGCCCTACACTCATCCCTAGAGCATCTCGATAACAAGGACTCCTACATCAGACTCCTATTTATTGACTACAGCTCCGCCTTCAATACCATAATCCCAGCCAAGCTCATATCAAAGCTCCAAAACCTAGGACTTGGCTCCTCTCTCTGCAACTGGATCCTCGTCTTTCTGGACCCACAGAACACAATCAGTAAGAATAAACAACACCGCCTCCACAAAAGTCCTCAATACCGGGGCCCTGTAAGGCTGCGTACTTAGCCCCCTACTCTACTCCCTATACACACATGACTGCGTGGCAAAATCTAGTTCCAAATCCATCTACAAGTTTGCTGACGATACGACCATTGTGGGCCGGATCTCAAATAACGACGAGTCAGAATACAGGAGGGAGATAGAGAACCTAGTGGACTGGTGCAGCGACAACAATCGCTCCCTCCATGCCAGCAAAACTAAAGAGCTGGTCATTGACTTCAGGAAGCAAAGTACTGTCCACACCCCTGTCAGCATCAACGGGGCCGAGATGGAGATGGTTAGCAGTTTCAAATTCCATGGGATGCACATCACCAAAAATCTGTCCTGGTCCACCCACGTCGACGCTACCACCAAGAAAGCACAACGGCGCCTATACTTCCTCAGGAAACTAAGGAAATTCGGCATGTCTACATTAACTCTTACCAACTTTTACAGATGCACCATAGAAAGCATCCTAACGGGCTGCATCACAGCCTGGTATGGCAACTGCTCGGCCCAAGACCGCAAAAAACAGCCCAGTCCATAACACAAACCTGCCTCCCATCCATTGACTCCACCTACACCTCCCGCTACCTGGGGAAAGCGGGCAGAATAATCAAAGACCCCTCCCACCTGGCTTACTCACTCTTTCAACTTCTTCCATCGGGCAGGAGATACAGAAGTCTGAGAACACGCACAAACAGACTCAAAAACAGCTTCTTCCCCGCTGTTACCAGACGCCTAAACGACCCTCTTATGGACTGACCTCATTAACACTACACCCCTGTATGCTTCATCTGATGGCAGTGCTTATGTAGTTACATTGTATACCTTCTGTTGCCCTATTATTTATTTTCTTTAATTTATTTTTCATTTCATGTACTTAATGAGCTGCTTTCAGAAAAATACTTTTCACTGTACCTTGGTACACGTGACAATAAACAAATCCAATCCAATTAGCTGAGTTGAGGCAGGGATGGAGTTGCATGAAGTTATGGAGGTGGAGATAGGTGGTCTCAGTGATTGTGCGGATAAGCAGTCAGGCATTCAACTCTGGCTCAGGAATGACACCAAGGTACCGAATGGTCTTGTTCAGCCTCAGACAGTTGTCAGGGAGAGGGATGGAAAAGGTAGTTAGGGAAGGAATTTGTGGCAGGAACTGATGACAATCGGTCTTCACAATGTTTAGTGGGAGTTCTGCTCACCCAGTAGTCTGACAATTTAAAAACAATGGCGAGGTAGAGAGGTGGAGCTGAGTGTTATCTTCAGATGATGCCATTGATGGGGAACATATAAATGAGAAACAAGAAGAGGCGAGTGATAGATTCTTAGGGGGCTCCAGAGTGAACAGTGCGGGAGAGGTAAAATAAACCACTGCAGGTCATTCTCTGGCTAAGATTGGACAGGGAAGAAAAGAAAGAAGTGAGTGCAAGCCCCGTTCAGCTAGATGACCGAGGAGAGGCTCTGGAAGGGAAGAGTGTAATCAACGGCATGAAAAGCCGCAGAAAACAGGTCAAGAAGGATGAAGGATAGTTTACTCTGGTCACAGTCATGAAGGATATCATTTTTGACTTTGTTAAGGGCTGTTTCCTGACAGTGCTAGGATTCAAACATGGGAGTTCCAGGAAAGGTGGACATGGATTTGGGAAGCAGCAGCAGATTTATGAACTTTGAACAAAAAATGGAGGTTAGTTGAAAACAAAATACTCTGGATGCTGGAAACCTGAAATAAAAACAGAAAATGCTGGATAAACTAAGAAGGTCTGACAGCATCTGTGGAAAGAGAACCGATCTAATGTTTTGAGTAAATTTACAGCCTACCACAGTTCCATTTGAGCTTACATTACATGTACTAAATAAATGGGCAATTTAAAAAAAAAATTAAAATTGTTGTTTTAGGTGAGAAAGAAGCAGGCTAATTAAGTAATTAATAAATAAGAAACTCCAACAGCAAAAAAGAATATGGCAGCAATACCCTGAGAGAAATTATTTCTAGAAGCACTTACGTCATCTAATTGACTTTCTATAAAGTCCCTTTATAGAAAAAATTCCAAATGCTGTTTCTCTGAGATTTTGATAGATTTTCTTTAACCAGTTACAATGGATGATCAGGAATCCCCTCCCCCCCACCCCAACCTCCACGAGGTATTTTAGTTCCAGTTTGACCACCTTCTGCTCGATTTTGCACAAGATGGTGCAGGGTGAAGTGAACCTAAGATGGAATTTTGCGTTATTCCCAGTTTTTACTTGCTTAGATTTTTTTTTCAATAAACATTTTATTGATGTATTTTTTTGACATTGTAACAGCAGCAACATAAACACTTCACATCAACATATAAACATAGTGCAAATATCACCGCCCTTCCCCACAGGTCCCACCATTACTTATCCCCTAATCTACGCTAACCTAACCCCCTACCCCCCCTTCCTCTGCTGACAATTAATTCTCTGCGAAGAAGTCGATGAATGGTTGCCACCTCCAGGCGAACACTAACAATGACCCTGTCATGGCGAACTTAATTTTCTCCAGGCAGAGAAAACCAGCCATGTCCGATAGCCAGGTCTCCGACTTCGGGGGCCTCGAGTCCCTCCATGCTATTAATATCCGCCTCCGGGCTACCAGGGAAGCAAAGGCCAGAACGTCGGCCTCTTTCTCCTCCTGGATTCCCGGTCCTGCGACACCGCGAAAATCGCCATCTCTGGACTCAATGCCATCCTCATATTTAATACCTTGAACATGACATCAGCAAACCCCTGCCAAAATCCCCTCAGCTTTGGACATGCCCAGAACATGTGGACATGGTTCGCTGGTCCTCCCACACATTTTGCGCACCTATCCTCCACCCCAAAGAATCTGCTCATCCGGGCCACTGTCATGTGAGCCCGGTGCACGACCTTGAATTGGATCAGGCTGAGCCTGGCACACGTCGCGGTCGCGTTGACTCTACCCAATGCGTCCGCCCAAAGGCCCTCCTCTATCTCTCACCCCAGCTCCTCCTCCCACTTTCGCTTCAGCTCCTTGGTCTGCGTCTCCTCTGATCCCATAAGCTCCTTATAAATGTCAGAAATGCTCCCCCCACCTATCCATTCTCTAGAATCCACCCTCTCCTGAATCCCTCTTAGTGGCAGGAGTGGGAAAGTTGGTACCTGTCTACGCAAAAAGCCCTGCACCTGCAGATATCGAAATTCATTTCCCCCCGCCAATGCAAAGTTCACCTCCAGCGCCCTCATACTCGGAAAGCTCCCCTCTATAAACAAGTCCCCCATCCTCTCAATCCCCGCTCTCCGCAAAATTCGGATCCTCCCCGGGGCAAACCGGTGATTATCGCAGATTGGGGACCAGACCGATGCTCCACTGCTCCCACATGTCTCCTCCATTGCCCCCAGACTCTCAAGGCTGCCACACCACGGGGCTGGTGGAGTACCGCGCCGGTGGGAACGGCAGAGGCGCAGTTACCAGCGCTCCCAGACTTGTGCCCATGCAAGAAGCCGCCTCCATACGCACCCATGCTGACCCCTCCCCCACCAGCCACTTCCTGATCATGGCTATGTTAGCCGCCCAGTAATAATTGCTAAAGTTTGGCAGCGCCAGCCCGCCCTCTCCCCGACTCCGCTCAAGCTTTACCCTCCTCACTCGCGAGGACTTGCCCCCCCCCATACAAAGCCCGCTATGACTTTATTGACCCGCTTAAAAAAGGACCGCGGGATGAAGATGGGGAGACATTGAAAAACAAACAGAAATTTCGGGAGGACCGTCATTTTCACCGTTTGGACTCTGCCCGCGAGAGACAACGGGAGCGCAGCCCATCTCCGGAAATCTTCCTTCATCTGATCCACCAACCGGGCCAAGTTCAATTTATGTAGCCGGTCCCAATCCCGCGCCACTTGGATACCTAGGTACCTGAAACTGTCCCCTAGCACTCTAAACGGCAGTTCCCCCAGTCGCCTATCCTGACCCCTCGCCTGGACCACAAGCATCTCGCTCTTCCCCATATTAAGCTTATACCCCGAAAACCGGCCGAATTCCCCTAAAATTCCAATAATTTCTTCTATCCCCTCAATTGGATCCGAAACATACAAAATGAGGTCGTCCACATACAGCGAGACTCTGTGCTCCACCCCCCCCAGACCAGCCCCTTGAGGCCCTCAGAGCAATTGCCAGCAGCTCTATAGCCAACGCAAACAGCAGTGGGGAGAAGGGCATCCCTGTCTCTTCCCCCGGTGCAGTCTAAAATAGTCCGAAGTCGTCCTGTTCGTCCGTACATTTGCCACAGGAGCCTGGTATAGCAACCTGACCCAGTCAATAAAGCCCCTCCCACATCCGAACCGCCCTAGAACCTCCCATAAATAATCCCGCTCAACCCGGTCAAAAGCTTTCTCCGCATCCAACGCAACCACTACCTCCACCTCCCTACTTTCCGGGGTATCATGATCACGTTTAACAGCCTTCTTACATTGGTCACCAGCTGCCTGCCCTTAACGAACCCAGTCTTATCCTCCACAATGACGTTCGGCACACAATCCTCAATCCTGGAGGACAAAATTTTGGCCAGCAGTTTGGCATCTACGTTCAACAGGGAAATCGGCCTGTAAGACCCACATAGCTCCAGGTTCTTGTCCCGTTTCAGGATAAGCGAAATTGTGGCCTGTGACATCGTCTGGGGCAGAACCCCCCTTTCCCTTGCCTCGTGAAACACCTTCATCAGCACCGGTCCCAATATCCCGGAGAACTTTTTATAGAACTCCGCTGGGTACCCGTCCGGTCCCGGGGCCTTACCCGACTGCATGGCCTTCAAGCCCTCCACTATCTCTTCCAACCCGATCGGGACCCCAGCCCTTCTACCAGCACCCCGTCCACCTTCGGGAAAGTCAGCCCCTCCAGGAAGTGCCTCATCCCCCCCCCCCGGCCCCGCAGGGGGTTCAGACCTGTACAACCTGCTGTAAAAATCCCGAAACGCCTTACTGACCCCTGCCGAGTCCCCAACTAAGTTCCTATCCCTGTCATTTACTTTCCCTATTTCTCTAGCTGCCTCCCTCTTTCTGAGCTGCTATGCAAGCATCCTGCTGGCCTTCTCACCATGCTCGTATATCGCCCCCTCGCCTTTCTGAGCTGTTCCACTGCCCTCCCTGTGGTTAACAAACCAAACTCCGCCTGTAGCCTCCGCCGTTCCCTTAAAAGCCCTATCTCTGGAGTCTCCGCGTACCTCCTGTCGACTTGAAGAATCTCTTTCACCAGTCGGTCCGTCTCTGCCCTGTCCGTCCTGTCCCTATGAGCCCGGATCGAGATCAGCTCTCCTCTCACCACTGCCTTCAGTGCTTCCCAGACCACTGCTGCGGAGACCTCCCCCGTATCATTTATCTGCAGGTAAATTAGCATGCATTTCCTCAGCCTCTCGCACACCGCTTTGTCCGCCAATAGCCCTACATCGAACCTCCATTGCAGGCGCTGGTTGCTGTCTGTACTAACCTGCAGGCCAAGATCGTAATTGCCTAATACCCCATGTCCACCACCCCTGCCAGCAAGGCCCTACCCAAAACAAAGAAATCGATCCGAGAGGATACCTTATGTACGTGGGAGTAGAAGGAAAACTCCTTCACCCTCGGCTGCCTAAATCTCCATGGATCCACACCCCCATCTGCTCCATGAACCCTTTCAGTTCCTTTGCCATTGCTGGCACCCTGCCTGTTTTCGAGCATGACCGATCCAGGCCGGGATTAATAACTGTATTAAAGTCTCCTCCCATGATCAGTTTGTGAGAGTCCAGGTCCGGTATCTTCCCCAGCATCCTCTTTATAAATTCCACGTCATCCCAATTTGGCGCATATACTTTAACCAGCACTACCTTCATCCCCTCTAGCTTACTACTAACCATAATATATCGACCCTCCACTTCCGAAACTATTCTTCCCACCTCAAATATCACCCGCTTATTCATCAAGATCGCAACCGCTCCAGTCTTTGTATCCAGCCCCGAGTGGAAAACCTGACTGATCATCATAGATCATAGAATTTACAGTGCAGAAGGAGGCCATTCGGCCCATCGAGTCTGCACCGGCTCTTGGAAAGAGCACCCTACCCAAGCCCACACCTCCACCCTACCCCATAACCCAGTAACCCCACCCAACAATTTTGGACTCTAAGGGCAATTTAGCATAGCCAATCCACCTAACCTGCACATCTTTGGATTGTGGGAGGAAACCAGAGAACCCGGAGGAAACCCACGCACACACGGGGAGGATGTGCAGACTCTGCACAGACAATGACCCAGCAGGGAACCTGGGCCACTACTCTAAGGTGCGTCTCCTGCAGCATTATCATGTCTGCCTTCAGTCCCCTCAGGTGCGCGAACACACGTACCCTCTTAACCGGTCCATTTAACCCTCGAACATTCCAGGTGATCAGCCTAGTTCCCACCTCCGCATATCAGCCATCCCCTTTCTTGGGCCCGCCCCCAGCCCATGCGTCGCACCTCCTCCGACCCACCCCCCGGCAGCCCCCCCCACCGACCTCCTTACTGTCCCTCCCTCGTCAGCAGAACCACTCCCCCCCCCCCCCCCCCCCCCCAGCGACACTACTCGATAACCTAACCCATATAGTAAACATACGCACACGCCTCACTGCACTTCCGTGAGCTAGCTAACTCAACTAGCTTGGTGGCCCCGCCCCGGCGCCAAAAAGTCTTCCACCTATTGCTCCCTCACTCTTCCCCCCCTCGTACAAGCAGATTACCTCATCGTTTTAAAAAAAATATATTTTTATTAAAATTTTTACATATTTTCAACAAACCCCCCCTTACAGAAAAAAGAAAACCAAAGAACACATAAATAAACATCTTACAACTACATCACGAATTCCCCCAATATACAAACACCCCCAATTCAGCAATAATAAACACAGTAGTAAACAGAAAGTACACCCCCCCCCCTCCCCTCCTCCCCAGGGTTGCTGCTGCTGCTGACCACCACCTAACGCTCTGCTAGAAAGTCTAGTAATGGTTGCCACCGCCTGAAGAACCCTTGCACAGACCCTCTCAAGGCAAATTTTACCCTCTCCAATTTAATGAATCCTGCCATGTCGCTGACCCAGGCTTCCACGCTTGGGGGCCTCGCATCTTTCCACTGTAACAGAATCCTCCGCCGGGCTACCAGGGACGCAAAGGCCAGAATACTCTTTCGCCTCCTGCGCTCCCAGCTCCGATACCCCAAATAGTGCTAACCCTCAGCCCGGGTGTTCACCATCTTGGACACCGTCCTCGTAACGCCCCTCCAGAACCCATCCAGCGCCAGGCACGCCCAGAACATACGGGCGTGATTTGCTGGGCTCCCCGAGCACCTCACACACATGTCTTACATCCCAAAGAACCTGCTCAGCCTCGCCCCAGTCATATGCGTTCTGTGAAGAACCTTAAATTATATCAGGCTAAGCCTGGCGCAAGAGGAGGAAGAATTAACCCGACCCAGGGCATCCGCCCACGTATCCTCGTCTATCTCCTCCCCAAACTCCTCCTCCCATTTACCCTTTAGCTCCTCCACCGAGGTCTCCTCCTCCTCCTGCATCTCCTGGTAGATCGCCGAGACCTTGCCTTCTCCAACCCCCCCCCCCGTGAGCACCCTTTCCTGGATCCTACGTGCTGGAAGCAGCAGGAACTCCCTTACCTGCCGTCTTACAAACGCCCTTACCTGCATGTACCTGAAGGCATTTCCGGGGGGAAGCCTGAATTTTTCCTCCAGCGCCACAAGGCTCGCAAACGTCCCCCATCCTTCAAATTCCTGCCCTGTGCCAGCTCAGGAACCCTCCATCCATTCTCCCCGGGACGAACCGATGGTTCTCTCGGATCAGGGACCAAACCAAAGCCTCTACCTCACCCCTGTGGCGTCTCCATTGCCCCCAAATTTTCAAAGTCGCCGCCACCACCGGACTCGTGGTGTACCTTGTGGGCGGGAGCGGCAGCGGTGCTGTCACCAGCGCTCTCAGACTCGTGCCCACACAGGACGCCATCTCCAGCCTCTTCCACGCCGCCCCCTCCCCCTCCATTACCCACTTGCGTATCATCGCCACATTGGCAGCCCAGTAGTACCCACACAGATTAGGCAACGCTAACCCTCCTCTGTCCCTACTCCGGTCCAGAACCACCCTTCTCACCCTTGAGGTCTTTTTCGCCTACACAAACCCCATGATGCTCCTGCTGACCCGCTTAAAAAAGGCCTTAGGGATCAGGATGGGGAGGCACTGGAATACAAAAAGGAACCTCGGGAGCACCGTCATTTTCACCGACTGCACCCTATCCGCCAGGGAGAGTGGCAGCATATCCCACCTTTTAAACTCCTCCTCCATCTGCTCCACCTGTTCCCACGTTGAGCATATAAGCCGGAAAAGTCCCCAAACTCCGAGGATCTGCATCACCTCCAGCATCCATCCCACTAGGTCCGCCACATACAGTAACAGGTCATCGGCATACAACAATACCTGGTGTTCCTCCCCCCCCCCCCCCCCCCCCCCCCCCACCGGACCAGCCCCCTCCAGTTCATGGACTCCCTCAAAGTCATAACCAAAGTTTCAATTGCCAATGCAAATAGCAAGGGGGATAGGGGGCACCCCTGCCTCGTCCCCCGGTACAGCCAAAAGTATTCCGACCTCTTCCGATTCGTGGCCACACTCGTCACTGGGGCTTCGTAAAGTAGCCTAACCCAACTAATGAACCCCTCCCCAAAACCAACACTTCCCAAAGGTACCCTCACTCCACCCTATCGAAGGCCTTCTCCGCGTCCATCGCCACCACTATCTCTGCTTCCCCCTCCACTGCAGGCATTATGATTAGGTTAAGGAGCCTCCGCACATTGGTATTCAGCTGCCTTCCCTTCACAAAACCCGTCTGGTCCTCGTGAATCACCCCCGGGACACAATCCTCAATTCTGGTAGCCAATACCTTCGCTAACAGCTTCGCGTCCATGTTGAGGAGCGAGATTGGCCTTTACGACCCACACTGTAATGGGTCCTTGTCCCGCTTCAAGATCAGCGAGATCAGCGCACTGAACACCGTCGGGGGTAGGGTCCACCCTACCTCGCCTCATTGACAGTCCTCACTAGTAGAGGGCCCAGCAGGTCCACGTACTTCCGGTAAAATTCCACTGGCAACCCATCTGGCCCCGGTGCCTTCCCCGCCTGCATACTCCCCAGCCCTACCGGTGCCCTAAGCCCAGCCACCTGCTCCTCCTCCACCCTCAGGAACCTCAGCCGATCCCAAAATCGACACATCCCCCCCCTCCTCCGTCAGGGGCTCAGACCTATACAGCCCCTCATAAAAGTCTCTAAATACCCCATTTATTCCCACCACACTCCGCACCGTGTTCCCCCCTTTATCCCTAACTCCCCCAATCTCCCTCGCTGCCTCCCGCTTCCAAAGCTGGTGTTCCATCATCCGGCTAGCCTTCTCCCCGTCCTCATACACCGCCCCTTGCGCTTTCCTCCACTGCACCTTTGCCTTCTTGGTGGTCAACAGGTCGAACTCGGCCTGGAAGCTTCGTCGCTCCTTGAGTAGCCCCTCCTCGGGGACATCTGCATACCTCCTATCCACCCTTAAAATCTCCCCCACCAATCTCTCCCTCTCTCTCCTCTCCTTGTGGGCCCTAGTGGAGATTAGTTCTCCCCTAATCATCGCCCCCAGCGCCTCCGAGACCACCCCCACCTGCACCTTCCCATTATCGTTAGCCTCTAGCTTTCAATGCACCACCCCCAGATCCGCCCGCTCACCTCCTCATCCACCAGCAAGCCCACATCCAGGCGCCACAGCGGGCGCTGGTCCTTCTCCTCCCCTAGCTCCAGTTCCACCCAATGCGGGGCATGGTCTGAGATGGCTATGGCCGAGTACTCCATGTCCTCCACCTTTGGGATTAGTGCCCTGCTCATAACGAAGAAGTCTATCCGGTAGTAGGCTTCATGGCCGTGGGAAAAAGAAAGAAAATTCCCTGGCCCCCGGCCTGACAAACCTCCATGGGTCCACTCCTCCCATCTGGTCCATAAACCCCCTCAGCACCTTGACCGCCGCCAGCCTCTTACCCGTCCTGGACCTGGAGCGGTCCAATGCTGGATCCAGTACTGTGTTGAAGTCCCCCCCCCCCCCCCCCCCCCCCCCCCCCCCCTTCCCCACCCCATTATCAAGCTCCCTACCTCCAGGTCCGGAATCCGGCCCAACATGCGCCGCATAAATCCGGCATCGTCCCAATTCGGGACATATACATTCACTAATTTGGAGTATTGCGTGCAATTCTGGTCACCGCATTATAGGAAGGATGTGGAAGCATTAGAAAGGGTGCAGAGGAGATTTACCAGAATGTTGCCTGGTATGGAGGGAAGATCTTATGAGGAAAGGCTGAGGGACAGAAGGCTGTTTTTGTTAGAGAGAAGAAGGTTAAGAGGTGACTTAATTGAGGCATACAAGATGATCAGAGGATTGGATAGGGTGGACAGTGAGAGCCTTTTTCCTCGGATGGTGATGTTTAGCACGAGGGGACATAGCTTTAAATTGAGGGGAGATAGATATCGGACAGATGGCAGAGGTAGGTTCTTTACTCAGAGAGTAGTAAGGGCATGGAATGCCCTGCCTGCAACAGTAGTGGACTCGCCAACACTAAGGGCATTCAAATGGTCATTGGATAGACATATGGACGATAAGAGATTAGTGTAGATGGGCTTTAGAGTGGTTTCACAGGCCGGCGCAACATCGAGGGCTGAAAGGCCTGTACTGTGCTGTAATGTTCTATGTTCTAATACCACCCGCACCCCCTGCAGCTTACCACTCACCATCACATACCTACCTCCATTGTCTGCCACGACTTTCAGCGCCTCAAACGATACCCGCTTCCCCACCAAAATCGCCACCTCTCGATTCTTTGCGTCCAACCACGAGTGGAAAACCTGCCCTACCCACTCCTTTCTCAGCCTAACCTGTTCTGCCACCTTCAAATGCGTCTCCTGGAGCGTAACCACATCTGCCTTCAGTCCCTTCAGGTGCGCAAACAAACAGGTCCCCGTGACCGGCCCATTTAGGCTTCTCACATTCCAAGTTATCAGCCGGATCAGGGGGCTTCCCGCCCCCCCCCGCACCCCCCCCCCCCCCCAACCCATCCCCCTTTCTAGGCCAGGCATGTGCCCGCGCCTCCCGCCCTCTCCATTCCCCCCAGCAGCAGACCCCCGCCCCGACTCTCTCTCCGAGCTCCAGCTAGGTTCCCCCCTAGCTGCGTTGCTCCTCCATAGCGCTCCCGTAAGTCAGCTGACTCATGCTGACCCCGGCCACTCCATCGATCCCCCAGTGTGGTCGTCTCCCCCCCCCCCACCCACAGCTAGGTCCCCCCTAGCTGCGTTGCTCCTCCATAGCACTCCCGTAAGTCAGCTGACTCCTGCTGACCCCGGCCACTCCATCGATCCCCCAGTGTGGTCGTCTCCCCCCCCCCCCCCTCTCTCCTGTCCATCAGCGGGCTCTCCTCTCCAACACCGCCCTTCCCCCTGGCCCCGCCCCCTTCCTTCCCTAGCGCAGGAAAAAGCCCGCACTTTCCAACAAACCGGTCCCGCCCTCTCTGGCGCAGCTCCCTTTTGCGGCCTAATCCCAGCTCCCCCACCTCGGGACTCCAGTCACCCCTCCCCCCCCCCCCCAACGGGGCCCCGTCTTTCCAAACACCGACGTCCACATTCTCCCAAAACCTCCACTTCGAACCATTTCACCCTACCCCACCCAGCACCCAAGGAAACAGTACAGAACAGAACAGAACAACCCCCAACATCCCCCAAAGCACAGTAACCACAGTAACCCCCCCGCGACATCCCCTCACAACCGAGCCTCAGTCCGTGTCCAACTTTTCGGCCTGGATAAAGGTCCACGCCTCCTCCGGCGTCTCAAAGTAATGGAGCCGGTCCTTAAACATGACCCACAGTCGCGCCGGCTGCAGCATCCCAAATTTCACCCCCTTCCGTTGCAGAACCACCTTAGCCCGATTATACCCGGCCCTCTTCTTGGCCACCTCCGCGCTCCAGTCCTGGTATATACGGACCTCTGCATTCTCCCACCTGCCGCTCCGCTCCTTCTTTGCCCATCTTAGGACACACACCCTGTCCACCAAGCGGTGGAACCGCACCAATACCGCTCGCAGCGGCTCGTTAGACTTGGGCCTCCTCGCCAGGACTCAGTGAGCCTCATCCAGCTTGAGGGGCCTCGGAAAGGCACCCGCGCCCATCAACGTATTCAGCATCGTGACCACGTATGCTCCAGCATTCAACCGCTCCACTCCCTCCGGGAGACCCAGAATCCGCTGGTTCTTCCTCCTCGATCGATTCTCCATGTCCTCGAACTTCTCCTGCCATTTCTCATGCAGCTCCTCGTGCGCCTCTACATTCACCGCCAGGCCCAATATCTCGTCCTCATTCTCCGAGGCCTTCTGCCGCACCTCCCGGATCGCCGCCCCTTGGGCCTTCTGGGTCTCGACCAGCTTGTCGATCGAAGCCTTCATCGGCTACAGTAGCTCTGCTTTCAATTCCATGAAGCAGCGCTTGAGAAACTCCTGCTGCTCTTGCGACCACTGCGCCCACGCTGCCTGGTCTCCACCTGACGCCATCTTGGTTTTCCTACCTCGCACCTTTCGCTGCACCAAAATCACTTTTTTCACCGCTCCACTCCTGGTTCGATCCATACAGTGCCCGGGAAATCGTACTGTCACCTTCCCACACTGGGAACAGTCGAACAAATGCCGCTGGGGCTGCTAAAAAGAGCCTAAAAGTCTGTTTCTGGCGGGAGCTGCCGAACGTACGACTTAGCTCAGCATAACCGCAACCGGAAGTCCCGATTCCCTCATCTAACAATCCCCACACAGTCACCCAGCAGCCGAAACTGAAACAAGCATGTCTCCACCACACAAAAGTGCACATCAACGAAAAAGACATTGCCAACATCCACCGAACAGAAAACCCGAAAACGACAAAACGTTTTCCCCCCTCCTTCTTAAACAGAACTCAAAAACAGAACAGAAAACATAAGAGGAGGAAAAACAAATTTAAAAAAGAAAAGGGGCCCAATATAAGCCAACAGGTTGCATCAAAGTTCAAGGGTTCTCAGCCCCCCACCGGGCGACTCAAAATAATGATGCTGGTCCTCATATGTGACCCAAAGACGAGATGGATACAGCAGTCCAAACTTCACCTGTTTCTTGAAGAAGATTGACTTAACTTGGTTGAAGCCTGCCCTTTTCCTAGCCACCTCCACACTCAGGTCCTGGCACACACGCAGGATACCGTTGCCCCACTTACAGCTCCGCGTTCGCATGGCCCACTGAAGAATACATTCCTTGTCCAGGACCCTGTGGAATCTCACTACCATTGCCCTCTGAGGGTCCCCCGCTCGCAGCTTCCTCACGAGCGCTCTATACGCCCTGTCCACCTCCAAGGGTCGGGAGAATATCCCCTCCCCCAGCAGCTTCTCGAACATACCCGCTATGTATGCTCCCTCAGCCCCCTCCGGGAGCCGGACAATTCTTAAGTTTTGCCGGCGGGACCTATTCTCTAGGTTCTCCACCTTCTCCAGAAGCCTTTTCTGCTGGTCCCGCAGAATCCCCACCTCCAGTTCCACCGCTGTTTGATGCTCCTCCTACTCAGCCAGCGCCTTCTCAACCTTCTGGATCGCCCGATCCTGGGCGTCCAATCTGTGCTCCAGCCGATCAATCGACTCTTTAATCGGGTCCAGACAGTCCCGATTCCACTTGGCAAAGCCGTCCTGGATGACCTGCATTAACTGCTCCGCTGATCGCTACGCCGACACCCCAGGGGTCCGGTTCTCGGCCATGCTGTCTCCTGCTGCAGTTTCAGCACAGCTCTTGCCAATCTTCCTATTTCTGCCTTGTCGTGCACTTCTGGTTCTTTTCTCCATACACCGATACGTGGAAACAGTGCCCAATTGCCTCAGCCTTCGAATTTACCGTTTAAAACCGGAAAAAAGCCGGGGGAAAGGTCCAAAGGTCCGACCAGAGCAGGAGCCACCAAATATGCGACTTACTCCTTCATAGCTGCCACCGGAAGTCTTCTTTGATTTATTTTGATGAGGCCAAGATTATCAAGCCTCTGGTACATCAACACAATGGGCAGCCACTTCCAGAGGCTCTTCATCTGAATGAGACGGAGCAGGTGGGTGGTCTCCAGAGCTGTTCTGGATACTGGGATATCCCTGCCTCCAACAGCTGCAGGGGCAGGTTTGTGACATGTCCCCCAGAAAATGCCCCCAAGTTTAATCTCGAGCTACGGCCGACTGAGGTGTGTGTCTCTGCACTGAGGGAGGGTGTGTATGAGCACTGTTGGTTCTTTGTGAGCCAACTTCATCTTCAGGATTGCTCTGAGCTTTTCTCCATTGCGTGGATGGCCTCAGTCTGCTGGTGCCTGCACTAAATAAATTGTTTTATTGGATGAACTGAAGCTATTTCAGAGTACATATGATTCTCTGTGATTGTCAGGATTTGATGGAGCGATGTGTTATATTACTTGGGAGTAATATTTGTTACTCATTTGCTTCTGCTGAGTTGAACTTAACTTTGATGATGAATATTCAAAGTTGTCCAGTGATAACAAATAATTTGAGAAACTAATCAATTTACTAGAGTTATTTTCTTCAATACTTTTACAAGTGGTCAAATTAAACAAGATAGATTTAGATTAACAATGAACAATATACTTTACACTCTGAGCTTGCTATACTTCTGTCCTCTAGCTACAACACATCCAAAGAGAGCAGGAAAGCAGATTGAGGTTGTTTATATACCCCCTATTAGTGTTGGCCTCTAGTGATCATCTGACTGTACTGACTACATATTAACCCTTCATGCATTTACATATACAGAGATCACTACAATGGAGCTGAGATCTGTACAAGGTTGGGAGAGGCCATTCTCAGTCGCCACAGGAGCAATCCCTGACCTCCCCAGAAAGATTGGTTGCAGCATCCTTGAATTCTCTGCTGCTCCTCCCCCTGGTCTAGGCTTGCTCACATTTGATGTATGCCAGCTTGCCCTGTATCAAGATGTACGAAAGGCATATGATCAGAGAAATGGGGCAGAGATTGGGTGAAATGTATGTCCCATATGCTTGGTGCACCCTCCCCAGAAGAGCCAGGGATGGAGTGTGAGCGATATGACAGATGAAAAGTTGGTGATGTGAAATTGTCAATGAGACTATGAATGCTGATATATGTCCCATGCGAGAGAATGTGCGAGATCCATAAAGAGACTAGCTGTTTCAGTCCATAATGTCATGCTGAGAGTTGATACTGGAGGGAGGACTTACTCTGGTGGAGCAGATGAGATCATTCACCTGCTTCCTGCACTGTGTGGCAATTCTGGCATGGTTGCCAGTCTTGGCAATTTTGGCGTGGTCGCCCGCCGTATTGACCTCCTGGGCAACAGCCTCCCATGGTGGAGAGGTGAGATTGCTGTGCTTCGTTCAGGCCTCCCTGGGGTAGAGGACATGCCTCTGTGCCCGGACTCCTTGAATCAAGGCCTGGAGGGCATTGTGGTTAAACGGGGTGCAGACTTCTTCCTGTGGCTGCTAGCCCATTGCCGCTGGTTGTCAGCCCTTTGCCTCCGGTGCCAGATATCCTGTACAATCGCATGAAGACAAATGGGCTGGTAAGAGTGATGAGTGTGTTGCACCGGTGTTTAAATAGGACGCCCAGATCTTCACACATGCTAGCTCATGGCGGGTGGACGAATGAGCTCCCGACCCGCCAGATTATTTGTGAGACTCCGAGTGTGGAATCGGGCGCAGGTTCATGTCATCCCGAGCAGCAGGAATGGTGTTGTCGGAACTGCCCACCACTGCACTTGAAAAGAAAATTGAGAATTCTGCCAAAAACATCATCAAAAATGTGTCTACTTTAGGACATAATGAAAATGAAGACTGATATTTAATTCAAGTGAATTTATATAGCATTTAATTTTGTGATACTAAACGTTAAAGTGACACGCCACACCCCCAGCCACATCACACACACCCCACCTCACACTGCATCCAATTGGCTTTAAAATATTTAGAGATTCACTTACCATTTTTCAACCAACACACTCAGTTGCTGCTCTGCTGGCCTTTGGTGGACTTTTCAAAAAGAAAATTGGAACAACCCAAAGCTGCTTAAAGGTCAGAAGCTGCAACTCAGTGAAAACAACCTAAAATATGGGCTTTTAAAAAAAATCAGAACTGGTATTTGCTTATCCTCTCGGGAAAGTCCCAGCAGAGGCTTATGATCAGTCACGATAGTGAAGTGGCGGCCATACACGTACTGGTGGAAGCGTTTCACTGCAAAGACCACCGCCAGGCCCTCCTTCTCGATCTGCGTGTACTTCTTTTCCGCTGCAGTCAATGTGCGGGAGGCGAAAGCTATCGGCCGCTCGGCCTCGTTCTCCACCTTGTGGGACTGGACGGCCCCAATATCATACGGGGATGCATCACACGTGATGAGCAAAGGCTTTCCAGGATCACAGTGGGTTAGTAACCCAGACGACAACAATTGTTGTTTTACCTGCCGGAAAGCGTTTTCTTGCGGCTGACCCCAAACCCAAGTGTGATTCTTCTTTAGCAGAAGGTGCAATGGGGCCAGCGTAGTTGCCAGATTGGGGAGGAACTTCCGGTAATAGTTTACGAGGCCAAGAAAAAAACGAAGATGCAAAGTGTCAGTCAGGGCGGGGGCCTGTTGAATTGCCCCTTCTCTGCGACGGGGCGCAAACCTTCGCGGTCCACCCGATAACCCAGGTAGACTACTTCCTTCACCTGAAAGACGCACTTTGTGCAACGTAAACGGATTCCAGCCTCTGAAAAGCGTCTAAGGACAGCCTCCAAATTTTCCAAATGTTCCATCTCCGACGTCCCTGAAATCAAAACGTCGCCTAAGTAGACAGCGACATACAGTAAACCTCTCAAGATGCCCTCCATGACACGTTGAAAAATAGCGCATGCAGAGGATACCCCAAAGGGCAACCGTGTATATTCATACAGGCCCCGGTGTGTATTGATAGTTACATATGGCCGGGAGGCAGGATCCAGCTCCAATTGTAGGTAGGAGTGACTCATATCTAATTTTGTGAACGAGAGTCTGCCTGCAAGCTTCGCGTAGAGATCCTCTATGCGAGGCATTGGATATCGGTCGAGCCAGGAAGCAGTATTCACTAAGTTTATAGTCACCGCACAAGCGAACTGTGGCATCTGGCTTCTTTACAGGTACAATTGGTGCTGCCCAGTCAGCGAAACGGACGGGCTTAATAATACCCAAGGTCTCCAAACGAGTGAGCACCCCTTCTACCTTCTCGAGCAAGGCGTAAGGCACCGGGTGTGCCCAGAAATAGCGTGGCGTGGCTCCTGGTTCGACTTGGATACAGGCTACGGCCCCTTTTATTTTCCCCAAACCGGGCTGGAATACACCTGGGCACCGTCCCAGAACCTCAGTCAACCCTCCAGAACCTGTTTGGAGGATGTGCTGCCACTGCAGCCGCAAATGGAGCAACCAGTCCCGACCCAACAGGCTGGGCCCGTGGCCGTGCACCACGATAAGTGGGAAACGCCCTTCCTGGCGTCCATAAACAGGGGTCATCGTAGTTCCTGAAATGTCCAATGGTTCCCCCATGTAGGTGGCCAACCTGGCCTGTGTGTCGGTTAATGTAAGGGTCTGTATACCCTGCTTGATGCAGTCGAATGTCCTCTGGGCAATCACGGAGACCGCTGCGCCAGTGTCCAACTCCATCTCAAGCAGGTTACCATTGACCTGTACTGTCACCTTAATGGGGGCCACACAGGGAGCTGCCACACAATGCAACTGCAGGCAGTCGTCCTCCGTCTCCACGTCCTCGGGAGTAGTCGCCGCAGGTTCATCCAAATGGAAGGTAAGGCCCCTGGGCTGGCCCCAGTTTCTGTCGGAACGTTGGCGCCTCTGGCGCTCTCAGGACCAGTGTCCGCGATGGGGTCGGCGCCCACATGTCCGACATGGACATGGCTCCTCATCCATTGGTTCTGGAGAAGGCTCCCTTCGGGGAGGAACGTCCGACGGCCACTGGCGTCGATCCGGACGTCGCCTCGTCCAAGGTACCGCAGGGGTGAGGGGAGATGCTTTTGGATTGAAGGGGTTGCGCCCCAAGGTGTGCACCTCCATTCCCTGTAGCTCCTGCACACCCCGTTCTGTGCTCTCTCGGGACGATACTATTTGAATGGCCTGTTGAAAACTCAATGTTGGCTCAGCTAACAACTTTCTCTGGGTGGCCGCATTGTTAATACCGCAAACCAAACTGTCGTGTAACATTTCTGACAAGGTCTCACCAGTCACAATACTCCGCAA
This sequence comes from Scyliorhinus torazame, assembly GCF_047496885.1. Classification (NCBI taxonomy): domain Eukaryota; kingdom Metazoa; phylum Chordata; class Chondrichthyes; order Carcharhiniformes; family Scyliorhinidae; genus Scyliorhinus; species Scyliorhinus torazame. The sequence goes on along the minus strand of NC_092717.1, from coordinate 53,391,613 downwards.
TCCTGCAAAGCCTGGATAGAAACTCTGCAAGGGATTCTCCTGGGGTCCTATCAGCAGTATTAAACCGGTAATGCTGGACTATCGTGGATGGGGTTGGGTTAAAATGTTGCCCCATTAAGTTCACAAGTTCATCAAACGCCTTGGTGTCCAGCGCAGCTGGGTACGTAAGGCTCCCAATCACCCCAAACGTATGCGGGCCGCAGGCGGTGAGCAAAATGACCACCTGGCGCTCGTTTTCGGTGATGTTGTTTGCCCGGAAATAGTAACGCATCCGTTGTGCGTACTGGTTCCAACTTTCCAGTGCAGCATCAAAAACATCCATACAGAGGCATGGTGTAACAGAAGAACAACTTCCAACCTGTATGCAACAAAAATACAGGGAGGTGGCTTCAGCAGCGTAAACAGGTATCCACTTTAACCCTCGTCGCTAGTTTTGTGAGGGCCACGAAGAATCCAGCACGAGTTGAAGGACAGAAAGAAATAACGTTTATTTACAATAACATATATATACAACGCAGCAGCAACTCCCTTGCTGCTCACTCCTCTCTAGCTGGTTCCAAACTGGCCAGCTTTATTTATGCAGGGAATCTGCCAATGATTTCTCCGCCCCCCTCATTGGGGAACCTCATACTCCCAAAGGATTGTGGGATTGCCATTAGTCCCCAGCCAGTGGCAAGCAGGCAGGTTATAACAATGGGGAAAATGAGCTTGGAGGGGGAAAAGGGGAGGTAAGAGAGAAACTGCAAGTTCAGGGCTATAGCAGGGGATAAAGGGTGGAAACCCATTGGCATGGCGATGAGGATGATGCTAACACCCAGAGCAACAGAGAGTAATGGGGAGTAGGGAGTCAAAGGTGAGGTAAGGATGTGGTTGGGCAGATCAGCAAGTGCAAAAAAATTAATGGTAAATCCTTGGGATTTAAAAATGGCAGTTCTAAATAAATTGGGATGGACACAGAAGGAAGTTATCAGAGTGGAGAGGGTGTGGGTGGAAAGTGATACAAGGAAGTGGTCAGAGATTACCTTTTCAGAGGTAGTATTAAACTAACCGAGAGGAAATGGTTACTATACATATAGAGAGAATAATTCATATCTCCATGAGACATGGAGCTGGCAGCTTTCCATGACTTAAATAACATTTCCCAAAATCTTTTCTTGGGATCTGGTCGTCACTAGCAAGGTCAGCATTTATTGCACATCCCTATCTGGCTTGGTGGTGAGCCTGATGCAGGTGCACTCACAGCACTGTTAGAGAAGTAGCTCCAGAATATTGACCCAGCAGCAGTGAAGGAATTGCAATATAGTCCCAAATCAGAATAGTTTATGAAACATGCAGGTGGTAGTAGTCCCATGAGTCTGCTACCTTTGTCCTTCTAGATGCTAACGGTTATGGATTTGGAAGGTGCCTTCAAAGGCACCTTGGTGAGTTGCTGTGGTACATCTTGTAGACGGTGCATACTTCACCACTTTGCCCTGGAGGTGGATGGGGTGCTAATCAAGTGGGTTGCTTTGTCATGGACAGTGACACGCTTCAAGTACTGTTGGAACTGGATGCATCCAGGAAAGTGGAGTGTATTCCATCACATGCAAGAGAAATTTAAAGGAAAGATAATTTTATTCAATTTGCCCATGAAGCAAGTGTAAATGTGCTTCAATAGAATAGAGATCTTTAGTCCCAAAGTACAGTGAGCAATAGCAGGGCTCAAAAATCTATTGATACATTTACCAGTCAGATGATATGTAAATTTTATTAAATTTTGTGGTATTGTTCACTAACGCAATGAGCACGAAACATTAAAAGCAATTTACAGATTGCAGAAGCACTTAGAACAGGTTGTGCAATGCCTTAATAGAACAGGAAACTTTGTTCAAGACCAAATGTACAAAAATGAATCTGACATCAGTGGATTCCGTACCATTTATAGATGATGTCCATCACAGGATGCCACTGCTGTCTATGTTTACAATCTGTTGAGCTGGCTCATGTTTGAATGAGTTTTGACATGATGTGGAGAAAATCCAAACAAAACATCAATGCCTTCTATATCTTGAAAACAGCTTGCTTAGCAGAACACCTGCCACTGCTAGAGGTCCTTGATAAGAGTACATTTAGTGATGACTTGCTTAGGGTTGTTATTTTGAGTGAGATAATGCAAATTCTTCAAAGGTGAAGGATAGTAAGCTAAAATACTTATAGTTTGAAGTGCTGTTCTTTTGATTAAAAAGAAACAAATTTATTTACAAAACACAATTTTTATATTGCTACCATGGAAGTCCTAGATCTGTCCATGTTAGATAAGTCCAGCTGCATTAATTACAGGGATGTGTCTATGCTGATGATATGCGGTGTGCGTCTTGCGTGCGGAAATTTTCTGGAGGCAACACTAAATAACGATGTTGCAAAGCTAGCCTAAGACATGGCGCCTTCAGCAACAAAACAGTCTAAAGTATATTTAATCTCTACTCTGCCAAGAGGGAACTCAACATCTCCTTGAATGGCAAGATAATGAATCACAAACAACATCCCGTTTTTCTAGGTTTACCCTTGACCAAATACTGACATTAAAAAAACATCGGAGCAAGACAGCAGTGAAGATAAAGACACAAAACCAGCTTCTCAACAAATGTGCTGACTTTTGATGGGGTGCAGATGCTCAAACCTTAAGGGCCTCAGCTCTTGCCATTGTCCACTCGCATTCAGAATACTGTGCACCAATTTGGTACAACTCATCTTGTACCAATCTTGTAAATATCCAGTTCAACACAGCAATCAATGCATATCACCACAGGTAGTCTCCAATTAACGCAACACCACCTGGCTCCCAGTCCTGAGCAACATCTGGCCCCCTCACACAAGGAGGGAAATTGCAACAAAATAGTCCCCGGAGAAGGTTTACATTTGGGCGGCATGGTGGCACAGTGGTTCGATTTCGACCTCGGGCGACTGTGTGGAGTTTGCACATTCTCCCCGTGTCTGCGTGGGCTTCCTCCGGCTCCTCCCACAGACCAAAGATGTGCAGGTTAGGTGGATTGGCCATGCTAAATTGCCCCTTAGGGTGGGTTTGCAGGAATAGGATGGGGAATTGTACCTAGGTAGGGTGGTCTTTCGAAGGGTAGGCGCAAACTCAATGGGCTGAATGGCCTCCTTCTGCATTGTAGGGATTCTATCAACCCAAGCCTGAAGCTATATGAGGACCTTACCATTCCACCTGCTGCTTGCCTCCCATCATGCCAGCCTGTATGGCTAACACCACTGTGCCAAGGAATAACAGCAGAGGCCCTGTGACAGGAGGAATGGAACCAACACGGCACAATTAAAAAACACTTAGTCATCACAGAAGCCCGCCCACCCGGCTTCAACATGCCACATCAACATTGGGTATTCGTCAACCATTTCCGCAAAAGCAAACTGGCACAAGTGGGGCCTTGCATGGAACTCCAATCAATGATTCACATAATTGAAGGCTTCCCTGTGGCAAAAGTCAGCGGAGGGTTCAGAGAGCTCTATTTTGCACTTTGGAAGCTTTTGCCTTGCTTGGTGATTACTGCACGTGCTGAAAAGAAATTGCAGAAAACATCCTGGCATGACTTCACAGCAAATGGTCATGCCAAGAGCCTTGACTGGAGAAGAGATGCAACTGTAAACTAGCCTGGGAATTCAACCATTACGAGCTAGCCCCAGGAAACCATGCTATAGTTAGAGGTGCAAATTCCTAAGCATCTCGAAGCAGTTTTCAACCCACTCCAAAGGTCGAACCTCTATTTGCAATGCAACTGCTCAAGATTTCTTGGGGATGATTCCCCCGAGGCCTTCCTTTCCTATTAATAATTTGTACAGCTTGGCACTTTCATAGACTAAATTTGTCCATTGAAATAATGATATTCAATGAGATTTGTCTTATTGAAATAAATTTGTAGTCGGATCCAGATCTACAAATACTCCTCCAAATACTTTAGAAAGGCCAGAATTACTGAGCAATCTAAAGTGGGCTATACTGACTGAGGTCAAGGGCACAGCATATCACAAAGGAGAGAAACACTTGAAAAGATGCTAGATGTCTGATTTGGATGTGGAGGACTACGAGGTTGGAGGATTCTGGCTCTGGTGGTTTTACTGTAAAGAAGTTACTGCCAATTTTAGAGCTCTATATGAGGCTAAATTAAATTTCCCAACAAAATTTCTTCTGGGAATGCAGCAAGTCCTCTGAGATAGGTGGATATGTGAAAAAGCCTGCAAATGTGGGGCTAAAATCAACTACCCATTAAAATTTTATTTCATTCTGTTTATAGGCTTGAGCGCACCATCCTTCTGGAATAAAGAACTGATTCATGAAGAGGAAGTCTGGAAGCCATTGTCAAAAAAATGTCAAAAGCTGGAAGGACTGGAGTCAATGGCTGTATTGTTCAAATCCAAATTCAAATTCAAAGCTGAATTACAAGAGGCTGGATTCTCCGCTGTTGGGATGCTCCGTTTTGCCGGCAGCCCGGCGTTTTCCCGACGGCATGGGGCTGCCACACAATGGGAAACCCCATTGACCAGCTGGCATAACAGAGCAGCCCGCCGGCGGGGTGAAATAGAAATGTGGCGCGGCGGAGAATCCAGCCCAAGCTCTAACAATGAAATTGAAAACAGGTACATTGTGTTGTTTTTAAAAATAATGAGATAGTTTATATAGTGTCAAAAAGTATGGACGCAGATGAATTATTTACGTGAAAAAGCAAAATGATTTGTTTCATGATTTTGTATGTTTTACCTTAAGACTGCAGATCAAACACATGCAGTCAATCAAACTGGAGTAAAAAATAGTTGTAACCAGGGAGTGGTAATCCAAAAATGGCAGGAAGAAAAGACGCCATGGATGCGTTTGATGATGAGGAGGAGACATGGCAATCTCATGAGGAATGGCATCCAGTTGTTCTTTAAAGCCAGTCAGACACCAGCAGGTCTGAATACTGCAACCTCTCTCAGCTTAGTTGGGAGGAAAACATTCATTTTGCTACAGAATTTAGTACACCCAGCTAAACCTGGAGACAAGTCATAAGATGTGTTAATGCCTGTCTTGAAAGAACATTTCTCTCCCCGTCCATTATTAATAGCTGAAAGATTCCACTCTCAGCATTGTGCACGGGAGGAAGGGGACAATATTTCACAATTTGCCGCACCACTGTGAAAGCTAACTAAGTAGAACATGGAACATAGAACATTACAGCGCAGTACAGGCCCTTTGGCCCTCGATGTTGCGCCGACCTGTGAAACCACTCTAAAGCCCATCTACACTATTCCCTTATCGTCCATATGTCTATCCAATGACCATTTGAATGCCCTCAGTGTTGTCGAGTCCACTACTGTTGCAGGCAGGGCATTCCACGCCCTTACTACTCTCTCTGAGTAAAGAACCTAGCTCTGACATCTGTCCTATATCTATCTCCCCTCAATTTAAAGCTATGTCCCCTCGTGCTAGACATCACCATCCGAGGAAAAAGGCTCTCACTGTCCACCCTATCCAATCCTCTGATCATCTTGTATGCCTCAATTAAGTCACCTCTTAACCTTCTTCTCTCTAACGAAAACAGCCTCAAGTCCCTCAGCCTTTCCTCAAAAGATCTTCCCTCCATACCAGGCAACATTCTGGTAAATCTCCTCTGCACCCTTTCCAATGCTTCCACATCCTTCCTATAATGCGGCGAACAGAATTGCACGCAATACTCCAAATGCGGCCGCACCAGAGTTTTGTACAGCTGCAACATGACCTCGTGGCTCCGAAACTCAATCCCTCTACCAATAAAAGCTAACACACCGTACGCCTTCTTAACAACCCTCTCAGCTTGGGTGGAAACTTTCAGGGATCTATGTACATGGACACCGAGATCTCTCTGCTCATCCACACTGCGAAGAATCTTACCATTAGCCCAGTACTCTGTCTTCCTGTTATTCCTTCCAAAATGAATCACCTCACACTTTTCTGCATTAAACTCCATTTGCCACCTCTCAGCCCAGCGCTGCAGCTTATCTATGTCCCTCTGTAACTTGTAACATCCTTCCGCACTGTCCACAACTCCACCGACTTTAGTGTCATCTGCAAATTTACTCACCCATCCTTCTACGCCCTCCTCCAGGTCATTTATAAAAATGACAAACAGCAGTGGCCCCAAAACAGATCCTTGTGGTACACCACTAATAACCGGACTCCAGTCTGAACATTTCCCATCAACCACCACCCTTTGTCTTCTTCCAGCTAGCCAATGTCTGATCCAAACTGCTAAATCACCCTGAATCCCATGCCTCCGTATTTTCTGCAGTAGCCTACCGTGGGGAACCTTATCAAGCGCTTTACTGAAATCCATATACACATCAACTGCTTTACCCTCATCCACCTGGTCACCTTCTCAAAGAACTCAATAAGGTTTGTGAGGCACGACCTACCCGTCACAAAACCGTGTTGACTATCTCTAATCAAATTATTCCTTTCCAGATGATTATACATCCTATCTCTTATAAACCTTTCCAAGATTTTGCCCACAACAGAAGTAAGGCTCACTGGTCTATAGTTACCGGGGTTGTCTCTACTCCCCTTCTTGAACAAGGGGACAACATTTGCTATCCTCCAGTCTTCTGGCACTATTCCTGTAGACAAAGTGACTTAAAGATCAAAGCCAAAGGCTCAGCAATCTCCTCCTTCGCTTCCCAGAGAGTCCTAGGATAAATCCCATCCGGCCCAGGGGACTTATCTATTTTCACACTTCCCAGAATTGCTAACACCTCCTCCTTATGAACCTCAAGCCCTTCTCGTCTAGTAGCCTGAATCTCAGTATTCTCCTCGACAACACTGTCTTTTTCCTGTGTGAATACTGACGAAAAATATTCATTTAGCACCTCTCCTATCTCCCCGGACTCCAAGCACAACTTCCCACTACTGTCCTTCACTGGCCCTACTCTTATCCTCGTCATTCCGTTTATTCCTGACATATCTATAGAAAGTTTTAGGGTTATCCTTGATCCTACCTGCCAAAGACTTCTCATGTCCCCTCCTGGCTCTTTTTAGCTCTCTCTTTAGGTCCTTCCTAGCTAACTTGTAACTATCGAGCGCCCTAACTGAACCTTCATGTCTCATCTTTACATAAGCCTCCATCTTCCTCTTGACAAGTGTTTCGACTGCTTTAGTAAACGATGGTTCCCTTGCTCGACCACTTCCTCCCTGCCTGACAGGTACATACTTATCAAGGACACGCAGCAGCTGTTCCTTGAACAAGCTCCACATTTCCATTGTGCCCATCCCTGCAGTTTTCCTCTCCATCCGATGCATCCTAAGTCTTGCCTCATCGCATCATAATTGCCTTTCCCCCAGATATAACTCTTGCCCTGCGGTATATACCTATCCCTTTCCATCACTAAAGTAAACATAATCGTATTGTGGTCACTAGCACCAAAGTGCTCACCTACCTCCAAATCTAACATCTGTCCTGGTTCATTACCCAGTACCATATCCAATATGGGCCTCACCTCTCGTTGGCCTATCTACATACTGTGTCAGGAAACCCTCCTGCACACATTGGACAAAAACGGACCCATCTAAAGTACTCGAACTATAGCGTTTCCAGTCAATATTTGGAAAGTTAAAGTCCCCCATAACAACTACCCTGTTGCTTTAGCTCCTATCCAGAATCATCTTTGCAATCCTTTGCTCTACATCTCTGGAACTTTTCGGAGGCCTATAGAAAACCCCCAACAGGGTGACCTCTCCTTTCCTGTTTCTAACCTCAGCCCATACTACCTCAGTAGACGAGTCCTCATCAAACGTCCTTTCTGCCACCGTAATACTGTCCTTGACTAATTATGCCACCCCTCCCCTTCTTTTACCACCTTCCATGAGCTTACTGAAATATCTAAACCCCGGCACCTGCAACAACCATTCCTGTCCCTGCTCTATCCATGTCTCCGAAATGACCACAACATCGAAGTCCCAGGTACCAACCCATGCCGCAAGTTCACCCACCTTATTCCAGATGCTCCTGGCATTGAAGAAGACACACTTTAAACCACCATCCTGCCTGCCGGTACACTCCTGCAATTTTGAAACCTTACTCTACAATTCAGCTACAATTCAGGTTCCCAAGCCCTTGCTGAACTAGTTTAAACCCTCCCGAAGAGCATTACCAGATTTCCCCCCCCAGGATATTGGTACCCCTCTGGTCCAGGTGTAGACCATCCCGTTTGTAGAGGTCCCACCGACCCCAGAATGAGTCCCAATTATCCAGAAATCTGAAACCCTCCCTCCTGCACCATCCCTGTAGCCACGTGTTCAACTCCTCTCTCTCCCTATTCCTCGTCTCGCTATCACGTGGCACGGGTAACAACCCAGAGATAATAACTCTGTTTGTCCTAGATCTAAGTTTCCACCCTAACTCCCTGAATTCCTGCCTTACATCCCTATCCCTTTTCCTACCTATGTCGTTGGTACCTATGTGGACCACGACTTGGGGCTGCTCCCCCTCCCCCTTAAGGATCCCGAAAACACGATCCGAGACATCACGCACCCTGGCACCTGGGAGGCAATACACCAACCGTGAGTCTCTCTCGCTCCCACAGAATCTCCTATCTATCCCCCTAACTATAGAGTCTCCAATGACTAATGCTCTTCTCCTCTCCCCCCTTCCCTTCTGAGCAACAGGGACAGACTCTGTGCCAGAGACCTGTACCCCTTGGCTTACCCCTGGTAAGTCGTCCCCCCCAACAGTATCCAAAGCGGTATAGGGAACAACCACAGGGGATCCCTGTCCTGACTGCTTCCTCTTTCGAGCTAAGTCCATGAAGATGGAATCTATGAGAAGCACATCCACCAAGAACCTACCATGTCATCACTGAAACCAAGTGGGACATATGGAGATTGTTGGAGCAAGTAGAACAAATTCAAAAATTGTGGTAAAGGTGGTCACATTGCCACAACATGTTGGTCACGCCAACCATCATCAGCACAAAAGAAGTGTACCAAGAAAAATACAACAACGTCTACAGGGTGAGTTTACCAGTTATGTGATCCGACTGAAGACTCACTGAGTACCAAAGTGTCAAGTGAGTTTAAGGAATGTAAGCTCCGCTAGCAGTACAAAGAGTCCAGCGATTATTGTGGGACTAGCCAAAATTAAATGTGAACACTGTTAAAATTGAAGTGGATATGGGCACTGCAGTATCACTTATACATGAATCAATATACCATCAGAAGTGACAGCCATTGCAGCCATCTGATGTGATCTTAAGGACACCTACCAGGAGGTTGTGCCACTGAAGGGATTCATCAAGGTGGCTGTGGAGGTTAATGAGCAGCAAGTGGAGTTGCCTCTTCATATTGTTCAAGTAAACATTCCAAAATCGTTTGGGAGATCTTGGTTAAGGAAGATTAAGCTAAACTGGGCCATCGTGAACCAACTTGTTGATTCTACGAATGATCTTCAACCACTTCTGAGAGAATGCAAAGGTATTTGAGGAATCACTTGGATCCATGACTGGGGTCAAAGTGAAATTCAAGATAAAGGCAGACAGCGTGCACCATACCCAATGCTATTAGACCTAAAGGGGAAGAAGACCTTGAGGTTACTGAAGACAGGAGTCATTGAGCCTGTTACCACCAGCAATTGGGCAATCCCAATCATCCCAGTCTTAAAGGACGAATATGTGGGGGATTTCAAAATGACTATTAACCTTGTGTTACGTGCTGACCAGTCTCCTCGACGACTTATCGAAGATCATTTTGCAGGCCTCAGACGGCCAAATATTTAGCAAAATTGATCACTCCCAAGCGTCTCTGCAAATGAATGTAGCTAGTGAATCTCAATTTTTACTGACCATAGTAATACACAAGGGTCTGTTTCGGTATCAGAGTCCCCTTTCGGGATAACATCAGCACCGGCTCTCTTCCAACGATCTATGGATCAGATCATGAGTGGGATATTGGGTGTGCAATGCTACGTGATATTTTGATTACAGGTTTGAATGATGTAGTATGTAATGAACCCAAAAGCTACTCTTGTAAGGCTGCAAACTACATAATCCCAGGTTCAAAAAAGAGAAGTGTGAATTTTTGAAATCATCAATTCATTATCTTTTTTAAAAAATAATTTTTATTAAAGGTTTCATAAAATATCAATAACAAAATGAGAAAGAAAAAAGAACCCAACAGGGGTAAGTACAAAACACAATCTAAAAAAAGCAACCCCCCAAACCCCTCCCCCCCGTACCTAAATAATAAATTAACATTAACACCCCGACTTAAGACAACAGGTGTATACACCCCCTCAGACCCTTCCAGTGTAAATAACATAAACAAAAATAAAGTAAACCCCCCCCACCCCCGAGCTGCTGCTGCCATTGACCAATGTCTAGCGTTCTGCCAGAAAGTCTAAGAACGGTTGCCACCACCTAAAGAACCCTTGTCCCGACCCTCTCAAGGCGAATTTCACCCTCTCCAATTTAATGAACCCTGCCATATCGCTGATCCAGGATTCCACACTTGGGGGCCTTGTATCTTTCCACTGAAGGAGAATCCTCCGCCGGGCTACCAGGGACGCAAAGGCCAGAATTACTGCCTCTTTCGCCTCCTGCACTCCCGGCTCCTCTGCCACCCCAAATATTGCAAGCCCCCAGCCCGGTTTGACCCTGGATCCTACCACCCTCGACACCGTCCTCGCTACGCCCTTCCAATATTCCTCCAGCGCTGGGCATGCCCAGAACATATGGGTGTGATTTGCTGGGCTCCCTGAGCACCTAACACACCTGTCCTCATCCCCAAAGAACCTGCTCATCCTTGTCCCGGTCATGTGTGCCCTGTGCAGCACCTTAATCAATTCATTATCTTTGGACACGTCATCAACCAAGATAGCCTTCACAAAGATGCTCCACAGCTGCAGAACATGACTCCGTTTCTAGCATTATTAAAGTACTATTGAAAGTTCGTACCGCACTTAGCAACAAGGCTGAAGCCTTTGCACACATTTCTCTGGAACAAACAAGCTTGGCTCTGGGTGAAAGATTGTGAGGATGCTTACCAAAATGTAAAAAAAATAACAGGAATCAGATCTATTGGCCCACTATGATCCAAAACTGAAGCTGCAGCTTGCTTACGATGCATCACCCTATGTGGTTGGAGCAGTTATCGCGCCTCGAATGCCTTCAGGCGAAGAGTGACCAATAGCATTTGTTTCCAGGACGTTGACTAGTGCTGAGTTCAACTGTGCTCAACTTGAGAAAGAAGCTCTCAGCATTATTTTTGGTATTCAAAGATTCCACTATTATTAACTCTATTGACCGACCATCGTCCCTTAACAACAATCTTTCAGCCGCATAAGGGGATCCCTTTGCTTGCTGCTAGTCGATTACAATGTTGGGTGTTGATCTTGTCGGCACAAGATGATGTCATCGAATATCGTAGGTCTGATAAGCACACAAATGTGGACGCTTTGTTGAGACTGCCGCTGCAAGATCAACAAGACCAAAAAGGTAAGCACAAATCTGATCAACACTTCACCAAAATATTCTGTCACATGTGGAAAATGTTCTGGTAATGTCTTCTCAGGTGCGGAAATTTACCCGAACAGATCCGGTGATGGGGAAGGTGGTGGGACATGACTCAAAAAAGCACAGAAAGAATCCAGACCTTAAACCTCATCTTTCCAGGCATTTTGAGTTGACAACATAAAATAGAGTATTATTTTGGGGTGTTATGAGTCATTAGTTCACCTTGTCTACGAAGTAGAATCCTGGAACAGCTGCATGAGGACCAGTCCGGTGATGTTAGAATGAAAGAGTTAATGAGAAGCTACTTCTGGTGGCCTGGGTTGGATGCCCAAATAGTGGAGAAAGTGGGGTTATGCCAATCCTGTGCCGCGTTGAGAAATGTACCTTCAATACAACCTTTGCACCCATGGGAATGGCCTACCAGGCCATGGCAAAGATGCCATGTTGATTATGCGGGACCAGTTGAAGGACACATGTTTTTGGTCATGGTTGCTGCACATTCGAAGTGGCTGAAGGTTTTCATCATGAAATTGACAACTACGGAGCAGACCATAGAATGGCTTGACGAGGTATTAGCAAGATTCAGGCCACCTGAACAACTAGTGAGTGATAATGGTACACAGTTCACATCAGCCAAATGTGAGCATTACCTGAAGAGGAGTGGAACCCGCCATATCAAATTTACCATCCAGCTACATCGCTCCAGCATGCAGTAAAGGTTTCAAGGGATAGCGGTTCTACCTAAACGGGTCAACAGCTTTCTAATGACATACAGAAATTGCATTCAACAACACAAAGCTCACTGGCTATACTGATATTCAAAAGGAAGCTACGCACACAGTTCGACTTCTTGACTCCTCCTTCAATTTCAGAGAATGTCAGACGCAAGTGGCTAGAAGGGAACAACATTCCAAAAGCAGTCTTTGACCGTGGGGAATGTGTTCTTGCGAAGAGTTACACCTCAGGTGCAAAATGGAGTTCAGCGGATCTGATTTCATACAATGTAGTCTGACTATGAATGAATTTGACATCGGCATGTTGATCAATTATTGTCTGCACGTGGGGAGAGCACAGAATCTGTACCAGATGCTTTCGCCACAGAGAGTATGGGCAGTAACATGCCCGACTTGAGGCCTACAACTGCCAAAGTTATGGAACCTGTTATGACTAAATCACTCACAAAACCAGAGACAGTTCCTGAGTTGGTGTCGCCAGATGTAATACAGGCCAGTGTACAGGAAGACACTCCTAGTACTCCTAAGAGCAAAGTTCCTGAATGTCGTGTTCTGCCAAAACAAGACTGTCCACCCAAGAAGTCTAACTAACATATATATTTATCCATAACACAACAATGTTAGTTATGGCATAATGTGTTGGATCTGGGTTAAAGTGTCTGATTGAGTAAAAATACCTGCCACCCGAAAAGAGTAAAGAGGAAGGGGTGTTGTGTATCAGAGCAACGTTGGCTCATGTAATGTCACATGTTACGCATTTATGTCATCGGAGCATTTTGCAGGCTTTTGCGGCGTTTCACATTGCACCCTGTTTGAGAAGCATCTTATAAATTAACCCCTTGCACTTTGTGATACAAACTCAATGAGTACCACTTCTGATTCTTTCCCTTTGTATCTCCAACAAAGAATATAACATTTATGGTCACACCTATTCCGCCTTTTCCTCAGTGCTTTATTTTATAATAATAATCATAATCTTTTTTAGTGTCACAAGTAGACTTACATTAACACTGCAATGAAGTTACTGTGAAAAGCCCCGAGTCGCCACACTCTGGCGCCTGTTCAGGTACACTGAGGGAGAATTTACAATGTCCAATTCACCAAACAGCATGTCTTTGGACTAGGGGAGGAAACCGGAGCACCTCGCAGACACGGGGAAAACGTGCAGACTCCGCACAGACAGTGACCCGAATCGGGAATCGAACCTGGGGTCTTGGAGCTGTGAAGCAACAGTGCTAACCACTGTGCTATCGTGCCGCCCTTTACACACAGTTCAATCACAATTGGCAACTTAAGGGTTGCACAATAGATTTACTTTTCATTTTAATTTGTTTCTTTCATTTTTACTGTGTTTTTGACGCAACTCCTTCACTGAACCAAAAGTGATTCATTTATGTTCTCAATCATATATTATTTGAAAATCTGTTATTTAGTAATTCAGGCTGCCATCTAGTGGAAAGTCCTGTCATTACCTAATGTACCAACAGTCTTGCTCGCCTTTCCAGCAACAATAACAGGCAGGAATCACCGTTGAAAAACCAAGCATTACTACTTGGACTAAACATTAATTATTTCATTTGGTAAAATGTAAACCGAAAAGAAAAATAAATATTACTTCAACTAAACTCAGCAATTGGCTTTAGAAGAGGGAGATTGTGTCTGAACACCCTCAAACTATTTTAAAGAGACACGGATGAATTTGACAAGGGAACACCATGTGGCCCCAGGATTTCTAAAATTCCTTTGATAAAGTGCTGAACAAGAGAACGCTGTACCAGGTAAGGTTAGGTTTGTCTCGAGTGATGTGGATTAGGAACTGTTTAAAGGGCAGGGAACGTAGGGTGACCTGTACGACTTCCTGCGGTGAGAGAAGATAAAGTATGAGTTAAGGGGCTCAGCAGCAGGGTTTGAGAAAAGGTGGGGGATGTTTGTGACCGTGTTTGAGGAGCTGTTCATCACAGGGGTTGGGGGGGGGGAAGGGTCCAAAAGGGGAAAGATTTGTACAGACTGTGTAGTTGATTGTTGGGAAGTATGTTTCCTGGGGTGTTTATTTGTTGTAACCTGTTTTAATGCATGTTTGCAATAAATACTTTTTTTTAAAGAGCAGGGAAGAGAGTTTGACGCTCTTTTCTAAAAAAAATATTTTTATTCACCTCCTTTTTCACATTGTCTCCCGAATTTACACCCACCAACAAAACAATAATCAATAACGAAAGCAATGTCAATCCCCATATCAATAACAACAATTCGGAGCAGCACGGTGGCGCAATGGTTAGCATTGGGACTGCGGCGCTGAGGACCTGGGTTCAAATCCCAGACCTGGGTCACTGTCTGTGTGGAGTTTGCACATTCTGCCCGTGTCTGCGTGGGTTTCACCCCCACAGCCCAAAGATGTGCAGGTTAAGGGGATTGGCCAAGCTAAATTGCCCCTCAACTGGAAAAAAAGATAATTGGGTACTCTATATTTAAAACAAACTAACAAAAATCCCATCCTCCCACCAAACCCCCAAACAGCAACCCGCATGTTAACAGAAAAAAATAACAAAAAGGAATCAGGAATCACCCATTGTCACCATTAACACATACAATCCCCCTTCCCCCAACCCTCCCAACCACCCCCCACCTTAAAGTTCGATGTAATCCAATTCTCGAAAGTGCATAATGAATAACGCCTATGAATTGTAGAACCCCTCCATCCTTCCCCTCAGTTCAAATTTGACCTTCTCAAAAGTCAAGAATTCCAGCAGGTCCCCCTGCCATGCCAGGGCACAGGGTGGAGAGGATGATCTTCATCCCAAAAATCCGCCTCCGGGCGATCAACAAGACGAAGCTACAACATCTGCCTCCGCACCCACTTCCAAACCTGGCTGGTCCGACACCCCGAATATGGCCTCCCTGAGGACTGACTCCAGTTTCATGTGCACCACTTTAGAGATTACCCTAAAAACCTCCTTCCAGTAATCCTCCAGCTTTTGACAGGACCAAAACATATGAACGTGGTTTGCCGCACCCCCGCAACGTTCACACACATCTTCTACCCCCTCAAAGAGCCGGCTCAGCGTCGCCCTTGTGAGGTGTGCTCTATATACCACCTTCAGCTGTATCAGCCCCAACCTCGCGCACAAGGTGGAGACATTCATCTTCCGGAGCACCTCACACCAGAACCCCTTCTCTATACCCTCTCCCAACTCTTCCTCCCACATTGCCTTAATCCCATCCAGTGGTGCCTTCTCCTTTTCCAAAATAGCCCCGTAAACCGCTGACACTACCCCCTTCTCCAGTCTCCCTGTCATCAGCACCTCCTCCAGCAATGTGGAAGCCAGCTCTACCAGGAAGCTCTGTATCTCCTTTCTGGCAAAGTCTCAAACCTGTTATGTATCTGAATATTTCCCCCTGCTCCAGCCCATACTTCATTTCCAGCTCCTTCAATCCTGCAAACCAACCCCCAAGAAACAAATCTTTTAGTGTCCTAATTCCTTTCTACTCCCATCTCCGAAAATTTCCATCCCACTTCCTTGGCTCAATTCTATGGTTCCCCCCGAATCGGCATTTCCCTTGACCCTGCCCCCAACTCGAACTGCTGCCGAAATTCTCAACAAAGCTATTACTACTGGACTCCCTGAGTATTTCCCCGGGGCCGTCGGGAGCGGCGCTGTTGCTAGCGCCTTCAATTCGCGACCCCCGACACACTCTCCTCCATTCTGACCCAGCTCCTTACCTTCTCCACATTCGCTGCCCAGAAATAATACATTAGGTTCGGAAGACCCAAACCCCCTGCCTGCCTTCCTCACTGTAGTAGCACCTTTCTAATTCTGGTCAGCTTCCCTCCCCATATGAACGAGGTAATCATCCCTTCAATCTGTCTAAAAAATGCCGCTGGCAGGAATATCCACAGGCATTGTAAAATAAACAGAAATCACGGCAACACGTTCATTTTAACCGCCTGTACCCGACCCACCAGTGACACAGGGAGACCATCCCACCTTGCCAGGTCAACTTTCACCCTCCCCACCAAACTAGAAATGTTGTACCTACGGAGACGCCCCAATCCTGAGCAACCTGCACCCCCAGGTATCTAAAGTGAGCCCCACCCTCGGCCGAGACACCACAAAATATTCACACTTGTCTAGGTACCCCCAAACTTCTTAACTCGATGGCCAGTGGCTCAATCGCGAGTGCAAACAGCAGCGGGGAGAGAAAAGTATTCCGAGCTGATGTTATTTGTGTGGACACTCGCCCTCGGCTCCTAATACAGTAGCTTACCAAGTCCATAAATCTTGGTCCAATCCCAAACCGCTCCAGAACTGCCATCAACTACTCCCATTCTACCCGGTCAAACGCTTTCTCGGTGTCCAATGCCACAACCACCTCGGTTTCCCTCCCCTCTGCCGATGCCAAAACCACATTCAATACCCTCCTAACTTTCAAAAAGAGCTGCCTCACTCTCACAAACCCCGTCTGATCTTCACCTATCACCTTCGAGAGGCACTCCTCCAGCCTACCTGCCAGTATCTTTGCCAATATCTTCGCATCCACATTTAAAAGTGATAGTGGCCTGTACGACCTACACTCCGCCGGATCCTTATCTCATTTAAACAACAGGGAAATCGTGCCTGCCCCAAAGTTTGCTGTAACAGCCCATTCCCCATCGCCTCCTGAAACATCCCTACCATCAGCGGTGCCAGCTTATCCTTCAATTTTTTACAATATTCCACCGGAAACCCATCCGGCCCTGCCACTTTCCCAGACTGCATCCTCCCAATCGCATCTTTTATCTTCTGCTCCACTATCGCCCCTTCTAATGTAGCCCTGTCCCCCTCCCCTAACCTCGGGTACTCCAGCCCATTTAGAAATTCCTGCATCTTCCGGCCTCCCCCAGGTGGCTCTGACCTGTACAATCTCTCATAAAGATCTTGTTAATCTGATCTGGAGCTACCGCCAACTTCCCTGCCCTGCCCCGCATCGGGACATTTTCCCTTGCCGCAGCCTCCCTCCGGAGCTGACCCGCCAACATATGCCCCTCTCTCCATGCTCGTGAACTGCACCCCTTGCTCGCCTCAATTGGCGCACCACCTTCCTGGTAGGTAGTTCCTTCCTCTTTTCCTTTGCTGGGTCCCCATCTTCTGCATACCTCCTATCTACCTCCAGCATCTCATCTATTACGCTCTAACACTCCAACCTCTCCTCTTTGTCAAGCCTAGCCTTGAACGAGATCACCTCACCCCTCACCACCACCTTTAGAGCCTCCCAGACAGCCGCCTTCGACACCTCATCCATGCAGTTGAAACCTATATGTTCCTCGATTACGTTTTCAATTTTGTCACAGAGCCCTCGGTACCCCAATAGTCCCACATCTAATTTCCACCCTGGTGTCTGTACCACCCTTCTCCACCCAATGCGGAGCATGATCTGATATTGCAATTGCCGTGTACTCCGACCCCTTTACCCTAGCCAGCAGCGCTTTCTCCACCATGAAAAAGTTGATCCGCAAGTATACCTTCTGGACCGCTGAGAAAAAAAAGAGTACTCCAGTTCTCTCGGGTGCAGAAACCTCCAAGGGTCCACCCCTCCCATTTCCACCATTAGCCCAGCCAACACCTTGGCCCTCCCTGACGGCACCAGTGAGCGTGGCCATGATCTGTCCAACCTTGGCTCCTGCACCAAGTTCCAGTCCCCCCCCACGTGAGCCCAATTCCAGGATGCATCCATACACCTACTTCACGAATTCCCCCACACACCTTCTTTGCGAATCCGAGTTTGATGGAATTTTCCGATCCGCTCTGGCCACAGGAGGTGTCAGCGGACTGGAGAACAGCTAAATTGTTAGCATTACTGAAGAAGGAAGTAGGAAAAAAAAAAACAGGTAATTACAGGCCAGTGAATCTTACTAAATTAATCCCTATTTGGAGAGGCAAGAATTAATCAAGGATAGTCAGCATGGCCAGAGGGAGCTTATGTTTAACAAATTTGAGTGAATTTATCAAGGCGGTGACTAGGTATGTAGCTGAGGGCAGTGCCTTTGATGTAGTGTACAAGGTCCTGATGGAAGACTGATCAAGAAGGTAGGAACCCATGGAATCCAGGGCAATCCAAGTCATTTGGCAAATTGGATCCAAAATTAGTTTAGTGGCATGAGGTAGAGGTTCATGGTCGATGGATTGTTTTTGTGACTCAAACCTGTGCCAAGTGGGTGTACCGCAGGGAGCGGTGTTGGATTCCTTGGCGTTTGCAGTGTACATTAATGATCTAGACATGGAAGTAGGAGGTGTGATCAGCAAGTTCACAGATGACCTGAAAATTGGTGTGTGGTAAAGAGTGAGGAGGAAAGTCTTAGGACTAGGGCTGGTCAGATGGGCAGAACAGTGGCAAATGGAATTTAACCCTGAAAAGTGTGAGGTGATGCATTTTGGGAGGACTAACAAGGGAGGGAATACACAATGAGCAGTAGGACGCTGGGAAGTACAAAGGACCAGAGGGACCTTGGGGTGCATGTCTAAAGATCCCTGAAGGCAGCGGGACAAGTAGAAAAGGTGGTTAAGAAGGCATAGGGGATACTTGCCTTTATTAGCCATGTCATACACTATAAGTACAGAGAGGTTACAAAAGAGCAGTTTACAATGCTTGTTAGGACACAGCTAGAGTACCGTGTGCAGTCCTGGTCAGCACACTACAAGAAGGATGAAATTGCACGAGAAAGGGTGCTGAGAGGATTCAGCAGGATATTGCATGGGCTGGAGCATTTCAGCTATGGTGAGAGGCTGGTTAGGCTGGGGTTGTTTTCCTTAGAGCAGAGCAGGCTGAGGAAGAACCTGACTGAGGTGTGCAAAATTAGATGGAATAGACAGTAGAGGGGTCAATAATCAGGGTTATAGATTTAAAGGTAAGAGGCAGGAGATTTAGAGGGGATTTGAGGAAAAACATTTTTACCCAGCGGGTGGTGAGAATCTGGAACTCACTACCTGAAAAAGCGGTAGAGACAGTGACCCTCACAACATTTAAGAAGCATTTGGATCAGCACTTGAAACACCACAGCTTACATGGCTATGGACCAACTTCTGGAAAATTGGACTAGAATATATATAGGGGCTTGATTGCTGGTGCAGTCATGATGGGCCTAAGGGCCTCTTTGACTGCTGTAAAACTCAATGCCTCTTTTAGAGGTAGGGTGCCTCAGAGGTCTGTGTTGGGTTTGAAAGGGTCTTTGTTCCGTCTAATTTTTTAAAAAACTTTCAATGTGCAATACCTTGCATTTGTCCACACACAGCTGCATTTACTTTTTTGTTATAAATGTATTTTATTACAAACATGTATCAAGGCACGTTACAGCCAATAAACATCCCAGGAAACATGCTGCCCAACAATCAACTATACAGTCTGTACAGATTTTTCCCCTTTTTCACCCTACCCCTCCACCCACTCCCCAGCGACGTACAGCTCCTCAAACACAGTCACAAACATCCCCCATCTTTTCTCAAACTCCCCTGCTGAGTCCCTCCAACCGCAGGAAGTCGTGCAGGTCATCCAACCAAGCCGCTATCCCCAGTGGCGATGCTGATCTCCACTCCAGAAAAATTCGCCAGCGTGCAATCAGAGAGGCGAAAGCCACGACATTGACCGTCCTCCTATCCATGAGCTCCGGCTTCTCTGAAACCCCAAATATCGCCACCAAAGGATCCGGGTCCACCTCCTCCTCCACTACCCTGGCTAAGACCGCGAACACTCCCGCCCAGAATCGTCCCAATTTTTCACAACATGTGCACGTGATTCACTGGCCCCCACCCACACCTCTCACACTCATCTGCTACCCTCTGAAAGAACCCAGTCATTCTCGCCCAAGTCATATGCACTCTGTGCACCACCTTAAACTGTATCAGGCTCATCCTTGCACAAGAGGAGGTCCCATTTACTCTTCGCAGTGCCTCACTCCATACTCCCCAATTGATCTCCCCTCCCAACTCCGCTTCTCATTTCTCCTTGATCCTCACCACCCGCTCGCCTCCGTGCTCCCCCAGCCCCTTGGAAATATCCCCAATTCTTCCCTCCCCTTCCACATCCAGAAGCAGCAGTCGCTCCAGCAGGGTGTATCCCGACAACCTATGGAACCCCCTCCAGACTTTTCACGCAAAGTCCCTAGCCTGCAGATACCTGAACTCACTACCCCTCGTCAGCTCTACCCTCTTCCTTAGCTCCTCCAGACTGGCAAACTGTTCCTCCAAATACAAATCCCTCACCTTGACAGCCCCACATCCCTCCATCCCCGTATACACTATCCATCCCGCCCGGTTCAAACCCATTATTCTCGCACAGCGGCAATAGCACCGACATCCTTTCCATCCTAAAATGCCTCCTCAGCTGATTCCATATCTTCACCGTGAACTGCACCAACGCTGCCGTCACCATAGCCCTCAAACTAGACCTCTTACAAGATTCCTCCTCCATCCTAACCCACTCTACCTCTTCTCCTTCCCACCACCGCCGCACCTTGCCCACATTGGAACTGCATTTACAACTGAACAACCATACTCAAATCCTATGATGGGCTTTAGAGTAGTTTCACAGGTCGGCGCAACATCGAGGGCCGAAGGGCCTGTACTGCGCTGTAATGTTCTATGTTCTATGTGTAAGGGTCCTCCTTTTAATCCCCGTCTGTCCCTTGTTTTTCCTTTTAACGTCTGTTATTCTGATATTTCAATTTCTGTACCTGGACAGTTAATGGGACCTATACCTTTAAGATGGACTTCCCTTTTAATTTAAAATGAAGGAATCTCCAGCAGGACGTGCTGTTTGATCTGACATCAGTGACTATTTATCTTGATGGACTTGGCTGGGGCCAATGAGCTGTTTCAGAAATTCCAGGGTTTAACTGAAAATCTATGCTGATTGGTGTTGACTGTTCTGGAATATTCCTTCCTCTGTGAGACTATGTTTCCAGGTTTTAGTTTTGTTTTGAACTCAGAGCTGAAGGAGCCTCTTTGAGATTCTCCCTCCCTAAAAGGGATTCTCCCTCCCTAAATCACTCTGACACCCGATTGGAGACTCTGTTTTCTCCTCAATAAGATATTCTAGTGAGTCTAGAAACTAATTATAATCTTATAATCTTCATTACTGTCACAAGTAGGCTTACATTAACACTGCAATGAAGGTACTGTGAAAATACCCTAGTCGCCACACTCCGGTGCCTGTCAGTAGTTAAAAAAACCTTTTTGAAATCGTGTGTGGGGAACTCTGTTCTTACCTCAGAAAGGCTGTTGCTCATTCTGGTGCAGTTGGAAACAAATAGGAATTGCACAGGTCTGAGGCTGTTTTTTTGGAGTGAAGGCACAGGTTAGTAAAAGTTAGACTTCCCCAGAGGGGCTCCTATAGCTAGGAGTTCTGACTGAATGCCACTGCCAGAAGATCCTCGATAGCAATCACTCTGCGTCCTGGGATAATAGCCTGCTGCAACCACTTCAATATCCAATGCAAGGTCACTCATCTTCCATTTCATATTTATCCTCTTATTATTTTTATCCCTTCCCCGCCCTCCGCATGTGTCTGTCTTGTGTGTGTTTGAGTAGAGGGTGGGACGGGAAAAGGGGAGGGGTGGAATTATAGGTTAACTGGCCATTATCCTTTTGTTTAAATAATCTTTATTATAGTCACAAGTATGCTTACATTAACACTGCAATGAAGTTACTGTGAAAATCCCCTAGACACCATACTCGGCGCCCGAGGAAGAATTCAGAATGTCAAAGTCACATAACAGCACGTCTTTCGGGACTTGTGGGAGGAAATCGGAGCACCCGGAGGAAACCTGCGCAAACACAGGGAGAACGTGCAGACTCCACACAGCCAGAGACCCAAGCCAGGAATCGAATCTGGGATCCTGGCGCTGTGAAGCACAGTGTTAACCACTGTGCTACCATGCCGCTATTATAAGCAAGTCTTTTCGCTATGTTTGTTATAAATAAAGTTATTGCGTGTTTCACTTACAAATCTGGTGCCTGTAAGTTATTGGAGCAGTCAAGGGCCAAAGATCTCAGGAACATTATACGAATTATTGGTAATTCACTTGTGTTGGGGCTCCGGGCTTTGTGGGGCTGGAATCGACCACGCACTAGCCCAGGGGTCGTAACATATGAAACTGTAGGACATTTGATGCAAACTGAAAGCATTGCCTTTCTCATCTCCTTTCTCCTTGCTCTGCAGGGTGACAGTAACATATCAACAAGAATAGGCTATTAGACCTTTGAGCCTCGTCCACCATTCAATGAGATCTGTGACCTAATTCCATATACTTGTTTTTGTCCCATAATCTTCAAAACTTTCAAAGAACAAAATTCTATCAAACTCACATTTAAAATTAACAATTGATCTACCAGCAATTGGAAGAAACACTTGCATTTATATGGTGCCATCAGGGGACATTCAAAGTGCTTTACAATGTTTATGGAAATTCCAAATATCTGCCACCGTTAGCGAAGACGGGTTCCCTAACTTCACTGTTAAAAGTCTGGTCTTAATTCTTTTTCGGCTCTATTCTGGACTCCCAATCAGCAGAAATAATTCTACCTACCCTTTCTGTTATCCATAACATCTTGATTAAATCACCTCTTAATCTTCTAAATTCCAGGGAAAACAACCCTAATGTGTGCAATCGCTCCTTATGGTTTAACCCTTTGGAGTCCAGGCATAATTCTGGTAAACTATGCTGCATTCCCTCCCAAGACCAATATATCCTCCTAACGTGTGGTACCAAGTATTGCTCAGAGAACTCTATGTATGATTTAGAGGGCTTTGTATAACTAAAGCATGGCTTTTACTCATTTGCATCCTAGTCCACTAAATAATTCTGCTAGCATGTTTGATTATTTTTGACACCTGATTGTGACTTTTTTTTTAATAAACATTTTATTGAGGTATTTTTGGTACAGAAACAACAACAAAATAGACAAGATACATGAAACCATAAACATAGCGCAAAAACCGTTTACCTTTCGTACAGGTCCCACCCTTATTGACCCCCTACTCTGACCTAAACTACTCTCCCCCACCCCCGCCCTGCTGATGATTAATTTTCCGCAAGGAAGTCGACTAACGGTTGCCACCTCCGGGTGAACCCTAACAGTGAACCTCTCAAGGCGAACTTAATTTTCTCCATACAGAGAAAGCTAGCCATGTCCGATAGCCAGGTCTCTGACTTCGGGGGCTTTGGGTCCCTCCATGCCAATAGTATCCGTCTCAGGGCTACCAGGGAAGCAAAGGCCAGAACATCTGCCTCTTTCTCCTCCTGGATACCCGGATCTTCCGAAACCCCGAAATTCACCACCTCTGGACCCAGCCACACCCTTGTTTTTAAAACCTTGGACATGACGTCCGCAAACCCCTGCCAAAATCCCCGAAGCTTTGGACATGTCCAAAACATGTGGACATGGTTCGCTGGTCCTCCCGCGCATTTTGTGCACCTGTCCTCCACCCCAAAGAATCTGCTCATCTGGGCCACTGTCATGTGAGCCCGGTGCACACCCTTAAATTGTATCAGGCTGAGCCTAGCACATGTTGCAGACGTGTTGACTCTGCTCAACGCATCTGCCCATAAACCATCCTCTATCTCACCTCCCAGCTCCTCCTCCCACTTTCGCTTCAGCTCCTTGGTCTGCGTCTCCTCCGACCCCATAAGCTCCTTATATCTGTCCGAGACGCTCCCCTACCCTACCCACCCTTTGGAAATTATCCTGTCCTGAATCCCCCTCAGCGGTAGGAGCGGGAAGGTTGCAACCTGTTTACGAAGGAAGACCCGCATCTGCAAGTATCTGAATTTGTTTCCCCTCGCCAGCCCAAACCTTTCCTCCAGCACTCTTATACTCGGAAAGCTCACCTCTATGAACACATCCCCCATCCATACTCCCCGGGGCAAACCGGTTATCACAAATTGGGGCCCAGACCGATGCTCCCACTGCTCCCACATGCCACCTCCACTGGCCCCAAACTCAGGTCCGCCACCACCAAGGGGCTGGTGGAGTACCGTGCCGGCGGGAGCGGCAGAGGCGCAGTTACCAACGCCCCCAGACTGGTGCCTTTACAAGAAGCCGGCTCCATACGCACCCACGCCGTCCCCTCCCCCACCACCCACTACCTGATCATGGCTATGTTAGCCGCCCAGTAATAATTGCTAATATTTGGCAACGCCAGCCTGCCCTCTCCCCGGCTCCACTCGAGCATTACCTTCCTTACCCGCGGGGTCTTGCCCACCCAGACGAAGCCCGTGATCACCTGTTGAAATACAAATAGGAACCTCGGGAGGACAATCATTTTCACCGTTTGTACCCTCCCGGCCAGCGACAACGGGAGCTCGTCCCATCTCCGGAAATCGTCCTTCATTTGGTCCACAAGCCGGGCCAGATTCAGCTGAGACAGCCGGTCCCATTCCCGCGCCACTTGGTTGCCCAGGTACCTAAAACTACCCCCTACTGACCTAAACGGCAGCTCCCCCAGTCACCCATCCTGTCCCCTCACTTGAACCACAAACATCTCACTCTTATCCATGTTTAGCTTATACCCCAAAAACCGGCCGAATTCCCTAAAATCTTCATGATTTCCTCCATCCCCTGCGTCCGAAACGTACAGAAACAGAACATCCGCATAGAGTGAAATCCTGTGGCCCCCCCCCCCCCCCCCCCCCCCCCCACCCCACCCCAGGACCAGTCCCCTCCAGCCCCTTGAAGCTCTCAGTGCGATTGCCAACAGCTCTATTGCCAGTGCAAACAACAGTGGGGAGGTGGGCATCCCTGTCTCGTCCCCCAGTGCAGTCGAAAATAGTCCGAAGTTGTCCTGTTCATCCACACACTTGCCACAGGAGCCTGATACAGTAACCTGACCCAGTCAATAAAGCCCCGCCCAAATCCAAACCATCCCAGTACCTCCCACAGATAGTCCCAATCTACCCGGTCAAAAGCCTTTTTTGCATCCATTGCGATCACGACCTCAACCTCCCTACCTTCCGGGGGCATCATGATCACATATAACAGCCTTCTTACATTGGCCACCAACTGCCTACCCTTAACAAAGCCCGTCTGGTCCTCCCCAATAACATCCGGAACACAGTCCTCAATCCTGGAGGACAAGATTTTGGCAGCAACTTGGCATCCACATTCAGCAGGGAGATCGGCCTGTAGGACCCACACAGCTCCAGGTTCTTGTTCCACTTAAGAATCAGTGAAATCATTGCCTGTGACATTGTCGGGGGCAGCATCCCTATTTCCCTTGCCTCATTGAACATCCTCAACAACACTGGCCCCAGTATCCCCGAGAGCTTTTTATAGAACTTCACTGGATACCCGTCCGACCCGGGGCCTTACCCGTCTGCATGGCCTTCAGACCCTCCACTATCTCTTCCAGCCCAATTGGGGCCCTCAGCCCATCTACATGCTCTCCGTCCACCGTTGGGAAATTCAGCCCCTCCAAGAAGAGCCTCATCCCCTCCGGCCCCGTAGGGGGTTCCGACCTGTACAGCCTGCTGTAAAAATCTCTAAATGCCTTATTCACCCCTATCGAATCACCAACCAGGTTCCCCTCACTGTCCTTTACTTGCCCTATCTCCCTAGCTGCCTCCCTCTTCATAAGCTGCTGTGCAAGCATTCTACTGGCCTTCTCCCCATGTTAATAAATCATTCCCCTCGCCTTTCTCAGCTGCTCCACCGCCATCCCTGTGGTCAGCAAGCTAAACTCCGCCTGTAACCTCCGCCGTTTCCTTAAAAGCCCTGCCTCTGGGGTCTCCGCATACCTCCTATCGATCTGTAGTATCTCCTTTACCAGTCTGTCTGTCTCTGCCCTGTCAACCTTTTCCCTATAAGCCCGGATCGAGATCAGCTCCCCTCTTACCACCGCCTTCAGTGCTTCCCAAACCACCGCTGCCGAAGTTTCCCCCGTGTCATTGACCTGCAGATATGGCTGAATGCATTTCCTCAGCTGCTCGCACACCCCTTCATCCGCCAAAAGTCCCACATCTAACCTCCAGTGCGGGCGCTGATTACTGT
Source organism: Scyliorhinus torazame (assembly GCF_047496885.1). Taxonomy (NCBI): domain Eukaryota; kingdom Metazoa; phylum Chordata; class Chondrichthyes; order Carcharhiniformes; family Scyliorhinidae; genus Scyliorhinus; species Scyliorhinus torazame. The sequence continues at coordinate 53,365,356 of NC_092717.1, read as the reverse complement.
CTTTACTAACCTGCAGGTCAACCCAGTGCGGAGCACGGTCTGAGATTGTAATCGCCGAGTATCCCGTGTCCACCACCCCAGCCAGCAAGGCCCTGCTCAAAATAAATAAATCAATCCAGAGTACACTTTATGCACGTGTGAGTAGAAGGAGAACTCCTTCATCCTCGGCTCCCCAAACCTCCGTGGATCCAGCTCCATGAACCCTCTTAGTTCCTTTGCATTGCTGGCACCCTGCCTGTTTTCGAGCTTGACCGGTCTAAGCCCGGGTCCATAACTGTATTGAAGTCCTCTCCCATGACCAACCTGTGCGAGTCCAGGTCCGATATCTTCCCCAGCATCCTCTTTATAAACTCCACATCATCCCAATTTGGCGCATATACATTTACTAATACCACCTGCACCCCCTCCAGTTTCCCACTGACCATAATATACCGACCTCCCACGTCCGAGACTATTCTGCCCGCCTCAAGCACCACCCGCTTATTCTGATTGTGACATTTTAATGATTTATGAATACTGATCACCTCAGTTTCTGAATTGAGATCCACTTGCCACAGTGTTTTCCATTCACTTTGTAGCATTATGCACTTCCATCTATATCCCTAACTTTGGGTCGCGTGTAAATCTGGACATATGGCTTTTTATCCCTTGATCTATGTTGTTAATACAATGAATAATTGAGGTCCCAGAGATCCTTGTGGAACACTACTAGTCACATCCTGCCAGTTAGAATACCTGCGCATTACCTCTACTGTCTGCCTCCTATCATTCAATTGATTTCCTAACCAGGTAAATAATTTGCCTCCAATGACATGGATTTCAACTTTAATTGGTTTTCTATAGAGGACTTTTTGAAATGTCTTCTGGGCATCCATGTAAATAACATACATAGCAATCCTGTTAACTACTTTAGCAACCACTTCAAAAATTAAATCAACTATGTTTATAAATGCTCTCTCTCATCATCTGAAAAATTTCAAGCTGTTTAGTCACCTTATCCCGAAACATAGACTCTAGCAATCTCCGGACAAAAGATATGGTCTAAAATTCCTTGGTTTTCTTCTCTTATCTTTTTTAAATAGTGGAGGGATATGCATGATTTTTAATCTAAAGAAATGGTTCCTTAATCAAGAGAACTTTGGAATATTATACTTGGGCCATCTGCAATATTCTCACCTGCTTATTTTAAAATCCTGGGATGGAAACCATCTGGTCTTGGGGGATCGGTCACTCTTTAGCGCCATTATGTTTTTCATCACTGCTATTTTGCTTATATTAATTTTCATGAAACACGGTCCTTGATTCAATATTAATTCCCTTGGGATTTCTAGCATGCTGTCCTCGTCCTCTATTCTAAGTACTAATGAAATTAATCATTCAACATGCCTATTTCTTTAGTTTCATTAACAATATCAGCACCAGTTTTCAAGACTCCCACATTGCTCTTGACCACCGTTTTCCTAACATAATTACAAAAACACTGATTTTGATATGCCTTGCAGATTTATTTTCATGGTTCCTTTTTGTAGCTCTTACTATCTTTTTTGTCACCCATTGCTGCTCCATGTACCTTTGTCAATTGACAGGATCTGTGCTTTCCTTTCAGTTTTGAGTGCCTTTTCTAGTTTTATGTCGTCTCTTACCTCTTTAGTTATCCATGGGTTTTTTGTAAGTAGAGCCCTTTGTCCGAGTGGTATAACTGGTTCTGTATATTAAATTCTTTTTTTTTGAACACCTTCCCTTATTATCCCTTATTAAAACCACACCGCCTTTGCAACATGCTTGTCCAATATGGTTGACTCTTAAATGCCCTCAGGGATGGGCAATAAATGTTGGACCAGCCAGCAACGCCCACATCCCATGAACAAATAAAAAAGGAATCTACATTTATACAATCTACCATGCATTGGCCCGGGGAGCCGATACACAATTTCCAGTACAGTCTAATATCTTTTTCTAAAACTTAATTCTACCTATAAAATCATCATTATCTGCTTATTTGTTGTTATATCCTCTCTTAACAGTGAAGTACTTCCATACTTAATTACCAAGACTACTCTGCCTCCTCTATCATTTTCCAATGGTTCCTGCAGAATTTATAATCCAGTATATTTAGTTCCCAGTTCTGATCATCTTCAGCCAAGTCTCAGCAATGGCTCCCATGCCATGAATTTGTGCTCCTTATTCTCAGTTCATCTCATAGAATCATAGAATTTACAGTGCAGAAGGAAGCCATTCGGCTCATCGAGTCTGCACCGGCCCTTGGAAATACCACCCGACTTAAGCCCACACCCATAACCCAGTAACCCCACCTAACCTTTTTGGACACTAAGGGCAATTTAGCATGGCCAATCCATCTAACCTGCACATCTTTGGACTGTGGGAGGAAACCAGAGCACCGGAGGAAACCAACGCAGACACGGGGAGAACGTGCAGACTCTGCACAGACAGTGACCCAGCGGGGAATCGAACCTGGGACCCTGGAGCTGTGAAGCAACTGTGCTAAACACTGTGCTACCGTGCTGCCCCTGTATGAAGAATGCTGGTAGAATCAGGGTATAGTTACAGTACAGAAGGTAGTCAACCTGTCATGTCTGTACCAGTTCTAGAATATAGAACGTAGAACTGTACAGCACAGTACAGGCCCTTCGGCCCACGATGTTGTGCCAAACTAGTTTAAACTTAAGATCAAATCAACCTACTCCCAATCATTCTAGTGCACTCCATATGCCTATCCAATAACCGCTTGAAAGTTCTTAAAGTGTCCGACTCCACTACCATAGCTGGGAGTGCGTTCCATGCCCCAACCACTCTCGGAGTAAAGAACCTACCTCTGACATTCCTCCTATATCTTCCACCATGAACCTTATAGTTATGCCCCCTGGTAACAGCTACATCCACCAGAGGAAAAAGTCGCTGAACATCCATTCTATCTATCCATCTCATCATCTTATACACCTCAATTAAGTCACCACTCATCCTCCTTCGCTCCAATGAGAAAAGCCCTGGCTCCCTCAACCTTTCCTCATAAGAACTACCCACCAATCCAAGCAGCATCCTGGTAAATCTCCTTTGCACCCTTTCCAATGCTTCCATATTCTTCCTATAATGAGGTGACCAGTACCGCACACAATACTCCAAATGTGGTCTAACCAAGGTCTTGTACAGTTGCAGCATAACCTCACGGCTCTTAACCTCAATCCCCCTGTTAATAAATGCTAACACACTATCGGCTTTCTTCACAGCTCTATCCACTTGGGTGGCAACTTTCAGAGATCTATGGACATGAACTCCAAGATCTCTCTGCTCCTCCACATTCTTCAGAACCCTGCCGTTAACCCTGTAATCCGCATTCAAATTTGTCCTACCAAAATGAATCACCTCACACTTATCAGGGTTAAACTCCATCTGCCGCTTTTCAGCCCAGCTCTGCATCCTATCAATGTCTCTTTGCAGCCTACAACAGCCCTCCACATTATCCACTACTCCACCAATCTTGGTGTCATCAGCAAATTTACTAACCCAACCTTCAACTCCATCATCCAAGTCATTGATAAAAATCACAAATAGCAGAGGATCCAGCACTGATCCCTGTGGTACACTGCTGGTGACTGGGCTCCAGGATGAAAATTTACCATCTACCACCACCCTCTGTCTTCTATGTGATAGCCAGTTACTGATCCAATGGGCCAAATTTCCCTCTATGCCATGCCTCCTTACTTTCTGCATGAGCCGACCATGGGGCACCTTATCAAACGCCTTACTAAAATCCATGTATACAACATCAACAGCTCTACCTTCATCTGTGTACTTAGTTACCTCCTCAAAGAATACAATCAAACTTGTGAGGCAAGACTTACCCCTCACGAATCCGTGCTGACTATCCTGGATTAAGCTGTATCTTTCCAAATGGTCATAAATCCAATCCCTCAGGACCCTGTCCAATAATTTACCTATGACCGAAGTGAGACTAACCAGCCTATAATTCCCAGGGTTATACCTATTCCCTTTCTTGAACAAGGGGCACAAAGGTACACATTGTATTCTTCTCTTTGAAGTTTTAGCGTGAGTCATCCTAAAGTCTGTATAAAAGACAGACAGAAAGCGCACTTAGTAAGCATTGCGCAGGTCAAGGAGACATAGCCTGAGTGAGTGAGACACAGACAGAGTGAGAATTTGGTAATTTGGTGCAGTGAGGTAACCAGGAAAGGTAAGTGGTTAATCTAATTTTGCTGTTTTTCAGTTCAACGTGCAGTGTAGATTAGTGTCTGATTGGCTGAAGCTGCCCCCACCCTAATTGCTGAGAGGCAGTTATCTGGCAGTCACCCGAGGCCTGTTAAGGGGCACAAAGGTACACATTGTATTCTTCTCTTTGACGTTTTAGTGTGAGTCATCCTAAAGTCTGCAAAAAAGACAGACAGAAAGTGCACTTAGTAAGCATTGCGCAGGTCAAGGAGACACAGCCTGAGTGAGTGAGACACAGACAGAGTGAGAATTTGGTAATTTGGTGTAGTGAGGTAATTCGGTGCAGTGAGATAATTCGGTGAAGAGTGGGAGAAGGTGCTTTTTCCCGACTGTTTTGTTCTCGCTCTTTCACCGGGCCTAATTTTGGGAGCCGTTCGGAGGAGGAGGAGCAGTCTCTGTGAGTATAAAAACCTAACGGTAACTTCCTGTTTTCCAGTTTTTTTTCCAATAGTGACGTCAGAGGGAAGCTGTGATCTGATTGGTTGATAGCAAATCTGCCCCAAATTTTTTTTAAAAACACAGCTAAACTCGTAAACTTAAATTAAACTAATTAATTAATTAGTGATGGCTGGTCAGGTGATGTGCTTGAGCTGGCAGATCCCATTGCGAGCTGCAGCGACCACATCTGCAGTAATTGTTGGCTGCTCGAAGAGCTCCGGCTCAGAGTTGATGAGCTGGAGTCTGAGCTTCAAACACTGAGGCACATCCGGGAGGGGGAGACTTACCTGGACACGGTGTTTCAGGAGGCAGTCACACCTGTCAGGGTAAGTAGTTTAAATCCTGCCAGTGGCAAGGACAGCAGGGTGTGACTGCAAGTCAGGCAGGTAAAAGGAACCAGCAGTCAGGAACTCAGGAGCCTCAGCCCTTGACCCTGTCCAACAGGTATGAGGCACTTGCTCCCTGTGTCGATGGCGAACAGGGCTGCAGGAAGGATGAGTCAGCTGACCAAGGCACCATGGTTCAGCAGGCCATTCAAGGGGAGGGAGTAAATAGGCAAGTTGTAGTTGTAGGGGATTCTATTATCAGGGGGATAGATAATATCCTTTGTGAGCAGGATAAAGAGTCCCACATGGTATGTTGCCTGCCCGGTGCTAGGGTGCGGGACATCTCTGACCGGCTTGAAAGGACACTGGAGAGGGAGGGGGAGGATCCAGTTGTTGTGGTCCATGTCGGTACCAACAACATAGGCAAGTCTAGGAAAGAGGACCGGTTTAGAGATTATAAAGAGCTAGGACTCAAATTAAAAAACAGGTCCTCAAGGGTCATAATCTCCGGATTACTGCCCGAGCCACGTGCAAATTGGCATAGGGAGGCAAGAATAAGGGAAGTTAACACGTGGCTGAAAGAGTGGTGTGGGAAAGAGGGGTTCCTTTTCATGGGACACTGGCATCAGTTTTGGGACGGGGGGACCTATACCGTTGGGATGGTCTCCATCTGAACCGAGCTGGGACCAGTGTTCTGGCAAAAAGAGTAAATAGGGTGGTCAATATGACTTTAAACTAAAGATTGGGGGGGGGGCGAAGGGAAAGTCAGGGAACCAAGAGGTGAAGTAATCAGTGGGAAGCGTAGCTGCTTAGGAATACAAAAAAGCACGAAAAGACAAAACTCAGGAGAGGTTACGATAGTCCCCATCCCACAAAATATGACACAGTGTATGGAAAGGCTCAGTAAACCAAGGTCCACCACACTAAGAAAACAAAAAGGGACGGTCAATAGAGAATTAAAGGTGCTATATTTAAATGCGCGCAGTGTACGGAACAAGGTAGATGAGCTTGTGGCCCAGATTGTGACTGGCAGGTATGATGTGGTAGGCATCACAGAGACATGGCTGCAGGGGGTTCAGGACTGGCATTTAAACATCCAGGGATTCACAACCTATCGAAAAGACAGAGAGGTGGGCAGAGGGGGCGGGGTTGCCTTATTAATTAGGAATGAAATTAAATCAATAGCACTAAACGACATAGGGACAGATGATGTGGAGTCTGTGTGGGTAGAGTTGAGGATCCACAAAGGCAAAAAAAACATAATGGGAGTTATGTACAGGCCTCCTAACAGTGGTCAGGACCGGGGGCACAAAATGCACCACGAAATAGAAAGTGCATGTCAGAAAGGCAAGGTCACAGTGATCATGGGGGACTTCAATATGCAGGTGGACTGGGTAAATAATGCTGCCAGTGGACCCAATGAAAAGGAATTAATTGAATGTTTACAGGAGGGCTTTTTGGAACAGCTTGTGATCGAGCCCACGAGGGAACAGGCCATTCTGGACTTGGTGTTATGTAATGAGCCAGACTTGATTAAAGATCTTAAAGTAAGGGAGCACTTAGGAGGCAGTGATCATAATATGGTAGAATTCAATCTCCAATTTGAAAGAAAGAAGGTAGAATCAGATGTAAAGGTGTTACAGTTAAATAAAGGTAACTACAGGGGCATGAGGGAGGAACTGACGAAAATCGACTGGGAGCAGAGCCTAGTGGGAAAGACAGTAGAACAGCAATGGCAGGAGTTTCTGGGAGTAATTGAGGACACAGTACAGAGGTTCATCCCAAAGAAAAGAAAGGTTATCAGAGGGGGGATTAGGCAGCCATGGCTGACAAAGGAAGTTAGGGAATGCATCAAAGCAAAAGAGAAAGCCTATAATGTGGCAAAGAGTAGTGGGAAGTCAGAAGATTGGGAAGACTACAAAAACAAACAGAGGATAACAAAGAGAGAAATAAGGAGAGAGAGGATCAAATTTGAAGGTAGGCTAGTCAGTAACATTAGGAATGATAGTAAAAGTTTCTTTAAATACATTAAAAACAAACGGGAGGCAAAAGTCGACATTGGGCCGCTCCAAAATGACGCTGGTAATCTAGTGATGGGAGACAAGGAAATAGCTGAGGAACTAAATAAGTACTTTGCGTCAGTCTTCACAGTAGAAGACATGAGTAATATCCCAACAATTCCAGAGAGTCAGGGGGCAGAGTTGAATATGGTAGCCATCACAAAGGAGAAAGTGCTAGAGAAACTAAGAGGTCTAAAAATTGATAAATCTCCAGGCCCAGATGGGCTACATCCTAGAGTTCTAAAGGAGACAGCTGAAGAAATAGTGGAGGCGTTAGTTATGATCTTTCAAAAGTCACTGGAGTCAGGGAAAGTCCCAGAGGATTGGAAAATCGCTGTTGTAACCCCCCTGTTCAAGAAGGGAACAAGGAAAAAGATGGAAAATTATAGGCCAATTAGCCTAACCTCGGTTGTTGGCAAGATTCTAGAATCCATTGTGAAGGATGAGATTTCTAAATTCTTGGAAGTGCAGGTTCGGATTAGGACAAGTCAGCATGGAATTAGTAAGGGGAGGTCATGCCTGACAAATCTGTTAGAGTTCTTTGAAGAGATAACAAATAGGTTAGACCAAGGAGAGCCAATGGATGTTATCTATCTTGACTTCCAAAAGGCCTTTGATAAGGTGCCTCACGGGAGACTGCTGAGTACAATAAGGGCCCATGGTATTCGAGGCAAGGTACGAACATGGATTGACGATTGGCTGTCAGGCAGAAGGCAGAGAGTTGGGATAAAAGGTTCTTTTTTGGAATGGCAACCGGTGACGAGTGGTGTCCCGCAGGGTTCAGTGTTGGGGCCACAGCTGTTCTCTTTATATATTAACGATCTAGATGACAGGACTGGGGGCATTCTGGCTAAGTTTGCCGATGATACAAAGATAGGTGGAGGGGCAGGTTGTATGGAGGAGGTGGGGAGGCTGCAGAAAGATTTAGACAGTTTAGGAGAGTGGTCCAAGAAATGGCTGATGAAATTCAACGTGGGCAAGTGCGAGGTCTTGCACTTTGGAAAAAAGAATAGAGGCATGGACTATTTTCTAAACGGTGACAAAATTCATAATGCTGAAGTGCAAAGGGACTTGGGAGTCCTAGTCCAGGATTCTCTAAAGGTAAACTTGCAGGTTGAGTCCGTAATTAAGAAAATAATGCAATGTTGTCATTCATCTCAAGAGGCTTGGAATATAAAAGCAGGGATGTACTTCTGAAGCTTTATAAAGCATTAGTTAGGCCCCATTTAGAATACTGTGAGCAATTTTGGGCCCCACGCCTCAGGAAGGACATACTGGCACTGGAGCGGGTCCAGCGGAGATTCACACGGATGATCCCAGGAATGGTAGGCCTAACATACGATGAACGTCTGAGGATCCTGGGATTATATTCATTGGAGTTTAGGAGGTTGAGGGGAGATCTAATAGAAACTTACAAGATAATGAATGGCTTAGATAAGGTGGATGTAGGGAAGTTGTTTCCATTAGCAGGGGAGACTAGGACCCGGGGGCACAGCCTTAGAATAAAAGGGAGTCACTTTAGAACAGAGATGAGGAGAAATTTCTTCAGCCAGAGAGTGGTGGGTCTGTGGAATTCATTGCCACAGAGGGCAGTGGAGGCCGGGACGCTGAGTGTCTTTAAGACAGAAGTTGATAAATTCTTGATTTCTCGAGGAATTAAGGGCTATGGAGAGAGAGCGGGTAAATGGAGTTGAAATCAGCCATGATTGAATGGTGGAGTGGACTCGATGGGCCGAATGGCCTTACTTCCGCTCCTATGTCTTATGGTCTTATGGTCTAAGGGGACAACATTCACCTCTCTCCAGTCTTCTGGCACTATTCCTGTAGACAGTGAGGACATAAAGATCAAAGCCAAAGGCTCTGCAATCTCATCCCTCGCCTCCCAAAGAATCCTAGGATATATCCCATCAGGCCCAGGGGACTTGTCTATCCTCAGGCTTCTCAAAATTTCTAACACATCTTCCTTCCGAATATCTACCTCCTCCAGCCTACCAGCCTGTATCGCACTATCCTCCTCAACAACATGGCTCCTCTTCTTTGTGAACACTGAAGAAAAGTATTCATTTAGGGCCTCTCCTATATCTTCAGACTCCATGCACACGTTCCCACTATTGTCCTTGAACGGCCCTAACTTCATCTTGGTCATTCTTTTATTCCTCCCATAAGTGTAAAAAGCCTTGGGGTTTTCCTTGATCCTGCCCGCCAAGGGTTTCTCATGCCCCCTCCTAGCTCTCCTAAGCCCTTTCTTGAGCTCCTTCCTAGCTATCTTGTATCCCTCAAGTGCCCTAACTGAACCTTGTTTTCTCATCCTTACATAAGTCCCCTTCTTCCTCTTGACAAGACATTCAACCTCTTTTGTAAACCATGGTTCCCTCACTCGACCATTTCCTCCCTGCCTGACAGGGACATACATATCAAGGACACGCAGTATTTGCTCCTTGACCAAGCGCCACATCTCAATTGTGCCTATCCCTGACAGCTCCTGTTTCCATCTTATGCTCCCCAATTCTTGCCTAATCGCATCGTAATTACCCTTCCCCCAGTTATAAACCTTGCCCTGCCATATGTTCCTATCCCTCTCCATTGCTATAGTGAAAGTCACCGAATTGTGGTCACTATCTCCAAAGTGCTCTCCGACAACCAAATCTAACACTCGGCCCGGTTCATTACCCAGTACCAAATCCAATGTGGCCCCGCCTCTTGTTGGTCTATCCACATATTGTGTGAGGAAACCCTCCTGCACACACTGGATAAAAACAGCCCCATCCAAACTATTCAAATTATAGTGGTTCCAATTATTATTTGGAAAGTTAAAGTTACCCATGACAACTACCCTGTGACTACCGCACCTATCCAACATTTGCATTGCAATATTTACCTCCACATCTCTGTTACTGTTTAGGACCTGTAGAAAACTCCTAACAAAGTGACCATTGCTTTCCTATTTCTAACTTCAGCCCACACTATCTCAGTAGACAGATCAACCTCAAATTGCCTTTCTGCCGCCATTATACTATCCTTGATTAACAATGCTTCTCCTCCTCCTCTTTTACCACCTTCCCTAATCTTACTGAAACATCTAAACCCCGGAACCTCCAACAACCATTCCTGCCCCTGTTCTATCCACGTCTCCGTAATGGCCACAACATCGTAGTCCCAGGTACCAATCCATGCTTCAAGCTCACCAACCTTATTCCTGATGCTCCTCGCATTGAAGTAGACACACTTCAAACCACCTTCATGCCTGCAGGTCCACTCTTGTGATCTTGGTACCTTCCTCAGTACTGCACTACCCTCAACTTTCCGAACTCCAGCAACGCTATCTCCTGGACTACAAATCAGTTTCCCATCCCCCTGCCAAATTAGTTTAAACCCCCCCCGAACAGCTGTAGCAAATTTCCCTCCCAGGATATTGGTACCCCTCTGGTTCAGGTGTAACCCGGCCTGTTTGTATAGGTCCCACCTTCCCCAGAATGTGCTCCAATTATCCAAGTAACTGAAACCCTCCCTCCTACACCATCCCTGTAACCACGTGTTTAACTGCACTCTCTCCCTGTTCCTCATCTCGCTAGCACGTGGCACTGGCAACAAACCAGAGATGACAACACGGTCTGTCCTGGCTCTCAGCTTCCACCCTAGCTCCCTGAATTCCTGTTTTACATCCCCATCCCTTTTCCTACCTATGTCGTTGGTACCGATGTGTACCACAACTTGTGGCTATTCCCCCTCCCCCTTAAGGATCCTGAAAACACGATCAGAGACAACACGGACCTTGGCACCTGGGAGGCAACACACCAACCGTGAGCCGCTATCGTTGCCACAGAACTGCCATCTGTACCTCTAACTATAGAGTCTCCAATAACTAATGCTCTCCTGCTCTCCCCCCCTTCCCTTCTCTGCACCCTTAGCCCTGCATATGGAAACCTAATTATATTGTACTCTGACTGATGAAAAATCAACCTCCTGAAACCTCAATTATGTTTCCTTAGCCACAGAAGCTGCTTGACCATTTCCAGAATTTTCATTTTTTATTGTACTTTAACTGTTTGCAATAAAATACCTGAAATGACTTGATGGCCTAATTTGGTTCATCAGCAGCCTCTATGACAGGATGCTTTACGAGTATTACCCATCACTCCAAAATCTTTTTCTTTTCTGGTGTGCACAGTTAACTACCCAATATGCACATGATTGTTGTTTTCTATACTAGTATAAACTATCTTATATTTTTCCACAATTAATTTGTGTCAGTCCTGAGCCAATTTATTTGATCTGAATAGATCAATTCTGCTTTCAGTCAGACATACACAAAAAAAATTCTGATGACAGGAAATTAACAGCCTAGCCAACTTTTTAAATATTTGGTTCTATGACTAATACTTTGTTATATAAAAGTTTATTATAATGTATGGGTCATGCACAAATGTTTAGATAATTATTGAACAAAAGGCCAATTTCCCCAACTCATCCATCCTTGAAAGCAACCAAGTGAGAGATAAACCAATTTCAGGTGCAACATGAAATTTGATATACCCAGGTTAAATAGGAAAAAAAATTGGAGATTACGACTGAGTAGAATATAAAACATTTTATTACTTTTAGAACACAGGAACAAACATATTTCAAAATTATTCAACTGCAATAGTTAACCACTCACCAATGCCTCTATCCTTGGACAGTGAATGGACAACTGAATCAACGTGTTGTCTGTAATCTATGGAAGGAGACATATTAGTTATTAAAACTACCAAAAGGGGAGGAAAATGACCAGTCTCCGACCAACGCATTTTTGTCCATTCACTTAATCTATACATGTCCCTTTCTAACTTTCAATTTCAAAGTGCACAAATTACTATATGTCTCCCAGCTTTGTGTCATCTGTAAACTTGGATAAATATGGTCAAAAGTACCCATTTGTGCCAATTTTCTATCTCCAGCCTCCAAACCAACTTCCAGTCCATGCTGCAATTCCAACATGTTGCCAATTATCTCTTATGCAAACATTATGAAATGCCTCTTGGGAAGTCATCCTGGGATAACATCTATGAACACTCCCTTATCCACTGTGCTGGTGAAATACTCAAAAAATTCAATGAGGTTAGTTGGATATGATTCATCCGCCACAAATCTGTGCTGATTTTCTTTGATTAGCTCGCATTTCTCCAAGTCACTCCATCCCGAATGACAGATTGTAGTAACCTCCCTAAAATTGGTTTTATTTTGGCAGGTTTATAGTCAACAGTGCTAACCATTGTGCCACCCTGCCACATCGTCTTTTTAAGAAAACCCAACTGTGGCACCTGCATACCTTTTGTGGTGATTTGAAAATGTAATACTGTTGAAACCTGAATTCATCATCATGGCAAGAATAATAATCTTTATTGTCAAAAGTAGGCTTACATTAACACTGCAATGAAGTTACTGTGAAAAGCCCCCAGTCGCCACATTCCAGCGCCTGTTCGGGTACACTGAGGGAGAATTCAGAATGTCCACTTCACCTAACAGCACGTCTTTCAGAACTTGTGGGAGGAAACCGGAGCACCCGGAGGAAATGCACGCAGACACAGGGGAACCTGCAGACTCCGCACAGACAGTGACCCAAGCCGGGACTCGAATCTGGGACCCTGACGCTGTGAAGAAACAGTGCTAACCACTGTGCTACCATGCCACCCAATTCCCTCCTCAAAATAGTCTTCATTAAACATAATTTGGGGACAAGAATACTTTGTCCAGAACTGTCTGAAAAGGGCATCAGCTAACAACAGGTCCCACTTTGATTCCCAGTATTCCCACTGTGTGGGTAAAGTGAGGGTGGTAGGGAAGATGGGATTTGGGGAGGGGTGGAGGGGAAAATGAGAAAATGGCAGATGAATTGAACAGATCTTTTATATCTGTCTTCATTATAGGGATATAAATAACACCCCAGAAGTGTGCATCAAGAGGTGAAAGGGAGGGAACTTAATACAAATACAATCACCAGGGAAAGAGTAATGAGAAAATTATTACAATAGCTGACAAGTCGCTACACCTGATGGACTGCAAGTAGCTGCTAAGCTCGTAGATGTGTGGGTTTCAACTTTCCAGAATTCCCGAGATTCTGGGAAGGTCCCACCAGATTGGAAAATAGGGAATGTGCCTCCTCTATTCAAGACAGGAGAGAGACAGAAAACAGGAAACTACAGGCCAGTTAGCTTAACATCTGTCATAGGGAAAATGCTAGAATCTATGATTAAAGAGATTATAGCAGGGCATTTAGAAAATCCCAATACAATCGGGCAGAGTCAACATGGCTTTGTGAAGGGGAAATCATGTTTGAGTAATTTATTAAAGTTCTTTGAAGAAGTAACAAGCAGCGTGAATAAAAGGGAACCTGTGAATGTGGTGTACATAGATTTCCATGAAGGCAGTTCATAAGGTGCTACATTTTACCACACAACATAAGAGCTCATGGTTTAGGGGTAACATATTAGCATGATTAGTTAGCGAACAGAAAACAGGGAATCAATGTAAATGAGTCATTTTCGGATTGGCAAGATTTAACGAGTGGAATGCCACAGTGCTGGGGTCTGAACTAGTTACAACCATATTAATGGCTTGAATGTTTGGTGGCTAAATTTGCTGATGACACAAAGATAAGTAGGAAAGTAAGTTGTGATGAGGAGGTAATTTATCTATATCTCCTTGCACACTCACTTGAGTGGGAAACATTTGGCAGATGGAGTATAATGTAGGGCTTGTTCACTCTGGCAGAAAGAATTTTTAAAAAGCATGAGGGAAGAGATTGCAGAACTTGAGGTATAGAAGGATCCCAGCGTCCTCGTATATGAATCATAAAAGGTTAATATGCAGGGGCAGCAAGTGATTAGGAAGGCTTCACAGCGCTAGGGTCCCAGGTTCGATTCCCGGCTTGGGTCACTGTCTGTGCGGAGTCTGCACGTTCTCCCTGTGTCTGCGTGGGTTTCCTCCTGGTGCTCCAGTTTCCTCCCACAAGTCCTGAAAGACATGCTATTAGGTAATTTGGACATTCTGAATTCTCCCTCCGTGTACTCAAATAGGCACTGGAATGTGGGGACCACGGGCTTTTCACAGTAACTTCATTGCAGTGTTAATGTAAGGCTACTTGTGATAATAAAGATTATTAAAATTAAAAAGGAATATCATCATTTACTGCAAGAGGAACATAATATAAAGTAGGGATGTTTAGCTACAATTATATATGGTAAGACCTCATCTAGAGTACAGTGAGCAGCTTTGGTCTCCTTATTTAAGGACATAAATATATCAAAAGCAGCTCAGAGACGGTTCACTTGACCGATTCTTGGAATTAGGGGGTTATCCCATGAAGAAAAGGGTAGACAGGTTGGGCCTGTCTCCATTTGGAATTTAGAAGAATAAGAGGTGATCTTCTTGAAACATATAACATTCTGAGGGAACTTGACAGGGTGGATGCTGAAAAGACTGAAAAAGACTGAGATGAGGAGAATTTTGTTCTCGGAGAGTATTGAGTCTTTAGAACTATCTTCCCTAGAGACTGGTGGAGACAGAATCACTGGATATTTTTAAGGTTGAATTAGACAGATTCTTGAATGATAAGAGAGTTAAAAGTTAGAGGGTCGGAAGGAATGTGGAGTTGCGACCACAATCAGATCAGCCATGAGCTTATTAAATGGCGAAGCAAGCTTGAGCGGCTGAATGGATTACTCCTGCTCCTGATTTGTACGTTTGTATATAGCAGAATTATACATTAGAAGATGGGAAAATAAATGGGACAGTTGTTTTGACTTGGCTTCAGAATAGTAACTACAGTTCAGGTAGAATATGTTCGTTATTTTTTTCAGAATTTGCAAATGCAATGTTTTAGCAAAGATTACAATTATCTAGGAATATGTTAGGCATCCAGGCAATGTTATGGAAAGGAGTACAGTTACGTACTGACGGCATAAACAACTTTCCAGTCGATATTGTGAGGGTTTCTCCAATTCTGTTCCAATAATGTATTAACCCAAATGCCAAGAAACCTTATGCACTAACGTGTTTTCTTTCAGTGTAAAATTATGAAAAATTCTGTACTGTGGAAAATACCCAGAGGAATTGGGTTAAAATTGTTCAAAACTAATCACCACTACAAGAGCACATCAATGATTAGTCAGGGCGACACACGGCACAGTGGTTAGCACAGCTGCCTATGGCACTGAGGCTCTGGGTTCGAATCCCGGCTCTGGGTCACTGTCCGTGTGGAGTTTGCACATTCTCCTCGTGTCTGCGTGGGCTTTGTCATGATATGCACTCATGCACATGAGATACAGACAAGCAGTGAGAGACACCCAGTACAGCCAATCAATACACAGGGCAGAACACAACCAATCATCAGGCAGAACAATAGTGGTCTCCCACTATAAAACACACGAGGCATCAACACTTTGCCTCTTTCCACTGGTGACAACTGGAGTGATAGCCAGGGAATACATATCAGTTAGCATCTTCTACACGTGGCTCAGAGCTAGTCTGGTCTAGTTAGTTATAGTAAGCATGCTTAGATTAGTAGAGTGTCAAAACCACAGCGAACTGTGTGCACTGCTTAACAAGTTCAATAAAGCGTATTGAACCAACACCAAAGTTTGGAGTCTACTTTCAAGTACAGCTGCATCCAGTTGCAGGCCGTGTTACCCCAGGGTGATTAACACGACAGGCTTCACCCCCACAACCCAAAGATGTGCAGGTTAGGTGGACTGGTCATTCTAAATTGCCCCTTAATTGGAAAAAAAATAATTGGGTACTCTAAATTTAAAAAAAAGGAATCCTGTGGAAAATAACTCACTTCCTGATTCTCAAAAGCCTGTCCACCATCTACAAGACACAAATCAGGAGTGTGATGGAGCACTCTCCACTTGCCTGGGTGAGTGCAGCTCCAATGACACTCAAGAACCTAGACACCATCCACGACAAAGCAACTTGCTTGATTGGCACCCCATCCACAAACATTGACTCCCTCCACCGTTGCTGCACAGTGGCAGCAGTGTGTACCATCTACAAGATGCACTGCAGGAGCGCACCAAGGCTCCTTAGACAGCACTTTCCAAACCCATAATTGCTACCATCTAGAAGAAAGACTGCAAACTCATGGAAACAGCCCCCCCCCCCCATCCCAAGCCACTCTCCATGCTGACTTGGAGATATATTGACATTTTTTCTATTGTTGCTCAGTCAAAATACGAGAACTCTCACCCAAATAACACTCTGGAGGTACCTACATTTCATTGACTGCAGTGGTTCAAGAAGGGCAGTTCACCGCCACCTTCTCAAGTGCAATTAGGGATGGGCAATAAATGCTGGCCGAGCCAGCAATGCCCACATTCCATGAGTGAATTAACAAAAACATAGGTCAAAGCACAAAGTATGATTCAATACTGCTATGCAGTGCCACTGATTTAAAAAAAAAATCCCTGTTTTAGTATTAGCTTAGGATAGCTACATAGCAAACCTCCCATGAAGATAGCTAAAATACAAGCAGATACAAATGAACGTCAGACTTAAATTAAGTTCTTACCAGAATACACTCTTCCAGATCCATCTTTTCAAGGTCATGACAATTCTAAAATATAGTTCAAAACATTTATGTTACTTTCAATAATGTGTTATGGAAGCTACACATTTTCTGCACTGTACACATCATAGTATTCATAAAATGTTAAGTTTTGCATATACTATTTTGATCCTACTTGATTCAAAATCAGAGTTACACTGACAGTCTATTAGGGCATAAAAAAGAGCCAAACACTGAAGTTCATTTCTCGAGGGATAGAATTCAAAAGCAGGGATGTTAAACAGAATTGGTTAGATCAGGCTGAGTATTGTCTTGGTTTCCATATTATAAAAACTATATAGAGGCACCGAAAAAGGTGCACTAAAGATTGACAAGGATGATACCAGAGTTGAGAGGTGTACACATCAGGAAACTCTGAACAGTTTGTTTTTTTCTAGAAAAGAGAAGTCCAAGTTCTCTGATAGATGTCTTTTAGATTATGAAAGAGTAAGGTATAGAGATATTTTGACAAATGTGAAAGCCCAAAACTCGAGGTCATAAACGCAAATTAGTCACCATTAAATCCAATAGGGATCAGGAGAAACCTTTTTACTCAAGGAGTCGTAAGAATGTAGAACATGCTATTACAGAAGTAATTGAGGTGAATATAATGCATGCACTTAAGGGAAAACGAAATAAGTACATAAGGGAGAAAGGATTAGAAAGGTATGATCTCAGGCTTAGATGAGGTAAGCTAATGTAGAGCATGTATGCCGGTATAGACCAGTTGAGTCGAATAATCGGTTTGCTTACAGTACACAATATATGTAACAATTTACAGGACTATTTAATCTTTAAAACAAAATGTTCAATTTTCATTCTTTGAAGTAAAGGCACTGTTCACATATAACAGATTTGACAATATCTGTGAGGTCACTGTGCGTAAGGAAATCAGAGGATTTCTCAAAGATGTTTTGATATGCTATCATGACATTGAAAACATTATAGATGCAATTTCTCTCCCAATTCTACACAGTATTCAAAGCAGTCATATCCTTGAGACAGCAATTTATTTTGACTTCCAAATTTCAATTGCAGTTACCTCCTGAAATTTCCGATGGGGTAAACAGATAACAATATGGTATGTGCAAGCTGTCGACTGGAACAATGAAAATGACACTACATGCTAGATCATTTTTCTTGGTATTTTCCATACATTGTTGGAGTGCATCCATGCGATGAATTGCTTTTAAGTTCAGTCACTTGTTATGTAGGTGAACACAGCATCCGCTGCCATTTCGTACACAATATTCCACAATCTGAGCTGAACGATGTGATCTTCACTGTGCAAGGACCTTGGATTAACGTTTATGTTTGACTGGTGGAAAGATGAATAGAAAGAAGGGATTATCAATTCACGTGGATGGAAATAACTTCAGTAGGAATCTTGGATGGGATCTAAAACACGATAGAACAGCTTGGGCTAGGAAGGATTTTATGTCACAGGAGTCGAGAGGTTCAAAAGATGAAAATAAAGGTCCCAAGGAGAATTCAGTGGCAGTCATAGAATTAAGGTTTTAGACTCTTACAATGCAACATAAATTAGGTGATATTCAGGAACTGCATTATGGAGAGCACTAATTACTATACAAAAAAATGAAGACTAGTTTCTGTCACAGGTCTACATTATGCTAAATATTAAGATCAAAGAAAACACCTATTGATAGGCTCAACTCATTTCACAACTGAAAAACAAGTACCAAAGGAAAGACCATCATCCTAGAAATATTTTTCTCAAGTCACGCGGCACTTAATTAGGCAAAACAGTACCTTCACTGTGCAAAGGTGATATCAGATGAGAGTTTTATAATGTTAGAAAGCCTCTCAAGACCTAGTTTGCAAGGTGAACACAGATTACCAGAATTAGCATCATCTTTTCTGATTTTCGAAAGAACCAAAATCAGTGAAAGGGATGATATGTCCTTGAGAAATAATAGAGTTGATGACAGATGATGCAAAAAGACTGCTGGATAATTCCAAGTCCTGAAACGACCTGGATCATCTCTCATTAGGCTGCATAATGGAATATCTCATGAATTGGCGGCTATGTAGTCCATTCCAGTTCAATTTTGTCCCGAATGTTATCCTTTGGTCATAACACCAATATTCATTTGTTCTGTTCTGGGAACTGGGAATTGTCTGAACAGATGGTGATTTCACTTGAACCATAGATTGAAAGTGGCTGAGAAACGAAGATGTCACTCAAGGTACAGTCCACTGAATTATGTGCATTCTGTGTCCAGTGGTATTTTGACCAAATAACGTATCTATATTTAACAAAGTCAAACACCTTGTTGAAATGATCACTTTGGCTCCATTTATAAACTCCATCACCAAACAATCCCTTGCGTCAAAGTTGGCGATGGTTCTGTCTGTACATCTGAAGAATGTTTTGAGTTGAATCACCAAATGAGATCCTGAGCTCCATCTACGGTCGCTGGGGTAATGGAAGCATGTTGAAGCATAACCAGGTAGACACTTTGACTGCTCGAGTGAATCTCATTAGTCTCGACCTGACACTATGAAAATAGCTACTGCAATAGACCATGAACTGTTGCATGCCAATAATAATAATACTCTTTATTAGTCTCACAAGTAGGCTTACATTAACACTGTTACTGTGAAAGTCCTCTAGTAGCCACACTCCGGCGCCTGTTCGGGTACACTGCCGGAGAATTCAGAATGTCCAATTCACCTAACAGCACGTCTTTCGGGACTTGTGGGAGGAAACCAGAGCACCCGGGGGAAACCCACGCAGACACAGGGGAACCTGCAGACTCCGCACAGACAGTGACCCAAGCCGGGAATCGAATCTGGGATCCTGAAGCTGTGAAGCAATAGTGCTAACCACTGTGCTACCATGCTGCCCAATTCCCTCCTCAAAACAGTCTTCATTAAACATAATTTGGGGACAAGACTACATTGTCCAGGCCCGTCTAAAAAGGGAATCAGCTAGCAACAGGTCCCACTTTGATTCCCAGTAAGATTTATCATATTTAATAAAGTATTTAAATTTCATGATCTCACCCTTTCGTATAGAACATAAGAATTAGGAGCAGGAGTAGGAAATTCAAGTCCCTTGAGCCCACTACGCTATTCAATACGATCATGGTTGATCTCTGCATGGCTTCAACTCCATGTTCCTGCCTGTTCTCCACAACCCGTCAGCCCATTACTAATTAAAAATCTGTCTATCTTCTCCTTAAATTTACTCAAAGTCCCAGCGTTCACTGCACTCTGGGGTAGTGATTTACACAGATTCACCACCTTTTGAGAGAAGTAATTTCTCCTCATCTGTTTTAAATCTGCTACCCCTTATCCTAAAACTATGAGGTCTCGATCCAGGTTACCCCACACGAGGAAGCATCCACTCCACGTTACTTTTTCAATATCTTTTATCATCTTATATATTTCAATTAGATCTCCTGTCATTCTTCTAAACTCGAGAGAGTATAGGCCTAAACTGCTCAATTTCTCTTCATAAGACAAATCCCTCATCTCTGGGATCAATTTAGTGAACCTCCTCTGAACTGCATCAACATTCCTCCTCAAATAATGCCTTGTACAGTGCTGACTTTTCTATTCTATCCTTTAGCTATAAAGGCCAAAATTCCATTTGCCTTCCTTGTTACCTGCCATACCTGAATCCTAATTTTCTGCGATTCATGCGCAAGGACACCCAGGTCCCACTGCACCGAAGCACTCTGTTTCTCTCCGTTTAGCTGACAAGGTGCCGTTCCATTTTTCCGACCAAAATGGATAACCTTACGCATATCCATGTTAAACTCCATCTGCCAAATTTTGGCCCACACACCTAACCTATCTATTTGCATTTGTAAATTTCTTACTTCCTCATTGTAACTTCCTATCCCACCTATTTTAGTGGCATCTGCAAATTTAGCTATAATACCTTCTATCCCTAAAGTCAATAATATATTTTGTAAATAGTTGGGGCCCGAGGACCAAACTCTGTGGCACCCCACTAGTTACATCTTGCTAACCAGCAAAAGATCCATTTATACCAACTGTCTGCCTTCTGTTGGTCTTCTGTCCAAGCTAATAAATTATCCCTAATCTTATCTTGTGTATTCACCTTTTACGCAGTACCTTATCAAATGCCTTCTGTAAGTCCAGATATACTACATCTACAGGATGCCCATTATCCACTTGGCTTGTTACATCTTCAAAGAACTCTAACAAATAAGTCAAACACGATTTATGCTTCATAAAGCCATGCTGACTGATAGATTGCTTTCTGACTTTCTAAATGTCCTGTTATTACTTCCTTAATAATGGATTATAACAATTTCCCAATGACAGATGTTAAACTAACTGGTCTATAGTTTCCTACTTCCTGCCTCCCTCCCTTTTTGAATAAGGGTATTACATTAACATTTTTCCAATCACTGGAACTTTTCCCGCATGCAGGGAATTTTGGCATATTATATCTTTCACCGACCTGTGCCTTCCAGCCCCACCAACACACTTTGTCCTTCTGACTCAAGCATCCTACCAATCTTCCTTCACTCCACAATTGACGGCTGTCTCTTCTGCTCTCAAGGCTCCACACTCTCGGATTCCATCCTTAAATCCTTAGCCTCTCCACCTGAAAACCCATCTCTAACCAACTTTTTGGTCACCAATTCTAATTATTTCTTTGTTTGGTTCAGCATTCTATTTTCTGAAATAATGCTTTTGTGAAGCACCCAGGGATATTTTCCTTTGTTAAAAGGTACTGCCTAAAGGCAAGATTAGAGTTGCATCAGTTGCTGGAAGCTGCTGTCAATAGTGTCTTTCAAGGAATCCAACACAAGCTAGTCATGTACACGAGGGTGTAAGCATTGTAACAATAAAAAGCCGACATTTAAAGAAGCATTTAGTGAATATCATAGAGGCAAAAGAAAGAAGGTCACAATTCTAAAGGAGCCTCTTGAAACTTGGAAACTGCATCTAAGTTGATCAGGTAAACGGGTCTACTATAGCTTGGGGCCTAGCAATTGAATGATCTGAACCATTATTGCCTCCCTGAACTTCACTTTTCTGAGGAATGTCAACCATCTGAAATATAAAATGAGGTGGATTCCTCATCGTATTTTGGGATCTATTAAATTCCACCTGCTTCTTAGTATGGAAAAGCCAATTTTATATTAACTGATGCAATGTGCAGCAGAGCTGCAAGAATTGCCACTAGTTCAAGATTCCCAACGTTGTTGGAGTGAAGAACTGCCCAGAAATATGTATGTTCAAATTTGACTACGGTATATCCTCTGGTAAAAGTGCAAATGTCCACTCGCTTCATTTCATCGTCTGGTTCCGGCTCTCACACGCCTTGAAAGATTTCTGGGGGCAAGGCCCTGATGTTAGACTAAGTGTTGTTCGATGGGAAAGTTCAGCAAAGCCAACTGCATCCTCCGATAGAAAAATTAATGGAATTAAAATCTCGAATCAATAATGCCAAGAAAAATCTGCACCATATTTCGGCATGGAGCCCTAGATAGCCAAAA
This sequence comes from Scyliorhinus torazame, assembly GCF_047496885.1. Lineage (NCBI taxonomy): Eukaryota > Metazoa > Chordata > Chondrichthyes > Carcharhiniformes > Scyliorhinidae > Scyliorhinus > Scyliorhinus torazame. The sequence goes on along the minus strand of NC_092717.1, from coordinate 53,343,200 downwards.
CCTAAGCAGAGCTAGAAACTGGGAGAGTGCCAAAGATCTGCAGTGAACTTGAGAAGAGGGCTTTGAACACACCCAGAGGATCAACATCTAGGAGGGTGACCACCACCAACCTTTGGGGTATAGAAAGAAAAGAAGGATGAATCAAAGCTGTACCATGCTAATAGAGAAACCCATGCTAAATCAGGCAATTGTCATGTCCTGATCAGCATAAATAAATGTAACAGTTGCACCATGAACTCCCATTGAAGTTGATGATATTAAGTTCAATAAATGAAGCTTTCTCTGGTGAGCATAAGCTCAAAATGTTCAAACAGATGTAGAGTAATATATCTCATGCTTTGAGGAGAATCAGTCTAAAAAGTAAAAACAGAAAATGCCGGAGTTATCTATGGCATTTGCCATGGCACCTGTTGGAACAAAAGTAAATTCAGAACAATGACAGAGTGGTGAATACCAATTGATACCACACCTGAACAACTGTTCACAAATGCAGGAAGAGAATAATTTGGCAGAATAATGCCGATGAATGTACCACTGGTGCAGGGAAAAGTAAACTGGAGTCTCACAGGTTTGGTTCTCAACATATTGTGCAGTAGTAGCAAAGTTCACATATACAATGCTTCCAATGTCATGACCATGTTAAAATTTCAACGCTATCCAATTTATCCTGAGTGATACTGACACAGATGCTTTTTACTGACACAGATGCCTATTTACTCCATGAGTGATGTGGAGGTTGTCATGACTAAGGAAAAATTCAATGGCTCTATTTTAGTAAATGGCATTCAAACACAATAACTAGCACCTGTAAAAACCAAGAGTGTGTATCCCAAAAAACTTACCCTCGCTAAAACTGTAAATCCAGCATCTGTCAAATGCGAACATCGTGCCACCTCCAAGATCCTGAAAGAAAACAGCACTCAAATTATTTCTAAACACAGTCCTCAACAGATTATAGGAGGGAAATTATTTTTCATCTGCACATTCTTTCTAATCAATGATGTGCTAGCAAAGTTACAACAATGTACAAAATGAAACAATTGGATTTCTGTGAGCAGGACTTAGTTAGCTGGTCATTATGAAGAAAAAAAATAGGTATTATTGAGCTCATTTTCACTCGCTATGCCAATGCACTTCAAACTTTCAGTAATTATTAGAGAGCATGTGAAACACATGCCTTTCTTATTATAATGTGGTTTCCCAACATATGGCCAACACAAGGTGAATAATAAAAGTACAGAATATTTTTCAATGTTATTTATCTTCTGCTCATTGCCCTAAGGTGCAACTATACAGTCTAACTTGCACTTGTCTGTGCAGAATTAACTTCAAGGAAGAATTTCCGGTGGCAGTACTGAAATTGCTCAGGAGTAGAATAGGCACTTTAATCATATAGAGAACAATTAAATCCAAAGTTTTATGATTCTAAACACTGCTTCACATTTGACTTAAGAAAGCATATATTTACTATTTACTCAGAATATTTCTTCAACCCAAATTCCAAAAACAACATTAAACCACAAATCAGAAAATCCAACAATGGGCATGATTTTCCGAACCCATTGTGCCCAGCGCTGATCCCATTGTGCCAGGTAAATAGCGGGAGGTGCCAAAATCGAGATTTGTGCCAGGTGCAAACCATTTTGAAATTCATCCGGTCCATTCTCGATGGCGAGATCAGGACCTCGCCCAAAGGTGGAGAGAAACTCATTAACATTAAGCCTAATTTGCATTCATTTCAATCTCATTAAAGAGATTGAAGTTGAACGTTACGGCCTCCTGGGAGTCACCCGACTCCCCAGCGAGAAGTCACATGGGCGTTGTTTAGTACTCCTCTACAAAACGGGAAGCTGGTGCAATGGTTACCGAGCATGCAGCTCAAGGGTACCAGTCCTTAGGGGAGTGGGGTCCTTCTGAGGGGATGGTCGGGATGCTCCAAGTCAGGGGGTCACCTCTGGCCGGGGTGGGGGGGCATTGTGTCTGTGAGGCCTTCAAGCCATGTAGCTTCTGTCATGAAAATTTATTTCAGCCCCTTTCACTGTGAGCAGCCTCTAGCTTCACAACAGAAGCCTGTCTCAAATGAGGGATTAGCCTGGTTAGTTGTGAGAGAACTTCATGGTCCTGAACTCTCAAATGTCTGCTTGAAGGAACAGGTACCCTATCTGAAAGGATGATGAGTGAACTGGGTGCCCTGCAACCTTTGATGCCTGAACACTATATCTGTACTCTAGGAGTGTCAGCACCATAGAGGCAGCTGCCAACAATCAAACACTAAAGAGCAGAGCTTCATCACTGAGGACCCTCTTGCGGATAAAGGGTAAGTGTCTGGAGACGCTGAGCATGAGCTCCCTAATGTTGCTGGCAGAGAACTAGAGTTCCTGATCTGGCCAGAAATGAGTGTGCAGAGCATAGTTTGCAAGCACAACTGGTTCGCTGGATGGCACTCAGAAAGAAGGCTGGACAGTGATGATAAGAGTGGGGGAGGCTTACGGGATAGAAGGGTGCCGGGATGGAAGACCTAACTGATCATCGGTCTCTCTCCTTCTCCATTGCTTCCAGAAACAATAATGATTAGTGTTGATCCCGCAGTAGCTGCTTGTCGTGCTTGTCACAGCCGAGGCAGGCAGATGCCGAAGAAGGCAGCAAGACCAATGTAGGCTGGAGACAGCATCTCATTGGCAGCAGGCTATCGCAGCCCTGAAGATCCTGCCGCCCATTAGGCTGAAGAGGGGGCCAGAAGGGGAATGCAGTGACATGCCACGAGTACAGGAGTCGTTGGTCCTTCAATGAACTGATGGACAGCATATGCCCGTGGGAGTCAGTGAAGGCATGCATGTAAATCTGTCAGTACCAAGGCATCCATGTTAATCTGTCAGTACCAAGGCATCAGGGAGTGTATATATTAACAGGAAGGGATTCCACTCTCTGAATGTCCAGATTGTTTACGACCATTGCAGAAGGATCATGTACGTGTGCGCCTGCTACCCTGGTAGTGTGCATGACAGCTACATACTCAGAGATCTGCAGTGTCTTCGAGGACCACCCCAGGATGATGAGCTGGTTCGTGGGGGACATCGCATACCAGCGGAGGTCGTGGTTGGTGACATCAGTGCAGAGGCCTGAGACCAAGGTGGAGACCCGTTGTAATGAGTCCCACAGTGCCACCAGAGTTGTCATTGAGCGGGGCATTGGGTTGCTCAAAATGCGGTTCCGCTGTTAGGACCGCTCTGTCGGGGCTCTACAGTACACACCACCAGAGCGTCTCCCGCTTTGTGGTGGTCTGCTGTGCCCTCCACAATCTGGCACAGCAGCAGGGCACCATGCTGGATGAGGAGGCGGAGGAGGAATATGCAGCCTCTTTGGAAGAGGACCAGGAGGAGCTGGAGGACAGGCGGTGGCAAGGACCTGACTTGTAACGAGGACCAGGGAGCCCCTCGGTGGCAAGGGCCCGACTTCTAACGAGGACCAAGGAGCCCCTCGTCATCAAGAGTCTCACGAGACAAGTCTGTGTCTGTCAGCTCAACACCCCTGTCCACACACGCACATCACTTCACCCCTTCCCTGACCACCCGACCCCCTTCTGCAAGGATCTATGTAACATCACTCCAGGGTGATGGGCCTTTTGGCACAGTCAGCAGATCACTATTCAGGCAGGAGAGTGATGATAACTTGCAGTGAGGACATTTCTGGTGCTCCTGAGGTTCTGATTAAGTCTGACTCCTGTTGTTCTGCTGACACCCATTCTCATGATAGAATCTGCATCGAGAGCTTCTGATCTTGGACCACTGTGCCAGGGGGGCTACGGGCAGGCCCGCTGTGAAGATTAAAGTGACAGAGGCTTCACAGGTATCAGGTGTGAGATTATTTTTAATGGTGAACATTTTAACGTTCCCCCCTAGCGATGGATAGAGACCTCACCAGTGCCCACTCAATGCTGCTCACTCTTCTTGATCCTCCATAGTCTATTGCTACGTCTAACCTTTTGGACATTAAAGTGGTGGCATTCTGCTGCCTTCTGCACCCTGTGGCCTTTTATGTCCTTGACGGTGGTCCTCTGGAGGGCATGGAGTTGGAGTGTCTCAGCCGACTTACCGGTGTCACAGGGCACCCTGTTCTGACCACTGCCCTTGAGATGTGCCGGTGTCAGAATGGGGCGCGGTATTCAGAAGACCTGGCCCTGGGATGGGCTCCAGCGCTTCCTCCTTCGAGCGGGACCGTAGGGCCCTGGGGGACTCCATGGGACGGAGAAACAGCTGGAGGCAGCATAGTGGCTAGCATTGCTGCCTCACAGTGCGAGGGATTCGGGTTCAATTCTGATCCCGGGTGGCTGTCCATGTGGAGTTCTCCCAGTGTCTGCATGGGTTTCCCCTGGGTCCTCCAGTTTCCTCCAAAAATTCAAAGATGTGCAGGTTAAATGGATTAGCCATCATAAATTGTCCCTTAGTGTCCAAAAGATTGGATGGGGTTATGGGGAAAGGGCAGGAGAGTGGGTCTGGATAGGATGCCCTTTCAGAGGGTTGGTGGAGACACGATGGGCTGAATGGCCTCCTTCTGCACTGTGGGGATTCCATGAGTGAGCGCCAGAAGCCTCTGAGTCACCTGGCACTGCCAGTCCTGGAGGCTCCCCATTGTCTGCACCATGGTCAGCAATGGTCCTCAGTGACTGAGCCATGCTCTGGAGTGTTTCAGCAATGTCCACCTGCGACTGGGACATGATGTCAAGGCCCTCAGCCATAGCCACCACAGACTGAGCAATGCCTTGGATACCATCACAGAAGCCGTATTTCAGCTTTCCACTGCAGTCACCACCCTAGCCTGGGTGTCATGCACTGCCGGCACCATCTCCTGCACCTGAAGGCTTTAGTACTCTTCCAATCGGCTTTGCAGTTGCTGGAATGTCACTGACGCCCTCTCCTGAATGTCAGGTCTGTGGCCTATCATCTGCATCGGCTTTGGGAGAACCTTGTCCAGAGGCTCAACACCCAGCTGAGTCCTGAGTTCCAGTAGATCTCCGACTGTTGTCTCCATTGGAGGTTCCTGCCCCCACCTGACCATTATCCGCAGCTGTGTGGTGCTCACCAGATAGTGCCCCCAAAGCCTGTCTACTAATGTCAGCCACCGAGGTGTGTGTCTCTGCACCAGTGGAAGGTGCGGGTGGAAACTGTGACTTATTGTCAGTGTTCTCCTTGGAACTCTCCCCGAGGTGTTCTCTTGGGTGGCAGATTGGGGGGGCCGGTGGGTCCAACTCCGGATGGCCCGGCTTCATCAGATGGTGATTTTGCAAGACAATGGACACGTGGTCAGTGAAAGGGAAGGATAATTTTGTGTGACATCAACAACTCACTTGAGACAGTTCGGCCGGGATTCTCCCTTCCGGGGACTAAGTCCCCACGCCGGCGGGAAAACCGGCATCACCGACTCCGGCGTCAGCGGGCCCCCAAGGTGAGGAATTCTCACCAATCTCGGGGGCTAGGTGGTTGCCGGAGGGGTTGGCGCTGCTCTAGCCGGTGGCGAAGAGACTGCACAAGTTCGCCCAAGCACGGAAACGCCTGCGTGATTCCGCGCATGCGCAGACCGGCCGTTGTATTTTGGCGCATGCGCAGGGGGTTCTCTTCTCCGCGCCGGCCATGGCGGAGTCCTACAGGGGCCGACGCGGAAGGAAGAAGTGCCCCCACGGAACAGGCCCGCCCGCAGATCGGTGGGCCCCGATTGCGGGACAGGCCACCTTGGTGTGCCCCCTCCCCCCTCCCCCCCCCCCCCCCCCCCCCGGGGTCGGATCCACCCACGCCCCTGCGAGGACCGCCCACGCCTACTTACCTGGCAGGTCCCGTCTTGTGGGACCATGCGTAATCCACGCCGGTGGGACTGGTCAAAAACAGACAGCCGCTCGGCCCAACGTGGCCCGTAGTATCGGCGCGGGGGCTGCTGCCAACGGCCCCCGACCAGCATGGCATGAGTCCCGCCCGAAATATGGCACTGGAGAATACGGCAGCCAGCGTCAGGGCGGGATTCGTGCCGCTCCCCCGGGGATTCTCCAACCCAGCGGGGGTCAGAGAATCCCGCCTGTCATCTTTATAAAGGGGCAGTGTATTCTCACTTCTCTGGCTCAGGCCATCCTCATTGTTGATCACTGCTCTCTCCTCAGGCAACCCTGCCATCTCCAGGGCACATTCCTCATAGGGGGTGAAGATTCTGATCTCTGGCATCCCGCTGCTCCGTCCTTTACTTCTTAATGGGATATCTTCTCCTGTGGAGACAAAAAGAGGGCATTGTGATCTGCAGTCTTGATGGGTCGGGGGATCCATAGCAGGTGGCATGTGTGGGCAATGAACTCGACATGAAGGGGTTGTGATGGTGAGTACAGGGGGTTCTGAGATACAAGCTTAGAGATCAACGGTTGGGAGTGTACGAGGTGTCAGCCAATGGATTGATGGGGGGGTGTTTGGGAAATTGAAGGGTGGCAGGCAGGACTGATGCCAGCGGGGAGGTGTTAACTTACTTGCAAGAGGTCATTCCTCTTCTTCCTACATTGGACGGTAATCCTCCTGCCTGTACGAACTACAGCTGCCACTGCCTCCTAGGCAGTATTGGTGACAACGCTGCTAGTTCTCCAACCCCCTCAAGAGAACAGGGTGCCCCGCCTCTCATCCACAGCGTTGTGAAGCCTGGCCATGTCAGCATCCCCAAAGCGAGAGCAGATCTCCTCCGCACTGCCATCCTCGCATTTTGACTGGAAGTGAATGCTGAGGGAGCAGCTGAGACGTGAGTCAAGCGAATCAGATTGCGAGGGAGTAAGGCATGGCGAGATTCATGTGGGGGCTTGTTTTTTTCACCAGGTGTGGGTGAATATAGGGCGATCTCACCATTACAGCTGATACAGAACACCCCACCAAACTCGTCCAAAATGACACTGTCATTTTTTGGGGTGAATCGCATCCAATAAGCCTTTAAAGTTTATGTGCTTTGTAAACATACTTGAAAGGGATGCAATTATGAAACCAATATTAAAGTTTTTTGGATATAAATTACCATGCTATTTAACACTGAGTAAATAGCAAGTGGAATAAAGCAGAGCGTGCAAAGTAGGTTGGGAAATCTCTAGTGAGTTCCGAGAACCAGAAAGGCTCAGGGCGGGGAAGTCAATACACTTCCAGGTGCCCTAAACCACAATGATGATGATGGTGGACTTAGATGCTGAGTTGATGAATTTTAGCTGGAGCATCGGTAGAGGTACTACTGGTCTCAGTCATTGAAGGTCCAGGGATGGTGGGAAACAGATCAAAAAAACACCTGGCGGTCCCACTCAGGTGATTATAATTAAGTGTTGAAAAATGCCACCCCAGATCTTTAACTGCAAAGTCCCACACAATCACCCTGGGCACCATCGTTGACCTGTAAATTAATTAGAAGAGTCATATCAACAAGAAAAAGGCAGAGGCCAGGTACTCTACAATGAGTGATTCAACACCCAACTCCTCCACATCGCTCCACTTTCTGAGAGGCTCAATTCAGGTGTGTTGAAATATTCACCTCTCATCTCATGGCAGCACCAACAACATTAAAGAAGTTTGACACCTTGATCAGTTTGCCAGTCAGAGTTCAATCTCCAATCCTAATGCATCCTCTACAGAATAAGCAGCAGCAATTTACCAAGCTTACTTAACAATACTTCCCAGCCCTGCAAACTCTACCACAAAGAGCAGGAGCAACAACTCCATGTTCACACCATCACCTGAAAGTATTCCCTCCAGGTTTCACTTCATCCTGATTGGCACATTGTTACTGGGTTAAAATCTTGGAATTCCCTACTCAACATCATCATGGAAGCATCAACACCACAAAGGTTACACTGGTTCAAGGAAAAAAGCCACAACTAACTTCTCATGGCAACTCACAATGAGTAATAAATATGATTTTCCAGCACCACCCACATCCTGAGAACGACAAATCTATATTGCACAATATACTGTGGCCAAACACCAGTTGAGCACAGGCAAGAAATCAGCTGAGAAATAATACATTGTTGAAAAGCATCCAACAGCTCTTATCAAGCTAAACAGATGATTAATGTACTGAAGGAACTACTGGAAAGTTGATGGCATCTGTGAGAATATACCTCAGTAAGATTTATAAGAAAAAGGCGGAAAGAAGAAAAATGGGGGGGGGGGGAAAAGACCAATTTGCATCTAATGATTAGGGAACTAACTAAAGATCCTTTCTTACAGTTATCTGTCTTTAGTTACATGTCTTTTTTTAAAATAAATATTTTTATTCTCTTTCTTTTTCACATTTTCATCCAAATTTACACTCACCAACAATCAACGGTAACAAATACAATGTCAATCCCCTGGTCAACAATTCCTTCCTTCCACCAACCCCCAAACAACCCTCAACATTTTAAATACAAACATCAAAGAAAAGGATTCAGGAATCCACCAACCACCCATACATAGTCACCAACAACCTACATAGTCCAATCCCACCCACCCCCCATTTAGTTACATGTCTGATGCAAATGTTACCACATCTGCACAGTTTTACCAATATTAAAATAATTTTAGAAAATGCTGGACAATCTCAGCAGGTCTGACAGCACTGTTCTCTCTCTCTCACAATATGCTGTCAGACCTGCTGAGTTTGTCCAGCATTTTCTGTTTTTGTTTCTGATTTCAACATCTGCAGTAATTTGCTTTTATATTTAAATAATTTTATCCAAAAGAGCTAATCTTAACCATATGCACACAATGTTATTTAGCAACAAGAAAAAACAATTTGGTACACTCAATAAATTTATCTACCCTTGGTTTATCTAAATTCCATCTATTCAACACATCACCACATTCCTCAAACTCTTCTCTCTAATAATTAATTTGCTTCATCTCCCATTTGGACTTCAGGTTTCAGTGTCTCTTGAGTCATTTGTTCTACATTGCTCCTTTGTTATGTTCCAGAAAGCTAGTTGGTGAAGAATATAACTGGAGTCAATCTTTACAAATGTATTAGTATTTATTTACACATAGGCAGAACCGTGGCACAGTGATAAGCACTGCTATCTCACAGCACAAGGGACCCGGGTTCAATTCCGACCTTGGGTGACTGTGGAGTTTGCACTTTCTCCCCATGGCTGCGTGGATTTTCTCCGGGTGTTCCAGGAGTTCCTCCCACAGTCCAACCATGTGCAGGTTAGGTGGATTGGCGGTGCTAAAGAAAATTGCCCCTTAGTCTTCAAATATGTACAGATTAGGTGGATTTAGGAGGATAGGGTGGTGGAGTGGGTCTAAGTAGGGTGCTCTTTCAGAGGGTCGGTGCAGACTCTATGGGCCGAATGGCTTCCTTCTGCACTGTAGGGATTCTATGGACACACAATTACAGATTACAAGCTATCACCTCCTAACCCTAACAATCATAGTTTAAGTTTGTGTCTATTTATAGGGGCACAAGTGTAACCATTTAAAGCCCTCTGATCACACCTGCCTACAAGTAAACACAATTAATGTACAATTAGCACCCTTTACTGAAGAAAAGACTTGCTGATTCTGTCCATATTCTGGATTTTAGTTTCAAACTTACATTCCTTCCATTAAGTATTTAACCTACTTGATACGACTTTGCCAATTCCCTTCAAGATTTTGAAAACTTCAATTAGGTCATCCCAAAAATCTTCCATTTCCAAAGTAAGTGACTTAATTATACTTTTCTCATAACCACAACCCCAATTTACAATAAACAGAATCATAATTATTTCTGTACATTCTGAAGCACAGCAATCTAATTAAGTAAAGAACTGGATAAAGTATGCCTCATATAAATGTAAGCAGCAGTTATTGCAACTACGTGACAACTTTCTATGCTTCAACATTAGGGAACTTCTATAAAGGTGAACTCTACATTTGATGATCATACTCACTTGAGCCTAGGACAATTCAATCCCAATGCAGTTATGGAAGCATCAGTAATGTTTCCACATCCGGACACACACAGAAACTGGAGTTTATGGCAGCCTCTGCAAACACTTACTAATCCTTCATCTGTGATTTGCTTTGAAGGCAAACAGAATTAGAGGTTATTAGCTGCTTTAGAACATCAAGTTAGGTACAAAACGAATAAAAATCTGTTCTGCCACTAGCAATTTGACAGAATCAATCAGAAAAATTGTGGATAACTTGCTGAGAGCAACTAGAGTTGAGTGCTAAAAGATGTGCCTTAAGGATGGGGTCCCTCTCTAAAGCCAGGTGAACAAATGAAAACCAGTCAGTCCTAGGTTGAAGATTTGAGCAGATACTTGATTGAAATGGCCCCTCACAACCCAGCACTGGAAACTGTGCTGCTGAGTACGAGGTTGGAGATGCATAATAATATGCAACTAATGTTCTATCGACACTGCACCCTTGATCCACATTAGAAGGTGTCACGGTCACTGTTCAGTTGCCCATCCTTCTTTGGCTCTGATCCCCAAAAAGGAAGAAAGGTTAACATAGTGGTTAGTGCAAGGCCATTAATCTACAGCAATAACTTGCACGATGACCACATATGTGTTCTGGACATTCTTGCATTCTGCAAAATTCCTGATGAAAGGATCATACTAAAGATCTTGCAAAGATGAATAGGATTCATCTTTCTTATTTTTATTGATTTGTACTCAAAATCTTGAGCTGTAGCTGCAACACTGGCAGTTTTCCTGGCTGATCGTTCTAGTTCAACTATTACAGAAGAATGATTAGTATCTTTGGAGTTGCAATGCTCACAACAGCACATGAAGTGAGTGTGGTGATATGCATCACTGTAGATACACAAGGGGTTAATGCAGATACACTAGGACTAAATAAACACTAGAGGGAGCACCAGAGACATCATGACACACAGACATTCAACCCATAGGTCAGTAAGATAGGACACGACCAATGGGCAGTCAAGACACACCCAGAGGTGACACTACCACACGGGGGCTACCCATATAAAAGGACAGGGCACACATGCTCTTTCTCTTTCCATAGGCAACACTCAGAGAGACAGGGGCAGATCAGGAAGCATCACACCCACCGCATGGATTAGAGCAGACTGGTTAGTTAGATTGAGTTACTATAGCAAGATTAGCAGGAGAGTCAAACTCAAGTAGGAGAATTGTTAACTGTTCAATAAATGTGTTAAACCTATCTCCAAGTCTGAACCTTCCTTTGTCAGAGCATACATCAAGGAAGCAGCTTATGCTACTTGAAGAAGAATAACACAACAGTGAGGAGTTTACAAAGCTAGTTTGGTGCAATGCACAACAAGAGACTGTAGTGTAGGATTCTAGAGCAGTAACTAATATTATGAAGGAGTTCCCTCTTGCAAGATGTCATTTCTTGGCAAAGGTAAGTTTGACCAAATTTAATATCAAAAGGCATTTATTGCAACCTTAAGACTGGGCAAATGTCTTGTAACAAACCTTCAGAAGGTTGAAGCAGAGTCACTAGGCAGTATTCTAATCAATAACTATGCGACACTGAAATATTCCAAATGTTGATTTTTTTTTTTTTTACATGCAGGAGCAATGGAGACCAAGGTAGTTGTCAAATAAAACAGATCCTTATGTCAAATAGTCAAACAAGAGTTATTAAAAAAGTATCAAGGAAACAAGAGGACTGTTTTAGGGTTCTTAGTCTTGTGGATCAGGTATACCCTTTGCACTGTAAGAGAGCCACGGTGTTAAATGGTGATTGTCATTACCAATCCTAGAACTTGAGTAAATCAACCAGTAAGCTAAAGATGTCAAACGAAGAACACAAATGTTCAGATTATTAGTTACCAAATCTAAAATTAGACTCAAACAGCCATTCAACAAAAGTGGAACTTGGTTATCAAGAACAAAGCAAAGGAACAACAATGCCATAATGTTTGTTTGTTATTTGAGAAAAGACAGTGGAAATCATGGGCAGGATTCTTTGATCCTGAGGCTAAGTGTTGACGCCATCGTAATTCCCGTCGCGTTTCACGACGGCGTCAACATGCCCTCAGGAGCAGCGGTTCCGGTCCCCTCAGTAGGCCAGCACAGCACAGGAGCGACCCACGCCGCTCTAGCTGCTGATGCCAGCGTCAAATGGGCGCTGCGGGTCTGCGAATGGGCAGTGCGACCGGCGCGATTGCGCGCATGCACAGTGGCTCCCTTCTCTGCACCGGCCCCGACGCAACATGGTGTAGGGCTACGGGGGGGCCGGAGCGGAGCAAAGGAGGCCCCCAGCCCGAGAGGCCGGTCCGCCGATTGGAAGGCCCGATCGTGGGTCAGGCCACCCCCCCCCCCCCCACCTCACACACGAGGCCGCCCCCAGATTGATGCACGCCGAGGTCCTGCCGGGTAAGACCACACGTGGACGGCGCCGGCGGGACTCGGATTTTTTTTACGGCCGCTCGGCCCATCCCGGGCAGAGAATCGGCTGGGGGGGGGGGGGGCGGGCAGCCGTGTAGAGCAGCCCCTGACCGGCACCACGCCGCCCGCCCCGATTCTTCACTCTCCAGCGTAGGGGCGGCGGTGCGCCATTCACGCCCGGTCCGGCGATTCTCCGGCCCGATATGGGTTGAGATAATCCTGCCCCACGCCTTTCATTATTAAAAAAGGGAACATTTTTAGTCAATTCACCCCAACCACTCTTCCGCACATTCCACTGGCTGAATAAGCAGCAGTGCTGGCCAAAACATTCAAACTTTCTGCCTCATTTCCAGCCAGAATATTGTAAGTAATATGGGTTCAACCAAAGAGGTCAAGACAAAAAACACATTTAACGTCCCTTGCACCTTTTGGAAACTTTGGGCATGCACAACTTTGAACACAAACAAATTCCATCGCTTTGTTTCTCTTTTTCCAGCGAATCCTGCAAAGCCAAATTTGCATAGATTCTACATTAAATCAATGGTAATTGCAATAAAGGCCCGGATATTCAAGTCCCTTGACGGTGCACTGGTTTCCTGGCGACGACAGCGGGACCAGTAAATCCCGCTGGTGGGCTGCCTCTGCCACCGGAAAACATACAGTGGGTTGGTCGGTAAATCACACCCAACAAACAGTTCCACAGATTTTGGATAACCAAAAATTTAGTAGTGTAAGGTATGAGCATAAATCAGATATGGGTGTCCAGCATTTTCTTTATTACATAACAGAGATGTTCCTACTAATAAGACCTCAGCAGTAAATTAGCAGTAAATATGAACACCAGAGTTAACCAGAGAAAAAGTACAATTTAAGTCTAAAATGAGTAAACCAATATATACTCACTGAACATGCTTGTAAATTAAGTGTCACTAGTTCTGGACAGTGAATCTGTACGTGTTTCAATGAATCATCATCCAGCTGTTGAAAAAAACTCTATAATTATTCTCTTTAAAACAAGACATCAAACCGCAATAGTCATCGGTACAGGATGGAGGTACCAATGTTTGTTGTCATATTTTTTGGTACATTAGAGGCATCTTTTAAACCAGAAATACTCATTTGTAAAAATATCGCTTGTACTAGTCTGTTAAATTGATTCAAAAAAGGTGAATTTTTCATGAGTATTTTATAAAATGCAATCGTGTATGAAGAAAATATGTTCAACTGTTAAGAAATTGTGGTAGAAAGGTAAGAAATGAACAGTATAAGGCAAATATTTACTGGTTAGCCAAAACTATGAAGAACAGAAGCTATGATCAGTCAACACTCGATAAATTATAGCTATCTTAACCCATTTAAATTGTAAAAATTATTGAATTTTGAATTTCAACTTGAGCTAAAGATCCTTGATCATAGATCATGGAACCATAGAAGATGAAGACCATTTAGATTCTTGATCATAGAGTGCTCACAGTACAGAAGGAGGTCATTCGGCCCATCAGGTCTGAACTGACCCTCTGAAAGAGCACTCCACCCAAATCCAATCCCCACCCTATCTCAATAACCCTTTAACCTAACCTACACATCTTTAGTCACTAAGGGGAAATTTAGTGTGGCCAATCCACCTAACCTGCACATCTTTAGACTGTGGAAGGAAACCAGAGCACCTGGAGGTAACCCATGCAGACACGGGGAGGAAGTGCAAACACCAGACAATCACCCAAGGTGAGATTTGAACCCGGGTCTCTGATGCTGTGAGGCAGCACTGTGCCACCGTGCCGCCCAAGTTTGGAACATAAATTTTGGCAATGCATTGGTTTGGTTCAGTGTTTTTTTATATAGCCAGTCCATTACGTATTTTCTTAACAAGGACAGGGCATTCTTGTGTGTGCTGGGACAGAGCAAGGCAAAAGGTTGTCCATGGTTCGGGAGAAGTGATTGGACGCTGCACAATATCACAGATTTTTACATATAACTGCCGCTGTTTGGTATCCCAAATGTCACAATTTGTACAAAAGGTCCTGCATTGGTGAAAAACCAATTTCAGAGCAGATATAATCAGGATCAAACACTTTCCAAAAGTATTTAATTCAATTTCCTAGATGTGAAATCTTAATTGGAGAACTCCTACCAATTACTTTGTGAGCATATTGACACCAACATTACCATCTGAACAACATAAAATGCCCATCATTCCCCAAATAAGGAACATTAGAAATAAAAATCAATTGCGGCATTAACAAATGAAATAAATACAAAGCATATTTATTTATTTTAGATACAGTGGCTAATTTTTTAAGCAATGTCACCCTCCATCTACAAGTCAATGCCTTTAATATAAACGGGATAAACAGCCATCAAGACGCTTGCGTAGGTTTAGCACCCTGCAATGGCCATGACAGTTAGGCCAATCACTTCATCACTCAATATTACTATACATGGATCTCATTTTGAAAACAGGCTTCAGTCCTTTTCAGCAAGTGGTAGCAAGGAAACCAATTAACCTCCCTTGCACTTTTTGGAAAATATGGGTGTGCAAAACTCGGAACACAGATGTGACTTTAGTTCTCCTCCTCTTCCACCCTGCAAAGCTAAGGTTGCATAGATTCTACATTAGATTAATGGTAATCATGGAGAAAGATTTTTAAAATAAATTTAGAGTGCCCAATGTTTTCAGTTAAGGGTCAATTTAGCGTGGCCAATCCACCTAACCTGCACATCTTTGGTTGTGGGGGTGAGACCCACGCAGACCACGGGAGAACGTGCAAACTCCACACAGACATTGGCCCAGGTCCGGGATCAAACTCGGGTCCTCAGCACCGTGGGCAGCAGTGCTAACCACTGCGCCACCATGCTGCCCAAATTTTGATAAGTTAAAGAAGAATCAAGGAATAAGCCAGAAGGGAGGTATGCATCTGGAGGCTGGACAACAAATGGATAAAGATTTACAGCACATAGCCTCATATTAAACTCCAATATATAAAAATAGCTAACCAATGCAGTATAGAGGAGGGATTCTCAGTCATTTAGGTCAGCTTGGAATACATCAGCATCAAAGTATTCAATACAAATGGATATTGCTGCAGGAGTTTCTCTAGGCAGAGCTCTCCGACCAACCATCATCAGCTGCTTCATCATGACTTTTCTAACATTGTGAGGGGGGAAATTCACTGATGGTTGCATAACGTTCAATTCCAATTGCAACTCCTCAGCTAAGGAAATAGTTCATATGCAATAAGACCTGGACAATATACAGTTTTAGGCTGATAAGTGACAAGCAATATTCTTGCCATGCAAGTGTTCAGAAATTACCATCTCCAACAAAATACTCTAATCACCCCTCCCTGTCATTCAATGGCATTATAATCGTCAGATCTTACACAAACATCCAGGGGTCACCACTGACCAAAATCTTAACTAGACCAACCACAAAAATACTTGGACATGGTGAGTGACATCTCCCAACTCCACAGGCACATGTCAGGTGTGTGATGGAATGCTTTCCACTGGCCACTCCAACAATACTCCAGGATAAAGCAGCCCACTTGATTGGCACCGCAGCCACCACTTTAATTAATTGACTCCCTGCACCACAGGTGCTGCAGTGTGTACCATCTACAAGATGCACTGAAGACATTCATTGAGGTTTCTTCACCATCAGCTCCCCAAACACACGGTTGCTACTACCTAGATGAACAATGGCAGCAGGCCATTACATGATCTTGTAGTCCATGTGGTACAGGTATACAATCCAGTGATAGTGAAGGAACGGCAATATAGTTCCGAGTTAGGGTGGAGTTTCGAAGGAGAGGTGGTGTTGTAAACCTCTGGTACGGGATACAAGCTTGTGAACGTAGGGGATTCCTTCAAGTGAGAGCTGGACGATCTTCTGGCTGGGGCAGAGACTACCTTGTAACATTAGTCAGGAACAGGATGGTTCCGTGGAGTAGTTCTGATCAGCTAAGATGTTCAGAGAGGAATTTTATATTCATACTACCTCCAATTGCCCCCCCCCCCCCAACACCCAGGTACTACACAAGAAACCCGAGGGCTGGGGAGTTCATGAAGATGAAGATTTTGAAGACATTGAGATACTTTTCTTAGGAGAGATTAAAGAAGTGTAAACTACTGGAGTGCAGAGATTCTGGTAGAAGGGCACAAGACACACTTTAAACCAGATACTGAAGCAGCAGTTTCAGTTCTTTGAGACACTGAACCATGGTTAACCAAGAGAGTTCTTAAACTGTCCTATAAAAAGCTACATGGACCAGAAAGAACAGAGCTGAGGGTTGTGGGAGAATTAACAATTATCAACAATTAACAACAGAACAGAGAGAAAGTAGTCACTGAAATACTAAACATAATTCAAGACCAGAATTGTTACTTTTAAATCAGCAAGGCATGCATGGTATTGTACCTATTCCGTAGCAGAAAATAAATAAAGAATGGTGAAGGTCAATAGGAAAATCCAGAGCCGGACTCCCAAAGTTGTTTACAGGATAGGATTAGTACAGCATATCGTATTAACAGTAAGCACAGAAGGGAATCCAATATGCTGTTGTACACCCAGAAAGTTTCCACACCCATTACTTCCAAAGATAAAACAAAGTCAAAATTGCAAGACGATCTGCTTTCTTGCACCTTTGTAGAAACTTGATGTCAGTATCTATATGCGTGATCTTCTTGGAGATCCTCTCCACTTTGAGCTGGCAGTTTGCGGTGTCGATGGTAGCCATGGTGTGGAGACGCCTGCGTTGGACTGGGGTGAGTACAGTAAGAAATCTTACAACACCAGCTTAAAGTCCAACAGGTTTGTTTCGAATCACTAGCTTTCGGAGCACTGCTCCTTCCTCAGGTGAATGAAGAGGTGCTTCCAGAAACATACATATAGACAAAGTCAAAGATGCAAGACGATCTGCTTTCTTGCATCTTTGTAGAAACTTAATGTCAGTGTCTATATGCGCAATCTTCTTGGGAGATCCTCATTACTTTGAGCCGGCAGTTTGCGGTGTCGATGGTAGCCATGACGTGGAGATGCCGGCGTTGGGCTGGGGTGAACACAGTAAGAAATCTTACAACATCAGGTTAAAGTCCAACAAGTTTGTTTCGAATCACTAGCTTTCGGAGCACTGCTCCTTCCTCAGGTGAATGAAGAGGTGGGTACAGGGAAGAGGGAGAACTTTATTTTCTCAAGACTGAGAAACCCAGCCATGTCGCTAACCCAGGTCTCTGATTTCAGGGGCTTCGGGTCCCTCCACATTAACAGTATCCGTCTCCGGGCTACCAGGGAGGCAAAGGCCAAAACATCAGCCTCTCTCGCCCCTTGGACTCCCGGCTCTTCCGACTCTCCAAATATCGCTACCTTGGGACTCAGCACCATCCTTGTTTTAAGTAACGTGGACATGACATCAGCGAAACCGTGCCAAAATCCTCTCAGCTTTGGGCATGCCCAAAACATGTGGATATGATTTGCTGGCCATCCCGTGCACCTCACACGCCCACAGTTTGTTGCGAAATGCTTCATTCACCACTGAATCTTCTAACGCTGTCAGGTCATAAGCTCCAATGGCTTCTCCTTAATAGTGATCCTTGATTTAATAGTGATCCTTGATCAGGAAAGCTGCAATATCTCAAAAGCAAGAAACTTCAATCATTATACTGCAACCAATGACAAACTGTTTTGGCTCAGCACTTCAAACATTTCTGAAATAAGGAAATATTGCAAATTTAGGACATATCGTCATAAGAACCATGCAGTTAGAGGCTCCAAGCAACATTAAACCACATCTGAGCTATATGAGCCAAGAAATGCAGTTTATAATGCACCATGATGGATTTACAGATACTCAAAGCAGACACTTATGAGGTAAGAAGCATGATGTTACTGATCACAGCTGAACAGATGGTTTTAGTATTGACAGCATTAAGTTTTGAGGCTTTTCAAGTCACCCATGAATTGTGGTGGCCAGGAAATCAGTCAGAACAGCAAGGACTCTGGAGTTAGTGGTTGTGATGAAACGGCTACATTGAGCATCATCGATGTGTATGTGGAAGTTGACATTGAGACATAGTAGAATGGGCAGAAACAAGTCTCAGGGTGAAGCTTTGGGGCGCATCAGAAAGGACACTGGTGGCATAGGAGAAAGAAAACAACTGAGGGAACATAGTGATTGTACTGGAACAGGTCATGGTTGGCAAGTTTCCATTGATAGCTTACTAAAACTTAAACCTTTAAATATCAACACTTGCTAATGTTAAAATAGATCTCACAAACGTTTTTGCTTGTTATGAGCTTGCTGTTATACAATTCTAATCTGTAGTTGCACTACATTTTTAAGAAAAGATTTTTGCACTCCTGGAATCAAAACTTCCTTGGTACAGCTGTCACGTGAAAATACTCCCTCGAATCTAAAGAACAGGCCTTAAAGCTATTCTTCATCCAAACAAAATTATGTCCCACCTTGAGGATGTGATTCCTCACTGGCAATCCTGACAATACTGAGGAGTATTTGATCGGCTTTTTTCAAGAATTTTAAGGGGAATAGATAAGCTAGATAGAGCAAAACTATTTCCATTGGTTGGGAAGTCTAGAACTAGAAGAAGACATAGTCTGGGAGTTGGAGCAAGATCTTTCAGAAGTGAAGTCAGGAAGCACTGCTACACACATAGGATGGCAAAAGTTTGAAAATGTCCTCTGCTAGATCAATTATTCATTTTAAATCTGAGGTAGAAATACCTTTGTTAACAAGATATGAAAGGATAGTGGGCAGCACGGTAGCCTTGTGGATAGCACAATTGCTTCACAGCTCCAGGGTCCCAGGTTCGATTCCGGCTTGGGTCACTGTCTGTGCGGAGTCTGCACATCCTCCCAGTGTGTGCGTGGGTTTCCTCCGGGTGCTCCGGTTTCCTCCCACAGTCCAAAGATGTGCAGGTTAGGTGGATTTGCCATGATAAATTGCCCTTAGTCTCCAAAATTGCCCTTAGTGTTGGGTGGGGTTACTGGGTTATGGGGATAGGGTGGCGGTGTTGACCTTGAGTAGGATGCTCTTTCACAGAGCTGGTGCAGACTCGATGGGCTGAATGGCCTCCTTCTGCACTGTAAATTCTATGAAACTCAAGGTCAATATAGAGTTAGATCGCAGAACAGCCATGATCTCCCTGAATAGCAGAAAAGACTCAAGGCGCTAAATAGCCTACCCTATGTGCAAGAGGGGCATAAGAGTAACATTTGACTAAGTACTGCATCAAGGAGTCCGAATAAAATTGAAATCAATGGAATTAGGCAGGACATTCTTCTGTAGTTGGAGTCATAATCAGCACAAAGAAAGATGCTTGTAGTTGTTCGAGGCCAATTGTTTTAGCAACAGATCACTGCAGAAGTTTCTAAGGGTAGTGTCTTAGACTTAACTTTCTTCAGTTGTTTCACCAATAACCTTCCCTCCATCATGTGATTAGAAATGGGACAGCATGCTAATATTTGCAGTGTTCAACTCAATTTGCAATTCTTCAGATAATGAAGCAGCCCATGCCCACATGTATGATTGGGCTGATAGGTAATAGATAACATTTGTTCCAGAAAATTACCCATCTCCTATGATAGGAAATGTAACCATCTCATAAACTCAGTTGGATCAGCCATATTTATGGCTACCAGACCAGGTCAGAGGCTGAATAGTTTGTGACAAAAGGATCACCTCCTGATTCCATCATCTATAAGGAACAAATCAGGAGTGTGCTGGAATGCTCTCCACTTGCCTAAGTGAGGCAGCTGCAACAACATTCAACACCGTTTGGGACAAACAGCTACACTTGATTTCACCAGTAGCTCACTGTGGCTGCATGTATACCATCTACAGGACAATCTCCAAGGCTTTTTTAGCAACATTTCCCAAACCCACAATTTCCATCACAGCAGGTACATGCATACAACATCATCTGCCAAGTTAGGCACCGCCCTGACTTGGAAATATATCACAGTTCCCTCATCATTATTGGATCAAAATCATGGAACTCCCCACTCAACAACATAATGAAGTATCTTCACCACATGGGCTGAAGAGGATCAAGGTGGCAGTCCAACATCCTCTCGGGGCAATTAGCGATGGGCATTATATGTCATCCTTGCCAGTGATGGCCATGACCCGAGTAAGAAAATATCAACCCTATCTAAAAGTTTGTCTTTATTTAAGGACTGATGCCCAGCTGCATAATACCCACAACATCCATTGCATTATAGTATAGCTAGTAAATTTGACCTGCAGACTCAACAGAAATGGTCAAATACTCAGCTATCAACAATGAAGCTGAATTTCTGGAGTTACGCTAGAGATATAGCCAACGGGCATTGGCAGAATTTCTTCGCGATAAATTAGTCATCTTTTACAACTTGAAGCCACTTCAGAGAGCCACTTCTTGCTCTCTGTAATATTCTCCAACACCTCAACCCTCTGCGATATCCGTGCTCCTCTATTTCTGGTCTCTTAACTATTCCCAATCATAATTGCACCACCATTGGTGACCGTGCCTTCAGTTGCCAAGCCTCAAACTCTGGAATTCTCTTTCTCTCTCTCTCTTTAAGACACTTCTTAAAACTTGACCAAGATTCTGGTAATATGACCCAATATCTCCATATATGGCTTGTGTTTTATAATGTTCCTGTGAAGCGCCTTGGGACATTTCATTATATCAAATGCGCTATGCAAGTGGTTGTTGTTGAAGTAATTGCAAGAGCTACACGAGAACAATTGCAGCCTAATAGCTCAGTATACGGATACGCTTTCCCAGTTATCTCAGCCTTGTGATTTATTTGTTCACAATTATCTAATCTCTAGCCTGCACAAGTGATTTCCCAACACAGTATTTAATTTATACAATGAACACTATTCACTTGGGATCCGATGGCATCTATAGTCATTTTAATGTACAGACTATCCTCAACTTTACGACATTCAAGTTACGACGAATGGCACTTGAGACATTCATAAATTCGCACTCCGTTTCAGTTTTACAACATGGGTTTCAAATTTACAATGTTCTGTGCCTAGTTTAGACAGGCACTTACACTGAGACCATGAGAAAACAGTAAATATAGCTAGGTTCATCTCCTAGCGCATCTGTGCAATTTAATCTCCTATTTGTTGGCTGAAAAATAGCTTCAGACAAGTGCCTTGCCACCATCTGGGACCATCAAGCACAAACACAAATAAATCTGAAGGACTGGATATTATATGAGTTCACGAACCAATCAACCATTTTTAACATTGTATCTATAGGAAAAGCAGTTCCAACTTATGATGTTTTAACTTGTGACACTGATTTGAGAAACCAATTGTGTCCTAAGTCTGAGGACTGCCTGCAGTGCAGTATAGCCAATGGTGAACAAAAGTAAATTCACTTAAATTATCCCATTTGTTCAGAGTGACCACCCACATTTATGCCAGCAGACAGAAACTGAGCAAAGTAATGCTCGGGAAGGCCCTGCTAAGAGAATTACAGATATCCCAATTGAAATGTTGCATAAATATCAGAAAGAAATTAGGAGATTTTTTTCCCACAGTTTTAGCTGACAGATTCAGTTAATTAACTGAATCTACTGACCTTAAGTCAATAATCAAGTATCCGTCATTGGAACAATGGGGGGGGGGGGGGGGGCAAGCATTTTTGTCAGTCAGATCTGCTTGTGCAACTCCATGAGGCTGCCATATCTTGAGACTGTGAGAGGCCTACATTAAGAAGCTGAACCTTATGTGGTCAAAGCAAGATGGTAAAAGCTTTCTTTCAAATATTTTGGACCAATAATTGTTGTTGCGAGCCACCAAGATCAATTTCTCGTGCAATGGAGTGCGTGTGCTTCTGATGTCTGATTTTTAATGAGCAAGCATAAATAAAATCTTCAACAGTGGGCTGACTTCAGCGATGATATCAGCAGTCACCAAGTATCTTTAGCGGGTAATCTATGAGGGAATGCATCAATAATGATGTTTTAACTACCTTAGTCACTGAACTAGTGTTCATCAGCATGGAATCAGATACAGAACCAAAGGTGGAGGTTGCACAACTCCTCCTTCCCTGGAGGAAATTCCAACAGATTTGAACAATTTTATTCTGGCATTATTAAATGCCCTTGAAATGTCCGAATCAAACCTGGAGAAATCTTATCAGCAATTCTCATTGGTTGGGACTTCAAACAATTTTTGTAACAGTGTGTCAGCACAGGCTAAATTTGACAATGAGTTCTCTAGATTGACTCAGGACATGAAAACAAGAAAATGCATGTTGAATGCTGACACTTCAAAAAATAACTTTCCAAGTGAATCATACAAAGATTTTGAACATCAAGATTTTAACTTCCACAATTTGTGTGAAAAGAAACCATGCAAAAGTACAAATTAACTTGAAAAAGTCACAAAATCATAGAAGAAAAGCAACAGAAACAAACACCGAAAATGATACCAAGACATAGAGCAAGGATAGAGGAAGCTTGCAACTATTCTGGGCTGTTTAGCCCAGATCCTTCAAATCGACAGCTCCTCAGTTATGTCCTCTGACTATATGGCAGTGTGAATGGATGAGAAGAATGTGATTTACTTAGAAAATTGGTAAATAAAAATTACCAACCTGTGTGCACCCTCTCAAAAACATGGCCTTCAGGCCACTACATCCTCCCACTAGAGCCTCTATCCCATCCTTCGACACCTGATCACACCAGGAAATGTTTAAATGCTCAAGGTTTCGATTACCCTCACTGAAAGGCAAAAGAAATGCAGTTCAGTAAAGGTATAATTTAATTCACAAATTTAAAAATCGATAGAAATCTCTAACTTTACTGAATTAGGATATAATCCATACAAGATTTGGTTTAACATACAATTTATTTTCATCCATATTGTGAAGTTGGCAATAGTTTAAGCAGTTAAGCCTTTTGAAGGCTCTGGAAACATTCTAGCTTTATCAAAATATAAATACACTATTGTGATATTACCTATGTCATGGTGTGACATAAGATCATGAGAAGTAGGATTAGGCCATTTGGCCCATTGATTTTATGTTACTAAATTTGTGGTTAAATCTGCATTAAAAGGCATTCTCCAATTATGCCTGAGGGATATCTTTCATTTTTTCCCTGAACCAACATCATTAGACAACCAAGACTAGCCACAATAAATGGTTTATTTTGGTTAGCACTTTATCCATTTCTGTCATGTCAATAGAGTTCATCAAATGGTTACTTTAACATCTCTCACAATGTTGACACCTGACCTAAATGTAATTTTGCTGTTTTGCATCCATACCTGGCTGCCAAAATACAGCCCGTAGAAGTTTATATGGAACCTCAATGAGACTAGTTTACATGAACCCACAATGGTGAAATGTAGGTTGTTAAAATCAATCAGTCTGAAAAGTGTGAACACAATGTACTTAACTCGTAGGCTACTGCCTATAAGTTGTTATAGTCTGCTCAAATTCTGCTTGTTCAAAAACTGTTTTATTAAAAAAAAGAAATCCAATGTATAAATCTCATGACTGACAGCCATTCATCAATTCCTATTTCACATATCTTTACAGATGAAGTTGGGTTAGATACAGCACCATGTGAAGTTTATGTTGATCTATCAGAGACTGAGCTTCATCAACAGAAAGAATTAGATTTCTCACCCCAGCCAAATTAGATGGCATACAATGTAGATTGCCAACTATACTGTACATGATATGGTCTCATTTAATTTGTAAATAAATTCAGAACAGTAATTCAACCTGTATAATGCAGTAATCATTTCTAACATGTTGTGGCCTTGGATTAGAATTGAAGTTCATTTCTGATTGTTGTTTATACACGGGATTCATTTCTTTTAAAAAAGGATCTACAAGCAGAATTTCAGCAAGCTAACATGGTACTAAGTAATGGGATGATGACCTACTAATTGTGCTTCTTGTCAGCATTTGTACTTTTCAGTTAGGCTGGTTTTGAAGTTCTGATGAAAAGTCATCAATTTTGAGACGTTAACTCCGTTTTTCTCTTTACAACTGCTGCCAGACCTGATGAGTTTTCCCAATATTTTCTGTATTGATTGACAGAATATGCCATAGTTTTCCTACATATTTCACAGTGATCCATTCACTGGGATTCACCATGATCCAAGTTACTGGTTAGGCGGGGACTCTGCTAACTGTGCGTCAGGGAATAAAAGATATGGGCTTGTGAATGGTAATTTAAGATGGAACGGTTCAAACTACAGAAGAGGGAATAAACTACTGAATAATTACGTTATTCAAACATGCGAACAGGGACAAAATGTCCCATACCATTCATTCTCCAAAACACCAAAATTTTACTGTATAACTAGTACTCAGAAATAGTACTCAGAAACTGTATGATCAGAAATCATTGTAATATTTATATATTTTTGAAATTAGCTGTTTGGGACAGAATTGGGGTGGGAATGGGGAACAGTTAATAAAAACTTAAAATAAGCTCCGTACCAAGTTATTGCACCTATGTTCCTCTGAATATCACAAGCAGCATTTCCACAACAGTCGTCATGGCTGAGACATACAAGAACTATTATGGGTCAGTGAGATTATTAACAATGTAGGTAAATGAGCAACAATGAGAGGTGTTTGATCTAATTTGTCTATGCTGCTGTTAAATATCAAATGAGCTGCATTCCTTCCTATTTCATCCAAGCCTGTCAGCATATCTTTCTATTCCTTTTTCCCTTGTGCATTTATCTAGCTTTCCCTTAAAATCATCTATGGTAGGTCACCGTAACCATTCCATGTGACATGTGACACCAAGTTCCACATTCCAACCACTTTCAAAGAGGTTTCTTCTGAATTCCCAATTAATTGGATTAATTAGTGACCATCTTAAATATAAGGGGTGGGATTCTCCACTCCCACGCCGAAGTGGCCGCGCCATCGTGAACGCCGTCAAGGTTCACGACGGTGCGGAACGGCCCCGGTCCCGACCGATTCAGGCCCTGACAATGGGCCAGTATCGGGGCCGCGTCATCTACCCGCGCCAGGCCTTGTCGCCCACGTAAAAGCGGCGCCGCATAACGGACGTCATCCGCGCATGCGCGGATTGGCCGGCGCCAGCCCGCGCATGCGTGGTTGCCGTCCTGTCTAAATCCGCCCCGCAAGAAGATGGGGGACGGATCTTGCGGGGCCGCGGAAGGAAGGAGGTCCTCCTTCAGAGAGGACGGCCCGACAATCGTTGGGCACCGATCGCGGGCCACCCCACATTCAAGGTGAAGCCCGGTGCAGGATCCCCCCTCGCCCCCACAGGCCGCCCCTCCAGCATTCACACACCGCCCACGACTGCAGCGACCAGGTGTGGACGGCGCCGGGGGAAACCTGCCGTTTTGGCCTGGCCGCTCGGCCCATCCGGGCCTCAGAATCGCGGGGGTGCCGGAGAATCGCCATTTTGGGTATCTCCGGCGATTCTCCGGCCTGCGAAACTCGACCGGCCCGTTCCCGCCGCTTGGGAGAATTTTTGGCGGCCCAGGCGATTCTCCCAACCGGCGTGGGAGTGGAGAATCGCGCCCAAGACCTTGGGCACTTCGTAAGTTGTTGGAAATGGAGTAAAGATATGTTTACTGAACATATTCAACATTTTCAGACGATCAGAGACAGCCAGTGTGGATTGGTGAAGGGTAGGTCATGACCGAAGAAGCTGATTTGATTTTTGTAGAGATGATTAAAGTAGTGAACAGGAGAATGTTCGTCAAGATATGGACATCAACAAACATTTGATGAAGTGGCACAAAGAGATGGTTAGCTAAAGTTGAAATTCATTGAATTGAAGACAAATTATTGACCTGGTTATGAAACTGACTGAATAGCAGGAACAGAGATTGGGGATGATGGACAGGGATTTTAATTGATAGAATTGACTAGTGGTGTCCTGCAAATACCTGTGTTGGGGCCTCAAAATCTCAGTATTTATTAAAAACTTGAATGATACAACAGAAAGTCATTCACGTTTGTCAATAACAGAGATAGGCGCCATTATAAGCAGTGTAGATAGAAGCATAACATTTCAAAGATATATTGATAGATTAAGCAAATGTGCAAAACTGTGGCAAATAAGTTTCAATGTAGGCAAATATGATATCACCCACAGTATAGGAAATAATCAAAAAGGCTAATGGGATGCCCGTCTTTCTATCAAGAGGGCATGAATAGGGGAGCACGGTGGCGCAGTGGTTGGCATTGCTGCCTCACAGTGCCGAGGTCCCAGGTTCGATCCCGGCTCTGGGTCACTATCCGTGTGGAGTTTGCAAATTCTCCCCATTCTCCCAGTGTTTGCGTGGGTTTCGTCCCCACAACCCAAAGATGTGACGGGTAGGTGAATTGGAACAAATTAATTGGGTACTCTAAATTTATTTTTAAAAAGAGGGCAAGAATGCAAGGAGATGCGGGCCAAGCTTCAGTTATATACCTCGTTAGATTACCCAGAATATCCTGAACAGACAGGGGCACCACATCTTAGGAAGAATATACTGGCCTTGGAGGGATTCACAATAGCACAACGTCTTCTGGACAATATCAAGAGACTGCACGTTGACTTAAGTGGATTTGGAGGACCAGTTAAAGAATATTTTAGGAATATAGGGGTAGACAAGCCAGCCCATCGAGCCTGGTCCGCCATTCAATACGATTATAGATGATCATCCACTTCAATGACTTTCTCCCCCACACTATCCCCATATCTCTTTATGCCATTGGTATTTAGACATGTCAATCTTGGCTTTAAACATACTCAATGACAGAGCTTTGACAGCCCTTTGTGGTAGAACATTCCAAAGATGCACAACCTCTTGAGTAAAAAAACTCTCACCTTCGTGGCAAGTGGCTTCCCTCTTATTTTGAAATTGTACACCCTGGTTCCACACTCCCCAACCAAGGTAAACATCTTACCTGCATCCACCCCATCTATCTTTTTGTAGGTTTCAATGAGATTCCTTCTCAGTTGGTCAATTTTCTGGTTGGCAGGATGTGACAAGTGATGCACCACAGGAATCAGTGCTGGGACCTCAACTCTTTACAATTTAAAAAATAATTTAGATGAAGGACAGATGATATGGTTGCTAAATTTGTTAATGGCGCAAAGATAGGTTGGAAAGTAAGTTGTGAAGAGTGAATAAGAAGGCTACAAAAGGACTTAGTGAATGGGCAAAGATCTGACAAATGGAATAGAATGATGGAAATTGGGAGTTTGTCCATTTTGACAGGATGAATAAAAAAAGCTTATTATCTAAATGGTGAGATTGCAAAGTTCTGAGATGCAGAGGGATCTGGGTGTCCTAGTGCATGAATTGCAAAATGTTAGTATGCAGGTGCAGCAAGTAATTAGCAAAGCTAATAGAATGTTATTGTTTATTGCAAGCAAAATTGAGTACAAGAATAAGAAGGTTATGCTTCAGTAATACAGGGTGGTGAGACCACACCTGGAATATTGTGTACAGTATTGGTCTTCCTATTTAAGGGGGAAAGATGTAAATGCATTGGAAAGAGTTCGGAGAAGGTGTACTAGATTAATGCTTGGAATAGGCAAGTTGTCCTATGAGGAAAGGCTGGACAGGTAAGAATTGTTTCTGCTGGCGTTAAAAACAAAAAGAGTACATGGCGACTTGATCCTGAGGGGGACTTGACTGGGTGGATATGGAAAGAATGTTTCCTCTTGATGGAGAATTAAGAACTTGGGGCCACTGTTTAAAAATCAGGGGTGCCCCATTTAAGACAGATGAGGAAAACATTTCTCTCAGAGGCGGAGAAACTTTGGAGTTCTCTTCCTCAGAAGCTGGAAGAGGCAGAATCGTTGAATATCTTTAAGGCTGAAGTAGATTGATTGAATGGCCTACTTCTGCTCTTAAATCATGGGCTGGATTTTGCTAATTGTGAGGCTGTGTCCCTACGCCGGCATGGGAACGGTGGCGTTTTACGCATGAAAAAATGGCGTAAAACAGCCACCGATCCTCCGTGTAGCTGGGGGCTAGCATGCCGGCAGCGTAGAGCACCCGGCTCTAGCTGCCAATACGGCCCGGAAAATTCCGGGTCCATGGCCGCACATGTGCACGGCGGCGTCCTGCAGTTGCCGCGCTGTGTGACATGGCGGCGGCCGCTGGCGGACCCAGCCCGCGAAATAGTGCCCCGCTTTTGGCCAGCTTGCGCACCCCGGACAACCCCCCAACTGTGTCCCCAGCCCCTGACAAAGTCCCCCCTGCCCCCGGATCATCCTTCCCCCGACGGTGGCGCTGGACTGAGTCCGCAGCTGCCACGACGAGTTCCCGACAGATGGGGCCATGAGAGACCCACGCCGTCGGGATCTCGGCCGGTCGAGGGCAGAGCATCGGGGGGTGGGCCTCAGGCAATGTCCTGAATCCATCGATACGCCGGGTAGAGGGGGTAGAGCATCGCAAAAGCCCCCATTTGGTCGGGAACTGTGATTCTCCGGCTGATCGCAATTTCAGCGTCGGTGACCGGAGAATCCAGCCCCTTATGTTTGGATATTTATTCTTTGAAACTCTAGAGAATACCGGCACAGTTTCCTCAATCTCTCTTCATAGGACAATCCTGCCATCCTAGGAATAAGTGGTGAACCTCTGTTGCCCTCCCTCTCTGGCAATAATATCCTTCCTAAGATAAAGGGACCAAAACTGCACATGCTATTCCAGGTATGGTCTAACCAAGAGTCTAAACAATTGAAGCAGATTTCGCTACTCCTGAACTCAAATCGTCGCAACCTCCCTGGGAGTGGGAACAGACCTGTGGGAAAAATCAGAAGCTGAGTGCCTACGAATAAAGTCTGGGAATTGGAGTGCGGCCTACCTTCCTGGGAATGGGAGTGGACCTGCGGGAGACAGTCAGGAGCTGAGGAGCGCATCATTTCAGCTACTGTGGGCGAGCGATGAAAGAAACGTTACAGGAAACTAGCAAGTTGATTGGCCAGCCAATGCTTAGTTCAGGACAGTGTGCAGCCTGCTTAGGACACAGGAGTTAAGGTAGGTCTATAAATAAAAAACCATAAAACTTTGAAATAAAATAATTAAAATAAACACCTAAAGCACATACATATGTAGTTAAAAAACACAACTTTTTAGCATTTAATAAGCACAGTAAATTATAGTAAATGAGAAAGCAATTATATTAACTAACTAACATAAGTAACAATAGTAGGACAGGTGTTATATTGCAGCTGTGGAATATGGGAGCTTTTGGACACCATGGCAATCCAGGACAAATATGTCTGCAAAAAGTGTAAGCAGCTAAAGGAATTCCAGATCAGGATTACAGATCTGGAAGCCAAACTGAAGATGCTGCGCAACAGAAGGGAGGGAGGGAGGGGGACAAATCTCAGCACAATTCATTCCAGAAAGCAGTCACTGCTCTTCGAATAGGGTTGTCTGGTTTGGTCAACAGTGAGAGACAGGAGGATGTGAGGCAGGCAAAGGGGACGAGCACAGTGTAGCGAAAAAGCCCTAGATTTTGCAATTGTCGAACAGGTTTGAGATGTTTAACTAGTGTGGACGAAAGCAAGGTCTGCAAGGTGGATGAGCAGGCTGGCAATGGCATCATGATGCAGGAAGCTGAGGGGTGCAAACCAGGAAAGTTGTCACAATACTGGTCAGACAGTAAGAAGGATTGACACTGTTCTCTTCAACAAAGAGTGAGAGTTCAGACGGCTGTGTTGCAAACCCGATGCCAGGATTCAGGACATCTGCTCAGGGATGGAAGGATCCAGTTGCTGTGGTCCATGTAGGTAGCAATGACATAGCAGGACAAGAAAAGAGGTCCTGCACAGTCACTATAAGAATCTAGACATCAAATTAAGAATGAATATTCTCGGATTATTACCTGAGTCATGTGCAAATTGACACAGGGCAAATAAGATTAGAAATGAATGTGTGGCTCAAA
Source organism: Scyliorhinus torazame (assembly GCF_047496885.1). Lineage (NCBI taxonomy): Eukaryota > Metazoa > Chordata > Chondrichthyes > Carcharhiniformes > Scyliorhinidae > Scyliorhinus > Scyliorhinus torazame. The sequence continues at coordinate 53,312,935 of NC_092717.1, read as the reverse complement.
GACTAACATGGGAGAAGTGGGTTCCGGTTTATGAGGCACTGGTGCCAGTACTGGGCAAAGCGGGGGCTGCACCGTTGGGATGGTCTACATTTGAACCAATCTGGGATGAGTGTTCTTGCAAATCACAAAACTAGGAAAGTAGAAAGGATTTTAAACTAAATCGTGGGGGCAAGGGATCAAATGTGGGAAGGTGTGTTATATCAAAGAGTGGAGAGCAGGTAAGAAGATATTAATATGAGAAATGATAAACAGACCATGACAGCAAGGGAAAAGTCTCAGTAAACCCAACAGATAAGGCTAGAGGTTACAAAAATAATAAAAGGACCAAACTTAAGGCTCAGTATCTGAATGCACATAGCATTCAAAACAATAGATGAACTAATAATGTAAATAGAGATAGTGAAGTACGATCTAATAGACATTACAGAGACATCGTGGTAGGATAGCAGGGATTTATTTGGACCCAAATACTGAAGGGTCTATGATTTTTCCGAAGGTTAGGAAGTTAGGAAAACGTGGAGGGGTGGCTCTGTTAATTAAAGACACCATTAACCCAATTACCTCCCATCCCATATGCTTACATTTTGCTAATCAACCTCCTGTGGGAGACTTTATCAAAAGCCTTTTGAAAATTCAAGTACACGATGTCCACGGAGTCCCTTTATCAACTCTGCTAATAACATTTTCAAAAATCTCCAACATGTGACAAACATGATTGTCCATTTATAAATCCATGCTGGCTATGCTCCATCAGGTCATTATTGTCCAAGTGTCCATTTATCATATCCTTTAGAATAGATTCCAGGACTTTCGGAGGCGGCCATGCGCTGGACAACGTGTACCTGGTGACTCCTGCGCGGGGAAACTTCTTTTCGGCCCATAAATTCCGGTCGGACCTTTAAACGAGGTCCCGATTTTTACAGGTGAAGGTGTCGGCAATATTTCGAGCGATGTCCGGAATGCACACGGCCCAGCGCAATGGCAAAGGGTGCTGACTAGTTGACAAGTCAACTCTGATTGGTGACGGCATTGCCACGAGAAAACAACAGGGAACTGTAGGCTTCCCAAGCTTGTAAATGGGTCAAATTCTACCACTTTCAGCCCTGAAATTTTTTCGGTCTACCTAAAATTATCCTGGAAAGGAAAAGCATCACAAAAATCTGAGCAAACAGGGAAGCTCTTTCACACTGCAACCATGCAGTGGCTACGTGAGTGGAATTCTCCACAAACATGATGCTGCCAACCCCACAATTGAGCAACTTAGTGTACGAATGTCAGTGCTAGTGCAATGCTAAATGCATATGTTGCATGCTTCAGTGATTTGTTTGATCAAATCAAACAGCATGATCCTCCAGTTGTTCATAATAGGCAGAGTACAGACCATACCGAACCAGACAAATTTAAAAGCCCAATACAAAACGTGTACGGATTGATGTGATTGCACAAAATGGCAGCACTTGCTGAACAATCCCGAGTGCGCTAATAGCTACACTAATTTTAAAAATTCAGTCAATCTCATAACGTTGCTCATTTATGCTTGCTAGAAGTGATATACATACAGGGACTCATTCTCTGCACACAAAAATAATATGTTCAAGCCTTGCACCTTTTTTGAATTACACAGGGGCTTGGGGAGCATATAGTTTCCAGTTCCTTTCTCCACATGTAATATTTTGGCCAATCAAGAGTCGACTTGCCAATCACCCTCTTCTTCTGTGGTATAAATTGTTGTGGTAGTTTCAAATATGACATTCTTCTGTTGCTTTGGCAACATGTCTCTTTTCATCTCTTTTCAGTAATATCCAGCGTTATTAGCAATGTCTTGGAAAGAGAGGTGAAGGAGGCATCAAGGTGGGACTGCACTAAGAATGCTCCACATATCCCACGAACAGGCAGGCATAGCTAGGACCCATATGGGTTCTCATAGACACCTTTTATTTGGTGGAAGTGAGTGAAGTCAAAGGGCAAGAAGGCTAAAGGAGTTATTTTTCTCTCAAGATTGACAACATTCAGATGTCTGTGCCTCATCTTCCCTTAGTCCACCAAGCAAAACTTTAGCACCTTGTGTTTTGCTCCAACCTCTCTCTCATCTCCCCCCATATATTTTCAGAACGCCACAAGACCAACCTACCACATTTTCAGGCGTATTCTCACCAAACTGATCACCTAACTTCTCTTCCTGGCCTCCATGCTACCTAATATTGTTAACTCTCCCCATTTCTTAGGTATTTTCCCCTGCCCTCCTACTCCTCCTCCAAAAACCCACCCTTGACCTCTCAGTCCTTGCAAATAACTACATCTCCAACCTGCCTTCTCTCTCCAAAGTCCATGAATATGTTCCCATCTCAAAAGGTTACCCACAACTCCATGATTCCTTTCTAGTCTGGTTTCTGCTCCTCCACAGCAATTAAATGTTCCTCAAAGCCACAATCAACATCCTTGGTAACTGTGACCATGGTGGACTATCCCTCCTCATCCTTCTGGATTGATCTACAGGTTCTGATGCTGAACCACACCACCCTTCTCCAACGCCTCTCCTCTGTTGTGCAGCTCAGTGCCCTCAACTGACTTCACTGTAGCTAGGGAATATCCTCAACTATCCTTTTTTCCCGGTCCCATAGTTACCTCCGGAGTTTTCCATGCATCTATCCGTGGTCCCATGGGCCAGAAAATTCATCCAAATCCACCTACACACCGATAAACCCCAGCTCCACAATGCTTATCCAACATCTAGGATTGGAAAGTAGAAACGTCCTCCACTGAAAAATTCAGAAGACTGAAGCCTTCGCTTTCAGCCCAGTCACATACTTTGTTCCCTAGCTACCAATTCAATTCCACTCCCTACCAACTGTCTGAAACTGAATCAAATACTGAAGATGCTGGGAATCTGAAATAGATCAGAAAATAATAAATCACAATAAATATTCAGCAGGTTTAGCAACATCTGCAGAGAGGGGAACCAAGTTAGCATTCAAGTCAATAACTTATTAATTGGCACCAATTCCAAAAGGTTAAGCTAAACTCATTCTCTCTTTTCAGGTACTGCCAAACCTATTGAGTATTTTCAACATTTCCTGTGTTCATTGCATATTATTTGCACTCTTGGCACCTTACCTGATCCAGTGCTAAGTTTCAGATGCCATATCCTCTCCATCACCAAGACTGTCTACTTCATCTATGTAATATCACCCAGCTCCTCCCTTTCTCAACCCAGCTGCTGCTGAAATATTCCGCATTGAAGAGGCCAAATGCAGATTGTGTGTCTGTTTTGTGTTAACACATCCGGTCCATCCGCAAATGTGACCCCTAACTTCCAGTCGCCTATCATTTTAATTCTCTTACCTTGCTTTTACACTGGCCTCTCTGGAACACTGGGCATTTTCTGAATGAAACTCCCCAGGTAGGCTCAAGCCCCAGTACATTAATTTTGATTAGACACATCGCAGCATTCTGGACTCAACACTGAGTTTGACAATTTCAGATCGTTATTTCTGCCCCCATTTCTTTCCTCTTCCTTTTGTTTCTTGTTTTGTTTTGTTATTTTTCGGACAGCAGTTGCTCACAACTCTACCACACACCTCATCTAGAAACATCTTTTGTTTATTTACTTATTCCATTACCAATTCCGAGGGTCTTGTGCCATGAAACCTTTTGTCATTTAATTTATCCTGCCTACCACCGATCATAGATTTTCCCTGTTCTTTTTCTTGCCCTCTACCATTCACTTGTTTTTTTATTTATTACATCCCTAATTTTTCCCAGTTCTAATGAAAGGTCATTAACTGGGGTTCTCTCTTTACAGATGCTGCCAGGCCTGCTGAGCATTTTCAGTATTTTCTAATTCTATTTCCTTAGTCAGGCTTTGGTTGCCATCTGACTCACTATTTCCCCTCAACATCATGTGCTGGACATTATCTATCAAACTGCCATCACTCTCCTGTTCACAATCACGATCGGTGTGTCCGAGTAATTGTTCACCTACCCTGCAATTTACTTTTGCTGAATTTAATGATATCCAGCCGCAATGTCCTGGTAATTGAAGCAGATTTTCAAACACATCTTATTCACTACTTCAACAGCACTTCATGCCTACTTTATTTTCGGGTCGCTCACTCCAATGCTCTCTTTGTTGACCTTGCCAACTTCCACCCTGTAATACTTCCAAGTTTAGCTTTCTATATTTGTCTACAGCAATCTCCACCTGCTCATTGTTCCCCTCAGTGCACTGAATTCAAAATCTTTGTTCTCCTTTGCAAATCTTTCAGGTCTCACCATGCTCTGCAGTCTCCTTCGGGCTTGCATCTAAACCAATATCTTTTTGTCACTCAACTCTGACCTGCTTATCCTTTCGAGCCTCCATCCCCATCACCACCAACCAAGCTTTCAGCCATCTCTACCTCACGCTCTGGAGCTTCCTCCTGCTTTTCTGCATTGGTATACCTCTCCCAATCTTTGTAAGAGTTCTCAGAACAGGGGCTGGTTTAGCACAGGGCTAAATCGCTGGCTTTGAAAGCAGACCAAGGCAGGCAATCAGCACAGTTCAATTCCCGTACCAGCCTCCCCGAAACAGGCGCTGGAATGTGACGACTAGGGACTTTTCACAGTAACTTCATTTGAAGCTTACTTGTGACAATAAGTGATTTTCATTTCATTTCATTTTTCATACTTGGACCATATTTTTGTGCATCTCTTCAAACCCTAATCAGTACCAATTCTATCTCTTGGGATGTTGCTACAACAAAAGGTACAAAATAAATCAAAGTAACAGTTGTTGACTTGACCAGCATTATTCCAAAACTGAACACTAGATGACAGCATACACAACCGTTTCATTCAGCCTCACTTCAGCTTCTTTTAAATGCTTTACAGTTATGGCATGTGAAGCCTATATTTCCAGACACTTTTAATGGTGGATTTTATTTTCCAGATGGATTCAAAAAACATTCCTATCTGACTTGCACTATATTCTTCCAATGTAACTGTTTTATTTTAGTTGTCTCAGTCCTAATAACGGTCCCACTGGAGTTTCAATTCTTTGAATGTTATCCTGGAGATGTGTCATATCAATTTATGTAATCGGCTGGATATACTGAATGTTAGGAATACTTTCCTAAACAAAGGAAGCAGCTACTCTATTGCATTTGTGAAGGACACAAACTGGTTTATGGAGACAGTCTACAGATCTGAGAGTGTGGCTAAGAAAAGCTCAGATTGAAACCAGAGAGATGTCATGTGACCCAACTCAAGGGTGAGATATACTGGATTTGAACTAATACGGAGAGTCTGCCACAGGGGTATTCTCTCACCACACCATCTCTTCTTCTGAAACCGCTCTGAAAGCAGTTGTTTGTGGATTGAAAACCCACAGAGGACCTTGTTGCAAACCAAACGTTCTTAAAGGATCAACATCACTGTCTCCAAGAGAAAGGAGAATGAACCAGCCATGACTGCAGAGTGACTGCTCCACACCAACAAGTTCACACTGGGGTGACGACATTCATCTGCTCCGAGTGTGGGAAGGGACTCAATAATTCATCCACCCTGCTGATACACCAGCGAATTCACACCAAGGGGAGACCGTTCATCTGCCCCAAGTGTGGGAAAGGATTCACTTGTTCGTCCAACCTGATGAGACACTGGCAAGTTCACATTGACAAAAAACCTTTTAAATGCAGACTGCGAGAAATGTTAGAAATGTTATGGGGACCCGATATCCCATCAACATGTTCACACTGATGAGAGACCATTCAAGTGCTCTCACTGAGAGTCTGGGTTCAGGCAGTCATGTGAATTCACTGTACACCAGCGAATTGACACTGGGGAGAGCCGTTCCTCTGCTCCAAGTGTGGGATGAGATTCACTCACGTCAGCCACTTGCTGAGACCAGCAAGTTCAGACTGACAAGAGACCTTTTAAATACCCAGACTCTGGAAAATGCTTCAAAGGTTCTGGGGAACTGATACACCATGTTCACACCGGAGAGAGATCTTATAAATATCTAGACTGCGGGAAATTCTAAGTTCTGGGGAACTGAAATCCCATCAATGCGTTCACACTGACGAGAGACCATTCAGATGCTCACTATGGGAGTGGATTCAGGAAATCATCTCAATTCACTGCATACCAGCGAATTCACACTTGTGAGAGGTCATTCACCTGCTCTACATGTAGGAGCAGCGCATCGAAAGCTAGTGACATCGAAACAAACCTGTTGGACTTTAACCTGGTGTTGTAAAACTTCTTACTGTGCTCTACATGTAGGAAGAGATTCACCCAGTCATCCACCCGCCAGAAACACCGGCAAATCCACAGTGAGGAGAGACCATTTTCCTGCTCGGTGTGTGGGAAAAGATTCACTCGATCATTCACCTTGATGAGTCACCAGAAAATTCACAAATAATTACAGCGATCGGATTTTGCTGTTATTCATATTCAGGACTGACCCCTGTTCATTTGGCTCTCTTTCTGCTAATGTTAATATATTCCAGCCCAGTTATGGAGGTTAATAATCTGGATAAAATTCAAATAACCTTTGTGTTGAAAAAATAATAATAAATTATGTGTCAACAACCTCAACAAACCCTACCAACCAAAAACAATAACCCCCCAAACAATTATAACCTTCCCCCCCCCCCATCCCAATAGAACACCACACACACCCCCAATAGCAAACAGTGATCAGATCCTTAAAATGCAATACAAATGGATGCCATCTGCGATAGGACCAGTCAATCGCTCACATCATTGTGAACTTAACCTGCAAAATATAAAAACTTCATCAAGTCACACAGCCATGCTGTGGCAATGGGCGGTACCACCTGCCTCCAACTCAGCAGGATCCGCCGTCAAGTCAGCAAGGAGACAAACGCCAACGCATCTGCCAGCACACCAGTCCTCAATTCCGGCTGGTCTGTCACTCTGAAAATTGCAACCAATGGGCAGGGTTCCAAGTCTACATTTAAAATTGCCGATATGGTGTGTAAAAAAAAGACTGCCAAAAACCCACCAATTTGGGGAAGGACCAGACCATGTGCGCATGGTTTGCAGGTCCTCTCGCGTATCGCTCCCACCTATTCTCAACCCCGACGAAAAAGGACTCATTCTGGTCCTAGTGAGATGTGCCCTGAACACCACCTTGACTTGTATCAAACTTGACCTTGTGCTGGATGACGTAGCATTCACCCTATGAAGAGACTCACTCCACACCTCCTCCTCCAGAACGGGACCCAGCTCCTCCTCCCACCTAGCCTCTATGGTCCTAGAAATCTTAACACAAAACACGAGATCAGCCATTAAACCCACATCCAACTGCCACTCCATACGCTGCGCCTGACCCGCCTCCAGCTTCAAATCCACCCAATGCAACGCATGGGCCGAGATGACCACCGCCGAATATACCGCACCTTTTACTCCAGGGAGCAAAGTCTTACCCATAACAAAGGAATCAGTCCTTCAGTATACCTTGTGCACCGGCAAACCAAAACTCCCCTGGGTTCACAATGTGCCACGGATCCACACCTCGTGCCTCGTCCATAAATGCAGCCAACACCTTTGTCATCCGCGAAAGAGACAGCGATCTTGGCCTGGAGCGGTCTAACTCTGGATCTAAAATACAGTTAAAATCCCCCCTTAAAATCAACTGAAAATCAGAGTTGCATTTCCAACTCTGGAATGGCAGCCAACAGCCAGTCCATAAACTTCATTGTTCCAATTTGGGACATACATGTTCACCAGCACTACTGACTTCCCATCCAGTGTACCTGTAGCCATCACATAATGACTCTCCCCACTAACTCTCTTACTACCCAAAATCGCCACCCCCTGTTGATCAACTATTGAATCCTGCGTGAAAAACCGGACTCACCAAAGCCTTCCGCAACCTGATCCGGTCCCGCACCCGAGAGGACTCTCTTGTAGGAACACAACATCAACCCCCAAACCTTTCAAATGGGAAAAACACTTGCCCTCTTCATTGGGCTCCCAAGCCCCGCACATTCCAGGTGATCAACCTGGTCAGGGGTTTCTCACCACCCTCCTCCTTGAGTCAGCCATCAGCACTATGATTTAACATTCCTCCCAAATTTCCAGATCGCACGTGTACCTAAGATGGCAGCCCGCCCCATTCCTAGGTGAGACAAAGAAAAAACCTTGGACACTGTCAGCACTTTCCCCACCACACAAACAAACAATTAGACCCATTGTAACCCCTTTAAATAGTCTCTCCCCGCCACTCCACCCCCATTCGATAAGCCTCCCCTCTCCTCATCGCCAGCAAAGTGAACCCCAGCCAAGACCCTCCTCTAATATCCTCAAAAACAACACTCATCCCATCCGCTCTGGCCCAAACTCCCCACCAACACACCCAAACCCTACCATCATTAATAAGCTCTTTCCCCTCCAAAACACACAAAACCATTCGCTCAACTTTATTAACCTCCCCCCCCACTCTAAACAAGGTGTTAGTCATTATATCGTCAGTATTCACACAGGAAAAAGACAATGTTGTCGAGGAGAATACGGAGATCCAGGCTACTAGACTAGAAGGGCTTGAGGTTCATAAGGAGGAGGTGTTAGCAATTCTGGAAAGTGTGAAAATAGAGAAGTCACCTGGGCCGGATGGGATTTATCCTAGGATTCTCTGGGAAGCTAGGGAGGAGATTGCTGAGCCTTTGGCCTTGATCTTTAAGTCATCTTTGTCTACAGGAATAGTGCCAGAAGACTGGAGGATAGCAAATGTTGTCCCCTTGTTCAAGAAGGGAAGTAGAGATAACCCCGGTAACTATAGACCAGTGAGCCTTACTTGTGTTGTGGGAAAAATCTTGAAAAGGTTTATAAGAGATAGGATGTATAATCATCTGGAAAGGAATAATTTGATTAGAGATAGTCAACACGGTTTTGTGAAGGGTAGGTCGTGCCTCACAAACCTGATTGAGTTCTTTGAGAAGGTGACCAAACAGGTGGATGAGGGTAAAGCAGTTGATGTGGTGTATATGGATTTCAGTAAAGCGTTTGATAAGGTTCCCCATGGTAGGCTACTGCAGAAAATACGGAGGCATGGGATTCAGGGTGATTTAGCAGTTTGGAGCAGAAATTGGCTAGCTGGAAGAAGACAAAGAGTGGTGGTTGATGGGAAATGTTCAGACTGGACTCCAGTTACTAGTGGTGTACGACAACGATCTGTTTTGGGGCCACTGGTGTTTGTCATTTTTATAAATCACCTGGAGGAGGGCGTAGAAGGATGTGAGTAAATCTGCAGATGACACTAAAGTCGGTGGAGTTGTGGACAGTGCAGAAGGATGTTACAAGTTACAGAGGGACATGGATAAGCTGCAGCGCTGGGCTGAGAGGTGGCAAATGGAGTTTAATGCAGAAAAGTGTGAGGTGATTCATTTTGGAAGGAATAACAAAAAGACTGAGTACTGGGCTAATGGTAAGATTCTTGGCAGTGTGGATGAGCAGAGAGATCTCGGTGTCCATGTACATAGATCCCTGAAAGTTGCCACCCAGGTTGAGAGGGTTGTTAAGAAGGCGTACGGTGTGTTAGCTTTTATTGGTAGAGGGATTGAGTTTAGGAGCCATGAGGTCATGTTGCAGCTATACACCACTCTGGTGCGGCCGCATTTGGAGTATTGCGTGCAATTCTGGTCGCCGCATTATAGGAAGGATGTTGAAGCATTGGAACGGGTGCAGAGGAGATTTACCAGAATGTTGCCTGGTATGGAGGGAAGATCTTATGAGGAAAGGCTGAGGGACTTGAGGCTGTTTTCGTTAGAGAGAAGGTTAAGAGGTGACTTAATTGAGGCATACAAGATGATCAGAGGGTTGGATAGGGTGGACAGTGAGAGCCTTTTTCCTCGGATGGTGATGTCTAGCACGAGGGGACATAGCTTTAAATTGAGGGGAGATAGATATAAGACAGATGTCAGAGGTAGGTTCTTTACTCAGAGAGTAGTAAGGGCATGGAATGCCCTGCCTGCAACAGTAGTGGACTCGCCAACACGAAGGACATTCAAATGGTCATTGGATAGACATATGGACAATAAGGGAATAGTGTAGATGGGCTTTAGAGTGGTTTCACAGGTCGGCGCAACATCGAGGGCCGAAGGGCCTGTACTGCGCTGTAATGTTCTATGTTCTAAATATGCACAATACCCAAAGGCAGATAGGTCCAAGTACAGAACACAAGCATCCACATGCACAGAGTCCCAAACAGTCCACCTCACAATGGTCCAAACTTCTTCTCCCTGATGAAGGCCTCTGCCTGCTCTGGTGTAAGAAATAAATGATCCTACGAATCCATGGTGACCCGCAACCTTGGCGGGTACACCACCCCGAATCGCAAGCCCTTACTGTAAAAAACAGCGCTTGCCCTGTTGAACGCCACGCTTAGTCACATTTCCTTACATATCCGCAACGTGTGCATGTCCCAGTCAATAATCCAAATCCCCATCACCCACTCCAAGACCTGCTCCTTCTATTGGCAGTTGTGAAAATAGATAATCACCGCCCGCGGCGGATCATTCAACCTTGGCTTTTGCTTGAGCGCCCGGTGAGTTCTATCCAATTCTTGAGGGCGAACACCTCATCCCTGCTCACCAAACAAGAAAACATCTCCGAAAAGTACTGTGTCGGCTTCAAGCCTTCCAATCCCTCTGGCAGCCTCACCAACTTGAGGTTTAACCACCTGAACCTGTTCTCCAGATCCCTCACATTCAACCTCAGACCTTTATTGCTATCTGCCACCAATGGCCTCCTCCATACCCTTCAAAGTCTCACCCTGCGCATTAACCACATTCGAGGTGTTTACCAGCTGCTCCCGCATCGGGTCCAAAGCCTCTGTGACAGTGGCCTGAAAGGATTCTTTTGTCCCCAGGCCCCGCCACTCAAACTACCAATCCATTTATTTGCTGAATTTCTCCAGCTCTTGCGCCATCACTACAGCCAACATGTCTAAAGTAATGGGCATGGCAGCCATCTTCCCTCCTTCACCTTTCTTTTACAGGTTACCACCTGAGTTTTCTTCAAGGCTTCTCTGACGACGTTTTCGACATGACTGTGTGGTAACCATTCTCTAACCCCCACCCCCCCAACAGGCATGTGGTCATCAAAATCAAGCCTTGCTTATGGAAGAACATCATTGAGAAATTAAAATTAGACCAGCTCAGGTATGAGTGAAATCCACCTCCCTAATGATTGACACACCTCACTAATTCATCATATCTACACAATGTTATTTGCTCAGCTTTTGCTTCAGCTTTCATGTGGGTTTCATGAGGTGCTTATTCTCCAACTGAATTTCCCAAAGTCAAATAAGAGATTGCAATATGCCAGTCAACCTTGAATAAAATGAATCATATATTTTGGAAGAGCAATGATTGCAAATAAAACATAGAAGCCAAGATAACAGCCTGAATTCAGTTACAAACAAATGGAAAGTTTATATTACTTATAAAAATATTTTAACAGGCCATTTGCCTAAATGTTCAATGATAGTTCCACCATCAAAATGGAAAAAAACACTGCTGGAAAGTGACTAAGGTAGTGGACAGGGGAAGGTCTATGGACACCATTTATATGGACTTCCAGAAGTCATTTGATAAAAGTCCCACACAAGGAACTGGAAGCCTCTAAAGGTGGAAGTTCACAGAGTTGATGTCAAATTATTGACATGGTTAAGAAATTGGTTCAGTGGCAGGTGGGATCCTGGGATTATATTCATTGGAGTTTAGGAGGTTGAGGGGAGATCTAATAGAAACTTACAAGATAATGAATGGCTTAGATAGGGTGGACGTAGGGAAGTTGTTTCCATTAGCAGGGGAGACTAGGACCCGGGGGCACAGCCTTAGAATAAAAGGGAGTCACTTTAGAACAGAGATGAGGAGAAATTTCTTCAGCCAGAGAGTGGTGGGTCTGTGGAATTCATTGCCACAGAGGGCGGTGGAGGCCGGGACGTTGAGTGTCTTTAAGACAGAAGTTGATAAATTCTTGATTTCTCTAGGAATTAAGGACTATGGAGAGAGAGCGGGTAAATGGAGTTGAAATCAGCCATGATTGAATGGTGGAGTGGACTCGATGGGCCGAATGGCCTTACGTCTGCTCCTATGTCTTATGGTCTTATGGTAATTACTCTAATCGGCAGGAAGTGACTAGTGGTGTACCACAGGGATATGTGTTGGGCCCTCAATTATTCATATTATTCATTAATTTTTTGGATGATGGCATAGAAAATCATATATCCAAAGTTAAGTGGCACTGTAGACAGCCTAGGAGATAGCATAACGTTGCAAGGAAATATTGACAGACTAGGTGACTGGGCAAAATTGTGGCAGATGGAATTTAATGTGAGCAAGTGTGAGGTTATCCATTTTGGACCAAGAAAGGATAGAGCAGAGTACTTTGTAAATGGAAAGAGATTAGGTTCTGTGGATGTGCAAAGCAACTTGGGGGTTCAGGTGCATAGGTCCTTAAAATGCCAGGAACAAGGGCATAAAATAATCAAAAAGGCTAATGGAAGGTTACCCTTTATATCTAGAGGGTTGGAATGTAAGGACACAGGGGTTATGCTGCAGTTATACAAAACCCTGGTTAGATCTCACTTGGAGTAGTGTGAGCAGTTCTGGACCAGAATTTAGGAAGGATATTTTGACCTTGGGGAAGTGCAAAGTAAGTTTACAAAAATATCTGGATTACAGGGGTTAAATTGCAAGGCGAAATGACACAAATTAGACCTGTTTTTGCTAGAATTAAGTATTCAAGATATTAACAGAGAAAGGCAGGCTAGATAATTATAAACTCTTTCCACTGGTTGGAGATTCTAAGACTAGGGGGCATAGTCTAAACATTTGGGCTAGACGGTTCAGGAGAGCTGTTATGAAGAACTTCGTCATTCAAAGGGTGGTAGAGGTTTGCAGCTCTCACCCTCAAACAGCAGTTGAAGCTAGACCAGTTGTTTATTTTAAATGTGAGATAGAATGGCGAGACAGGCTTGAGGGGCTCAATAGAAACATAGAATGTAGGAGCAGGGGGAGGCCATTCGGCCCTTTGAGCCTGCTCTATCATTGGTATGATCGTAGCTGATCAACCAACTCAATAACCCCTCATTCTTCTGAAGTCCAGCGAACAAAATCCTAACCAAATCAATCTTTCCTCATACGTCAGTCCCGCCATCCAAGGAATAAGTCTGGTAAACCTTTTTTGCACTCACTCTAGAACTAGAACATCCTTCCTCAGATAAGGAGACCAAAACTGCACACAATATTTCAGGTGTGGCATCACCAAGGCCCTGTATAATTGCAGCAAGACATTCCTACTCCTGTACTCGAATCCTCATACCATTTGCCTTCTTTACCGCCTGCTGTACCTGCATGCTTACCTTCAGATACTGGTGTACGAGGACGCCCAGATCTCGTTGCACAGTATCCTCTCTTAATTTATGGCCATTCAGATAATAGTCTGCCTTCTCGTTTTTGCTACCAACGTGGATAACCTCGCATTTCTCCAAATTGTACTGCATCTGCCATTCATTTGCCCATTCACTCAACTTGTCCAAATCACACTGAAGGATCTCTGCATCCTCCTCACAGCTCACCCTCCCACCCAACTTGGTGTCACCCGCAAATTTGGAGATATTGCATTTTGTTCCCTCATCGAAATCATTAATATATACTGTGAATAGCTGGGGTCCTTGCACCAATCCTTGCGGTACCCCACTAGTCACTGCCTGCCAATTTAAAAAAGACCCGTTAATTCCTACTCTTTGTTTCCTATCAGCCAACCAGTTTACTATCCATTTCAATACACTACCCCTAATCCCATGCACTTAAATTGTACACACTAGTTTCTTATGCGGGACTTTGTCAAACGCCCTCTGAAAGTCCAAATATACCACATCCACTGGCTCTCCCTCGTCAATTTTACTCATTAAATTCCAGTAGATTTGTCAAGCATAATTTCCCCTTCATAAATCCATGCTGACTCTGTCTGATCCTGCCACTATTTTCTAAGTGCTCTTCTAAAAAATCTTTGATAATGGATTCTAGAATTTTCCCCACTACCAATGTCAGGCTTACTGGTCAATAATTCCCTATTTTCTCTCTACCTCCCTGATGTACGATCAATGACCACTAAAGCGAGGTTGTAGTCCAACTGAAGGCTTTAATAAGATAGATGTTTCCCTCAGCAGCTCAGATACAGAAAGAAGGCTGCTGAGGCGGCACGGGCTCTTATACCCCACCTTTCAGGGTGGAGCTACCATACAGTTTGACCAATAGGAAACATACAATATCTACCAATGGTGTTCCAGCATTATCAGGTACCATAATACCTCTACACAGACTACCACATTCACCTCCGGCGGGGGTGGAGGCTTGATATTACAACATGGTAACGTGATGGAAATTATAGTTATGGAGGTACCGTAATAACTCCGTACAGCGTTTTGTAACTATTTACAGATTCACAATTAACTATATACACTTTAAAATGAAGCAATCAGTCGATCGGGGGCCCTGGTCGTCCTCTGTGATTGTCGAAGCTTTGGTGATGACGCCGGTGGAGGCTCGGGGGTCTTGCGTCTCCGGGAGCGTGGCCTCGATCTCGGTGGTAATTTCAACACCCCTAGACGGCGCTGGTGGGTTAAATGGTTGACCTGGGAAGGGAGTGTCTGCGGGGTGCGTCGGTGGGTGGGGGGGGGGCCTAGATAGGGCCGACGGGAGGACCGATCCTCCTGTAAGGTGCACCGGTGGGAGGGAGGGTGGGACTGGTGGCGGGGGTGTGCGTGGGGATCCGGCGGGCCGCAGGTCTCGCAGGGAGAACGTATCTTGTCGGCCGTCGGGGTACGCCACGTAGGCGTACTGAGGGTTAGCATGGAGAAGATGGACCCTCTCGACCAACGGGTCCGACTTGTGCGCTCGCACGTGTTTTCGGAGCAGGATGTGTCCGGGAGCTGCCAGCCAGGTCAGGAGCGAGGTCCCAGAGGAGGACTTCCTGGGGAAGACCAGGAGACGTTTGTGAGGTGTTTGGTTGGTCATGGTACAAAGCAGTGACCAGATGGAGTGGAGGGCATCCGGGAGGACTTCCTGCCAGCGGGAGACTGGGAGATTCCTGGACCGTAGGGCCAGTAGGACGGTCTTTCAGACCGTTCCGTTCTCCCTCTCTACCTGTCAGTTACACCGGGGGTTGTAACTGGTCGTCCTGCTCGAGGTGATGCCCTAGCTGAGCAGGAATTGACGCAGTTCGTCGCTCATAAAGGAAGACCCCCTATCACTAGTTATGTAAGCGGGGAACCCGAACAGTGCAAAGATGCTATGGAGGGCCTTGATGACGGTGGTTGCGGTCATGTCGGGGCCGGGGATGGCGAATGGGAACCGGGAGTACTCGTCAATCACGTTCAGGAAGTACGCGTTGCGGTCGGTGGAGGGGAGGGGGCCTTTGAGGCCCATGCTGAGGCGTCCAAAGGGACGGGAAGCCTTTATCAGGTGCGCTTTCTCTGACCAGTAGAAGTGCAGTTTGCACTCCGTGCAGATTTGGCAGTCCCTGGTGACTGTCCTGACCACCTCGATGGAGTAGGGCAGGTTGCGGGTTTTGATAAAGTGGAAAAAGCGAGTGCCCCCCCCTCCCCCCCCGGGTGGCAGAGGTCCTCGTGGAGGGCTCGGAGGTGGTCCACTTGTGCGGTGGCACATGTGCCGCCGCAGGACAGGGCATCAGGAGACTCGTTTAGCTTCCCGGGATGATACAAGATCTCGTAGTTGTAGGTGGAGAGTTCGATCCTCCACCGCAAGATCTTATAGTTTTTTTATCTTGCCCCGCTGTGCATTATCGAACATTAAAGCAATCGACCGTTGGTCAGTGAGTAGAGTGAATCTCCTGCCGGCCAGGTAACGCCTCCAATGTCGCACAGCTTCTACTATGGCCTGGGCCTCCTTTTCGAGTGAGGAGTGGCGGATTTTGGAAGCATGGAGGGTACGTGAGAAGGCGGCCACGGGTCTGCCCGCTTGGTTGAGGGTGGCCGCCAGAGCTACGTCAAGACGCGTCGCTCTCAACCTGGAAGGGGAGGGACTTGTCGATGGCGTGCATCGTGGCCTTTGCAATGTATGCTTTGATGCGGCTGAAGGACTGGCGGGCCTCTATCGACAGGGAAAAACTGTGGATTGGATCAGGGGACGGGCCTTGTCCGCATAGTTGGGGACCCACTGGATTTTTCTCTTTTTTAAGAGAAAAACCCTAGGCAGCGCTTCAGGGCCTTGGAGCAGTGAGGGAGGGGGAACTCCATAAAGGGGCGCATGCGTTCAGGTTCGGGGCCTATAACTCCATTTCGCACTACGTAGCTGAGGATGGCTAGGCGGTCGGTGCTGAACACGCATCTATCCTTGTTATACGTAAGGTTAAGGATCTTTGCGGTCTGGAGGAATTTTCGGAGGTTGGTGTCGTGGTCCTGCTGGTCGTGGCCGCAGATGGTGACATTATCGAGATACGGGAATGTTGCCCGTAAACCGTACCGGTCAACCATTTGGTCCATCTCGCGCTGGAAGACCGAGATCCCGTTAGTGACACCGAAGGGAACCCTTAAGAAGTGGTAGAGCCGCCCATCTGCCTCGAAGGCAGTGTATTTGCGGTCACTAGTGCGGATGGGGAGCTGGTGGTAGGCGGACTTAAGATCCACCGTGGAGAAGACCTTGTAAATGCGCGATCCTGTTTACCAGGTTGGATATGCGGTGGAGAGGGTACGCGTCCAGCTGCGTAAACCTGTTGATGGTCTGACTGTCGTTGATGACCATCCTATGCTTCTCCCCGGTCTTTACCACCACTACTTGAGCTCTCCAGGGACTGTTGCTCGCTTCAAGGACTCCGTCCCCCAGTAGCCTTTGGACCTCTGACTTAATAAAGATCCGATCCTAGGCACTGTACCGTCTGCTCCTGGTGGCGACAGGTTTGCAATCCGGGGTGAAGTTCGCAAACAGGGAAGGCGGATCGACCTTGAGGGTCGCGAGGCCGCAGACAGTGAGGGGGGGGTATAGGGCCGCCGAATTTGAAAGTTAGACTTTGGAGGTTACACTGGAAGTCTAAACCTAGCTGTGTGGCTGCGCAGAGGTGGAGAAGGACGTAGAGCCGGTAATTTCTAAACACCCTTCCCTGGACCGTGAGGTTTGCTACACAAAACCCCTTTATCTCTACTGAGTGGGAACCGGAGGCCAGGGAGATTTTTTGATTAATGGGGTGAACGAGGAGAGAACAGCGCCTTACTGTGTCGGGGCGTATGAAGCTCTCCGTGCTCCCAGAGTCGATTAAACAGGACGTCTCGTGCCCGTTGATTAGTACTGTTGTTGTAGCAGTTGAGTGTGTTCGAGGCCGGGACTGGTCCAGGGTCACCGAGGCTAATCGCAGCAGTTGAGTGTTCTCTTCAGGCGGTGTGCGGTCAGCCGAGCTGGGGTCCTGGGAGTCCTTCCAAGATGGCGGCTCCCATTGGTCGCACATGGCTGGGGGTGCACAAAATGGCGGCACTCATCCGTCGAACGTGGTGTCCGCGGGACAAGATGGCGGCGCCCAGGGGCCGCACGTGGCCCTGGAGGAGGAAGGCGGCGGCGCCCACTGGCCGCAGGGAGACCCTGGAGAGGTTTGTGGTGGCGGTCCGCATTCGCCACCGGAGACCGCAGCGACCGCACGGGCCTGGCATACCACCACGAAATGGCCCTTTTAATTGCATCCCTTGCAGGTGGATGCGCGTGCCGGACAGTGCTGCCGGGGGTGCTTGGCCTGCCCGCAAAAATAGCAGCGGGGCCCCCCGGGGTTGCCAGGCCGCCTTGCAGCAGAAGCTTGTGGGGGGATGGGAGATGTCTCGGGATCGGCTGCGGAGGGGTTCCACGTTGCCCAGGGGGCTGCCGCGCGGTCGAGAACGTAAGCGCGGGCGTTTCGGGAGGCCACATCCAGGGAGCCTGCAAGGGCCCGTGCCTCCTTGAGGCCTAGGGTGTCTTTTTCCAGCAATCGCTGGCAAATTTGGGAGGACAGCATACCTGCCACGAAAACGTCCCGGATCAAGAGTTGTGTATGGTCGCTCGCTGAAACTTGCGGGCAGCTGCAGTTTCTCCCCAACACCAGGAGCGCACGGCAGAATTCTTCCAGCGATTCCACAGGGATTTGCCGCCACGTTGCTCGCAGATGTCGGACGTAGACCTGGTTTACCGGGCGAATATAATGTCCTTTTAGCAGCTCCATTGCAGCATCGAAGTCGTCCGCGTCCTCGATGAGGGTGTAAATTTCCGGGTTCACCCTCGAGTGCAGGACTTGCAATTTCTGTTCTCCCGTGGGTGTGTTTTCGGCTGTTCCGAGATAGCCTTTAAAACATGCCAGCCAGTGCTTGAAGGTTGCCGCTGAGTTCGCCGTATGGGGGCTGAGTTTTTTTTTAAATTAACAAACGGCTGCTTTTCTTCAGCATGCTTAGGAATTAATTGCGCAGGGCAGTGTTGGTTGTGTTAAGAAGGGCTAAAGGGCTCCACGAGTGTTCCATATGGCCAGGCAACACGGCTACAACCACACACCTCCCCACGCTCTCATGTCGTGTCTAAGGTAATGCAAAAAATCTTTAAAATAAAATGTGCAAACTTAAAGAAAAAAAAAAAATTGAACGTTTTTTTGACCAGTGGAAGAGGAGCAAAAACTCTTGATAGGTTCAAGGTGCGTGATGAGCAACAGTTCCGCGACAAATCGCCTGGTTCCCATTAATTAAAAAGGGGCGAGGCGGGAAAGGCGATGATTGATAGGCAGCGAGGACAATCGAAGTTGGCGGAAGGGCGGGAACCTCGGTGACTGACAGCCGGGAAGGACAATCGAAGCTGGTGGAAGAACGAGAGGCGGGAGGCTCGATGACTGACAGGCGGAGAGGACAATCGAAGCTGGCGGAAGAGCGAGGGGCGGGAGCCTCGATGATTGACAGGAGGGGAGGACAATGGAAATTGGCGGAAGAGCGAGGGGCGGGAATCTCAATGATTGACAGGAGGGGAGGACAATCGAAAACTGGCGTTCGGTGGGCGGGGTCACTAGCCAGCCGGGAGGATGGAGAGCAGGGGGTGGGACATCCGGCGTTAACTTTGGCTGCCCACCCACCCCCCTCTCTTCTCCCCCTCCCCCCCCAACCAACCCCCCCTTCCGTCAGGAGAGAGATCAGACGACAAAGCGCTTTTAACCGGAGCTGATTGGGATTAAACGGCGGCAAGGCCCGAACCCGCTCATCGAGGCCTCAAAGGGAAGGGGATAAATAAATCCAGCTATTGCCCGAGTTTGCTTTTTTGTTGAAGTGCTTCCCTCAGGCCGGCATCTCACACAGACAGCGATCGAGTGAGTGAGAGATTCCCGGGGCCGCAGTGACCGTAATACCTCTACACAGACTACCACACTCCCGTTTTAAATAGTGGAGTTACATTAGCTACCCTTCAATCTGAAGGAATAGTTCCAGAGTCTATAGAATCCTGGAAGATGACCACCAAGCATCTACTATTTTGAAAGCCACTTCCTTAAGTACTCCGGGATGTAGATTATCAAGCCTTGGGGATTAATCATCCTTCAATCCCATCAATTTTCTCAACATCATTTCTCTACTAACATTGATCTCCTTCAGTTCTTCCCTCTCACCAAACCCTGCATTCTCCATCATTTCTGGTATCTGATTTGTGTCCTCATTTCTGAAGACAGAACCAAAGTATGTGTTTAGTTGTTTAGCCATTTCTTTGTCCCCTATTATACATTCCCGTTTCTGACTGAAAGACACTTGTCTTCACCAATCTTTTTCTCTTCACGTACCTATAGAAACTTTTACAGTCAATTTTTATGTTCCCTGCAAGCTTACGTTCGTACTCTATTTTCCCTTTCTTTATTTTTAGAAAATATTTTATTGAAGCATTTGTAATTTTCACAGTTTTAACAATTTAACATTTCTTAAACAACCGAGCGGGCCGACACATGCAACAACATTAGAATAACATACCCTACTGCACCCCCTGCCCTATCTCCTGATTACCCATATATTAAGCTCCCTGTCCTTGTCTTACACTACCATGCCTCCCATTTTTTCTCCCACCGCCCCCCCCCCCCCCCACCCCGGCCACTTACTGCTGACGTTCAATTTTCCTTAAAGAAGTTGATGAACGGCTGCCACCAGGCGAACCCCTGGGTTGAACCTCTCAAGGCGAACTTAATTTTTTCCAGACTGAGAAACCCAGCCATGTCGCTAACCCATACGTCTGACTTTGGAGGCTCCGAGTCCCTCCACCCCAGCAAAATCCGTCTCCGGGCCACCAGGGAGGAGAAGGTCAGGACATCGGCCTCCCTCCCCCCCCCGGGCCTCCGGATCTTCCGATACACCAAATATTGCCATTTCCGGACTCGGAGTCACCCTCCCTTCCAGGACCTCTGACATGACGTCCGCAAATCCCTGCCAGAATCCCCTCAACTTCGGACACGCCCAGAACATATGCACATGATTCGCCGGGCTTCCCCCACAGCATCCGCACCCATCATTCACTTCCTCAAAAAACCTACTCATCCGGGCCACAGTCATATGAGTCCTATGAACCACCTTGAACTGGATCAGGCTAAGCCTGGCACACGACGAGGATGAATTAACCCTCCTCAAGGCCTTTTTCCGACTTCAAACTCCCCTCCCAACTCTTCCATTACGTCCTCTTCATTCCCCGATTGGGACCCCTTCCCACTCCATCAATTCCTTGTATATCTCCGAGACCCTCCTCTCCCCAACTCCCGTTTTTGACAACACCTTATCCTGTAGTCCCCTCAGGGGGAGGCGCGGAAAGCTTGGAACTTGCCTCCGAACAAAATCTCTTACCTGCAGGTACCGAAATCCGTTCCCACCCAGCAACTCAAACTCCTCCTCCAATGCCTCCAGCTCAGGAAACCCTCCTCAAAGAAGAGATATTTTCCCTTTTTTAATCAATCCCTTGGTCCTTCTGTGCTGAATTCTAAGCTGCTCCCAATCTTCAGACATGTTGTTTTTCCTGGCCAATTTGTATGCTTCTTCCTTGGATCGAATTCTATCTCTAATTTCCCTTGTAAGCCACGGATTGGCCACCTTTCCCATTTTACTTTTGTGCCAGACTGGAATAAACAATTGTTGCAGTTCCCCCATATGTCCTTGAAAGTTTGCCATTGCCTATTCACTGTCATCCCTTTAAGTAACGTTTCCCATTCGATCAAAGCAAACTCATGCCTCATATCATTGTAGTTTATTGCGTTAAGATCCAGGACCCTAGTCTCAGAATCAACTATTTCACTCTCCATCTTGATGAAAGATTCTATCATATTATGGTCACTCATTCACAAGGGGTCTCGCACAACTAGATTGCAAATGATTCCGTTCTCAATATACAGTGCCCAGTCTAAGATGGCCTGCTCTCTAGTTGGTTCCTCATGTATTGGTCCAGAACACTATCCCATATACAGTCCAGGAATTCCTCTTGTACGGCATTGTGACTAACTTGATTTGCCAAATCTATATGCAGATTAAAATCACCCATAATTACAGATGTTCCTTGATCGCATTCGTCTCTAATTTCCTGTTTAATGCCATTACCAACATCACCATTGCAGTTTGGGGTCTTTACACGATGCCCATTAATGTTTTTTTGCCCCTTGGTGTTTCTCAGACCTGCCCATACAGATTCCACATTGTCAGAGCTAATATCCTCCCTCACTATTGTATTAATTTCCTCTTTGACCAACATTGCAATCCCACCGCCTTTTCCTTTTTGTCTGTCTTTCCTAAATACCGAATAGCCCTGGCCATTCAGTTCCCATCCCTAGTCACCCTGCCATGTATTTGTAATCCCGATTATATCGTACCTGTTTATGTCTACTTGCGTGATTAGTTCATCCGCTTTTTTGCAAATGCTCCGTGCGTTTAGGCAAAAAGCTTTTAAGCTTGTCTTTTTAACATTACTTGTCTCACTCCTAATATTTTTCACTTGACCCTTGGTTTCTCTGCCCATCACTTTTCTTATTCCCCTTTCTATCTTTTGTATTTGTCCTTGTTTCCTCCTCCTCTAACTCCTTGCATAGGTTCCCATCCTCCTACCATTTTAATTTAAACCCTCCCCAACCAGCCAGCAAATACACCCCCTAGGACATTAGTCTTGGTCCTACCCAGGTGTAATCCATCCAGTTTATACTGGTCCCACCTCTCCCTGAACCGGTCCCAATGCTCAAGGAATCTGAAACCCTCCCCTCACACCAGCTCTTCATGGAACATAGAACATTACAGCGCAGTACAGGCCCTTTGGCCCTCGATGTTGCGCCGACCTGTGAAACCACTCTAAAGCCTATCTACACTATTCCCTTATTGTCCATTCAGATAGGTATCATCCGATATATCCTGCTGTTTCTACTCTGACCAGCATGTGGCACTGGTAGTAATCCTGAGATCAGGACCTTTGAAGTCAGACTTCACAACTTTCTTCCTAACTCCCTACAGTCTGCTTTTTGGACCTCATCACTTTTTTTAACCTATGTCAATGGTACCAATGTGTACCACAACCACTGGCTGTTCACCCTCCCCCTCCAGAATGTCATGCAACTACTCCAAGACATCCTTGACACGAGCACCAGGGAGGCAACATACCATCCCAGAGTCTTGTTCGTGGCCACAGAAACGCCTATCTATTCCGCTTACAGTTGAATCCCCAAAACTATTGCATTCCTACACATTTTACTCCTTCCCTCTGCAACAGAACCAACTTTAGTGCAACAAATTTGGCTGATGCTGCTTTCCCCTGAGAGGTCATTCCCCTGAATGGCATACTCCAGTTCCTATATTCTTACCACACACTTGTTAGACAAGGAAAAAGTAACCCATCCACAAATCACTACTAAAGAAATCTCGCACCAGATTTGGCCCATTAATAATCTGGAACTGTAGATTAAATGCTTAGAATCTTAGAATACAATAGAATTATGGAACTCACTGTTGCACTGATATAATGGAATTAGGGAAACTATGGCACAATAAGGCAAGTCGTCAGACTAATTAGGAAACCTGCCAACCAATATGGAAGATTGCTCAATAGACTTGTATGAATGCCGTATGCAGCCATTTTATAAGGCTTCTCTTCTGAAAGTACTCTGACTCAAAATACAAGGACAATATTTTTGGGATCCCTATAGTGCAATGTAATGAAAAAGACAGGTAAATTCCTGAAGTAGTTGGGTTTAAGTGCGATAACTGACTGTGAATGCAGCAATGTTGCTGGTATCCTACCTAGAAATTTGAGGAAATGATTAGAGGGAAAATAGTTGTTTTATTATACATACATAAAAAGGAAGAATGTGGCCAAATGTCATGATTCGATTACAGATAGAGAATCTGGCGACAACAATAATCTCTCCCTCAATATCAACAAAACAAAGGAGATTGTCATCGACTTCAGGAAGCGTAGAGGAGAACATGTCCCTATCAACATCAATGGGAACGAAGTAGAAAGGGTCGAGAGCTTCAAGTTTTTAGGTGTCCAGATTACCAACAACCTGTCCTGGTCTCCCCACGCCGATATTATAGTTAAGAAAGCCCACCAACGACTACTTTCTCAGAAGACGAAGGAAATTTGGCATGTCAACTACGATTCTCACCAACTTTTACAGATGCACCATTGAAAGCATTCTTTCTGGTTATATCACAGCTTGGTGTGATTCCTGCTCTGCTTAAGACCGCAGGAAACTACAAGAGGTCATGAATGTAGCCCAGTCCATCAAGCAAACCAGCCTCCCACCATTGACTCTGTCTATAATTCCTGCTGCCTCGGAAAGGTAACCAGCATAATTAAGGACCCCATGCACCCTGGACATACTCTCTTCCACCTTCTTCCATCAGGAAAAAGATACAAAAGTTTGAGGTCACGTACCAACCGACTCAAGAACAGCTTCTTCCCTGCTGCCATCAGACTTTTGAATGGACCTACCTCATATTAAGTTGATCTTTTCTCGACATCCTAGTTATGACTGTAACATTACATTCTGTAGTCTCTCCTTCCTTCCCCATGTACAGTATGCGTTGTATGTACAGCATGCAAAAAACAACACTTTTCACTGCATACTAATGCATGTGACAATAATAAATCAAATCAAATTCAAATCAAATCCTCCACTGGTTGGCATTTGACATCTTACTAATAGTAGGCATCACATTTAAACAAGGTGTGTGTTTAGTTGTACAATTATGCAAATATGCAACTCTGACAGGGTTCATGAAAATCATTAATATGTGGTATATCAGGAGTTTCTGCTATTTTTATTTACAATTGCAGCCTTACACAAAAATACAAAAGTTAGAATCTGGAAACAGGGTCACTGAGCTCAACTAGTCTATATCAGCATTTATGCTGCACACAAGCAAATAGTCCGACTCACATTTAAAATGCTTGAATCACAAAACAGTTAGATTGTCATTTAAAAACACAACTACTTAATTAATATCTTTCAGAGAAGAAAACATGCTGCCCTTATCTGGTATGGCTGCTGTGTGGTTCTGGTCCCACATTTATATGGTTCACACAATTGTCCTTTGAAGTGACCTAGCAAGCTACGAATTTGAAATCATCAACAGGGCAACAAATATCTGGCTCACCAGTGACTCAGGAAGCTACAGAAATATATATTTGTTAAATCACAGTTCCTACATGCCTTCACTACCTTTTCCCTCAATCACTCATCCAATCAAATCTTGAATGGTTGTCAGTTTTTTCCCTCACCCTGGAAGTGAATCACCCAGCTTCAACGGTGTAAAATGTTTCTGCTGCTTCTTGTTCTAGATCGAAGTTTGGATTTGTATCTATGGCCTCTCATTAAAGATATTTCAATGATTGAGGTGCAATATTACTTTTCTTCAGAACTGAAGATATGCAGAAATATGATGGGTTTTATGTTTTGAAAAAGTGTGGAGCACAAAGGGCAGGTTAGGGATAGGTAGGCAGAGAAATTTAATTACAGAGATGTCATGGAACAAAAGACAGAGGGTGGCAATGGTAGCAGTAAAGGTAAAAAGCCTTGGTCCACTAGTGAGCCGAACACCAACCAGTCTCTCATTGGACAAACTGTAAACAACGGGAAAGTAAGTTTTCAAACTTCCAGGTCAGGACAAGAGCAGACAGCGGAGTGAGCAATGACTGAACAATAGGGAGCAGATGGCAGCGGGAGTTAGTGAATGGCAGAATGATGGGTAAAGCAGACAGCAGAGCGCAATATGGGGGATGGCAGCCCAATGGTTAGAGCAAGCGATGGAGCGAGCAATGACTGAGCAATGGGGTGCAGACTGTGGTGTGATTTATAGTGGACGGCAGCGTGATAGGTGGAGCAGATGCCAGCATTAGCACTGATTGAGCAATGGGGACAGCAAATGACAGAGAAAGCTACAGTGAATGGCAGAGCGATGGCTGATCGAGCAATGACTGAGCGATGGGAAGAGCGAACCACGGCAGGCGGCTGAACGATGGGTAGAGCAGACAGCACAACAATGGGGAGGTCAGATGGCAGTACGAGCTACAGCGGAGCGATGGGGAGGACAGACGGCAGAGCGAGCTACAGTGGACCAATGGGGAAGGCAGCTGAGTGATGGGTAGAACAGATGGCAGAGCGATGGATAGTACAGGCAGCAGAGCAAGCGACAGTGACAGCAGAGCAATGGGAAGGGCAGATGGCAGAGCTAACTACAGCGGAAGGCGGAGCAATGGGGAGAGCAGATAGCAGAGCGAGCTACAGAGGAAGGTGGCGCAATGGGGAGAGCAGACGGCAGAGAAAGCTACAGCAGATAGCACAGTGATGGAAGGGCAGCCAGGAAGACAGCTGGCCATGGAGTTGGAAGAGGGGTAGCCAATTGAGCAGGAGGGGAGGGCGGCCATGGAGCAAGGGTGACAGAAGACCATGAGAGGGATGGCGACATGGCGGGTTCAGGCAATGGGAGGGACGCCCATCTTGGACCACTGGCAATATATATAGTGGCAGGGAATGTCGACAGATTGGTCACCAGTGGGCACACAATTATGGGCCATTTCTCATCTCCCCAGGCTTTTGTCCACATTGCAAGTGTTCACCACATGAGGAGCCCACAGGATGAATCATAATAACATAATCAAGCCCAGCCAGTACTAATATAAAGATTTGCGGTAAAGTATTTTTGAATGTATACTGGATATACAGTCATAGTCTAAATTTGAACACTCATTTATGTTTCAGCATAACTACACAAATAACGAAGCAGCCCTTCATCAGCTCGGCTTTATAATCAGCTTTTCTTCAGAGATTGTTAATCACAGGATTAGAAAAGTCTAAAATTACTAGTTGATGTCAAAGTTTTCCATTAATTTGGATAGAATATAAAATTGATGAGTCTGCAGACAATTGTTTACAGCATCAAAATCAAAGGCCAACTATCGAACACTGAAACAAGAGCTTGTGGACAATGATGATTAATGGGCACTTTAAATGCCAGCATTTAATTATGTAAAAGACATGCTCATTATGGTTTTTAAATTATGCATGTATGGAAAAACATTAAAATAAACTATACTGCCATCATTTATCAGCTTCATTAGTATTAAATAAAATGTTCAAACCTGTCAAATTGAGATCATAAAGAATGTGAAAAACATAATTTGTTGTTTCAGGACTAAAAAAATGAATACAAAACAAGCTCTTTTTGCTGTGTCTTAAATACAAATTATTTGCAGTTCCGCACTCCCTGATCAATAAAAGGAGCATTTTTATTGAATAGGAATGTGAAAACATATCTTTTAATGATACAGAAATTGCTCTCTGCTTGCTATTTACCTTTACCTCCTCCACTTGAAAGACACTGCTCTGGGGTGCTCACACTCCAGGCCTGAGAGCCAAGTCTGGCCCACTTTAAGATTTGAAAAGGCCTATCCTACAGCTCCTGACTGAAGAACCACCTGCCAGCAGAAAACAGCTGATCTGTCAGTGAAGAATAAAAGTAACAATTAGACAGCACAGTTGGCTCTCTCAGCAGGAGTACCGGGCTGATGTGCAGTTTTCATTTCCAACTGTGTTGTTTGCCTCCCCCCAGTTCTGACCTGCAGCATTATAATGCAAGGAGTTAACACAGGTTGCTATTTCTAGGTAAAGGTCATAGGTTTGGAAGGTGCTGTCAAAGTAGGCTTGGTGAGTTACTGCAGTGCATCTTGTAGTGAATACACATTGCTGCCACGGTGCAATTGATGGTGGAGAGAGTATTTAAGGTGGTGGATGGGGTACCAGTCAAGCAGGTTACTTTGGCCTGGATGGGTGAAGAACTTCACTCATGTCGAAACTGCACTCATCCAGGCAAGAGGAGAGTGTTCCACTACATTGATTTGTGCACAGTAGATGATCGACAGGCTTTTGGGAGTCAGAAGATGAGTTACTCACAATAAAATTCCCAACCACTGATCTGTTCTTGTAGTCACAGTATTTATATGGTGGTCCTGTTCAGTTTCTGGTCAATGGTAACCTCCAGGAAGTTAATAGTGGTGGATTCAGCAATGGTAATGCCATTGAATGTCAAAAGAAGATGATTGGATTCTCTCTTGATGGAGATGGTCGTTGCCTGGCGTTTATGTGGCTTGACTGTTACTTGCCACTTATCAGCCCAAGCCTGAACATTGTTCAGGTCTTGCTACATATAGACACAGATTGCTTTGTATCTCAGGAGTTTTGCATGGTACTGAACAATGAGCAATCATCACAAAAGTAATCATCAGCAAAAACATTCACACTTCTTACTTTATGATGGAGCCTCCTTCTCTGGTTAGTAGTTAATTGTCCACCAACTTTAATGATAGAATGCAGCACAACTTCAGAACTTTGATCTGATCTATTGGATGTGGGATCCCTTAGCTCCGTCTATCCTGTGCTACTTTATCGATGAAGTAGCTGAAGATGGTTGGGCAGAGGACACTAACAACCCTGAGGAACCCTTGCAGCAAGATGATAGTTCACTACCTACCACAACCACCTTCCTTTTTTCTAGGGATGACTCCAAACAGTGGAGAATTCCCCAGCCCCCGATTCCCATTGACTTCAGTTTTGCTAGGGCACGGAGTGCTACCTTTAGTCAAATGCTGCCCTGCTGTCAAGGACAGTCACTCTCACCTCTGGAGTTCAACTCTTGTCAGATAGGTGCCAGTTTTGTAACCCTACTGGATTGGCTTGGTGGAGCCACAGCTAGATCTGGGGCACAGGTTTTCAATACTATTGGCAGAATGTTGTCAAGGCCCATAGCCTTTGCAACATCCAGTGCCTTGACTGGCTTGTTGATATCATATGGAGTAATTCAAAGTTTGACTGAAGACTGACATCTGTGATGGTGGGGCCCTCAGGGGGAAGCAGGGGTGGATCATCCACTCTATTCTTCTAGATAAAGATGGCTGCAAATGCTTCAGCTTTTTCTTTTGCACTGATGTACTGGGTTCCCCCATCATTGAAGATGGGGATATTTGTGGAGCCTCTTCCTCCAGTTAACTGTTTCAACTGTCCACCATCATCACAAACGAATGTAGCAGTACTGTGGAGCCTTGATCTGATCCATTGGTTGTGGAATCACTTAGTTCTGTCTCTCCCAAGCTGCTTCATCAACCTTGCCTAACAGTGCCACCCACCAAATCCAGACAAGCAGAAGTGGGGATTGTTGGGCATTCATAGTGTTTTTAGTGTTTCCTCACAAGCAGCCTTGTAGCTGAGCAGGAGCACTTTAAGAGAATGACTGCGTGATGTGACATCGTGCCTGTAGTGTTAACAACTTCTAAATAAAGCTCTACGTTTTGGTTGAACCTCTAAGGCCTGCAGACAAATAGTCTTGAACCCACCACATAAAACCTGGAGATAAGGTAGGCGAAGAGCATTTGTCGGCACCCGAAGAGGCATAAATAATTGAAATCATTGCCACATGAAACCTGGCGATGGTGAGAGCCACTGGAGGAACCGGAAAATCATCGAAAAATCCAAAGGACACAACCTTGGAGAGAAGCTCGCCACCTGCTCTTTCCGAAATAAACTCAGTAGTTGTGAGTAGCAAGTACCCAGCAACAATAAATTCAGAGCTGGGGATGTTCCAAACACAAAAGGAAACAGGCTGAGCTCAGGTCGTGCCTTGTTTTGGAGAGAAAGGAAACAAGGCAGTGCTAAAAATTAGTGACACGGTGTGCACACACCAGTCCTTCCATAGATAAAAATGGTGATGGAGTTCGTATGCAGAACAATTGGGGGGGGGCAGGCTCCTTAGGAGGCTGGTACAGCTGGAAAAGCAAAACACAAAAACATACAAAGAAATAGTGGAAATTTTGCAGGGTCACTATTCACCAAAACCTTAGTCACTGCAGAAAGGTTTAGGTTTCACAAGGGTCACACGGTGGCGCAGTAGTTAGCACTGCTGCCTCACGGCGCTGAGGACCCGGGCTCAATCCCGGCCCCCGGTCACTGTGTGGAGTTTGCACATCCTCCCAGTGTCTGTTTGGGTCTCACCCCCACAACCCAAAGATGTGCTGGGTAGGTGGATTAGCCCTGCTAAATTGTCCCTTAATTGGGAAAAAAAAAATAATTGGGTACTCTAAAAAAAATTTTTTAAGGTTTCATAAACGCAACCAAGAAGGTCAACCAATTACAAAGTTTGTGGCTACCCTGAACAGACTGACTGAACACTGCGAATTCAGGGACATGTTAAACGATACCATCAGAGACAGATTAGTCTGTGGTTTAAAGAGCTAAGTTATTCAAAAATGGGTGTTAATCAAAAGCAACCTGACCTTAAGAAAGCTTTGGAAGTTTCTGTATCCATGGAATTAGCAGCTCAACAGTTGAGTTCAAGCACAAGAATTCACAAGATGTCGGCTGAACCCCGAACGCAAACACAGACACGCACTTGCCATATGTGTCAAAAACTGCGGTTGGTGCAAAGACATCCTGTGCAGAAATTGTGGCAGAAAGGGCCATACTGCACATGTTTGTTGGAAAAAGAAACAACTTCAGGCAAAGAATTGCAGACGGCAAGAGCCGAATAAAACAAATGGCAAGCTGAAGCTCAAGGGAAAAGTGTCCATGTGGTACAAAAAGGACACGAGAAGAAACTCTATTCACAGTCTGAAGATGAACTGTCATTAAAATTAGCTATTTGCTGGTGAAACAGACCAATATTGTGCCACTCTATTACTGGACGGTCAGCGGTGAAGATGGAGGTAGACACTGGGACAGCAGTCTTGCCAGAGACTGTTTATCAAGAAAAGCTCCGACATATTGCTCTGCAACCTTTGAAGATAGTGTTAAAAACATACACTGGAGAAGTGGTTCGGCTGAGGTGCCGTATTAATGTAACAGTGTAATTAAATGGACAGGTGGCAGATTTGTCCTTGCATATAGTCAAAGAAAACTATCTGGCACTAATGGGAAGAACTTGACTGAAGAAAGTCAGATTAAATTGGGCTGAGAGAAATCTCATGACAGATTCCAAATCAGGCCGATCCAAAATCTTGAAGAAACAAGCCACTCTCTTCAACAGTGAGCTAGGAAGCTTGAAGGATTTCTCTATAAAGCTGAAGATAAAGGAAGACAGTCAGGCGAGATGCTTATAGGCTAGGTCAGTGCCAAATGCAATCGGACCCAAGGTAGAGGCAGAATTAGTCAGGCTGGTCAGAATGGGAGTCCTTGAACTAGTTAACATGAGTGCTTGGGCTATGCGAATCCTACCCGCGATAAAAAAGACAGACCGGAATGCATTTGTGGCTATTTTAAAGCCACTATTAATCCTGTACTGGAATGCAGAGCAGTACTCTCTGCCCTAGATTGATGACCTATTCGCTGGGTTGGTTGGAGGTCAACACTTCAGTAAAATCAACCTCAGTCAAGCACATCTTCAAATGAACGTGGATCAGGATTCACAACAGTTACTGGCGGTTGTGACACACAAAGGGTTATTTCGATGCAAAGATTACCATTTGGCATCACTTTAGCACCAGCGATGTTCCAACAAGCTATGAACCAAATCTTTAAGCGGATTAGACAGAGTCCAGTATTACCTGGATGACATCTCGGTTACTGAGAAGAATGAGGGAGAACACCTCCGCAACCTAGATGCTACATTCCAGAGATTATAAGATTATGGATTAAGAATCCAAAAAGACAAAAGTGAATTTGCCCAATCTTCAATTAAATATCTGGGTCATGTCATCGACACCAAGGGACATAAGTCATCTTCGAAAGTCAAAGCCATGATCAACGCACCCGCATTTAAAAATGTCAACCAACATCGATCGTTCTTCGGTTTACTATTCTACAGAAGGTTTGTCCATAATCTGGAGACTATTCTAAAACCCTTGCACAATCTACTGTGTCAAAAGAAAGTGGAAATGGGAGAATTAATGTGAGAGAACATCTGTGCAAGCCAAAGAGGCCCAAATCAAGTCAGAATTCCTGACACATTTTGATCCAAATTTACCCCAACAACTGGCATGCGACGCATCACATTATGGGGTTGGGGTGGCGGTTTCCCACATAATGCCCATAAACTTTGCATCGTGAACCATAAATAAAGCCAAAAGCAATTTTGTGCAGATAGGGAAAGAAGCCCTAGGAATCATTTTTGGCATAAAATGGTTCTACCAATTCCTGTATAGGATGAAATTCACTTTATTGACTTCCCATCATTCACTAACAACAATTTTTGGACCTCATAGCAGGATTTTATTACTGGCAGTCAGCAGAATGCAGAGGTGGGCATTGATCTTGTCAGCACACATATACACGATCAAGTATCATCAGTCAAACTATCATGGAGCACAAATAAAGATTATTATAATTGGACTTGCCTGACTACCCTTATCAAATAGTCTGTCATTAAGCAAGTCATGTGAAAACATTTTCCACAGTAGATAACACTCCTGTAATGGTAAGACAGATGAAGAAGTATACCAGAAATGATCCAATACTGTCAGAGATTATGGACATGGTGCTTCGAGGCAAGATCTCAGAAGGAAACCCTGAGTTTAAGCCATATTCCACCAGAAGACTGGAGTTATCTGTACAGGCAGGTTGTCTCCTCTGGGGAAGGACAGTCGTCATTCTACCATTATTAAGAAAATGTGTATTAAACCAATTACACAAAGGCCACTGTGGTATTGTAAGGATGAAGGAGGTAGCTAGGAGGTATTTTTGGTGGCCGGGGCGAGATGCCGAAATCAAGAAGGCGGCAGCAATGTGTTTGTCTTGTGCAAAAGTACAGAACCTGCTGCCATTAACTCTGTTGCACCTGTGGGAATGGCCAGAAGAGGCTGGGCAACGGGTACATGGTGATTACACTAGACCATTGGAAGGGCACTTGTTTATTATTCTAGTTGACGTTCACTCGAAATGGCCTGAAGTTGCCACCATGAAGTCAACATCATTGGGGAAAACAATTGAGAGATTGGGTGATCTTCAGCAGATTTGTTTACGCTGGATAATGGACCGCAGTTCATATCCCAAGGGCTCAAAAATGACTTGATGGGGAACGGAATGCAACGCATCCAATCTGTTCCTTACACCCTGCCACAAATGGGCTGGCAGAACATTCTATACAGACGATGAAACATTCGCTATAGATAACCAGAGAACAAGGTTCCTTGTCTTAACTTTTCAGTCAATTCCTGTTCGTCTACAGGAATACACCCCATTCAACAAACTAAGTTTCTCCAGCGTTGCTAATGGTTAAAAGGTTAACTATGAGCAGCATTCGATGTGCTAAAACCACCCAAGACAAAAGATATTGACGAGAAATAGCAGCAGGTAATACAGTGGGAGAACAGGTGAAACGTTGTGTTTTTCGCCAGGGTCAAGAAATTACACAAGTGAAAAGTGGATTCCTGCCACCATCTTAGCACAGGCAGGACCAGTCTCCTACA
This sequence comes from Scyliorhinus torazame, assembly GCF_047496885.1. NCBI lineage: Eukaryota > Metazoa > Chordata > Chondrichthyes > Carcharhiniformes > Scyliorhinidae > Scyliorhinus > Scyliorhinus torazame. Next base: position 53,280,023 of record NC_092717.1, on the reverse strand, counting down.
CCATACAACCCGAACCAATATGGAGAAGGCGGCAAGAACCAATCCGCAAGAGGCAGAATTGATAGACAGTCCAAATCCAGCTGTGCCAAGAGACGACCTGGGCTTCCTGAGAACCTGACACTAACCGAACCAATTTGGGAAAACGGCACCTCAACTGCATATCAAACATAGTCAACCGCAGATCACTACGTTGAATCCGGTTAAACTCTCACCAAGAAAAGACACAAGCGGCTGTAGAAGGTACTAAAAAACAGACGCCTGAGGTTCACGGACAACCACACAGAGTGACGACCTCCGGAATGTCTGACGTATCGACTGTGGTTGTTGGTGTTTCTAATTGATTGATAATGTCATACTGTTTATTGCGTTTATTGTGATGGAATACAATGTGGAAAAGTGTGAGGTTATGCACTTTGGAAGGAAGAATGGAGGCATAGACTATTTTCTAAATGGGAAAAGGTTTAGGAAATCAGAACCACAAAAGAAATTAGGAGTCCTAGTTCAAGATTCTCTTAAGGTTGACGTGCAGGTTCAGTCGGCAGTTAGGAAGGCAAATGCAAGGTTAGCATTCAGGTAGAGAGGGCAAGAATAAAAGAGCAGGGACGTACTTGTTGTATAAGGTTGTATAAGGCTCTGGTTGGACTCCATTTGGAGTATTGTGAGCAGTTTTGGGCCCTGTATCTAAGGATGTGCTGGCCTTGGAAAGGATCTAGAGGAGGTTCACAAGAATGAATCCTGGAATGAAGAGCTTGCCATATGAGGAGCAGTTGAGGACTCTGGGTCTGTACTCATTGGAGTTTAGAAGGATGAGGTGGTAATCTTACTGTAACTTACAGGATACTGAGAGGCCTAGATAGAGTGGATGTGTAAAGGATGTTTCCACGAGTAGGAAAAACTAGAACCCGAGGGCGCAGCCTCAGACTGAAGGGACGATCCTATAAAACTGAGATGAGGAGGATTTTGTTCAGCTAGAGGGTGGTAAATCTGTGGAACTCATTGCCACAGAAGGCTGTGGAGGTCAATTCACTGAGTGTCATTAAGACAGAGAAGATAGGTTCTTTATTAATAAAGGGATGAGGGGTTATGGGGAGAAGGCAGAAGAAAGGGAATGAGAAATGTATCAGCCATGATTGAATGGCGGAGCAGACATGATGGGCCGAATGGCCCAATTCTGCTCCTATGTTTAATGGTCTTATGCTGTCAGAGGCCTTTGATGTAAAGGGGGAGGAAATGTTGTGAATTCAGTGTTTTTAGTGTTTCCCCACAAGCAGCCTTGTAGCTAAATAGGAGCACTTTAAGAAAACAATTGTGTGATGTTATTTGTATGGGCAAATGTGCTGTCTAACATCACAGCCTATATCTTCTAAAACGAAAGCACTATGTCTTCTTCAAGGCCTGTAGAGTCGATCTTGAATCCACTCGAGGGATAGTCGCTGACGACTACACAATGTTCAGCACCATCCACAACTCCTCAGATACTGTAGTAGTCCATGTCCAAATGCAGCATTCATGCAAATAACATTCGCGCCACACAAGTGCCAGACAATGACCATCTCCAACAAGAGAGAATGTAATCATCGCACCATGGCATTACCATCGCGGTATCACCCACTATCAACATCCTGAGGGCTACCACTGACCAGAAACTGAACTGGACTAGCCATAGAAATACTGTGGAGGCCTGAGCATGTCAGTGGTTAGGAATCCTGCAGCGAGTAGCTCATCTCTTGACTACCGAAAGGCTGTCCACCATCTTCAAGGCACAAGTCAGGAGTGTGATTAAATACTCTCCACTTGCCCAGATGAGTACAGCTGCAAAAACACCTGGCCCAATACAATCCTGGACAACGCAGTCCACTTGATTGGCACCTAATCCACCAACTTTCACTCCTTCCACCACCGACAAACAGTAACAGCAGTCTGTACCATTTTGAAGATGCACTGCAGGACTCACCAAGGCTCCTGAGACAGCACCTTCTAAAACTACAACCGCTACCATCTAGATGGACAAGTGCAGCAGACACATGGGAATGCCACCAACTAGAGGTACCCCTCCAAGCTATTCATCATCCGGGCTTGGAAATGTACTTTCACTGGGTTAAAATCCTGGGACACCCTCTCTAACACCACTTACACCACAGGAACTGTAACAGTTTGAGGAGGCAGTTCACATCACCTTTTCAAGGATAGTTAGCAATGCCCACATTCCGTAAACTAATTTTTGAAAAAACCCAACCCTCAAATCGAATGCTGCGCCCATAGCAGTTTTTTTTGCCAACCATCTCCCATCTCTCCCTGCTAAAATTTAATTTTCAGGCTGCCAATGTTGTTGCCGCTAAACTATTTTGAGTCTTGATGCTGCTGCTTCATTTCACCTCCATCTTCCCAGACCATGGGTAGAAACATAAAAGGAGAAGGGTCAGAAAAACAGTGAGAAATCAGAAGAGAAAAGAAAAGCAAAGAGAAAAGTAAGAAGGGGGTGCAAATTGGAGAAGGAAAGGAGATAGAAGTACAAAGAAGTAAAGAATATATCTAAGTGGAGATGTCGTTGCTCAACAACTCTATTGCTGAAAAAAAAGAGACATCCTGTTTAGCTTTTTGCCTTGCTCTCATTAAGAGGACAGTTCACAAGAATAACAGTAGCAAAGGGAACAACAATCTACACTGTATGAGAAAAGAGTGCTGATTTGTAGAGGCTTAGGCATGGAGAATGAACAAGGGAACAGTGAACTGCCAAGCTTTTGTTCAAATTCAAACCAGGCAGGTGGACTCTGATTGGTGAAAGCATTGCCCCGGGGATTGAAACAGGCAATGGCTTTCCCCCAACGTTTTATTTAATTGAAAAAAGTGCAATGCATGGATACACTCCTACTGCCTGCAAAGGGTAGGGCCCTGTTCATGAATACATGAAGCTTCTTGTATGCATAAATGAGCCACACTGCAAAACTAGCTGATCTCCCACATTACTCATTTGTGTGATAGGAAGAACGTCTTTTTGGTTTGACTGCAGTGTTCTGTTAGTGGAAAATACCAATTTTGTGTTGCTATGGCATAGTAACAGTGTGAAATGGCTGGCTGCATCAGTTGTTAAAAGTTTTGAGACACCTTATCCTTCCAGGATAATCAGAGGCAGATTGGGACTAAAGTAACAGCCTTAGGGCCATTGATGATTTTGCATGATACACAGGGAGCAATGATCTAATCAGGGGAGCTATTATCCTGCAGGATGACATTGGCGCACCCTGTTTCAGCATCAAAATTGCACGGTGAGCAAATAGCTTGGCCCTATTTGCAAGGTTGCTGATAAAACTCAACTCGAAATGGGGTAAGCGTTGATGTGATATTTAATTCTGACAGTGCCTAACTCAGAAGCAAGTGAATCATCCATGGTACATCCAATAATTGTGATACCATTCAGGTCAATATGCAAACTTTTGGATACAACAAATGCTTGCCACAGCAGTTGTATTGCAACAGTGCTATTGGGTTTGCTGGAGTTTTAAATAAAGCAATTCCTTCAGCCGGTCTTTTGGCATAAACTATGTACCAAAAACAATAACTGATAATTTTGCACTTTGGATAGTTTCGGACAATTTTTATAATTAATCCCTCACATACCATAATAATTACTCCTCCTCTGTGGGTCTATGATGCAAACTCATTTATGGAGAGCGGTCCCCAACCGATATAATAAAACGCATGATCCTGCTAATCTTGGCTGTAGCCAAAAAATTATTTATTTCAGAAATAAAACATCGTTTCCATCTCTAAAACGATAGTAGAGAGCCAAATGGGAGTCTAAACTGAAGAGCCTTGATTTTAAAAAAATTCAAGACTCTTTAAAAAAAAAGATTGCATCGTGGGATGTGGGTGGGGAAGGGGGTAGAGAAGGGGAGGGGACAGCTTGGTGGAATAAAATTAAAAGAAAAGTGAAACGTACAGAATGAGCAAAGGACAATGATTTCAATCAAGTGTAGCTTTGTAGTTTGGGCTGAATACTACAATAATGCAGCTACTTCTGATATCTGGATAGCCATATCAACAATAATGTGACTGTTCTAATGAACAACTGGAAGCTTACAAAATGAATTAGACCAGGGATACAGTTATTTCCATGGACCTGTTGGCCATCCTTAAAGTTAACACTTTATGAAAACTGATTAAATAGAATATTGCAACTGATGGTTAAAAGATACAAAAACAATAATCCAAGAAGAAAGCCAAATATTAATTACCTCAAAGCCTTCAATGAATTGTTTGTAATAGATACACAAGATGTGAGATCCAGGTTTTTCAGTTTAGTGCAGAATTTACTGAGGCTGATGCAAGTGCTGCCAAAAGAAAAAGAAATACAAACTGTTGTTGACCTTGCTAAGAAAACAAATTAACCCAAATGTAAACACATTTTACTTACCTGTCATTAATTTTTGTGCAACCATTGAGATTTAAATCTTCAATATTCTTACAGTTCTGTGCAAAAGTCCTAAGGATAAAAACAAGTTGCATATCAAAAATATTTAACTGTGAAGTCATAAATATTCTGCTAAAGTAGCTTTACTAAAATTATTTTAACAGCAGAATTTAGGTAAATAAATCATTTTCATAATATAGATACATAAATTTATGAATGCAGTACACAACATAAGAAATACCAGACCATACTACATATTGAACCTGCTCTGTCATTCAAAATGATCAAGACAGGTCTTAGGTTTCAACTCCATTTTCCCACCCACTCCCCATATCATTTGATTCCGAGACCAAAAACATAACAATCTCAGCTTTAAACATTTTGATTTGATTTATTTATTGTCACATGTACCGAGGTAGGATTGTCACGTGTACCAAGGTACAGTGAAAAGTATTGTTCTGTGTACAGTCCAGATAGATTGTTACATACATAAATACACAGACACAGGCATCGGGTGAAACATATGGAGTGTAGTGCTACTCAGTAGGGAAGGTGTGTGAAGAGATCAGTTCAGTCGATAAGAGGGTCATTCAGGAGTCTGGTAATAGCAGGGAAGGATCTGTTTTTGAAACTGTTAGAACATGTTCTCAGATTTTTGTATCTCCTGCCCGATGGAAGAGGTGGGAGGGGTTTATGATTATTGACACTTCCCCAAGGCAGCAGGAGGTGTAGACAGAGCAGGAGGCGGTTTTGTGTGATGGACTGGGCTGTGTTCACGACTCTCTGTAGTATCTTACGGTCTTGGGCTGTGCAGTTGTCATACCAGGCTGTGATGCAGCCAGATAGGGTGCTTTCTATTGTACATCTGTAAAAATTGTTAAGAGTCAATGCGGACATGCTGAATTTCCTGAGCTTCCTGAAGAAGTTGTGCTTTCTTGATTGTAGCGTCAATGTGGGTGGACCAGGACAGATTGTTGGTGAAGTGCACACCTAGGAATTTGATGCTGTCAACAATCTCCACCTCAGCGCCATTGATGCAGACAGGGGTGTGTATGATACTTCGCTTCCTGGTCAATGACCAGCTCCTTAGTTTTTTGCTGACGTTGAGTGAGAGATTATTGTCGTTACACCATGCCATTAAGTTCTCTACCTCCCTCTTGTACTCTGACTCGTCATTGTTTGAGATCCGACCCACTACAGTCATGTCATCAGCAAACTTGCAGATGGAGTTGGAGCCAAATTTTGCCACATATTAACATATAGGGAGCATGGTAGGGGGTTAAGTAAGCAGCCTTGCCGGGCCCCAGTATTGAAGACTATGGGTCAGGAAGTCGAGGATCCAGTTGCAAAGAGAGGAGCCAAGTCCTAGTTTCGGAGTTTGGATATGAGCTTGGCTGGGATTATGGGGTTGTGGCACAGCTGGAGTCAATGAATAGGAGTCTGACATAGAGATCTTATTCTCGGGATGCTCCAAGGATGAGTGTAGGGCCAGAGAGATGGTATCTGCTGTGGACCGGTTGTGGTGGTATGCGAATTGCAGTGGACTCTAGGAATATGGAGTTGATTTGTCTCATGACCAACCTCTCAAAGCATTTCATAATGATAGATGTCAAGGCCACAGGACGGTAGTCATTGAGGCACATTGCCTGGTTCTTCTTTGGCACCGGTATGATGGTGGTCTTCTTGAAGCAGGTGGGAACCTCGGAACAGAATAGGAAGAGATTGAAGATGTCTGCGAACACACCCGCCATTTGTCCGTGCAGGATCTGAGTGCACAACCAGGGACTCCATCAGGACCCGTTGCCTTCAAGAAGGCCGATCGGACTTCGGAAGCTGTGACGGTAGGTGTGGGTGTGTTTGAGGCTGCTGGGGCAGTTGACAACGGTTTGTTGGTTTCCTGCTCGAACCGAGCATAGAATACATTGAGTTCATTGGGGAGGGGTGCGCTGCTGCCGGAGATTCTACTTGGCTTTGCTTTGTAGCCCGTTATGTTGTTTAAGCCTTGCCACAACCAATGAGAATCCGTGTCGTTAGTCTGTGACTCGAGCTTAGTCTGGTATTGTATCTTGGCATCCCTGCTGGCTTTGCGGAGGTCATACCTAGACTTCTTGTATAGGTCAGGGTCACCTGTTTTGAACACCTCAGATCTGGCCTTCAGTGAATCTCCCGATTAAACCATATTTTCCGGTGCGGAACGTACATTCGTGCCTTCTTTGGCAATCTTCTATACACTTGCTGATGAAGTCTGTGATGGTGGTGGCATACTCGTTATATTCATATATTTTTAACATTTTAGACATGAAACAAAACAACACAAAACTAACCCCTCCCCCCCCCACTCCACCAACCAACCCACATATGACTCAAAGAACAACCCCCCGTCATTCCTAACCCCTCCCAAAACCCATCCCCTTAACAGCTGACGGTAACCAACTCTTTAAAGTGCAGAAAAAATAGATTACGAGCAATCAGTGAGGCGAAAGCTAAAACATCTGCTCCCACCCAGTCTGCAGCTCCAGCAGTTCTAACGCCCTAAATATTGTCCCCAGGGGACTGGGCTCCACGTCCAAGTACAAGATCATCAACATGGTGCTGAAAAAAGACCTCCAAAGTTTCTCCAACTTCAGCAGGACCAGAACATACGTACATGGTTGGCCGGACCTCTCCAACACCACTTGCAGCTATCCTCCACCCCCTCAAACAACCGGCCCATCTTTGACCATCGTCAGGTGCATCCTGTGCACCACCTTTAACTATATTAACCCCAGTCTCGCACACAAAGTCGAGGCATTCACCTTGCGCAACACGTCACACCACAACCCCTCCCCCAGCTTCTCCTCCCACTTGGCCTTGGCCCCCTCTAACGACGGCGTATCCTCCTCCAGAATCCTCCCATAAATTGCCGAGGTGATCCCCCACTCCCAACAACATCCCATCCAACAACGAAGAGGGCGGTGTCACCGGAAAAATCTTCCTTGCAAAATTCAGCACCTGCATATACCTGGAGGCACTGCCCATCCCTGTGGAATCCCAAACTTCTCCGACAATTTCCCAAAGTTCGCAAAGCACCCTTCCAAGAATAGGTCCTTCATTTCACCATCCCTAAAACCTAGCATCCAATCTCGCCAGCTCAAACACATGATTCTCTCAGGTCTACATCAGCATCGACCCCACCCCCAACTTGAAATGTTGCCAAAATTGCGTCCATATCTTCAGCGTGGCCACCACCACTGGACTACCCAAATATTTCCCTGGACAAACGGAAGCGGCGCCGTTGCCAGTGCCTGCAACCCCCTGCCTGCCTCCATCCTCACCCACATTGCCTCTGGCTCCCTACCCCAGCCCCGCACCTTCTCGGCGTTCGCCGACCAATAATAATACATCAGATTCGGCAGAGCTAAACCCCCGCACTGTCGCTCTCTCTGAAGCACCGTCTTCTGAATCCTCGCTACCTTATCTGCCCAGACAAATGACAAAATCAATCGTTCCACCCCCATTAAAAAACGCCTTCCGCAGAAGACTGGTAAACACTGGAATAAAAACCGCGGCAAAACATTCATCTTTACCGCCTGCACCTGCCCTGCCAATGATAGGGGGAGGCTGTTCCGCCTCCGCCTTGACCCTGCCCACCAATCTCGTAAAATTGAATTTACGGAGCAGGGCCCAATCCTGAGCTACCTGCACCCCCAGATACCTGCGAGAGTAGTCGCCACACGAAACAGCAGTCCCTCCAAGCTGGCTCCCATCCCTGTTGGGGAGACCAGAAAGCACTGGCTCTTCGCCAAATTCAATCTGTATCCCAAAAAAGCCCCAAATGCTTAAGCAGCCCCATTATATCCCCCTCAATGGGAACCGGGTTGGAAATATACAACAGAAGGTCATCAGCATACAAGGACACCCTATGCTCCAAACACACACAACCCTCCCCCCAACCACCACCCCCCTCCACTTATGCGAGCTTATCAGCGCAATGGCCAAGGGCTCTATCGCCAGCGCAAATGCAAAGGGCCTTCAAATGCATTCTCCGCATCCAGCGCAGCCACCACCTCCTGCTCCCCACTTTCGATTGGGGATAGTACCATGTTTAACAAGCGCCGCACTTTCGAGGACAACTGCCTATCCTTTATAAACCCCATCTGATCCTCCCCAACCACCTGCAGGAGGCACTCCTCCAACCTAAACGAAAACACTTTGGCAAGAATGCTGCCATCCACATTTAACATGGATATTGTCCGATACGACCCACACTCCACTCGGTCCGTACCCATTTTTAACAACAGTGAGATAGATGCCTGTCCCATTGACTCCAGAAGCGACCCCCTAGCTACTGCGTCCTTCAACATCTCCCCAAACAGCGGCGCCAGCCTATCTGAAAACTTTGTAATTCCCCAGTGCTTTACCCATTTGCATCTTCCATATACCGTCCGAACCTAATCAATCCCCACTGGCTCCTCCACCCTGCCCTATGTTCCTCTTCCACTGTGGGACACTCCAGCCCCTCCAAAAATTCCTTCATATCCGACTCATCCCCCAGCGCTTCGACCTATACAACCTCTTATAAAATTCCTCAAATTCCCTATTCACGTTTAACTACTAACACATCCTTCTGCTTTCCTTCCCTATCAAAATCTTGAGCAGAGCAAAAAGGCTCCCGCAGTTTCCGTGAAATCGGGAGCAGGAGGACTGGGCCCTCAGGAGAGGAGCGATCCAGTGCCCCCCGCCCCACCCCCCCCCCCCCCCCACCCCCCCCCCCCCCCCCCCCTCCCTAACGCACGGCAATAAATAAATAAAGGGGCGGGGGAGAAAAGGGGAAAAATGCCAGAAGGGAGCCAAAGCAGAGGGAAAAGGGGCACCAAAGGCAGACGGGCCAATGGGCGAACCAGTTCAGACTAGCCAATCAGCGAACAAAGCGGCAGAACGGAAGTATCGCCGCATCAAAAAGAGCTGGGCAGACAGGTGCAGTCTCCCCCGGGGCCAGGGGGGAGTTGGAACTGGAAGGCAGCCTTTGCCGATGAGCTGAGGGAACATCAGCAGGTAAACAAGGCAGAGGCTAGGGCAGACATAGAGGCCACAGTGCAGGCAGCAATGGCCAAGGCCCTGACGGAGGTGCAGCAGGCCCTGGGCAGAGCAGAGGAGAAATTGGATGCCCAAGGGAAGAAACTGGAAGCCCAGGAGGTGACCATTAAGGAGCTGGAGAAAGCAGCGACTGACGTGAGCGACCGGATCACGGCCCTGGAGAGGGAGGTGGCGAGACTGGACACAACACAGGAGAGCCTGAAGGGCAGAGTGGACGACCAGGAAAACCGCTCGAGGAGGCAAAATGTCAGGATAGTGGGCTTACCAGAGGGGATCGAGGGTAGAAACCCCATGGCATACGTGGCCGAGATGCTGGGCAACTTAGTGGGGAAGAAAGCCTTTTCCAGCCCACCAGAAATGGACAGAGCACACCGGTCGCTGCTCCCGAAGCCCAAAGCAGGGGAACACCCGAGAGCAGTTATAGCTAAACTGCACCGGTTCCAAGATAGGGAAACAATCCTCCGCTGGCCAGGAAAAACAGAACCTGCAAATGGGAAGGACATGCCATTAGAATTTACGAGGACATTGGGGCAGACCTAGCCAGGAGACGGGCTGAGTTTAATATAGCGAAAGCAGCTCTTCACAAGAGTGATGTGCATTTTGGTATGCTGTACCCAGCGAAACTCTGGGTCACATACCAAGAAAGAGAATACTTCTTTACAGCCCCTGCTGAAGCAAACAAGTTTGTCGAGGAACACAGGCTGGAAAGCCACCAGCGAAGGTAGAAATGAGGGGCCCCTGGCAAGGGGCAACAACACGCCGACAGAGGGGGGGGGGGAAAGAGAGGAGGAGGAGGCGTCAACACCAGGCCCCCCGCGAGCGCACCCTGAACAAAGAACAAACCACTGCCCGAGGGACCGCTACAGGTGGGAGGCCAGGCCCCAGCACGAGGGAACGAGAGTAGCGGAGAAGGGAGAGCAAGCAAGAGGAGTGCAGGGTAGGATAGGGGAAGAGCGGGCAGAAAACCGTAGAGGCCGGGCAGGGGAGAAGCGAGACAGTAACTCCCGAGAGGGGGGCACCGTACTAGTAGGAAAGCTAGCGCCGGGGGCATGCAACAAAGCAGGGCCGCAGTGCGCCCCCAACAGGGGGGGGGGGGGAGGAAGGTGCCAGGTTGGGGGGGGGGGGGGGACCACCCAACAGAGACGGGAGAGCAAACTGGGATAGAAACAGGGGAAAGAGGGACAAAGGAGGAGTACAACGGAGAGGGGGGGAAAGGGGAGAGACCGGGAGGGAGGGGGGACACAGGGAGGGAGAGACTGGGAGGGGGGGGGGGGGGAACACAGGGAGGGAGAGACCGGGGAGGGGGGACATAGGGAAGGAGGGACAAACAGGGCTAGAAAAGGAATAGGGCTACAAAGTGCCACAACCAAGGGCTCGAAACAAGGAATCGCTGCAAGCACCCACCCAGTATGTTCTCTGGGTGAAGGGAGACCCCAGAGTGCAGGGGACTATCTGCATGGCGGACGCACAGTGGGCGGCCATGTCGGGTGCCCCCGGGACAAAGGGAAACCCTGGAGTGCAGGGACCCGACCGCATGGAGAGAGCAGTGACAGCGGCCATCCTGGACAGCCCCCTAACAAAGGGAAACCACGGAGGGCAGGGGCGCATCCACCAGGTAAGTATGGTTAATCCCACAGGAGCGAGGGGGCAGATGCCCCCCCTCCAGGATAGTCACCTAGAACGTAAGGGGACTCAACGGCCCAGTGAAGAGATCCAGAGTCCTCACCCACCTAAGAAATATGAGGGCCGACAAAGTCTTCCTCCAAGAAAAACACCTGAGAGAGCAGGACCGACTGCGGGTAAGAAAGGGCTGGATGGGACAAACCTACCATTCCTGCTATGGGACAAGGGCCACGGGGGTGGCGATATTGATCGGCAAGAGGACGATGTTTAGGGCGACAAAGATGGTTACGGACCCAGGGGGACGGTATGTCATGGTCAACGGGGCCCTGGATGGGGCACCGGTAGTACTAGTTAATGTGTCCGAACCCAACTGGGACGACACGAGCTTCATCAAGAAGACCATGGGAGAAATCCCTGACAGAGCGACGCATCGACTAATCATGGGGAGGGGGGGGGGGGCTTCAACTGTGTACAGGACCCAAAGACAGACAGATCAAACCCCAAAACGGGGAAAATCTCAAGCATGGCAAGGGAACTTAGTCACTTTATGGAGCAGATGGGAGAGGTGGACCCCTGGAGGTTCGCCCACCCGGGGGAGAAGGAATTCTCCTTCCGGGGATAGACAAGGTGGAATATTCCGCAATTGTGATATAAGACCACGCTCCACACTACATGGACGTGAGGCTGGAGATGGGCAGGGCCCAACGCCCCACATGGAGGTTGGATGTTGCCCTACTAGCGGACAAGGCCTTCAACGAAAGGTTATCACGGGCCATTGCAGAGTACACAGAGAACAACCAGAACAAGGAGGTCTCACCCTCCAAGTTCTGGGAAGCACTAAAGGCTGTACTAAGAGGGGACTTTATCGCTTTCAAAGCGTGAAGAGATAGGGAGGAAAGGGCGGCTAGGCAGCAGCTGGTCGACTCCATATTGGAGGTAGACCGTAAATACTCCGAGGCCCCGACCGTAGAGCTCCTGGCGGAGAGGAAAGAGCTACAAAGGAACTTTGACCTGCTCTCCACCAGGAAAGCAGTGCACCAACTCCGCCAGGCATGTGCGACCCTATACGAACATGGAGACAAAGCCAGCCTGTTGGCACACCAGCTGAGAAAGCAGGCAGCCACCAGAGAAATTGCACAAATCAGGGATACCAGAGGCACGCTAGAAACAGAACCAGAAAACATCAACAAAACTTTCAAGGCCTTCTACCAAGGGCTGTACACCTCAGAGCCCCCAATGGGGGAGTCTGCGATGAAACGGTTCCTTGATGGACTGGACATTCCAGTCGTGGGGGAGGGCAAAAAACGGGGCTTGGAAGCACCACTAGCACTGGGAGAGATCATGAATAGCATTAGCTCCATGCAGGTGGGGAAGGCGCCGGGACCCAACGGGTTCCCGGCGGACTTCTACAAACAATTCGCGACAGCATTGGCCCCGCACGTGCGGGAGATGTTCACAGACTCGCTAGCGAGGGGCACACTGCCGCCCATGCTAGCACAGGCCTCAATCTCGCTAAGAAAGACAAAGACCCAACGGAATGTGGGTCATACAGACCCATCTCACTGCTGAATGCAGATGCCAAAATACTGGCCAAAATCCTAGCCAAAAGGTTAGAAGACTGTGTACCTGAGGTGGTCGCAGAGGACCAGACGGGCTTTGTCAAAGGTAGACAGCTTACCTCGAACATCAGGCGCCTGCTGAACGTGATAATGACCCCCTCCGGGGAGAGAACACCAGAGGTTATCATCTCCCTTGATGCAGAAAAGGCCTTCGACAGAGTCGAATGGAAATACCTCAGAGGTACTGGAGCAGTTCGGGCTTGGAACAGGGTTCACCTCCTGGGTAAAGTTCCTATACAACGCTCCCATGGCAAGTGTACGGACCAACAATACCAACTCCCGATACTTCCAGCAGCACAGGGGCACCAGACAAGGATGCCCACTGTCCCCGCTGCTGTTCGCTCTTGCGATCGAAACACTAGCAATTGCGCTCAGAGCAGCAAAAAGCTGGAGGGGGATACGAAGGGGAGGCAGAGAGCACAGAGTCTCACTCTATGCAGATGACCTGCTCCTCTACATTTCGGATCCACAGAGCAGCATGGACGGAATCATCGCGCTCCTGAAAGAGCTTGGCGCCTTCTCGGGCTACAAACTCAACATGAGCAAAAGCGAGATCTTCCCGGTACACCCACAAGTAGGTGGGGCAGCCCTAACAGGACTGCCGTTTAAACAAGCCCGACACAAATTCCGCTACCTGGCGATCCAAATAGCCCATGACTGGAAAGGGATCCACAAATGGAACCTCACCAGTCTGACAGAGGAAGTAAAAAAGGACCTGCAAAGATGGAACACACTCCCACTCTCCCTCGCGGGGAGAGTCCATACGATCAAAATGAACGTGCTGCCCAGGTACCTCTTTCTATTCAGACCCGATCTACATCCCCAAAGCCATTTTCAAAGCACTAGACAAACTAATCATGGCGTTCGTATTGTGGGGGGGGGGGGGGGGGGGATGGCACTCCCATCCCCACTCAAAAAACACTCCAGCAGCCCGGTGGTAATACCCACCCTCCAGTCCTGGAACCAACTACGGCAGCAATTTAGCCTGACCAGAATGTCGGGTAAAGCTCCCAGCGGCAACAACCATAGGTTCACGCCAGCGCTGACTGACACCACCTTCAAATGGTGGGGACAGGACAGAAGGACACTGACAGTCAGGGACCTATACACGGACGGCAGGATCGCAACACTGGGCGAACTGACAGAGAAATTCCAGCTAGCCAGGGGGAACGAGCTAAGGTACCTGCAACTAAAAAACTTCCGTCAAAAGGTACCACCACGACAGACACTGGACGAGTTACTGGACGCAAGCATACTAGATAAAGGAAACTGTAGTGATATGTATGACCGACTGGTAGAAGGGGCTGACACCGTACTGGACGCAACAAGAATGAAGTGGGAGGAGGACCTGGGAATCGAAATAGGGTGGGGACTCTGGAGCGAAGCACTGCATAGGGTCAACTCCACCTCCACGTGCGCAAGGCTCAGCCTGACGCAACTAAAAGTGGTACATAGAGCCCACTTAACAAGAACCCGTATGAGTAGGCTCTTCCCGGAGGTGGAGGACAGATGTGAAAGGTGCCAAGGAGGCCCGACCAACCACGTCCACATGTTCTGGTCCTGCCCCAGACTTGTGGAGTACTGGACAGCCTTCTTCGAGGCAATGTCCAAGGTGGTGGGGGTGAGGGTGGAGCCATGCCCGAAAGTGGCGGTCTTCGGGGTTTCAGACCAGCCAGATCTACTCCTGGAGAAGAGGGCGGACGCCTTGCCTTTGCCTCCCTGATCGACCGCCGTAGAATCCTGTTCGGCTGGTGGTCAGCAGCACCACCCAAAGCTGCAGACTGGCTGACCGACCTCTCAGAATCTCTCCAAATGGAGAAAATCAAATTCGCCATCCGAGGGCCAGACGACGGCTTCCACAGAACGTGGGAGCCATTCACCCAATTGTTCCGAGACCTGTTTGTGGCCAACAAACAAGCAGAAGAATAGCCAGGTAGCCAGGAAACAGGGGAAAGTGGCGAAAGCATGAGGGAGAGATAGACCGGGGGGGGGACGGGGAGGGACACACAGCTAAATCTAAGAGGAAGGAAAGGTGATGGTGGGGGGGGGGGTAGAGGAAAGAGACAGGGAACAATAGAGGAGAGCCAGGGAGGGGGAGGGGGGAGGCAGGGAAACGTTAACAAACTTAACATCCACAGGAACAGAGAATACGGGGAAGACGGGAGGGCCGCAGAAGCGGAAGTGCGCAGAAGCTGAACGAGACGGCAATTGCAGCGAACTTCGTCTGGGAGAAGCAAGGGACGACAACACCACGAACAGATGCCTACTTATGTGTGTGAATAATTTTGCCCAAGTGTACAGAGCTGCTGCTGTTGAGCGGGGGCATAATACCGCCCGATGGCTTCTCAGGGAAAATTAAAACGTCAGCAGCAGCAGCGACCCATAGGGGAGTGGGGGTGAGTGCTCCGTTGGGAGGGTGTGTGAAGACTGAGGCGAGTGGGGTCCCGTCTAGTCAATTGCTATTGTATATTCTCTTTTTGCACTATGTTAATGTTCACTCTATTTTGCTGTGTTAGGATTATTTACTATTTATTATGAAAAACTTTAATTTAAAAAAAATATTTTAAAAAATAATTCCCTATTCACCTGCTCCACCACAGCCACCAGCCCCCTCATTCCATCCCGAACCTGAACAATCTCCCAGGAGGCCGCCTACCGGTGGACTTATCCCACCAGCAAGCGACTGGCCTTCTCCCCGTACTCTTATACCACACCCTTCGCCCTCTTCACCTGACGTACTGCTTTCCCTGAAGACAAACGGTCAAACTGCGACTGCAGTTCCTTTCTATTAGCCAAATGTGTGGCATCCTCCGCATACTTCCCATCCAAAATTTTGTCCACCAACCGCTGCCGCTCCTCTCTTACCTCCCTATGCACCTAGCCCTTAAACGGGATGATGTCGCCCCTTACCGCCACCTTCAGTGCCTCCCATACCACCGACGGCGAGAACCACCCCTCCCCACAAGAGGTCAACAAGCTCAGCTTAGATCGATACAACACGGTGTTTGAATCCCCCCTAACATTAACTGATGCGTGTCCAGGCTCGGAATGGCTGCCAACATCCTCTTCATAAACCCTACATCATACCAATTCGGGGAATACATGCTAACCAACACCGCCGACCTCCCCACCAAAGTGCCCATTTTTACAACATACAGCTTTCTTAGCCACCAGTGCCACTATTCCCTGGTCCTGTTATCAAAGCCCGAGTGAAATACCTGACTCACCCAACCCTTCCGCAGCCTCACCTGGTCCTTCACCTTCAAATGGGTCTCCTGCAACATCGCCACATCAACTCTCAAGCTCTTCAAATGTGAAAAGACCTTCGCCTGCTTCACCGGTCCACCCAACCCCCGTAACCATTCGGAATGGGAGTCTCTCTCACACCCCACACCACTTCCACCTCCCCCATATCAGCCAAAACCACCCTACGGGGCGTATCCACCCAAAATGAACCCCGGCCCCACCTCACAAATGAAACCAAGCCATATCCCTCTTCACCGCCAACCAACTAACACCACCCCCCAATCAGGGTCCCAGGTTCGATTCCCGGCTTGGGTCACTGACTGTGCGGAGACTGCACATTCTCCCTGTCTGCGTGGGTTTCCCCGCACAAGTCCCGAAAGACGTGCTGTTAGGTCATTTGGACATTCTGAATTCTCTCTCTGTGCACCTGAACAGGTGCCGGAATGTGGGGACAAGGGCTTTTCACAATAACTTCATTGCAGTTAATGTAAGCCTACTTGTGACAATAAATATTATTATTATTAAATGCCTCCGCCTCCTCCACCATCTCAAAGAAATGGTTCTTGGAGTTATACGTAACTCTCAACTTCGAACTGCACATCACTCTTGTAAAGCGCTGCCTTTGTCCTGTTAAAGGCCTTCTTGCCAGCTCCACCGCGACATCCTGGTACATACGAATACCACTGCCTTCCCACCTCACCTCCCGATTCTGCTTGGCCACGTCAAGACCTTCTCCTTAACAGACTATCACAGCTCTTGGTGGATCATTCACCTTTGGCTTTGGCTTTGGCCAGAGCAACCAATAAGCCCAATCCAGCTCCTCCTCCGCCAACAATATGACGGACATCCAGTTCCTCAGGCAGTCCCACAATCCGAAGATTCTGTCGCCATGACCTGTTCTCCAGCTCCTCCACTCAGACCTTTATTAGTTTCCTCCACCTTCCGCAGCTCCTCTCCCATCGAGGCGAGCTGGTTCCTATGCCGCGACATTGCCTCCTCCACCACCTTCAACACCTCACCATGCTCCCCACCGTCTCCGCCGTCTTTCCAAAAGCCTCCTTTATCGGAGCCAGCATCTCTTCTACCAATTGTTTGAGCCCTACCTGGCGAGCTTGCTCCTGCCATCTTTCCTCCCACCGAACTTCGGTCCACAGGCGGACTTGCATTCCTTCCTTTTCGTGCCCTATTCTTTTGTTGGGATTTGGAAATCCTCCAATTCCCACAACTTTACTGAAGACAGCACATATAAAGGTTCTCCCAAATGGGAAAAGAGCCAAAAAACGAGAACTCTAGCAGGAGCCACCCACCATGCGACCTCCACCTGCATGTCGCCACCAGAAGTCCCAAATATATATATTTATTGAAGTTTTAGACAATAACAATATAATAAACAATCAACTAACGAAGATGTGAGGGTACAAAGTTAAAAAGTTACAATCAAAACCCCAATAAAAACACAAACTAAAATCTAAACACTATAACTAAACCACCTAACAGCTGATTGTGTCTAGATCCTTAAGAAAGGAAATAAAAGGTTGCCATCTATAAGGTAAAACTTCCCTACCGACTCCCTGATGGTATGCTTACTTTTTTCTAATGCAGGAATGTCATTAAATCACCTGGCCAGGTAGAAGCACTGGGTGGGATGGTAGACCTCCAGCTAAGCAATATTCGCCTCCGGGCAAAGGTGACAATATCCACTACTACCCTAGAGTGAAACACCGGTGAGTTGGAGAGACCAGATATGGCTACCAAGGACATGGCTATAGAACTACCCAAAGAATCTCCGATATAGTGTTGAAACACGGCAGCACAGTGGATAGCACTGTTGCTTTACAGCGCCAGCGTCCCAGGTTCGATTCCCAGCTTGGGTCACGGTCTGTGCGGAGTATGCACGTTCTCTCCGTGTCTGCATGGGTTTCCTCCGGGTGCTCCGGTTTCTTCCCACAAGTCCCGAAACACATGCTGTTAGGTAATTTGGACATTCTGAATTCTTCCTCTGTGAACATGAACAGGTGCCGGAATGTGGCGACTAGGGGTTTTTCACAGTAACTTCATTGCAGTGTTAATGTAAGCCTGCTTGTGACAATAAAGATTATTATTTTAAAAATGGAAACCCAGAAGCTGCCAAGTTTAGGGCAGGGCCAAAACATATAGCTGGGGCAAGTGAACAACGATCACACTTGTCCTCCACGTTTGGGAAAAACTCACTCATCCTTGCCCTGGTCAAGTTGGTCCTGTGTATTGCTTTGAACTAGATTAAACTCAACCAGGCACAAGAGTTGACCATGTAGAGGGCCTCCCTCCCAGCCTCATCAGTAAGCACAAGACCCAGCTCCCTCTCACCCCATGCAATGGGACGGGATCAGACGAGGGAACATAGCCATATAGGTCTGAGATAGTCCCCTCGCCAGGGTGAGACAAAGATAAAACCTTCTGCAGCATGGAGGAGGTGGGGCCAAAGCAATGGAAGGAAAATCTTTATGGAAAAGTCACAAATCTGAAAATAACAAAAGAGGCTAGAATTGGGCAACTGAAATTCGTCAGACAGCTCTTTAAAACTGGCAAATCTCCCCTCTATAAATAGGTCCCGAAAACACTCAGGAGCTTTTGCCTTCCAAAAACTAAATGAAGGGTCCAACCAAGAAGGTAAGAAGAGGTGATAGTTACAAATAGGGGCTAAAGACGACAGGGAAAAAGCTTAAAAGTGCTGTCGAAATGGTTTCCAAATCCTGGGGGACGAGACCACCACATGATTTGAGGAAAATCTAGCAGGAGAGGACAGTGGTGCAATAATTATGGCATGAAGGGTAGAGATAGTGCACAGGCGAGCCTCGATCCTGCCCCAAATCGAATCGGGGTCACTAATCCATTGAAAAATATTTTGGATTTTAGGAGCCAAATAGTAAAACAAAGAATGTGGTAGAACCAAGCCTCCTGCCCTCCTGTCTCTTTGGAGCAGAACACTGTGGATTCTGGGACTTTTCCTCACCCAAATGAACGCAGAAATCAATTTGTTAACCTTAATAAAAAAGGATTTGGGCTAAAACATAGGGATGCATTGAAAGAAAAAAAGAATCCTAGGAAGTACATTCATTTTAATCGTTTGGATCCTATCCGCCAGAAATAGAGGGAAGTTGTTTCACCTTTGTAGATCCGTTCTGACACTATTAGGTTTGAATAGATGCATTTATGAGGTGAGGCCCAATTATGGGCCACCCAGACCCCCAAATAATGGAGACTGGTACTGGAAAGGAGCAACGGTACTGAGCTAAACTGAGCTTTTCTAGCAGGAGGGTAGGGGCATTATACAGCAGACAAATCCAGGAGACAGGTTTATAGCCGAATCTAAATCTCCCGAGAATCTTGAATAGTTATTCCCTTTCCACCCTATCAAACTTTTCTTCAGCTTCCAGAGATACTATAATTTCAGGCTCGGGGCTGGGGAAGGGGAAGGGGAAAAAAAATAACGTTTAAAAGGCGATTTATATTGGTTGACAATTGTCGGCCCTTCAAAAAGCCTGTTTGATCCTCTGAAATTATACCTGGCAGGCAAGGATCCAGCTGGAGGGCCAGGACCTTAGCCAGCAGCTTAACGTCGGTGTTTGAAAGTGAGATGGATTGGTATGAACTTCACTCTACTGGATCCTTGTATCCCTTAAGAAGCAAAGAAATAGAGGCTTGAGGGAGGGCCGGATGCAATAAACCCTGAGCCAATGAGTCATCAATCATATCCAATATTAAGGATACGAGCTGTTAGAACATAGAACAGTACAGCACAGGCCCTTCAGCCCACGATGTTGTGCCAACCATTTATCCTAATCTAAGATCAACCTAACCTACACCCCTTCAATTTACTGCTGTCCATGTGCCTGTCTAAGAGTCCCTTAAATGTCCCTAATGACTCTGA
Organism: Scyliorhinus torazame; assembly: GCF_047496885.1. NCBI lineage: Eukaryota > Metazoa > Chordata > Chondrichthyes > Carcharhiniformes > Scyliorhinidae > Scyliorhinus > Scyliorhinus torazame. The sequence goes on along the minus strand of NC_092717.1, from coordinate 53,260,138 downwards.
CTCCACCACCTCTGCTGGCAGTGCATTCCACACACTCACCATTCTGTGTAAAGAACCTACCTCTGACATCCCCCCCTATACCTTCCTCCAATCACCTTAAAATTATGTCCCCTCGTGACAGCCATTTCCACCCTGGGAAAATGTCTCTGGCTACCCACGCTTTCCATGCCTCTCATCACCTTGTAACACCTCTATCAAGTCACCTCTCTTCCTTCTTCGCTCCAGTGAGAAAAGCCCTAGCTCCCTCAACCTTTCTTCATAAGACATGCCCTCCAGTCCAGGCAGCATCCTGGTAAATCGCCTCTCTACCCTCTTCAAAGCATCCACATCCTTCCTATAATGAGGCGACCAGAACTGGACACAATATTCCAAGTGTGGTCTAACTAGGGTTTTATAAAGCTGCAGCAAAACCTCGCAGCTCTTAAACTCAATCCCCCTGTTAATGAAAGCAAACACACCATACGCCTTCTTAACAACCCTATCAACCTGGGTGGCAACTTTGAGGGATCCATGTATGTGGACCCCAAGATCCCGCTGTTCCTCCACACTTCCAAGAACCCCGCCTTAAACCCTGTATTCAGCATTCAAATTCGACCTTCCACAATGAATCACTTCACATTTATCTAGGTTGAACTCCATCTGCCACTTCTCAGCCCAGCTCTGCATCCTGTCAATGTCCTATTGTAACCTGCAACAATCCTCAACACTATCGACAACTCCCCCAACCTTCGTGTCATCGGCAAACTTACTAACCCACCCTTCCACTTCCTCATCCAAGTCATTTATAAAAACCACAAAGAGCAGAGGTCCCAGAACAGATCCTTGCAGGATACCATTGGTCACCGACCTCCAGGCGGAATACTTTCCATTCACTACCACTCGCTGTCTTCTTTCAGCCAGCCAATTCTATATCCAGACAGCCATATTTCCCTGTATCCCATGCCCCCTAACTTTCTGAATGAGCCAACCATGGGGAACCTTATCAAATGCTTTACTGAAATCCATATACACCACATCCGCTGCCCGACCTTCATCAATGTGTTTCGTCACATCCTCAAAGAATTCAATGAGGCTTGTGAGGCATGACCTGCCCCTCACAAAGCCATGCTGACTATCTTTAATCAAACTATGTTTTTCTAAATAAGCATAAATCCTATCTCTCAGAATCTTTTCCAATATTTTGTTCATCACAGACGTAAGACTGATGGATCTGTAATTCCCAGGGATTTGTCTATTCCCTTTCTTGAACAGGGGAACAACATTCAACTCCCTCCAATCATCTGGTACTACTCCAGTGGAGAGTGAGGATGCAAAGAGGATCATCGCCAACGGCGCAGCAATCTCCTCCCTCGCTTCCCGTAGTAACCGTGGAAATATTTTGTAAAACATGACGGGGAAGCCATCAGGACCTGGGGCCTTGCCAGGTTGCATTAGGTGAACACACCCTCATCCGCCATCTTGCAAAACATGTCCGAAACATATTCAGGGTGCAGCCCTCCGGCAATCCCACAATACAAATGTTCTGCCTCCTGGATCAATTTTCTAGGTCACTCAGTTTAGCCTTCAATGACTTATTATTTCGACCACCGAAGTGAGATCGACCTCTAGAGAAGGGAACCCATCACTGTGATCACTGCCATCTCGATTGTGGCTCTATGAGCCTCAATGGACTTATTCGTGTTTCCTAAGGCTAAAACCTCTTCAATCAATCTTTTAAGATCTACCACCTACCTTTGACGGTGTTTCTCTAGTTCGCTCGCCAAAATGCGAACGAGATCCACAGCTGCTACAGTGGTCGATAAAGGCAAAGGAGAACCCACCCATTCAATTTTACTTCCAGAAGAATCCTGAGCGGTTTCAGAATCCGTTGACAGATTTCGGCCTGAATCCTTCTTATTTTTGTCTCTCTTGGGCGTGTCCATCAGGTAGAAGCTCTATTTCACTAAATTATTAGGTTTTTGAAAAGTAAACAACTTGTGGTGCCAGAAAAGAGGGTTAATAAAAATCAGCATTCCAGCAGGAGCCACCTCGTGCACATCCTCTCCCTACATTGCATCACCGGAAGTCCCCAGCCTTAAATATATTCAATATTGGTTCACCCACATCCTTCTTGGTAGAAAATTCCAAAGAATTACAACCCTATCAGTAAAGAAATTTCTTCTCATCTCAGTTCTAAATGATGTATTTTTCATTAAAGTGTAAAACAAAATCATTGCAAAACTATTAGAAGTTCCAATTAATCCAAAAATTAACCACAGAAAGCCAAATTACAGTCTACTTCTATTGGTGACTGAGACAGATGTGGCTGACTGTTAGTAATACTATTATAGCAGCATGTAACCATAAAGAACCACGAGTCGAGAAGCACAGAAACAATCAATGGTAATGTGGAAGTTGCAGCATCAATGCACACCAGGGTTATTCCCAAATAATTAGTTTGAAATATATAGTGACAGACTCTAAGGATTGGAGACTTAAATAATCCAAAGCACTTGAGATAGTAGACTTCTCATGTGGAGATTTATTTTGAATTTTTTAAAAAAGTGATAAAGGGAGAGGCACATAGGCTGGCTCAGCATCAAGACTTAGATTAATCGTTTCTCAAGTTCCGTTCCTAATGTTTGCAGATAAATGTACTAAGGGCAGACGTACATTTTTTCACAAATCTCATGAGCACCTTTGCGCTCTCACTCCACCCTTCCCATAAGCCACAAAGTTCCCAAGCTGCACCCATCAGCTAAGACCTGGCATCTCTCTCATCCTCAGGACATTTGGCTTTGAAATGAAAAATCGCTTATTGTCACAAGTAGGCTTCAATGAAGTTACTGTGAAAAGCCCCTAGTCGCCACATTCCGGCGCCTGTTCGGGAAAGCTGGTACGGGAATTGAACCGTGTTGCTGGCCTGCCTTGGTCGTCTTTAAAAGCCAGCGATTTAGCCCAGTGGAGACTCCATCTACACCCACATCAATACACAGAACAGTACTTAGCAACCACTGTGGCCTATCTAATTCTCATTAATAAACATCTATATTAAATGTAAAAGACCAATATTAACAGAGATGTGTGTGTGCTCTGCTCAACACCAGCACAGTCCCTACTAGTTTCCAATGGGGTGTCCAGTTTCTAATGGGTTGTCCCACTTACCAAGAAAAATGCTCATAATACCCATAGGTTCTTCCTCCTTTAAACCCTGAATAGACTCAGATTTGCTGGCCCGCAGGCAGAAAGGGGGCAGACAGGCAGAAAGATGACATTAGTCACAATACTAGTGTCATAGAGGGCTGCAGCACAAAAAAGGCCCTTCGGCCCATCTCGTCGGTGCCGATCAAAAACAATCACCCAAGTATTCTAATCCGATTTTCCAGCACTTGGTCCATATCTTTGTATGCCTTAGCATCGCAAGTGCACATCTAAATACTTTGTAAATGTTATGAGGGTCTTTGCCTCCACCATCCTTTCAGACAGTGAGTTCAAGGCTCTTACCACCCTCTGGGTGAAAAAGCTTTTACTCACATCCCCTCTAAACTTCCTGCCCCTTACCTTAAATCTATGCCCCTGGTCATTGATGCCTCCACCAAGGGGTAAAGTTTCTTCCTGTCCAATTCATATCTGGGTGGTAAAATATTGGGATTCTATTTTTTCAACATTTGACTCATCCATACTTTGATATTGGATTGACTGTCTAACAACATTGAAGCCAGTAAGAAGTCTTACAACACCAGGTTAAAATCCAACAGGTTTGTTTCGATGTCACTAGCTTTCGGGCGCTGCTCCTTCCTCAGGTGAATGAAGAGGTAAGTTCCAGAAACATATATATAGACAGATTCAAAGATGCCAGACAATGCTTGGAATGCGAGCATTAGCAGGTGATTAAATCTTTACAGATCCAGAGATGGGGTAACCCCAGGTTAAAGAGGTGTGAATTGTGTCAAGCCAGGATGGTAGGCTTGACACAATTCACTTGAACAGAGTCACAAAGATGTCAATATTTGGGACAGTCCTGTCACAGGCTGTGAATCAAGCAACTGAGAGGCATTTAAAAAAGCTAAAGGGCCTGAAAAACATGAATAAAATAACAGCATACTGTCCACAATTCCCACGAGGGACAAATGATAGAAACCAGCATCTTTCCAACAAGATACTGTATTTGGGTTGCTTGTGGTTCAAGAACATTGCTCAATTAGCTTACTGGTGTGCCTGAGAATATTTATTTCCTCAAAAGTACATTTTGATGTACGTATGGAGTTAAATAAAATTCTTGCTCGGTTAAAAAGCTTAAAAAATGAAATGTTGTAGCTAGAGGATCACCCAGTCTGCCATTGGATGTCAAAACTAGCTTTTGATGACTTGGATTTGGATTTGTTTGTCATGTATACCGAGATACAGTGAAAAATATTGTTCTGCGTACAGTTCAGACAGGTCACTCCATACATCAAAAAAATACATAGGGCAAACATAAATACACACTGTAAATACATTAGTCACAACACTAGTGTCATAGAGGGCTGCAGCACAAAAAAGGCCCTTCGGCCCATCTCGTCGGTGCCGATCAAAAACAATCACCCAAGTATTCTAATCCGATTTTCCAGCACTTGGTCCATATCTTTGTATGCCTTGGCATCGCAAGTGCACATCTAAATACTTTGTAAATGTTACGGTTACATAGACACAGGCATTGGGTGACGCATACAGGAGTGTAGTACTACTCAGTAGAGAAGATGCGTGAAGAGATCAGATCGGTCCATAAGAGTCGTTTAGGAGTCTGGGGAAGAAGCTGTTCTTTCAATATGTCGAACAATACATCTTGAAGATATGGTAGCACTGTGAGCTGGTTGTTCATTTGCCTTGATATGAATTTGAACAATCAGTATCTTGAACAGTTTGACATCTTTGCACTGAACCACGGTTTAATAATCAGTCAATTTGGACAGAAGCCGAGACTGCTCCAAGCAGTTGTCCTTCTCAAAATAATTATAGCAAAGCACACTTTGACTGATCTGGATTTGTTTACGGAGTTTCTCTCAATAGAAGACATGGAGGAGAATTTGGGGGGGCTTAAACTCTGGTACTGCTGGCTTCTCTGATGCTAACAAACAAGACACAGATGGAAGAATGATTTCCTTTGCTAACTAAGATATCAGTGGACTAAACACACTTACAGCCTGAACCTTGTAGAATCTTGGGTGGGCAAGTAATCCTCACTTCAAGATAACCCAATAAGATGCCCAGTCCCAATCCTGGGGCGTCTAAAGGGACAGATTATCAGGGGCATAACGTTAAATAGGAATACTTGGAAGGACAACAATCCAAAACAGGATTAATTCCTCAAGATTTGGGCATCCAAAGTCCTTAAGGTGGAAAAGAAGAGTCCCTATCAGATTTAAAACATAGCAAAGCCTCCCAAGGGATTTTACTTGTCAATGTCATCATTAAAAATGGCTTCACTGAGATATAAATCCATTAGACTCTGGATTAAAAAGGAGAAGAAACGCACGAAGAATCGATTTTCAGGGATTCCAAGCAATAAGGGTTTTCACAAAACACTTATGTGGGAAAGTCAATATCACAAAAACAATGGAGCAATCAACAATAACTATTCAGTAAATCCCAGAGAGCAAGACGCATGGGAAAGTGAATCGACAAACAGTTTAACACACGTTAAAGGATTAACTACTGCACAGATCAATATGTCTTAAAGAATATAATTCTCCCTGCTGGTGGTATTTTCCTTCTTCATTACCTTGTATATTTGGAACATGGGGCGAAGCAGCCAGAAGTCTTTTGTTCTTTTTTCAGGGGAGGCGGTATTGTCACTGAACTAGTAATCCAGAGACACAGGATAATGATCTGGGGACCCAGGTTCAATTCCCTCCACGGCAGGCGATGGAATTTAAACTCAATAAAATATCTGGAATTAAAAGTCTAATGATGACCATGAAACCATTGTCGAAAAAAAACATCTGCCATCTTTACATGTGACTTCAGACCCACAGCAATGTGGTTGACTTTTAAATGTCCTAGCAAGCCACTCAGTTGTTTTCAACCGCTACGACGGACCACCCAGCATCCAACCAGGCACCGGAATCGACAATGGCAAACCAGCCCTGTCGACCCTGCAAAATCCTCCTCACTAACATCTGGGGGCTTGTGCCAAAGTTGGGAGAGCTGTCTCACAGACTAGTTAAGCAACAGCCTGACATAGTCATACTCACGGAACCATATCTCACAGACAATATCCCAGATACCACTATCGGCATTCCTGGGTATCTCAGCGGCAGGACAGACCTAGGTGATAGGCAGCACAGTGGTTTACAGGCAGTGGACAGTTGCCTTGGGAGCCCTAAACATCGGCTCTGGACCACATGAAGTCTCATGGCTTCAGGTTAAACATGGGCATGGAAACCTCCTGCTAATTAACATGTACCGACCACCATCAGCTGATGAATCAGTCCTCCATGTTGAACACCACTTGGAGGAAGCACTGAGGGTGGCAAGGGCCAGAATATGCTCTGGGTTTACCACCAAGAGCAGCTCAGTAGTACCACCACACATCGAGCTGGCCTAGTCCTAAAGGACATAGCTGCTGGCTTGTGTGGCACTACCACCATGCTAAATGGATAGACTTTGAGCAGATCTAGCAACTCAAGACTGGGTATCGATGAGGCACTGTGGGCCATCAGCAGCAACAGAATTGTATTCAACCACAATCTGTAACCTCATGGCCCGGCATATCCCCCACTGCACCATTACCACCAAGCCAGGGGATCAACCCCGGTCCAATGAAGATTGCAGGAGAGCATGCCAGGAGCTACATCAGGCATACAGAAATTTGAGGTGTCAACCTGGTGAAGCTACAACACAACTACTTGTGTGCCAAACAACATTAGCAGCTAGTAATAGACAGAGCTAATTGATTGCACAGCAAACACATCAGATCTAAGCACAGTAGTCCTGCCACATCCAGTCATGAATGGTGGAGAACAATTAAACAACTCCACAAATATCCCCATCCTCAGTGATGGAGGAGCTCAACACATAGAACATAGAACATAGAAAATACAGCACAGAACAGGCCCTTCGGCCCACGATGTTGTGCCGAACCTTTGTCCTAGATTAATCATAGATTATCATTGAATTTACAGTGCAGAAGGAGGCCATACGGCCCTTTGAGTCTGCACCGGCTCTTGGAAAGAGCACCATACCCAAACTCAACACCTCCACCCAACACCAAGGGCAATTTGGACATTAAGGGCAATTTATCATTGGCCAATTCACCTAACCCGCACATCTTTGGACTGTGGGAGGAAACCGGAGCACCCGGAGGAAACCCATGCAGACACGGGGAGGACGTGCAGACTCCGCACAGACAATGACCCAAGCCGGAATCGAACCTGGGACCATGGAGCTGTGAAGCAATTGTGCTATCCACAATGCTACCGTGCTGCCCTTAAGAACAAATAAATCTACATTATATCATTTTACCGTCATCCATGTACCTATCCAATAGCTGCTTGAAGGTCCCTAATGTTTCCGACAAATGTGCAAAAGACAAAGCTGAGGCATTCACAACAATCTTCAGCAAAAGTGGATGATCCATCTCGGTCTCTCCAGAAGTCCCCAGCATCACAGATGTCAATCTTCAGCCAATACGATTAACTCCACATGATATCAAGAAACAGCTGAAGGCACTGGATACTGAAAAGGCTATGGGCCCCGACAATATCCCGGCAATAGTACTGAAGACTTGTGCTCAAGAACTGGCTGCACCTCTGGCCAAGCTGTTCCAGTACGGTTACAACACTGGCATCTACCTGGCAATGGGGGAAATTGACCAGGTGTGTCCTGTACACAAGAAACAGGACAAATCCAACCCAGCCGATTACCGCCCTATCAGTCTATTCTCCATCATCAGCAAAGTGATGGAAGGAGTCATCAACAGTGCTATAAAGCGGTACTAACTCAGCAATAACCTGCTCACGGACACTCAGTGTGGGTTCTGCCAGGATCACTCAGCTCCTGCCCTCATTACAGCCTTCATTCAAACATGGACAAAAGAGCTGAATGCCAGAGGTGAGATGAGAGTGACTGCCCTTGACATCAAGGCAGCATTTGACCAAGTATGGCATCAAGGAGCGCTAGTAAAACTGGAGTCGATGGGAATCAAGGGAAAAACTCTCTGCTGGTTGGAGTCATAGCTGGCACAAAGGAAGATAGTTGCACTGGTTGGAGATCAATCATTTCAGCTGCAAAATGTCAGTGCAGGATCTCAGGGTAGTGTCTTTCCTAGGCCCAACCATCTTTAGCTGCTTCATCAATGACCTCCCATCCATCACAAGGTCGGCAGTGGGGATGGTTGCAGATGACGGCACAATGTTCAGCACCATTTATGACTCCTCAGATAATGAAGCAGTCCATGTCCAAATGCAGCAAGACCTGGACAATATCCAGGTTTGGGCTGACAAGTGGCAAGTTACATTCACACCACACAAGTGCCAGACAATGACCATCTCCTACAAGAGTGATCTAACCACTGCCCCTTGACATTCAATGACATTACCATCGCTGAATCCCGCACAATCAACATCCTGGGGATTACCATTGATTAGAAACTGAACTGGACTAGCCATATTAATACTGTGGCTACCAGGTCAGGTCAACGGCTAGGAATCCTATGGCGAGTAACTCACCTCCTGATCCCCCAAAGCCTGTCCACCATCTACAAGGCACAAGTCAGAAATACTCTCCACTTGCCTGGATGAGTGCAGTTCCAACAACACTCAAGAAGCTCAACGCCATCCAGGACAAAGCAGCCTGCTTGGTTGCTCCCCCTTCCACAAACATTCAAACCCTCCACACTGACGAATAGTGGCTGCCGTGTGTACCATCTACAAGATGTACCGCAGTAATTCACCAAGATTCCTTAGACAGCACCTTCCAAGCCAACGACCATTACCATGTAGAAGGACAGGAGCAGAGGATATCTGGGAGCTCCACCACCTGGAAGTTCCCCTCCAAATCACTCAGCACCCTGACTTGGAAATATATCGCCATTCTTTCACTGTCATTGGGGCAACGTCCTGGAACTCCCTCTCTAACAGCACAATGGGTGTTCCCATACCTCAATGACTGCACCGGTTTAAGAAGGCAACTCACCACCACCTCCTGAAGGGCAACTAAGGATGGTCAATAAATGCTGGCCTAACGAGAATGCCCACATCCCATAGAAATTATTTTAAAAAAAGTTTTTAAAAGATTCCGGGAAGCTTGCTGCATTACACATGGCATCATCATTTACCAGGTTTGGGTTGCTTTCCCTCCTCCTTCCTTCAGGCTAACTGACCTTGCAGTACTGGCTGATGTCTGGTCTTACCTGCCTGCAAAAATTGATCTGGGTCGTCCAATATATAGATATAAAAATCCTCAACCTGAAGTTATGGGCCAGGGTTCAGAAAATCCAAAGTATATTATGGAGTTCACCCGACCTATTACTTTTTTTTGAATTTGGCTAGGATGAGCACAAGAGCCTTCACTTGAGGTGTGATTCAACAGTCTTCCTAGACACTTTAATCAAAATAAGCTTTGTTCTAAGAACTTATTTAACATTTATACAAACACACAGCAAGACTTTTTATCAATTGCAAACATAAAGGTACCCCACAGCTACGGTAATCTATGTATACACTTAATAAATTCCCCCTTAACTGTTCCAATTCAAAAACAAAATCCCTTAAACCAAAAACCTCTTATCAAGGGCGTGGCCCAGCACTCTGCAATCTCACATGAATAAGACTGGCTTTCCCTGAGATTCTGACATCGTCTCACCAGCAGGTTTAAACCCTTCCAGAAAGCAAACTATATCTTTTAAGTTACCAAAACAGCAGGTAGCTACAATCAATGTTTTTTTACTGGAACAGATATTTAAAATGAAAATAGAAAGATAGGAACAAAACACTTCTTTCTCCCGGAGTCCACAGCAGTCCAGTGTGAAAGTGAAACCAAAAACAGCTCACAGAGCCACAGCCCAGCTCCGCCCACACAATGACATCACTGAAGCCATGTGATAAGACAAAAACCTTTCTTAAAGGTACACTCCCATGACACTGAGGAATGGCTTGAACACAATATTAAACTTACACCGGAGCAGGCATGGCGCAAAGCAGTGAAGATCATGTGAGTCAGTGTGGATTGAAGCAATGGACAGTGGCTATCACATTAGTTGATGGAGTGCAAAGCAGTGAAGAAAAGAGAGGAGCTTGGGGGTTGCAAGGGAACACAGGTCCTGGATAATCCTAAATCATAATACACACAGGGAATACATTGTAATACAGAGAGAAAAATGCATCCACTGTTTTGTGAGGGCCACGAAGAATCCAGCACGAGTTTTAAGGATACAAAGTAACAACATTTAGTTACAATAACATATATATATATATATATATATATATATATATATATATATATAACAGCAGCAGCAACTTCCCTTGCTGCACACTCCTTCCTGCTGGTTCCAAACTGGCCAGCTTTATTTATACATGAAGTTTACTAATGGTTTCTCCACCCCCTTCATTGGGGAAGCTCATACTCCCACAGGATTGTGGGATTGTCATTAGTCCCCAGCCAATGGTAAGTAGGCAGGTTATAACATCCCTCCCCCTCAAAGTCCAAGGAATCCACCGAAGACCCTGGCGAAGGAGGGCGTCGGACTCGTTTTGCCGCAGGCCGGTCACCATTTGCACGCGGCGCTGGATCAGGCGGCGTGTAACGAGACGGAGACCGGCGCTTCCGTGATGAACGGCGCAACGGTTGTACATCCACGGCCCGTGGACCCGAGGATTCCCCCTCTGATGCATCCGGTGTCTCCATCTTGGAGTCAGAGTCTGCTGCCTCCGTCATGTCAGCGTCTCTATCTCCATTCGGTTCTGTAACGACCTGTGCAGGCTTCGAGTGAGGCACGAGTGGAAGATTGTGAGGACTACCTTCCCTTGTCTCTGGTCTCTGCGGCTGTAGAAATGAGCTCCGGGGGCGGGGAATCTTTTGAGGGGATAGTCTTCTGGACCGAACGTGGTCTACATGTTTGCGCTGGAGACGACCCTGGGCTTGCACCTGGTAAGATATAGGGCCCATTTGGCGAAAGATTACACCAGGAACCCACTGGGCACCACCAGCAAAATTCCGAACGAACACTGGGTCACCGGGCGCAAACTGCCGAATCGGCCGATGCCGAGAAAATCCCTGTCCCTGCCGTTCTTGTGTGCGGCGTACTTTTGCGCCAATGTCCGGGAAAACCATACTAAGGCGGGTGCGAAGTCTCCGGCCCATTAGGGGTTCTGCGGGAGCTACCCCAGTCACCGCATGCGGGGTGGTCCTATACGTAAACAAAAAGCGAGCCAGTCTCGTGTCCATTGATCCGGAAGACTGCTTCTTTAGGCCTCTTTTGTCTGCCAACCCATTTGAAGCCGGGTGGTAAGGGGCAGTGCGGATATGGCGTATGGCGTTCATCTTCGTGAACCTCGCAAACTCCTCACTCGTGAATGGAGTGCCGTTATCCGTGACCAGCACCTCAGGGAGGCCATGCGTACTAAACGACAAACGCATCTTTTCAATTGTTGCGCAGGACGTTGTCCCCTGCATCTTATGCACCTCTAGCCATTTAGACTGGGCGTCAATTAATAGAAGGAACATGGATCCTTGAAAAGGGCCTGCGAAGTCTGCATGCAAGCGTGCCCAAGGCCGCCCTGGCCATTCCCAGTGATGTTGGGGCGCGGCCGGCGGAAGCTTCTGATGCTCCTGGCAAATGGAGCGGTTTTGGGCCACCTTCCCAATGTCGGTGTCGAGGCCTGGCCACCAGACATAACTCCAGGCCAACATTTTCATTTTGGTCACACCTGGATGCCCATTGTGCAAGTCTGTTAGTATCAGCTCCTGGCCTTTTTCCGGGACAATCACACACGTCCCCCACAAGAGGATCCCATCTTCGTCGCCAGTTTTGTGAGGGCCACGAAGAATCCAGCACGAGTTTTAAGGATACAAAGTAATAACATTTATTTACAATAACATATATATAACAGCAGCAGCAACTGCCCTTGCTGCACACTCCTTCCTGCTGGTTCCTAAACTGGCCAGCTTTATTTATACTAGGAGTTTACTAATGGTTTCTCCGCCCCCTCATTGGGGAAGCTCATACTCCCAAGGACTGTGGGATTGTCATTAGTCCCCAGCCAATGGTAAGTAGGCAGGTTATAACACACTGCAATAGTGAGGGAGAGAATACAGCGCCTAGTGTAATAGAGGGAGAACAAAACATCCAATACATGCCAGAGAAAGAGAGAGCGCAGAGTACAAACTAAAACCTACTAATTGTCACAGGTTTGTATCTATTATTATACAGCCTGCAATTCTGTACCTGTATTTAATTATCTGAAATTGTGTGGAACAAAGGTTAATTGTCAAATGAGAAATAAAAACGATTCAAGAATTAAAGCAGAGAAAAAGTTCAGTAATTAACAAATTAACAAATCAGGATAGCTCAGGGCCCCAGTGGGAAGTAGACACTTCCCTTAAAGAGAAAATTTTATTAGCTGGCTAAGAAAATATAACAAGATCACAGTTAATTTGTAAATTTACCCTACTACAATAGATCTCCAGGTGGTAGCCAAATCCACTTAAAACTACAAATCATAGAATCCCTACAGTGCAGGAGGCCATTTGGCCTATCGGGTCTGCACCGAACAACTCCGCCCTATATCCGTAACCTAACCTGCACATCCCTGGACACTAAGGGCAATTTATTATGGCCAATCCACCTAACCTGCACATCGTTGGACTGTGGGAGGAAACCGGAGCACCCGGAGGAAACCCATACAGACACGGGGAGAGTGTACAAACTCCACACAGTCACCCAAGGCCGGAATTGAACCCAGGTCCCTGGCTCTGTAAGGCAGCAGTGCTAACCACTATGCCACCGTGCTTATATTATATAAAATCTGTTACACTAGTCTGCAATTTCTACTTGTGGGACATTGAGGTTGTACAAGGACAATTTGCTTCATGAATAATAAAGTGTATAACCTGAAAAGATATTTCCCACAGTATTTCTCCATCAGTAAGAATGTACTTGCATTGTGAGGAATGCAACAGGAAATGGGTCTGGAGGAAAAAACTTGGCTCCAGATGGAAGTTTCTACAATTCTTGCTAATTTCCCCAATGGATGAACTTATACATGTAAAGTGTATTTGAACAGAATTTGTTTCAGGTAACATTTGCTCCTAGTGAAAATATTCTAGTCAGAAGCAAAAAACTGTTGGGAAATTCTATCAATAAACACTTTCAAAACTGCTGTCAATTCACAGCCCACCCACCCCCAAGTAAACTTTGGTGTATATAGATATTAATTACATTTTAAAAGACTTAACTTACTTCAGAGAAGCATCACCAATGCTAAGACACCCCCGTAGGCTAAGTTGACGTAGGAATCCTCCACATCGTTTCGAAATGTTTTCCACTACACGACCCTATCGTTAGAGGTAGAAAGGTGAGTACTGCTGATATCAAACAAAAACACAGCACTTCCCCCAAAAACTGTACGGGTTTCAAAAAAATACATATGTTATGGCACGGTATTTGCAAACATACAACATATGAACCAAGGAGCTGGTTTAGGTCAGCAATTTGTGGGGAGACTAGAACTAGGGGACTGAGTTTAAGAATAAGAGGTCTCCCCTTTAAGGGAAAATCGAGGAGAATTTCTCGCTCTCTCAGGAGGGTCATCGATACTGTTACGATCCGAGTTGCAGTTACTACTGGACGGGACGGTCCCAGAATGGAACTCTGGCTCAAAAGACCGTAACTTTTCTTTTTTCTTTTTACAGAAAACGTGACTGAACAGAGTCAGAGACTGCCAATTAGCTTTCAACAATTTTTTTAAAAAAACATGAACAGTTTTGACTATAATACAATACTCCTTCACTCCCACTTATTTTTACAGACGTACACAGATTTCTAGGATAACACAGACTACATAACATATCTTAGGCTATAATGTTCACAACAAACACACAGTCCTTGTAACCTAAAAGGCTAACTGCGGTCAAACGACATCCACTCTGTAACCCAGTGGCAGATGCCACTCAATCAATCATTTATGGATTTCTCCTCAAAATCCCCCAGACGATTGTCACACGAGTGATTCCTAACTCCATCTCAAAAGAAACCACTTTAAAATCTTCTTTCACACAATACTTTCCCTCAATCGGTTTTAGCAAGGATCCACCTCCAGGTTTTCCAACTTGCCTTTCAGTATTCCTTTGTCTTGAATTGCCAAACCACTATTCAAAAACCCAAGTACAAAGTCCCCAACAGAATACTGGGAAGGCTGGAAATAAGGACAACAAACATTATGATTTCTATCAATTTCAGTTTTTTCTCTAGCTAATTTCACCCAGTCTGCCCTTCTAGGTCTGCCCTCAATTTCAGTGAAGTGTAACCAGTTACAATTCCAGTTCCTTTTAAAGCACAATTTTAAAAAGGATGTGCAAGAAGGCAGAGGTCTTGGAGGGGTTTGCGCACAAATCTCTAAAGGTGGCAGGGCAGATGAAGAAAGGAGTTCATAAAATATATGGAATGTTGGGGTTTTATAAATAGCGATATGGAGTACATAGGCCAGGAAGTTATGCAGAACTTAAGTAAAAGATAAACTGAATCCCAGCGAGAATATAATGTTCAATTCTAGACAACATACTTTAGGAAGGCCATAAAGGCTTTGGTGAGTTGCAAATGAGAATTATTATAGTGCTACGAGGCGTTATCATTTTGTGGATAGGCTGGGGAAGCAGAAGTCATCCTCCTTTGTGCAGAGAAGATTTGATAAACTTGAAATCATGAAGGGTTTAGATAGAGTCCATAAAGAGAAACAGTTTTTTTAAAGGACAAGGTGGTGATGGCCAGAGGGTTTAAGGTGACTGAAAACCAACCAGAGTCTACATGAGGAAGAGAGTTTAAGCAGAGTGGTTAGGGTTTGGAATGCAATGCATGATAGGGTGCTAAATCGCTGGCTTTGAAAGCAGACCAAGGCAGGCCAGCAGCACGGTTCAATTCCCGTACCAGCCTCCCCGAACAGGCGCCGGAATGTGGCGACTAGGGGCTTTTCACAGTAACTTCATTTGAAGCCTACTTGTGACAATAAGCGATTTTCATTTCATTTCATTTTCAAATACAGTTCAATAGAAGCCTTCAGATCCATTGAATAAAAACAAAGGGGACAAAAATGCAGGGATATGAATAAAGAGTATGGGAGTGGGGTAAAGAGGACTTTAAAAAAAAAAAAGAATTGGCAAATATCCACAGAATCCATAGTGCAGAAGGAGGCCATTTAGCCCATCTGGTCAGCACCGACTCCCCGAAAGAGTTAGGCCTAACTTAGGCCCACTCCCCTGCCCTATTCCCTAACCTGCACATCTTTGGACACTAAGGGTCAATTTCAGCATGGCCACTCCACCTTCTTTTGACTGTGGGAGGAAAGTGGAGCACCTGGAGGAAACCCACGCAGACATGAGGAGAACATGCAAACTCTACGCAGGCAGTCACCCAAGGCCGTAATCGAACCCGGGTCCCTGGTGCTGTGAGGCATTAGTGCTAACCACTGTGCCACCGTGCTGCCTTGCAGAATTGAATGGTCTCCTTCTGTGTAGTACTATTCTATGATTCTATAGATCGTCCTTAATCCTTCTTTTCTTTTCCAGAAAAAAGCACATCAGCCTTTTCAGTCTTTCTGAATAGTTATGAACTCAGTTCGAGGGGAGGCGGTGGTGTAATGATAATGTCACTGGACCAGTAATCCAAAGGACCAGGTTAATACTCTGGGGAGCATTATCAAGCTCAAGAGACACTTCACCACATCGAGCACCCCTCAGAGACTCAGGACAGACAATGCTCGTCAGTTCATGGACAGCTTGTGCTGCTCGTGGGACAGCACGGTAGCACATGGGGCTGTTTAGCACAGGGCTAAATCGCTGGCTTTGAAAGCAGACCACGGCAGGCCAGCAGCACGGTTCATTTCCCGTAACAGCCTCCCCGAACAGGCGCCGGAATGTGGCGACTAGGGGCTTTTCACAGTAACTTCATTGAAGCCTACTTGTGACAATAAGCAATTTTCATTTTTCATTTTCTTTTTTAAAAAAATATATTTATTAAAGTTTTTTAACAAAACAAAACAATTTTTTCCCCTTACAAACAATAACCCCCCCCCCGTAACAAAATAACACAAAATTGCCCTGAGCAAGATATATACACGGTAAGATGATATATTTACAGAGCTTTATACACTGGCTCTCGCACGTTTGTGCCAGTTTCCCCCACCCTCCATGTTATCCCCCGCTCGTCCGTCCCCTCAAACAATCTCTCGTCCCCCCCCCCAACCCACCCCCAGGGTTGCTGCTGCTGCTGACCGACCTTCCTCTAACGCTCCGCGAGGTAGTCTAGGAACGGTTGCCACCGCCTGTAGAACCCCTGCGCAGACCCCCTTCAGGCAAACTTAATCCTTTCCAACTTTATGAACTCAGCCATGTCGTTTGTCCAGGCCTCCACGCTAGGGGGCTTCGCCTCCTTCCACATTAGCAAGATCCTTCGCCGGGCTACCAGGGACGCAAAAGCCAGAATGCCGGCCTCTTTCGCCTCCTGCACTCCCGGCTCGTCCACTACTCCAAATATTGCTAGCCCCCAGCTTGGCTTGACCCGGATCATTTTTCATTTTCAAGTGGATAGCACTGTGGCTTCACAGTGCCAGGGTCCCAGGTTCAATTTGCCACTGGGTCACTGTCTGTGCAGAGTCTGCACGTTCTCCCAGTGTCTGCCTGGGTTCCTCCAGGTGCTCCGGCTTCCTCCCACTGTCCAAAGACCTGCAGGTTAGGTGGGTTGGCCATGATAAAATTGCCCTTAGTGACCAAAAAGGTTAGGAGGGTTATGGAGATAGGGTGGAAGTGAGGGCTTAAGTGGGTCGGTGCAGACTAGATGGGCCGAATGGTCTCCTTCTGCACTGTATGTTCTATGTTCATCTCCATTGAATTTAGAACATTTGCACGCATATGGGACTTTGAGCATATCACGAGCAGTCAAAAGGTTTGTTCGAATGGGTAGTACGCTCAGCCAAGTATCTTATAAAGGAGTGAGTTCAGGATCACACAGATTAACATGCTGCACTCCTCAAGCGCGAAGCATGCCATGAGAGTCTGCCCTCCTCAACACAGTGACTATTCTCCAGGCACACCAGGACCACAATTCCTACTATCAAGGTTCTTTTGCAGGGACTTCCAGGTGCGGCGATGACCAGCTGAGTCGCACGTTTCGGCAGCTCCCTGTGAAACGGACTTTTGGGCTCTTGATAGGAGCCCCAACGGCAATTTTGACAGCTAAAAACACTGTGCGGTAAACCAGAAGGGAATCCCCCCTGGATACGGATGGAAAAAGGAGGAGAGAGTGGCCAGATTGCAGTGGATCCTTTAGAACAGCGGCAAGGAAGGCAAGCAAAAACCAAGATGGCGTCGGAAGGTGGCAGTTTAACATGGGGCCCTGAACAACAAGAGTTCTTGAAATGCTGTGTGGAAGAGATCAAAAAGGAAATGAAGAAAGAGCTGTTGGCCCCGATACTACAGGCGATCGAAGGGCTAAAGGAGGAACAAAAGACCCAGGAGCGGGAGCTTCGGGTCGTGAAGGCAAAGGCAGCCGAGAATGAGGACGATATACAGGGCCTGGTGGTGAAGACGGAGACGCAGGAGGCACATCAGAAACGATGTGTGGAAAGGTTGGAGGCACTGGAAAACAACGCAAGGAGGAACAACCTGAGGATTCTTGGTCTTCCTGAAGGTGTGGAGGGAGCGGACGTCGGGGCATATGTGAGCACGATGCTGCACTCGTTAATGGGAGAGGAGGCCCCGGCGGGTCCGTTGGAGGTGGAGGGAGCATACCAAGTGATGGCGCGAGGACGGAGAGCAGGAGAAATTCCCAGAGCCATAGTGGTGAGATTCCTCCGTTTTAAGGATAAAGAAATGGTCCTTAGATGGGCGAAGAAAACTCGGAGCAGTAAATGGGAGAACGCGGTGATCCGCGTTTATCAAGACTGGAGTGCGGAGGTGGCGAGAAGGAGGGCGAGCTTTAATCGGGCCAAGGCGGTGCTTCATAAAAAGAAGATAAAATTTGGAATGCTGCAACAGGCAAGACTGTGGGTCACATATCGAGGGAGGCACCACTACTTTGAGACGGCGGATGAAGCGTGGATTTTTATGGTGGAAGAAAAACTGGAATGAGCGGGTTCTTAAAAAGAACGTTCGAACAAAGTGGTGGGGCGAATGTGGGGGGCAAAGAGGGGTTTTATGTACTAATCCTGCGATGTGGTAACTTTTCTCTCTCCCACAGGTGGTGATGGGGGGAGGAGGGGAGGTGGAGGAGATGGGGCGTTGGCCATTAGGGGCGGGGCGAAGGGAGAAGCGCGGGCTTGGTTCCCGCGCTATGATAATCATGGCGGGAATAGAGAAGCAGGAAGGAGGGGGCGTCGCACGGTGCGAGCCGAGGTCACGGGGGGAAGCCGAGGTCGGCCAGAGTTTGCTGACTTCTGGGAGCAACATGGGGGGAGTAATTACGCTAGCGGGGGATCTAGCGGGGGGGGGTGGGAGGGAGGAATTACTGGGTTGCTGCTGCTGGGGAGAGGGGGGAGCTGGTATGGGAGAGGATGGGCGGGGGGGCACCGCCTGGGGGAGATACAGCTGCGTGGGAACCGGGTGAGGAGCTGGAAAAAGGTGATGGCTAATCGACAAGGGGGGGGGGTAGGAAGCCCCCCAACTCGGCTGATCACGTGGAACGTGAGAGGGCTGAACGGGCCGATAAAGAGGGCACGGGTACTCGCACACCTTAAGAAACTTAAGGCAGATGTGGTTATGTTACAGGAAACGCACCTGAAACTAATAGACCAGGTTAGGCTACGCAAAGGATGGGTGGGGCAGGTGTTCCATTCGGGGCTAGATGCGAAAAACAGGGGGGTGGCTATATTAGTGGGGAAGCGGGTAATGTTCGAGGCAAAGACTATAGTGGCGGATAACGGGGGCAGATACGTGATGGTGAGTGGCAAACTACAGGGGGAGACGGTGGTTTTGGTAAACGTATATGCCCCGAACTGGGATGATGCCAATTTTATGAGGCGGATGCTAGGACGCATTCCGGACCTAGAGATGGGAAAGCTGATAATGGGGGGAGATTTTAATACGGTGTTGGAACCAGGGCTGGATAGGTCGAAGTCCAGGACTGGAAGGAGGCCAGCAGCAGCCAAGGTACTTAAAGATTTTATGGAGCAGATGGGAGGTGTAGACCCGTGGAGATTTAGCAGACCTAGGAGTAAGGAGTTCTCGTTTTTCTCCTATGTCCATAAAGTCTACTCGCGAATAGACTTTTTTGTGCTGGGTAGGGCATTGATCCCGAAGGTGAGGGGAACGGAGTATACGGCTATAGCCATTTCGGATCACGCTCCACACTGGGTGGACTTGGAGATAGGGGAGGAAACAGGAGGGCGCCCACCCTGGAGAATGGACATGGGACTAATGGCAGATGAGGGTGTGTGTCTAAGGGTGAGGGGGTGCATTGAAAAGTACTTGGAACTCAATGATAATGGGGAGGTCCAGGTGGGAGTGGTCTGGGAGGCGTTGAAGGCGGTGGTTAGAGGGGAGCTGATATCAATAAGGGCACATAAAGGGAAGCAGGAGAGTAAGGAACGGGAGCGGTTGCTGCAAGAACTTTTGAGGGTGGACAGACAATATGCGGAAGCACCGGAGGAGGGACTGTACAGGGAAAGGCAAAGGCTACATGTAGAATTTGACTTGCTGACTACAGGCACTGCA
Source organism: Scyliorhinus torazame (assembly GCF_047496885.1). NCBI lineage: Eukaryota > Metazoa > Chordata > Chondrichthyes > Carcharhiniformes > Scyliorhinidae > Scyliorhinus > Scyliorhinus torazame. The sequence continues at coordinate 53,240,260 of NC_092717.1, read as the reverse complement.
GAGGCACAATGGAGGAAGGCACAGGGTGTACAGTACGAATATGGGGAGAAGGCGAGCAGGTTGCTGGCACACCAATTGAGGAAAAGGGGAGCAGCAAGGGAAATAGGGGGAGTGAGGGATGAGGAAGGAGAGATGGAGCGGGGAGCGGAGAGAGTGAATGGAGTGTTCAAGACATTTTATAAAAAATTATATGAAGCTCAACCCCCGGATGGGAGGGAGAGAATGATGGGCTTCTTGGATCGGCTGGAATTTCCCAAGGTGGAAGAGCAGGAAAGGGTGGGACTGGGAGCACAGATCGAGGTAGAAGAAGTGGTGAAAGGAATTAGGAGCATGCAGGCGGGAAAGGCCCCGGGACCGGATGGATTCCCAGTCGAATTTTATAGAAAATATGTGGACTTGCTCGCCCCGGTACTGACGAGGACCTTTAATGAGGCAAAGGAAAGGGGACAACTGCCCCCGACTATGTCTGAAGCAACGATATCGCTTCTCTTAAAGAAGGAAAAGGACCCGCTACAATGCGGGTCCTATAGACCTATTTCCCTCCTAAATGTAGATGCCAAGGTCCTGGCCAAGGTAATGGCAATGAGAATAGAGGAATGTGTCCCGGGGGTGGTCCACGAGGACCAAACTGGGTTTGTGAAGGGGAGACAGCTGAACGCGAATATACGGAGGTTGTTAGGGGTAATGATGATGGCCCCACCAGAGGGAGAAACGGAGATAGTAGTGGCGATGGATGCCGAGAAAGCATTTGATAGAGTGGAGTGGGATTATTTGTGGGAGGTGTTGAGGAGATTTGGTTTTGGAGAGGGGTATGTTAGATGGGTGCAGCTGTTGTATAGGGCCCCAGTGGCGAGCGTGGTCACGAATGGACGGGGATCTGCATATTTTCGGCTACATAGAGGGACAAGGCAGGGATGCCCTCTGTCCCCATTATTGTTTGCACTGGCGATTGAGCCCCTGGCGATAGCGTTGAGGGGTTCCAAGAAGTGGAGGGGAGTACGTAGGGGAGGAGAAGAGCACCGGGTATCTTTGTATGCGGACGATTTGCTACTATACGTGGCGGACCCGGCGGAGGGGATGCCAGAAATAATGCGGATACTTGGGGGGTTTGGGGATTTTTCAGGGTATAAATTGAACATGGGGAAAAGTGAGTTGTTTGTGGTGCATCCAGGGGAGCAGAGTAGAGAAATAGAGGACCTACCGTTGAGGAAGGTAACAAGGGACTTTCGTTACCTGGGGATCCAGATAGCTAAGAATTGGGGCACATTGCATAGGTTAAATTTAACGCGGTTGGTGGAACAGATGGAGGAGGATTTCAAGAGATGGGATATGGTATCCCTGTCAATGGCAGGGAGGGTGCAGGCGGTTAAGATGGTGGTCCTCCCGAGATTCCTCTTTGTGTTTCAGTGCCTCCCGGTGGTGATCACGAAGGCTTTTTTTAAAAGGATTGAAAAGAGCATCATGGGTTTTGTGTGGGCCGGGAAGACCCCGAGAGTGAGGAAGGGATTCTTACAGCGTAGCAGGGATAGGGGGGGGCTGGCACTACCGAGCCTAAGTGAGTATTATTGGGCCGCTAATATTTCAATGGTGAGTAAGTGGATGGGAGAGGAGGAGGGAGCGGCGTGGAAGAGATTAGAGAGGGCGTCCTGTAGGGGGACTAGCCTACAGGCTATGGTGACAGCCCCATTGCCGTTCTCACCGAGGAACTACACCACAAGCCCGATGGTGGTGGCTACACTGAAGATTTGGGGACAGTGGAGACGGCATAGGGGAAAGACTGGAGCCTTGGGGGGATCCCCGATAAGAAACAACCATAGGTTTGCCCCGGGGGGAATGGATGGGGGATATGGAATGTGGCAAAGAGCAGGAATAACGCAACTGAAAGATCTGTTTGTGGATGGGAAGTTCGCGAGTCTGGGAGCGCTGACCGAGAAATATGGGTTGCCCCAAGGGAATGCATTCAGGTATATGCAACTGAGGGCTTTTGCGAGGCAACAGGTGAGGGAATTCCCGCAGCTCCCGACACAAGAGGTGCAGGACAGAGTGATCTCAAAGACATGGGTGGGGGATGGTAAGGTGTCAGATATATATATAGGGAAATGAGGGACGAAGGGGAGACTATGGTAGATGAACTAAAAGGGAAATGGGAAGAAGAGCTGGGGGAGGAGATCGAGGAGGGGCTGTGGGCAGATGCCCTAAGCAGGGTAAACTCGTCGTCCTCGTGTGCCAGGCTAAGCCTGATTCAGTTTAAGGTATTACACAGGGCACATATGACTGGAGCACGGCTCAGTAAATTTTTTGGGGTGGAGGATAGGTGTGCGAGGTGCTCGAGAAGCCCAGCGAATCATACCCATATGTTTTGGTCATGCCCGGCACTACAGGGGTTTTGGATGGGGGTGACAAAGGTGCTTTCAAAAGTAGTAGGAGTCCGGGTCGAACCAAGCTGGGGGTTGGCTATATTTGGGGTTGCACAAGAGCCGGGAGTGCAGGAGGCGAGAGAGGCCGATGTTTTGGCCTTTGCGTCCCTAGTAGCCCGGCGCAGGATATTGCTAATGTGGAAAGAAGCCAAGCCCCCGGGGGTGGAGACCTGGATAAATGACATGGCGGGGTTTATAAAGCTAGAGCGGATTAAGTTCGTCCTAAGGGGGTCGGCTCAAGGGTTCACCAGGCGGTGGCAACCGTTCGTCGAATACTTCGCAGAAAGATAGATGGAATGGGAAAAAGAAGGCAGCAGCAGCAGCCCAGGATTGGGGGGGGGGGGGGGGGGGGGGGGGGGGGAAGAGGAGGAACCAGAAGGACTCTCAGGGTTGTTAATATATACTGTATAGTATGTATAGGTCGTTGCTACAGATAATTATATATTGGACTGTTAAATTATATTTTTGGAGAGTGTTACTTGTGACAAGGCAGTTACCAATTAGGGCTAGTTTTCATTTTTGTTATTTATTATTTATTCATTTTTTGTTTATAAAATAGGTCATTGTTATTTGTGTTGTTATAATATTGTGTAAAGGATGCACAATGTACTGTGTTGGTTGACCAAAAATTTTCAATAAAATATTTAATAAAAAAAAAGGTTATTTTGCAGTCCAAACTCGAAACCAATGAGAGTGATGCACTCATGGAATGCCAATTAAGAGGGGAACTGCACTATGATCACAATGCTCACAAGCTCAGCCCTCTGAAACCTTGCCAGTTAGGATCCAGACCACATGCGGCCATAACAAGCTGGTGGTGGCACACAGCCATGCCCTGCAGCTGAACAGTTACGTCGTAGCCTCGGAAAGTACCGACTATGTACAAAACTGACGGGACCTACTACAATTATCGAAACCAGCACCAGCAAAACCACAGTATCCCAGCCATCCGGCCTAAAACACAGGCTCCCTAAATTGATGGAAATGGAAGCACCTCAGATGCCTAAGCAACAACCCACTGGGCACAACAAAGGAGCACCCCAGGTCGTCCACACCAAGAACCCTAACCCAGGAACACCTAGAATACTGCCAATTAGCACAATCTCACACCCAGGTCACATGATTAAACCAAACAGAAGGTTCCAGGACTATGTGACAAACTAATCTACAACTGGCCTTCACCTTACTTCTTTACAGCAAAACAAGTGGAGGGGTGCGATGGGCTATGCATCAGCCGTACCAGTTCAATCCATGTCTAGCCCGATTTAAATAGATATGTATTATCAGCCTGCTCAATTGGTTATGTTATAAAAGGGTTTTGTACAATATCAATGTTTGCGCACCTTGTTACATCTCAGTACCACAAGTTGCCGCAGCTTAAATGGGGAAGATGTAGACCGAGGTGTCATGTGATGATGTAGTTACTTCAGAGGTCACGTGACGGAAGCACGGGCATTTCCCCCAGAGCATGAGCAATGTAAAAACATGGAGTGGCTGCTCAGCTAGAGAATAAGATATTGTTTGTTACAAGCCTTGGTCGCCAGTCTTTGGGAACCCAGCACTTTTACACAGCCCTTCCAAAATGTCAAACACCCAACCGCGGTCCCTTTGTAACCACATCTCTGTATTAGCTATTACCTCATATACATTTATTTCTATTAATGCTATCAATTTGTCCATTTTGCCAAATTGCTGTGTGAAAAAAAAGCCTTCAATTCTGCCTTATCATTTTTCTCCTACTCTGATCTTACACACTGGTGTACTCTTTGTCCCTTCCTGTCACACTCTGGACATCATTACCCGGATCACTACCCTGCACTATTGCCTTGCCCCTGCTCTTTAACTTTCCAAAGCTCCCCTCACATGAACCCTCCCCCTACAATTCCGTTTAAAGCCCTCTCTGCAGCTTTAGTTATATGTTTTACCAGAACTGGCCCCAGTGCAGTCCAGGTGAATGTCGTCCCAATGGTACAGCTACCTCTTTTCCCAGTATTGATGCCAGTGTCCCATGAATCAAAACCCATTTCTCCTGCACCAAATGTTGAGCCATGGATTCAATTCTCTAATCTTATTTAGCCTATGACAATTTGTTCATGGCACAGGTCATGTCCAAAGATGATTCCGGTTGTGCTTTTGCTTTTTAATTAATAATAATAATCTTTATTGTTACAAGTAGGCTTACATTAACACTGCAATGAAGTTACTGTGAAAAGCCCCTAGTCACCATATTCCGGTGCCTGTTCAGGTACACAGAGGGAGAATTCAGAATGTCCAAATTACCTTACAACATGTCTTTCAGGATTTGTGGGAGGATACCAGAGCACCTGGAGAAAGCCCCGCAGACATATGGAAAAAGTGCAGACTCAACACAGACAGTGACCCAAGCCGGGAATCGAACCTGGGACCCTGGCGCTGTGAAACAACAGTGTTAACCACTGTGCTACCGTGCTGCCCATAATTTAGTCCCTAGCTGCTCATACTCCCTTAGCAGAACCTCTATCTTTGCGTTACCTATGCATTGCCCATGCCGTTGGTATACACATGGATCATGAAAATTGGACCCCCTTTCCCCACTTTCCTTTTTACTCCCACCCCCCACTTGAATAGCTCCCTGCACCACAGTACCATTGTCATCCTTCCTGTTGTCGCTGTTCTTGCCCACACAAGTTGTAAGGACCTCAAATGTGTTGGACAATTGCACGTGCTTATGCTCCTCCATTACTGCCTTCTGGATTCCCATACCTGCCTCACTTGTATTCACACACATTCTTATCCAAATCTAAAGTATCTAAGGATTGTGACTGTCTTCTGGAACCAAGCATCCAGGTAACCTAACCCTTCCTGATGCTTCACAGTATCCAAAACTTGGACTCCAGCTCAACTTGGATGTCACGTTCCTCGAGCTACAGGGAAGTGCCACTCGTGTGGTTGCGTTGGATCAAACTAGTGCTCACCTGCTTCTACATGCTACAGCTGGAACACATCACCTGGTCATCTGTCTTTATTATTTTGAATTTAACGAATTCAGTTTCAGGTTTAGAAAAATTACTCAACTGCTGTCTGGTTTAACTACGTTTGCTTTAATTTAATGCAATATTATCTCCCTAGTACCGGTTTAAACTACTGCCTGCAATTAGTGGATACAATCTTAAAAACTCACCAATCACCTACTATCTAACCTAAAGTTAAAGCCTTGAACACTGAAATTCTGGGGGGAAAAATCTACTTCTCCCTCTGCACCAATCAAGGGATATGGGGAGTGTCTAGGAAAGTGGATAGATACAGAAGATTAGCCATGACCTTATTGAATGGCAAATGTCTGCTCCTATGTCTTTTGATATGTTTTTAACATGGCATTTCTTTCAACTCCTCTTTGCAAGCTGGCTCATGTTAACTCCAAAATAAAAGAAGTGACATGTAAAAGTTTTTCATCTTGCTTTCAACAGGAAACTTTCTTCCCATGAAGTAAAAATTGTTGATTCCCCCTTATATCAGTAATTTTGCGAAGTGTTCTGGGGAGTGCAAGAGGAAAAGCTCACATAACAATCCTGCAATACATTTTTTCAAAGAAGGAAAACTGCAGGCCCAGGTTAAAAAAATGATCTACAGGTGAATATCTCTTTCGAGAGTAACAGACGTGATATCAAAGAACCATACCATATGTTAGCGTGCACACTTACACGCTCTGAGCTATTTCAGTGTACGCTCATTCACCTTTGGCAGTATAGTCGCGCAGTGACTTAGTAGATTTAGTTGTATGGTATGTGTAAACATATATTTTGCTGAAACAATCGTACTGTTGTAAACAGTTCTATATTAATAAAGCCTCATCTTGAAGCGAAGTTTGTAGGAGACATCTAGACACAAAGCCAGTAATTGTGAAGTTACATACACTGACCATCTGTTTGCTTTTGTCAGCAAACGCCATGCTTCATAATCAGCAAGGACCAGGTCTGGAGGAGGGGGTTGGGCAGAGGGGTGCAGTAATGGTGAAATTGGTGCCACCGATTTGTCTGATGACCAGCCAAATGTGATTTACAGAAAGGGTATTTTTAAAATGTCAGCTATAAAGGATTTATAGCAGCATGGATAGACTGTTAGTTGATGGACAGGAACCTGTGCATGATGGTTAGTGGTTGTTATTTAGCTTGGAGAGGCAGATTTGTACACCTTGGCTCTGTGCTGGTTCTATCTTGATGGGTGGGTATGTGCGTGTGTATATATATATACCTGTAGTTAATTTGGACTTGCGCATGGGGACATGATATGAAACTTGGTGCTCTCAGCCACAGATTTGGTAAACTGTGAAGAGGGTTTAGTTGTTTTAAAAAGTGAATAAACAATTTGGAATAGGCAGATAGGTGGTAGATGCAATTTAACTTGGGAGTTTCATTGAAAGATGCTGTACGGTATGGATCTGTAGAAGTTCAAAGTTTAAAATACATAATTTCCTGAAATTGGGAGTGCAGGTAAATGAAACTATAATGAAAAATGACATTTTTTGGTTTTATAAATGGGAACAGAATATAAAAATAGAGAAGTGCAATGTGCAATTTTGGGCACTCCATTATATTAAGGATGATAAAGCTTTTGAACTTGAATGTGCAAATGCACACCTGAGTTTAAAATAGATTCAGAAGGGAGGTTAGGAGAGAATAAACAAAGGACTGTTGGGCCATGCACTACTTTATCATTGTATCATTGTGCATTTGTATCATGGGGATTACATATAATGGGCTGGATGGCCTCTTCCGAAGCTAGAAACCACAGAAGATTAAAGGGAGCGGAAAGTAGATAGTCTGCTTTGGACTTATTGGGGTGGAGAATCTTGGAGCAAAATTCATTGGAGAAATAAAGTGATTTACAAAATTAAAGGGACTGGGGAAACTCAAAAGCCTTCCAGTGTGGACTAGGCAGAGGGAGCCAAGAGCCAATGTGAACAAAGAAAGAAAGGAAGAGTTAACATGAAAATAAAACAAATTGCTGGAAATACTCGGCACTCTGACAGCATCTGTGGAGAGAGAAACCGAGTTAACGTTTTGAAATGAATAGGACTCATCAGAATGGACAAGAATTATATTTGACTCTTTAACTGTTTCTCTCTCTACGACTGCTGTTGAACCTGCTGAGTATTTCCAGCACTTTTTGTTTTTATTTTAGATATCCAGCATCAACAGTATTTTGCTTTTATTTTAGATAGTCGTTTGGTAGTACAGAACTTGAATATTGCTGAAAAAAGAAGAGACACGTTGAAGCTTGGGACACTGCTGTCCGAAAGATCAAACTAATTATAGTTACAGGTCATAACAGGCCCTCAGGATAAGTGAAAAGTAGGACTTCACACTTCTTTAAGCCATGCAGCACTGTGGAACAACAAAAGCAAGAGTTGTGGCTATTGATCACTGATAAACTGCCAGTATGAATGGAAGATCATTGTATTAAAGGACATCCGGCAGTAAGCATATGCAGTTTGGCAACTGGAATCATGGAAAAAAAATGAACGGAGTGAAGTTAGCTGTTGTTAATCAGAAACTAGAGTGACTCCAAAACTAAGGAATGCTTTATAAAGCTACAGACTTCCCAATAAAAGAAAATTCAAATAAATTGTAAATTCATTAAACAAAGAGCAAGAACTTTTCATGTATACGTGTTAACTAATAACATTACTACCAATTGCAAGAGAATATGGAAATGAAATAATGTGACTCAAAACAAAGACCTTGGGACTGGATTCTCCATCCTGCCACGCCACATTTCTGTTTCAGCACGCCGGTGGGATGCTCCGTTACGCTGGCTGGGCAATGGGGTTTCCCATTGTGGGGCAGCCCCACGCCGTCGGGAAACCTCCCGGCTGCCAGCAAAACGGAGCATCCCGCCGGTGGAGAATCCAGTCCTTGTGTGTAATTCAGATGGATCAACTATCTGTCTAACCAAGATGGCTCCAACAGGGACGGTGCTTTTTTTTCTCCCTCTGCTACAATCTGATTGAAATGTAGAAAATTCATTTGAAAGTGGAAATCCAAGACCGTATTATGGGTTATTGTATGGTTGGTAGAATAACAAAAGACCACAACATGGAGGCCATGATAAATTTAGGTCAGAAAAGCCTGAAAATGTGATGTCATGGTGCTCAGGTGAGTTTATGATAATATATTTAACTTCAGTGCATTTCATCATTTTAATTACCGATCTGATAATTTTGAATGAATCTTATTGTGGGATGAATAATGCAATGATAAATATTTTGCTCCTTACCTCTATATCTGTCTGAAAATTAAACAAGTCAATCCTCTGCCAGTTGCTGCCATCCAATGCCAGGATATTCCATGCCTGCAAAATAGTTGATAAAAACAATTAAAACATTTGTGCCAGTGTTCCATCAACATCAAAATAAACAGATCTCTTGGGTACTTAGCACCTGATTTCTAATGGTCAAGAACCTTACAAAATAAGTTTAAAATGCAGTTCCCTCCGAATCCCTCGGATGTATAGAATTTCATTTTTTGATTTCATTTTTGTTTATTCTCTCACAGTAGACTTGAAGTATTTCCTTAAAATGCAAATACTCAGATTCTTGCTTTCTCCTACCTCAAAATTTCATCAAGTATTTTCAAGTACAGTACAATGATAGTGGAATGCTTTCTTCTGTCAGTATATGCAAAGTTCTTAAATTTGCTGGTGTAGAACTGCTTTAGGAGGTTTTTTCTATGGTTACGTTTCCAATTACTGCCATGGTCCAGGTTTCGCTGATCGAGCAACAGGCTGATTGACTCTCGCTGCAATGACCAAGGTCAGCATTAAGGCATCTCAAGTATCTTCTTATTCAGCAAGATGGAAAAAAATCCCAAATATTATTAGCTTTTTCTGTGCGATCTAAACTCTATACTACATTCACAAGGATGTTTGTATATTTAGATTTTTTTTCTGCTCATTTCATCTCAGTTATTTCTAAATATTATGACTGGGTCACAGTACACCCGTTAACAGAGTTCCATTTGAGTACCGCATGCCCACGTGTTGTGACACCTTTGGTGAGTGCGTGGTCAGTTCCAGCCCCACAGATCCTGGAGTCACAATATAAGTGAATTAACCAATAACTTGTGTGTTTCCCTGAGATCTTTAACCCTTGACTGCTCCAATGAGTAACAGGTGCCAGATTTATCAATAAACATTAACGAACTGTTTATTTATAACAAGAGTAACAGATGAGCATAAAATGGAAATAAACGAACAATGGTCTACCAGTCTACCTATTCCCAAATTGGGGGGGGGGGGTTGGCAGCACCCACTGAAAATGGATCTTTGAGGAGTTTGAAGTCTGGTCCCCGGGGGAAGAGATTTCTTGACTTTGGAATTTTTGGGAAAAAATTTGTGAAAATAATTATTTAGTTATTTTCGGATTGAAGAAAGAGAGAAGAAATAATAAGTCGTTAGAGGATGCGGAAAACAGCTAGGAAGAAGGAAGAAAACCCGGGTTCGCCGTTGAATGAAAAGGCCAGCAAAAGCGCTGACAAGATGGCGGATGCCGGGCCGCATGGTGGGGCTGCACTACTTACGGTGGAAAAGATGACCGAGGTGATGGCGGTGGAGCTGGAAAAGCAGTTTACGAGGCATATGGAGGCTTTGAGGAAGGAGACAGCGGGCGCATGGAAATCATTGGTGGAGGAGGCAATCACCCTTCTGAGGGTAGCTGTGGCAAAGACATCGGCCAAGGTGAGAGAGCAGGGCGAGAAGATGAAGGAAGTGGAGGAAGCCGTGTCGCAGCACAGCGACCAGCTCACCTTGATGGGGGACGAGCTGCAGAGAGTGGTGGAGGTCAATAGAGGACTCCGAGCAAAGCTCGAGGACTTGGAGAACCGCTCGAGACGGCACAATCTGAGAATTGTGGGCTTGCCCGAAGGGACAGAGAGCCCAAGGCCAACTTAGTACTTCGCTAAGAAGATGGGGGAGGGTGAGAACTCCTCCCAGTACGAGCTGGACCGAGCTCATCGGTCATTAAGGCCGAAGCCAAAGGTAAATGAGCCACCAAGAGCAGTAATTATCTGCTTCCATCAGTACTGCATGAAGGAGGTGGTGTTAAGCTGGGCGAAGCAGAAGCGAGAGGTGCAGTGGGACGGTACAGGAGTTCGGATCTATCAGGACTTGAGTTGGCAAAGAAACGAGCGGCGTTTGGGCGGGTGAAGGCGGCACTGTACAAAAAGGGGGTGCGATTTGGTATGGTGTACCCGGCAAAGCTGAGGGTAACGTATAACACCAAAGACTTTTATTTTGAGACAGCGGAGGCGGCTGAGGCGTTCGTGTGGGCAGAAAGCTTGGGACAGACGTGAGGAGCGGAACTGGAAGAGAGACTGTGGACTGTGTTTGGGCAGCTGGAAAATGTAAAATGCTACAACTTTCTTTTTACTGATGTGTATTGTAATTTACTTCTCTTTGCATTGTAACAGAGTTCAAGTTAATGGTTGGGTTGATTGGCGTTCTGTGTTGCGACGGTTAAATCTTATGTTAGTGAATTGTATGGGTTGGATTGTTGCTTTTCTTTTTTCTTTCTCTGGAACTGGGTGGAAGGGGACGATATATCTTGGCGGGGGGAACCACCAGCGCTAGCTAACTAAAGTCAGCTAGTGAACGGAGGTGAGGCGAGAGGGCTGCAGACGTTGGAGCCTGGATAGCAGGCTTCAATGGACCTACGAGGCGGGCGAGAGCTGGGGAAGGGATTGATGCTGGGAGATGTTTTTTCAAGGGGAAATGGGGGGGGGGATATTAACAATGGACAGGGGCGGGTCAGGCTTATGGAGCAGGGCCCGGTGGTATGATGATGGTGGATAAGAAGGGTAGGGGAGGGGGGTTGAGAGACCCCCAGTTAGGATAGGAACGTGAGTGGGCTAGGAGGTCCTGTCAAGAGGTCAAGGGTGCTTGCGCATCTTAAAAGTTTGAAAGCCGATGTGGCAATGCTGCAGGAGACTCACTGGAGGGTGAAGAACTAGGTGAAACTTAAAAAGGGCTGGGTTAGTCAGGTGTTTCACTCTGGATTTGACGGAAGGGCTCGAGGGGTAGAGGTGCTGGTCAGCGAAAGGGTACGCTTCCAGATGGAGAAGATGGTGGCAGATCAGGGGGGTAGATATGTGATTGTGACAGGGGCACTGGAGGGGAGATTATTGGCGCTGTTAAGTATATACGGTCCCAATTGGGACGATGCGGGATTCGCAAAGAAGATGTTTGGGGCCATCCCCGACTTGGACACACACAAACTGATTGTGCGGGGGGGGGACGACTGGAACTTGGTGCAGGAGCCAAGGTTGGACAGATCACGGCTGCGCTCGCTGGTCCCATCAGGGGGGGCGAAGGCGCTGGCTGGGCTAATGGTGGAAATGGGAGGGGTGGAGCCTTGGAGGACCCTGCACCCACGGGAACGGGAGTACTCGTTTTTCTCAGCGGTCCATAAGGTATACTCGCGGATCGACTTCTTTGTGGTGCGGAAGGCTTTGTTGGCTGGGGGGGAAGGGGTCGGAATACTTGGCAATTGCAGTGTCAGATCATGCTCCGCATTGGGTGGCTATGGTACTGGAGAAGGGGGTAGTGCAGAGGCCGGGGTGGAAACTGGATGTGGGGCTTTTGGGGAACCAAGTGTTCTGTGAGAAAATTGAAAAGGTAATTAAGGAATATGTAGGTTTCAACTGTACGGGTGAGGTGTCGAAGGCAGTTGTCTGGGAGGCTCTAAAGGTGGTGGTGAGGGGTGAGGTCATTTTGTTTAAGGCCAGGGTGGAAAAAAAGGAGAGGCTGGAGCGGCAGAGAGTAATAGATGAGATGTTGGTGGTAGATAGGAGTTATGCAGAAGATGGGGACCCAGCGAAGCTAGAAAAGAGGAAGGAACTACAGGCGAGCTTCAACCGACTGTCTACCAGGAAGGCGGTGCGCCAACTGAGACGAGCAAGGGGTGCACTTTATGAGCATGGAGATAAGTATGTTAGCAGGTCAGCTCCAGAGGGAAGCAGCGGCAAGGGAAATTCTTCAGGTGAGGGATAGAGCAGGGAAGTTGGTTTTGGCTCCGGAGCTGATTAACAAGTTTTTTGAGGAGTTTTATGAGAGGTTGCACAGGTCAGAGCCACCCGGGGGAGACCGTGAGATGCAGGAATTTCTAGATGGGTTGGAGTACCCGAGGCTAGGGGAGGGGGACAGGGCTACATTAGAAGGAGCAATAGTAGAGCAGGGGATAAAAGATGCGATTGGGAGGATGCAGTCGGGGAAGGTGGCAGGGCCGGATGGGTTTCCGGTGGAATATTATAAAAAATTCAAGGATAAGCTGGCACCCCTGATGGTGGGGATGTTTGAAGAGGCGATAGGGAAGGGGGTGTTGCCACAAACCTTGGGTCAGGCATCGATTTCACTGTTGTGGACGCAAAAGTATTGGTGAAGGTGCTGCCGGGTAGGCTGGAGGAGTGCCTCCCGAAGGTGATAGGTGAGGATCAGACGGAGTTCGTGAGAGGGAGGCAGCTTTTTTCGAACATTAGAAGGGTTTTGAACATCGTTAAGGCACCGGCGGAAGGGAAGGAAACAGCGGTGGTTGTGGCATTGGACGCCGAGAAGGCATTTGACCAGGTAGAATGGGGGTACTTGGTGGCAGTTCTGCAGCGGTTTAGGATTGGACCAAGATTTGTGAACTGGGTAAAGCTACTATACAAGGAGCCGAAGGCGAGTGTCCGCACAAACAACATCAGCTCGAGATACTTTTCTCTCCACCGTGGGACGAGGCAGGGATGTCCTATGTCCCCCCTGCTGTTTGCACTTGCGATTGAGCCGTTGGCCATCGCATTAAGAAGTTCGGGAGCATGGAAAGGAATAGTGCGGGGGGGGGATAGAGCATAGGGTGTCCTTATATGCCGACGATTTGCTGTTATATGTGTCGGAACCGAGTGTGTCGATAGGGGGAATATTGGAGCTACTGCGGGTATTTGGGTCTTTCTCGGGGTACAAGCTGAACCTAGACAAGAGTGAATATTCTGTGGTGTCTCGGCCGGGGGTGGGGGCAGGAGTGGGGGGGCTGACATTCCGTAGGGTAGGGACTCACTTTAGGTATCTGGGGGTGCAGGTTGCCCGGAAATGGGGGAGGCTTCGCAGGTACAACATCTCTAGTTTGGTGGGGAGAGTGAAAGCCGATCTGGCAAGGTGGGATGGTCTCCCTCTGTCACTGGCAGGTCGGGTACAGGCTTTTAAAATGAATGTGTTGCCGCGATTTCTGTTTATTTTTCAATGCCTACCGATTTTCCTGCCAAAGGCTTTTTCAGGGAGATTGAGGGAAGGATTACCTCGTTCATATGGGGAGGGAAGGTGGCCAGAGTGAGAAAGGTGGCCAGAGTGAGAAAGGTGCTGCTAAAGAGGGGAAGGCAGGCAGGGGGTTTGGGTCTTCCGAACCTGATGTACTACTACTGGGCAGCGAATGTGGAGAAGGTACGGAGCTGGGTCAGAGGGGTTGATTCCCAGTGGGTCAGAATGGAGGAGAGTCTGTGCAGGGGGGTCGGGACTGAAAGCACTAGCAACAGCGCCGCTCGCGATAGCTCCGGGGAAATACTCAGAGTCCGGTAATAATAGCTTCATTGAAAATCTAGAGGCAGTTTCGCCAACACTTCGGGTTGGGGGCCGGGTCAAGGGAAATGCCGATTCGGGGGAACCACAGATTTGAGCCAGGGAGGTGGGATGGAAATTTCCAGAAATGGGACGAGAAGGGCATTAAGACGCTAAAAGATGGACTTCCGGGTGCGGCGATGACCAGCTAAGTCGCACGTTTCGGCAGCTCCCGGTGGAACGGACTTTTGGGCTCTTAATAAGAGCCCCAACGGCAATTTTAACGGCTAGAAGCACTGTGCGGTAAACCAGAAGGGAATCCCCCCTGGAAACAGATGGAAAAAGGAGAGGGAAGTGGCCAGATTGCAGTGGATCCTTTGGAGCAGCGGCAAGGAAGGCAAGCAAGAACCAAGATGGCGACGGAAGGTGGCAGTTTAACATGGGGCCCTGAACAACAAGAGTTTTTGAAATGTTGCGTGGAAGAACTTAAAAAGGAAATGAAGAAGGAGCTGTTGGCCCCGATATTACAGGCGATCGAAGGGCTAAAGGATGAGCAAAAGACCCAGGAGCGGGAGCTTCGGGTCGTGAAGGCAAAGGCTGCCGAGAACGAGGACGATATACAGGGCCTGGTGGCGAAGACGGAAATGCATGAGGCACACCATAAACGATGTGTGGAGAGACTGGAGGTGCTGGAGAATAACGCAAGGAGGAATAATTCAAGGATTCTTGGTCTTCCTGAAGGTGCAGAAGGAGCGGACGTCGGGGCATATGTGAGCACGATGCTGCACTCGTTAATGGGAGCGGAGGCCCCGGCGGGTCCGCTGGAGGTGGAGGGAGCATACCGAGTGATGGCGCGAGGACCGAGAGCAGGAGAAATTCCTAGAGCCATAGTGGTGAGATTCCTCCGTTTGAAGGACAGAGAGATGGTCCTTAGATGGGCAAAGAAAACTCGGAGCAGTAGGTGGGAGAACGCGGTGATCCGCGTATATCAAGACTGGAGTGCGGAGGTGGCGAGGAGGGCGAGCTTTAATCGGGCCAAGGCGGTGCTTCACAAAAAGATGATAAAAATTGGAATGCTGCAACCGGCAAGACTGTGGGACACATATCAAGGGAGGCACCACTACTTTGAGACGGCGGATGAGGCGTGGACTTTTATTGTGGAAGAAAAACTGGAATAAGCGGGTTATTAAAAAAGAACGTTTGAAACAAAGTGGTGGGGCGAGTATGGGGGGCGAAGAGGGGGGAAAAAGGGGGGGGAAAAGATGAGTTTTATGTTATTAATCCTGCGATGCGGTAACTTTTCTCTCTTCCACAGGTGGTGGTGGAGGGAGGAAGGGAGGTGGAGGAGATGGGGCGTTGGCCATGGGGGGTGGGGCCAAAAGGGAAGGGCGGGCTTTGTTCCCGCGCTATGATAATCATGGCGGGAATAGGGCAGCAGGAAGGAGGGGGCGTCGCACGGTGCGAGCCGAGGTCACGGGGGGAAGCCGAGGTCGGCCAGAGTTTGCTGACTTCTGGGAGCAACATGGGGGGTGTAACTACGCTAGTGGGGGATCTAGCGGGGGTGGGTGGGAGGGGGGAGTTACTGGGTTGCTGCTGCTGCTGGGGAGGGGGGAGCCGGAATGGGGTGGGGTGGGCGGGGGGGGCACCGCCTGGGGGGGACACAGCTGCGTGGGAACCGGGTGAGGAGCTGGAAAAAGGGGATGGCTAATCGACAAGGGGGGGGTTAAAAAGCCCCCCAACCCGGTTGATCACGTGGAATGTGAGAGGGCTGAACGGGCCGATAAAGAGGGCACGAGTACTCGCACACCTTAAGAAACTTAAGGCAGACGTGGTTATGTTACAAGAGATGCACTTGAAACTTATAGACCAGGTTAGACTACGCAAAGGATGGGTGGGGCAGGTGTTTCATTCGGGGCTAGATGCGAAAAACAGGGGGGTGGCTATACTAGTGGGGAAGCGGGTTATGTTTGAGGCAAAGACCATAGTGGCGGATAGCGAGGGTCGATACGTGATGGTGAGTGGCAAATTACAGGGGGAGGCGGTGGTCTTGGTAAAGGTATATGCACCGAACTGGGATGATGCCAATTTTATGAGGCGCATGCTAGGACGCATCCCGGACCAAGAGGTGGGAAAGTTGGTAATGGGGGGAGATTTTAATACGGTGCTGGAGCCAGGGCTGGACACGTCGAGGTCCAGGACTGGAAGGAGGCCGGCTGCAGCCAAGGTGCTTAAAGATTTTATGGAGCAGATGGGAGGAGTAGACCCATGGAGATTTAGTAGACCTAGGAGTAAGGAGTTTTCGTTTTTCTCCTATGTCCACAAAGTTTATTCGCGAATAGACTTTTTTGTTTTGGGAAGGGCGTTGATCCCGAAGGTGAGGGGGACGGAGTATACGGCTATAGCCATTTCGGATCACGCTCCACATTGGGTAGACTTGGAGATAGGGGAGGAAACAGAAGGGCGTCCACTCTGGAGAATGGACATGGGACTAATGGCAGATGAAGGGGTGTGTCTAAGGGTGAGGGGGTGCATTGAAAAATACTTGGAACTCAATGATAACGGGGAGGTCCAGGTGGGAGTGGTCTGGGAGGCACTGAAGGCAGTGGTTAGAGGGGAGCTGATATCAATAAGGGCACATAAAGGAAAGCAGGAGAGTAGGGAACGGGAGCGGTTGCTGCAAGAACTCCTGAGGGTGGACAGGCAATATGCGGAGGCACCGGAGGAGGGACTGTACAGGGAAAGGCAAAGGTTACACCTAGAATTTGATTTGCTGACAACGGGTACTGCAGAAGAACAGTGGAGGAAGGCACAGGGTGTACAGTATGAGTATGGGGAAAAGGCGAGCAGGTTGCTGGCCCATCAATTGAGGAAAAGGGGAGCAGCGAGGGAAATAGGGGGAATGAGGGATGAGGAAGGAGAGATAGAGCGGGGAGCGGAGAGAGTGAATGGAGTGTTCAAGGCATTCTATAAAAGATTATACGAAGCTCAGCCCCTGGATGGGAAGGAGAGAATGATGTGCTTCCTGGACCGGCTGGAATTTCCTAAGGTGGAGGAGCAGGAGAGGGTGGGACTGGGAGCACAGATCGAGATAGAGGAAGTAGTGAAAGGAATTTGGAGTATGCAGGCGGGGAAGGCTCCGGGACCGGATGGATTTCCAATCGAATTTTATAGGAAATATGTGGACTTGCTTGCCCCACTACTGATGAGTAAAGAGTACTAAAGACCTTCCTTTAATGAGGCGAAGGAAAGTGGACAGCTGCCCCCGACTATGTCAGAGGCAACGATATCGCTTCTCCTAAAGAAGGAAAAAGACCCGCTGCAATGCGGGTCCTATAGACCTATTTCCCTCCTAAATGTAGACGCTACGATTCTGGCCAAGGTAATGGCAATGAGGATAGAGGATTGTGTCCCGGGGGTAGTCCATGAGGACCAAACTGGGTTTGTGAAGGGGAGACAGCTGAATACGAATATACGGAGGCTGCTAGGGGTAATGATGATGCCCCCACCAGAGGGGGAAGCGGAGATAGTGGTGGCGATGGATGCCGAGAAAGCATTTGATAGAGTGGAGTGGGATTATTTGTGGGAGGTGTTGAGGAGATTTGGCTTTGGAGATGAGTATATTAGATGGGTACAGCTGCTGTATAGGGCCCCGATGGCGAATGGTCACGAATGGACGGGGGTCTGCGTATTTTCGGCTCCATAGAGGGACGAGGCAGGGATGTCCTCTGTCCCCATTATTGTTTGCACTGGCGATTGAGCCCCTGGCCATAGCATTGAGGGGTTCCAGGAAGTGGAGGGGAGTACTCAGGGGAGGAGAGGAACACCGGGTATCTCTTTACGCGGACGATTTATTGGTGTATGTGGCGGATCCGGCGGAGGGGATGCCAGAGATAATGCGGATACTTGGGGAGTTTGGAGAATTTTCAGGATATAAGCTGAACATGGGGAAAAGTGAGCTGTTTGTGGTGCATCCAGGGGAGCAGAGCAGAGAAATAGAGGACTTACCGCTGAGGAAGGTAACAAGGGACTTTCGCTACTTGGGGATCCAGATAGCCAAGAATTGGGGTACATTGCATAGGTTAAACTTAACGCGGTTGGTGGAACAGATGGAGGAGGACTTCAAGAGATGGGACATGGTATCCCTGTCACTGGCAGGGAGGGTACAAGCGGTTAAAATGGTGGTCCTCCCGAGATTCCTCTGTGTTTCAGTGCCTCCCGGTGGTGATCACAAAGTCTTTTTTCAAAAGGATTGAGAAGAGTATCATGAGTTTTGTGTGGGCCGGGAAGACCCCGAGAGTGAGGAAGTGATTTTTGCAGCGTAGCAGGGATTGGGGGGAGGCTGGCGCTACCGAGCCTGAGTGAGTACTACTGGGCCGCCAACATCTCAATGGTGAGTAAGTGGATGGGAGAAGAGGAGGGAGCGGCGTGGAAGAGATTAGAGAAGGCGTCCTGTAGGGGGACTTGCCTACAAGCCATGGTGACGGCGCCGTTGCCGTTCTCACCGAAGAAATACACCACAAGCCCGGTGGTGGTGGCTACTCTGAAAATTTGGGGGCAATGGAGACGGCATAGGGGAAAGACGGGAGCCTCGATGTGGTCCCCGATAATAAATAATCATAGGTTTGCTCCGGGGAGAATGGATGGGGGATTTGGAACATGGCAAAGAGCAGGAGTAACACAATTGAGAGATCTGTTTGTAGATGGGACTGGGAGCGCTGACCGAAAAATATGGGTTGCCCCAAGGGAATGCATTCCGGTATATGCAACTGAGGGCTTTTGCGAGGCAACAGGTGAGGGAATTCCCGCAGCTCCCGACGCAGGAGGTGCAGGACAGAGTGATCTCAAAGACATGGGTGGGGGACGGTAAGGTATCAGACATATATAGGGAAATGAGGGACGAGGGGGAGCTTATGGTAGATGGGCTGAAAGGGAAATGGGAAGAAGAGCTGGGGGAGGAGATAGAGGAGGGGCTGTGGGCTGATGCCCTAAGTAGGGCAAACTCATCGTTCTCGTGTGCCAGGCTAAGCCTGATACAATTTAAGGTGTTACACAGGGCGCATATGACTGGAACACAGCTTAGCAAATTTTTTTGGAGTAGAGGATAGGTGTGTGAGATGCTCGAAAAGCCCAGCAAATCACACCCACATGTTCTGGTCATGTCCGGCACTACAGGGGTTTTGGGTGGGGGTGACAAAGGTGCTTTCGAAGGTAGTGGGGGTCCAGGTCGAACCAAGCTGGGAGTTGGCTATATTTGGGGTTGCAGAAGAGCCGGGAGTGCAGGAGGCGAGAGAGGCTGATGTTTTGGCCTTTGCGTCCCTAGTAGCCCGGCGCAGGATACTGTTGATGTGGAAGGAAGCCAAGCCCCCGGGTGTGGAGACCTGGATAAATGACATGGCAGGGTTTATAAAGCTGGAACGGATTAAGTTCGTCCTAAGGGGATCGGCTCAAGGATTCACCAGGCGGTGGCAACCGTTCGTTGAACACCTCACGGGAATGGAAAAGAAGAAGACAGCAGCAGCAGAACATATTTTTGGAGAATATTTATCTGGGACAAGGCAGTTGCCTTTTAGTTTTGTTTTTGTTTTTGTTTATATATTATTTATTTCTTGTTTATAAAACTGGCCATTGTTATTTATATTGTTATATTACTGTGTAAAGGATACACAATGTACTGTGATGGTTGGCCAAAAGTTTTCAATAAAATATATTTTTTTAAAAAGACGCTAAAAGATTTGTTTCTTAGGGGTTGGTTTGCAGGATTGAAGGAGCTGGAAGCGAAGTATGGGCTGGAGCAGGGAGAAATGTTTAGATACATGCAGGTTTGAGATTTTGCCAGAAAGGAGATACAGAGCTTCCCGGAGGAACCGGCCTCCACATTGCTGGAGGAGGTGCTGACGACAAGGGGACTGGAGAAGGGGGTAGTGTCAGCGGTGTACGGAGCTATTTTGGAAGAGGATAAGGCACCACTGGAAGGGATCAAAACAAAGTGGGAGGAAGAGTTGGGAGAGGTCATAGAGGAGGGGGTCTGGTGCTCCGGACAGTGAATGCCTCCACCTCGTGCGTGAGGTTGGGGCTGATACAGCTGAAGGTGGTATACAGAGCACACCTCACGAGGGCGAGGATGAGCCGACTCTTTGAAGGAGTAGAAGATGTGTGTGAACGTTGCGGGGGAGGCCCCCGCTAACCACGGTCATATGTTTTGATCCTGTCCAAAGCTAGAGGATTACTGGAAGGAGGTTTTTCGGGTAATTTCCAAGGTGGTGCATGTGAAACTGGACCCGGGTCCCCGGGAGGCCATATTCGGGGTGTCGGGCCAGCCAGGGTTGGAAACGGGTGCGGAGGCAGATATCGTAGTCTTCGCCTCGTTGATCGCCCGGAGGCGGATTCTGTTGGGATGGAGAGCAGCCTCTCCAGCCTGTGCCCTGGCGTGGCGGGGGGACCTGTTGGAATTCTTGACTCTTGAGAAGGTTAAGTTTGAACTGAGGGGTAGGACGGAGGGGCAAGTCATGGGCATTATTCATTATGCACTTTCAAGAACTGGATAACATCGAACATTAGTTGGGGGGGTACGGGTGGTAGGGTTGGGGGGCAGTGTGCATTAAGGGTGACTATGGGTAATGCCTGATTCCTTTTTGTCATTTGTTTATGTAAACATGCGGGCCAATGTTTGTGGGTTGGTGGGAGAATGGGATCATTGTTATTGTTATGGGGATTGACATATTTGTTGCTGATTATTGTTTATTCTTGGTGGGTGTAAATTTGGGAGGAAATGTGAAAAAGGAGAATAAAAATACTTTAGAAAAAATAATAGGGATTAAGAAATGCGAGAGATTTCAGGATCTTCACTGCTGGAGTTGCGCACTCTGTAGGCGGCAGTCTTCTCAGAATGCCACCCTCTTAGGAATTGATTTACACAGGCGATTCAGGTTGCTGCAATTCTATCCTTCGACCACCAAATGGAGCCTCCGTCTCCCTGCAAAATTACTTGAGCTTTATACCCGAGAAATTACAGCAGACCCCATATCCAGACAGCCCTTCTCTGTTTGCCTCAATGCAGATATTCTGCCTCTTTCATGAAGAGAGATCTCAGGCTGGGTTTTCCCCAGGCATTCAGACAAAGGATCAAACTGTTTCAGACCTGATCGGTGAGTATACTTGCAACTTTTCACTCCAGTAGTTCCCTTCACAGGTCTGACTGCAGTCTTCTAAATAGGAGTGCCTTCATGGGTCTGGCTATGAGCCCCTTAAATCACCTGGCAGAGAGAGAGCACGCCTTCCAGCTGCTTCCTGCCTGAATCCAATTAACTCAGGTCAAAATGGATCTCTTCACATGACCTGCCTTTCTTCCAGAATGTTCTAAATGATTCCACCAATCACTAGCGAGAACAGGTGATGTCTCAGAATTCCAGACTCACCGATTAGCTGCTTGCCAAGTCTATCAAACGGACATCATGGGCTCTGCCACAGAACATAAAAGGCAAGTCCGAAGCTAGTTAATTACACCAGGGATGTTTTAGTTTACCTAAAGCCTGTAGCTCAAGCAAAAATCTCAATGTTGCAGCAGCTAGCAAGAAAACTGTAGTTTAAAGGCAATCAGCAGGACAGGAATGAAAAAGAAACACAGAATGGACAAAGATTTTTGGCAGGATCCTTACACACACTTCTTATGGAGACATTCTATATATTAGAGAGTTGAATGCTTCATAAGAGTTGGAACTCTCCAGTTATTATTCACTCAGTTGAGATTATGTAGGCTAGGTTATAGTGGTACCCAACAAAAGCATACCTTTCTTACTCAAGCGTACAAAATTCAAAACAGCTCAAGTGAAATTTTCAACTGAAGTCCCAAGCACCAGAAGGTAACTTATGCAACAGAAGCTCCCTGCTAGCACTTCTAATATCATCCTACATTAGTTTTTCTGATATCTTTAGACGCTGCTTACGCAATGTATGTTTGTAATGTTATTTCCAGCTATGAAGAAGCAATACAGAAGTTTTAAGAAATTGAGAATATGATTGACTTTGTGGCACGTGTTTCATGCTGATTTTTTTCAAATTAAACAATAAAAAATAGTTTAAAAGAATCCAAGACTTTGGTCAAGTAAAGCCAAACTCTCAAAGAATATAGAGGCTTCTTTTGACCCTAGAAGCCTGTTAATCACTTCACTTATCCTATTTGATGCATAACAAATTTAACTATATTTTATTGTGAAACGACAATAATTGGTCAGAAATTTGTGTCATCTTATTCAATAGATAGTATAGGAGGGAAAAGACAGATGAAGTTCAGGCAAGAAGTTCCTTCATTACTCAACATGCTGGGTAGTAATGGATTTAATCAGTAGCGGTACTCCTGAGATGATAGCAGATTTCCATGTGGGAACCGTAGAATTTCACAGCACTGCTGAAAGCTATTTGGCCCACCAAGGTCTGCATAGCTCAAAGAACTATTCACATTGTCCTATTTCCCATAATTCACTTTTTAAAAAATAATTCAGGTATAGAGCATCTGATGGAGTCTATTCTTGCCATTGTGGGAACATTATGTCCAACAACCCTTCAATTCATATCAATAGTCATTGTATCATATTTTATTTGACTGAGAAAATTATTACTGCAGACAACCTGGTACCTGCTGTAAGAATGGGTTAAATCATCAAGTAGAAATTAAGTTAAGATTTCAAGATTGGAGAGTGCTAGTTGATGGAAATAAGTTATAGAGGAGAAAAATAAAAAGTAGCCTTAAAACTAAATATTTCACCTGCAACATTGGCAAGATTGCGATAATAGGTATCAGATACAGCTGAAGTTAACTAAAGCCACAACTGAATGCCAAGAATGCATTGGGAAGGAAAAGGTGGCATTCCCATGGTGAAGCTTTATAAATTGTGTTAGTAGCCAGTAAAGCCACATAGGTCCTTTGAAAGATTTAGCGCGGAGGTTAGGGTTGAAGAGTACGATATGCCTAAAATGTAAATATATATGTTCTATATTCATTTTTACTATTGAAGATGATACAGGTAAAGATAAAGCCACCGTAGTCCCAGATGACCATAGGCTGTTTTTCTCTTTGAGGGGGAGAACTGACTGGTGATGATTTAACGTGAGGATCACCACACCTCAGGCATGGAGCAACGTTGAGAAGGCAGGCTTAATGAATAACCTGAAGATAATACAGTGGTAGGTATATATACTTTGGATATTGACGTCTTGAATGTAAATGCACAAATGGCCATTTCTTGTACTGAAGATTGATCAGGCTGCTAGACCTGATAACATCGAACCTCGAATGATCGGGTTGCTGGACCTGATAACATCTAACCGTGAATGATCTGGTTGCAGGATCTGATAACATCAAACCTCAAATGATCAGGTTGCTGGACCTGATAACATCTAACCTCGAATCATCGGGTTGCTGGACCTGATAACATCTAACCTCAAATGATCAGGTTGCTGGACCTGATAACATCTAACCTCGAATGATTGGGTTGCTAGGCCTGATAACATCTAACCTCGAATGATTAGGTTGCTGGACCTGATAACATCTAACCTTGACTGATCGGGTTGCTGGACCTGATAACATCTAACCTTGAATGCAGGAAAATAATCAGAGAGATACTATGCGAGCCATTAATGTAGCTAACTAATAGTTCTTTGAGATCTGGACTAGTTTGAATTGACGGAAGAAAGAGTTATTCATTAATATTAACATAGGAACACAGGAACAAGATTAGGCCATTCAGCCTCTTGAGCTTGCTCTGCCACTGTGGTTGATCTGTATCGTAACTCTATTTACTCAGTTTTGCTTCATATTTTGTTGATAAACCTCCATAATTCATGTTTTTAATAGGCTTGAATTAGGCAATTAAACTGTTGCATAATGAATTTCTAGCTAAGCTAAAGGACTAATAATTCCATGATTTATGATTTGAAATAAAAAGCTAACCGGCACTAATATTTTCATTGTTTTACTGACTTTTGGAGACTCAAATGATTAATACATAGGAAAACAATGTAATTAAATATTGATAAATTATATGGCCAACACATTTTCTCAGAGCTCCAGTACCTCAAAATTTCCCACTGCACTGGGTGCAGGTGGTGGTGCTGGATACAGGGGGGGGTTGGCGAAGAGAGCATGTGTGAGGGGTGGGGAAATAGAGTGTGTACGGGGGTGGAGAGGAAGTACAAGCAAATCGCAGTTTCACTTGGAAGTATATTCTGAGGCCTGATAATAAAAGAGGTGGTAAAAGGGCAGGTGTTGCATCTCCTGCACTTTCATGGAAAGTGCCCTAGGATAGGGGGGGGTGTTTGTGGATGATTGAGTAATGGACCAGAATCTCAGAATGCTTAAATGAAAGAGAAGGGAGAGATAGATGTATTCGGTGGCGGCATCACGCTGGAGTTGGCAGAAATGACGGAGGAAG
This sequence comes from Scyliorhinus torazame, assembly GCF_047496885.1. Classification (NCBI taxonomy): domain Eukaryota; kingdom Metazoa; phylum Chordata; class Chondrichthyes; order Carcharhiniformes; family Scyliorhinidae; genus Scyliorhinus; species Scyliorhinus torazame. The sequence goes on along the minus strand of NC_092717.1, from coordinate 53,215,857 downwards.
ATACATTGAATACAGAATCTAGTAGGATGGAAGAGGAAGATGAAGGGAGCTCCATTGTAGTTCCTGAAGGGAGGAGAGAAGTGTGCAAAATAGATCAAACATCTTCCAGGGGCCCGTCAATTACATTTTGGGGGAAGGGATGGAGGGGAATCTTTTTATTATTTTTTCATGGAATCTGAGCATCGCTTGCTGGGCCAGCATTTGTTGCCCATCCCTAATTGTCCCCCGAGAAGGTGGTGGTGAGCTACCTTTTTGAGCCACTGCAGCCCGTGTGGTGTAGGTACACCCATGGTACTTTTAAGAAGGGAGTTCCAGGATTTTGACCCAGCAACAATGTAGTTCCAAGTGAGGATATTGTGTGGTTTGAAGGGGAACTTGCAGGTGGTGGTGTTGCCATACATTTTCTGCCCATGTAGCTGGAGGCGTCACCGTTTAGAAGGTGTTGTCAAAGGAGCCTTGGTGAGTTGCGACAGTGCAATATTTATGTCAATGTTTTTCAAACTTTTTTTCCCAGGACCAACCTTTATCAACCGGTCAAACCTCGCGACGCACTCTGGCTGACATTCATGACACATGCCATGTTTTCTTATCTTTAATGCGAAAGGGGAGCCTGCTTGGTCCAGACTCAAAGGAGGAGAGGGCAATATGAATATCAGGTGCAGACTTCACCTTTATAAAAACTGAAAATTCAACCTCGCACATGCAGGTCGCCGTGAAGGGCAATAGCAACAAAAAGCTGGTTTTACTCAGCACTGGATACTCCTGGGAGATGATATTCCAGAATGCTGACAACCTCATGGGCTTTTAGCGTGTTTTCAATGTTGCATCACAGGTCAGCTACATCAACGTAGTATCTTAATTTGGAGTCAGCTGTAAGCTAATAACGGAGTCTGGGGTCTTAACCTCAAATTCACCTGCCACTTCTCTTCCAAAATCTGAAACTTCCTCTCTCATTCACCAGCACTTCCCTGCTCTCTGCTGCTGCTTCTGGCCAGAAGATTCCACACAGCCTCATGCCTTTTCATTTAAAAGGCGGCAGCAGCTACCATTATCAATTTAAAAGCCAGTAGCAACCGTTGGGTGTTTCTCCAGCGATTGGGACCACCGTGGGAATGGCGCAACCCTCCAGTCACCCACCTGCGACTCACACGTAAGTAGCAACCCGCACTTTGAAAAACACTGATTTAAGTGTCTCGTGCTCATCTATCAATGCGAAGGTTGTTAATTGCAGCTTCTGTTGAAAATTTCAGACTCTTGGTTTTGACCATATTTGGCTCAAATACACCAGTTTGCTTGTTATCCCTTGGTTTTCCATTTATTAAATCAAGACCAATCCATTTGAGATTTTTGTGGCAGTAATGAAGAGAGTGAATGCTTACAGTGGTGGATGTGGTGCCAATCTAACAGGCCTGCTTTGTCTTGGATGGTGTCGAGCATCGAGAGAGTGTTAATGGAGCTGCACTTATCCAGGCAAGTCATACTCCTGATGTGTCCCTTGTGATGGTGGACAGGCAAGAGAGTTGCTGCAGAATTCCCAGTCTCTGACCTACTCATGTGGCACCAGTTTTGACATGACTGGCCCAGTTCAGTTTCTGGTTGATGATAAATTCCAGGATGTGAAAGTGAGGGATTCAGCAATGGTAATGCCATTGTCAAGGCAATATGGTTAGTTTCTCTTTTAGACCAGAAGCAAAAGGAGCAGAATTAGGTCATTCAACCCATCAAGTCTGCTCCACCATTCGATCATGGCGGATATGTTTTCATCCCCAGTCTCCTGCCTTCTCCCTGTAAGCCTGCTCCCCATATTAATCTAGAACCTATATATCTCTGTCTTAAAGACACTCAGTGACGTAGCCTCCACAGCACCTACGGCAATGAGTTCCACAGATTCACCACCCTCTGGCTGAGGAAATTCCTCCTCATCACAGTTTTAAAGGATCGTCCCTTCAGTCTGAGGCTATGCCCTTGTGTTCTAGTCTCTCCAACTAGTGGAAACGTCTTCTCCACGTCCACTCCATCTAGGCCTCTCAGTATTCTGTAAGTTTCTTTGAGATCTCCCCTCATCCTTCTGAACTCCTTCGAGTACAGACCCAGAGACCTCAGCCGCTCCTCATATGACAAGCCCTTCATTCTCGGGATCATTCTTGCGAACCTCCTCTGGACTCCCTCCAAGGCCAGCACATCCAACCTTAGATACAAGGCGCAAAACTGCTCAAAATATTCCAAATATCTGACCAGAGCTTTTGACCAGACCTGCTCTTGTATTCTAGCCCTCTCAAAATGAATGCTAACATCGCATTTGTCTTCCTAAATGGCAACTAAACCTGCATGTTAATCTTAAAAGAATCCTGAACTCTCTGACTCCTAAATCCCTTTGCTTTAGATTTCCAACGCCTTTTCCTATTTAGAAAATAGTCTATGGCTCTATTTTTCCTACTGAACTGCATAACCTCACACCTTTCCACATTGTATTTCATCTGCCACTTCTTTGGCCACTCTCCTAATCTGTCCAAGTCCTTCTGCAGGCTCCCCTCTTCCTTAATACTACCTGTCCTTCTACATATCTTTGTATCATCTGAAAATTTAGCAACAATGCCTCAGTTTCTTCTTCCAGATCGTTAATATATATATTGTGAATTGTTGTGGTCCCAACACTGACCCCGGTGGAAGACCACTAGTCACCAGCTGCCATCCTGGAAAAGACCCCGTTATCTCCATTCTGTGTCTTCTACCAGCCAATCCTCGATCCATGATAGTTTTATTGGAAATGGTCATTGCCGGTCACTTGTGTGGCATAAATGTTACTTACCACTTATCAGCCCAAGCCTGAATATTGCCCAGGTCTTGCTGCATATGGACACGGGCTGCTTCAGTATCTGTGGAGCGCAAATGGTGTAGATCAATCATCTCCACTTCTGACCTTATGATGGAAGGAAGGTTGTTGATGAAACAGCTGAAGATGTTTGGACCAAGGACACCACCCTAAGGAGCTCATGCAGAAATGCCCTGGGACATTGATTTCCGCCTTCCCATCCCTCCCACCACCCCCAACCCGATTCCCATTGGCTCCAGTTTTGCTAGAGTTTCTTGATGCAACACTCAATCAAATGCTGCCTTGATAGCAAGGCAGTCACTCTCATCTTACCTCTAGAGTTCAGCTCTTTTGTCCATGTTTGGGTCAAGGCTGTAATGAGGTTAGCAGCTGAATGGTCCTACATCCACACTGAAAGTCAGTAAGCAGATCACGCCTGTTTAAGTGCCACCATCAACCACACATTCGTTCACTTTGCTGATGATCAAGAGTTCACTAATGGGCGGTAGTTGACTCGTTGGATTTGTCCTACTTTGTGTGGACAGGACGCATCCAGGCAATTTTCCACATTGTCACAAGCTGTACTGGAACAGCTTGACTAGGTCTGTGACTGGTTCTGGAGCACAAGTTTCATGACCACTGCAAGCATGTTGTCAGGGATCTTAGTCTTTGAAGTATTGAGGGCCTTCAGCCGTTTCTTGATAGCACATGGAAATAATAGTTCAGCTGAAGACTGATATCTGCAATGCTGGGGACCGGAGGAAGATGGATCAGCCACTCTGCACTTCTGCTTGATCTTTTGCACTGATGTGCTGGACTCTCCCAACACTGAGGATGAGGATATTTGTGGAGCCTCTTTCTTTGTTTGGTTGTTTAATTGTCCACAATCATACCTGAATGGATGTGCCAGGACTAGCGAGCTTTGATCTGAACTGTTGGTTGTGGGATCAACCACAGCGTCCACTGTCTGACAAGAAAGCAGTCCAGTACTCTAGTTTCACCAGGTTGACATATTATTTTTAGGTATGCCTGGTGCTTCCACTGGCATGCTCTCCTGCATTCTTCATTGAATCAGGGTTGTTCATTGTGTAAACTAGATTTACGGGGTGATAACAGAAATGAGAGGTTATGCCATCTGGAAGAGATGAACTGACTGGATTTCTTGATCTTGAAAAGGGAAGGTAGAGGTCTAATAACGATCTCTAAAAATAGAAGTTTTGATAGAAAAGATAGAGAGAGGAAATGTTTGCACTTGTCGGAAAGAGCAAAATTCAAGGTCATCAATATATGATGGTCACCCAAAAAAAGGAAATTAAGAAATTTCTTCACCAGAGATCGGTGAGAATCCTAGAAAGTTTAGAGAATCAGACATTTACAGGAAGGAAGGAGATCATTCACCCCATTGTGTCCACACCAGTTGACAAGTAGCCATCTAGCATAATCCCATTTTACAGCACTTGGCCTTGTAGGTTATGGCACTACAAGTGCATATCCAAATACTTTTTAAATATTGATGATTTCTGCCTCTCCCATCCTTTTCAGACAGTGAGCTACAGATCCTACCACCCTCCTGGTGAAAAGACCGAATCCCTCTAAATCTCCTGATTCTTAAACTAAATCTGTGCTCCTTGGTTATAGACCCATCAAGAAAAGGGGATAGGGCCTTTCCATTCACTATCTAGACCCCTCAATTTTACACACTTCAATTTGGTCTCCCCTCAGCCTTCTCAGTTTAAAAAAAATCCTTGCCTATCAAACCTTCCTTCCTAGCTAAATTCCTCCAGTCCAGAGGGATAAACGACATAGGGTCAGATGATGTGGAGTCTGTGTGGGTAGGGTTGAGGAACCACAAAGGCAAAAAAAACCATAATGGGAGTTATGTACAGGCTTCCTAACAGTGGTCAGGACCAGGGGCACAAAATGCACTACGAAATAGAAAGTGCATGTCAGAAAGGCAAGGTCACAGTGATCATGGGGGACTTCAATATGCAGGTGGACTGGGTAAATAATGCTGCCAGTGGACCCAAGGAAAGGGAATTCATTGAATGTTTACAGGAGGGCTTTTTGGAACAGCTTGTGATCGAGCCCACGAGGGAACAGGCCATTCTGGACTTAGTGTTATGTAATGAGCCAGACTTGATTAAAGATATTAAAGTAAGGGAGCACTTAGGAGGCAGTGATCATAATATGGTAGAATTCAATCTCCAATTTGAAAGAAAGAAGGTAGAATCAGATGTAAAGGTGTTACAGTTAAATAAAGGTAACTACAGGGGCATGAGGGAGGAACTGACGAAAATCGACTGGGAGCAGAGCCTAGTGGGAAAGACAGTAGAACAGCAATGGCAGGAGTTTCTGGGCGTAATTGAGGACACAGTACAGAGGTTCATCCCAAAGAAAAGAAAGGTTATCAGAGGGGGGATTAGGCAACCATGGCTGACAAAGGAAGTTAGGGAATGCATCAAAGCAAAAGAGAAAGCCTATAATGTGGCAAAGAGTAGTGGGAAGTCAGAAGATTGGGAAGGCTACAAAAACAAACAGAGGATAACAAAGAGAGAAAGAAAGAAAGAGAGGATCAATTATGAAGGTAGGCTAGCCAGTAACATTAGGAATGATAGTAAAAGTTTCTTTAAATACATTAAAAACAAACAGGAGGCAAAAGTAGACATTGGGCCGCTCCAAAATGACGCTGGTAATCTAGTGATGGGAGACAAGGAAATAGCTGAGGAACTAAATAAGTACTTTGCGTCAGTCTTCACAGTAGATGATATGAGTAATATCCCAACAATTCAGGATAGTCAGGGGGCAGAGTTGAATATGGTAGCCATCACAAAGGAGAAAGTGCTAGAGAAACTAAGAGGTCTAAAAATTGATAAATTTCCAGGCCCAGATGGGCTACATCCTAGAGTTCTAAAGGAGATAGCTGAAGAAATAGTGGAGGCGTCAGTTATGATCTTTCAAAAGTCACTGGAGTTAGGGAAAGTCCCAGAGGGCTGGCAAATCGCTGTTGTAACCTCCCTGTTCAAGAAGGGAATAAGGAAAAATATGGAAAATTATAGGCCAATTAGCCTAACCTCGGTTGTTGGCAAGATTCTAGAATCCATTGTTAAGGATGAGATTTCTAAATTCTTGGAAGTGCAGGTTTGGATTAGGACAAGTCAGCATGGATTTAGTAAGGGGAGGTCGTGCCTGACAAACCTGTTAAGAGTTCTTTGAAGAGATAACAAATAGGTTAGACCAAGGAGAGCCAATGGATGTTATCTATCTTGACTTCCAAAAGGCCTTTGATAAGGTGCCTCACGGGAGACTGCTGAGTAAAATAAGGGCCCATGGTATTCGAGGCAAGGTACTAACATGGATTGACGATTGGCTGTCAGGCAGAAGGCAGAGAGTTGGGATAAAAGGTTCTTTTTCGTAATGGCAACCGGTGACGAATGGTGACCCGCAGGGTTCAGTGTTGGGGCCACAGCTGTTCTCTTTATATATTAACGATCTAGATGATGGGACTGGGGGCATTCTGGCTAAGTTTGCCGATGATACAAAGATAGGTGGAGGGGCAGGTAGTATGGAGGAGGTGGGGAGGCTGCAGAAAGATTTAGACAGTTTAGGAGAGTGGTCCAAGAAATGGCTGATGAAATTCAACGTGGGCAAGTGCGAGGTCTTGCCTTTGGAAAAAAGAATAGAGGCATGGACTATTTTCTAAACAATGACAAAATTCATAATGCTGAAGTGCAAAGGGACTTGGGAGTCCTCGTCCAGGATTCTCTAAAGGTAAACTTGCAGGTTGAGTCCATAATTAAGAAAGCAAATGCAATGTTGTCATTTATCTCAAAAGGCTTGGAATATAAAAGCAGGGATGTACTTCTGAAGCTTTATAAAGCATTAGTTAGGCCCCATTTAGAATACTGTGAGCAATTTTGGGCCCCACACCTCAGGAAGGACATACTGGCACTGGAACGGGTCCAGCGGAGATTCACACGGATGATCCCAGGAACGGTAGGCCTATCATACGATGAACGTCTGAGGATCCTGGGATTATATTCATTGGAGTTTAGGAGGTTGAGGGGAGATCTCATAGAAACTTACAAGATAATGAATGGCTTAGATAGGGTGGACGTAGGGAAGTTGTTTCCATTAGCAGGGGAGACTAGGACCCAGGGGCACAGCCTTAGAATAAAAGGGAGTCACTTTAGAACATAGTTGAGGAGAAATTTCTTCAGCCAGAGAGTGGTGGGTCTGTGGAATTCATTGCCACAGAGGGCGGTGGAGGCCGGGACATTGAGTGTCTTGAAGACAGAAGTTGATAAAATTCTTGATTTCTCGAGGAATCAAGGGCTATGGAGAGAGAGCGGGTAAATGGAGTTGAAATCAGCCATGATTGAATGGTGGAGTGGACTCGATGGGCCGAATGGCCTTACCTCCACTCCTATGTCTTATGGTCTAACATCAGAAATCTCTGTTCCCTCTCTACAGAGTGCGGTGACCAGAACTGCACACAGTACTCCAGCTGTGGCCTAATTAGCGTTTTCTACAGTTTCAGCATAATCTCCCTACTTCTAATATTTTATGCCTTGGTTAATAAAAGCAAATGTCCCGTATGCCTTCTTCACCACTTTATCTATCTGTCCAGCCACCTTCCAATGTGTGAACATGCACTGCAAGGTCGCTCTGTTTTTCTATACCGCTCTGCATACTATCTATTTTGTATTTCCTTGCCTTGTTAGCCTTCCCCAAATGCATTACCTCACACTTCTCTGGATCGAACTCCATTTGTCACTGTCCCACTCACCTGACTTGTACATTGATACCTTTCTGTAGTCTACAACTTCCATCTTCCTCGTCCGCCACGCAGATAATTTTGTATAATCTGCAAACGCCTTAATCATAACTCCAAAATTCAAGTGCAAATCATTGACATATACCCCAAAAATCAGTATTGAAGCCTTCAAAACGCCTCCTGAAAAGAGCCTTCCAGGCACTTCCTGTCTCTGAACCAATTTGGATCCAACTTGCAACTCTGCTTTGGATCCCATGGAATTTTTCTTTCATGACCAGTTTGCCAGATGGATCTTATCAAAAGCTTTGCACAAATCCCTATGGACTACCCTCATTGATCCTGCTTGTTGCCTCCTCAGAAAATGTATCACGTTAGTCACATCTGGTTATGCAGAAAGTGGCTGAAGCGAATTGTATAAATGCTTTTAAGGGCGGTAGATAACCATGAGAAGAGAATAGAAGGTTCAGCTGTAATAGTTAGATAAGGAAGGATGGAAGAAGGTTTGAGTAGAGCATAAATGCCAGTAAGGACTTGTAGGACCAAATGGCCTATTCGGAGTTGCATATTCTATTTAAAATTCATATATTCTGTACCAAACATTTATTTTGCATAGGTTTACATTTGGAGCCTCACAATCTTTTGACTTACATGGAAAATCTTATGTTCCTTATCTTATGTTCCTTATCAAAGAAGGGTAATCCAGAGGCAGGCAGACTGGGTTAACCCACATTTCCATTGGTGTACAATACAAAAGAACCATTGTAACTTCATTTTTTAATTGGTTTGCAGTGGAATGTGAATGTTATAAAGGCAATTTAAAGTTCCTCTTGACATACTCAAAATCATATAAATAATCCATTGGCACAGAAAATCAAAGTATTCCCTTCAATAAAACTCATAATCGCTTGTAAGCAAAATATTAAGACACAAATTGTTCAACTACTTTATTTTAATTACAGCCCCCAGTTTCATAGGTAATTTGGACATTCGGAATTCTCCCTCCCGTGTACCCGAACAGGCGCCTGAATGTGGTGACTAGGGGTTTTCACAATAACTTCATTGTAGTGTTTAAATAAGTCTCCTTGTGACAACAAAGATTATTATTATTATAACATTTGCACAGGAGAAGAACTTTTCAAGTCTAATGATCAGTCAGAAGATATCAAAAATAGATCTGGAACATAGAGAGCATTCAGTTATATTTTATCTTATTGAAAAGTCTTCAAGTAATCCATCGTATTTTTATTAAAAAGACTCTTAATAAAACTTAATACGTAATTATTGAACAAGTAACTTCAAATTATTAGGAAACAGTTTTGTTTTTTTAATCCTGCAAGCAGCAGTGTGTTATAAATTAAATACAAAGCAACTGCGCTGGAAACAACCGTAATATTTTAACTGATAAGTACCTTCCAAAATTAGTTTAAAAATTCACACCCAAAAAATTCAACATGCTAAGAATTAGCTGCTGGAAAACACACTGTTAGGTCACCAAAGGTCTTAAATAATAATAAACAGGTCAGTATTTGTGCTAAGCTATACCAGAAGACCACCTGACAATGGTTATACCCAGTGTTAATCTAATGTTTCTCGTCGTAGATACTGACAGCCTGCTGTCTATTTCCAAGATGATGTTTTTCTGCCAAAAGCATTGTTAAACAAAACAGGAAAAACACCTTTAAAATTAAGAATGCTTCATTGGGATTATACACACTGCTTGTGCGTGGCTTCCCCTTGAAGCAACAGAAATATCATATAAACTGCTCAACTGTTCTCACCCTTTCAGCTCCATCATGTTAAAAAAATTATGGAAATCAAATTAATTAACAAACAGTGCCGCCATGAAGTAACTGTTTTAATTACTTCAACTGCAAAAAATTACTACAAACAATAGTGCATGGCATTGAAATGGCAAAAATCACCCAACTATTTGTTAATATATATTTTGCTCAGATGATTAATAAAAAGCAATTGAAAGTATAACACTGTACCTTGGATACCTGAGCACATCGACACAGAGTGACAACATCCAAGAAGGAAAATATTCTACAAAAACAATAAAAACACAAAGTATTAAGTTACAGCTGACAGTCAGACCTGAATAAGGAATAGTAGAACAATGAAACAATAGGAATAGAACAGTGATCTCACTAGAGATCTTATTAAAAAGACTGCTAAATTAAAATAACTATTAAAGTTTCCAACAAGCTCCAAGAAGTTTTTGCACTTCTAGCACATAAAGCAGACCTTTATAAATTAATATCAACTTGGTTTCTCGAATTCTGAACTGGTTTTCACAAAGGCATAACTTTCAACAAAGTAATTAACAAAATTCTGTCCCTAAACTTTTCTGGTGACTGAAACTGGAGCAAGAGCCAAAAGAATTTGAATGACAACTATAGAACTAATAGTGTAAAACCCTGCTCTGGTACAGGAGAAAACTGGAATACACCTAGTATTTGGACTGGAAACGAGAATTAAAGCTCCTCTCAGATTGAAACTACTGTAGCAGGATGGCAGAAGATTTTCCAAAACCATGAGATGAAAGCAATTTCTCTATATATGTGGAGAGCTCATGAAGAAAACCTACAACATCCTTGGATTATTTGTATTTGCTCATGGGACATGCTGGTAAAGCCAAAATTTATTAACCACCCCTAACTGCCCTCAAAGATGGTGAGTCAGTTTAAAATTCTAAAGTCCTTATGGTGCGGACATACCCACACTGCTGTTAGGAAAAAGTAGCCATATGCTTTTGTCCGTGTATGTGCTGTTTTCTCTCCTCCCCATCAAGGTTTTTGGAAGGTAACTTGCCCAGTACAGAAGAACAAGATTTGTGGCAACAGGAGTATTTAAATTCTTATCCACCCATTTGCCATTTTGCACACCAGCAATACAATCTTATTCCACATACATATGGAGGTAAGAGTGGAAGTTGCTATGGACTGATAAATAAAATTGTGCACAATTTGCTATAACTTAACTGTTTAAAACGTTAGAGTCAGGAAGCACAAATTACCTTCCTTCATTTGCACCATTTTGTGACTAGAGAAGTAATGGATTAAAAGGTACAGTGCTCATCATTTAAATATACCACTCTCTCTAAAAATAGAACATGCCACTACTTGCACAAAGAGATGTCTGTTAAAAGTTCTGTTCCTTTAAAATCTTTATGCATATTTTGCTTTCCTCCTTTCAACTTGCATCAGGTTTCAAACTGGAGCATTTGTTCAATTTTCTCTAGCCGCACACAACAACAATCATTCAAGCATAGGTATTTCTCTTTCCTGCCTGCTGGTGTGAGTGGAAGATTCAAACTGCCCCTTTTGCTGTTGTATTATTACTCATTTTGCTTGACCTGCTTCATGCCAAGATGCAAATCACATTTTGTCTAAAAAAGCGAGCTTAATGGCTCTTCTGATGGAGTTTCAAAATCACATCAAGAATTGAACATTGCTGCTCATCAAGAAAGGTGAAATTCATTTTCTCCATATACAACTCCATTTCAACTTGCATACTTGCAAAGAGGATATCATAACCGTAACATGAGCCCAAACCTTGATATTCGCAATCAAGTGAAGATAAACAATATAACGTCTCAGAAAGTGTTCTATGAACAATCCACAGCACCCATAGATGATTTTAGTCTTGTTGGTAGTGCAATTCTGCCTAGCCTAATTTGGGCTGCAATCCTGTCAGGTACAATGGGCTGGATTCTCCGCACCCCGACACCGAAATCGCAGGGCGGAGAATCCATGAAATCGGGACCGGCGTCAGTCCCCGATTCTCCAGGCCCCGAAAAGCCAAGTACGCCGCCTCACAAAGCACCTACCTGCGACCATTGCTGGAGGCCCACCCCGCCATTCTCCGCCCCCGACCAGCCGAGGTCCTGATGGCATTGATTTAATATGGCCCTGCCGTCGGGATACTAGCGTGGTGGCTGTGGACTTCGTCCGCAGCCACCCTGGTCGGGGGCGGGCCGATCGGAGGGCTGGGGGGGGTCTTATACGTGGCTGGGCAATGTTTGGGCTGGCGGTCAGGGTTGGGCATGCGGCCCATTAGGGGGTCTATTTTTAATGTCCAGCTCCGCGGTCTGAGTCCGCCGTGTGCATGCGTGGCCTCTGACCTGGAAGTGCGGGGGCCCGTGTCTGCAGCAAAAGCTGCTAGATTTACGCCGGGTCCCTGCTAACCCCCTGCAGGGCTAGGAATATGTGGCCCTTTCACGCCGGTTTTTCTGGTGTGAAAGTCCACAGTTTTGACGATGGCGTGGGAACATTGTCCTAAAAACAGAGAATCCAGCCCAATATCTATAAAGGCATCTAATGGTATGGCTAAACGCGAATTAGTTTCATTCAATGCTCAAACCTTCCCCTTCCAACCTCTTGACAAAACTGCTGAGGGTAAGGTCAGAAGATTGGACTACCCTTGGCCAGAGACCAGGAAAGGGGGGTGCAGATGGTGCCAGACACTGGGGCACTGGGGTATTTTGGAAGGAGTGGGAATGAGAGAGAGGCCTAGGCTCGGTGTAGTAACCCCATGCAGACTGAGGAACCAGAACCTAAAGACCTTTTTAAAAACTAAATTTGAACCATCAGCATGAGAGTTCCATTTGACAAGTGTTCTTGATTGGAGATTTGTTTGACAGCGGATTCAGTCCCTTAAGCATTTTAGAACGAATTAGATGCTGGGGTGTTGACTGGCGCGGGGGGGGGGGAAGAGAGTGGTGGTGGAAGGTGAGGAGGTAGGGGTGTGAGCCGATTGGGATGGGGATCCAGGGATAGGGCGGGTTTGTGGAGTGTAGGGGTGTGACTTTAAGGTTTAGTGCCACAAAACTAAATACTATACAGGTACCACAACAATATGTTAATGAGAGCTGAGACAGTCGCCAAAGTCAGTGTTCTAAATAACCAATGGGATATTTTCCTGTCAAATTAATAATATTGCATGCTGCTAAAGTAAAATGTATACTCCGATTTGTTTAATAGTCACATTGGGATCATCTATAGGGTTCCCACAAACTAACACTGCACTATATCTCTTACTATTATTTTTTTCTTTATTCTTTCATGGAATGTGGGTGCCACTGGCAAGGCCAGTCTGTTGCCCAACTCTAATTTTAATAATAATCTTTATTATCGTCACAAGTAGGCTTACATAACACTGCAATGAAGTTACTGTGAAAATCCCCTAGTCACCACATTCCGGCACCTGTTCGGGTACCCTGAGGGAGAATTCAGAGTGTCCAATTCACCTAACAGCACGTCTTTCGGGACTTGTGGGAGGAAACGCACGCAAACACGGGGAGAACGTGCAGACTCCTCATAGACAGTGGCCCAAGCCGGGAATCGAACTTGGGTCCCTGGAGCTGTGAAGCAACCGTGCTAACTACTGTGCTACGATGTCGCCCATTGCCATTTAACTGAAGAGGGCATTTAAGAGTCAACCACATTGCTGTGGTTTGGAGTCTCATGTAAGCCAGACTGGGCAAGGATAGCAGATCTCCTTTCCTAAGGGGCATTAGTGAACCAGATTTGCTTTTATAACAAATCGACAGTTTCATGGTTCCCATCACTGAGACAAACTTTATTTCCAGATTTATTACTTTAATTTAAATACCACCACTTGCCGGAAGGGATTTGAACCAGTGGACCCACAGCATTAATAATAAAAGACAAAAATGCTGTACAAACTCAGCAAGTCTGGCAGTATCTGTGGAGAGAGAAACAGAGTTAACATCTCCCATGATATGGACTCAAAACGTTAACTCAGTTTCTCTCTCCACAGATGCTGCCGACCTGCTGAGTTTGTCCACATTTTCTGTTTTTATTTCAGATTTCTAGCACACGCAGTATTTTGTATTTATTAGCCTGGGCCTCTGGATTTCTATAGCCCACTGACATTATCACTATGCCATCATCTCCCACAGAATGATCCATGTTGCATGTATATAGGACAGTATTTGTAACCAGATGCGAACAATGGGTGCTATCATTTTACTCGTAACATTCTATGATTTTTTTGGTGAATTAGTGTCACGGGAGTGTCCCTTTTAGAAAGGTTTTTGTCTTATCACATGGCTTCAGTGATGTCATTGTGTGGGTGGAGCTGGGCTGTGGCTCTGTGAGATTTTACTTTCGCTTTTGGTTTGGACTGGTTCGAACTGCACATGTTGAAAGAAGTGTCTCTCGATCTTCATTTTAAAAGCTGTTTCCAGACTGTTTGATAATCTAAAAGAAATAATTGCTTTCTGGAAGGAATTCAAACCTGCTGTTAGAAAAGGGGAACAGAGTATCAATAACACATTTTATACCAGTAAGAATGCCGTGTGCTGGGCCACACCTTTGGAAAAGGGTTTCTGGTTTTACTTGGATTTTGTTATTGAATTGGAACAGTTAAGTGGGAGTTCATTAAGGGTTATACATAGATTGCTGGAGCTGTGTGGGGTCTTTATGTTTGTAGTTGATAAAAAATTTTACTGTGTGTGTTTATACAAATGTTAACTAAGTTCTTAGAATAAAGCTTATTTTTTTGATTAAAAGTGCCTTAGAAGTCTGTTAAGACGTCCTGAAAGGCAGGCTCTTGTACTCATCCTAGCCACATTCAATAAACAGTTGTAGATCAGGTGAACGCCACAATATACTTTGGAGTTATCTAAACCCTGGCCGTAACAATTAGTAAGGAGAGGGTTAAAGGGGTGGCAGGAGGGATAGTGTATAAAAAAAGTCACAAGAAAAACAAATTTTACATTCCCAAGATCATAGATTTTATAATTTATACTAAGGGAGAAAATCCCTAGAAAATATATGTTTTTAGGAGGGGGGTTCACGTGATTTGCCATTTTCATGTAAAGGGTTCACGGGATGAAAGTACCAAAATATTCCAATGATACAAAGGAAGTCACGCAGGAAAGTAAAAGTCATAGAGGTCTATTGCACAGAAAAAGCCCTTTGGCCCATCACATCTGCTCCGGTCAAAAATAACCTCCAAACTATTCTAATCCCATTTTCCAGTTCTTGGCCCATACATAGCCTAGCATGCCATGGCATTGCAAGTGCAATCTCAGAAAAGAACAGAGTCGACTTTGAACCCTCCAATCGCCCCACCAGCCTGAGGCTTAATCGCCTTGACTTGTTCTCCAGCTCCCCCACCTTCAACCTCAGGCCATTATTGCTATCCACCACCATCAGCAACTCAGCCTCCAAAGAGGCAAGCTGATCCTGCAACAGGATCTTCTCCACACCCTTCAAAGACTCACCCTACACCTTACCCATGTTCGAGGTGTTTACCAACTGCTCCCAAATCAGGCCCAAAGCCTCAAAAATGGCCTCAAAGGATTCTTTTATCGCCTTCTCAAACTGCCGATCCATTTGTTTGCTGAATTCCTCCAGCTCCTATACCATCACTACAGCCAATGTGGAGAAAGTAATGGGCGCGGCAGCCATCTTCCCTCCTTCACCTTCCTTCGACTTGACTCTGTCAAGGAACAGTTCTCTAACCCCCCAGTGGTCATCAAAATTCCCCGAAAAGACGGGAAAAAAGGGATTAAAAAAAAAACAAATGCCCAGCCAGGAGCCACGTTTTATGTGTCTTGCTCTCATGTGACATCATCGGAAGTCCTGCAAGTGCACATCTAAATGCTTCTTAAATGTATGAGGGTCTCTGCCTCCACCACCCTTTCAGGCAGTGCGTTCCAGACTCTCACCACCCTCTCGGTTAAAAGGTTTTCGTCACATCCCCTCTAAACCTCCTGCCCCTTACCTTCAACCAATGCCCCTTGATCATTGATCCCTCCACCAAGGGGAAACATTTCTTCCTGTCTACTCGATCTATGCCCCTCATACTTTTATTCATCTCAATCATGTCCCCTCTCAGTCCCCTATGCTCCAAGGAAAACAACCCCAGTCTATCGCATCTCTCTTCCCAGCCAAAACTCTCCAGCCCAGACAATATCCTGGTAATTCTCCTCTGCACCCTTTCCAGTGCTATCATATCACTCCTACAAGGTGGATTCCAGTGATGGCGGTATTGAAGGTACTGGTGGAGTAGGCGATTGCCTTGGTGAAGGCGGCGGTGTCGAAGGCAACGGCCGAGGTGCGGGAGCAGGGTGAGAAACTGAATGGGGTGGAGGAGGCCTTGTCGCAACACAGTGATCTGCTCACCTCGATGGGTGAGGAGTTGCAGAGGGTGGTGGAGGCATAAAAAAGGTCTGAGAGTGAAGACAGAGGACCTGGAAAAAAGATCTAGGAGACAAAATCTGAGAATCGTGGGTCTGCCCGAAGGGGTGGAGGGCCCGAGGCCAACTGAGTACTTCGTAAAGATGTTGGCGCAGATGTTGGGGGAGCAGAAGGTCCCTTCTGGTACGAATAGGATCGGGCTCATCAGTCATTGAGGCCTAAACCGAAGGCAAATGAGCCAC
This sequence comes from Scyliorhinus torazame, assembly GCF_047496885.1. Taxonomy (NCBI): domain Eukaryota; kingdom Metazoa; phylum Chordata; class Chondrichthyes; order Carcharhiniformes; family Scyliorhinidae; genus Scyliorhinus; species Scyliorhinus torazame. Next base: position 53,199,855 of record NC_092717.1, on the reverse strand, counting down.
CAAGAGCAGTGATTATTTGTTTCCATTGGTACTGTGAAGGAGAAGGTCCTGAGTTGGGCGAAGCAGAAGTTGGAGGTGCAGTGGGGCAAGGGCTGGTATAGCACATACCAGGACTCAAACCGTGGAGTGGGTGAGGAGGCAGGCAGCCTTTGGTCGAGTGAAGATGGCACACAGCGGTGTGTGTTGCGGCGTAGTGTATCCAGCTAAGTTGAGCGTGACCTACAACTTCAAAGATTTATACTTCGAGACGGTGGAAGCGAGGGAGGCATTTGTGAATGCAGAAGGACTGGGGCAGAAGTGAGAAATGGGATTGAGAATTGGTCTTGGACTAAGGCTAGGGGGGAAATGGAAGATTGTATAGTTCTATTTTTTATTTCATGGTGTTATATATGTTAAATGGGGTGAAGTTGCGTATTTGGGTCCGGTAGGAGTTGTGATTTTTTGCAATGACAATTTTCTGGGGTTTGCGTGTTTGAAGAGGATTTCTTTGTTTTCCTGGGTCCAGGTATGGGGGAGGGGATTGGTGCCTGGCCAGGGGCCTCCACACTAGCAAGTTCAAGCTGGCTAGTGAGTGGGAGTGTGGTGGGGGGAGGGGCTGCAGTCATTGAAGAAGGTCGAACAGGTTTCAATGGGCCGAGTTGGTGTGAAAAATGGGGCTGGGGGAGGGGACCAATATTGGGTGAGGTGTTTGAGAGGAAGTGGATGGGGAGGATTCGATGGCAACAAGGGACGGGGTGGATCAGGCCCAGTGGGCAGGGCCCAGAGTTATGATGATGGTGGATAGGGGAGGTGGGGAGGGAGGGGGGGGTTAGGAACCCCCGCTGAGGATAGTTACATTGAACATGTGGGCCAGTGAAGGGGGGGGGGGGGCAAGGGCATTGACCGGGCTTATGAGGGAGATGGGAGGGATGGACCCATGGATGTTCTTGCACCAGAGGGAGCGGGAGTATTCATTTCTCGCCTCAGTTCTGAAGGTTTAATCGAGGTTAGACTTTTTTGTACTAGGGAAGGCATTGCTGGCGGGGATAAGGGGATCAGAGTATTCAGCAATAGCGATCTCGGATCACGTACCACATTGGGTGGACATGGTCCTAGAAAAGGAGGTAGTGCAGAGGCTGGGCGGGGGGTGAATGGATGTGGGGGTGCTGGTGGACTGAAGTTTCTGTGAGAAGATCGGGAAAGTGATTGAGGATTACGTGGGCTTTAACTGTACAGGGGAAATATCGCAAGTGGTGATATGGAAGGCCCTGAAGGCCTTCGTGAGGAAGAAGGTGATTTCATTTAAGGCCAGGGTGGATAAAGAGGAGAGGGAAGAGCATCAAAGGCTAATAGAGGAGATGTTAGAGTAGACAGGAGGTACACGGGGGATGCAGATCTAGCTCTTTTGGATAGGAGGGAGGGAGCTTGAGGCTAGCTTTGATCGGTTGGCCACAGGGAGTCAATTGAGGCGGATGAGGGGACCGATTTACAAATATGGGCAGGCCAACTTCGGAGGGAGGCGGTGGCGAGGGAAATAGTCCAGGTGCAGGATAGAACGGGGAAATTGGTGGTGGCCCCAGACCAGATTAATGAGCTGTTTGAGGAGTTCGATCAAAAATTGTATAGGTAGGATCCACAGGGGGAGCATTAGGGGATGTGGGTGTGCCTGGATGGATTGGTATATCTGAGGCTGGAGGAAGAAGATAGGGCCAGACTGGAGAGGTTGGTGGGGGAACAAGAGGTAAAGGAGGCAATTGGGAGGATGCAATCGGGGAAGGTGGGAGGGACAGATGCGCTCCCAGTGGAGTATTAGAAGAAATTTAAAGACAAATTGGCGGTGCTAATGATGGGGATGTTCGAGGAGGCGATAGGGAAGGGGTTGCTACCACAAACATTGGGGCAGGCTTCGATCTCCCTGCTGGTAAAGAAAGATAAGGACTCAAAGGAGTTTAGGTCGTGTAGGCCTGTAATCGCTACTGAAGGTACTGGCAGCTAGGTTGGAGGAGTGCCTCCCGAAGGTGATGGAGAGGACCAGATGGAGTTCGTCAAATGAAGTCAGCTTTTTTCAAATATTAGGAGGTTACTAAATGTAATCATGTCGCCTGCTGAAGGAAAAGATTTATTTAAAAAAATAATTGGAGTAAGATGTTATTCTGGTGGTGGTTGCGCTCGATATGGAAAAGGCATTTGATTCGGTAGAATGGGGCATTTGATGGCGGTTCTTGATTGGGCCAAGATTTATGGAGTGGGTATGGCTATTATATAAGGAACTGAGGGAGAGTGTCCGCACAAACAACATGAGTTCGGGATACTTTGTTCTGCAGCGGGGGACCAGGCAGGGGTGTCCTAGGTCACCTTTGTTATTTGCATTAGCGATAGAACCTTTGGCTATCGCTTTCAGCACTCGGGACTGTGGAAGGGAATAGTACTGGGGGGTTTGGGGAAAAAGTTGAACTGGGGCAAGGGGAACGGTTTAGGTACCTGCAACTCCTAGACTTCGCTAGAAAGGAGGTTCAGAGCTTCCCAATAGTGCCGACCACGTCGTTGTTGGAAGAGGTAATGACGGCAGGGGGAATTGAGAAGGGGGTGGTGCCAACGATCTCCAGGGGGATTTTGGGGGAGGACGGGGTGTCCACGGAGAGTATTATAGCCAAGTGGGAAGAAGAGTTGAGGGAGGTTATGGAAGAAGGTCTGTGGTGTGAGGTGCTCCAAAGGGTGAACGCCTCAACCTCATGCGCAAGGTTGGGGCTGATGCAGCTGAAGGTCGTATACAGGGAGCACATCACAAGGGTGAGGATGAGCCACTCAGGGAGTGGAGGACGTATGTGAGCTTTGTGGGATGGGCCATGTACAAACCATGTACATATGTTTCGTTCCTATCCGAAGCTGGAAAGCTTTGGAGGGAGGTATTCAGTGTCATCTCGGGGGTACTACACGTGAACTTGGAACCAGGTCCCCTAGAAGACATTTTTGGGGTGTCGGACTGGCCCTAGCTGTAGGCGGGTGCAGGGGCAGATGTTTTAGCCTTCGCTCTTGAGAAGATGAAGTTTGAGCTGAGAGGGGTTCGACAATTCATGGGGACTGTTAATTATGCATTTTTGAGAACTGGTTGCCATTGAACATTGCGGTGGCGGGGGGGGGGGGGGGGGGGGGGGGGTGTTATTGTTGTTTTGATTACACAGTTTACTGATTGACTGTTAATTTTTTTACTTGGACCGCACGAGCGGATGTTTTGGTCTGCATAATGAAGGGGGTGCTTTTTTTTTCCGGGAGGGATTGTTATTGTATTTGGATTTTTTTGTTCTTTCTTTTGTTGTTTATTTGATGTAAATGTTGAAAATAAGGAGAATAAAAAGATTTTTTTTTTTTAATCCGTGCCTCTCCAAATGCATATTACTTCGGCCTTTCAGAATTGCTTCCAATATTTTCATCACCACTGAAGTTAGACTGACTGGCCTGCAGTTTCCTGGCTTATCCCTTCTTGAATAATGGTACCACAATGGCCTGGGATACATTTCCTCCGGCCTGGAGATTTGTCCACTTAGCATACCAGACCACTCAGAACCTCCTCTCATGTCTATGTTAATCTCGCTAATTTTACACAGTCGTTCTCCCCTATTTCTATACCTACATCACCTTCTCACGAGTGAACACCGACACATAGTATCCATTTAGAACCCTACCTACATCCTCTGGCTCCACACACAATTTACCACGGTGGTCCTTAATGCCCCTACTCTTTCCCTAGTTATCCTTTTACCCTTAATGTACTTGTAAAACAACTTTAGAGTTTCCTTTATTTTACCTGAAAGTATCCTTTCTGTGTCCCTTTTTGCTCTCCTAATTTCCTCTTTAAGTTTTGTTTTGCACATTCTTTATGCCTCGAGGGCTTCTGCTGTTTTGAGCCCTCGATATCAGCCATAAGCCTCCCTTTTTCTCCTTATCCAATACTGTACATCTTTCGATATGCAGGGTTCACTGGATTTGTTGGACCCATCCTTTTTCTTGATTGGAACACGTTGGCCCTGTATGCTTCCTATTTCCTTCTTGAATCTGTCCCACTGTTCGGTCACAGGTTTACCGAAATGTGTCTGCACCCAGTCTACTCTGGCCAAATCATATCTAATCTTATTAAAATCGGCCATCCCCCAGTTTAGAACATTGACCTCTGGCCTATCCTTGTCTCTTTCCATAACAATCTCAAATTGAACAGCGTTAAGAGCGCTGTCTACAAAATCCTCCCCCATTGATACTTGCCCGGCCTCGTTACCGAAAAATAAGTCCAGGACCATCCCCTCTCTTGTAGGATCCAGGACCACCCCCTCTTTTGTCAGACGTTCTACATACTGGCTCAAAACGTTCTCCTGAATGAGTTTCAAGAATTCCGCTCCCTCTAAACCTTTCACACTACGGCTACCCCAGTTAATGTTGGGTAAGTTGAAATCCCCAACTATCACTTCCCTATTACTTCTACACTTCTCTGAAATTTGCCTAATAATTCTCTCGGACTGTTTGGGGGCCTATCGAACACTCCCAACAATGTGATTGCTCCTTTTTGGTTTTTAAGTTCTACCCATATGGCTTTAGTTGAAGAGCCTAAGATGTCATCCCTCCTTACTGCTGCAATTGATGGCCTGATCAAAATTTCGGCACCCCTACTCTATTGCCTCCTCCTCCAACTTGCCTGAAGATCCTGTACAGCTACCAATCCTGTCACTCTCTAAATCATGTGACAGCAATGACATCATACCCCCTAGTTTAAATTTGTGCCCTCAATTCATCTGCCTGGTTCATCAGACTCCTTGTATTAAAATAAATACAATCCAGTCTCGCCAAACTCCCCTGTGACTTAATTCATCTGGACATTCTAAGCCTGCCCGACTCACATGTCTCCTCTAATTTTAGCTGTGCAGCTATCCCTGTTGAACCTTCTCCCAGGACCCCATCCTCCAGCCAAGTTAGTTTAAACCCTCCCCAAAAGCAGTAGCAAATCTCCTTGCAGGGGCACTGGTCTCAATTCGGTTTAGGTGTAAACCGTTCGCCTGGTACAGGTTCCCATGTCTCACAAATCTAAAGGCCTTCCTCTTGCACCAGCCACCCATTCATCTGGACTAACCTCTCTTGCAGATGGCACCGGAAGTAATTACTACCTTCTTAAGCTCTTGAGGAGTGTCATGTGAGAGGACCTTTAAGAAATGGCTGTTTATAAATGGGTGTGTATATAAATATCTGTAGTGAGACTACCTTTAAGAAATGGGTGTTTACTACTGCAGTAATGTCAGAGAGTGGTTGGAGCTGGGCTGTCTGTCAGCTTTTTACTTTCGTTTCAGGCTGTTTGCTGCAGGGTGTGTTTTACTTTTGTTTTCAGTGTTGGTGCTGAAGCCAGTCAGTGTTGGAGCTGAAGCCAGACCAAGCAGGTGTACTGCTGTTCTCTCTGCTATCAAAAGACTATCTCTTGATCATTTAGTGAATTCAGAATTATAAATGTTTTCAGTGGTGACTTTAACCTGATGTGCTTCTGTTAAAGGTTTTGTTTTTAAGTCGTATGGATGTTAAAAGGAAAGCTTAAAGGATTACCTAGTGTTGTAGTTTTTGGGGGTTGTATTTAAATTAATGCTTGCTAAGATGTTCACTGTTTGTTTTAAAATGGTTAACTTGAGTTCATACAATAAACATTGTTTTGCTTTAAAAAATACTTTTACATTTCTGCTGTACCACACCTGTAGAGTGGGCCGTGTGCTACCCACACCATAATCTATTAAAAGATGTGGGTCAGGTGAACTCCATGATACACTTAGGGGTTCTCTAAACCCTGGCCTATAACAATTTGGGGGCTCAAGGGGGATGAAAGTCTATATATTGGATTGGTTTTGTGAACTTAAAGACAGTGAGGGTTGAGCACATTGTGGGTACTTTTCAGGTGTGGTATTTTAGTTTAAGTAGGGAGCGTGTCGTGGACAATGGCTCTTTCAGAGACTCTGAAGTGTTTGGGGGTGGAGACGGTCACTCGCAGTACCTTACGGTCAGAGACTAAAAGCAGACTGTTAGATTTGGCAAAAACATTGCAGTTAACATTACCTGACAAAATGCGAAAAGATGAGGTAATTATGGCGGTGGCTAAGCATTTAAAGTTACCTGAGATACAGTTTGACTCATTGGAAATGGCAAAAATTCAGTTACAAATTAAACAAATGGAACATGAGAAAGAATTAAAGCAGCTTGAATACGAAAGAGAGAGAGGAAAGAGAGAGAGAGGAAAAAGAGAGAGAAGAAAGGAAAACAGAAAGAATAGCCCTAGCAGAACAAAAAGAAAGAGAATGGGAGATACAGATCAGGGAATAAGATAGAGAGAGAGAGTTTGAACTTCAGAAAATGGCCATGAAACATGACAGTCAGTTAAAATGGCAGGCATAAAGAGAAACGTACAGTTGGATGATAGTGATGAGGATAGTGAGAAAGAGCGTCAAAGTCGAAGGCTTGGTGGGAATCTATTTAAATATGTCCAAGCATTGCCAAGGTTTGATGAGGAGGTGGTGGAATCCTTTTTAATTTCATTTGAGAAGGTAGCTAAACAAATGAAATGGCCACAGGACATGAGTATTACTGATACAAACAAAGCTGGTGGGTAGGGCTAGTGAAGTGTTTGCATCACTACCGGAGTACTTATCTGAGACATATGAGGAGATGAAAAAATCCATCTTAGGTGCATATGAATGAGTGCCTGAAGCCTACAGACAAAGGTTTAGAAATTTAAGGAAAGAATTTGGTCAAACATACATGGAGTTTGAAAGGATCAAACAGATTCATTTTGATAGGTGGATAACGGCTTTGAAAATAGACCAAACGTATGAAGCTCTCAGAGAAATTATGCTTTTGGAGGAGTTTAAAAATGCAATTCCTGTGTAGTAAGAATTCATGTGGAAGAGCCGAGGGCTAAAACTGCAAGGTTAGCAGCAGAAATGGCAGATGATTATGAATTAGTTCATAAATCAAAGCTTGGTTTCCAACATCAGTTTCAGCCTGTGAGGGAAAGAAACTGGGGACATGAGAAATACTCAATAGGTAAAGGTGATCTGATGGGAGATAATAAGGAGAGTGTACCTCAGATTAAAAAAGAAATCCAGGAGGGTGGAAAAGAAATGAAAAATTTCAAATGTTTTCACTGTAATAAACTAGGCCATGTAAAGTCAGTGTTGGTGGTTGAAGAAAAGCACTGGGAAGGCTGATGTGGTAAAACAGGATAAGATAGTGGGTTTTGTGAAAGTGGTAAAGGAAAGCCCAAGTGAAGCGAAGGAGGTGCAAAAGATTGTACAGCCTGATCAAGAGGTGATTGATAAGATGGTGCCAGATCTCTTTAAAGAAATACTTGTGTGGGTAAAGTTTACTCATGTTTATCAGGAGGAGCAGGTAAAGAAGTCACAATTTTAAGAGATACGGGAGCTAGTCAATCTTTAATGGTAAGAGATGAGGAGTTATGTAGTTTGGGAAGAATATTGCCAGAAAAGGTGGTAATATGTGCAATTCAGGGTGAGCGGAGTAGTGTTCTATTATATAAGGTAAGGTTGGAAAGTCCAGTGAAGAGTGGTGAAGTGGTAGTAGGAGTAATAGAGAAACTATCTTGTCCAGGAATACAGTTTATCTTGGGTAATGATATAGCTGGATCGCAGGTGGGAGTAATGCCTACTGTGGTTGATAAGCCAGTGGAAAATCAGACAACTGAAGTGTTGAAGGACGAATATCCTGGGATTTTTCCGGATTGTGTAGTAACAAGGTCGCAAAGTCACAGGTGAAGACAAGAGGAGAAATCAAAGAGTGAAGATGAAGTTGAAGTGCAATTATCAGAAACGATTTTTGATCAGATGGTTGAAAAAGAACAAGAACAGGTGGAGGATGAGGCGGATATTTTTAGTTCAGGAAAATTGGCGGAGTTACAGCAAAAAGATGTAGAAATAAAACGGATGTATCAGAAAGCATACACGGAAGAGGAATCTGAGTGTATACCAGAGTGTTATTACCGTAAAAGTGATGTCTTGATGAGAAAATGGAGACCTTTACATATGCAGGCGGATGAAAAGTGGGCAGAAGTTCCTCAAGTAGTATTGCCGGTAGGGCATAGAAAGGAGGTGTTGCAAGTTGCACATGAGTTACAGGTGGGAGGTCATTTGAGAATAAGGAAAACTCAAGCTAAAATACAAAAACCATTTAAATCAACTGCTCCCTTCATCCAGAATCGAAGGGAGCATTAGAAAGGTGGCATCAGACATTAAAGACAATGTTGAGGGCTTATTGTCATGATTATCCAGAGGATTGGGATAAAGGAATTCCATTCGTACTGTTTGCAATTAGGGATACACCTAATGTCACAAGGCATACTCGCGGATTGACTTTTTCGTGGTGAGTAGGGCGCTAATCCTGAGAATGGAGGGTGTAGAGTACTCAGCCATTGCGATCTCGGACCATGCCCCGCACTGGGTGGAGTTGGGGCTGGGGCAGGAGAGAGGCCAAAGCCCTCCGAGGAGCCTGGACGTAGGACTATTGGCGGATGAGGTCTGTGGGCGGATTCAGAGGAGTATTCAAAGCTATGTGGCGACCAACGATACTGGGGAGGTTTCAGTGAGGGCTGTCTGGAAGGCGCTAAAGGCAGTTATCAGGGGGCAGCTAATTTCAGTCAGGGCCCACATGGAGAAGAGGAATAGGATGGAGAGGGAGAGGTTGGTGGGGGAGATACTTATGGTGGACAGGAGGTATGCGGATTCCCCCGAGGAGGGGTTGTTAAAAGAGCGCCAGAGTCTGCAGGAGGAGTTTGACTTGCTTACCACAGGGAAGGCAGAGGCTCAGTTGAGGAAGGTACAAGGAGCGGTGTACGAGTATGGGGAGAAGGCAAGCAGGATGATGGCGCACCAACTGCAGGAGAGGCAGCCATGGAAATTGGGGGAATAAGGGACGGGGGGGGGGGTAGCACAAGGATCAATGAGGTCGTCAAGGATTTTTATGGTAAACTGTATGAGTCAGAACCCCCGGAGGGGGCGGGGGGGATGAAGCAATTCTTGGACCAACTGAGGTTCCCCAAGGTGGAGGAGGGGCGGGTAGAGGGATTGGGGGCCCCGATTGAGATGGAGGAATTGGTTAAGGGTCTGGAGGGTATGCAGTCGGGCAAGACCCGGGACCGGACGGGTATCCCGTAGAATTTTACAGGAAATTCTCAGAGCTGTTGAGCCTGTTATTGTTGAGAACCTTCAACGAGGCTAAGGAAAAGGGAACCCTTCCCCGACGATGTCGCAGGCTCTGATCTTGCTCATCTTTAAGCGAGATAAGGACCCGTTGCAATGTGGCTCCTATAGGCCGATATCGCTCCTTAATGTAGATGCCAAACTGTTGGCCAAGATCCTGGCCACCAGAATTGAGGACTGTGTCCCGGGAGTGAACAATGAGGATCAGGCGGGGTTTGTGAAGGGCAGGCAGCTGAACACGAATGTGCGGAGGCTCCTGAATGTGATCATGATGCCCTTGGAAGGAGGGGATGCAGAAGTGGTGGCGGCAATGGACATGGAAAAAGCCTTCGATCGGTTGGAGTGGGAGTATCTGTGGGAAGTGTTAGGCAGATTTGGATTTGGCGAGGAATTCATAGGGTGGGTTAAATTGCTGTATCAGGTCCCTGTAGCGAGTGTGTTGACGAACCGGCTGCGGTCAGAGTACTTTAGGCTACATCGAGGAACGAGGCAGGGGTGCCCCCTGTCCCCCCTGCTGTTTGCCCTGGCAATTGAGCCGCTGGCCATGGCGTTGAGGGAGTCTAGAAACTGGAGGGGGAGCATCGTGTTTCACTGTATGCGGATGACCTGCTCCTGTACATTTCGGATCCGGTGGAGGGGATGGGACAGGTCATGCAGATTCTGAAAGATTCCGGCTATAAATTGAATGTTGGGAAAAGCGAGCTTTTTGTGATATATGCGAGGGGCCAGGAAAAGAGACTAGGAGAGCTACCGCTTAAGATGGTGGAGAGGAGCTTTCGCTACCTGGGCATTCAGGTGGCTAAGAGCTGGGGTGTCCTGCACAAGCTCAATTTAGTGCGGCTAGTGGACCAGCTGGAGGAGGACTTTAAGAGGTGGGACATGCTGCCACTTTCCCTGGCGGGTAGGGTGCAATCCGTGAAGATGATGGTCCTCCCCAGGTTCTTGTTCATCTTCCGGTGCATTCCCATCCTCATCCCCAAGTCCTTCTTCAGGCGGGTGAACAGGATTATCACGGGGTTTGTGTGGGCAAACAAGACCCCGCGTGTTAAGAGACTGTTCTTAGAGCGCAGTGGGGGTGGGCTGGCACTGCCGAACTTCTGCAGCTATTATTGGGCAGCGAATATATCCATGATTCGGAAAAGGGTAGTAGAGGGAGGGAGGGCGGCGTGGAAACGGTTGGAGGCGGCGTCTTGCAGGGTTACTAGCCTGGGGGCATTGATAACGGCACCGCTGCCGCTCCCACCGACACGGTACACCGTGGGTGAGGAGCTGGATGAGGGCCTGTGGGCAGACGCCCTGGGCAGGGTCAATTCCTCCTCATCTTGTGCCAGGCTTAGCCTGCTTCAGTTTAAGGTGGTGCACCGGGCGCATATGACAGTGGCGAGAATGAGCAAGTTCTTTGGAGTGGAGGACAGGTGTGTGTGTTCAGGGAGCCCAGCAAACCATGTCCATATGTTTTGAGCATGCCCGGCCCTTACAGAATTTTGGAGAGGCTTTGCAAAGGCTATGTCCAAGGTCTTGGACACTCGGATAAAGCCGAGCTGGAGGATAGCGATATTTGGGATGTCAGACGATCCGGGAGTGCAGGAGTCAAAAGAGGCTGGAGTCTTGCCCTTTGCCTCCTTGGTAGCCCAGAGACGGTTCTTGTTAATGTGGAGGGATGCGAAACCCCCAAGTGTGGAGATTTGGGTCAGTGACATGGCTGGGTTTCTCAGTATGGAAAGGATAAAGTTTGCCTTGAGGGTCCTTGCAGGGGTTCTCCAGGCAGTGGCAACCGTTCCTTGACTTTGTCACAGAACGTTAAGTGGAGGTCAGCAGCAGCAGCAGACCAGAGGGGCGGGGGGGGGGCGGTATGGGTGGTGGATAGATTTCACTGGTAAAGGGCAGATACCCCACCTTGTTTTGTTAAGTTGTTAATAATAATAAAAAAAGAAAAGCGAATTATGTTTTGTTGCTTTCTTTCTGTAGTAGTTTGTAAAATTTTGTAAAAATTTTGAATAAAAACAATTTTTTTTAAAAAAGGGATGCACCTAATGAATCAACCAAATTTAGACCTTTTGAACTAATTTCTGGTCATGAAGTAAGAGGACCACTTAAATTGATTAAGGAAAAATTGGTGAGTGAGAAATCAGAAATTACATTATTGGATTAAGTGTCAAATTTTAGGGAACGATTAAATAGAGCAGGTGAATTGGCTAGACAACATTTAAAAGTTGCACAAAATGTGATGAAACGGGTAGCGGACAAGAAATCCGAAGTTCATAGTTTTGCCAGTGGAGATAAAGTTTTAGTGTTGTTACCAGTGGAAGGTGAGCCTTTAAAAGCTAGGTTTTGTGGGCCTTATCAGATTGAAAGGAAATTAAGTGAGGTGCATTATGTGGTAAAAACACCAGATAGAAGGAAGACTCACCGAGTGTGTCATGTGAATATGCTTAAAAGGTACTTTGAAAGGGAAGGAAAGAAAAAGGAGGTTTTAATGATTCTAACTCAAAGTTACGAACCAAATCCAGATGACTGTGAATTTGACACACCTCAAATTAAATTGGAAAATGAGGATGTTCTTAAAAATTGGGATAAATTGTTGAGTTACCTTCCAGAGGAAAAACGAATTGACCTGAAAGAGTTATTGATATCACATGGGCAAGTTTGTGGAGATAAATTGGGAAGTACTAAAATGGCAATACATGATGTAGATGTGGGAAATGCTGTTCCAATCAAACATCCATACAGACTTAACCCTTTAAATTTGGCACAGATTAACAAAGAGATTGAGACTTTGCTTAAAAATGGCATAATTGAAGTGGGTTGCAACCAATGGAGTTCACCCATAGTGATGGTACCTAAACCAGACGATACCCAATGGTTGTGTGTAGACTATAGAAAGGTTAATGCAGTTACAAGAACGGACTCTTATCCTATCCCATGTTTGGAGGATTGCATTGAGAAAGGTGGGACAATCAGCTTTTATTTCCAAATTGGATTTACTTAAAGGTTAATGACAGGTATCTTTATGCGAAAGGGCAAAAGAAATTTCAGCTTTTGTGACTCCAGATGGTATATACCAATTTAAAGTTATACCATTTGGCATGAAAAACGCACTAGCCACATTTCAACGGTTAACTAACAAAGTTGTTTCAGGATTACCCAATTATGCGGTATACATCGACGATCTGGTAATTTTCAGCCAGACATAGAACATTTGAAACATCTGATGGAGTTATTCGATCGACTTCAGGAGGCGGGTTTGGTGGTAAACCAGCCAAAAGTGAATTTGGAAAAGCCCAAGTCACTTTGCTTGAGGAGTTTGCGATACCCTCAAGACGAAAAGAAATAATGCGATTTCTTGGCACGAGTGGATTTGATCGAACATTTGTGCAACGTTTTGTAGCGTGATTGCTCCACTGATGGACTTGCTGAAGAAATGTCGAAAATTTCAATGGACAGCGGACTTTCGGCAGGCATTTGGCTGCCTGAAAGCTGTGATAACCAATGCTCCTATGTTGGAGAATTACAAGGGACTCTGTGATCAGATTAAACTAAAGTATCTGACTTTAAAGAGAAATGCCGAGGCGTAGAGAAATGGATGGATCGTGCAGAGACCTTCTTGTTCGAAGAGACTGTCAATCAGGAAGGATTTCAGTTGGAGGAAGAAGAACGAAAAAACAAAATGTACTATTATTATACCTGTTTGCGTGTGTATTTTGGGGGAAAAAAAGTATATTTAATGTGTGCATTTCTTAAAGGATAGTGAAAAGGTGAAAAATGAAACCATCTTTAAGTTGATGGGTTTTTTTTCTTGGGGGGAGGTGTCATGTGAGAGTACCTTTTAAGAAATGGGTGCTTATAAATGGGTGTGTATATAAATATCTGTAGTGAGAGTACCTTTAAGAAATGGATGTTTACTACTGCAGTGATGTCAGAGTGGGTGGATGTGGGCTGTCTGTCAGCTTTTTACTTTTGTTTTAGGCTGTTTGCTGCAGTGTGTGTTTTAGTTTAGTTTTCAGTGTTGGAGCTGAAGCCAGACCAAGCAGGTGTACTGCTGTTCTCTCTGCCATCGAAAGACTATCTCTTGATCATTTGGTGAATTCAGAATTATAAATGTTTTCAGTGGTGACTTTAACCTGATGTGCTTCTGTTAAAGGTTTTGTTTTTAAGTCGTATGGATGTTAAAAGGAAAGCTTAAAGGATTACCTAGTGTTGTAGTTTTTGGGGGTTGTATTTGAATTAATGCTTGCTAAGATGTTCACTGTTTGTTTTAAAATGGTTAACTTGAGTTCATACAATAAACATTGTTTTGCTTTAAAAAATACTTTTCCACTTCTGGTGGCGTGGGCGAGCAGGGCGGCCACAGCAACAAGAGCTCCCGCCGGTGCCCGCGATTCTGGGGAAATCCCCGCGTCTTCACGTACCCCCCCCCGACTATCGTCAGCCTTTGGGGCCGTCACGAGCAGCCTATTTAAAAACCGGCGAAGAACCCCGCGCGGGTGTCGGGCGGCGGGGGCTGAGGCATTGGGCCCGGCGCGGCGTCGAGGTCAGAGCAGCAGGGGCGGAGCTACGAGGAGGCTGAGGCGGCAGGCCCGAGGCCAGGGCACTATGTAGGGAGGGTGCTGCACGTCGGATGGCTCCCACCTAGGAAGAAGAAAAGAGGTTGAAGCCTGGTCCCAGGGGAGCTCTGGGTGAATGCAGAGGAGAAAGAAAGAATGTTTAAGGAAGTTTGGTAAAAGTTATTTTTTCTCTCCCCTTTTTTGTTCAAAAAAAGAGTGTCAGATTGATGAAGGACAGGAGGGTGAAGGGGGCGAGAGGAGAAAATAAAGAAGATAAAAAACAATAAGCCGCTAAAGGATGCGAAGAGCAGCGTCGAAGAAAGGAGGAAACGCGGGTTTGCCGCCGAAGGAGAAGACGAGCAAAAGCGTTGACAGGATGGCGGAAGCCGAACTGCAAGGCGGGGTCGCACTACTTACGGTGGAGAAGATGACCGAGGTGATGGTGGTGGAGCTGGAAAAACAGTTTGTGAGGCACATGGAGGCCTTGAGGAAAGAGACGGCAGTCGTGTTGAGGTCATTGGTGGAGGAGGCAATCGGCCTGATGAGGGTGGAGGTGGCAAAGGCATCGGCCGAGGTGAGAGAGCAGGGAGAGAAGATGAAGTAGGTGGAGGAGGCCGTGTCACGGCACAGCGACCAGGTCACCTCGATGGGGGACGAGCTGCAGAGGGTGGTGGAGGTTAACAGAGGACTCCGAGCAAAGCTGGAAGACTTGGAAAACCGCTCAAGGCGGCACAATTTGAGAATTGTGGGCTTGCCCAAAGGGACAGGGGGCCCAAGGCCAACGCAATACTTCGCTAACAAGTTGGCGGAGCTGATGGGGGAGGGTGAGAGCCCCACCCTGTACGAGCTAGACCGAGCTCATTGGTCATTAAGGCCGAAGCCCAAAGTGAACGAGCCGCCAAGGGCAGTAATTATCTGCTTCCATAAGTTTTGCATGAAGGAGAAGGTGTTAAGCTGGGCGAAGCAGGAATGTGAGGTACTGTGGGATGGTACTGCGTTTCGGATCTACCAGGACTTGACGGCGGAGTTGGCAAAAAGACGAGCGGCGTTTAGGCGACTGAAGGCGTACAAGAAGGGGGTGCGATTTGGTGTGGTGTACCCGGCGAAGTTGAGTAACATATAACGCCAAAGACTTTTATTTTGAGACAGCGGAGGCGGCTGACGCGTTCGTGAGGGCAGAAGGCTTGGGACAGACGTGAAGAGCGAAACTGGAAGAGAGACTGTGGACTGTGTTTGAGCGGCTGGAAAATGTAAAAATGTTACAACTTTCTTTTTACTGATTTGTATTGAAATTTACTTCTCTTTGCATTGTTACAGAGTTCAAGTTAATGGCGTTCTGTGTTGCGACGGTTAAATGTTATGTTAGTGAATTGTAGGGGTTGGATTGTTGGGTTTGTTTTGGTGTTTCTTTCTCTGGGACTGGGTGGAAGGGGGCGAGAGGTCTTGGCGGGGGGAGCCACCCGCGCTAGCTAACTAAAGTCAGTTAGTGAACGGGGGTGAGGTGAGAGGAGGACTGCGGACGTTGGAGCCTGGATAGCAGGCTTCAATGGGCCTACGAGGCGAGCAAGAGGGGGTGGAGGGATGGATGTCGGGGGATGTTTTTGTAGGGGGGGTTCTTGGGTGGGGATGGAAGAGGTTCGATGTTAACAATAGACAGGGGCGGGTCAGGCTTATGGGGCAGGGCCCGGTGGTATGGTGATGGTGGATAAGAAAGGTGGGGGGGGAAAGGTGAGAGACCCCCAGGAAGAATAGTCACGTGGAACGTGAGAGGGCTAGGAGGTCCGGTCAAGAGGTCAAGGGTGCTTGCACATCTTAAAAGTTTGAAAGCCGATGTAGCAATGCTGCAGGAGACTCACTTGAGGGTGAAGGACCAGGTGAGACTTAAAAAGGGCTGGGTTAGCCAAGTGTTTCACTCCGGATTTGATGGAAGGGCTCGAGGGGTAGCGTGTTCGTCAGCAAAAAGGAGAAGGTAGTGGCAGATCAAGGGGGCAGATATGTGATTGTGGCAGGGGCGCTGGAGGGGAGATTAGTGGCGCTGTTAAGTGTATACGGTCCCAATTGGGACGATGTGGGATTCGCGAGGAAGGTGTTTGGGGCTATTCCCGACTTGGACACGCACTAGCTGATTGTGGGGGCGGGGGGGGGGACTGGAACTTGGTGCAGGAGCCAAGGTTGGACAGATCACGGCCACGCTCGCTGATCCCATCAGGGAGGGGCGAAGGCGCTGGCTGGGCTAATGGTGGAAATGGGAGGGGTGGACCCTTGGAGGTGCCTGCACCCAAGGGAACGGGAGTACTCGTTTTTCTCAGCGGTCCATAAGGTATACTCGCGGATCGACTTCTTTGTGGTGCGGAAGGCTTTGCTGGCTAGAGTCAAGGGGTCGGAATACTCTGCAATTGCAGTGTCAGATCACACTCCACATTGGGTAGATATAGAACATAGAACATTACAGCCCAGTGCAGGCCCTTTGGCCCTCGATGTTGCGCCGACCTGTGAAACCACTCTAAAGCCCATCTACACTAGCGCAGAGACCGGGGTGGAAACTAGATGTGGGGCTTTTAGGGAACCAAGTGTTCTGTGAGAAAATTGAAAAGGTAATTAAGGAATATGTAGGTTTCAATTGTACGGGTGAGGTGTCGAAGGCAGTCGTCTGGGAGGCTCTAAAGGCGGTGGTGAGGGGTGAGGTCATTTTGTTTAAGGCCAGGGTGGACAAAGAGGAGAGTTGGAGCGGTAGAGGGTAAAAGATGAGATGTTGGAGGTAGATGGGAGGTATGTAGAGGATGGGGACCCGACGAAGCTGGAAAAGAGGAAGGAACTACAGGCGAGCTTCGACCGGCTGTCCACCAGGAAGGCGGTGCGCCAACTGAGACGAGCAAGGGGTGCAGTTTTTGAACATGGATATCAGGCAGGTCAGCTCCGGAGGGAGGCAGTGGCAAGGGAAATTCTTCAGGTGAAGGATAGGGCAGGGAAGTTGGTGTGGCTCCACTGCTGATTAACAAGGTTTTTGAGGAGTTTTATGAGTCCCACCCGGGGGAGACCGTGAGATGCAGGAATTTCTAGATGGGTTGGAGTTCCCGAGGCTAGGGGAGGGGGACAGGGCTACATTAGAAGGAGCAATAGTAGAGCAGGAGATAAAAGATGCGATTGGGAGGATGCAGTCGGGGAAGGTGGCAGGGCCGGATGGGTTTCTGGTGGAATATTATAAAAAATTTAAGGATAGGTTGGCACCCCTGATGGTGGGGATATTTGAGGAGGCGATAGGGAAGGGGGTGTTGCCGCAAACATTGGGGCAGGCATCGATTTCACTGTTGCTAAAAAAAGATAAGGATCCGACGGAGTGTGGGTCGTATCGGCCCATATCACTTCTGAATGTGGCGCAGAAGTGTTGGCGAAGGTACTGGCGGGTAGTCTGGAGGTGTGCCTCCCGAAGGTGATAGGGGAGGATCAGACGGGGTTCTTAAAAGGGAGGCAGCTGTTTTCGAACATTAGAAGGGTTTTGAACGTCGTTATGGCACCGGCGGAAGGGAAGGAAACAGAGGTAGTTGCGGCATTAGACGCCGAGAAGGCGTTTGATTGGGTAGAACGGGGGTACCCGATGGCAGTGCTGGAGCAGTTTGGGATTGGACCAAGGTTTGTGAACTGGGTAAAGCTATTATATAAAGGAGCCGAAGGCGAGTGTCCGCACAAATAATACCAGTTTGAGATCATAGAATTTACAGTGCAGAAGGAGGCCATTCGGCCCATCGAGTCTGCACTGGCTATTGGAAAGAGCACCCTACCCAAGGTCCACACCTCCACCCTATCCCCATAACCCAGTAACCCCACCCAACACGAAGGGCAATTTTGGACACTGAGGGCAATTTATCATGGCCAATCCACCTAACCCGCACATCTTTGGGAGGATACCGGAGCACCCGGAGGAAACCCACGCACACACGGGGAGGATGTGCAGACTCCGTACAGACAGTGACCCAAGCCGGAATCGAACCTGGGACCCTGGAGCTGTGAAGCAATTGTGCTATCCACAATGCTACCGTGCTGCCCACAATACTTTTCTCTCCACCGTGGGACGAGACAGGGATGTCCTATGTCCCCCCTGCTGTTTGCACTTGCGATTAAGCCGTTGGCCATCACATTGAGAAGTTCGGGAGCATGGAAAGGAATAGTGCGGGGGGGGGGGGGGGGGGGGATAGAGCATAGGGTGTCCTTATATGCCGATGACTTGCTGCTGTATGTGTCGGAACAGAGTGCGTCAATAGGAGGAATATTGGAGGTACTGCGGGTATTTGGGTCTTTCTCAAGGTACAAGCTGAACCTGGACATGAGTGAATATTTTGTGGTGTCTCAACCAGGGGTGGGGGGGGGGGGGGCTTCCATTTCGTAGAGCAGGGACTCATTTTAGGTATCTGGGGGTGCAGGTTGCCCGGGAGCGGGGGAGGCTTCGCAGGTACAACATCACTAGTTTGGTGGGGAGAGTGAAAGCCAATCTGGCAAGGTGGGACGGCCTTCCTCTGTCACTGGCGGGTCGGGTACAGGCGGTTAAAATGAATGTGTTGCCGCGATTCCTGTTTATGTTTCAATGCCTACCGATTTTCCTGCCAAAGGCTTTTTTCAGGGAGATTGAGGGAAGGATTACCTCATTCATATGGGGAGGGAAGGTGGCCAGAGTGAGAAAGGTGCTGCTACAGAGGGGAAGGCAGGCAGGGGGTTTGGGTCTCCCAAACCTGTTGTACTACGACTGGGCGGCGAATGTGGAAAGGGGCGGAGCTGGGTCAGAGGTGTTGATTCTCAGTGGGTCAGAATGGAGGAGAGTTTGTGCAGGGGGTCGGGGCTGAAGGCACTAGCAACAGCGCTGCTCCTGATAGGTCCAGGGAAATAGTCAGGGAGTCCAGTAATAATAGCTTCATTGCAAATCTGGAGGCAGTTTCGCCAACACTTCGGGTTGGGAGTAAGGTCAAGGGAAATGCCGATTCGGGGGAACCATAGATTTGAGCCAGGGAGGTTTGATGGAAGTTTTCAGATATGGGAAGAGAAGGGGATTAAGATGCTAAAAGATTTGTTTCTTCGGCGTCGGTTTGCAGGATTGAGGGAGCTGGAAGCGAAGTATGGGCTAGAGCAGGGAGAAGTGTTTAGGTACATGCAGGTTCGGGATTTTGCCAGGAAGGAGATACAGAGCTTCCCAGAGGAACCGGCCTCCACATTGCTGGAGGAGGTGTTGACGACAAGGGGGCTGGAGAAGGGGGCAGTGTCAGCGGTGTACGGAGTTATTTTGGAAGAGGATAAGGCACCACTGGAAGGGATCAATGCAAAGTGGGAGGAAGAGCTGGGAGAGGTGGATCCTGCTGGGATGGAGAGCAGCCTCTCCACCCAGTGCCCTGGCGTGGCAGGGGGACCTGTTGGAATACTTGACTCTTGAGGAGGTTAAGTTCGAACTGAGGGGAAGCTCGGAGGGGTTCTACAAGTCATGGGCACTATTTATTATGCACTTTCAAGAACTGGATAACATTGAACATTAGTTGGGTGGGGGGCGGGGGGGGGGGTGCTGTGTAGATTAAGGGTGACTATGGGTAATCCCTGATTCCTTGTCATTTGTTTATGTAAACATGGGGGGCTGATGTTTGAGGGTTGGTGGGCGGATGGGATCGTCGTTATTGTTATGTGGATTGACATATCTTGCTGATTATTGTTTATTGTTGATGGGTGTAAATGCGGGAGAAAATGTGAAAAAGGAGAATAAAAATATTTTTCAAAAAAAAAAAACTTTGCCATTTCTGCTGTACCACACCTGTAGAGTGGGCCGTGTGCGCCCCATACCACAATCTGTTTAAAGTTGTGGGTCAGGTGAACTCCATGATACACTGGAGTTCTCTAAATGCTGGCCCATAACAGGAGAATACGAAGAAGTTGAAATGGGATAGAAGTGGATTTAGAGATTGGATAAGAGCATAGCAGATGGAATGTGGAGATATGTCAAACTATTTACCGGATTAAGAAAAATAAGAAGGCAAAGTATATTTTCAAGTAAATATAGGCCGGAATTATCCGGGCATTGGCATTCTCTCTTCGCACTAGCAGCGCACCCCCGCCCACAGGTCTCCCGGCAGCGTGGGGTGGCTTCAATGGAAAATCCCATTGACAGGCGGTGGGAAGATCCTGCTGCCAGCGAATGGACGTCCCCAAAAAACATGTGGCTGGGGGACTGAAGAACCTGCCCATAGTGAGAGATTGGAAAGTGGGAAGGGAAATTAAGCCCCTTTGTAATAAAGGCCCAGAATAACATCTTATTCCAATTATTTTTTAAAATAAATTTAGAGTACCCAATTCTTTTTTTTCCAATTATCTAAATCCACGGTTTAGCGTGGTCAATCCACCTACACTGTACATCTTTGGGTTGTGGGGGTGAGACCCATGCAGACACGAGGAGAATGTGCAAACTCCACACAGACAGTGACCCGGGCCAGGATCGAACCCGGTTTCCTCAGCATCGTGAGTCTTACTCCAATTATATCGGGCCTTAGTGAGACCAAACATAGAGTACACGGTTTTGGTTTTTGTCTCCTTACCGAAGTGCACACTGACCTTGGAGTATATGAACAAAGTTGCTAGAATGAGAGATTGATCCTATAATCCCTAGAATTTTTAGCACAATGAGGAGCTCTAACTGAAACCTAAAACATTCTTGAGGTCCTTGACAGGGTACATGCTGGGAAGATATTAGTGCATCGGAGGGCTCAGATTATTCTGGATCTGGGAGTGTGCAATGAGAGAGATTAATCAATAACCTGTTATGACCCTTGGCCAGGACCCCACTTTGCTGGTAGAATCGGATTAGGGACCAATAATGTTTGTTTAAAGTAGACAAAGTTTGTAAATTGTAAAGGACCTGCTTGTTTATTCCCCGTCTATTCCCTCGTTTCCCCTTTTATTTTTGCAATTACATTTTTGATTCGGGGATGATTAATGGTCTAGTGTCAAGACAGTGGCCTGTGCCTTTAAAGGCTGTACTGGTTACACTGGAGAAGATGGGCAAAGACTCGGTTTGATTGATTTGGCCGGTGGTCAATGAATTGGCCAAAAGGCTGTGCTCTGTCAGGTAACAGGTGGTGATTTGATCTGATCCCACTGAAATGGTTCAGAGACGTTTCTTTTTTATTATAAATTTCCCAATTCTTTTTTTTCCCCATTTAGAGGGCAATTTAGCGTGGCCAATCTACCCATCTTGTACATCTTTGGGTTTGTGGAGTGACACAGACAGTGACCAGGGATCGAACCCGGGTCCTTGGAACCGTGAAGCAGCAGTGCTAACTACTGCGTCACCGTGCCGCCCTTGGTTCAGAGACCTAAGGAGCTTTCAGGTTCGTTTTGGCAGCTTAAAGAGAAGACACACTCTCTTTCCACTCAATGTTTCTCCAGAAAGCAAGACTGTTTCTGAACTGGGAGAAAGTTTGGATGAATCTGGTTACAGGAAAACAATTACAGGTTGTGTTGAAAGATTCAGAATCTAATAACTCACTCTGCAGAAAAGGCAAAGGCCTGGAAGAAAATTTTGATGCGAAGCAAGGGGTCTCTCCAGAAGAAGCTGAGAGTAATCCATTGCTAAACTGCAAAGATCATCATTGTAGGCTGTACACCAGGGACTTTAATCTGCAAGCAAAATGTGAAGAAAGCATGCTGCGAACCACCATTTGAAGCAAAGAGTCTTCTCTTATGACCTTCATCCTCATTATTTTACCCCTTTCCACCCCTGTGTTTGTCTGTCTTGTGTGTGTGGGAAGAGGGTGGGGCAGTTAAAGGGAGAGTCAGGTATTAGCTTGTCATTAAGCAGTGGTATTTACTGCGTATTTCATATTTGCCCTCTTTATAAATAAAAACTTGCAAACTTGGTGACTGTAATTATTGGACAGCCAAGGGCCAAAGATTTTGGTTATTTTTAGAAGAATTATTCGTCAATTCACTTATGTTGCGACTCTGGGATGAATGGGGCTGGAATTGACACGCACTTGCCCAGGGTGTCGTAATAGAATCAAGGCACTAACTAATAGAATAAAGTAACAAGATTCCACAGGTTTTTGAACAAAAATAAAACTTTACTACACAAGGTCAGAAAGATAAAACAATTCACAATTTTATACTCCAACATTCAGGGTTAATACAAGGTACATGTGAATTAACAGCAAACTGTGTTTGAACACACCGCACTGCATACAAAATGCCACGTGAAACTAAAACAGATTCCAGGGATTTCTCAACAATCCATCCAGACGTTAGAAACATGAGTCAACCAACATTACTGAAACTCTGTCTCTTTCTGATGAGGGATTTCAATCATCTATCTTCAAAAGAATTCTCTCCAAATCAGATAGCTTTAACAATGGCCCAGCTTGCACGGTTGCAATCTAGTCTCCTGAGATTCCATTCCCCGGAGTTCTCAAGTTCTCACTCAAGCACTAACTCTCAAACACAACTTCAGATCTTCGGGCACGTCGATGCTCCAAAGAGGTACCTTTGCCCCAATCGGCCACATCTTGGAGCCACCAACTTTCAGCTGCTTTCATTGCTCTTCATTTCTCTTGGGCCCTCTTGAATTACCAGATTCATACTGCATCAACTATGGCCACCTCACAGCATTTCAATCACTTCTCCTGACATTCCATTCCCCTGGATTCCTGAGTACATACCCAAACAGCAAATTACAGACATAACTACAGATCTCCGGCTGGGCCGAGCAGAACACTACTGCTCCAAAGAGGTACATTGCCCCAACAGCATGCAAGGAGTCACCAACCTTAAGCTGCATTCTTCACTTAAAGTCTGCTCCCCGCAGCCCGTATCTCGGTTCCTTTTTTCCTCAGCTTAACTGGGACCTGGTTCTGTCCCCTCTCCCCTGTATTGGACCTCTCCATGTCTCCTCTCCCCATCTGGAACATTAGTCTTTTATGGGGCTTTTTTTCCAATCCCATGGCCTAGGTTTTCATGCCTTTTCCCTTCCTTTATGCACAGGCACACTGGGCCCAAGTAACAAATTGCAGAACTGCGTATGTGCAGCCTACTCCTGGGTTGTGTACGTGCAAGGTCCGTTAGGAGTTGAAGATCCAGGATTTCCAGTGGCAGCCATGGAGTGAGTTGTCGCACACAGGGCAGCTCCGGCTCGAAGGTGTTTGGGGGTTGGGAGGGGGGGTCGCATGCTGGAAAACCCCAGATGGAGCAGTTGATGACGTTCGGTGACGTTCCGCCAGCAACAAAAGGAGATGCAGGAAGACCGATCGAAGGAGCGGTGGCACCCTTGAGAAGGCTCTATGGAGAGAGTCGAGAAGTGTTTGGAGGCACAGGGGTCGCAGTTTCAAGAGAGGGAGAAGGTGATGCCCGACCACAGTGACTGGGTGGTAGCATTGGAGGCGGAGGTGGAGCTCCTGGGGGACCCTTGCAAGTCATTAAGGGCAATGGTAGAGGAGCAGGAGAATAGATTTGGAAGGCAGAACTAGCGTATCGTTGGCCTGCCTGAAGGTGTGGAAGGCATGAGAGATACATCCTCAAGGATGCTGGCAGGGCTGGTGGTGGAGGGGGTGCTGGACAAGGCCCCAGAGGTGGATAGAGTACACAGGTCTCTCTGGCAGAAGCGGGCGGTGATTGTGAGGCTCCATATGTTTGTGGAGAAGGAAAAGATCCTGCGGTGGGGAAGGGCGAAGCAGAACTGCGAATGGGAGGGAAATAGGGTCCAAACCCATCGGGAAATTGGAGCAGAACTGGCGAAAAGGCATGCTGGGTTTAACAGGGCCAAAGCGGCTCTTTATCGAAGGCAGATCAGGTTTCGAGTGCTGTACCCGGCGAACAGTCAGTGACTTGTGAAGGCCAGGAGTGCTATTTTGAAACCCCAGAGGAAGCCAATGACTTCATTAGTGACCATAAACTGCGAGAGAACTGAATGTTGATGGGAGATGGAGGAGTTGGAACAGAGATGCGGGTAGTGTGGGGGGCCAGAGAGTGTGTTTTTTTCTTCTCTGTTGGGGCAATTTTATTGTTGTGATAGTTAATTAAGGGGCAATAAGTCTGTAAGGGGGTAACTTCATTTCCCCCCCCCCAACCCCCCACCCCCTTTGGTGGGGTTTATTTTTTGGAGGAGGTGACCTGTGGCTTTGGTGGTGTCTGTTTGGGTGGGGGAGGGATAGGTCCACAGTGAGCCCTTTGCACAGACCAAGGAGGGAAGGGGGGGGGGGGGGAGAGAAGAGAGAGAGAGAGAGAGAGAGAGAGAGAGAGAGAGAGAGAGAGAGAGAGAGAGAGAGAGAGAGAGAGAGAGAGAGAGAGAGAGATGGCAGGTAATGCTGGTGAACAGAAGTGAGGTGGCTGCGAGGGCTGGCCAAGGACTGGGGGAGTGGGATGCGATGTGTGGAGAAGGGAGCCATCTTGGATGGGCGGGGTTTAGGGTGAAATTATAGGGGACAGAAACAGTAGGGGAGGATAGTGGACAGTAGAGCGGAGTGGAGGCGCAAGCCTCCGGTAAAGTTCATAACATGGGAGGCAGTGACATAGTGGTATTTTCACTGGGCTAGTAATCCAGAGACCCAGAGTCATGCACTGGAGAAATGGGTTCGAATCCCACCATGGCAGATGGTGGAATTTGAATTCAATAAAAAAATAAAATCTGTAATTGAAAATCTAATGAGGACCATGAAACCATTGTCGATTGTTGTAAAAACCCAACTAACGTCCTATAAGGAAGAAAATCTGTCATCCTTACCTGGTCTGGCCTACATGTGACTCTACATTCAGAGCAATGTGGTTGACTCTTGAAATTCCCTGAACAGGGCATTTTAGCCCTGAGGGCTAAACAGGCCAGAAGAGGTATCAGTCTTTACCCACTTGGACCTTGAAGGCGGGGGTGATCTTCCTGCAGGAGACGCACCTCCAGGTGAAGGATCAGGTTAGGTTGAGAAATCATAGAATTTACAGTACAGAAGGAGGCCATTTGGCCCATCGAGTCTGCACCATCCCTTGGAAAGAGCACCCTATTTAAGCCCACACCTCCACCCTATCCCCGTAACCCATCAACCCCACCCAACCTTTTTGTACACTAAGGGCAATTTTAGCATGGCCAATCCACCTAACCTGTAGATTTTTGGACTATGGGAAGAAACCGGAGCACCCAGAGGAAACCCATCCTGTTGAGCAAAAAGACAGGGTTTATCGGTGCCAAAGAAGTGCGGGATCCAGGGGAGGTACGTGATATGAGGGGACACACCGGTGGTGCTAGTTAATGTCTATGCACTGAATCGGGACGATGTGGAGCTTGTGAGGGGGTTGCTGGGAGCGATTCCTGATCTGGACACGCATCGACTGATCATGGAAGGGGACTTTAATTGCGTGCTGGAACCGAGGGTGGACAGGTCGAGCCCCAAATCAATGGGAAGGTTGAGGATCAGGTGACTTCACCTGAAGGAGCAGCATTCCAAAAGCTTGAGATTTCAAATAAATCTGTTGGACTTTAACCTGGTGTTGTGAGACTTTTTACTAAGGTTGAGGAAGGCGAAGGAGCTGGGACGGTTTATGGAAAGGATTGGTGGACCCGTGGAGGTTTAGGAACCGGAGGAGAGGGAGTACTCCTTCTTTGCACAGGTGTACAAGTATACTCCAGAATTGATTATTTTTGTGGGAAGCTGAGAGATTGTTGGTGGGGGCAGAGTATGCGGGAATTGTGATTTCTGACCACACACACCGGACTGGCTGGAGATTCAACTTAGCTCAAGGCAGGAACAGAGGCAAGGATGGAGGCTAGACTCAGGGATTTTAGCGGAAAGGGGGTTCTGCGATAAAGTGCGGTCGGTGATTAAGGACTACGTGGAGTTGAACCAAAATGGGGAGGTATCGGTAGTCACATTCTGGGAGGCGTTGAAGGCGGTGGTTCGGGGGGGGGGGGGGGGGGGGGGGGGTAGGAGGAGGAGAGGGGAGTATGGACGGTTATTGGATGAGATTGTCGAGGTTGACAGGGAACATTCGAAGGCCCGCATTGAGCACGGAGGACGGATTGGTGACGAGAAAGAATTTACAGTGGCTGTTCGACAGGCTGACAACGGAAAATGCAGTTGGACAGCTACGTGGGGCGAGGGGAGTGCAGTATGAACATGGAGAAAAACAAAGCCGCATGCCAACCCATCAGCTATGGATGAAGGCCGCATTGAGAGAAATCATTGAGAGCACGGACAGGGAAGGGGGAGGTAGTGGCGGAGCCGGGGAAGATAAATGAGGCAGTCAGGGAGTACTATGAGAAATTGTATAGGGCCAATCCGGAGTGGTGAGGAAGGGGAGATGGTGCGGTTTTTGGACGAGCTAGAATTCCCATGGCTGGATGAGGAAAGGTGGCAAGCGCTGGAGGAGCACTTAGTGTTGCATAACAGGGATGAAGTTGGGGAAGACCCTGGGGTTGGATGGTTGCCTGGCAGATGTATATAAAGAGTTTGCGAAGGAGTTGGCACCACATTCATTGGGGGCATTTAGTGAGGCACTGGAGAAGGGGGTTCTGCCGGAGACACTGACACAGGCAACGATCACGCTAATTCCAAAGAAGGGGAAGGACCCGCTGGAGTGTGAATCATACAGGTCCATATAACTGTTGAATATAGATGTGAAAGTGTTAGCTAAGTTAGTGGTGGACAGGATGGAAGGATGCGTTCAGGGGGTGGTTGTAGAAGATCAAGCGGGCTTAGTGAAGGGCAGGCAACAGTCCAGTAATATTAGGCAGTTACTAAATGCGATCACGACCCCGAAGGGACAGGTAGCGGAAGTAGTGGTATCTATGGACACGGAGAAGGCTTTCGACCAGGTGGAGTGGCGGTACCTGTTCAAGGCTCTGGGAAGGTTTGGATTTGGGCTGAAGTTTGTGGCATGCTGTGGCCCCGGGGGCGAGTGCACGGACAAATGAGATGAGTTCACAAACCTTCGGATTGCATAGAGGAACGAGACAGGGGTGTCTGCTATTGTTTGCGCTGACAATAGAGCCCATGGCAATGGCCCTTTAGGGGTCGGCAGAGTGGATTACGAGGGGGGAGTAGGAAACACTGTGCAGACGACCTTGTGCTGTTTGTGTCAGACCCGCTGAAGAGTTTGGGGAGAATTATGGGCTTATTAGGAGGGGTTCTGGGGCTTCTTGGGCTATAGGTTGAATGTGGGGAAAAAGCAAGATGTTTTCAGTGAAGGAGGCAGGTAAGGGAGCAAAGTTTAGGGGCGTTGCCATTTAGGGTAGCCAGGGATAGGTTTAGGTATCTGGCGGTCCAGGAACAGGAAAGTGGGCGATAATGCACAAATGAAACCTAACAAAGTTGGTAAAGGAGGACTGTAGAAGATGGGATACGTTACAACTGACATTGGCACGGAGGGTCCAGGTGGTAAAAATGAATGTCCTGCCAAGGTTCCTATTTGTATTCCAGGCCCTCCCGATCTTCATTCCGAAGGCCTTTTTCTGAAAACCGGACGCAACAATTTCAGAGTGTATATGGGCGGGGAAGGTACCTATGGTGAAGAGGGCTCTGCTACAGAGGCAGAAAGGGGGCTTGGTGTTACTGAATCTGCCGCACTATTTTTGGGCGGCGAATGTGGAGAAAGTGAGGCAGTAGTGGGAAAGAGGGGGGTTGGAATGTGTTAGGATGGAGGAGTCGTCCTGTAGAGGGTCCAGTCTGAGGACTATGGTGACGGCAATGCTACTGCCTTAGGATGGGGAGTGTGGAGTGAGGCAATGTGCACGGTGAATTCGACCTCCTCGTGTGCAAGGATGAGTTTGATGCAGTTTAAGGTGGTACACGGGCACATGACTCAGGCAAGGATGAGTGGGTTCTTCCAGGGAGTGGCAGACAAGCGCGAGAGGTGCGAGTGAGGACCAGCCAACCACACGCATATGTTCTGGGGTTACGAAGTTGGAGAGATACTGGGAGGGGGTGTTCGAGATGCTGGCAAAGATTGTGGGGGTAGAGGCCATGCTGAACCTTCTGGTGGCGATCTTTGGGGTATCGGAAATGTCGGAGCCGATAGAGGGAAGGAAGGCCGAGACGGTGGCCTTCGCCTCTCTAGTTGCCCATCAAAGCATTTTGCTGGAATGGCGGTCGACAGCGCTGCCGGGCGGCGGCGGCCTGGCTAGGGGACCTGTACGACTTCCTCCAACTGGAGAAGATTAAGTTTGAATTGAGGGGATCAGCAGAGAGCTTTGAGAGTCCACGGTGGGGACTGTTCACGGCCATGTTTGAGAAAGTTTGTCGCGCAGTTGTGGGGGGAGGGGCTTGTAGAAACTGTAAACCGTGAGATGTGGAGAATGTTCTCTGATTTATTTATGTTTTGGTACTTTTGAATATGTTTGGAATAACATACATTTAAAAAAGTTGAAGTTCCCAACATCTGAGCTCAACAAGTATAATTTTCATAACAAACCTCATAATAAAAAGGTGCTACCAGGCACCAGCCATCATAACGTGACATAATTTCATGTTCAGGTTGAAGGGGTGAGGTAGGTGTAGGTGTAAGCCTACTGTTTTAAACCTAAATTAAGGTACTTTTGAAAGGGTATGAAAGTAGGGTGGGCTGAAGTAAACTAGGTTAAAAGGTAGAACAGTGGAGATCACAGAATCACAGTGCAGACGAGGCCCTTTGTGCCTGCATCAACACGTGAAAAACACCTGACCTAACTAATCCCATTTACCAGCACTTGGCCCATAGCCTTGAATGTTATGATGTGCCATGTCCTTATCCAGGTACATTTTAGAAGTATGTGAGGCAACCCGCCTCTACCACCCTCCTAGACAGTGCATTCTAGACGGTCACCAGACCCTCTGGGTAAAAACTATTTTCACATCCCCCCACTAAACCTTCTGCCCCTTACGTTGAACTTGTGTCCCTTTGTGATTGACCCTTCAACTAAGGGGAACAGCTGCTCCCTTTCCACCCTGTCCATGCCCCTAAATCTTGTACACCTCAATCAAGTTGCCCCTCAGTCTTCTTTGCTCCATCGAAAACAACCCAAGCCTATCCAACCTCTCTTCATACTTAAATGTTCCATCCCAGACAACATCCTGATGAATCACCACTGCACCCCCTCCACTGCAATCGCACACTGACTATGTGGCGACCAGAACTGCACACAGTACTCAAACTGTGGCCTCATCAAAGTTACACACAACTCCAACATAACCGCCCTGCTTTTGTAATCTATGCCTCAATTGATAGAGACAAGTGCCCCATATGCTTATTTCAGCATCCTATTAACCTGCCCTTCCTCATTCAGAGATGTATGGACACACACGCCATGGTCCCAGTGTTCCTCGGAACTCTCCTGTGCCATGTCATTCATTGAATAATT
Organism: Scyliorhinus torazame; assembly: GCF_047496885.1. Taxonomy (NCBI): domain Eukaryota; kingdom Metazoa; phylum Chordata; class Chondrichthyes; order Carcharhiniformes; family Scyliorhinidae; genus Scyliorhinus; species Scyliorhinus torazame. The sequence goes on along the minus strand of NC_092717.1, from coordinate 53,170,768 downwards.
AATTGTCAAATTGCTCCTTCCAAAGTCTATCACCTCACACTTTTCAGAGTTAAATTCCATCTGCCCCTTACCTGCCCATTTGACCATACTGTCTAAACCTTCCTGTAACTCAAGACACTCAACCTCACTGTTAACCACCTGCTAATCTTTGGGTCATCTGCTAACTTTTTAATCCTATCCCCCACATAGTCATCTATGTCTTTTATATCATGACAAATAATAGAGGACCAGCACAGATCCCGGTGGTACGCCACTGGGCAGGCTTGGAGTAACTAAAGCAACCTTCTGTCATCAAAACCAGTCTCCTACAACTAAGCCAATTTTGAATCCACCTTATCAAATTACCCTGTATCCCATGTGCCATCTTTATAAGTCTCCCATGTGGGATGTTGACAAAGTCTTTCCTGAAATCCAGATAAACTACATCAATTGCACTATCCTCAACTACACACTTGGTCCCCTCCTCAAAAAAATTTAATCAAATTTGTGCGACATGACCTTCCTTTAACAAAGCGATTCTGATTATCCCTGATCAACCTTGCCTCTCCAAGTGGAGATAGATTCTCTCCTTCAGAGTTTTCTCCAATAGTTTCCCTACCACCGACGTGAGACTCACTGGTCTGTAGTTCCCTGGCTTATCGCTACAGCCCTTCTTAAATAGTGGAACCACATTAGCTGTTCTCCAGTCCTCTGGCCCTCCCCCATGGCCAGAGAGGAATTAAAAATCTGGCTCAGAGCCCCTGCAATCTCCTCCCTCGCCTCCCACAGCAGCCTGGGACACAATTCATCTGGACCTGGAGATTTGCCCACTTTTAAACCTGTCAATCTCCAATAGCTCGTCACTCCCTATGTTAATTTGCTCAAGAACCTCAGGCTCTCTCCTCGGGTTCCATACCTACATCCTAATTTTCTTGGGTGAAGGACAGATGTGAAGTATTCATTCAACACCGTTCCAATGTCCTCAGGCTCCACCCACAGATTGCTCCCTTGGTCCCTAAAGGCCTCACTCTTTCCCTGTTTATCCTCATCCCATTGATATACTTCTAGAATATATTTTTTTCCCATACTTGTACCAGCCAGAGCTTGCTCATATCCCCTCTTTACTCTCCCAATTGATATTCCTCACCCAATCCAAAACCTTTTTTGCAACTTGTCTATTTCTTTGTCCATAACAAGCTTAGATGCAGTGGCATACTTTAAAGGAGGCATTTAATAACTCTCAGCAAAGATTTAACCAAGTGAGAAGGACAGGCTCTAACAATGCATAATCCATGGCTAAATAAGGAAGTTAAGGATGGCATCAAATTGAAAGGAACACTGTACAAATCTGTGAACGAGGGGACAGATTTTGAGAAGCGGCAAAGAATGATAAGAAAGAGAGGGAGAAAGAAGATGAGAGTTTACAGCTATATGTGGCGGACCCAGTAGAGGGGATGCCAGAGGTAATGCAGATACTCAGGGAGTTTGGAGAGTTCTCGGGATATAAATTAAATATGGGAAAGAGCGAACTTTTTGTGATGCACCCCGGGGAACAGGGCAGGGGGATAGATGCTTTGCCGCTGAGGAGAGTGACAGGGAATTTTCGATACCTGGGGATTCAGGTGGCCAGGAACTGGGGAACCCTACACAAACTTAACCTGACGCTACTGGTAGAGCAGATGGAGGTGGACTTTAAGAGGTGGTATATGGTGCCCGTCATTGGCGGGCAGAGTACAGGCGTCAAGATGGTGGTCCTCCCGAGGTTTCTTTTCGTGTTTCAGTGCCTCCCCATCCTGATTACCAAGGCCTTTTTTTTTTTTTTTTTTAAATAGATATGAGCATTACGAGCTTTGTATGGGCGGGAAAGACCCCGAGGGTAAAGAGGGGGTTCCTACAGCGCAGTAGGGACAGAGGGGGATTGGCACTGCCGAGTCTGCGTGACTACTATTGGGCCGCCAATGTGTCGATGGTCCGTAAGTGGATGGGGGAAAAAGAGGAAGGTGCGGCGTGGAAAAGGCTGGAGATGGCGTCCTGAAAGGGAACAAGCCTGAAAGCGCTGGCGACGGCGCCGCTACCGTTCTCCCCGAAAAGGTACACCACAAACCCAGTGGTGGTGGCGACCTTGAAGATCTGGGGGCAGTGGAGACGATACAGGGGAGTGACGGGTGCCTCGGTGTGGTCCCCGATAAGGAATAACCACAGGTTCGTCCCGGGGAGGATAGATGGGGGATTTCAATGTTGGCAGCGAGCAGGAATTAGGAAGCTGAAGGACCTGTTTGTGGACGGGACATTTGCGAGTTTGGGAGCATTGGAAGAAAAATATAAGTTGCCACCAGGGAATGCTTTCCGATACATGCAAGTGAGGGCATTTACGAGGCAACAGGTGAGGGAATTTCCGCAACTCCCGACGCAAGGGATCCAGGATAGAGTGATTTCGGGGGCATGGGTTGGAGAAGGTAAAGTGTCGGAAATATACAGGGAGATGAGAGACGAGGGGGAGACGATGGTAGAGGAGCTGAAGGGAAAATGGGAAGAGGAGCTGGGGGAAGAGATTGAGGAGGGGCTGTGGGCAGATGCCCTAAGCAGGGTAAATTCCTCGTCCTCATGTGCCAGGCTTAGCCTGATTCAATTTAAGGTTCTACGCAGGGCGCATATGACGGGAGCAAGACTGAGCAGGTTTTTTGGGGTGGAGGATAGGTGTGGGAGGTGCTCGGGAAGCTCGGCGAACCACACCCACATGTTCTGGTCGTGTCCACACCCACGAGTTCTGGGAGAGTGTGGCAAGAGTGGTCTCAAAGGTGGTGGGGGTCCAGGTCAAACCAAGCTGGGGGTTAGCTATATTTGGGGTTGCAGAAGAACCGGGAGTGCAGGAGGCGAAAGAGGCCGACGTTCTGGCCTTTGCGTCCCTAGTAGCCCGGCGTAGGATTCTACTTGTGTGGAAAGAAGCGAAGCCCCCGGGCTTGGAGGCCTGGATAAACGACATGGCAGGGTTCAGAAGACTGGAGCGAATAAAATATGCGTTAAGAGGATCGGCTCAGGGGTTCACCAGGCGGTGGCAACCGTTCCTTGACTATCTCGCGGAACGATAATGGAAAAACAGAAAGGACAGCAGCAGCAACCCAGGGGGGAGGGAGGGGTGGTGGTGGTATTATCCTGTGTTTTTGTTTTTTGCCAGTTGTTGATATTTGTTTTTTGTTTATCTCTTTTTTCATTTGTTGTTAGTTTAATATATTATTTAAATAACGTTCAATGCATATTCCTTTATTATGTTGTAAAAACGGAAAATCTCTGTTTGTAAAATGTCAATAAAATATATTTTTTTAAAATGATGATGAGAGAAAGCTAGCTAGAAACATAAAAACCGATAGCAACGTTTACAGAAAAAGAGTAAATAAAACAAGTGTTAGTCCTCTTTAGATTGTGAATCTGGAGAATTATTAATGGAAAACAAGGATGGGGGATGGCAGAAGCATTGATCAGGTACTTTGTCTGTCTTCACTGCAGAAAACTTCGCAAAAATACTTCAGATGGGAGGAAGGAACTTTAAAAAAATTACCTTCACCAGGGAAAAAGGTACGTGGGAAACAATTGTATCCAAAGACTGATATAATCCCGTAACAGCCTCCCCGAACAGGCGCCGGAATGTGGCGACTAGGGGCTTTTCACAGTAACTTCATTTGAAGCCTACTCGTGACAATAAGCAATTTTCATTCAAATCTGCTGGACCGAATGGCCTGTATGCGAGGATCTTAAAAGAAGCAGCTGCAGAGACAATCTTGGTTATAATCTTATTATAATGGAATCAGGCAAAGTCTACATGGTTTTGTGGAAGGGAACTAATTTATTACAGTTCTTAGGGATGTAGTTAGCAAGGTGGATAAAAGGGGAATCTGTCGACACTGCTGCCTCATGGCATCAGGGACCCAGGTTAGATTCTGATCTTGGGTGACGGTCTGTGTGGAGTCTGCACATTCTCCCAGTGTCAGCATGAGTTCTCCCCCACCCCCAACAGTCCAAAGATGTGCAGGTTAGATGGACTGGCCAGGCTAAATTGCCCCTTAGTGTTCAAAAGGTTAGGTGGTGTGCTCTTTCAGAGGGTCGGTGCAGACTCATGGGCCGAATGGCCTCCTCTGCACTGTAGATATTCTTTGATTGTTGTGTACTTTGGATGCTTCTGTACGGTCCAGAAGGGTGGGGACAGTCAAAACCCTTGAGGAGTACAAAGAAAGTAGGAAGGTACTTTAGCGGGAAGTTAGGAGGGCTAGAAAGGGTCATGAAAAGTCCTTGGCAAGTAGGAATAAGGTGAATCCCAAAGCTTTGTATTCATACGTAAAAAGAGAGTGGCCAGGGAAAGAATTGGACCACTTGACAGTGGGAGGAATCTGTGTGTTGAGCCAGAGGAAATGGGCACAGTACTAAATGAGAACTTTGCATCAATGTTCACCAAAGAAAAGGACTTTGTGGAAGATGATTCTTGGGTAGGGTGTGTGGATAGTCTGGGTCATGTTGACATCAAAAAGGAGGATGTATTGGGCGTTTTAAAATACATTAAGGTAGACATGTCTCCTGGGCCGGGTGAGATTTACCCCAGAATACGGAGGGAAGCAAGGGATGAAATTGCTGGGCCTTGACTTGACATCTTAGTATCCTCATGGCTACAGGCAAGGTCCCAGAGGACTGGACAATTGCTAATGTGGTACCGTTGTTTAAGAAAGGTAGCAGAGATAATCCAGGAAACTATAGGCCGGTGAACATCCTGTCGGTAGTAGATGAATTATTGGAGAGAATTCTCAGGGACAGGATTTCTACCCATTTGGAAACAAATGGACTCATTAGCGATAGACAGCAGGTTTTCTGAAGGGGTGGTCGTGCCTCACTAATTTGATTGAGTTTTTTCGAGGAGGTGCAAAGATGATTGACATGGGGAGGGCGGTGGATGTTGTTTACATGGACTTGAGTAAAACCTTTGACAAGGTGCCTCATGGCAGACTGATACAAAAGGTGATGTCACACGGGATCAGAGACAAGGTGGCAAGATGGATACAAAACTGGCTCGGTCACAGAAAGCAGAGGTAGCAGTAGAAGGGTGTTTTTCCTGAATGGAAGGTTGTGACTAGTGGTGTTCCATGGGGATCGGTGCTGGGGCCTCTGTGGTTTGTAGTATCCATAAATGATTTGGAGGAAAATGTAGCCGGTCTGATTCGTAAGTTCGCGGATGACACCAAGGTTGGTGGAGTGGTGGATAGTGTTGAGGATTGTCAGAGGATACAGCAGGACATAGATAGGTTGGAGATTGGGTAGAGAAATGGCAAATAGAGTTTAATCCGTACAAGTGTGAGGTAATGCATTTTGGTAGGTCTAATAGAGGGGAAATATACTCAAATGGCAAAACTCTTAGGAATATAGAAAGTCAGAGAGATCTGGGCGTACAGGTCCACAGAGCTTCGAAAATGGCAACACAAGTGGACAAGGTAGTCAAGAAAGCATATGGAATGCTTGCCTTCATTGGACAGGTCATAAGAGGATAAAAACTGATAAGACATGCTACAGTTGTACAGAACCTTGGCACTTGGAATATTGTGCACAATTATGAAATGAAAAAATGAAATGAAAATCGCTTATTGTCACAAGTAGGCTTCAAATTAAGTTAGTGAAAAGCCCCTTGTCGCCACATTCCGGCGCCTGTTTGGGGAGGCTGTTACGGGAATTGAACCGTGCTGCTGGCCTGCCTTGGTCTACTTTCAAAGCCAGCGATTTAGCCCTGTGCTAAACAGCCCCACCACACTACCAGAAGAATGTCGAGGCTTTGGAGACGGTGCAGAGGAGGTTTACCAGGATGTTGCCTAGTCTGGTCTAGCTATGTGGAGAGGCTGAATAGACTCTGACTGTTTTCATTAGAACGACAGAGGTTGAGGGGCGACCTTATAGAGGTCGACAAGATTATGAGGGGCATAGATAGAATGGATGGGCAGGCACTCTTTCCCAGAGTGGAGGCGTCAGTCATTAGGGGACATAGGTTTAAGGTGCGTGGGGCAAAGTTTAGAGGAGATGTGCGAGGCAGGTTTTTTTTAAATTAAAAACACAGAGGGTGGTGAGTGCCTGGAACACTGCCAGGTGAGGTTGTGGAAGCAGATACATTAAGGGCACATGGATGGGATGGGTATAGAGGGCTACAGCACTAGGAAGTGCTGAGGGTTTTTCGCCAAGGCTGGTATCATAACCGGTACAGGCTTGGAGCACCGAAGGGCCTGTTTCTGCACTATATTGTTCTTCTTGGATTTCCAAAAGGCATTTGAAAATATACCACATAAAAGCGTATACGAAAACAATCAGTTAGCAAACAGAAAGCAGAGAGTAGGACAAATGGGTCTATTTCAGGTTGGCACACTAACTTGTGGAGTAGCACAGGGATCAGTGCTGCAGCGTGGACTATTTACAATCAATAACCATGACTTGGATGAAGAGACCGAATGTACGGTAGCTAGATTTGCCAATGACATCAAAATAGGTAGGAAAGTAAGTTGTCAAAAGGAGGTCAAGAGTCTGTAAAGGGAAATAAACATTTTAAATGAGTCAGCAAAAATTTGGACGATGGAGCGTCATGTGGGAAAATGTGAACTTGTCTACTTTTGCAGGAAGAATAGAAAGACAGTATGCTATTTAAATTGAGAGCGATTGCAGAACTCTGTGGTACAGAAGGATGTGTCCCAAAACATGAATCACAAAAATTAGTGTGCTGGTATAGCAACTGATTAAGAAGGTTACGAGGGGACACAAGTTCAAAGTGAGGGGTGGGAGGTTTAGGGGGATTTGAGGAAAAACCTTTTTACCCAGAGAGCAGCGACGGTCTGGAATGCACTGCCTGGGAGGGTGGTAGAGACGGGATGCCTCACATCCTTTAAAAAGTACCCAGATGAGTACTTGGCACGCCATAACATTCTGGGCTAAAGACCAAGTGCTGGCAAGTGGGATTAGGTGGGCAGGTCAGGGCCCTTCATGCGTCGGTGCAGACTCAATGGGCCGAAGGGCCTCTTCTGCACTGTAGTATTCTGTGATTCTGTTAAGGCAAATTAAAGGTTGGCATTCATTAAAATGGGAATGGAATATAAAAGTAGGGAAGTTTTAATGCAGCTGTGCAGGGCCATGGTGAGACCACATCTCAAAAACTGTGCACAGTTTTAATTTCCTTATTGGAACAGAATATAACTGCATTAGAAGCAGTACAGGCAAGGTTCACTCGACTTATTCCTGGGATGAACGGCTTATGGCCTACTCCTGGTCCCATTTCTCTCATCCTTATTAAGGCGTAGATTCAACTGCGCTACCTCACACAGGCAGCAGCAGTCTAGGCAGGCTGACTGGCACCAAAAAGGCACTGGCACATTTCAGTCTTCCCCATAGAAGACAGCAACGTTATGCTCCACAGAATCATTGCATCTCTTCCAGGTCAGTGCTTCAGAAATCCTAATAATCTGCTGGAGAGGAGTGCGTAGGATTAATTACTATAACACTCTGCGAGCCCCTTTGCACCAGAGGCAGCAGCGGTCTGAGCTTCTGCATCAGCAGCAAGCTTTGGGCGGCTACCGCTTGTGCTGCAATGGACACTGCACCATGGCTGGATCAACAAAAGTGCAAACAGAATTGGCTACCACTTCCAGAGACCCAGGGTAATTGTCTGGGGACTCTGGTTCCAATCATAACATGGCAGATGGTGAAATTTGAATTCAATAAAAATCTGGAATCAAAGTCTAATGAAGCCATTGTCGATTGTTGTAAAACCCCACCTGGTTCAGGGAAGGAAATCGGTCATCCTTACGGAAATCGGGCAGCACGGTAGCATTGTTGGGGCAGCACGGTAGCATTGTGGATAGCACAATTGCTTCACAGCTCCAGGGTCCCAGGTTCAATTCCGGCTCGGGTCACTGTCTGAGCGGAGTCTGCACATCCTCCCAGTGTGTGCGTGGGTTTCCTCCGGGTGCTCCGGTTTCCTGCCACAGTCCAAAGATGTGCAGGTTAGGTGGATTGGCCATGATAAATTGCCCTTAGTGTTCAAAATTGCCCTTAGTGTTGGGTGGGGTTACTGGGTTATGGGGATCGGGTGTAGGTGTTGACCTCGGGTAGGGTGCTCATTCCAAGAGCTGGTGCAGACTCGATGGGCCGAATGGCCTCCTTCTGCACTGTAAATTCTATGATAACTTGGCCTACATGTGACTCCAGGTCCTGAGTAATGTGGTTGACTCTCAAATGGCCTCCAAAATGGAGGGCAGTTAGGGAAAGCCAATACATACTGGCCTAGCCAGCGACACCCACATCGCATGAACAATTTTTTAAAAAAAACATTTTTTTAATGGATCTTTAGTACAAAGATTCGAGAACTTCCATTCAGCTGGCTTCCCTTCCTCTAGCCCATCTAAATAAACTTCCCCACTGTTCCCTGCTGCCCTTGCCCCAAATTTATTTTCTCTAAATTGCATTCTATGTCTGTCTGTAATGCCCTCTCCTCAGTAATGCTCTCTCCTCAATGATGCCACACCCAACTTCCGCTTTCTCAATCCCACTGCAACCAAAGTCGACCCCTCAACTTCCCTTTGGTTCATATTAGGTATATTTTTAATGGTTCCCTCACCAGGTACTGTCTCCCTCCTTTTCAAATATGTTATCATTCTGCATCTCAAAAACCCTGCCCTTCACCTTGCAGTTCTTACAAACTACCACCCCATCTCAAAACCTCCCTTTCGTCTCCAAACTCCGGAGGCACACGATCACTTAAACAGCCCTTGGCAAAGTCTAAAATGACATTCTTTGTAACGGTAACCGTGAATCTATTGCTATTCGTTCTTGACCTAGCAGCAGTCTTCAAAACAGTTCACCACAACATCTTCCTCCAATGTTTCTCCTTCATCCTCCGGCCAAGGTGGAACAGCCTTGACTTGGTTCCATTCTTCCATAACCAAATGTAGTGAGAGAATAATCTGCAATGTCTTCTCCTACCATTCCCTTAATTAGCTCCAGAGATCCCCCCCAAGGATCCAGCAATAGCCCCTTTGATTTCCCACCTACACACTACCCCTCGGCAATATCATCCAAAAGCACAAGGTTCCATGTGTATGCCAACATCATTCAGCTCAGTTTCACCATCACTTCTTTGGAGTCCTTTACTAATTTGTCATACTGCTTGTCTGACCTTGGGTGAACAAAAATTTCGTGAAACCAAATACTGTATTGTGTTCTCATCACAAACTCTGTCCCCGGACTTCCATTTCCATATCTGAAGGAGACTTGTAACCATCCGACATCTCACAAGTGCTTTACAGTTATTGTACTACAGTGTACTCACTGCTGTAAAGTAGGAAACATGGTAGCCACCAATTTAAGCACAGCAAGAGCCCATATACAGCAATGTGATGACAACCAGAGAACTTGTTTTGCTATGATGTTGACTGAGGGATAAACATTGGCTAGCACACCAGAGGTAACTTCATGCTGGAAATACTCAGCAGATGTGGCAGCACCTGTGGAGAGAGAAACAAAGTTAATGTTGCAGGTCTGGCTTTTCATCAGAACTGAAAAGGTTGGAACCATATTAGGTTGAGTGAGTGAAAGAGGGAGAGTGCGAAGAACATCAAAAATGTCGGTAATAGAACCCCTACAATGCAAGAGGCCATTCGGTCCATCATGTCTACACTAACCCTCCAAAAGAGCATCCCACCCAGGCCCACTCCCCGCCCCATCCCTGGAATCCCATCTAACCTTTGGACACTAAGGGACGATTTAGCATGGCCAATACACCTAACCTACACATCTTTGGACTATTGGAGAAAACTGGAGCACCCGGAGGAAACCCACACAGCCAACCACCCATGGGTGATGGGGTGGCGGGTGGGCGACAGAAGAGATTAAATGACTCAATATTTCATGGTATGAGATCAAAGAGAATGGTAAGAGGACAAGTAAAGAAACAAAAAAAAAGCATTCAGAGTTAGTGAGAATATCAGGATCCTAAATAGTTGATCTGAAAGCAAAAGAAATAGGCGGGGGGACAAATAAAATGAAAGAGGAAAGTGCCCTGCTAAAGAATGAGATACTGTTCCTTGAGCTTGCATGGAGGTTCACTGGAACACTGCAGCAGGATATAGTCAGTGGGAGGAAGGTAGAGTGAAATGACAGCAGACTGGTAGCTCAGTCACACTTGTGAACTGAACAAGGTGTTCTGAAAATTGGTCACCCACTCTGCATTTGACTCCCTAATGTAGAGCACATCATATTACGAGGGACAAATAAGTATAAGTACAAACAAATCATCTGTATGAAGACTCTGGAGGCCTGAGAAGGTAAGTAAATGGGAGTTTATTTACATCAAAGAAATGGCCGTCACGGTAGCATACAATTTCCTGCCAGCGGTGGGGCTGGGTCAGGGGTGCACAGAGTAGTCAATCACCTTTTTTGTGACAAACGCGGAAGGTCACTGTCGAGGGCTTGGCTGCAGTTGCGGCATCGTCGCATGTGCTGATGCTTCTGTGTCCATGTCCGAGGCTGTGCCATCACTGACGTGTTGGTCCAGAAGCTGGCCCGCAGTGGGTTGTGTCTCGACTGTATGATGGTACGAGGGGCAGTGGAGGCACTGATGTGCTTGGCATGGCTTCCTCAGAGGAGGGCTCGCTGCCCTGAGGGGGCCCACATTTTTCCGTACAGTCTTCTCTCAGATTCTGATCTTGTACAAAACAGGCCCAATTCTCTCCAACACAGCCCCACTGACCCACTGACCCCCGTCCCCAAAATTTTGGGGATGTACCTGGTCTCCTGGTTTGAAGCCTCTCTCAGGCATCCGCTGGTCATAATACTTCTTTTGGAAGGTTCGGTTTACTTTCCAACCTGGACTTGGAAATGTTAGACTCGGGAGGGTTCGGAGGTGTCGGCCCATTAATAGTTCCACTGGCGCTACCCCAGTTGTGACGCAAGGCGTGGTCCGATAATGAAGAAGGAACCTCGCCAGCTTTGGCGAGCTCCGTTGTTCATCACAAAAAAGGCGATTGACTACTCGAGTGCTTTTACATGCTCGAATAGTTATATATCTATAATCCATTAAAATATCTTGTATTTCACTGTACATCCCGTCAATGTTTTACAAAATAAATCTTTGTAGCCAGAAAGTTTGTTAACTTTGCCAGGGATGTGGGACTTCAGTTTAAGTGAGAGATGAGAAAAGCTGGGAATGTTCCCCTTAAGGATATATTTAATGGAGGGTGAAGGGTATTGATTACCAACGGCCATATTCTGCCTGGCGACAGACGGTGATTGGGTCCTACCCAAGTGGGATGGTTTTCAGAGGACGCAGGAAGTGACAATCAGATCCTGGACTGAGAGGAGCTGCTGTGCATCTCTTGCGCTTCTCTTTGGAGGCTATTTAACTAGGCATCATCCAAGCTTAATAGTTGGGGAGCATGTTTGTTTAACTTTGTAAAAATCTCATTTGCTATCCAAACTGGGAGGAGTGTAGAGGTTGTTTAGGAGATAGGAGGTGGGAGTGATTGATAGGTGGGTGGTGTTCTGAAGTATAAATAATTATAAGTTATGGTCTAAGTGAATTTTGACCAGCAGATAAAAAACTAAAATATCCATAACTATTCATTTCTGAAGACTTAAACCCACTGCATCAGCTATATGTTTGTATAATATCTCATTACTGATCATTCAAAACTTGAAAGAGCATAATAAGCAGTAAACTATTATTTGAAAGTTTAAAACCTCACAGCAGCCACATTTGTACTAACTTGGGTTGAGCCAGAGGAAAGGAGGAACGTTGAGCCAGAGGAAAGGAGGAACAAGTAAACAACTGATATTTTTGTCACAGCAATTACGCTTTATTCCTTCTACCATAGATTATTGCAAATATAAGTATAGAAACCAATGCAACCAACATATTGAAATAGTAACCCTTGAAATCCATAATTTAAAAATGACTTTTATTTATATAGCACATTTAACTTCTTGTGCAGATTTGAATGCTTTACTAAGAACTGTGTCAGTAAGCACACAGAGCCACAGAAGGCGATGCCAGAACCTTACCGTATGAGGTTATCCTTTTTGGACCCAAAAAGGATAGATCTGGGTATTTCGAGATTCAGTGGATGTCCAAAGAGACCTAGGGATTCAGGTGCATAGACCTTTAAACTTACACTAACAAGTGCAGAAAGTAATCAAGATGGTTGATGGAATACTGGCCTTTATATCTAGAGGACTGAGTATAAGGATGCAGAAGTTATGCTGCAGCTTTACAAAACCCTGGTTAGACCCCACTTGGAGTACTGTGAGCAGATCTTGGCACCACACCTTAGGAATAAATATTTTGACCCTGGACAGAGTGCAATGAGGGTTAACAAGAATCATATCTGGACTTCAGGAGAGATTATGCAAATTTGGAATTGAGACAGTTTAAAAGTCTTCAAGATATTAACAAGAAAAGACAAGGTAGATAAAGAAACTGTTTCCATTGGTTGGAGATTCTAGAACTAGGGGCCATAGTTTAAAAATTTGGGCCAGACAATTCAGGAGAGATTTTAGGAAGCACCTCTACATACAAAGGGTGGTAAAGGTTTAGAACTCTCTCTTCACAAATGACAATTGATGCTAAATTAATTGTAAGAATTTTTTGTTAAGCAAAGGTATTCCGGGACATGGGCCAACGGTAAGTGGAGTTAGGCCACAGTTCTGCCATGATCTTATTGAATGGTGGAGCAGGTTCAAGGGGCTAAATGGCCTACTCCTGTTCCTATTAAATCTTATTTAAAGAGCTAGGTTTTAATGAGCATCTTTCAAGGAGATTTAGAGAGGCCGAGATGTTGAGCGAAGGGATTTCAGAGATGGCGGTCTTTGCAGCTGTGGGTGGTTGGCCACACATATTGAAGGAATTAACAACTTTTTTTTAAACTACAAATAAACATTAAACCTTTAAATAATTAATTTATCATAACAATACACCACATAAATGAAACCAAACATACTTTTATTTTTACATGACTTAATGTCGTCACTTCCTCTTTACAATGGCATCAAAATATATTACTCTGTTTCTCTCTCCAAAGATTCTGCCTGCCCCCTGCCCCCCCCCCCCCCCCCCCGAGTACTTCCAGCATTGTTTTTATTTCAGGTTTCCAGTATCTGCAATACTTTGCTTTGTCTTGCAAATATAAATACTGATTTACTGTGATTTTCAATGTGGTGTTGCAAGAGCCACCCAGAGGAAAACAGTAAAGAGGAGAAAATGCGGCATAGCCAAGACACAGTTATCATACCTTGCACACAGTGATCTGTTCCTCTCATTCCAAGAGGTGGGATTTAATAACCTCACAGCACGTTTTAAAAGAGATGTTACTAAGTGCAGGTATAATCTGTTCCACTCCTTCTTGGGTATGCATTCCCTAATTTTCAGTTTCTCAAAACACAAAACTGTACCTAAAATCGCACCTCTTCACTTTCTATTCATTCATCATCTTTCTACTAAAGATCCTGCACCTCTGACAGCAGATGCTACCTAATTTCAAAAACGTAACTAATCACAGAGGTGCCCATTTCAAAATGTTACACCTAGGTTGATTGTGAAGATCTTCACATGTGCATCTTGGGACTTGCTATATGTCTAGCATTTACTTGTGATATTTCAATCCCTTGTCCACCAGCAGAATTGTAGATCATGTTTTTGTTGTGTCTACAAGCCTGCTACTCTGGTTCTTTTGCCAATAATCTTAAAATCTGTGTCCTCTGGTTACTGACCCTCTACTCCGAGAAATAATTTCTCCTTATTTATCTAATCCATTGAAAATAATTGATCCATAGAATCACGACAGTGCTTAAGGAGGTCATTCGGCCCATCGAGTCTGCACTGACCCTCCAAAAGAGCACCGTAGCTCGGCCCACTCCCTTGCCCTATCCCTGCAACCCACCTAATTTGCACATCTTTGGACACTAACACATCTTTGATACCAAGGAGCAATTCGAATCCATAGATGATCATGACAAATCCATCTACGTGATCAAGTACAAACAATCAAGGTTTGTCCCTACATGATATTAACTTAAAAGGTTCCTGGAAGAAGATGAACATTTCTGGATTCTGTGGGGAGCACTATTAAGCTTGGATGTAGTTAAATAGCCTACAAAGATAAAAGAGAAGAGCGGGAGACTCTCAGCTGCTCCTCTCAGCATTCATAATCCAACTGTCACTTCCTGCATCCTCTGAAAACCATCGCACTTGGGTAGGACCCAAATGCCGCATGTCGGACAGAATTCGGCCTTTGGTTAATTCCTTGGCTACCAGTCAGCCAATCACTCCGATCTCTCGGGTGCCAAGAAGACAGAGTTCTGCTTTTCAAAAGCTTGCAGAGTGTACTATTTTACAACTTTTGAGTTTCTCACTTCCTCTGCTCGACTTAGATCAAAAATGATGACAACAAAGTAAAAGAAATGAGAAATAAGAGAAACAGGAAGGTTCCTTGCATACCTCCCTCCCTAAAAGGAATGAAACGTCAGGTTACAGACATTTCATTATGAGATGCGCAAGACACAAATCAAAAACAGGTATCCATTCTTTCATCCTCATTATACAAGTTCCCTTCCCAGTTCCTACATTGTAACTAGTCAGTCCTTAAGCCCACAACAATGCATCTGCTATCACATTTTCCTTCTGGGGATGTGTACAATTTTAACATTGAACTGTTGTAATAATAAACTCCCCATGGAATAATCTTGCATTCCAGGTTTTAAACTTTTTACAAACGCAAGTGGTTTATCGTCAGCTTTGTTTATTGTCATGCCGGACATATATTTCCAAAGTGCTGAAGGTTAGTAGCAATGCTGAGGCTTCCTTTTATGGTGGAATACTTTCTTTGACACAGACAGTTTTTAAAAAAAATATCCCACTGATCTCTCTGTTGCTGCCTCATCGTCTTGTAGTTGCAGTGCCCCCACCCTCAGGTCCCTCTCATCATTGGCCATTTTAAACATGTGGAAAAATCCAGGGCAACCAGCACCGGTTCACTCACTAACATGGCCTTCCATTTCCCAAACTCTATTTGCCGCTCTGTGGACCAGTGTTTTTGCAACACATCCAACATGCACTGCATTTCCACCTGTAACTGAGCCAGTCTCCATAGTTTTAGTCAAAACGGTTGTTGCTTTATTGGTTCGGAGTTTCTTATGGCTACATCATGGCTGGTTAGCGGAGTGCACCCCGACACATCCCTACAAATCTGCCCACACTTTCAGTATCTATACTAGATCTTTCCGCTGTTCTTCTAAATTATCAAACTTGGCCTCCAATGTTCTTGGGCTACCTGACAAGCTCCTGCAAGTCTTTCTAGACACATGGACACTTAATCCAAGAGGACTTCTCCCGTTGTTTCAGAGATTTATCTTTCATCAATTTTAACAGACCCCGTATTTCATGGCCATAAACTAATTCAAATGGGCTAAACTCATTCGCTTCATTTGGAGAATCTCTGGTGGGAAATAGTAAAAGGTCCAATCTCTTGGATATTCACGCCAATAGGCACTAATCATGGTTTTGAGAGTCTGATGCTAACTCTCCAAAGCTCCCTGGGTTTGTGGATAATAGGCAGTTGATTTTAATCGTTTGTTACCCAAACTACAAATTATATCATGGAAAACATTAAACAAAGTTAGGACCTTGGTCAGATTGTCCTTCTAAGGGTAGTCCATAGGATGTGGAATACCGTCAGCCTTTCCACTACTACTTTCGCTGTAATTGTTCTCAACGGCATAGCTTCCGGAAATCGGGTAGTCATATCCATGACCGTAAGAATGTCCTGATGCCCTGCCTCAGTGTTAGGCAACAGTCCTACGCAATCTACCAACACCCGACTAAATGGGTGTTCAAACACTGGTGTGGGTATTAAAGGTGCAGGTTTAATCACATGTTGTGGTTTACTTATTATCTGATAGGTATAACATGGGTATAATAGGTTCTACAGAATTGCACTACATCCTTATGCAGTCCTGGCCAGGAAAAATACCTGTTAACTGATGCCCGAGTTATCCGCAGTACTTCCCTACTTTGGACAGTATCACTATCTGATGAACAACCATACATTCCTCATCCAAAAATCTATAAAGGAAGTCTCTACTTCCTCGTCAAAACTCCATTCTTAATGCAAGAGCATTCTGTAACTCCCTCAGCCTCAACTTCTGAGAGAGGACTTCCGGTTGCGGCTATGCAGAGCTGAGCCGCACGATTCGGCAGCTCCCGCTACCACGGACTTTCGGGCTCGTTAGAAGAGCCCCAACGGAACTTTTTTTGATACCAACCCATGGGGAAGGTAAGAGGGAGGTCCCCCTCCGACTTTTATGAAACGGACTCGAAGTGTAACGGCCACAAAAGTGGCACTGGAGCAACGGGAAAAACCGGGGAAAAAAGACAAAATGGCGGCGGCCAGAGACAAAGTGGAGCTGCAGGAGTTTATCAAGCACTGCTTTGAGGAGCAGCGCGAGGAGATGCGTAAAGAAATGCTGGCGCCTATGCTTTCGGCAATCGAAGGACTAGGGATCACCCAGAAGGCCCACGAGGTTCAGATCCAGGAGGTACAAAAAAAAGAGTTGGTCAGAACGAGGACGAGATCTCGAGCCTGGTGGTGAGAGTTGTGCAGAACGAGGCGCTACACAGGAGGTGGGCGGGAAGACTCGAAGACCTGGAGAACAGGTCGAGGAGAAAGAATCTGCGGATCCTGGGTCTCCCTTAAGGAGTGGAGGGGGCCGATGCCGGGGCATACGCGAGCACGATGCTCAGGGCAATGATGGACAAGGAGGCCCCTTCGAGGCCGCTGGAGTTGGACGGGGCACACCGGGTGCTGGCGAGGAGGCCCCAGGCAAATGAGCTGCCAAGGGCGATGGTGGTGAGGTTCCACCGGTTCACGGACAGAGAATGGGTCCTGAAATGGGCCAAGAAGGAGCGGAGCAGTAAGTGGGACAATGCAGAGTTCCGAATATACCCGGACTGGAGCACGGAGGTTGCAAAGCGGAGAGCAGGTTTCAACCAGGCCAAAGCGGTGTTGCACCGGAAAGAAGTGCAATTCGGAATGCTGCAGCCAGCACGACTGTGGGTCACATACAAAGGCCAACACTACTACTTCGAAACGCCTGAAGAGGCGTGGACATTTATACAAACCGAAAAGTTGGACTCTAATTGAGGGTTTGTGAGGGTGGAGGGGATATTTGAGGTTTGATGTGTGTTGGCTGTTGTATATAGGGGATCAATCACAATCACGCGCAGGAAATGTTACATGGGCTGGGGGGAGAGAGACAAGGGGGAGAGACAGGAGCTGCGCCAGAGGGGGCGGAGCGGGCTTTGGAACACGGGTTTTTTTTTTTTTCCCCCGTGCGCGGGAAGAAAGGTGGGAGGGGGAACTCCCACACGGGGAGGTCAATGGGATAGCGGGGGTAGCCGGGGTCAGCAGGTGTCAGCTGACTTACGGAGTGACAGGGGGGAGCAAAAAAGCTAGACAGGTGTCTAGCGGGGGGGGGAGGGAGGGGGGGGGGGGGGGGGTGTGGGGGGCGGGGAGGGTTGCTGCTGCACTGGCCGAAAGGGAATGGGACATAGAAGAGGTGGTCGGGACGGAGGGCGAGGGAGGCGTGGACACGGGACTGGCCCAGAAAAGGAGATGGCTAGTCGGGGGGGGGGGAGAAGAGAGAGAGAGAGAGAGAGAGAAGAGAGACGGGACGTGAGGGGCCTGAATGGGCCGGTGAAGAGGGCTCGAGTGTTCGCGCACTTAAAAGGGACTGAAGGCAGACGTGGTCATGCTCCAAGAGACACACCTGAAGGTGGCGGACCAGGTCAGGTTAAGAAAGGGATAGGTAGGACAGGTATTCCACTCGGGCCTGGACGCGAAGAATAGAGGGGTGGCAATATTGGTGGGAAAGCGGGTGTCATTTGAGGCCAAGACTATTGTAGTGGACAATGGAGGGCGATATGTAATGGTGAGCGGTAGGCTGCAAGGGACGTGGGTGGTGTTGGTAAACGTATACGCCCCGAACTGGGATGATGCAGGATTCATGAAGCACATGTTGGGGCGCATTCCGGACCTGGAGATAGGAGGCCAGATAATGGGAGGGGACTTCAATACAGTGTTGGATCCAGCACTGGACCGCTCCAAATCAAGGACTGGAAAGAGGCCGGTGGCGGCCAAGGTGCTCAGGGGGTTTATGGATCAGATGGGGGGAGTGGACCCATGGCGGTTTGCAAGGCCACAGGCCAGGGAATTT
The DNA here is from genome assembly GCF_047496885.1 of Scyliorhinus torazame. Lineage (NCBI taxonomy): Eukaryota > Metazoa > Chordata > Chondrichthyes > Carcharhiniformes > Scyliorhinidae > Scyliorhinus > Scyliorhinus torazame. The sequence goes on along the minus strand of NC_092717.1, from coordinate 53,152,519 downwards.
TCTTTCTTCTCCCATGTACACAAAGCCTACTCCCGGATAGATTTTTTTGTTCTGGGCAGGGCGCTCATCCAGAGGGTGGAGGGGACAGAGTATTCGGCCATAGCAGTTTCGGACCATGCCCCGCACTGGGTGGAACTGGCGCTGGGAGAGGAGAGGGACCAACGCCCACTGTGGCGGCTGGATATGGGACTGCTGGCGGACGAGGTGGTGTGTGGGAAGGTGAGGGGATGTATCGAAAGGTACTTGGAGGCCAATGACAACGGGGAGGTGCAGGTGGGGGTGGTATGGGAGGCGTTGAAGGCGGTAATCAGGGGAGAGCTAATCTCCATTAGGGCTCATAGGGAGAAGACAGAGGGCATGGAAAGGGAGAGGTTAGTGGGGGAGATTTTGAGAGTGGACAGGAGATACGCAGAGACCCCGGAGGAAAGATTACTTGGGGAAAGACGACGGCTCCAGGCGGAGTTTGACCTGTTGACCACAGGGAAGGCGAAGGCACGGTGGACGAAAGCGCAGGGGGCGATCTACGAGTATGGGGAAAAGGCTAGTCGGATGCTGGCACACCAGCTCCATAAGAGGATGGCAGCAAGGGAAATAGGGGGAGTCAAGGATGGAAAGGGAGCCACGGTTCGGAGTGCGACAAAAATAAACGAGGTATTTAAGGCCTTCTATGAAGAGCTGTACAGATCCCAGCCCCCAGCGGGGGAAGAGGGGATGAGACGATTCCTAGACCAACTGAAATTCCCGAGGGTGGAAGAGCAGGAGGTGGCTGGCTTGGGGGCACCAATTGGGTTGGAGGAGCTGAGCAAGGGTTTGGGGAGTATGCAGGTGGGGAAGGCCCCGAGACCGGGTGGGTTCCCGGTGGAGTTCTACAGGAAGTATGTAGGCCTGTTGGCCCAGTTACTAGTGAGGACCTTTAACGAGGCAAGAGAGGAGGGGACCCTGCCCCCGACAATGTCGGAAGCGACAATTTCTTTGATCTTAAAGCGGGACAAGGACCCATTGCAATGTGGATCGTACAGGCCGATCTCGCTCCTCAATGTGGATGCAAAGTTGCTGGCAAAAGTGCTGGCCACGAGGATCGAGGACTGTGTCCCAGGGGTGATCCATGAAGATCAGACGGGATTTGTAAAGGGCAGGCAATTAAACACAAACGTGCGGCGGCTTTTAAACGTGATGATGATGCCATCGGAGGAGGGAGAGGCGGAGATAGTGGCAGCTATGGACGCGGAGAAGGCCTTTGACAGAGTAGAGTGGGAGTACCTCTGGGAGGCGCTGCGTAGGTTTGGGTTCGGGGGAGGGTTTATTAGTTGAGTTAAGCTCCTTTACAGAGCCCCGGTGGCGAGTGTAGTGACGAACCGGCGGAGGTCGGAGTACTTTCGACTGTACCGAGGGACGAGACAGGGGTGCCCCCTATCCCCCCCTGTTGTTCGCATTGGCGATCGAACCATTGGCCATGTCATTGAGGGAGTCTAATAAATGGAGGGGGGTGGTCCGAGGGGGAGAAGAGCATCGGGTGTCGCTATATGCGGATGGCCTGTTGCTGTACGTGGCGGACCCAATGGAGGGGATGGTGGAGGTCATGTAGACTCTAAGGGAGTTTTCGGGCTATAAGCTCAATGTAGGGAAGAGTGAGCTCTTTGTATTACAGGCAGGGGACCAGGAAAGAGGGATAGGGGACCTACTGCTGAGGAGGGCGGAGGGGAGCTTTCGGTATCTGGGGATCCAGATAGCCAGGAGTTGGGGGGCCCTACATAAACTGAACCCGACGAGATTGGTGGAGCAAATGGAGGGGGACCTCAAAAGATGGGACATGTTACCGCTCTCGCTGGCGGGTAGAGTGCAGTCGGTCAAAACGGTGGTCCTCCCGAGGTTTCTGTTTGTGTTTCAGTGCCTCCCCATCGTGATTACCAAGGCCTTTTTTAAAGAGAGTAGGGTAGGAGTATAATGGGGTTTGTGTGGGCGAATAAGACCCCGAGGGTAAGGAGAGGGTTCCTGGAACGCAGTAGGGACCGAGGAGGGTTGGCGCTGCCAAATCTAGGGAGCTACTACTGGGCAGCAAATGTTGCGATGATCCGCAAGTGGGTTATGGAGGGAGAGGGGGCGGCATGGAAGAGGATGGAGATGGCGGCCTGTAAAGGAACAAGCCTGGGGGCGTTGGTGACGGCATCGCTGCCGCTCTCGCCGACAAAGTAGACCACGAGCCCGGTGGTGGCGGCAACGTTAAGGATCTGGGGCCAGTGGAGACGGCACCGGAGCGTAATGGGAGCATCGGTATGGTCCCCGATCAGAGGCAACCACCGGTTTGTTCCGGGGAAGATGGATGGGGGTTCCAGAGCTGGCATCGTGCAGGGATTAGAAGAATGGGGGACCTGTTCATTGACGGGACGTTTGCGAGCTTAGGGGCACTGGAGGAGAAGTTAGAGTTACCCCCGGGAAATGCCTTTAGATATATGCAGGTGAGGGCTTTTGCAAGGAGACAGGGGAGGGAATTCCCGTTGCTCCCGGCACAAGAAATTCAAGACAGGGTGATCTCGGGTGCATGGGTCGGGGAGGGCAAGGTGTCGGCAATACTCCAGGAGATGAAAGAAGAGGGGGGAAGCGCTGGTAGAAGAGTTGAAGGGTAAATGGGAAGAGGAGCTGGGGAGGAGATCGAGGGAAATCTGTGGGCTGATGCCCTGGGTAGGGTTAACTCCTCCTCCTCGTGTGCCAGGCTCAGCCTGATACAATTTAAGGTGGTTCACAGAGCTCACTTGACGGGGGCGAGGTTGAGCAGGTTCTTTGGGGTAGAGGACAGATGTGGAAGGTGCTCGTGGAGCCCGGCGAACCATGTCCATGTTTTGGTCATGCCCGGCACTGGAGGGGTTCTGGAGAGGAGTGGCGGGAGCAATATCTCAGGTGGTGAAAGTCCGGGTCAAGCCAAGCTGGGGGCTAGCAATATTCGGAGTAGTGGACGAACCGGGAGTGCAGGAGGCGAAAGAGGCCGGTAGTCTGGCCTTTGCGTCCCTAGTAGCCCGGCGAAGGATCTTGCTCATGTGGAAGGAGGCGAAGCCCCCCAGCGTGGAGGCCTGGATAAACGATATGGCTGGGTTCATAAAGGTGGAGAGGATTAAGTTCGCCTTGAGAGGATCTGCGCAGGGGTTCTACAGGCGGTGGCAACCGTTCCTAGACTATCTCGAAGCGTTAGAGGAAGGTCGGTCAGCAGCAACCTGGGGGGGGGGGGGGGGGGGGGGGGGGGGCGCTGCCTGGTTTTGGGGGGGGGGGGGTGGATGAGCAAGAGATAACATGAAGAGTCGGGGAAACTGGCACGTACGGGAGAGAGCCAGTGTACAAAGCTATGTAAATATATTATTTTGCCATGTATATATCTTGCTCCGCGCGATTTCTCGTTTCCTTATTTTGTTACGGGGGGGGGGGGGGGTTATTGTTTGTAAGGGAGAAAAATTGTGTTAAAAACTTTAATAAATATATATTTTTTTAAAGCTTCTGAGAGAGCAGAGTGTGCTAATCTATTATCTCTGGATCTGCCTCCTGGGTCCCAATTAATGAAGTCCTACCTGTGTAGAATTTGCTAAATCCGTGTCTGTTTTGGGGTTATCTTTTAAAGCCTGTTCTCCTAGCTGATTTTAAAATCACAGACTTTTGGCTTTATACTGCAACTCCCCACACTGCATGCTGCTATGTGGACTGATCCAGCCGATCCCCTTTGATCTAATATGCTCTGGCATAACCCATGAAGTCATTTTGATGGACTCGGCTACCGGTCAATCACCTCTTCTGGAATTCGGGACCTTTTCTTATTTTCACTAGTGATTGGTCAAGCACTTCAGAATGTTCTGGAGAAAGTAGTTTCACTTTTGGGCTTAGACCTGAAAAACAGCTCAAAGCAGATCGCTCTTAGCTCGGAGATTCAATCTGATTCCAGCCAAGTCTGTGGAAGCCCCTCCTGTTTAAAAGCCTGCAGGCAGTTGCCAGGTCTGTGAGAATTTTAAATCTGTATTTATGAGGGCTGGTGATGTAAGACACTCTTTCAATCAGCCAAGGCTGGCAATTAAAGTACCCTCCAGCCAGCCTGTGAATGTTCCACTTCTAAGTAAAAGGCTGGGGAACTGAAACAAACTTTTCTCAACTAATGACCTGTGGTTAAGGACCTTTCTTTCTGCAGTCAGTTCAACATGCGGAAGGACCTAGGCCAGCGCCACCTGCAGGACGATGGATTTGTTTAGAAATCTTCAGGTGAAGAATTCTCATATTACCTCAGTGGGTGCGAGGGCAGAGATCTTACAAATGCAAGTGTCTCTCTGGAAGGAATTCTACCACCTCCATTTTCTAATTGAAGACAACCATTAGGAATGGCAAACCAATCGAGGATTTTGACACTTCGTGTCCTTGGAAGATCGTGGACCACAAAAACTACAACTTCAGCAGCGAAGATCCTCAAATCTCTCATACCTCTTAATCCCTGTTATTTTGAACCCTTCTTACCTCCTCCACTGTGTGTTTGTCTTGTGTGCAGCTGGGTAGAGGATGGGATGTGGTTTTGGGAATAGTTAGACCAGTAGACCATTGTTAACTACAAGTTTGTCTTTTACTCTGGTTATAAATAAACAGTTTGTTAATGTTTTCCTCCTACATCTAGTGCCTGTAACTCATTGGAGCAGTCATGGGTTAAAGATCTCAGGAAAACACACAAATGATTGGTTAATTCACTTATGTTGGGTCTGGAATTGACCACGCACTCCCCCAGGGTGTCATAACATGCCAATCACTTCATTCTGAAGGATCGTTTCAGCTACTGTACCATCTGCTTGTGGCGTGATTTTAATCTCGGATAGTGAACTGATTAGCCATTGTCCTGGTCACCACACATGGTAAAATATGGAAATTGTTCTTGTAACTGCTCGGTCTCCTTATTTTCCCTCAAACTCTGTAATCATGGGTGAAGCTGCAACCTTGACTCCTGCCAAATCATTCCCCAAAAGGAAGTCTACTCCTTCCACTGACAACTACTGGACCTGTCAATAAATCACATTCCAATTGGACTTTATACAACTTAATCTCCACTTATCCCATTCACTAATACCTTAGGCTTTCATTGAACTCTCTGGGGAAAACCAAATCCCTCTCCAGTAAGTTTGCATAGCACCTCTTTCGCTTAAAGTAGATATTGGTTTCGCGACATCAGTTGATGAAAATGGACTGATCTTCCCCTCAGATCCTGCATATCTCTCATCTACATCATTCATCATACCTGCTCTCACAGCAGTGCTAACCTCAGATCTCCCAAGTCCAGTTAGAGGTACAGTATGCCTTGTAGTATTCTCTTTGTTCCCTTTTCAGAATCCTCCTTATGAAGCCCATCAAGTCCCATGGCTTTCTTTACAACTTCCAACATACTGAATGAACGTGTCCCACTTACTCATGGTAACACCTAGGCCTTTGAATCTCACTTTCACCCTCAGTACCTCCTTCCTGGCCTGAGAGGATCTCAGAACTTTCCCAGTTATCCATTCCTCATCTTGGCTACCTGCCTTCCTTTCACTCTCTCACTTCCTATGCTTTTCAAAAATTATGGAGGTGATGGAACAAAGGTTTAAATTTATGGATCAACTCCATCGAACGCCATTATTGCGGCTTGTCCAGCGGCCCTTTGGTCTTCAACATGGGTTCTTATCTAGAAAGTAGTGAATTCTTAAATTCTAAGAGAGTGACCTCTCTCAAAGAGTCTTGTGTAATCTCAAACTCCCAATGCTCATACCCATCTATTAAAATTGTTCTGCTTAACCCTTTCAAATTCAGCATAAGTCTGTCTTGGCTTTCTCCTTAAATTCTGAAACTTTGCCAATGTGCCTCAGGAACTAATTTATATGCACTTAGAATAGCCTTTTTTAACATGGTCATAATCCTTAGTGAACCCCCTCTGAGGAAAGCATAAACATCCTGTGCTCGCACCGTCAATTTACTCTGCATGAGTAATGTTCACTTTTCTTTCAGCCACTATTTGGGTTGCTATTTTCTCAAATGCCTCAAAAAAGGTTTCTATTTCCTGTTCTTCAAATTTTGGGCGGGTCTGTACAAACTTGGGTTCTGTTCTAGGATTAAGCTCCCTCTAGCTCCTGGCAGCTCCCTTTTATTCCAGTGCCTAAAGCTGGAACTCTCTCATTTGCTTGTTCCTCTCTCTCCAATTCCTACCGTCTCATTTCAATTTCCATTTGAAAAGCATTTGTGCTGCATCTCCATTTCTCTTTGCATCTCTATAATTGTTTCATTTGTAACTGGATTTTGGCTAATTCTATTGACTCTTGCCATGACCCCGGCTGTGTTTCTGGCATTTCTTTCAAATTGAAATGGCAAACAATCATTTCAATCATCTCTAGCTTCCTAGCTTTAGCCAGCACCTCTTATTTTTAATTCAGCTGCCAATTCAATTAGTTGGTCTTTTCAAAGTCCTTTCAAATAAAACAAAGGCAAGTCTCCCATCTGAAGAAAAACCTTAGCAGCCTCCAGAGCCATCCTGTTGTTGTATTACTACAAACCCGATGCCTCTTTTTAAAATGATACTTTAACCCAAACATGGCTTCTACAATTCCAAAGATCACGGAACCAAGCCCCAAAATTATGTTATGACACCCTGGGCCCAATTCCGGCCCAACCTGACCCGCATTCGCAACACAATTGAAATCAACAACTAATTCATAGAAAATACCCCAAGTCTTTGGTCTATGGTTGCCCAATAACTACAGTCACCAAGTTTGTAAATTTGAACACAATTAATTTTTATTAACAACAAAAACTGTAATTCAGTAGGCAACAAATACAACTGGTTAATCATGATCTAATTCCTAATCCCTCCACCTTAACTCACTCACCCTCTACACACACAAGACAGGCAAAAAGGGTATAATAATGAAGACAGTAAAAAGGTAAGAGTCGTTGTTTCAGATAAACATGTTCAATCTAGGCCTTCAATTGGAGGTTTATGCTTTCAGTCTGTAATAATTTTCACTGTAGATCTTCCAGGTTCAGTAACCAGCAGACAGGCAGTACTTTGAGGGGGGAGGAAAGGGCGCGAGATAGCGAGAGAGGCAGCTCACATCTGCTCATCTTAAATGTCCAGAATCCGACTGTCACTTCCTGTGTCCTCTAAAAACTATCCCACTCAGGTAGGAACCAATCACCGCCTGTTGTCAGGCACATTTCAGCCTTTGGGCAATTCACTGGCCACCAACCAGCCAATTAAACCGAATACCTCCGATCTCTGTACCAAAAGGTCGGAATTCTGCTGTTTAAAAACTAGCACAGTGTACTCTGCAACTTTTGAGAACCTCACTTCCTCTGCTCAACTTAAAAGATAGATGTCCGTTAAATTTCCTTCGATCAAAAATGATGACGACAAAAGTAAAATAAATTGGAAATAAGGGAAACAACAGGAAGGGCCCGTACAGTACAACATAGAACAGAACAAAGCCGACAGCAGCATTTTAAAATACCCAATAGCATATATAAATAGAAGACAATTGATTCAAAAGAAGCAGATACTTACCTCAACAGAAGTTCTTTGGGTAGCTTTTTATTTATGAGTGATTCATCATTGCTCGAGAAAACCTAAAATCAAAATAAAATGATCAGAAAACGAATATTTAACATTACAACTTTTCAAATCAGCTTCAAACACACTTGCAATCCATTTAACCTAAAACTGTATTGTAAATAAGTGCATTTGTGATCAATGCTCTCATTTCCACTTATCTGTACTTAAGAGAAGGCACCCTTGTGTAATGAAAGGGAATATCATTTTTACAGAGCTACTTAGCACCAGATCGTAAATGGATTACAAAGCAAGCACTTTAAACTGCTCCTTCAGGTGGGAAAATATCACGCTGTTCGACTATCAGGTTAAAACTACAATTAAATATCGATGAGGGAAAAGGTTTTATTTTTACATTTTTTATAAATTTAGATTTTTCCAATTAAGTGGCAATTTAGCCTGATCAATCCACCTCGCCTGCACATCTTTGGATTGTGGGGGCGAAACCCACGCAAACGCGGGGAGAATGTGCAAACTCCACACGGACAGTTGTTTAAGAGACATTGCAATTAGTTGTCTCATTTATGTTAAATATCCATTGACACTGATATGTAAAGAGGCTTGAGGTGGCCTCTGGCAGGTGGTGTGTTGTTAAGAGTTTTGTGCAGAGGCTGTGGAAGTGAAATAAATGGTGTTTGGTGAAAAGGAACAAGAACTTTAGACTCTTCATATCACAGCAAGTAAAACGTCTAAACAACAGCAACAGGATCGAACCTGGGACCTCGGCGCCGTGAGGCAGCAATGCTAACCACTGCGCCACCGTGCTGCCCAAAAGAAAAGATTTACATAAAGACAAATGTACTTTAGAATATGACTATCGACAAAAAATCATGAAGCAGAGCACAACATCTTAAAAGATCTTTAAAACCCAATTCTTAGACAATCCAATAAACTACCGGATTTCTCGGAGCACAGGTGGTGGTCATTTGGCTCATTCAGTCTGCATTGGCTTTCAAAGAATAATCCAATTGGTCACGCTTCCTTCTCTTTCTCCATATACCTGCATCGTATTATATATTCCCAGGCCTCATGCTAGAAGGTGTTAATCATTTCAAACCAGACACAATCCCAGAAAACAAGTAAACAAGACTAATAGCCTGCTTAACTTGTGTACTGTTAAGGCTTTACAACATAGACTACCCTAATTTAGTTTGAAAGGCTTGGCTACTTCAGATTAGGAATATTGTCATTGGATGCCCCTCGACTCCCTAGTTTAGTTTGAAAGGCTTGGCTACTTCAGATTATGAGTATTGTCGTAGGTGCCCCTCAATTCAAAAATTGTCTACTCGAGAGTAGTGGATTTCTGTTGTGGACCTTTTATGCGACAGAACATAAAATTCATGATCTACAGGTCTTTGGGCATGTGGTGCAGGATCTCCCAAGAGGTAGTGTGATTGTAAGGATCTCATGTTTAAACCCAGTTGGTTCCAGATTATCCCCTTTTATTTTGCTATTCACATTTTGATTCCTGGATCATTTATGGACTTGCGTCTTGAAGGCAACCCGTACCATTAACTCAAGCAGAAGCAGTGTCCTGTGACTTTCAGAAAGCAGTCTGCATGAAGCAGCGTTTAATTCAAACAAGCAGATTCCAGAACAATTTGACTGACAGTGATGACTCAGATTACTTCCAGTGGCAGCCATGGAGGAGTAGGTCGCACATTTGATAGCTCCTGCCTGTGACGGACGTTTGGACCATTCTCCCCCATTTTTTTTTCCAGATTTCATTGGATAAATCAGTGAAAAGTGAGACAGTGAGGAGAAATACCCCTCAAGTGTATGGAGAATTGGACCAGAAGTGGCCGTGTGAGAAGACAAAGTCCTACAAGGAAGACGCAACCAGAACTGGAAACGCGGGACAGCATGGCAGAGGCAGGGCCGCGGGGAGACGGCACAGTGGTCGACGGAGCAGCTGCCAAAGTTTTTTGAAGATTGCTTCGCCAAGCTTAAGAAGGACACGCTGGACCCGATCAAGGCTTTGATTGATCAGGTGGTGCAGAATCAAGAAACCTAGACGTGCGATCCAGGAGGTGGAGAAAAAGGTGTCCGAGCACAAGGAATACATAACCGTGCTGGAGACCAAGGTGGAGATGGTGAATGACCACCAAAAAAGAATGCAGGAGAAGCTGGAGGACCTGGAGAACAGGTCCAGGAGGCGGAATCTGAGAATCGTCGGCCTCCCTGCAGGCAGTGAGGGATCGGAGGTGAGGGCCTATGTGACGAACATGCTGGAGAAGTTGATGGGGGCTGAGGCGTTCCCTTGGCCCCTGGGAAATGGATAGAGCACACAGAGCCCTCGCAAAGAGGGTTTGAATTAGTGTTATGTGCAATCAGGGGCTATTTTGATGGCTAAAGTTAACTTTGTTGGAGCTGGTTGGAGGGGAGTTGATTTCTGGGATTGTTTTTTCTGTGGCCGTTTTCTCACTGTTTTTTTCTGATGTTTGTTTACTGGAGAATGATGCTTCGAATAGGTTTGCCCAAGTGGAGGGGAGAGAACAATTAGGAGACAGACTGTTTGGTGCCACGGGCGGGAGCTATCAAGTCAGCTTAGTCAGCGGACCCACGGAAGCACAGTGGGGGCGGCCAGGTGTTTTGCTGGAGCTTGAGATGGGGAGTTGGGTTTCTAGTGCTGTTACCGGGGCGGGGAGAGAAAGAGAAAGAGAGCTGCTTTGCTGACAGGGGAGGAACTGTTACTAGGGGATAAATGGAAGGTCGGGAATGGCGAATGCCCAAGGGGGGCTCGAGGAGGCAGAGAGCACGATGTGGAGGCTGGCCTAAAAAGGGTGATGGCTAGTCGGCCGGGGGGGGGGGGGGGGGGGGGGGGGGGGGGGGGAGGAGGAGGAGAGAGAAGACCCCAACCAGGCTGATTACATGGAACGTCAGAGTGTTGAATGGGCCAATCAAGAGGGGTCACGTGTTTGTGCATTTGAGGGGGCTGAAGGCGGACGCAATGTTACAAGAGACACACCTAAAGGTTATAGACCAGACTAGATTGAGAAAGGGGTGGGTTGGCCAAGTATTCCACTCAGGGCTGGACTCAAAAGACCGGGGTGGGGGGGGGGGGGGGGGGGCGATCTTTTTCAATAAACGAGTGGCATTCGAGGCAGGGAGAATTGTGTCAGACATGGAGGGTAGGTATATAATGGTGAGTGCGAAGCTGGAGGGGGTGCGGGTGGTACTCGTGACCGTATGTGCTCCGAATTGGGACGATGTGGAATTTAATGAGGCGGGTGTTAGGTAAGACCCCAGACTTAAGAGTCACATAACTTGATTATGGGGGAAGTTTTTAAATAGTCATTGATCGGGAATTGGACTGTTCAAAATCCAGGACAGGGAGAATGCCAGCCGCGGCTAAGGAATTGAGGGGGTTTATAGAACAGATGGGGGGGGGGGAAAGAGTAGACCCATGGAGGTTTGCAGGACGAAGGAGTTTTCTTTTTTCTCCCATGTCCACAAGGTAGACTCTCGCATTGACTTTTTTGTTCTGAGCAGGGCTCTAACACCGGGGTGATGGACACGGAGTACTCGGCAATCGCAATGTTGGATCATGCCCCACATTGGGTGGCTCTACGGGTTAGTTTGGAGAGAGGACATCGCCCACTACGGAGGCTGGATGTTGGGTTGTTCGCGGACGAAGCGATCTGTGGGCGGGTGAACAAGTCCATCCAGAACTACCTGGATTATACGGGGGTGGTCTCTGCAGCAACGATTTGGGAAGCTTTGACGGCAGTGGTCAGAGAGGAATTAATCTCGATACGGGCCCACAGAGAAAAGACGGAATGGTCGGAGATGGATAGGCTAGTTGAGGAGATACTCCAGGTGGATGGGAGATACTCGGAGGCCCCAGATGCAGGGCTGAGGGAGCGGCGTAGGTTACAGGCGGAGTTTGGGCTGTTGACCACAGGGAAAGCGGTGGAACAGCTGAGGAAGGCAAGGGGGGCGATTTAAGAGTATGGGGAAAAGGCAAGCAGAATGTTAGCGCATCAGCTCAGAAAAAGGGAAGCAGCCAGGGAGATAGGGAGAGTAAAGAGTAGAGGTGGGAATACGGTCCTGCACCCAGTGGGGGTGAATGAGGTGTTTTTAGGACTTTTACTGCAAATTATATGAGTCGGAACCCCTGGCGGGGGTGGAGGCGATGAGGCAGTTTTTGGGTCAGTTGAGATTCCAGAGGGTGGATGAGGATCTGGTGGAAGGGCGGGGAGCCCCAATTGAAATTGAGGAAATAGTTGAGGGGCTGGAAGGCATGCATTTGGGCAAGGCCCGGGGCCGGACAGCTACACGGTGGAATTCTATAAGACGTTTTCAGAGATATTGAGCCCACTGCTGGGGAGGACATTTAACAAAGCAAGAGAGAAGGGAGTCCTCCTGCCAACACTGTCGCAGGCCTCGATTTCATTGATCCTAAAACGGGAGAAGGATCTGGAGCAATACGGTCATACAGGCCAATTTCTCTACTCAATGTGGACGCCAAACTGTTGTTGGCTAAGATACTGGCCACAAGGATAGAGGATTGTGTCCCAGGGGTGATAGGGGAAGACCAGACGGGATTTGTAAAGGGCAGGCAACTCAAGGCGAATGTTTGAAGGCTGTTAAATGTTATGATGCCCTCAGGAGAGGAGGTGGAGGTGGTGGTAGCGCTGGATGCAGAGAAGGCGTTTGATCGGGTGGAGTGGGATTGCCTGTGGGAGGCGGTGAGGTTTGGGTTTGGTGAGGGCTTCGGGTTTGGTGAGGGCTTCATTGACTGGGTGCGGTTGCTCTGTCAGGCACCAGTAGCGAGTGTGCGTACGAACCGGCCGAGGTCAGGGTATTTTAAACTACACCGAGGGACGAGGCAAGGGTGCCCCCTCTCCCTGTTACTGTTTGCTCTGGCCATAGGCCATGTCGTTAAGAGCCTCTAGGAACTGGAAAGGGCTAGTTGGGGGGGGGGGGGGGGTGGATGGAGCACCGGGTCTCGCTTTACGTACATGACCTGCTGTTCTATATTTCAGATCTGTTGGCGGGGATGGAGGAAATTATGCGGATCCTCGGGGAATTTGGTAATTTTTCAGGGTATAAATTGAACATGGGGAAAAGAGAGATGTTCGCGCTCCAGGCAAGAGGGCAGAAGAGACTGGGAGAGCTGCCGTTTAGAATGGTAGGAAGGAGCTTTCGGTATCTGGGAATCCTGGTGGCCCGGGAATGGGAGGCACTGCACAAGTTAAACCTATCCCGGCTCGTAGAACAAATGAAAGAGAAATTTAAGAGATGGGATATGCTCCCGCTATCCCTGGCGGGGAGGGTACAGGCTGTGAAAATGATGGTTCTCTCCAGATTTCTGTTTGTCTTTCAGTGCCTCCCCATCTTCACCCCAAGGGCCTTTTTCAAGCAGGTGAATAAGGTTATTGCGGGCTTTGTGTGGGCGGGTAAAACCCTGCGAGTGAAGAGCGTGTTGATGGAGCACAGTCGGGGGGAGGGTGGGTTGGCGCTGCCGAACTTTTGCAATTACTTCTGGGCGGCTAATATAGCCATGATTAGGAAGTGGGTAGTGGGGTGGGGGTCGGTGTGGGAGCAGATGGAGGCGGTGTCATGTAAGGACACGAGTTTGGGGGCACTGATAGCGGCACCTCTTACGTTCTCGCCGGCCCAATACTCCACAAGTCCGGTGGTGGTGACGGCTCTGAGAATCTGGGGGCAATGGAGGAGATATAAGAGAGTGGAGGGAGCATCGGTTTGGACCCCGATTTATAATAATCATCGGTTTGTACCAGGTAGGCTGGATGGTGGGTTCTGGAGATGGCAAAGGGCAGGAATTAAGAGGATGGGGGGGGTTCTATTTATAGACGGAAGCTTCCCCAGCTTGAAAGCCTTGGAGGATAAATTTGAATTGCCAGCAGGGAATGGGTTTAGGTATTAGCAGGTGCTAGACTTCTTGAGAAAGCAGGTTCCGGCCTTCCTGTTGCTGCCGCCACGGGGGATACAGGACAGAGTAGTCTCCAGTACCTGGATGGGAGCGGGGAAGGTATCAGATATTTACCAGGAACTTTTGGATGTGGAGGAAACTCCGTTGGAGGAGCTTAAGGGCAAGTGGGAGGAACGAGCTATGAGGAGAGATAGAGGCGGGTCTGTGGGCGGATGCCCTAAGCAGGGTTAATACATCCTCATGTGCCAGGCTTAGCCTGATACAATTCAAGGTAGTCCACTGGGCACACATGACGGTGGCCTGGATGAGCAAGTTTTTTGGGGTAGAGGACAGGTGTGCGAGGTGGGCAGCCCAACAAATCATGTCCACATGTTTTGGGCATGCCCAATGCATGGAGAGTTTTGGCAGGGTTTCGCGAAGGCAATGTCCACGGTACTCAAAACACGGGTGGTGCCGAGTCCGGAGGTGCCGATCTTTAGAGTGTCGGAAGAGCCGAGAGTGCAGGGGGCGAAAGAGGCAGACGTCTTGGCCTTTGCCTCCCTGGTAGCCTGGAGACAGATCTTATTAATGTGGAGGGACTCTAAGCCCCCAAGGGTCTGTGGGGCTGGAATCGACCACGCACTAGCCCAGGGTATCATAACAGGATCCAGAGTGCAGGATTTTCTTCCTTTGCTTTCCTTCTCTACTGCTGCTCTGCCCCCTCATTAAGGCACTTGAAGACAAATAATTGGTACTAAACTTCCCCAGTCATTCATGTCAATCCTGCTGTGCTTCAAGGAGTGCTTCAGAGAGTCTGAAGTGTTTTCATTGCTTCCCTGCAATACTGGGCATGGGTGTTAAGAAAACAAAACTGGTAGAGACGACACTTTTGGCCATCTGAACAGTGTGTGGCCTATCATCACTGATTTTGCAAGAGTTTTGCCCGAATGCCCGTAGAGCTGGTTTCAAGGAGGACAACAACATTTGTTCGAAGATCCTCCATTGAACCCAAGAGGCATTGCTGATGGAATTTCTCTCATGCTCTTATGTGTTACTGATACATACATAGCCAAGTTCTAACTGAAGTACAGGAGTGCAGTAATACCAACTGCTCTGTACGCTAAGGCTTGTGGTGATTTGCACAGGTCCTTGTCAAATATTAGCTGCCATAGTTCATAGAAGACGAAGCTGGCACAACGGATCAGGTGTTGGGTCTCACCATTCCTCTCTCAAAAGGCCACCGTTGATAAGTGTTGAATATATTCCAGAGCCCTTTCTTCAACATATATGGAATAAATTGAAGAGGTCGTGAGGGGCTTGAAAATCTGGGAAAAGTGGGTAAAAACAATGCAGTCCTCCATCACTGTACATCATGGGCAGTTTAGGTTTGGCACGGAGGTGACTGAAGTTAAGAGTTTTCCAGTTAGGCGGCATCTATTTCCAACACCATAAAGCAGTTGATCTTTGATGAGGTGAATAGCCACCGTCAGGTAATTGTAAAACCGTATGTGGGCTTTCATACAGGCTTGCTGGACATCGATCCAGATTTTGAATTCAGATCTCACACTCAAGACAGTTGCAGTCAGATCATCATTAAGCAGTTGCAGTTTTTTTTGGACATTCAAATCGCTGGAACACAATCCAGAGACTGTCATGATTTACGAAGTCAGATCATGAATATACTTGGAAGCTCACATTCTTGTACGCCAACTCACTGCCAATGAGGAATGGAGCAAAAGAGCAAGGTACTAGAAAGGGGATAAGTAGCTATAAGTAGTGAGGTAAAGTTAGGAGTAGATACTAATACAGGTGATTAGAGGATTAGGGTAGCGGACTTTTAAACATCTCTAGCTTAGGCTGGAGAAAATGGGTAGCAGTCTAATTGCCTGTAACTGGGATTTCGCAAAGCATGAAAAAGGGGGATGGGCAGCCATTAGGACCGGTTCTTTGTGCAGAGGATGCTGGGTGAAAGGGGCCCAGGGTCAGCTTATATGGCCAGGTCAAGGAATGTGTGAGAAAGACCTATGAGAATCTTGCATTTGCCATCTTGCCTTATTTGGTCACGTGTGAAACTTGATTCAATGTTCATGTGTACAAGATATTATGTGCTTTGCTCTCACTCACTTCCTCTGGGGATCTCAGGAACAGTGTTGGTCCTGGGTTAACAGAGTGAGTCTACCTTGCAAGCTATTTGAAATAAATTAAAGAAATGTTTATAGATCAGACTCAGCCTTTGACTGAGACCAGACGGAGGGCAGGAAGAACTCAATATCATCACCAACCCCCACAGCAGCCCCATCCCCCCCCACCCCGCCCACTTCCCACGTCACTCAACCAGACAAACCATTGGGTTGTATCTATGTAATTTCACTACATATTGGTTTAAAATTTAATGAGAAAGATTAAGATACTTCATAATACGTAACGCTACAGCACTGGTCAGAGGTCCCATGAGCTGATAAATGTGGCAAAAAATAGAGCATTCAGAGAAACTATTGTAGCCATTCTGACATGTGATATCTATCTTACTGCAGAACCAAAAACCCGCATCATCTGAAAGTCACATGGCAGCTATGCTAGAAATCAGAAAGAAAAATTGAACTGCTAGAAACACATAGCAGGTGGAGGGAAGACAGTCATCACAAAATGTTATTGATACTACATCAACCAGAGTGTCTCAGAATGTTCTGCTTTTAAAGTCAAAGCTACCAATTAAGAAAAACAAAGAGGACGGAAACAAAATAAAGATGTATTATTTGTATAGAATTTATTTGATTGGAAAGGAACAATGGGTCAATAGAGTACAGAGGCAGTCAGAGGAGATAGTGGCGTAGTGGTATTGTCACAGGACCAATAATCCAGAGACTCAGGGTAATGCTCTGGGGACCTGGGTTTGAATACTGCCAGAGTAGTTGGTGGAATTTGAATTCAATACAAATCTGGAATTAAAAGTCTAATGCAAAAACCCATCTGGTTCACGAATGTCCTTTAGGAAAGGAAATCTGCCATCCTCACCTGGTCTGGTCCACATGTGACTCCAGATCCACAGCAATGTGGTTGGCTCCAAGTGCCCTCAGCGATGGGCAATAAATGCTGGCACAGCCAGCGATACCCACATCCCATGAACAAGTAATAAAAAAAGAAAAAAGATCTTACTTCAAGAGAGCGCAGATTACATGATTTGAACAAAGTCCTGATATCTTATTTGGGCATCAATTAATTCATTATGCCAAAATAAATCCATGAATCCAATTAAATATTTAGTACAACTTGGATTTTTTTAAAAACCAAGATAAAGGAAGGCTGGCCATTTGGCCCATCAAGTAAGCTCTGTCACGCAATGAGATCAAGGCTCATCGGATTGTGGCCTCAACGCCACTTTCGTGCCTTCCCCACAATACCCCTCAACCAGCTTGTAGATCAAAAATCTGTTCAACTCAGCCCTCAATGTATTCAATGACACATCCACCACACAAATAACCCTCAGAAGAAATTTCTCACCACAATGTTAAAAGGGAGACCACTTATTTTTGAACTGTACTCTTGTTCTAGATCCCCCACGAGGAAACATCCTCTTAGCACTGACCCTGTCAAACTCCCTCACAATCTTATATGTTGCAATAAGATCACCTCTCATTCCTCTAAATGACAATGGGTATAGGCCCAACCTGCTCAATCATTCCTCATAAGGCAATTCCTTCCCCCCGGGAATCTCTAAACTAAAACTGTACACACTACTCCAAGTGCAGTCTCACCCATGCCCTGTACAGCTGTAACAAGGCTTTCCTACTCATATATTCCATTCCCCCTTGCAATAAAGGCCAAAAATTTGTCTTAATTACTTTGGTGTACTTGCATCGGGGTTCCGTCCCTCTGATCACCACTGGGATTTCATTTCCATTTAAAATTGACTTAGAATGCTCACTGTTCTCTCTCCATTAATTACTATGGATGCCTTTCATCTTGGAATTCATGTAGCAGGCAGGAAGTTTTTAAAAACGTTTTGGATCTATGGGTTAGAATGTTTATTGTTTCCACGTGTTGTTTACCTTTACAACAATCCAATTTACTATTAAAACTGGGAGGGATGTGAAGTGGTTTGGGAAATGCCAGAGTGGGAGTGATTGGCCGGAATTATAAAGACCTAGGCTATGGCCTGTATAAGTGAATTTTGGCCAGACGATAAACTAAAGTATCCATAACTGTTAACCGCTACCAATAAAACCACTCTCTCTCTTCCCCCCCCCCCCCCCCCCCCCCCCCCACAAAAAAAATTATCTTCCATACATTAGTGAACAGGCTTCGGGGATTCAGGTGGTGAACTACTGGTCACAGAATTCACAATCTCTGACCTTTGGAGCTATGCATTTATTTATATGGCTGTTCCAGTTCAGTTTCTGGTCAATGGTAATCCAGAGTTTGTTGATAGTATAGTGTGGGATTTAACAATGGTACTGTCATTGAAACATCATGGAGAGATGGTTAGATTTTTCTTCTTGAAGATGGTCATTGCCTGGCACTTGTATAACATGAATGTTATTTGCCACTTATCAGACCAATCTCAAATATCATTCAGGTTTTGCTGCATATGCACACGTATTGCTCGAGTACCCGAGGAGTCATGAATGGTGCTGAACAATCATTAGCGGACATTCCCACTTCTGACCTCCTGATGAAGGGAAGGTTATTGATGAAGCCGTTGAAGACGGTTGGACCTAGCACATGACCTTAATGAACTCTTGCAGTGATGTCCCGGGGTAGAGATGATTGGCCTGCAATAACCAAACATTTTCCTTTGTGCTCGGTACTACTCCAACCAATGAATCCAGTTTTACTAGGGCTCCTTGGTGCCACACCTACTCATTCATTTGAGGGGCAGTCTCACCACTGGGGTTTAGCTCTTTTGTTGATGTTTGGACCAAGGATGAAATTAGGTCAGGAAATGAATGTTGATCCATGGATGTTTTATGGACATGTATCTTTAAGTCAAGCAGCAGAGATCATGAGGAATTCAAGAAGTTGCAACACAGTATACGGTGATGCTAGCTTTGGACAGAAAACCTCTAAAACTGTGGCACCCGAGAGATGGGGGTGGGACTCGATTCGACTGATTGGCTGGTGGCCAATGAATTGACCAAAAGGCCGGATTCTGCCATAAGAGATCATAAGACCATAAGACATAGGAACAGAATTAGGCCACTCGGCCCATCGAGTCTGCTCTGCCATTCAATCATGGCTGATATTTTTCTCATCCCCATTCTCCTGCCATCTCCCCATAACCCCTGATCCCCTCATCCAAGTACCTATCTATCTCGGTCTTAAAGGCACTAGTGATTTGGCCTCCACATGCTCAGTGACAGGTGGTGATTGAATCCTGTCTGAGTTGGATAATTTACAGAGACCCAAGGAAATCAGAGTTGAGTCCTGGACACACACAGCCAAGGAACTGCTCTTTCTTTCTCTCTCCCCTTCGTGTTTTCTCCAGAAATGCTGCGAGCTGCTGTATTTCGGAAACTGCAGACCTGAACGAATCCACAGTGAAAACCATTACAGACTGGAAAGCAGGAATCTCAACCTGAAAGCCTGGTTTAAAGGACAGTGTGCTAAAGACAACAATCTGAAATAAAGACTTGTTTCCCTTTTACTTATTAGTGTACACCCCTAATATGCATATATGTGTAGAATCCCAATATTCGTCATATGCAGATAGAGGGCTTGGGGGGGGGGGGGGGGGGGGGGGGGAGTTAACGTGGGGGATTAATAGTTAACCAGTTGTATTTGCTGCATAGTTAATTATTATAGTTCTTGTTATAAATAAAAAGGTAATTTAAGTTTGAATTTACAAACCTGGTGACTGGAATTATCAGGCAGCCCAAAGGCCAAAGACTACAGATATTTTTCTAAGAATTATTGGTTAATTTAACTGTGTTGCGACTCTGGGTCAAGGGGTATGGAACTGACTGCGCCTAGCCCAGGGGGTCATAACATGAGCCATTTCTTAATATCACGTGGAGTGAATGGAGTTGGTTGAAGACATCGGTGATACTGTGAAACTTAGAATTAGGCCCAGATAGGTCATCCACTCGGCACTTATGGCTTAAAATGGTTGCAAATGCTCACGTCCTTTGCTCCCCTTTCATTTCAGGATGGGGATATTTGTGGAATCTCCTCCTTCTGCTCACTGTTTAATTGTGCCGCCATTCATGACGTGGCAGGGCTGCAGAGCTTAGATCTGATCCTTGTGTGATCGCTAAACTCTATCACATGCTACTTCCGTTTGACATGATTGTAGTTCTGTGTTGTAGCTACGCGAGGTTGACACATCATTTTTAGGTACTCTTGGTACTGCTCCTGGCAAGCCTTCCTGCACTCTCGAACCAGTGTTTACAAGACCATAAGACGTTGATACAGAAGTAGGCCACTTGGCCCATCACGTCTACTAGGCCATTCAATGAGATCATGACTGGTCCGATATATATGATAATCCTCAACTCCACTTTCCCACCTTATCCCCATAATCCTGGATTCCCTTACTGATTAAAATCTATCTCAGCCTTGAACATATTTAATGCCCCAGCCTCTACAGCCCTCTGCAATAAAGAATTCCACAGATTCACTACCCGCAAAGAAATTATTCCTCATCTGTCATAAATAGACGACCTCTTACTCGGAGATTATGCTCTCTTGTTCTCGACTCTGACAAGAGGAAACAATCTCTTAGCATCTACCCTGTCAAGCCCCTCCGAGAATGCTCGTGTCTCAATCTTCTAAACTCCAATGAGTATAGGCCCAACCTACTTAACCTCTCCTCAAAAAAATCCCTCCATACCAGGGATCAACATGGTGAACCTTCACTGGACCGTCTCCAATGCCAGCATATCTTTCCTTAGATAAGGGGACCAAAACTGTTCAGTTTTCCAGTTGTGGGGTAACTAGAGCCTTGCATAGTTTTAGCAAGACTCCCCCCCCCCCCCCCTGCTGACGTTCACTCTCCTGCGAAGAAGTCGATGAATGGTTGCCACCTTCTGGCGAACTCCAATACAGATCCGCTCAAGGTGAACTTGATTTTTTCCATACCCAGAAAACTCAACATGTCCAAAAGCCATAGTTCGGTCTTAGAGGGTTTTGAGTCCGTCCATGCCAGCAGTATTTGTCGCCGGGCTATCAGGGAAGCAAAGCCAGAACATCAGCCTCTTTCTCCTCCTGGACTCCCGGGTCTTCCGAAACCCCGAAAATTGCCACCTCTGGACTCATCACCACCCTGGTTTTCAGTACCCGGGACATGACACCTGCAAATCCCTCCCAGTACCCCCCAAGCTTAGGGCATGCCCAAAACATGTGAACGTGGTTCGCTGGTCCTCCCGCGCATCTAGCACACTTGTCCTCCACCCCAAAGAATTTGCTTATCCGAGCCACCGTCATGTGAGCCCGGTGAACGACCTTAAACTGAATCAGGCTGGGCCTGGCACATGTTGCGGTTGAGTTTACCCTACTCAGGCTTCCGCCCATACCCCATCCTCCATCTCCCCGCCGAGCTCCTCCTCCCATTTGAGTTTCAGTTCCTCCGTCTGGGACTCTTCCCCCTTCATGAGCACCTTGTAAATATCCGAGCCTCTACCCTCTCCTCCTCCTCCCCTAGAGACTATTGTCCTGGATCCCTATTGGCGGGAGGGGTGGGAAGGATGGGACCTGTCTGCGTACAAAGTCCCGCACCTGTAAGTACCTAAAGTCATTTCCCCATACCAGCCCAAATTTCTCCTCCAAATCCCTCAAGCTCGCAAAACTCCCCTCCAGGAACATATCGCCCACCTTCCCCACCCCCGCCCGCCACCATGTTCGAAACCCTCCATCCATGTTCCCGGGGGCGAATCGATGGTTATTACATATTGGAGCCCAGACCGACGCACCCACCTCCCCTACATGGTTCCTCCACTGGCCCCATATCCACAGGGCCGTCCCCAATATCGGGCTGGTGGAGTACCTGGCCGGCGAAAGCGGTAGGGGAGCTGTGACCAGGGCTGCCTAACTGGTGCCCCTGCATGAAGCCACCTCCACCCGCTCCCAGATAGACCCGGTACCCATCATCCATTTCCTTATCATGGCTATGTTAGCCGCCCAGTCATAGTTGATCAGATTCGGCAATGTCAGTCTCCCCTTGCTGCGGTTCCTTTCAAGCATCACCTTCCTCACCCGCGGGGAATTTCCCGCCCAGACAAAACTCAATGATTTTGCCGGTCCTTTTGAAGAAGGATGAAGATCGGGAAGCACTGAAAGATGAACAGGAATCTTGGGAGGATTGTCATCTTTACCATCTGCACCCTCCTCGCAAGTGATAGCGGAAGTGCATCCCATCTCAGAAACTCCCTCTTCATTTGTTCCTTTGTTCCACCACTCTAGTCAATTTTAACTTATGTAACCTGCCCCAGTCTCGTGCTACCTGTATCCCCAAGTACCGGAAACTTCCCCAACCAGCCTAAATGGCAGCTCCTTCAGCCTATTCACCTGGCCCCTTGCCTGCACTACAAACATCTCACACTTGGCCATATTTAATTAGTATCCTGAGAACCGACCCAACTTTCTCAATGTTTCCAGTATACTTTCCATCCCGACACGTAGAGGAGCTGGTCATCCGCATAGAGAGAGACACTGTGCTCCACCCCCCACCTAGTCATTCCCTTCCACCCCTTTGCAGCTCTCAGCGCAATTGGCAACGGTTCTATGCCCAGCATGAACAGCAACGGGGAGAGTAGGCATCTCTGTCTGGTCCCGCGATGTAGTCTGAAATAGTCTGACGTTATCCTGTTCGTCCTTACGCTAGCTTTTGGGGCCTGGTACAACAGTCTGACCCAATTAACCAGTCCCTCCCCGAACCCAAACCGCCCGAGCACCTCCCACAAATAGTCCCACTCCACCCGGTCAAAGGCCTTCTCAGTGTCCATTGCCACCACTACCTCCACCTCCTTGCCTGTTGGGGGCATCATAATCACATTAAGCAATCTTCTCAAGTTGGCTGTCAGCTGGCTGCCTTCAACAAACCCGGTTTGGTCGTCAACAATCACCTCCGGTACACAGCCCTCAATTCTAATCGCCAGGAGCTTGGCATCCACATTAATCAGGGATATTGGCCTGTATGACCCGCAGGATTCCGGGTCCTTGTCCTGCTTTAATATCAGCGAGATGGTGGCCTGCGACATCGTCGGAGACAGAGTCCCTCTGTCCCTCGCCTCATTAAAAACCCTAGTCAGGACCGGTCCCACTATCTCCGAGAACTTTTTGTAAAACTCTACTGGGTATCCAACCGGTCCCGGGGCTTTCCCCGACTGTATGGCCTTTAGGCCCCCCAGTACCTCCTCCGCTCTAATCGGGGCCCCCAGCCCGTCCACTAGTCCCCCGCCTACTTTTGCGAAGGTTAGTCCGTCCAGGAATCGTTTAATCTCCTCCGGCGGTTCTGAAGTATAAAGCTTACTATAAAAGTTCCGCAATATCTTCTTTAGTCCGGACGGATCCTCCACTCTGCTCCCCTTCCAGTCCACCACTCTACTTATTTCCCTGGCCGCCTCCCTCTTCCCGAGTTGCTGCGCTAGCAATCTGCTGGCCTTCTCCCCATGCTCATACACCACTCCTCTTGCCTTCCTAAGTTGTTCCACGGCCCTACTCGTGGATAGCACCCCCAGTTCCGCCTGCAGTCTCCGTCTTTCCCTGAGTAGGTCCTCCCCCGGGGACTCCGCATGCTCCTCGTCTATCCGGTGAATCTCCTTAACCAATCTATCCATTTCTGCTCTGTCCGCCCTATCCCTGTGAGCCCGAATTGAGATCAGCTCCCCCCTCACTACTGCCTTCAGCGCTTCCTACAGGGTCACTGCTGACACCTCCCCGGTATCATTCCCCTGCAAGTAATTTTGCATACACTTCCGCAGTCTTTCACATATCCCCTCCTCCGACAACAATCCTACATCTAATCTCCATTGCGGGCGTTGGTAATTCGCCCCACCGACCTGCAGGTCCACCCAATGTGGGGCATGGTCAGAAATAGTGATTGCCGAGTATTCCGTATTCTTTACCTCCCCTACACAGTCCCTGCTTCATATAAAGAAATCAATCCTAGAGTATACTTTATGAACATGCGAGTAGAACGAGTAGCCCCTTCCTGTCGGCTGTCTGGCTCTCCATGGGTCCACTGCCCCCCATTTGCTCCATGAACCCTTTCAGCTCCCTTGCCATTGCTGGGAGCCTACCCGTTCTGGGACATGACCGGTCTAGCCCCGGGTCGAGGACCATATTAAAGTCTCCCCCATCATCAACTTGCGCGAGTCCAGGTCTGGGATCTTCCCCAGCACTCTTTTAATAAAGTCAGCGTCGTCCCAGTTCGGAGCATACATGTTCACCAGCACCACTCCAGCTTGCCCCTTGCCATAAGGAATTTGCCCCCGCCGTCTGCGATTACACCCTCCGCCTCAAATTGAACCCGCTTATTGCTCATAATTGCTACCCCCCTGGACTTCCGTCCAAGCCTGAGTGGAAGACCTGGCTGATCAAGCCCTTCCTTAGCCTAGTATGGTCAGACACTTTCAAATGTGTCTCCTGCAACATAATTACGTCCGCCTTTAGAGCCCACAAGTGCGCGAACACACGTGCCCTTCTGACTTGCCCATTTAGTCCTCTGACATTCCAGGTGTTAGCCTGGTTGGGGGGCACACTGCCCAGGGGCCCCACCCCCACCCCACCCCCAGTCAACCACAGCCTTTCTTGTGCCCGCCCCCGGCACATGCACCACGCCGCTCTTGGCCACCTCCACCCCCGACCTTCTCTCCATTACCTACTTCAGACCCCTCCCACATCAGCATAATAACTTGCCCCCCCCCCCTCCAATCAACATCTCCCGATTGCCCCACCCCACCCCTGCCATCTACTGGCTGTATTCATACCCCCAACTGACTCCCTTGACTAGCCAATCTGCTAGCCCAGTGACTCATCCCTCCGGCGCCCACTTGTCTCACTCCCATTGTTTCCCCGACCTCATCTCCGCACTCATGAACACACCATCCCCCACTCCGACCCACTGGAGCAGTCTCACTAAAATGGGAAAGATCAAACAAGATGGAAACATCCAACAGCACCATGAGGCTGCTCCAGGTACAATACAGTTCCAGCTGTGTACACAGATAAGTGTTAACCCACGTCCCTTTCTGAGCATTAATAAAATAGCAACACAGTACCCATATATCACCCATCTGAAACAAACATAAAAACTAGAGACATAAAAAAGCCTCTACCAACATCTTTAATCCCCATTGTTTACCGGCCACCTTTATGTTACAATGAAGGCTCCAGCACACCCAGAGAACATGACGAAAGGTACAAACAACAGCAGAAAAAAGAGAAAAGAAAAAAAAAGCAGACGAGGGAGGAATCCCCTCCTCCCGCAGGCAAAAGCCGCCCAAAAATACAACACATGGCACCTTTAAAAGCAGTAAACAGTCGACTGTCAGTCCAGGCACAATAGGCATCCCCCCAAACGATAACTCTGGGACCCCAGCTTGCGTCCGTGGGTCCTTTTTTCAGGACCAGCCCCTGATCTCTCGCAAAGTCCATCGCTTCTTCGGGATCGGAGAAGTAGTGGTGTTGGCCCTGATATGTGACCCAAAGACGAGCCGGGAAGAGCAGACCAAACTTTGTGCTTTTTAAATAGCACCTCCTTAACTGGTTTAAAGGCTGTTCGATGCCTGGCCACCTCCTGGCTTAGGTCCTGATAAACGCGTAGAACACGTGCTGCTCTTAGCGGTCTTTGCCCACTGCAACACCCGCTCCTTTTCCACAAACCTGTGGAACCTGATCACCATCGGACGGACGGACGGACGGGGGGGGGGGGGGGGGCGGACGCATCTGCCTCGCCTGTACTCTGTGTGCCCCCTCCAGCTCCGGCGGTCACGGAAAGGCATCAGCCCCCATCAGCTCAGCCACAAACGCTGTGGCATCTGCTCCCTCAGCCCCCTCCGGGAGGCCGATGATCCTCAGATTTTGTATTTTCCAGCTCCTCTACTCTGTCCAGCAGTCTTCTCGGTCTCTCCTTAAACCCATTGACTTCTAGCGCAGCAATTGTCTGTGCGTCCGCCTGCTCCTCCACCGCCTCCCCCAGCTCCTTAACTTTTTCATCCTGGGCATCCAATCTCTGGTTCAATTGATCCAGTACCTTCTGAAGTGGGTCCAAGTTATCCCGCTTCAACGATTCAAAGCTGCTTTTTAAATCACCTGCAGCAGGTTTTCCAGGGCTTGCTGGATTGCCGGTTCCGAGGTCCGTAGATCTGCCATCTTTGCTCCCGGGTCAGCTTCCCCTGCACCTTGTCTTTGTCCTTTCCTCTCCCGTTTTCACTGCTTTCTGCTCTCCCGCGGTGCGATGCAGCTCTGCCCGTTCCTCAGCACCTCCGTGGCCGTCTTTCCAGCGCTCCGCAGTCCCGCAAAACCGGGGAACCAGGTCCTCAAATCCCGCCGGAGAGCCACCGAATGTGCGGCACACTCACTCATCGCCGCCACCGGAAGTCAGTTGAACCCACTCATTCTTGCCTGTGTCACATGTACCCTGCTTACCAGCATGAATTGCATCAGGCTCATCCTTGCGCACGAGGTCACATTTACCCTTCATAGTGCCCCACTCCATATTCCCCAGTTCATTTCCCCTACCAACTCTCCTTAATCTTCACCACCACTCATCTCCCTGTTCTCCCAGCACCCTCCCCTTTCACATCCAGAAGCAACAGTCGTTCCAGCAGGGTGTACCTCGCAACCTGGGGAACACTTTCCAAACCTTCCACGCAAAGTCCCTTGCCTGCATGTACCTAAACTCACTTCCTCTCAGGAGCTCTACCCTCTCCTGCAATTCTACGATACTGGCAAACCCTCCTTCCAAATACAAATCCCTCACCTTGACCAGCCCCACTTTTCTCCATTTCCTATACATGCCACGTCTTGAGATCCTCCCTCGCCTCCTCCGCCAATTTTGTTCAGTTCCATTTGTGTAGCATCGGTGCCACATATGACATGCCACAAACTTCAGCCAAACCCAAACCTTCCCAGGATCTCAAACAGGTACCGCCACTCCACCAGGTCGAATGGCTTTTCCGCGTCCATGGACACCACTACCTCCGGCACCTGGGCTCTCGACAGGGTCATGATCACTCCTTACATTGCGAGAAAGCGGTCTACAATTTACGAAGCCTGTTTGGTCCTCCACTACCACCCCCTGCACACAATCTTCCACCCTTCCCGCCACCAACATAGCCAGCACTTTCATGTCTGTATTTAAGAACAATATGGGCCTATACGACCCACATTCCAATGGGTCCTTCCGGTTGTTTGGTATTGTGATCGTTGCCTGCGTCATTGTCTCCAGCAGCTCCTCCTTCAGCTCCTCCTTCTCTCTAACGCCTCATCAAACGCCCCCAAAAAATTAGTGGCAGGTCCGTCACAAACTCCTTATAAAATTCAGCCGGGTAGCCATCAGGCCCCGGGGCCGACCCCGACTTCATACCCCTTATACTGTCCAATATCTCCCTCAGCTCCAGGGGCTCCTCTAGCACCTTCCTCTTCTCTTCCTCCAACTGTGGGAGCTCTAGTTCATCTAAGAACTGTCCCATGTCCCCCTTTTCACCCCCCAGGCCCGCCCTGTACAGCTCCTTGTAATAATCCCCAAATGCCTAATTTATCTTCCCCGGCTCCGACATCACATATCCTGCCCCAGACCTTAGTGCTTCCCAAAACGTGGCCACCAACAGCCCGCACTTTGCCAGAAAACCCTCTATCTGCCAACAACCCCAAATTGAGCCTCCACCCCAGCCTCTGTTCCCACCCCGATCTAAGCCGAATCTCCAGCCAATGGGGCGCATGGTCCAAGGTTACTAACCCCGCGTACTCTGCCCCCTCCACCCCGAACAACACCTCCCAGCTCACCACAAAAAAGTCAATTCTGGAATACACCCTGTACGCATGCGAAAAAAAGAAATGCCACCTTCCCCCTGGGTTCTTTAAGTGCCACTGGTCCACCATACCCATCTTTTCCATAAACCCACCCAGCTCCTTTGCCATATGTATCCTTCCCATTGACCTGGGGCTCAATCCATCCACCCTCGGCTCTAGGACACAATTAAAATTTCCTCTCATGATCAACTGGCGGGTGGCCACGTCCGGAATTGCCTGCAACCCCCTCATAAAACCTACATCATCCCAATTCAGTGCATACATATTAACCAACACCACCGGCGTCCCTTCCAATACACCACTCACAATCACATAACTCCCACTCCGGTCCCTCCCTTCCTTGCACTCACAAACCCCGTTTTCTTACTCATCAAAATTGCCATTGCCACCCCCACGACTTTAAATTACACCCAGAGTGGAAAACCTGACCCACCCACCCCTTCCCTGCCTAACCTGGTCCTTCACGTGGAGGGTGCGTCTCTGGCAGAAAGACCACCTCCGCTTGCGAGCTCCTAAGGTATGCAAAGACGAGAGATCTTTTGACGGTCCATTGAGCCCCCGCACGTTCCAAGTCATCAGCCTAACACTGTCATTCCACTCTACCGTCTGCCACCTTCCTTTTGGCTCTATCCCTGGTAATTTCACCCCGTACCTGGCCAATCCAAGATGGCCCCTTTCTCCGCCCCGGCCATGTTTCCTCTCCAACCTCGCCTCGTCACATCGCGCTCCCTTCCGCCGCCTCCGCTCCCTTCCGCCGCCGCCTCCCCCCCCCCCCGACCTTCCCCTTCCCGCCCTACAGCCACCTCTCTCGGCCTTCTCCTCCACCTCACTTCCTTCCCTAGCATTACCTGCCAGCGTGGCAACTCCTACCCAAAGGCTGCTCTGACTGACCCCCCCACCCTTCTGTTCTGTGAAGGCTCCCCGCTGACCTCCCCCACCCAAACAAAGACTCATCTCGAACCACAGGTCACCTTCCCCAAGAACAAAAATAAAAAACACAGCCCTAGGCAGCAGACAACAGTCCCCTTATAAAAACTTTTCATCTTTGCTACCATTTGTCACTACAACAGTAAGAAGATTTTTAAAAACCTTCACCACAGAGGAAAAGAAACTCCTCCCTCCCTCCAACGCCCAATCTATCCGTATTTCCAATTACTTCAAAGTGTCAGCACCTCAAGTCTCCCAAAATGGTTCAGTCCAGTTCTCCCCCAGTTTATGCTCCTTGATGAAGTCATTGGTCGCTTCTGGGGTCTCAAAATAATATTCCCGGCCTCCATACGTCACCCAAAGCTTCACCAGGGTAAGCACCCCAAACCGGATCTGCTGCCAATATAGCATCGCCTTGGCTCTATTGAAGTCCACGCGCGGTTTTGCCAGCTCAGCTCCAATGTCCTGGTATATTCAGACCTTGTGCCCCTCCCATTCGCAGTTGCACTTCTCCCTGGCCCACTTCTCCACGAGCTTGTGGCGCCTCATGATCACAGCCCACGGTGGCTCCCCCGTTCTAGGCTTCTGCCTCAGAGACCCGTGTGCTCTATCCACCTCAGGGGCCTTATCTAGCACCCCCTCCGCCAGCGGCCCCGCCAGCATCCTCGAAATGTATGTTGTGACACTCGCACCTTCCACTCCTTCAGGCAGGCCCATCATCCACTGATTCTGCCTTCTCCTGCTCTACCTTTGCTCTCAACATCTTGCAAAAATCTCCTAAGAGCCCCACCTCAGCCTCCAATGCCACCACCCGATCGTTGTGGTCTGACATCACCCTCTCAAACTCTCGGATCTGCGACCACTGTGCCCCCAAGCATTGCTCCACAATCTCGATCAAGCCCTTCAGGGGTGCCCACAGCCCCTTCAATGGCCTTGGAGTGATCCTCCTGCATCTCCTTCCTCTGCTGGCGGAACTCTTCCTTGATGAAGGCCATCAACTGTTCCATCTGGGGCTTTGCTACTTGCACTGACTCTTCCCCCTCTGCCATCCTTCCACTGGCTGCTGCGCCACAGGTTTCTTCCAACTCCTTGGCCCGGTCTGGTAACCAGCAGACATACCACTCGCAGGCGGGGTGCGGCGGGGGGGGGGGGGGGGACTTCTCCTCCGACCTTTAGTTACACTTGCCCGTCGATGTTGTACCCAATTTTGGGTAAAAAGAGCTCTTTGCTACACCTTTAGGAGGGAGCTGCCATGTGTGACCACTCACAGCACAACCGCCACCGGAAGTCACGTGTAGTCACTTTCCATGTGGCATCTTATCTAAAGTCTTCAGGAAAACATTTATTGACCCCCTATCCACCCTGCTGGTTACTCTTAATAAATTTGTCAAACATTAACACTCTTTACAAAGCCATTCTGACTCTGTCCAATTGCATTAAGATGTTTGAATGTCCTGCTACTCCCTCCTTAATGGATTCTAGCATTTTCCCAATGACACATGTCAAACTAACTGGCTGATAGTATCTTGCTTTTGGTCTCCTTCCTAACTTGAACAAAGGGAAGCATAGTGGTTAGCACTGCTGCCTCACCAGGGGTGGGGGAATGGTCCTAGGTAGAGTGCTCTTCAGAGGGTGCAGACTCAATGGGCCAAATAGTCTCCTGCACTGTAAGGATTCTGTGGATTCTATGCTCCATTTTACAATCTGCTGGGTCCTTCCCAGAATCTAGGGAATTTTAGAAGATTAAAACCAAGGGATCCACCAACTCTACAGTCATTTCTTTGAAACCCAAGGTTTAAGACATGGCAGGAGATCCCAGACTCGTGTCCTGCTCCTCGTGTGCGATGTGGGAGCTTAAGGACACGTCCACTGACTCTGGCTTCTTCACGTGCAAGAGGCATGTCCAGCTGCAGCTCCTGTTAGATCGCTTTATGGCCCTGGAGCTGCGGGTGGACTCACTTTGGAGCATCCGCGATGCTGAGGACGTCGTGGATAGCATGTTTGCCAAGTTGGTCACACCGCAGGTGAACATTACTGAGGGAGATAGAAAATGGGTGACCAAAAGACAGAGCAAGAGTAGGAAGGCAGTGCAGTTGCCCCTGCGGTCACCTCCCTGAAAAACAGATATACCATTTTGGATGCTGTTGAGGGAGATGGCTCACCAGGGTAAGGCAGCAGCAGCCAGGTTTATGGCGCCGTGGCTGGCTCTGCTGCGCAGGAGGGCAGGAAGAAGAATGGCAGGGCTATAGTGACAAGGGACTCAATCGTAAGGGGAATAG
The DNA here is from genome assembly GCF_047496885.1 of Scyliorhinus torazame. Classification (NCBI taxonomy): domain Eukaryota; kingdom Metazoa; phylum Chordata; class Chondrichthyes; order Carcharhiniformes; family Scyliorhinidae; genus Scyliorhinus; species Scyliorhinus torazame. The sequence continues at coordinate 53,121,879 of NC_092717.1, read as the reverse complement.
ACAGGCGGTTCTGCGGACGCAATCGAGATTCCAGGATGGTATGTTGCCTCACTGGTGCAAAGGTCAAGGGTGTCTCGGAGCGGCTGCAGGACATTCTTGGGGGGGGGGGGGGGGGGGGGGGGGGGTGAACAGCCAGCTGTCGTGGTGCATATAGGCACCAACGATATTGGTAAAAAAGGGGATGAGGTCCTACAAGCTGAATTCAGGGAGTTAGGAGTTAAACTAAAAAGTAGAACCTCAAAAAGGTAGCAATCTCAGGATTGCTATCAGTGCCACGAGCTAGTCGGAGTAGGAATGTCAGGATAGATAGGATGAATGCGTGGCTCGCGGGATGGTGCAAGAGGGAGGGATTCAAATTCCTGGGGCATTGGAACCGGTTCTGGGAGAGGTGGGACCAGTACAAACCGGACGGTCTACACCTGGGCAAGACTGGAACCAATGTCCGAGGGGGTTGTTTGCGGATGTTGTTGGAGAGGGTTTAAACTAATGCGGCAGGGGGATGGGATCCAATGCAGGAAGTCAGAGGGAAGTAAAACGGGAACAGAAACAAAAGGCAGTAAGGGGGAACGTGAAAAGCAGAGAAGCCATAGGCAAAAAGGGTACAGTGACTGAGGAGAGCTCATGAATAGGCCTAGTAATACGAAAAGGAATAAAACGGGAAGTCAAAATATAAATGGAAAGCGACGCAGCAGGTTGTTACATGAAGATATGGGTTCAACGATAAGGAAAATTAGGAGAAAAGTTAAAAGGAGAATTAACTTAGGAGAGGTTACTGATAGGTGGTGTTAAGATTCAAAACGGAGGTATAAAAGGCAACATAAGGGTACTTTACCTGAATGCTTGCAGTATTGGGAATAAGGTAAATGAGTTGATGGTTGAATCCATTTGGGTGGAAATCAGGATTAGTAAGGCAAAAACGTCACTGATAGGAGTAGTCTATAGGCCACCAAATAGTAACATTACGGTGGGGCGGGCAATAAACAAAGAAATAACGGACGCATGTAGAAATGGTACAGCAGTTATCATGGGGGATTTTAATCTACATGTCGATTGATTTAACCAGGTCGGTCAAGGCAGCCTTGAGGAGCAGTTTATAGAATGTATCCGTGATAGTTTCCTAGAACAGTATGTAATGGAACCTACGAGGGAACAAGCGGTCCTAGATCTGGTCCTGTGTAAAGAGACAGGATTGATTCAGGATCTCATAGTTAGGGATCCACTTGGAAGGAGCGATCACAATATGGTGGAATTTAAAATACAAATGGAGGGTGAGAAGGTAAAATCAAGCACTAGTGTTTTGTGCTTAAACAAAGGAGATTACAATGGGATGAGAGAAGAGCTGGCTAAGGTGGACTGGGAATAAAGACTTTATGGTGAAACAGTTGAGGAACAGTGGAGAACCTTCGAAGCGATTTTTCACAGTGCTCAGCAAACGTTTATACCAACAAAAAGGAAGGATGGTAGAAAGAGGGAAAATCGACCTTGGATATCTTTTTTTAAAAAATTTTTTAAATTAGAGTAGCCAATTATTTTTCTTTTCCAATTAAGGGGCAATTTAGTGTGGCCAATCCACCTAACCAGCACATCTTTGGATTGTGGGAGTGAAACCCATGCAGACATGGGGAGAATGTGCAAACTCCACACGGACAGTGACCCAGGGCCGGGATTCGAACCCGGGTCCTCAGGTTCACAGTCCCAGTGCTAACCACTGCACCACATGCCTCCCCAACCGTGCATATCTAAGGAAATAAGGGAGACTATTAAATTGAAGGAAAAAACATACAAAGTGGCAAAGATTAGTGGGAGACAAGAGGATTGGGAAATCTTTAGGGGGCAATAGAAAGCTACTTAAAAAGCTACAAAAGAAGAGTAAGAAATCGGAGAGTAAACTTGCTCAAAATATAAAAACAGACAGTAAAAGTTTCTACAAATATAGAAAACAAAAACGAGTGGCCAGGGTAAATATTGGTCCTTTAGAGGATGAGAAGAGAGATTCAATAATGGGAGATGAGGAAATGGCTGAGGAACTGAACAAATTTTTTGGGGACGGTCTTCACAGTGGAAGACACAAATAACATGCCAGTGACTGATGGAAATGAGGCTATGACAGGTGAGGACCTTGAGACAATTGTTATCACCAAGGAGGTAGTATGGGCAAGCTAATGGGACTAAAGGTAGACAAGTCTCCTGGTCCTGATGGAATGCATCCCAGAGTACTAAAAGAGATGGCGAGGGAAATTGCAAATGCACTAGTGATAATTTACCAAAATTCACTAGACTCTGGGGTGGTCCCGGCGGATTGGAAAATAGCAAATGTGACACCAGTTTAAAAAAGGAGGCAGGCAGAAAGCAGGTAATTCTAGGCCAGTTAGCTTACTTCGGTAGTAGGGAAGATGCTGGAATCTATCATCAAGGAAGAAATAGCAAGGCATCTGGATGGAAATTGTACCATTGGACAGGCACAGCATGGGTCATAAAGGGCAGGTCGTGCCTAACTAATTTAGTGGCATTTTTTGAGGACATTACCAGTGTGGTAAACAACAGGGAGCCAATGGATGTGGTATATCTGGATTTCCAGAAAGCTTTTGACAAGGTGCCACACAAAAGGTTGCTGCACAAGATAAAGATGCATGGCATTAAGGGGAAAGTAGTAGCATGGATAGAGGATTGGTTAATTAATAGAAAGCAAAGAGTGGGGATTAATGGGTGTTTCTCTGGTTGGCAATCAGTAGCTAGTGGTGTCCCTCAGGGATCAATGTTGGGCCCACAACTGTTCACAATTTACATAGATGATTTGGAGTTGAGGACCAAGGGCAATGTGTCCAAGTTTGCAGACGACACTAAGATAAGTGGTAAAGCAAAAAGTGCAGAGGATACTGGAAGTCTGCAAGAGGGATTTGGATAGGCTAAGTGAATGGAGTAGGGTCTGGCAGATGGAGTACAATGTTGACAAATGTGAGGTTATCCATTTTGGTAGGAATAACAGCAAAAGGGATTATTATTTAAATGATAAAATATTAAAACATGCTGCTGTGCAGAGAGACCTGGGTGTGCTAGTGCATGAGTCGCAAAAAGTTGGTTTACAGGTGCAACAGGTGATTAAGAAGGCAAATGGAATTTTGTCCTTCATTGCTAGAGGGATGGAGTTTAAGACTAGGGAGGTTATGCTGCAATTGTAGAAGGTGTTAGTGAGGCCACACCTGGGGTAGTGTGTTCAGTTTTGGTCTCCTTACTTGAGAAAGGACGTACTGGCACTGGAGGGTGTGCAAAGGCGATTCACTAGGTTAATCCCAGACCTGAGAGGGTTGGATTACGAGGAGAGGTTGAGTAGACTGGGACTGCACTCGTTGGAATTTAGAAGGATGAGGGGGGATCTTATAGAAACATAAAATTATGAAGGGAATAGATAGGATAGATGCGGGCAGGTTGTTTCCACTGGCGGGTGAAAGCAGAACTAGGGGGCATAGCCTCAAAATAAGGGGAAATAGATTTAGGACTGAGTTTAGGAGGAACTTCCTCACCCAAAGGGTTGTGAATCTATGGAATTCCTTGCCCAGTGAAGGAGTAGAGGCGCCTTCATTAAATGTTTTTAAGATAAAGATAGATAGTTTTTTGAAGAATAAAGGGATTAAGGGTTATGGTGTTCGGGCTGGAAAGTGGAGCCGAGTCCACAAAAGATCAGCCATGATCTCATTGAATGGTGGAGCAGGCTCGAGGGGCCAGATGGCCTACTCCTGCTCCAAGTTCTTATATTCTTATGTGTCTCGAAAGGTTGGGTTACAGGTGATTAAGGCGGTGAATGGAGATTTGTCCTTCGTTGATAGAGGGATGGAGTTTTACTAGGGAGGTTATGCTGCAACTGTATGTAAAACAAGATGTTTGTGAGGCCACACCTGGAGTAGTGTTCAGTTTTGGTCTCTTTACCTGAGAAAGGACGTACTGGTGCTGGAGGGTGTGCAGAGGAGATTCATTAGGTTAATCCCAGAGGGGGTTGGATTACAAGGAGAGATTGAGTAGATTTGGACTGTACTCGGAATTTAGAGGGGTGCGGGGGGATCTTATAGAAACATATAAAATTATGAAGGGAATAGATAGGATAGATGCGGGCAGGTTGTTTCCACTGGCAGGTAAAAGCAGAACTAGGGGGCATAGCCTCAAAATAAGGGGAAGTAGATTTAGGACTGAGCTTCGGCAGAACTTCTTCACCCACAGGGTTGTGAATCTATGGAATTCCTTGCCCAGTGAAGGAGTTGAGGCTCCTTCATTAAATGTTTTTAAGATAAAGATAGATAGATTTTTGAAGAACAAAGGAATAAAGGGTTATGGTGTTCAGGCGGGAAAGTGGAGCTGAGTCCACAAAAGATAAGCCATGATCTCATTGAATGGCGGAGCAGGCTCGAAGGGCCAGATGGCCTGCTCCTAGTTGAAAATCGCTTATTGTCACAAGTGGGCTTTAAATGAAGTTACTGTGAAAAGCCACATTCCAGCGGCTGTTCGGGGAGGCTGGTACGGGAATTGAACCCACGCTGCTGGCCTGGTTCTGCTTTATAAGCCAGCTGTTTCACCCATTGTGCTAAACCAGCCCTCTTATGTTCTTATATCTGTATAACTGCCTTTATGACACTAGTTTAAGACCCAGGTTCCTCAGCCTCAAATATCCTGTTGGCTCCACAAAATATTGTTCTAAGAAACTGTCCTGAATGCACTCTCCAAGCTCATCCTCAAGGTTACCTTTGCCAAAATGTTTTGTCAATTCATGAAGATTAAAGTCATCCACAGTACCTTTCTTACAAGTCCCCATTATTTCTTGATTTATATTCAGTCCTACATGGCAGCCTATAAACTAACTCCCACAAGTGGCCCTTTTTCCTGTTATTTCTTATCGCCATCCAAATGGGTTCTATAATCATGATCTTCCAAGCCAAGATCATTTTTCCATACTTTGTTAAGAGCTAACCAACCTCCTATTCCTTCCTATCTTTCTGAAATGTCAAATACCCCTGACTACTCACGTCACAGAATTGGTCAAGTTCCAGTAATGGCTATAAATTGTACTCATTTATTTCTCTTTGTGCTATAATTCATCCATCTTACACAGAAAATAGGAGGCCGAATCCCACCTCTTTCTCCCCCTCCCCCCCCGCCCCCCCAAAAAAAAGTGCTATATCTAACTGCCTCTTGAAAACATTTTAATGCTACATGCATTCAGATAAAGAGCCTCTTTATTTTCTTCCTTATGATCCTATTTGCTGCGACACATGCTGGTTTGCCCTGGCCCTTCCTTTTACACTCTGGCTATTATCCATAATGCTACTCTGCATTATTGCCTTGCCCTTTCTCGTTAACTCTCAAAGTCTTTTTTCATGTGAACCCTCCCACTATCTAGTTTAAAGCCATCTCTACAATCTAATTACTGGGTTAGCCAGGATACTGTTCCCAGTGCAGTGCAAGTGAAGCTCACTGAAACCAAACAGTTCCCTCTTTCTTCAGTTGTGGTTCCAGTATCCTCAATATTTGAGCCAATATTTACCCACATGTGAATTTTGTGGCCTAGGATGTAATCCTGAGATTATCATCTTTGTGGCTCTACTTTTTAAATTTAGCCCTTAGCTGCTCATAATTCCCATAGGTAGAACTAAGAAAGAGGTTTGGCTATGTCATTGGTACCCACGTAGACCACAAGAACCGGGTCCTTCCCGTCCCAAGTTCCTTTCCAGCTCCGAGAACATAATCCTTAACTGCTACCAGTCAGGCAACACAGCCTTTGCTCTTTCCCCCTTTTATACTGTCCTCCCTGCTATTATATTCCTTTACACTCACCCCATTTGAATAATACCTTTACTATGGCGTTATGCACAAGTTGCTCATTCTTCCTGCAGCTCCTGCTCTTGTCGACAGAGGGTGCAATTACCTTGAACCTGTTGGACAAGTGCAAGGTCTGATGCTCCTCCAGTGCTATGTTCTGAATCGCCATACCTGCCTCACTTATAGCCACCCTCCCTGTCCTCAGATCAAATCTGAAGCACCTAACCCAAGGGGCAATGACTGCATCCTGGAACAAAGTGCTCAGGTAACTTTCTCCCTCCTGGATATATCAGTGTCTAAAGCTCAGACAACAGCTCATCAATTCTATACCAATATTCCTCAAGCTGCAGACATTTATTGCAGATGTAGTTGCACTGGATCACAGTGGTATCCACCAGCTTCCTTATGCTCCTGCTGCAATATATTATCTGCAATTTCTGGGTTTTGTATTTTGAAATATCACTCCACGATTACGTGTAGCTATTTGAAGTGGTTTAACTAGATAAGCTATACCTTTCAAGTCCAAGATTAAACTATTGCCCCAGTTTAGAGAAAGAAAAACATAAAACTCACCAACCAATCACCTACCTGCTTACCTAATTATTGCCTCAAGGCCTCAATTGTCAAGCCTCACTGTCTTCGGGGACCACTGCTCATCTTCTAAATGACCAGAACATAATCTCTTCCCTCACTGTGCCAAATTACCAAGTGAAGTAATCGGATGACGCTGTTCTAACTAGAGCTAGTCTCCATGCTATTTATGCCACTTTGTTAAATGATGTTCGATCAGGAGTATTGTCAGTTATTCAAAACCTATCTGGAACCACTGAATATAGTAATTAGCCAGACATTCATGATTTCTCATTCAAGGACCACAATCGATTAAGTAGCCCCAAACCATTTGTATCACTGGGTTCCAAGTGCAATTCCCAGGATGAGATGAAATAGCTGATCCCAGCCAAGGTTGCAGCTTGAGGCAATAAAATTGCCCTAGACTCAACTAGGACAGCAGCAAAAATAAGTAAAAAATTTACCACACGTTGCAAGACAAACATTGCTCTCAAAAGCACCTTTGCACATATCAGAAAATCTAATCCAGCCCAGGTACCAAACCCTCCAGCAATATAACCAAAGAGAAAATGCTGGAAAATCTCAGCAGGTCTGGCAGCTTCTGTAGTGAGAGAAAAGGACTAATGCTGAGTCCAGATGACCCTTTGTCAAAGCTAGAAGACAGAGAAAGTGGGAAATATTTATACTGTGGAGTGAGAATTACCTCCGGTACTATTGCCTGCCAAAACTTTGCAGTTGGTCTCGTGCACAAATGATTCATTTAGCAGGTGTACCAGAGCATTAATGTTAAGCTTGGCACAGGTCTCACCAAAATAAAAGTAGTTTCAGGGAAGTGGAGATTTGTCCTTCTAAAAGTCACACTAGGGGATTGACGAACATTCTGATGCCGTAAATAAGGATAAATCAAACTGGACTACAATTTTGAATTAGGTCAGAAGTGGCCATTGCACCTTCAAATGAGTGAGAAGAAGTGATTTATCGAAGAATTGGAATATTGTATCAGGAAATTGTGCAAAGATGTGTGGGGATCCTCCTTCACAAGGAGGACTTGAATTTATACAAGTATGTCCTCAACAGAGCAAAACATCCCATTCAGTGTTATCCTATTCCAAGCTACATACAAACATATTAGAGCAAATTACCAAAAGCTTGGTCAAACAGGTACAAGCTACAACACACAATCATAGAATTTACAGTGCAGAAGGACGACACTCGGCCCATCTAGTCTGCACCAGCCCTTACAAAGTGCACCCTACTCTACCCTATCCCCGTAACCCAATAACCCCCACTTCACATTTTTTTGGACACTGAAGGGCAATTTAGCATGGCCAATCCACCTAACCCGCACATCTTTGGACTGTAGGAGGAAACCAGAGCACCCGGAGGAAACCCACACAGACACGGGGAGAACGTGCAGACTCCACTCAGTGACCCAGCCGGGAATCGAACCTGGGACCCTGGAACTGTGACGCAACTGTGCTAGCCACTATGCAACCCTCAGATAAAATGAAGAGGCTCTTTATCTGAATGACAACATGACAACAATCATGGCGAACAGCAGAAACTACATGCAACAGAGCTAAGCAATCCCACAATTTTAGATCAAATCTAAAATCTGTTGTCCTACCACATCCAGTCATGAATGGTGGTGAACAATTAAACAATTAGTTGGAGAAGGAGACCCAACAGATATCTCCAACCTCAAAGATAGGGGAGTCCAGCACATCAATGCAAAATACAAGGCAGAAGCATTTGCAACTATCTTCAGCCAGAAGAGCAGAGTAGATGCCAGCCTTTAGCCAGTTCAATTGACTCCAATGAACGAACTGGATAGCAAAGCTTAGGGACCTGACAACATCTGGTTGTAGCACTGAAGGTTTGTGATCCATAACTAGCTGCAGCCCTAGGCAACTACTAGCTGCAGCCCGAGGCAACTACATTACTAGCACTTACCCGGCAATGTAGAAAATTGTCCTGATACTTGCTGTCTGTAAAAAAGACAAATCCAATCCAGCCAATTACCAATTCATCAGTCTGGTCTTGATGAAAGTGATGCAAGGTGTCACTGAGTGCTATCAAGTTGTACTGAGGAATAACATGCTCACTTTGGTTTCATGTTTTACGTTTCATTTGGGATTTTCTTTGTTTCAGGCAGTATTCCTTTAAGGGGCTGGTTTAGCACAGGGCCAAATAGCTGGCTTTTAAAGCCGACCATGGCAGGTCAGCAGCGCGGGTTCAATTCCCATATCAGCCTCCCCGATCGGGTGATGGAATATGGCGACTATGGGCTTTTCACTAACTTCATTTGAAGCCTACTTGTGACAATAAACAATTTTCATTTCATTTCTTTGTGCAGTCATTAGCAAACATTCCCACTTTTGTCCTTATGATGGAAGGGAGGTCATTGATGAAGTAGCTGAAGATGGCTGGGCCTGGGATACTATGCTGAGGAACTCCTGCAGTGATGTCTTGGAGTTGAGATGATTGACCTCCAACTACCATAACCATCTTCCTTTGTGCCAGGTATGACTTCAACCAGCGGAGAGTCCCCCCCCCTCCCGATTTCCATAGACTCCTTGATGCAATACTCTGTCAAATAGAATTTACAGTGCAGCAGGAGGCCATTCGGCCAATCAAGTCAGCACCGGTCCTTACAAAGAGCACCCTACTCAAGCCATACGGATCTACCCTATCTGCGTAATCCAGTAACCCCTGCTTAACCTTTTTGGACACTTAAGGGCAATTTAGCATGGCCAATCCACCTAACCCGCACTTCTTTGGACCATGGGAGGAAACCCACGCAGACAAGGGGAGAACGTGCAGACTCCGCACAGACAGTGACCCAGCCGGGAATCAAATCTGGGACCCTGGAGCTGTGAAGCAACTGTGCTAACCACTATGCTACCGTGCTACCCAAATGCTGCCTTGATGTCAAGGGCAGTCACTCTCACCTCACCTCTGGCATTTAGCTCTTTTGTCCATGTTTGAACCAGGGCTGTAATAAGGGCAGGGGCTGAGTGATCCTGGCGGAACCCAAACTGAGCGTCCATGAGCAGGTTATTGCAGAGTAAGTACCGCTTTGGAGCACCTGTTGATGACTTCTTTCATCAATTTGCTGATGGAGAGTAGACTTATAGGGCTGTAATTGGCTGGGTTGGATTTGTCCTGTTTCTTGTGTACTGGAAACACCTGGACAATTTCCCACATTGTGATGTTGTAGGAACAGCTTGGCTAGGGGTGCGGCAAGTTGTGGAGCACACGTCTTCAGTACTATTGCCAAGATATTGTAAGGGCCCATAGCCTTTGCAGTATCAGTGCCTTCAACCGTTTCTTGATATCATATGGAGTGAATCGTATAGGCTGAAGACTGACATCTGTGATGCTGGGGACCTCCGGAGGAGACCGAGACGGATCATCTACTCGCCATTTCTGGCTGAAGATCGTTGTGAATGTCTCAGCCTCGTCTTTTACACATGCATGCTGGGCTCCTCCATCATTGAAGATGGGGATATTTGTAGAGGTTCCTCCTCCAGTGAGTTGTTTAATTGTCCACCACCATACACGGCTGGATGTGGCAAGACTACAGATCTTAGATCTGATGAGTTTGTTGTGGAATCATTTAGCTCTATTACTTGCTGCTTATACTGTTTGGCACACAAGTAGTTCTGTGTTGTAGCTTCACCAGGTCGACACCTCATTTTTTGCCAGATTGCTGAGGATGAGGTCAAATATTTTTTTCCCTCTGGTTGGGTCCCTGACCACCTGCTGCAGTCCCAGACTAGCAGCTACGTCCTTTAGGATCTGGCCAGCTCGGTCTGTGGTGCTACTACCGAGCCACTCTTGGTGATGGACATTGAAGTCCCCCACCCAGAGCATGTTCTGCATCCTTGCCACCCTCAGTGCTTCCTCCAAGTGGCATTCAATATAGAGGAGTACCGATTCATCAGCCGATGGTGGCCAGTACATGGTTATCAGCAGGAGGTTTCCTTGCCCATGTTTAACCATGAGACTTCATAGGGACCAGAATCGATGTGGAGGGTTCCCAGGGCAACTCCCATCCAACTGTATACCACTATGCTTCCAGCTCTACTGGGTCTGTCCTGCTGGTGAGACGGGATATACACAGGAATGGTGATAGTGGTGTCCAGGATATTGTCTGTAAGACATGATTCTTTGAATATGACTATGTCAGGCTGTTGCTAACTAGTCTGTGAGTCAGCTCTCCCAACTTTGGCACAAGCTCCCAGATGTTAGCAAGGAGGATTTTGCAGGGTCAACAGGGCTGTCGTTTCCAGTGCCTGGTTCGATGCCGGGTGGTCCGTCCAGTTTCATTCCTTTTCATAGAAGATCATTCGGCCCATCGAGTCTGCACCGGCCCTTGGAAAGAGCACCCCACCCAAGCCCACACCTCCATCCTATCCCCGTAACCCAGTAATCCCATCCCACCCCACCTTTTTGGACACAAAGGGAAATTTAGCATGGCCAAGCCACCTAACCTGCTCATCTTTGGACTGAGAGGAAACTGGAGGAAACCCACGCAGACACGGGGAGAACGTGCAGACTCCACACAGACAGTGACCCTAGTCGGGAATCGCACCTGGGACCTTGGAGCTGTGAAGCAACTATGCTAATCACTGTTAGGGCTACCGTACTGCCCTGGTGTTTTCGTAGTGGTGGAATACAAATAAGTGGCTTGCTAGGCCATTTCAGAGTCAACCACATTGCTGTGGGTCTGAAGTCACTTGTAGGCCAGACCAGGTAAGGATGGCAGATTTCCTTCCTTGAAGGACATTAGTGAACCAGATAGGTTTTTACAACAATCTACAATGGTTTCATGGTCATCTTAGACTTTTAATTCCAGGTATTTGGTTGAGTATAAATTCCATCGCTTGCCATGGTGGATTCAAACCTGGATCGGGTCTCTGGATTACTACTCCAGCGCCAATACCACTGTCACCACAGGCGCAAATGCAATTTGAAGATTATGATGTAGTAGCTATTAAGGAGACATGGTTGCAGGATGGTCAGGACTGGGAACTAAATATACCTGGATATAAAGTTTACAGGAGGAACAGGGAAGATGGCAGAGGGGGTGAAATAGCCATCGCCTCAATGGTGAAGGAGGATATAGGGAAAGCATCCAGTGGAGACGATATGGGTGAAATTGAGGAACGAAAAAGGATCTGAAACTGTAATGATGTTGTGTATCAACCCCCTGGTAGCAGTTCTGAGGTGTTAGATTGCATAAACGCATTAAGAAAGCGTGCAGCAACAGCAGAGTAGTATTAATAGAGGACTTTAACTTATACACAGATTTGGAGAGCGGACAAATACCTGTCAGAATGTGTCCCTGGCAACACTAAAGTCAATGGGAATCAAGGGAAAGGTCTCCACTGGTTGGAGTCATATCTATAATAATAATGTTTATTAGTGTCACAAGTAGGCTTACATTAACACTGCAATTAAGTTACTGTGAAAATCCCCTAGACACCACACTCCGGCGCCTGTTCGGGTACACCAAGGGAGAATTCACTGTGTCCAATTCACCTAACAAGTATGTCTTTCAGAACTTGTGGGAGGAAATCGGAGCACCCAGAGAAAACCCATGCAGATACGGGGAGAACATGCAGACTCAGACAGTGACCCAGGTCGGGAATCGAACCCGGGTCCCTGGCGCTGTGAAGCAACAGTGCTAACCATTATGCTACCATGCCACCAATATCTAGCACCAAGGAAGATGGTTGTGGCTGTTGGAGATCAACCATAGCTTCAGAACATCACTGCAGGAGTTCCTCAGGGTAATGCCCATGTCCAACTATCTTCAGCAATGACCTGTTTAGCACAGGGCTAAATCGCTGGCTTTGAAAGCAGACCAAGGCAGGCCAGCAGCACGGTTCAATTCCCGTAGCAGCCTCCCCGAACAGGCGCCGGAATGTTGCGACTAGGGGCTTTTCACAGTAACTTCACATGAAGCCTACTTGTGACAATAAGCGATTTTCATTTCATTTCTCCACCATTAGGTCACAAGTGGGGATACTCACTACTGATGATTACACAAGTGTTTTTTACCATACCGGACTATTCAGGTACTGAAGCAGCCCATGTTCAAATACAACGCGAGACCCGGGCAAAATTCAGGCTTGGGCTGATAAGTGTAAGTTATATTTGCACCACACAAGTGCCAGGCAATGGCCATCTCCAACAAGAGATAATTTAAATATCTCCCCTTGATATTCAATGGCATTACCATTCCTGAAGCCCCAATATCAACATCCAGGGAGTTACAATTAACCAGAACCTGAAAAGGACCAGCCCTATAAATACTGTAGCTACAAGAGCAGGTAAGAGGCTGGGAACACAGTGGCAAATAACTCCCCTCCGGGCTTCCCAAAATCTGTTAGTATTGTTACGATAGGGAGATGTTAGGAAATTGGATTGAAGTAGTAGTGGGCAATTTGGGGGTTAACTGACAGTGGGTAAAACTGCTCTCACTGATTCACACACACACCTAGCCGGAGTTACATTGTCCCATTCAGGCTTAAACACATTAATGGTAATAAACAGCATTCCTCTATTCAGCCAGAGTGTTTTACTCAAGATCCATTGTCCTCCGGACACTCTGGTCTGACTAGCCATTAGCCTATTGCGGAGTCTGATTGACCTCTTTTGTCCACATATTGGATGTTAATTGCATAGTCATAGCATGGCCCTGTTCTTTTGTGTAAAGGGACTGGACAATTAAAAAGCCCAGATAGCGATGATGAGTTCAAGTCTGGATATGCCTGGACAGAACCATCTTTGAGGGGCTGGGCAGAACTTGGAGAGTTAAAGAATTCTGTTTGAAAAGGTGGAGGCAGAAGGATTTGGAAAGCCACCGGTGGAGAGGTCATGAAAAACAGCCACAGAGGCAGGCTTTCGGAAAGAGGTCTGAGGGAGTAACACACTAACAGCAGGAATATGTCTATAAAAGCAACTTTAATTTTTGCCTGCCTGCATAAGTGGAGTTGAGAGCTGTATATTCATTCTACATGCTGTTTAATGGGAAATCATTTGTTATGGTTAAGAGATACATGCAAGCGGTTCTTGTTTTTTCTTTTGTTTTAATAAAGCTTTGTTTATAAAAATAACCACGCCCTATTTCTTATGTAATCTCTCCTGGAGCAAATCAATCTTTCTGCACAGTCTTAAAAATTAAAATATTGCCGGTTTGGTCCAGTATCTTAGCCACTGTTGGGATCTGACTGTCAGAAATGTGATTCAACACTTTCCACTCTCCTGGCTGAGTTCTGTTTCAGCACTATAGCTCAGAATTATCCAGGAGAAAGCAGCCCAACTGATTGGTACTCTATCCACAGCAGCGCGGGTGCAAGGAGGGGCAGCAAACAATTTCTCCTTTATGCGGTCTCACTTCCTCCAATCCAATTAGATAGGTGTTTGGATTCATGACCCTTAGCTATGCCCGTCTTTTTGTGGACTATGGGGGGCATTCCTTATTCCAGGTCTAGTCAGGCCTCCTTATCCAACACATATTGCCCATACATTGACAACTGTATTGACATCCTGCTCATGCCCAGGATTAGAAAAAGTCAATAAATTGGAATGTTTTAGAATCATAGATCCCTACAATGCAGAAGGAGGCCATTCAGGCCATTGATTCTGCACCAACCCTTCGAAAGAGCATACTACCTAGGCCCGATTCCTTATACTATTCTTCCAAACCCACCCTAAGGGGCAATTTAGCATGGTCAATCCATCTAACGTGCACATCTTTGGACTGTGGGAGGAAACCGGAGCACCCAGAGGAAACCCACGCAGACATGGGGAGAATGTGCAAACTTCACATACAGTCGCCAGAGGTCGGAATCGAACCCGGGCACCTGGCGCTGAGACAGCAGTGCTAACCACTTTTATATATTTTTAAAAAACTATTGCAAAATATTGGCTGCGTAAAAGCAGCAGTTTGATTGAATTTATAGAACAATTACTTTTGATATGTTGATAAGACTAGCAACATTGCAACAGATGTTCACCCAAGACAAGCTGGTAACAATGAGGAATAGAACATAAAAAGTTTAAATAAGGTGTTGGTGTTAGAGGTTCAAAGGAGGAGACAAGGGGTGAACTTTGCAATTATATTCTAAAATTTAGGCTTATGAAATGAAGGGAATTAACCTTTGACTTCTGAAGAAGTTAGTTCTGATAAGGGAAGATCAAAAGGGAAAGACTGTACATCAGAAGCATTCAACCGATGCAAGGGCATCTGCTTGAGACCTTAGCAAACAGCAGGAATGGCTGTTTTAATTTCTAGCTAACTGTGTCTGTGAAGAAAACCCTCCTTGAAAAGCCAGTGGTTTTGTTCTACCTCAGAAGCAGCCACAAGAGATATAACTGTCCAGCATGGTAACTGTTATTGAACTTTGTTCAGTTTTTTAAAAAAACCTATAAAGATGTTGTGGATGTTTGGGAAGAAATTGCATTGCAGTGAAATAAAGGAGTTTTGAACTGGGTAACTTTAGTGATATGGTGCACAGTCATTGCTTTAGCCAAGTGTACTGCTAGTTGACTTTATTCTGGTTTATTGTATTTTTAATAAACATTTATTTAAAATCACCACAAAACATCTGGGACATCATTCTCTGGATTTCAAATCTTTCCTCACATTACATTCATAGAATCAGGAGGTCGGAGGTCATTCAGCCCATTGAATCTGCACCAACCCTCTGAAAGAGTACCCTACCTCAGCGCACACCCCACCCTACCCCCAAAACCCCATCTAACCGGCACATCCTTGGACACTAAGGGGCAATTTTTTAGCACAGCCAATCCACTTAACCTGCACATCTTGGGAATGTGGGAGGAAACCGGAACACCCAGGGACCACCCAAACAGATACGAGGAGAATGTGCAGACTCCACACAGTCACCCAAGGCTGGAATTGAACCCGGGTCGCCGGCACGGAGAGGCAGCAGTGCTAACCACTGTGCCACTCCATATTAAATTGCAAAATACAGTTAAGGGCATTTGCTTCAAGTTTTCCTTCTGGGATTTGGAATAACCTGGTGTTTACCATGAGCCGTGTTACACAAACTTGCCTTTTTCAACTTTTATTTCCATTTGTGGGAATAGGCTGTCAAATAATATTCATAAGCCCACCAATTCCCACAGATACCTCAATTACCCTTCTTCACACCCTGCCCCCTACAAGGACACATTCCACTCTCCCAGTTTGTCCGTCTCATATGTTCTGATGTAGCGCTCCTGATAAGTCTTTTTCCTCAACTGGAGATTCTCTCCCCCCCCCCCCCCCCCCCCCCACTGCGGTCAACAGGGCCCTCAGCTGAGTCAGCCCCATTTCCTGCACTTGTGTCCTCACCCCTTCCCACCCTGAACCATGATAAGGATCCCCATGTACTTGCTTCACACCCCAGCAGCCTCCATATTCAAAGGATTATCCTCCACCATTCCGCTACCACTAACGCAATGCCACCACAAAACTCCCCTCCCAGAAGGAACTGTTACTTCCACGACACCCTGGTCCACTCCTCTATCACCTCCAACATTTCATTAGCTTCCCATGCCCCCCCCCCCCTTTAAGGACTCAAACACTCGTTCCAGGTAAAGCAGCGACTTACTTTTGCTTCTTTCCATTCGCTGCTCACAATGTGGTCATCTCTACACTGGGGCCAGCAAATGCAGACCGAGTGACCACTTTGCAGAACACCTCAACTCAGTCCACAAGCATGACCCCAACCTCTCAGTTGCTTGCCATTTTATATTGTAGCCACGTAAAATGGCTGCGTTCCGATTAATCTGACCAAAACCCAGTTTAAAATGGCTAACCCGAAAGACTGCTGGGAAGAGCAGCGAAGAAGACACAAGCAGGCAGCTGCAGACAGCATTTCATATTCGGCTCTGGGAAGTTAGCCCAGATCGATACTCAGGGCTATCAACAGCCCATCAACCCAGGTATTTGCAGTTGCATTCAGGACTGTTTGCAGCCCATCTATTCAGACATCCAGTTAAATCGGCTATCCCCGGGAGCAATTGCAACATATTAGCAATTGAATACCGGGCCAGACCTGTCGCCGCCTGCAGTGGCCGAAACAAAGACAGGTGAGCTACCACCCCCCGATCGAGGAATCGCCTCACCATTGGACACATTGGATTCTGTCCCCAATCTCTGGGGTCAATCACTTGGGACTCAGGGTCAAGGGCCGCCCCGGGAGGCGGGAAGCCCCTGGGCCCTATAAAAGTGAGGGTCCAAGTTCAGATCGCTCTCTCTCTCCTCTTCGCCTGCTCGAGATCTTTGCAAGAACAGCAACCGGCAACAGTAAGTTTGAATCCAGCGATCGCTATCCGGTAGAGACACCTAGCCACCGACCTGTAGCAGCCTTTTGAATCCCGCGGGCCAGATCTGATTGGACAAGCCATTCGTTTCCCTGACCTGGTGGGCTCTTCCTAAAGTTAAGTATTGGCCAGTAGTGATAGGTTTATTATATAAATAGTAGTATTAGTGTATCAATATTGCTTGTTGTATATAATAAATGACCGTTGTTTTAATCCTTACTAAGCGGTGTGCTATATTATTAATCATAACCTGACCTTGAACCACGTGGCGGTATCATAAAGATACCTGGCGACTCATGAGCAAAGGTGACGTAATTAGAGCAAATAGACTAAGGTTAAAAAGAACAATATCACCGCCTTGCTCACACTGCCATGTTCCAGTGAGGCTTAATGCAAGCTTGAAGAATGGCAAAGAAGGAATTGATTAAGAAGGGAAAAATAGAGTACAAGAGTAAGCTTGCAGGGAACATCAAAACTTACTGTAAAAGTTTCTATAGGTACATGAAGAGAAAAAAGATTGGTGAAGACAAACGAAGGTCCCTCGCATTCAGAAACAGGGGAATGTAGAGTGGGGGACAAAAAAAATAGCAGAGCAACTAAACACATACATTGGTTCGGTCTTCACAAATGACCACACAATTCACCGATACTTGAAATGTCAGGGAGGAACTGAAGGAGGTCATTATTAATAGAGAAATGGTGTTGGGGAAATTGATGGGACTGTAGGCTTATAAATCCCCAAGGCCCGATAATCTACATCCCAGGGTACTGAAGGATGTGGCTCTAGAAATAGTGGGTGCAATGGTGGTCATCATCCAGGACTCTGGTATAGTTCTTGCAGAATGAAGGGTAGCTAATGTAACTCCACTATTTAAAAAAGGGAGGTAGAGAGAAAATTGAATTATAGAGCAGTAAGCCTGACGTCAGCAGAGAGGAAAATTCTAGAATCCATTATTAAAAGTTTTATCACAGAGCACTTTGAAAATAGTGGCAGGATTGCAGAGTCGGTATGGATTTATGAAGAGGAAATCATGCTCGACAAAAGCAAATGGAATGTTGGCCTTCACAGCGAGAGAATTCAAGTACAGGAGCAGGAGTTTCTTGCTGCAATTATAGAAGGTATTGGAGAGGCCACACCTGGAATAGTGTGTGCAGTTTTGGTCTCCTTATCTATTACTCTAGAGGAAGTGCAGCAAAGGTTTACCAGACTGATTCCTGGGATGGCAGGACTGATGTACGAGGAACGATTGAATCGGTTAGGAGGGATCTCAGAAATCTATAAAATTCTAACAGGACTAGACAGGGTAGATGCAGGAAGGATGTCCAGGTGGTGGGTGTGTCCAAAACCACAGTCTGAGGATACAACCATTTAGGACAGAGAAAAGGAGAAATTTCTTCACCCAGAGTGTGGTCCGCCTGTAGAATTTATCACCACGGGAAGCAGTTTAGGCCAAAATGCCACCGGTGGCATAGTGGTATTGTCACTTGACTAGCAATCCAGAGACCTAGAGTACTCTGGGATCCCGCCACTGCAGATGGTGAAATTTGAATGGAATAAAAAATCTGCAACTAGACATTTAGTGATGACCATGAGCCATTGTCGATCATGAAAACCATGTGGTTCACTAATGTCCTTCAGGCCTATATGTGACTCCAGACCCACAGCAATGTGGTTGACTCTTAATTGCCCCTCAAGTGATGGGCAATAAATGCTAGCACAGCCTGCGAAGCCCACATCCCATGAACGAATAAATAAAAAATGTTTTCACGAAGCATGCACTTAGGGTGACGGGGATCAAAAGGATATAGGGGGAAAAGCAGGATTAGGCTATTGAGTTTGGATCATCAGCCATGATCATAATGAATGGTGAAGCAGGCTTCAAGGGCCAAATGGCCTCCTCCTGCTCCTATTTCCTATGCTTATAACAGCACCTTGGGCTGGATTCTCCGATCCGGCGGCTGTGTCCACAGGATATTAAAATATTAAAACATGCTGCTGTGCAGAGAGACCTGGGTGTGCTAGTGCATGAGTTGCAAAAAGTTGGTTTGCAGGTGCAACAGGTGATTAAGAAGGCAAATGGAATTTTGTCCTTCATTGCTAGAGGGATGGAGTTTAAGACTAGGGAGGTTATGCTGCAATTGTATAAGGTGTTAGTGAGGCCACACCTGGGGTAGTGTGTTCAGTTTTGGTCTCCTTACTCGAGAAAGGACATACTGGCACTGGAGGGTGTGCAAAGGAGATTCACTAGGTTAATCCCAGACCTGAAAGGGTTGGATTACGAGGAGAGGTTGAGTAGACTGGGACTGCACTCGTTGGAATTTAGAAGGATGAGGGGGGATCTTATAGAAACATATAAAATTATGAAGGGAATAGATAGGATAGATGCGGGCAGGTTGTTTCCACTGGCGGGTGAAAGCAGAACTAGGGGGCATAGCCTCAAAATAAGGGGAAATAGATTTAGGACTGAGTTTAGGAGGAACTTCTTCACCCAAAGGGTTGTGAGTCTATGGAATTCCTTGCCCAGTGAAGCAGTAGAGGCGCCTTCATTAAATGTTTTTAAGATAAAGATAGATAGTCTTTTGAAGAATAAAGGGATTAAGGGTTATGGTGTTCGGGTCGGAAAGTGGAGCTGAGTCCACAAAGATCAGCCATGATCTCATTGAATGGTGGAGCATGCTCGAGGGGCTAGATGGCCTACTCCTGCTCCTAGTTCTTATGTTATGATACGTCTGGTCTTACAACCAGAAGGTCGGCGCTACCCCTGCACCAATCCTCCATGCGGTGGGGGGCTAGCAGCCACGCAGAGTAAAGCCTTGCGGATACGGCCAGATCCGTGGCTGCTCATGTGCACGGTGGCAGCCGGCAGTGATCACGCCATGTAACATGATGCCAGCCGCACGCGGACCAGGCGTGCCAAAAACTGCCTCCATGACCAACTTCGCCACCCCTGGACCCTCCATTCAGTCACCCCAGCCCCTGACAATGGCCCCCCTGCTAGCAGAATGGCTCTCCCACCTCCCACCACCCCCCCCCACCCGTGGCGGTGCGGGAGTCAGTCCGCAGCCGCCACACGAGGTCCCCGAATGGTGTGAGCACACGTGTCCCACGCCGTCGGGGATTCAGCCCATTGGGGGCGGAGCATCGGGGAGGGCCTCAGGTGACATCCTGAGGCAGTCCATATGGCATGCGACGTACTCCCAGAGTACGCTGTTCGAAGGGGCGGAGCATGACAAAAACAGCACCGCCTCCGAAACCAGCATAAACGGCGTTTCTCGGCAGAATCCCACCCACGATCTTCGAATTTGGCACTTTATGGCTTTCTGGACTCAATCATGTTGACCAACTTCAGACCACAAACTTTGCACTCATTTTGACTCTTGCCTCCCTCGCCCTCAAGCGCTAGTCTGTATCTTGTTTTCACGTTTGTTTTCAAACAGCTGTTCATTATTCTGCCATTAACACTTTCACTCTGGATCAATGTTTTGTTTCTTTACTGCAACCATTGTTTTTTGTTCCATGGCATCTTTTGTTATTTAATCTCTTCCACCCTCAAACCTACCCCAGACCTTCCCTTTTGTTCCATTTCTCCCCATCCCCCCATTTCGACAGCATAAAACCCAGCACTTTTCTACTTCTCTTTCGCTCCAAAGAGTCACTATTAATCTTTTGAACCCCCTTTTATTCTTAATCAACCATTTGTTGCTTTTAGCAAGATTTCAACTAAGCCTTTATGAAGGCCTGTTATTGATGTCAATATCTGAGCGCTGATACAATGAGTACCCACATACAAAGGTTAATTGGTGAATATCACTTGAAAGAATATAAATATTGTTTTAAGCAAATAAAGATACATGGGACCGAGCAAGAGCCTAGTCATATTTAAATTTTTTTTCGTCTTCAGTTTTTAACCAGAGAAAGCAGTTAACCGGATATGGAAAAGGAATCAAAGTGTTGCATCGGTAAGATGTAACACTTTTCACATTGCCACCAGCAAATGTAACCAAATGCTGTGAAACTTTAAGGTAAACAAAATTCAGGCTGGATAAGATACATTCGAGGATTCTTAAGAAAAGAAATTGCAGGGCTTTGATATAAATATTCCAGAAATCATACAAGCGGAATGTATGGAAAAGCGAGGTATTCCCGGTGAATGAGCTGGCACAGCAGGCTCATTTAGGGGGGATGCCATTTACGGTAGCGAGGGATAGGTTTAGGTACTTGGGGATTCAGGTAGCGAGGGAATGGACGTGGCTCCATAAGTGGAACTTAACGAAGCTGGTGGAGGAAGCCAGGGAGGATCCAAGAGGTGGGATACACTGCACTTAACGTTGGCGGGGAGGGTCGAAGTGGTGAAAGTGAATATTCTGCCGAGGTTCTTGTTTATCTTTCAGGCTCTCCCGATCTTTATACCAAAGGCCTTTTTTCGGAAAGTGGACACAATCATCTCTGACTTTGTATGGGCGGGGAAGGTGCCGAGGGTGGGGAGGACCCTGCTACAGAGGGGTTGCCAAACTTGCTTCATTATTATTGGGCGGCAAATGTGGACAAGGTGCGGCGGTGGTGGGAAGAAGGGGTAGAGTAAGTTAGGATGGAGGAGGAATCTTGTAAGGGGTCTAGTTTGAGGGCTATGGTGACGGCAGCATTGACAATGGCTACGAGTAGGTATTCAGGGAGCCCAGTGGTGCAGTCCGCAGTGAAGATATGGAATCAGCTGAGGAGGCATTTTAGGGTGGAAGGGATGTTGGTGCTAACGCCACTGTGCGAGAATCATGGGTTTGAGCCGGGGGGGGGGGGGGGGGGAGAAAGAAGAGATAGTGTACACAGGAGGTGGAGGGAAGTGGGGCTGGTCAAGGTGAGGGATTTGTATTTGGCGGAAGGGTTCGCCAGTCTGGAGGAGCTAAGGGAGAAGGTAAAGCTGCCGAGGAGTAGTGAGTTCAGGTATCTACAGGTTAGGGACTTTGCACGAAAGCTCTGGAAGGGGTTCCCTAGATTGCCGGGATACACCCTGCTGGAGAGACTGCTGCTTCCGGATGTGGAAGGGGAGGGAAGGATTGGGGATATATGGAAGTGGCTGGGGGAGCAGGGAGGCGAGCGGGTGGTGAAGATCAAGGAGAAATGGGAAGCGGTGTTGGGAATGGAGATCAATTGGGGAGTATGAAGTGAGGCGCTGCGAAGGGTAAACGGGACCTCCTCTTGTGCAAGGATGAGCCTGATCCAGTTTAAGGTGGTGCACAGGGTGCATATGACTCGGGCGAGAATGAGTGGGTTCTTTCAGGGGGTAGCAGATGAGTGTGAGAGATGTGGGCGGGGGCCAGCGAATCATGCACACATGTTTTGGGGTTGTGAAAAATTGGGAAGATTCTGGGCGGGAGTGTTCGTGGTCTTAGCCAGGATAGTGGAGGAGGGAGTGGACCCGGACCCTTTGGTGGCAATGTTTGGGTTTCAGAGAAGCCGGAGCTCATGCGGAGGAGGAAGGCCAATGTCTTGGCCTTCACCTCTCTGATTGCACGGTGACGAATTTTGCTGGAGTGGCGGTCGGCATCGCCACCGGGGGTAGCAGCATGGTTGGGTGACCTGTAGGACTTCCTGCGGTTAGAGAAGATAAAGTAGGAGTTAAGGGGTTCAGCAGGGGAGTTTGAGAAAAGGTGGGGAATGTTTGTGACCGTGTTTGAGGAGCTGTTCGTCGCAGGGAGGTGGGGGGCAGGGGGTAAAAAAGGAGAAAAATCTGTACAAACTGTATAGTTGATTGTTGGGAAGAATGTTTCCCGGGGTGTTTATTTGCTGTAACCTACTTTGATACAAGTTTGAACAAAATGGGTTTAAAAAATAAATATTCCAGAAATCAGTGAATTCAGAAGAGATACCTGGGACAATTGACAGGCATTATTCCAATTTTGTAAAAGAAACATTTGTTTAAAAATGACTTAAAAACCAGACAAGAGAGTTTGACATCAACTTTAGGTACAATTATGGAAACCCTGAAAAGATCATGGGCAATTTGGATCAGAATAAAGTAATAAAAAATAGTAAATATGATTTCACGAAGGGCAGACCCAGCCAATCTAACCATAAGCTAGGCATGGATAGAGGATTGGCTAACTGGCAGAAGGCAGAGAGTGGGGATAAAGGGGTCCTCTTCAGGATGGCAGCCAGTGACTAGTGGTGTGCCTCAGGGATCGGTGTTGGGACCACAAGTTTTCACAATATGCATTAAGGATTTTAAAGAAGGAACTGAGGACACTGTTGCTAGGTTTGCAGATGATACAAAGATATGCAGGTGGACAGGTAGTATGGAGGAAGCAGGGGGCTACAGAAGGACTCGGACAAACTAGGAGAGTGGGCAATATTTTTATTCTCCATTTTCACATCTTCTTCAGAATTTACACCCCACCAACAAGCAGTAAACTGTAACAAATACAAAGTCAATCCCCTTATCAACAACAACGATCCCATCCTCCCACCACCTCAAACACCCCACCTGACAATATAAGCATCAAATAAAACAAACCCTCCCACGATGGGAAAAACAAAGGAGAAAAAAAGAAAAAGGAATCAGGAATCGCCTATGGTCAGCATTGACTTAGAGTCCCCCTCCCTACCTAACATTCAATGCCACCCAACCCCCAAATGAGTACCGTAAATGACACGCATGAATTGTAACCCCACCTCTCCCCTCCACTTCCTCTTCTAAAACTCCTCCGCCCAACCTCTCTGTTCCTTCCCCGCAACTTTCCACCCCGGCTACTCATCAGAACCTGTCCTGCCAGGCTCCGATGGCCGTAGCCCCTCCCCCCACCTCACCCCCGTTCACTGGCCGGTTTACATGGAGGCCCCCACCCGGTCTCTTTCCCCCTGGCCCGGTCCCAGGAAAACCAAGAAATCCCCTTTAGCACACAAACACCGCATACACACCCAAGCCCCAAAGAACCATCATTGCAAGTGAAAGTCCCATCTCTTCCCTTGTCCAACTATATACACGCTGGCTCATTTAGCACATATACACCAACCGCAGTGAAAAAATACAGCTACATGAGGCTACATCGGTACATGTCCACTGCTCAATTCAGCCATAGTCCTTCTGCCTTAGCAAACTCCTCTGCTGCTTCCGCCGTCCCGAAATAAAAGTCCTTGGATTTGTAGGTCACCCTCAGCTTAGCTGGGTATACTATGCCACACTGCACCTTACTGATGTACAGTGCCTTCTTCACACGGCTGAAGGCAGCCCGCCACCTCGACCGTAAAGTCCTGATATATGCGTATACCAGCTCCAGCCCACTGCACCACCCGCTTCTGCTTTGCCCAGCACAGGACCTTCTCCTTCACACTGAACCTACGAAAACACAGTCACTACTCTTGGCTGCTCACTCTCTTTTGGTACAGGCCTCCACGACCAATGAGCCCGATCCAGTTCATATCGGGAAGGATCATCCCCCTCCCCCAACAGCTTCGCCAACATCGTGGCAAAATACTCAGTCGGCCTCAGGCCTTCCACTCCTTCGGGCAGACCAACAATCCTCAGATTCTGTCGCCTGGAACTGTTTTCCAAGTCGTCCATTTTGGCTCGCAGACCCTTGTTGATCTCAATCACCTTCCGCATGCATCTCCTTCCCCATCGAGGGAAGTTGATCACTGTGCTGCAATGTCTCTTCCACTCCCTTCAGTGCCTCACCTTGCTCCCGCACCTCTGCCACTGCGCTCAATACCGCCACCCTCACCGGGGCAATCGCCTCCTCCACCAGCACTTTCAATGCCACCCCCATCTCCTTCCTCATCGCCTCCATGTGTTTTGTGAACTGCCTTTCGAGTTCCACAGCCATCACCGTAGTCATTTCTTGAGCCGTGGGCAATGCGGCCTCCCCTGGTGCCCCAGCCTCCACTTTTCTTGCCGTCCCCGAGGTGACCTTTCCACTCCGACGACTTTCAGCCGCTTTTTTCATGGCCATTTTTGAAAACTTATTTTTGACATTTCCCTTCACTGTGCCTTCTCCCTGCTTTTGCCACCTCCATTGCCCCTGGGACCGGGCATTAAACCCCGAAAATGCCTTTCCCGAATGGGAGCCCTCCAATGTGCGGCTGCCTCCCGCTCGTCGTCACCAGAAGTCCAGATGAGGGGTAATCTTATAGGATACTGCGTGGCCTAGATTTTCTTTTCATAGAATTTACAGTGCAGAAGGTGTTACCACTAGTAGGAAAAACTAGAGCTAGAGGGCACAGTCTCAGACTAAAGGGACGATCCTTTAAAACAGAGATGAGTAGGAATTGCTTCAGCCAGAGGGTGGTGAATCTGTGGAACTCTTTGGCGCAGAAGGCCCTGGAGGCCAAATCACTGAGTGTCTTTAAGACAGAGATAGACATAGACATAGAAAATACAGCACAGAACAGGCCCTTCGGCCCACGATGTTGCGCCGAACCTTTGTCCTAGATTAATCATAGATTATCATTGAATTTACAGTGCAGGAGGCCATTCGGCCCTTTGAGTCTGCACCGGCTCTTGGAAAGAGCACCATACCCAAACTCAACACCTCCACCCAACACCAAGGGCAATTTGGACATTAAGGGCAATTTATCATTGGCCAATTCACCTAACCCGCACATCTTTGGACTGTGGGAGGAAACCGGAGCACCCGGAGGAAACCCACGCAGACACGGGGAGGACGTGCAGACTCCGCACAGACAATGACCCAAGCCGGAATCGAACCTGGGACCATGGAGCTGTGAAGCAATTGCGCTATCCACAATGCTACCGTGCTGCCCTTAAGAACAAATAAATCTACACTATATCATTTTACCGTCATCCATGTACCTATCCAATAGCTGCTTGAAGGTCCCTAATGTTTCCGACTCAACTACTTCCACAGGCAGTGCATTCCATGCCCCCACTACTCTCTGGGTAAAGAACCTACCTCTGATATCCCTCCTATATCTTCCACCTTTCACCTTAAATTTATGTCCCCTTGTAATGGTGTGTTCCACCCGGGGAAAAAGTCTCTGACTGTCTACTCTATCTATTCCCCTGATCATCTTATAAACCTCTATCAAGTCACCCCTCATCCTTCTCCGCTCTAATGAGAAAAGGCCTAGCACCCTCAACCTTTCCTCGTAAGACCTACTCTCCATTCCAGGCAACATCCTGGTAAATCTTCTTTGCACCTTTTCCAGAGCTTCCACATCCTTCCTAAAATGAGGCGACCAGAACTGTACACAGTACTCCAAATGTGGCCTTACCAAAGTTTTGTACAGCTGCATCATCACCTCACAGCTCTTAAATTCAATCCCTCTGTTAATGAACGCGAGCACACCATAGGCCTTCTTCACAGCTCTATCCACTTGAGTGGCAACTTTCAAAGATGTATGAACATAGACCCCAAGATCTCTCTGCTCCTCCACATTGCCAAGAACTCTACCGCTAACCCTATATTCCGCATTCATATTTGTCCTTCCAAAATGGACAACCTCACACTTTTCAGGGTTAAACTCCATCTGCCACTTCTCAGCCCAGCTCTGCATCCTATCTATGTCTCTTTGCAGCCGACAACAGCCCTCCTTATTATCCACAACTCCACCAATCTTCGTATCGTCTGCAAATTTACTGACCCACCCTTCAACTCCCTCATCCAAGTCATTAATGAAAATCACAAACAGCAGAGGACCCAGAACTGATCCCTGCGGCACACCACTGGTAACTGGGATCCAGGCTGAATATTTGCCATCCACCACCACTCTCTGACTTCTATCGGTTAGCCAGTTCGTTATCCAACTGGCCAAATTTCCCACTATCCCATGCCTCCTTACTTTCTGCATAAGCCGACCATGGGGAACTTTATCAAATGCCTTACTAAAATCCATGTACACTACATCCACTGCTTTACCTTCATCCACATGCTTGGTCACCTCCTCAAAGAATTCAATAAGATTTGTAAGGCAAGACCTACCCCTCACAAATCCGTGCTGACTATCCCTAATCAAGCAGTGTCTTTCCAGATGCTCAGAAATCCTATCCTTCAGCACCCTTTCCATTACTTTGCCTACCACCGAAGTAAGACTAACTGGCCTGTAATTCCCAGGGTTATCCCTAGTCCCTTTTTTGAACAGGGGCACGACATTCGCCACTCTCCAATCCCCTGGTACCACCCCTGTTGACAGTGAGGACGAAAAGATCATTGCCAACGGCTCTGCAATTTCATCTCTTGCTTCCCATAGAATCCTTGGATATATCCCGTCAGGCCCGGGGGACTTGTCTATCCTCAAGTTTTTCAAAATGCCCAACACATCTTCCTTCCTGACAAGTATTTCCTCGAGCTTACCAATCTGTTTCACACTGTCCTCTCCAACAATATCGCCCCTCTCATTTGTAAATACAGAAGAAAAATACTCATTCAAGACCTCTCCTATCTCTTCAGACTCAATACACAATCTCCCGCTACTGTCCTTGATCGGACCTACCCTCGCTCTAGTCATTCTCATATTTCTCACATATGTGTAAAAGGCCTTGGGGTTTTCCTTGATCCTACCCGCCAAAGATTGTTCATGCCCTCTCTTAGCTCTCCTAATCCCTTTCTTCAGTTCCCTCCTGGCTATCTTGTATCCCTCCAATGCCCTGTCTGAACCTTGTTTCCTCAGCCTTACATAAGTCACCTTTTTCCTCTTAACAAGACATTCAACCTCTCTTGTCAACCATGGTTCCCTCACTCGACCATCTCTTCCCTGCCTGACAGGGACATACATATCAAGGACACATAGCACCTGTTCCTTGAACAAGTTCCACATTTCACTTGTGTCCTTCCCTGCCAGCCTATGTTCCCAACTTATGCACTTCAATTCTTGTCTGACAACATCGTATTTACCCTTCCCCCAATTGTAAACCTTGCCCTGTTGCACGTACCTATCCCTCTCCATTACTAAAGTGAAAGTCACAGAATTGTGGTCACTATCTCCAAAATGCTCCCCCACTAACAAATCTATCACTTGCCCTGGTTCATTACCCAGTACTAAATCCAATATTGCCCCTCCTCTGGTCGGACAATCTACATACGGTGTTAGAAAAGCTTCCTGGACACACTGCACAAACACCACCCCATCCAAACTATTTGATCTAAAGAGTTTCCACTCAATATTTGGGAAGTTAAAGTCGCCCATGACTACTACCCTATGACTTCTGCACCTTTCCAAAATCTGTTTCCCAATCTGTTCCTCCACATCTCTGTTACTATTGGGGGGCCTATGGAAAACTCCTAACAAGGTGACTGCTCCTTTCCTATTTCTGACTTCAACCCATACTACCTCAATAGGGTGATACTCCTCGAACTGCCTTTCTGCAGCTGTTATACTATCTCTAATTAATAATGCCACCCCCCCACCTCTTTTACCACCCTCCCTAATCTTATTGAAACATCTATAACCAGGGACCTCCAACAACCATTTCTGCCCCTCTTCTATCCAAGTTTCCGTGATGGCCACCACATCGTAGTCCCAAGTACCGATCCATACCTTAAGTTCACCCACCTTATTCCTGATGCTTCTTGCGTTGAAGTATACACACTTCAACCCATCTCTGTGCCTGCAAATACTCTCCTTTGTCAGTGTTCCCTTCCCCACTGCCTCATTACATGCTTTGGCGTCCTGAATATCGGCTACCTTAGTTGCTGGACTACAAATCCGGTTCCCATTCCCCTGCCAAATTAGTTTAAACCCTCCCGAAGAGTACTAGCAAACCTCCCTCCCAGGATATTGGTGCCCCTCTGGTTCAGATGCAACCCGTCCTGCTTGTACAGGTCCCACCTTCCCCAGAATGCGCTCCAATTATCCAAATACCTGAAGCCCTCCCTCCTACACCATTCCTGCAGCCACGTGTTCAACTGCACTCTCTCCCTATTCCTAGCCTCGCTATCACGTGGCACCGGCAACAAACCAGAGATGACAACTCGGTCTGTCCTGGCTTTCAACTTCCAGCCTAACTCCCTAAACTTGTTTATTACCTCCACACCCCTTTTCCTACCTATGTCGTTGGTACCAATAGATAGGTTCTTGATTAATAAGGGGATCGGGGATTATGGGGAGAAGGCAGGAGAATCGGGACTAAAAAATATCAGCTATGATCGAGTCTGCTCCGCCATTCAATGGGCTGTGAGACTTAATTCTGCTCCTATGGTCTTATGGTCAAAATTAGGCCGTTGAGCCCATTGAGTCTGCTCCGGCGTTTGATCATGGCTATGTTCCTCACCTCCATTCTCCTACCTTCTACCCATAACCCCTGATCCTCTTATCAATCAAGAAATCCCATTATCAAGAACACCAGATATGTGCTGGGAGGTGCTGTGTCCTACAGGGCCACACACTAATGCTGGAAGGTGGAATTAGACAGAATAGTTGTTTCTTAGAACATAAGAACTAGGAGCAGGAGTAGGCAATTTAGCCGCTCGAGCCTGCTCCACCGTTCAGTACGATCATGGCTGATCTCATCATGACCTCATTTCCACCATCCTGCCAGTTTGCTGGAACCCTTCAACCCATTCCTAAATAAAAATCTGTCTAACTCCTCAAATTTACCCACTGTCCCAGCATCCACTGCACTTTGCATATATTCCACAGATTCACAAATCTTTGGGAGTAGTAGTTTTGCCTCATCGCTGTTTTAAATTTGCTATCCCTTATCCTGTGACAATCCTAACCTACTGGTTTTCTTTTAGGGAGTAATAAAGGAGATCAACAGGAGTGAAACAGTATATGCAGTGTACGTAAGATTTCAGGAAGGTTGCTGCGACAGTTTCTCTGAGAGAGTTGGTAATAAAAATAAAGATGCCAGCTGAAATAGTTTGTAATGGCCACATAATTAGTTGAGCAATAGAACCTAGTGGGCAGCAGTACAGGGATTGTCCGGGGGGGGGGGGGGG
This sequence comes from Scyliorhinus torazame, assembly GCF_047496885.1. NCBI lineage: Eukaryota > Metazoa > Chordata > Chondrichthyes > Carcharhiniformes > Scyliorhinidae > Scyliorhinus > Scyliorhinus torazame. The sequence goes on along the minus strand of NC_092717.1, from coordinate 53,092,266 downwards.
GGGGGGGGGGGGGTTAAATCACAGTGGAGTTTCCCCAGGGGTCTATTTTGGGATCTCATCTTTAACAATTGTATAAACCATCAACAGCTAGAAGTCACAAGCACGATATTAAATTTACAGATGATAAATATATAAAGAAGCTAATAAACGTACATGGAATTTGAGCAGGCAGGTAGATTAAATTAAATGTAGACTTCCCTCATGTGATGAAACAAAATCTCAGGGACAATTTGGGATCCTACTGACAATAATATGGAAACTGCTACAACAAATGCCTACAGCCAATCAGTAAAGCAAATCAGATGCTGGGATATTTTAAAAGGTTAATATGGAGTCAAAATAGTGAGGTACCCCCATGCTGTGACTAGAGTTAGAATACTGTCCAGTTCGAAGATATTACAGCTATTGAAAGGATAAAGAAAATAACCATAATGATTGAGGAATCAGAAGGAAGGGATCATTCAGCAATTAGGCAGCTTGGACAAGAATTAACTGGAAAAGATTGCAGTGTGTTTTTGTTCTTGTTTTAGAATTCTAACGGGACTAAATAATGGAGACCATGGCATCCTGTTTTACTTTGTCCAAACTAGTAGAATCCACAGACAGCCTGAACTTGAAGATAAATGAGAAATGTTAAAACATAGATTTTTAAAAAATATTCCCATTTTCAACTCTGCTGCTGTGGAAGGTCCTAAGCAAATGGCAAGTAATTATCCACAAGAGACAGGTTCAGATCAGATTAGCCAAAATTTCATTGCATACCAGAGCTAAATGCCAACTTAGTAGGTTCGAAAAAAATACAAGTTTAGGTGACTAATTAACACTTATCTCACAACTGTACTGATTCATTCATAGTTTCCCCTCACCATCACCTCCTTCAAATTTCATATGCAAGCAAGGAAAATCATGAGGTACACTAAAGAAGGCAAGTCTCATTAATACTGGCAAACCACTCTGTCTCCATTTCAAAGGTGCACAGTGAAAACGAAGTGGCTGAGTATAACAGCAAAGAAGCAGGCAACAAAATAAAATATGAAAAGCCGAAAACACAAGTATTGGTTTGCGTTACTCAACAAGCCATCTTTAATTTTGGGTGGAGAGTGCTCAAAATCTTTATTACATAGTATCATGCATACAAGTTAAAATATATCCCAGGTTCACTCTTGACAACCTTCCCCAAAGCGCCAACGCCTTCTCCCAATCCCATCTAGCACCTTGGTGGATTTAAAACAAACTGTAGGCAACTTCAATTACTGGATACAAGAGTACAATACTATTGGTTTTTAAAAAATACATTCCGCCCATTCAAATAAAACAAAGAACAAGGGCAATGTCGCATAGTAATTTTGTAAAGTGTCTGTAGGTGTGGCTTAATACGTAAAAATGCAGATAAAGATCTTAAATGCGGAGGATTCCTCCAAACTGCAATCGTTCCCCGGTGTAAATAAATCGCAGATAGCTATAGAAACCGATTGCACATACGGTGAGCAAATAAGGCGCCCGGGAACAACATCAATGCACCAAACATCGCATTACAATGTTATTCCCCTTTCTAAAACTCAGCAGTCGTTGTCTCCCAGTACACACACACACCCCAGAAGGAAAACTGTGGGTTCGGACATAATAACACCAACATCTCCCTTGTTGTTGTTGCTGCTGCTGCGAGTCCCTGGTGACTGGTGCGCGGCTGTGTTGGGGCTGGGCCCGGTGCGCTCGCGCGCTCTCTCCCCCGGAGCTGCCGCCGCTGCAGCGCCCGGAGAGGCAAAGGGAGCATCACCTCGGCCATCCGCGCAGGCCACAGGCATCCAGCTCACCCACACACCATCATCATCCTCATTCCGCTGTCCGGCAGGCAGTTTACCGCGGGGAGAAGACCGGCCTCACCTCAAAGCGGCCGCGGGTGATGCCATTCATGTCTCCGGCTCCGACTCTCGGCCGCTCCCGGATCCAACATGGACTCACCAACCGCCGCCTGACGTCACGCCCCCAAACACCAACAACCTGACTTTAATTTTTTTTTTAAAACGCCGCTTTTGCCCCGCAAACCGTCACCCCGTCGTTTAAAAACTGAAAACGTGCCTCCAGGGAGGTTAGCGCGTTCCCCTTTAAACACCCTTTTAAAAGTTTAGATGCAGGCGACGCCGCCGCGCACCTGACGTCATTGGCCCGGGAATTCAGCGCATGGGGTTGGTTTGGGTCCAGAGCAGCTGATCCCAGTGACTGCGCTGGAGGTTCAGAGCAGCTGATCCCAGTGACTGCGCTGGAGGTTCGGAGCAGCTGATCCCAGTGACTGCGCTGGAGGTTCGGAGCAGCTGATCCCAGTGACTGCGCTGGAGATCCAGAGCAGTTGATCCCAAGGCTGCTGCTCCCAGTGACTCCGCTGGAGGTCCAGAGCAGCTGATCGCAGGGCTGCTGATCCCAGTGACTGCGCTGGAGGTCCCTGAGCTGCTCATCTCAGTGACTGCCCTGGTGGTCCAGAGCTGCTGATCTCAGTAACTGCGCTGGAGGCCCAGAGCTGCTGATCTCAGTGACTGTGCTGGAGATTCCAGAGCAGCTAATCTCAGTAACTGCGCTGGATGTCCAGAGCAGCTGATCGCAGGGCTGCTGATCCCAGTGACTGCGCTGTATGTCCAGAGCAGCTGATCCCAGTGACTGCGTGGAGATGCATAGCATCTGATCACAGGGCTGCTGATTCCAGTGACTCCGCTGGAGGTCCAGAGCAGCTGATCCCAGAGCTGCCGATCTCAGTGACTGCGCTGGAGTGCAGAGCAACTGATCCCAGTGACTCCGCTGGAGGTCCAGAGAAGCTGATCGCAGGGCCGCTGATCCCAGTGACTGCGCTGGAGCTCCAGAGCAGCTGATCCCAGTGACTGCGCTGCAGATCCAGAGCGGCTGATCCCAGGGCTGCTGATCCCAGTGACTCGCCGGAGGTCCAGAGCAGCTGATCCCAGTGACTCCGCTGGAGGTCCAAAGCAGCTGATCCCAGGATTACTGATCTCAGTGACTGCGCTGGAGTGCAGAGGAGCTGATCCCAGTGACTCAGCTGGAGGTCCAGAGCAGCCGATCCCAGGGCTGCTGATCCCAGTGACTTATCTGGAGGTCCAGAGCAGCTGGTCCCAGTGACTGCACTGAAGAGCCAGAGCAGCTGATCCCAGTGACTATGCTGGAGGTCCAGAGCAGCTGATCCCAGTGACTGTCCTAGAGATGCAGAGCAGATGAACCCAGTGACAGCACTGGAGATCCAGAGCTGCTGATCCCAGTGACTGTCCTGGAGACGCAGAGCAGCCAATCCCAATGACTGCCCTGGTGGTTCAGAGCTGCTGATCCCAGTCTCTATCCTGGAGGTCCAGAGGTGCTGATCCCATGGACTGTGCTGGAGATCCAGAGCAGCTGATCCCAGTGACTGTGCTGGAGGTCCAGAGCAGCTGGTCCCACTCACTGTGCTGGAGATCCAGAGCTGCTGGTCCCAGAGACTGTGCTGGAGGTCCAGAGCAGCTGGTCCCAGGGACTGCTGATCTCAGTGACTGCGCTGGAGTGCAGAGCAACTGATCACAGTGACTCCGCTGGAGGTCCAGAGAAGCTGATCGCAGGGCTGCTGATCCCAGTGACTCCGCTGGAGTGCAGAGCGACTGATCCCAGTGACTGCGATGCAAATCCAGAGCAGCTGATCCCAGGGCTGCTGATCCCAGTGACTGCGCTGGATGTCCAGAGCAGCTGGTCCCAGTGACTGCGCTGGAGATCCAGAGCAGCTGATCCCAGAGCTGCTGATCCCATTGACTTATCTGGAGGTCCAGAGCAGCTGGCCCTAGGACTGCTGATCCCAGTTACTATGCTGGAGGTCCAGAGCAGCTGATACTAGTGACTGGAGGTCCAGAGCAGCTGACCCCAGTGACTGTCCTGGAGAGGCAGAGCAGCTGATCCCACTGACTGCGCTGGAGATCCAGAGCTGCTGATCCCAGTGACTGTCCCAGAGATCCGGAGCTGCTGATCCCAGTGACTGTCCTCGAGGTCCAGAGGTGCTGATCCCAGGGACTGCACTGGAGATCCAGAGCAGCTGATCCCAGTGATGGCGCTGGAGGTCCAGAGCAGCTGGTCCCATTCACTGTGCTGGAGATCTAGAGCAGCTGATCCCAGTAACTGCGCTGGAGATCCAGAGCAGCTGATCCCAGTAACTGCGTGGAGATCCAGAGCAGCTGATCCCAGTGACTGCGCTAGAGGTCCAGGGCTGCTGAACCCAGTGACTGCGCTGGAGGTTCAGGGCTGCTGATCCCAGTGACTGCGCTGGAGGTCCAGAGCAGCTGACCCCAGTGACTGTCCTGGAGATGCAGAGCAGCTGATACCAGTGACTGCGCTGGAGATCCAGACCTGCTGATCCCAGTGACTGTCCCGGAGATCCAGAGCTGCTGATCCCAGTGACTGTCCTGGAGACGCAGAGCGGCCAAACCCAATGACTGCGCTGGAGGTCCAGAGCAGCTGATCCCAGTGACTGCCCTGGTGGTCCAGAGCTGCTGATCACAGTAACTGACCTGGAGGTCCAGAGGTGCTGATCCCAGGGACTGCACTGGAGATCCAGAGCAGCTGATCCCAGTGACTACGCTGGATGTCCAGAGCAGGTGGTCCCATTCACTGCGCTGGAGATCCAGAGCAGCTGATCCCAGGGCTGCTGATCCCAGTGACTACACAGGAGGTCCAGAGCTGCTGATCCCAGTGACTGCTCAGGTGGTCCTGAGCAGCTGATCCCAGTGACTGTCCTGGAGATCCAGAGCAGCTGATCCCAGTGACTGCGCTAGAGATTCAGAGCAGCTGATCCCAGGGCTGCTGATCCCAGTGACTGGGCTGGAGATCCAGAGCTGCTGATCTGAGTGACTGTGCTGAAGGTCCAGAGCTGTTGATCTCAGTGACTGCACTGGAGATCCAGGGCTGCTGATCTCAGTGACTGCGTGGAGGTCCAGGGCTGGTGATCTCAGTGACTGCGTGGAGGTCCAGAGCTGCTGATCTAAGTGACTGCCCTAGTGGTCCAGAGCTGCTGATCTCAGTAACTGCGCTGGAGGCCCAGAGCTGCTGATCTCAGTGATTGTGCTGGTGGTCCAGAGCTGCTGATCTCAGTGATTGTGCTGGTGGCCCAGAGCTGCTGATCTCAGTGACTGCCCTGGTGGTCCAGAGCTGCTGATCTAGTTAACTGCGCTGGAGGCCCAGAGTGTCTTATCTCGTTGACTGCGCTGGAGATCCAGAGCTGCTGATCTTGTTGACTGTGCTGGAGGTCCAGTGCTGCTGATCTCGTTGACTGTGCTGGAGATCCAGTGGTGCTGGTCCCAGGGCTATTGATCTCAGTGACTGCACTGGAATGCAGAGCAGCTGATCCCAGTGACTCCGCTGGAGGTCCAGAGCAGCTGATCGCAGGGCAGCTGATCCCAGTAACTGCGCTGGATGTCCAGAGCAGCTAATCCCAGTGACTCAGCTGGAGATCCAGAGCAGCAGATCCCAGGGCTGCTGATCCCAGTGACTGCACTGGGGGTCCAGAGCAGTTGACCCCAGTGACTCAGCTGGAGATCCAGAGCAGCAGATCCCAGGGCTGCTGAACCCAGTGACTCCGCTGGAGGTCCAGAGCAGCTGATCCCCGGGCTGCTGATCCCAGTGACTGCGCTGGAGGTCCAGAGCAGCTGACCCCAGTGACTCCGCTGGAGATCCAGAGCAGCTGATCCCAGGGCTGCTGATCCCAGTGACTTATCTGGAGGTCCAGAGCAGCTGGTCCCAGGGCTGCTGATCCTATTGACTACGCTGGAGGTCCTGAGCAGATGATCCCAGTGACTGCGCTGGAGGTCCAGAGCAGTTGATCCCAGTGACTACGCTGGAGGTCCAGAGCAGATGACTCCAGTGACTGCACTGGAGATCCAGAGCAGCTGATCCGCGTGACTTTCCCGGAGATCCAGAGCTGCTGATCCCTGTGACTGTCCTGGAGACACAGAGCAGCCAATCCCAATAACTGCGCTGGAGGTCCAGAACAGCTGATCCCAGTGACTGTCCTGGAGTTCCAGAAGTGCTGATCCCAGGGACTGCACTGGAGATCCAGAGCAGCTGGTTCCATTCACTGCGCTGGAGGTCCAGAGCAGCTGATCCCATTCACTGCGCTGGAGATCCAGAGCACCTGGTCCCAGTAGCTCCGCTGGAGATCCAGAGCAGCTGATCCCAGTGAATGTGCTGGAGGTCCAGAGCAGCTGGTCCCAGGGTCTGCACTGGAGATCCAGAGCAGCTGATCCCATTGACTGCGCTGGAGATCCAGTGCAGCTGATCTCAGTGACTGCGCTGGAGATCCAGAGCTGCTGATCTCATTGACTGCGCTGGAGGTCCAGTGCTGCTGATCTCAGTGACTGTGCTGGAGATCCAGAGCAGCTGATCCCAGGGCTACTGATCTCAGTGACTGCGCTGGAGGTCCAGAGCAGCTGACCCCAGTAACTCAGCTGGAGGTCCAGAGCCGCTGATCCCAGGGCTGCTGAACCCAGTGACTCCGCTGGAGGTCCAGAGCAGCTGATCCCAGGGCTGCTGATCCCAGTGACTTATCTGGAGGTCCAGAGCAGCTGGTCCCAGGGCTGCTGATCCCAGTGACTATGCTGGAGGTCCTGAGCAGATGATCCCAGTGACTGCGCTGGAGGTCCAGAGCAGTTGATCCCAGTGACTACGCTGGAGGTCCAGAGCAGATGACTCCAGTGACTGCACTGGAGATCCAGAGCTGCTGATCCGCGTGACTTTCCCGGAGATCCAGAGCTGCTGATCCCAGTGACTGTCCTGGAGACGCAGAGCAGCCAATCCCAATAACTGCGCTGGAGGTCCAGAGCAACGGATCCCAGTGACTGCCCTGGTGGCCCAGAGCAGCTGATCCCAGTGACTGTCCTGGAGTTCCAGAAGTGCTGATCCCAGGGGCTGCACTGGAGATCCAGAGCAGCTGGTCCCATTCACTGCGCTGGAGATCCAGAGCAGCTGATCCCATTCACTGCACTGGAGATCCAGAGCACCTGTTCCCAGGGCTGCTGATCCCAGTGACTGCGCTGGTGGTCATGAGCAGCTGATCCCAGTGACTGCCCTGGAGATCCAGAGCAGCTGATCCCAGTGACTGCGCTAGAGATCCAGAGCAGCTGATCCCAGGGCTGCTGATCCCAGTGACTATGCTAGAGATCCAGAGCTGCTGATCCCAGTGACTGTCTTGGAGATCCAGAGCAGCTGATCTCAGTGACTGGGCTGGAGATCCAGAACTCCTGATCTCAGTGACTGCGCTGCAGGTCCAGAGCTGCTGATCCCAGTGACTGCGCTGGAGGTCCAGGGCTGCTGATCTCAGTGACTGCCCTGGAGGCCCAGGGCTGGTTATCTTGACAAATCCCAAATTTCTTTACCCGTTAGTCTGGCCTCAATAAAAGTCGAGATGGATTTGCAGGTACACCATTAGTTATTTTATTTGACTTGCAAGCCTGACTCAGTTCACAGCGGTACAAAACACATCTTGCTTCGTACACCTCTGGAATCAATTGAGCCTGTAGAACAAAGAAGTCTCTACTGATACATTCAAATGGCATCAAGTTTCACATACACGATTCCCATAGGTCATCCTATACCCCTCCTGACTTATCCATACACTCTAATTGGCTCACTTCCAATCCCTTCCTCTGGCCCCTATTACCCAGCATCCTTTTCTCCTCCTTTGGTGGACACACCTCTTCCTTTGCTTTGCCATGCGGTCTGAAATCCTTTGTCTGTGAACTCACCAGGATTAGACTGGCCTATCTCTACATTACATTAACTAATATCTCTAAAGTAACTATTTTATATCACATTCGTCATTCCCTCCTATTATCATTCCATGATAACCAAACTATCCAATCCATAGCTACGGTCCCTCATCTAAAAAAATCCGTCGCTGCATTTCCAATTCCTGGCGTAGCCCCCCTTCATCTGCTGCACCCTCATGGATTTTGACAGCTAAGATTTTAGGGGCGTTGATCTGTTCCAGTGCACCCCGCATTCTACCCATCACACATTTAAGGATGGCTAGGCCCACAAAGATGCAGCCGATAGCCACCACTAAATACATGGCCATATTTATGAACCAGTCCTTCCAACCTCCAAATCCCCAGTTACCCCAAGAGCCAGGATCCTGCATTCCGTCCAGGTGATCCCGTATGTGATCCATAAATTTAGTGATGTTAGCGGTCAAGTCCTGAACTCCCATGATACACTTGCCCTGTACTATGGCGCATACCCCACCCTCACGGGCCAGAAGATAGTCAAGAGCATACCGGTTCTGCATTGCAAACAACCGCAGCTGAGACAATTCCTTGGTTATTGCCCGAGGGCTCCCAAAGTTTCATTTCCCAAGATGGTAAGGCCACAAATAAAATAATTCCTATTGCTGACAGCCAAGGAACCCCCCACCCCTCCCAGTGTCAAGACGCTCAGAATCCCCCATCCGGCTGAGCGGCCCCGGTTGGGTGCGAGAACCTGAGGTTTTTTCCAGTTCTCGCAAAATTCAGCCGAGACTGCCCGGCGTGCTAACTGATTATGCAGCATCCACGCCGAAGGGCAGGGGACTGTGGTAGGGACTAGAGTCCCAATAGCAATTTGGCGGGGAAATGGGGGTGACAAAACATCGGTCGCTGTGCCATTAAATAAAAAGTAGTATCCTTGCTCCGTGTGCAGGCTAGCATCACAATCAGTATATCGGTTGCGTAAGGATCCCCAGTAGCCCAGTTTATCCAGCTTCGAAACGCCCATTCGGGCCGCCTAGCAATGCGGAAAGCCCTAGTCCCAACAGTGATATGAGAGACATTCGCCCAGCCACAAAGGAGCTGGAGGCCAGCGTTCAATGGAACGCAAGTGGTGTTGTAACAAACGCATTGGCCAGACACCTGGGTGATATGACACCTCCTGTCCGTACAGGTGGGGAACAGACATGTTATATTCGTTTCCATCTCTACCAGCAAACAGCCGTATCCTTCACTGCTGAAACAACTCTCGTACGACCGGGAATCCCTATTGGGAGTGAAGTGGCTAGGTATATACGCCCTCCACCGTTGCAGCCTATCATACTGTGAATGGGAATTATCCCGAGGAAGGGGAAGGCAAATAGCCGGTGGTGCTGAACCCGGATCGTAAGGAAGAGTGACTTGCTCGGGCGGTGGCTCGGAACGCTGACAATGAACCACCGTTTGGGGAGTGCCCCAAAGCGGTGAAACAGAAAATAACCTAGACACCACTGCGGGGTTCGGGTAGCAGACAACCCGTCCGTGGCCATACAAGCAGTGGTAAATCTGGTAGATGAGATTCATACTACCCAGGTTTTCCTCAGTTTGGCCTTTAACTAAATTAAGTGTATCTCCCGGTAACCTACGTTCTAGCTGTACTTCCCTTCTCACACGCCCCGTCCTCTCTCTAGTCCCTCCCTCCCTCTCACAGCCTCTTCCTACGCTCTCCTGACGGCCTGATGTTACCTATATTGCACCAATCTTAACACATCCAAAATCAAATTTACATGTATTCCAAAAACAAGGCAATGTCCATATAATGTTCCCTTCCCATCGCCGGGACCGGTGCAATTGCTTCATGAGTCCTGCATTCTCCTTAACTTTGACGACCTTCCATGAGTCGATACCATGTCCTCGTATATGGGGGCAGCGAAGAACATCACCTTTGCATAAGTGAAATATCCTTGTGGATTGGTTGGGGTTACAAATGTAGATAATATTCCCCTTTTCCATGTCCGTCGCCAATAACATTCCAAGCGAGGTGAGGCCGTAGATCACACAGGCGGGGCGTAGCCACCCCATCATATTCCACACCTGTAAAATGGCACTGGAAAAGGGAGGCAGGTTAGTAACCGACCTTTTACAGTAGTGGAGATGGACCCAATTTACAGTGATGAAGGTGGACCCAAGCACTTCGCCCCTCCAATTTAACTGCTGTGGGGATGGTAAGGAGAACTTGGGAGGGCCCGTCCCATCGCGGCTCCGACCCCTTCCCAGTCCAATTTTTGACCATGACATAAATGCCGGGCTGGACTGAAAGTGAGCTAGGTACTGGGGGCGATGGCTGGTGAGCCGCGCGGACCTGGCCATGGAGCTCCTTGAGCACCTGCGTGAGGGCTAGAATATAGGTGGTCATCTCTTCAGTCATATGGTGAAACTGAACCAGTCTGGAAGCATGCAGGCCCCAGGGAGTTCTAAGAGGCCTGCCATAAAGAATCTCGGCAGGAGAGAGCCGGGCCGGTCCCGCAGGTGTAACCCGCAGCTGGAAGAGGGCAACGGGGAGCAACTTAAGCCATGTCAGTCCCGTGTCTGCTCTTAATTTAGCCAATTTAGTTTTGAGGGTCTGATTGTGTCTCTCAACCAACCCGGCCGCCTTTGGTCTGTAAGCACAGTGTAACTGCTGGCGTATGCCCAACTGGGAGCAAAACTCCTTGTTAATTTGTCCAATAAAATGAGGCCCATTATCAGAACTTAACTGAGCTGGTATACCGTACCGGGGAATGATTTCCCGCATCAAAACTTTAACCACAGTAGCAGCTTTATTATCGATAGTCGGATACGCCTCGACCCATCTGCTGAACACATCCACAATGACCAAAACATATTTATAACATTGACACCTTTCCAACTCAATGTAATCCATTTGGAGCGTCTCAAAGGGACCACTGGGCCAGGGGGTTTGCCCCATCCCACAAGGGATACCTTTTCCGGTGTTATATTGCTGACAAATCAAACACCGATTACTGATACTCTGGGCCAACCCCTGCATTTTAGGGTGCCACCAAGTGTCCAGCAACAAATCACTAGTCCCCCGAGCCCCACAATGAGTTGCAAAGTGTACACATTCGATGACCCATAAAGCCAGTACATCAGACATACAAGTCTGATGTGCTGGCGTGGTCCATAAAGAGGAAACAGAATCATATGTACAACCTAACCGTTTCCACATTTGTTTATCACTCTCAGGAGCGTCCTCCTGTAACCTTATGACGTCTTGGATGGTTGGCATTGACTTGTCAGAAGCAGACATATTTATAGTAGATCGTTTAGTCTGACTTAACATCTTAGGCACCATCACTTGCTGAATTTGCGCGGCTGTCCGCGCTGCACAATCTGCTTGTTCGTTACCAACGTCAACTGGGGTTGTACCATTCGTGTGGGCAGCGCATTTAATGACGGAAATCTGCGCGGGCATAAGAAGGGCCTGCAGTAGGTCATTAACTAAACCCCGGTGGGATATTTCCGTGCCTGCCGAGGTAAGGAATCCCCTATTCTTCCAGAGTTGTCCGAAGTCATGAACTACCCCAAAAGCATATCGGGAGTCCGTGTAAATATTTACCTGACGATCTACCCCAAGTATACATGCACGGGTGAGGGCAAAAAGTTTGGCTTGTTGAGCTGAATAAGGGGTCTGGAAAGCTGCCGCTTCTAGAATCAGACCATCTTGTTCTACGATTGCATAACCGGACAATCTCCGGCCAGTGGGGCTTACTAATGCACTGCCATCAACATACATAATCATGTCAGGTTGTTCTAACGGAATATCACTCAGATCGTCCCTTATTGTGGTAGTTTCCTGAATCAAGGCTAAACAGTCGTGACCAGGTGCGTCCTCATGGACAGTGGGACCGCTAAGAAAACAGGCTGGATTGATAGTGGTACAGTATTTAAATGTCAGACGTGGATTGTTCAAAAGGTATATCTCATACCTATTCTGACAAGCTGCGGTAAGATGTTGATTTTGAAGTTGCCCCAATAGTGCGATTACCGAGTGGGAGCTATATACCGGAATATCCTGTTGGAGAGAGATATTGTCAGCAGCCTGCAAACTATTGTATATCGCTGCCAAGATCTGGGTGCAAACAGGGTGGCCCAACGCCACTGGGTCGAGTTTGGAAGAGTAATATGCTATGGGCCGGTGCTTGTTCCCATGTTGCTGGGTGAGTACCGCTGTTGAACATCCTTCCAGAACAGAACAGTATATCTGGAATGGTCGGTCGTACAAGGGCCTCCCGAGGGCCGGTGCTTGTAACAAGGTCTGCTTCAGGCAACGGAAGGCCTCGAGTGCCTCGGTGGTGAGAGTAAAGTTCCCCTCTTCACTAGTGTAAGGCGTCAGCAGCTTTGCATAGACAGCAATGTTTGGTATCCACTGCCGACAATAATTCACCATACCCAGCCAATGACGAACCTCCTTGGCTATTGTAGGGGCGGGGAATTGGCATATTGGTTCAATCCTACTGGGTTCGAGACTTCTTTCTGTGGCTGTAAGTAAAACTCCTAAGAACTTAACCTTTCTCTGAGCCACCAAGACCTTTGCTTGTGAGACAACATAACCCAACGAGGATAGGTGGTTTAATAATTGGATCACATCATCCCTATTACTGGGCTCGTCAGGACTTGCTACCAATATGTCATCTACATACTGCACTAGAGTGGAACCATGCTCCAATGCCAAGGCCTGGAGTTGGGTCTGCAGACATCTGGAGAAGAGTGTAGGTGAGTTGACGAACCCCTGTGGCAGTCGGGTCCAGGTATACTGCTGTCCATTGTAAGTGAAGGCAAACAAATATTGGCTTTCAGTTGCAAGTGGGAGGGCAAAGAAGGCATGCTGAAGGTCAAGTACGGCGAAGACCCGGGCTTGAGCTGGAATTTGAGCCAGTATGTGGGCAGGGTTAGGGACGAGAGCATGTAACGGCTGTACAATGGCATTGATTGAACGTAAATCCTGTACTAATCGGTACTGGTCTGGTTTGGCTGGTTTAGGCACAGCAAGTATGGGGGTGTTACATTCTGATTGGCAAGGGACCAAAATACCCTGTTGCAACAGCTCTTGAATTAATTTGTCTATAGACGGAGCAGCTTGGGATTTCAGGGGGTATTGCCGAATGGAAGGTAACTTTACATGATCCCTAATCGTTACCTTAATAGGTGTAACATTTGTCTTTCCCACTTGTGATGGGTATTCCGCCCAGACCTGTGGATTGACATATTCCAAACAATCCTGTCCCCAGTGATGCTGCAGTCGAGTGTTAATTGTTTCAGGGACCTCAAAATATTTTATGGCAGTGCCGTCCGGCATGACTTGAAGTGCGTACTCTGTTGGATCCGAATGATCCACTGCCCTCCTTACCATTTGCCCCAGATCCCTGGCATGGTAGTGGTCGTGGACCTGACGTGTAATATGAGGGCTTACCGAAGCTGTCTGTGGCCATAAATGTGGTGGTATTGTAACAAAATCGGCTGTACCTTCTTTTCCCGTGACTGTGGCTGTAACCTTGACTGGCCATTCGGTCCCAATTAATGGCCGGTATTTGTCCTCCAACTCCCTGTTTTGTCCGATTCTGTCATAGGCCAGGGTAACGTGATGCAGTGAATGTTCAATGTCTAACGTCCACCACTGGGGGGGTGATAGAAATATAGCACTGTTGTCTCATCCTCCATGATTTAACCGTTACCCCCTCGTCTCCGCACTCTAGCTGTAGCTGGAAGATACACAGTAAATCTCGAGCCAACAAGTTGCAGTCCAATCCAGTAGTCACTACAAACTGATGATCTGCAGACTTATTCTCGTAAGTGACTGTCACAGGTTCAGAAATAGGATACTCACACACCTGTCCTTGGAACCCCGACAATTGCTGCGTGTGGTCGGATAATGGTAGTCGAAGTTCTGATTGCACAGAAGACATGGCTGCTCCAGTGTCGATTACAAATGAGTGATATTGATCTCCTATCTGCAGAGAGATAACAGGTTCCCTGTCCGATCGGAGAGTCCTTATGACTAAATTAGCTAGTCAATCCTGTGTTGGGAAAGGGTTTGCCTGGGAGAAGTCAGTGTATCTCGTCTGTCCTCCCCTTGGTGGGTACCCCCTCCTTTGGGTCGGATAATCTCCTTCTGCTGCCTGTCTTTTAAAGGGGCATTCCTGTTGCCAGTGATCTGCACGGCCGCAATTAAAACATGCATTGCTCCCTCTATATCTGCCCCGTCCTCGTCTCCCAGTAGACCAATGGCCCCTCAGAGGGGGCGGCGGTTGTAAAGCTGTTGGTACATACGGTGGGCCATAAAAAGGAGCTGAGGGTCCCTTTGGGTGGGTTTGATATCCTCCCACTCGCTGATCGACCCACCCAAAGTCACAATATTGGGGCTCCTGCTGGTAAGCTACCATTTCTGCCGCTTGTTGTGGTCGCAGATCATCCTTTTTCATTACATACTCAGTCTTAACCTTTGTAACTGAGCCTCCTTCCTGGCCTACACTCTCCTTCCAATAAAATCTGACTGCCCTTGCCATCTGGGAAGGGTCGTTCTCTGTCCGATTCATGTTATTACATTTCAGAGCAGTAGCCACAGAAGGTGGTAGGCAATGCATTAACATAGTACAATATTGAGGGGAATTCTGACCATTTTGATATGGCAAGTCGCCTGACTGCCCACGGTAGATTTCATTAAAACGCTCCAGAAATTCCTCTGGCTCTTCAATCTTCTTAGGTTTTAGGTCTAAGATAGCAGAAATATTTATGGGCTTTGAAATGTGCTATTCAACGCATTCAGGATCTGTGTCCGTCTATCGTCGTCTAACGCATGGGCTTGCTGAAGTGCGGCGTGGCTTGCATAATTCAAGTGATTAAGATAATTGCGGTACTCTGCTGGGGTTAAAACCTGCTGGACTAGGGCCCAGAGGTCCCTAGAATCAGCGTGATAAATTGAGATGTTAGTTCTCAAGGAATCCATGAAAGCAGCAGGAGATTTTTTTCTATCTGGGATTGTAGCCATAATAGCCATCATCTCACTGGGTGTCCATGGGAAGTAAACGTCTATCGTGGGCTGCGCCCCGGCAGTCACCGCGTCCGGGTTTGGTATCTTCCTAATCGGCAACTGTCTCCCAGTCTCACCAGGGGGCACTCTAGCTATTTCCTCTGGTTCTTCCAAGACTTCGACGTCCCTCCCTGTCACTAGAGGGAGTTCTTTCTCTTCAAAATCATCTGTGGCATCTCCCTTTGTTCTCAAAATTTGCGGTTTCCCCTTGGTCTGGAGGGATTTAGGTGGTATGCTTAATTGTTTCTGGTTAGGATCAAGCCCTTCTCTCGCTGTCCGAGATCTGGTCCTAGAGCTAACTGGGCTTGCGGAACAGAGCTCCTCTTTCTCTACTGATCGTGAAGATGGTAAATCGGGACCCACACTATCAACCAAAAGGGCTGGAGTTACTGGCATGATTGGAATCTGGGGAGCAGTGACTGGATATAAATTATTATACTCTGGTGGTTCTGGAATTAGTGCAGACAATGCTACAGGTGCAGTCGGAACTTTTACTGACATTTTTAAATCATCGAATTGATCATTTTCTGTCAATTCAAGGCCAGCCATTGAGCTACGTAGCCCATCTTTTGTTTGACCCGAGCCTTTCCTGTCTTTGCTTGCGCGTTTTTTGAATGCACATTCCTTTTTCAAGACCTGTAATGTTTTTTGGTTACCCTGTTCACTAATTGGAATTCCCATTTTAAGGGCATTTTCCTGCCAACTTGATAACATGATCTTATCTCTTTCCTCTTGACAATATTGTCTCCATAATCCAATTAATTATTTTGCTTTAATACTTTGACTCTTTTTCCAGATGTGTCCCTGAATTTTCTTAATAATCTCTAGGTCTTTGGTGCCCCCTAGTGGCCATTCATCCGCCATTTTACTCCTTAACGTTGCTGACATTTTCCTGAAATCTTTTGCTTTATCCGGATACATAATCGCATAATATTTGCAGTGGCATGCCTGGATCATTTGTGCTATCCAAGGAATTCCCCATAATCTCAACTGGTCCTCAGAACTGCGTTTTTCGCCACTACAGTCCAAGGGTACAATTTTAGCTTAATCAACTATAGATTTAAAACACTCACACATGGAATTGAATCATCTTCAGATTTAAAAACACTAATTGAACTGAACCTTCATCTACTGAAGTCCCATCAGCCCTAAAAACACTTACTTAACTGAACCTCCATCTACTGAAGTCACATCAGCCATAAAAACACTTACTTAACTGAACCTCCATCGACTGAAGTCACATCAGCCATAAAAACACTTATACTTGGAATTGAATCATCTTTTAGATGTCCCATCAACCCAAAACCTAACCCAAGCCGAATCAACAATATGAAATCCCATCAATTAAATTTCTAATCCCCAGACAGACCTTTGATTTCGTCGAGACGATCTTTCCGTACCAACCGCAAGTGACCAGACTAATCAGACGATAAGAAGAGGGGAAAAATCAATGCGCGGTCATTTTCCAGCTGTACATTGTGGGCCCCTTTTTCCCCATCCTCCTGTTCATAATCAGTCTAATTCTGATTTCGCAGTTGGTCAGAACCGTCTTGAGAAATCCCGGGTTTTCGGCACCAAATGACAAATCCCAAATTTCTTTACCCGTCAGTCTGGCCTCAATAAAAGTCGTGATGGATTTGCAGGTACAGCATTAGTTATTTTATTTGACTTGCAAGCCTGACTCAATTCACAGCGGTACAAAACACATCCTGCTTCGTACACCTCTGGAATCAAGTGAGTCTGTAGAACAAAGAAGTCTCTACTGATACATTCAAATGGCATCAAGTTTCACATACACGATTCCCATAGGTCATCCTATACCCCTCCTGACCTATCCATACACTCTAATTGGCTCACTTCCAATCCCTTCCTCTGGCCCCTATTACCCAGCATCTTTTTCTCCTCCTTTGGTGGACACACCTCTTCCTTTGCTTTGCCATGCGGTCTGAAATCCTTTGTCTGTGAACTCACCAGGATTAGACTGGCCTATCTCTACATTACATTAACTAATATCTCTAAAGTAACTATTTTATATCACATTCGTCAATCTCAGTGACTGTCCTGGAGGTCCAGAACTGATGATCTCAGTGACTGCATGGAGGTCCAGAACTGATGATCTCAGTGACTGCATGGAGGTCCAGGGCTGCTGATCTCAGGGACTGCGCTGGAGGTCTAGAGCTGCTGATCTAGTTGACTGCGCTGGAGATCCAGAGCTGCTGATTTTGTTGACTGCGCTGGAGGTCCAGAGTGTCTGATCTCGTTGACTGCGCTGGAGGTCCAGAGCTGCTGATCTCAGTGACTGCGCTGGAGATCCAGAGCTGCTGATCTTGTTGACTGCGCTGGAGATCCAGAGCTGCTGATTTTGTTGACTGCGCTGGAGGTCCAGTGCTGCTGATCTCAGTGACTGTGCTGGAGATCCAGAGCAGCTGATCCCAGGGCTACTGATCTCAGTGACTGCGCTGGAATGCAGAGCAGCTGATCCCAGTGACTCCGCTGGAGGTCCAGAGCAGCTGATCGCAGGGCAGCTGATCCCAGTGACTGCACTGGATGTCCAGAGCAGCTAATCCCAGTGACTCAGCTGGAGATCCAGAGCAGCTGATCCCAAGGCTGCTGATCCCAGTGACTGCAGTGGAGATCCAGAGCAGCTGATCCCAGTGACTGTCCTGGAGTTCCAGAAGTGCTGATCCCACGGACTGCACTGGAGATCCAGAGCAGCTGGTCCCATTCCCTGCGCTGGAGGTCCAGAGCAGCTGATCCCATTCACTGCGCTGGAGATCCAGAGCACCTGGTCCCAGTAGCTCCGCTGGAGATCCAGAGCAGCTGATACCAGTGAATGTGCTGGAGGTCCAGAGCAGCTGGTCCCAGGGTCTGCACTGGAGATCCAGAGCAGCTGATCCCATTGACTGCGCTGGAGATCCAGTGCAGCTGATCTCAGTGACTGCGCTGGAGATCCAGAGCTGCTGATCTTGTTGACTGCGCTGGAGATCCAGAGCTACTGATCTCGTTGACTGCGCTGGAGGTCCAGTGCTGCTGATCTCAGTGACTGTGCTGGAGATCCAGAGCAGCTGATCCCAGGGCTACTGATCTCAGTGACTGCGCTGGAATGCAGAGCAGCTGATCCCAGTGACTCCGCTGGAGGTCCAGAGCAGCTGATCCCAGGGCTGCTGATCCCAGTGACTACGCTGGAGGTCCAGAGCAGCTGACCCCAGTAACTCAGCTGGAGGTCCAGAGCCGCTGATCCCAGGGCTGCTGAACCCAGTGACTCCGCTGGAGGTCCAGAGCAGCTGATCCCAGGGCTGCTGATCCCAGTGACTGCGCTGGAGGTCCAGAGCAGCTGACCCCAGTGACTCTGCTGGAGGTCCAGAGCAGCTGATCCCAGGGCTGCTGATCCCAGTGACTGTCCTGGAGACGCAGAGCAGCCAATCCCAATAACTGCGCTGGAGGTTCAGAGCAGCTGATCCCAGTGACTGTCCTGGAGTTCCAGAAGTGCTGATCCCAGGGACTGCACTGGAGATCCAGAGCAGCTGGTCCCATTCACTGCGCTGGAGATACAGAGCAGCTGATACCATTCACTGCGCTGGAGATCCAGAGCACCTGGTCCCAGTAGCTCCGCTGGAGATCCAGAGCAGCTGATCCCAGTGACTGTGCTGGAGGTCCAGAGCAGCTAGTCCCAGGGACTGCACTGGAGATCCAGAGCAGCTGACCCCATTGACTGCGCTGGAGATCCCAGTGCAGCTGATCCCAGTGACTGCAGTGGAGATCCAGAGCAGCTGATCCCAGGGCTGCTGATCCCAGTGACTGCGCTGAAGATCAAGAGCTGCTGATCCCAGTGACTGCACTGGAGGTCCAGAGCTGCTGATCCCAGTGACTGCGCTGGTGGTCCTGAGCAGCTGATCCCAGTGACTGCCCTGGAGATCCAGAGCAGCTGATCCCAGTGACTGCGCTAGAGATCCAGAGCAGCTGATCCCAGGGCTGCTGATCCCAGTGACTATGCTAGAGATCCAGAGCTGCTGCTCCCAGTGACTGTCTTGGAGATCCAGAGCAGCTGATCTCAGTGACTGGGCTGGAGATCCAGAGCTGCTGATCTCAGTGACTGCGCTGCAGGTCCAGAGCTGCTGATCCCAGTGACTGTCCTGGAGACGCAGAGCAGCCAATCCAAATAACTGCGCTGGAGGTCCAGAGCAACAGATCCCAGCGACTGACCTGGTGGTCCAGAGCAGCTGATCCCAGTGACTATCCTGGAGTTCCAGAAGTGCTGATCACAGGGACTGCACTGGAGATCCAGAGCAGCTGGTCCCATTCACTGCGCTGGAGATCCAGTGCAGCTGGTCCCAGTGACTGCAGTGGAGATCCAGAGCACCTGGTCCCAGTAACTCCGCTGGAGATCCAGAGCAGCTGATCCCAGTGACTGTCCTGAAGTCCCAGAAGTGCTGATCCCAGGGACTGCACTGGAGATCCAGAGCAGCTGGTCCCATTCACTGTGCTGGAGATCCAGAGCAGCTGATCCCATTCACTGCGCTGGAGGTCCAGAGCACCTGGTCCCAGTAGCTCCGCTGGAGATCCAGAGCAGCTGATCACAGTGACTGTGCTGGAGGTCCAGAGCAGCTGGTCCCAGGGTCTGCACTGGAGATCCAGAGCAGCTGATCCCATTGACTGCGCTGGAAGTCCAGTGCTGCTGATCTCAGTGACTGTGCTGGCGATCCAGTGCAGCTGATCCCAGGGCTACTGATCTCAGTGACTGCGCTGGAATGCAGAGCAGCTGATCCCAGTGACTCCGCTGGAGGTCCAGAGCAGCTGATCGCAGGGCAGCTGATCCCAGTGACTGCGCTGGATGTCCAGAGCAGCTAATCCCAGTGACTCAGCTGGAGATCCAGAGCAGCTGATCCCAGGGCTGCTGATCCCAGTGACTGCGCTGGAGGTCCAGAGCAGCTGACCCCAGTAACTCAGCTGGAGGTCCAGAGCTGCTGATCCCAGGGCTGCTGAACCCAGTGACTCCGCTGGAGGTCCAGAGCAGCTGATCCCAGGGCAGCTGATCCCAGTAACCGCACTGGATGTCCAGAGCAGCTAATCCCAGTGACTCAGCTGGAGATCCAGAGCAGCTGATCCCAAGGCTGCTGATCCCAGTGACTGCAGTGGAGATCCAGAGCAGCTGATCCCAGTGACTGTCCTGGAGTTCCAGAAGTGTTGATCCCAGGGACTGCACTGGAGATCCAGAGCAGCTGGTCCCATTCACTGCGCTGGTGGTCCAGAGCAGCTGATCCCGTTCACTACACTGGAGATCCAGAGCACCTGGTCCCAGTAGCTCCGCTGGAGATCCAGAGCAGCTGATCCCAGTGACTGTGCTGGAGGTCCAGAGCAGCTAGTCCCAGGGACTGCACTGGAGATCCAGAGCAGCTGACCCCATTGACTGCGCTGGAGATCCAGTGCAGCTGATCCCAGTGACTGCAGTGGAGATCCAGAGCAGCTGATCCCAGGGCTGCTGATCCCAGTGACTGCGCTGAAGATCCAGAGCTGCTGATCCCAGTGACTGCACTGGAGGTCCAGAGCTGCTGATCCCAGTGACTGCGCTGGTGGTCCTGAGCAGCTGATCCCAGTGACTGCCCTGGAGATCCAGAGCAGCTGATCCCAGTGACTGCGCTAGAGATCCAGAGCAGCTGATCCCAGGGCTGCTGATCTCAGTGACTGCGCTGCAGGTCCAGAGCTGTTGATCTCAGTGACTGCGCTGGAGGTCCAGGGCTGCTGATCCCAGTGACTGCGCTGGAGGTCCAGGGCTGCTGATCTCAGTGACTGGGCTGGAGATCCAGAGCTGCTGATCTCAGTGACTGCGCTGCAGGTCCAGAGCTGTTGATCTCAGTGACTGCGCTGGAGGTCCAGGGCTGCTGATCCCAGTGACTGCGCTGGAGGCCCAGGGCTGATGATCTCAGTGACTGTCCTGGAGGTCCAGAACTGATGATCTCAGTGACTGCGCTGGAGGTCCAGGGCTGCTGATCTCAGGGACTGCGCTGGAGGTCTAGAGCTGCTGATCTTGTTGACTGCGCTGGAGATCCAGAGCTGCTGATCTCGTTGACTGCGCTGGAGGTCCAGTGCTGCTGATCTCAGTGACTGTGCAGGAGATCCAGAGCAGCTGATCCCAGGGCTACTGATCTCAGTGACTGCGCTGGAGGTCCAGAGCAGCTGATCCCAGGGCTGCTGAACACAGTGTCTCCGCTGGAGGTCCAGAGCAGCTGATCCCAGGGCTGCTGATCCCAGTGACTGCGCTGGAGGTCCAGAGCAGCTGACCCCAGTGACTCTGCTGGAGGTCCAGAGCAGCTGATCCCAGGGCTGCTGATCCCAGTAACTTATCTGGAGGTCCAGAGCAGCTGGTCCCAGGGCTGCTGATCCCAGTGACTACACTGGAGTTCCAGAAGTGCTGATCCCAGGGACTGCACTGGAGATCCAGAGCAGATGGTCCCATTCACTGCGCTGGAGATCCAGAGCAGCTGATCCCAGTCACTGCACTGGAGATCCAGAGCTGTTGATCCGCGTGACTGTCCCGGAGATCCAGAGCTGCTGATCCCAGTGACTGTCCTGGAGACGCAGAGCAGCCAATCCAAATAACTGCGCTGGAGGTCCAGAGCAACGGATCCCAGTGACTGACCTGGTGGTCCAGAGCAGCTGATCCCAGTGACTGTCCTGGAGTTCCAGAAGTGCTGATCCCAGGGACTGCACTGGAGATCCAGAGCAGCTGGTCCCATTCACTGCGCTGGAGATCCAGTGCAGCTGGTCCCAGTGACTGCAGTGGAGATCCAGAGCACCTGGTCCCAGTAACTCCGCTGGAGATCCAGAGCAGCTGATCCCAGTGACTGTGCTGGAGGTCCAGAGCAGCTGGTCCCAGGGTCTGCACTGGAGATCCAGAGCAGCTGATCCCATTGACTGCACTGGAGTTCCTGTGCAGCTGATCACAGTGACTGCAGTGGAGATCCAGAGCAGCTGATCCCAGTGACTGTCCTGGAGTCCCAGAAGTGCTGATCCCAGGGACTGCACTGGAGATCCAGAGCAGCTGGTCCCATTCACTGTGCTGGAGATCCAGAGCAGCTGATCCCATTCACTGCGCTGGAGGTCCAGAGCACCTGGTCCCAGTAGCTCCGCTGGAGATCCAGAGCAGCTGATCACAGTGACTGTGCTGGAGGTCCAGAGCAGCTGGTCCCAGGGTCTGCACTGGAGATCCAGAGCAGCTGATCCCATTGACTGCGCTGGAGACCCAGTGCAGCTGATCTCAGTGACTGCGCTGGAGATCCAGAGCTGCTGATCTTGTTGACTGCGCTGGAGATCCAGAGCTGCTGATCTCGTTGACTGCGCTGGAAGTCCAGTGCTGCTGATCTCAGTGACTGTGCTGGAGATCCAGTTCAGCTGATCCCAGGGCTACTGATGTCAGTGATTGCGTTGGAATGCAGAGCAGCTGATCCCAGTGACTCCGCTGGAGGTCCAGAGCAGCTGATCGCAGACCAGCTGATCCCAGTGACTGCGCTGGATGTCCAGAGCAGCTAATCCCAGTGACTCAGCTGGAGATCCAGAGCAGCTGACCCCAGCGACTCTGCTGGAGGTCCAGAGCAGCTGATCCCAGGGCTGCTGATCCCAGTAACTTATCTGGAGGTCCAGAGCAGCTGGTCCCAGGGCTGCTGATCCCAGTGACTACACTGGAGTTCCAGAAGTGCTGATCCCAGGGACTGCACTGGAGATCCAGAGCAGATGGTCCCATTCACTGCGCTGGAGATCCAGAGCAGCTGATCCCAGTCACTGCACTGGAGATCCAGAGCTGTTGATCCGCGTGACTGTCCCGGAGATCCAGAGCTGCTGATCCCAGTGACTGTCCTGGAGACGCAGAGCAGCCAATCCAAATAACTGCGCTGGAGGTCCAGAGCAACGGATCCCAGTGACTGACCTGGTGGTCCAGAGCAGCTGATCCCAGTGACTGTCCTGGAGTTCCAGAAGTGCTGATCCCAGGGACTGCACTGGAGATTCAGAGCAGCTGGTCCCATTCACTGCGCTGGAGATCCAGTGCAGCTGGTCCCAGTGACTGCAGTGGAGATCCAGAGCACCTGGTCCCAGTAACTCCGCTGGAGATCCAGAGCAGCTGATCCCAGTGACTGTGCTGGAGGTCCAGAGCAGCTGGTCCCATGGTCTGCACTGGAGATCCAGAGCAGCTGATCCCATTGACTGCACTGGAGTTCCTGTGCAGCTGATCACAGTGACTGCAGTGGAGATCCAGAGCAGCTGATCCCAGTGACTGTCCTGGAGTCCCAGAAGTGCTGATCCCAGGGACTGCACTGGAGATCCAGAGCAGCTGGTCCCATTCACTGTGCTGGAGATCCAGAGCAGCTGATCCCATTCACTGCGCTGGAGGTCCAGAGCACCTGGTCCCAGTAGCTCCGCTGGAGATCCAGAGCAGCTGGTCCCAGGGTCTGCACTGGAGATCCAGAGCAGCTGATCCCATTGACTGCGCTGGAGACCCAGTGCAGCTGATCTCAGTGACTGCGCTGGAGATCCAGAGCTGCTGATCTTGTTGACTGCGCTGGAGATCCAGAGCTGCTGATCTCGTTGACTGCGCTGGAAGTCCAGTGCTGCTGATCTCAGTGACTGTGCTGGAGATCCAGTTCAGCTGATCCCAGGGCTACTGATCTCAGTGATTGCGCTGGAATGCAGAGCAGCTGATCCCAGTGACTCCGCTGGAGGTCCAGAGCAGCTGATCGCAGACCAGCTGATCCCAGTGACTGCGCTGGATGTCCAGAGCAGCTAATCCCAGTGACTCAGCTGGAGATCCAGAGCAGCTGATCCCACGGCTGCTGATCCCAGTGACTGCGCTGGAGGTCCAGAGCAGCTGACCCCAGTAGCTCAGCTGGAGGTCCAGAGCTGCTGATCCCAGGGCTGCTGAACCCAGTGACTCCGCTGGAGGTCCAGAGCAGCTGATCCCAGGGCAGCTGATCCCAGTGACCGCACTGGATGTCCAGAGCAGCTAATCCCAGTGACTCAGCTGGAGATCCAGAGCAGCTGATCCCAAGGCTGCTGATCCCAGTGACTGCAGTGGAGATCCAGAGCAGCTGATCCCAGTGACTGTCCTGGAGTTCCAGAAGTGTTGATCCCAGGGACTGCACTGGAGATCCAGAGCAGCTGGTCCCATTCACTGCGCTGGTGGTCCAGAGCAGCTGATCCCATTCACTGCACTGGAGATCCAGAGCACCTGGTCCCAGTAGCTCCGCTGGAGATCCAGAGCAGCTGATCCCAGTGACTGTGCTGGAGGTCCAGAGCAGCTGGTCCCAGGGTCTGCACTGGAGATCCAGAGCATCTGACCCCATTGACTGCGCTGGAGATCCAGTGCAGCTGATCCCAGTGACTGCAGTGGAGATCCAGAGCAGCTGATCCCAGGGCTGCTGATCCCAGTGACTGCGCTGAAGATCCAGAGCTGCTGATCCCAGTGACTGCACTGGAGGTCCAGAGCTGCTGGTCCCAGTGACTGCACTGGAATGCAGAGCAGCTGATCCCAGTGACTCCGCTGGAGGTCCAGAGCAGCTGATCGCAGGGCAGCTGATCCCAGTGACTGCCCTGGAGATCCAGAGCAGCTGATCCCAGTGACTGTGCTAGAGATCCAGAGCAGCTGATCCCAGAGCTGCTGATCCCAGTGACTGCGCTGGAGGTCCAGGGCTGCTGATCTCAGTGACTGCGCTGGAGGCCCAGGGCTGGTGATCTCAGTGACTGTCCTGGAGGTCCAGAGCTGCTGACCCCAGTGACTGCACTGGAGGTCCAGAGCTGCTGATCCCAGTGACTGCGCTGGTGGTCCTGAGCAGCTGATCCCAGTGACTGCCCTGGAGATCCAGAGCAGCTGATCCCAGTGACTGTGCTAGAGATCCAGAGCAGCTGATCCCAGGGCTGCTGATCCCAGTGACTATGCTAGAGATCCAGAGCTGCTGATCCCAGTGACTGTCTTGGAGATCCAGAGCAGCTGATCTCAGTGACTGGGCTATAGATCCAGAGCTGCTGATCTCAGTGACTGCGCTGCAGGTCCAGAGCTGTTGATCTCAGTGACTGCGCTGGAGGTCCAGGGTTGCTGATCCCAGTGACTGCGCTGGAGGTCCAGGGCTGGTGATCTCAGTGACTGTCCTGGAGGTCCAGAACTGATGATCTCAGTGACTGCATGGAGGACCAGGGCTGCTGATCTCAGGGACTGCGCTGGAGATCCAGGGCTGGTGATCTCAGTGACTGTCCTGGAGGTCCAGAACTGATGATCTCAGTGACTGCATGGAGGACCAGGGCTGCTAATCTCAGTGACTGCGCTGGAGGTCCAGGGCTGCTGATCTCAGTAACTACGCAGGAGGCCCAGAGCTCCAAAGCTCAGTAACTGCGCTGGAGTCCCTGAGCTGCTGATCTCCGTGATTGCCCTGGTGGTCAAGAGCTGCTGATCTCAGTAACTGCGCTGGTGGCCTAGAGCTGCTGATCTCAGTGACTGCACTGGTGGCCCAGAGCTGCTGATCTCAGTGACTGCGCTGGAGGTCCAGGGCTGCTGATCTCAGTGACTGCGCTGGAGGCCCAGAGCTGCTGATCTCAGTGACTGCGCTGGAAATCCAGAGCAGCTGCTCTGAGTGACTGCGCTGGAGGTCCAGGGCTGCTGATCTCAGTGACTGCGCAGTGGTCCATGGCTGCTGATCTCAGTAACTGCGCTGGAGGTCCAGAGTTGCTGATCTCAGTGACTGCGCTGGAGGTCCAGAGCATCTGATCCCAGGGCTGCTGATCCCAGTGACTGTGCTGGAAATCCAGAGCAGCTGCTCTGAGTGACTGCGCTGGAGGTCCAGGGCTGCTGATCTCAGTGACTGCGCAGTGGTCCATGGCTGCTGATCTCAGTAACTGCGCTGGAGGTCCAGAGTTGCTGATCTCAGTGACTGCGCTGGAGGTCCAGAGCTGCTGATCTCAGTGACTGCGCTGGAGATCCAGAGCTGCTGATCTCAGTGACTGCGCTCGAGGCCCAGAGCTGCTGATCTTAGGGACTGTGGTGGAGATCTAGACCTGCTGATCTCAGTGACTGCGCTGGAGATCCAGACCTGCTGATCTCAGTAACTGCGCTGGATGTGCAGAGCTGCTGATCTCAGTGACTGCGCTGGAGATCCAGAGCTGCTGATCTCGTTGACTGCGCTGGAGGTCCAGAGCTGCTGATCTCAGTGACTGCGCTGGAGGTCCAGAGCTGCTGATCTCAGTGACTGCGCTGGAGATCCAGAGCTGCTGATCTCGTTGACTGCGCTGGAGGTCCAGAGCTGCTGATCTCAGTGACTGCGCTGGAGGTCCAGAGCTGCTGATCTCAGTGACTGCGCTGGAGATCCAGAGCTGCTGATCTCGTTGACTGCGCTGGAGGTCCAGAGCTGCTGATCTCAGTGACTGCGTTGGAGGTTCAGAGCTGCTGATCTCAGTGACTGCGCTGGAGATCCAGAGCTGCTGATCTCAGGGACTGCGCTGGAGGTCCAGAGCTGCTGATCTCAGTGACTGCGCTGGAGGTCCAGGGCTGCTGGTCTCAGTAACTGCGCTGGATGTCCAGAGCTGCTGATCTCAGTGACTGCGCTGGAGATCCAGAGCTGCTGATCTCGTTGACTGCGCTGGAGGTCCAGAGCTGCTGATCTCAGTGACTGCGCTGGAGGTCCAGAGCTGCTGATCTCAGTGACTGCGCTGGAGGTCCAGAGCTGCTGATCTCAGTGACTGCGCTGGAGGTCCAGAGCTGCTGATCTCAGTGACTGCGCTGGAGGTCCAGAGCTGCTGATCTCAGTGACTGCGCTGGAGGTCCAGAGTTGCTGATCTCGTTGACTGCGCTGGAGGTCCAGAGCTGCTGATCTCAGTGACTGCGTTGGAGATTCAGAGCTGCTGATCTCAATGACTGCGCTGGAGATCCAGAGTTGCTGATCTCAGGGACTGCGCTGGAGGTCCAGAGTTGCTGATCTCAGTGACTGCGCTGGAGGTCCAGAGCTGCTGATCTTAGGGACTGTGGTGGAGATCCAGACCTGCTGATCTCAGTAACTGCGCTGGATGTGCAGAGCTGCTGATCTCAGTGACTGCGCTGGAGATCCAGAGCTGCTGATCTCGTTGACTGCGCTGGAGGTCCAGAGCTGCTGATCTCAGTGACTGCGCTGGAGGTCCAGAGCTGCTGATCTCAGTGACTGCGCTGGAGATCCAGAGCTGCTGATCTCGTTGACTGCGCTGGAAGTCCAGTGCTGCTGATCTCAGTGACTGTGCTGGAGATCCAGTTCAGCTGATCCCAGGGCTACTGATGTCAGTGATTGCGTTGGAATGCAGAGCAGCTGATCCCAGTGACTCCGCTGGAGGTCCAGAGCAGCTGATCGCAGACCAGCTGATCCCAGTGACTGCGCTGGATGTCCAGAGCAGCTAATCCCAGTGACTCAGCTGGAGATCCAGAGCAGCTGACCCCAGCGACTCTGCTGGAGGTCCAGAGCAGCTGATCCCAGGGCTGCTGATCCCAGTAACTTATCTGGAGGTCCAGAGCAGCTGGTCCCAGGGCTGCTGATCCCAGTGACTACACTGGAGTTCCAGAAGTGCTGATCCCAGGGACTGCACTGGAGATCCAGAGCAGATGGTCCCATTCACTGCGCTGGAGATCCAGAGCAGCTGATCCCAGTCACTGCACTGGAGATCCAGAGCTGTTGATCCGCGTGACTGTCCCGGAGATCCAGAGCTGCTGATCCCAGTGACTGTCCTGGAGACGCAGAGCAGCCAATCCAAATAACTGCGCTGGAGGTCCAGAGCAACGGATCCCAGTGACTGACCTGGTGGTCCAGAGCAGCTGATCCCAGTGACTGTCCTGGAGTTCCAGAAGTGCTGATCCCAGGGACTGCACTGGAGATTCAGAGCAGCTGGTCCCATTCACTGCGCTGGAGATCCAGTGCAGCTGGTCCCAGTGACTGCAGTGGAGATCCAGAGCACCTGGTCCCAGTAACTCCGCTGGAGATCCAGAGCAGCTGATCCCAGTGACTGTGCTGGAGGTCCAGAGCAGCTGGTCCCATGGTCTGCACTGGAGATCCAGAGCAGCTGATCCCATTGACTGCACTGGAGTTCCTGTGCAGCTGATCACAGTGACTGCAGTGGAGATCCAGAGCAGCTGATCCCAGTGACTGTCCTGGAGTCCCAGAAGTGCTGATCCCAGGGACTGCACTGGAGATCCAGAGCAGCTGGTCCCATTCACTGTGCTGGAGATCCAGAGCAGCTGATCCCATTCACTGCGCTGGAGGTCCAGAGCACCTGGTCCCAGTAGCTCCGCTGGAGATCCAGAGCAGCTGGTCCCAGGGTCTGCACTGGAGATCCAGAGCAGCTGATCCCATTGACTGCGCTGGAGACCCAGTGCAGCTGATCTCAGTGACTGCGCTGGAGATCCAGAGCTGCTGATCTTGTTGACTGCGCTGGAGATCCAGAGCTGCTGATCTCGTTGACTGCGCTGGAAGTCCAGTGCTGCTGATCTCAGTGACTGTGCTGGAGATCCAGTTCAGCTGATCCCAGGGCTACTGATCTCAGTGATTGCGCTGGAATGCAGAGCAGCTGATCCCAGTGACTCCGCTGGAGGTCCAGAGCAGCTGATCGCAGACCAGCTGATCCCAGTGACTGCGCTGGATGTCCAGAGCAGCTAATCCCAGTGACTCAGCTGGAGATCCAGAGCAGCTGATCCCACGGCTGCTGATCCCAGTGACTGCGCTGGAGGTCCAGAGCAGCTGACCCCAGTAGCTCAGCTGGAGGTCCAGAGCTGCTGATCCCAGGGCTGCTGAACCCAGTGACTCCGCTGGAGGTCCAGAGCAGCTGATCCCAGGGCAGCTGATCCCAGTGACCGCACTGGATGTCCAGAGCAGCTAATCCCAGTGACTCAGCTGGAGATCCAGAGCAGCTGATCCCAAGGCTGCTGATCCCAGTGACTGCAGTGGAGATCCAGAGCAGCTGATCCCAGTGACTGTCCTGGAGTTCCAGAAGTGTTGATCCCAGGGACTGCACTGGAGATCCAGAGCAGCTGGTCCCATTCACTGCGCTGGTGGTCCAGAGCAGCTGATCCCATTCACTGCACTGGAGATCCAGAGCACCTGGTCCCAGTAGCTCCGCTGGAGATCCAGAGCAGCTGATCCCAGTGACTGTGCTGGAGGTCCAGAGCAGCTGGTCCCAGGGTCTGCACTGGAGATCCAGAGCATCTGACCCCATTGACTGCGCTGGAGATCCAGTGCAGCTGATCCCAGTGACTGCAGTGGAGATCCAGAGCAGCTGATCCCAGGGCTGCTGATCCCAGTGACTGCGCTGAAGATCCAGAGCTGCTGATCCCAGTGACTGCACTGGAGGTCCAGAGCTGCTGGTCCCAGTGACTGCACTGGAATGCAGAGCAGCTGATCCCAGTGACTCCGCTGGAGGTCCAGAGCAGCTGATCGCAGGGCAGCTGATCCCAGTGACTGCCCTGGAGATCCAGAGCAGCTGATCCCAGTGACTGTGCTAGAGATCCAGAGCAGCTGATCCCAGAGCTGCTGATCCCAGTGACTGCTCTGGAGGTCCAGGGCTGCTGATCTCAGTGACTGCGCTGGAGGCCCAGGGCTGGTGATCTCAGTGACTGTCCTGGAGGTCCAGAGCTGCTGACCCCAGTGACTGCACTGGAGGTCCAGAGCTGCTGATCCCAGTGACTGCGCTGGTGGTCCTGAGCAGCTGATCCCAGTGACTGCCCTGGAGATCCAGAGCAGCTGATCCCAGTGACTGTGCTAGAGATCCAGAGCAGCTGATCCCAGGGCTGCTGATCCCAGTGACTATGCTAGAGATCCAGAGCTGCTGATCCCAGTGACTGTCTTGGAGATCCAGAGCAGCTGATCTCAGTGACTGGGCTATAGATCCAGAGCTGCTGATCTCAGTGACTGCGCTGCAGGTCCAGAGCTGTTGATCTCAGTGACTGCGCTGGAGGTCCAGGGTTGCTGATCCCAGTGACTGCGCTGGAGGTCCAGGGCTGGTGATCTCAGTGACTGTCCTGGAGGTCCAGAACTGATGATCTCAGTGACTGCATGGAGGACCAGGGCTGCTGATCTCAGGGACTGCGCTGGAGATCCAGGGCTGGTGATCTCAGTGACTGTCCTGGAGGTCCAGAACTGATGATCTCAGTGACTGCATGGAGGACCAGGGCTGCTAATCTCAGTGACTGCGCTGGAGGTCCAGGGCTGCTGATCTCAGTAACTACGCAGGAGGCCCAGAGCTCCAAAGCTCAGTAACTGCGCTGGAGTCCCTGAGCTGCTGATCTCCGTGATTGCCCTGGTGGTCAAGAGCTGCTGATCTCAGTAACTGCGCTGGTGGCCTAGAGCTGCTGATCTCAGTGACTGCACTGGTGGCCCAGAGCTGCTGATCTCAGTGACTGGGCTGGAGATCCAGAGCAGCTTATCTCAGTGACTGCGCTGGAGGTCCAGGGCTGCTGATCTCAGTGACTGCGCTGGAGGCCCAGAGCTGCTGATCTCAGTGACTGCGCTGGAGGCCTAGAGCTGCTGATCTCAGTGACTGCGCTGGAGGTCCAGGGCTGCTGATCTCAGTGACTGCGCTGGAGGCCCAGAGCTGCTGATCTCAGTGACTGCCCTGGAGGTCCAGAGCATCTGATCCCAGGGCTGCTGATCCCAGTGACTGTGCTGGAAATCCAGAGCAGCTGCTCTGAGTGACTGCGCTGGAGGTCCAGGGCTGCTGATCTCAGTGACTGTGCTGGAAATCCAGAGCAGCTGCTCTGAGTGACTGCGCTGGAGGTCCAGGGCTGCTGATCTCAGTGACTGCGCAGTGGTCCATGGCTGCTGATCTCAGTAACTGCGCTGGAGGTCCAGAGTTGCTGATCTCAGTGACTGCGCTGGAGGTCCAGAGCTGCTGATCTCAGTGACTGCGCTGGAGATCCAGAGCTGCTGATCTCAGTGACTGCGCTCGAGGCCCAGAGCTGCTGATCTTAGGGACTGTGGTGGAGATCTAGACCTGCTGATCTCAGTGACTGCGCTGGAGATCCAGACCTGCTGATCTCAGTAACTGCGCTGGATGTGCAGAGCTGCTGATCTCAGTGACTGCGCTGGAGATCCAGAGCTGCTGATCTCGTTGACTGCGCTGGAGGTCCAGAGCTGCTGATCTCAGTGACTGCGCTGGAGGTCCAGAGCTGCTGATCTCAGTGACTGCGCTGGAGATCCAGAGCTGCTGATCTCGTTGACTGCGCTGGAGGTCCAGAGCTGCTGATCTCAGTGACTGCGCTGGAGGTCCAGAGCTGCTGATCTCAGTGACTGCGCTGGAGATCCAGAGCTGCTGATCTCGTTGACTGCGCTGGAGGTCCAGAGCTGCTGATCTCAGTGACTGCGTTGGAGGTTCAGAGCTGCTGATCTCAGTGACTGCGCTGGAGATCCAGAGCTGCTGATCTCAGGGACTGCGCTGGAGGTCCAGAGCTGCTGATCTCAGTGACTGCGCTGGAGGTCCAGGGCTGCTGGTCTCAGTAACTGCGCTGGATGTCCAGAGCTGCTGATCTCAGTGACTGCGCTGGAGATCCAGAGCTGCTGATCTCGTTGACTGCGCTGGAGGTCCAGAGCTGCTGATCTCAGTGACTGCGCTGGAGGTCCAGAGCTGCTGATCTCAGTGACTGCGCTGGAGGTCCAGAGCTGCTGATCTCAGTGACTGCGCTGGAGGTCCAGAGCTGCTGATCTCAGTGACTGCGCTGGAGGTCCAGAGCTGCTGATCTCAGTGACTGCGCTGGAGGTCCAGAGTTGCTGATCTCGTTGACTGCGCTGGAGGTCCAGAGCTGCTGATCTCAGTGACTGCGTTGGAGATTCAGAGCTGCTGATCTCAATGACTGCGCTGGAGATCCAGAGTTGCTGATCTCAGGGACTGCGCTGGAGGTCCAGAGTTGCTGATCTCAGTGACTGCGCTGGAGGTCCAGAGCTGCTGATCTTAGGGACTGTGGTGGAGATCCAGACCTGCTGATCTCAGTAACTGCGCTGGATGTGCAGAGCTGCTGATCTCAGTGACTGCGCTGGAGATCCAGAGCTGCTGATCTCGTTGACTGCGCTGGAGGTCCAGAGCTGCTGATCTCAGTGACTGCGCTGGAGGTCCAGAGCTGCTGATCTCAGTGACTGCGCTGGAGATCCAGAGCTGCTGATCTCGTTGACTGCGCTGGAGGTCCAGAGCTGCTGATCTCAGTGACTGCATTGGAGGTTCAGAGTTGCTGATCTCAGGGACTGCGCTGGAGGTTCAGAGTTGCTGATCTCAGGGACTGCGCTGGAGGTCCAGAGCTGCTGATCTAAGTGACTGCGCTGGAGGTCCAGGGCTGCTGATCTCAGTAACTGCGCTGGATGTCCAGAGCTGCTGATCTCAGTGACTGCGCTGGAGATCGAGAGCTGCTGATCTCGTTTACTGCGCTGGAGGTCCAGAGCTGCTGATCTCAGTGACTGCGCTGGAGGTCCAGAGCTGCTGATCTCAGTGACTGCGCTGGAGGTCCAGAGCTGCTGATCTCAGTGACTGCGCTGGAGATCCAGAGCTGCTGATCTTGTTGACTGCGCTGGAGGTCCAGAGCTGCTGATCTCAGTGACTGCGCTGGAGGTCCAGAGTTGCTGATCTCATGGACTGCGCTGGAGGTCCAGAGCTGCTGATCTAAGTGACTGCGCTGGAGGTCCAGAGCTGCTGATCTAAGTGACTGCGCTGGAGATCCAGAGCTGCTGATCTCGTTGACTGCGCTGGAGGTCCAGAGCTGCTGATCTCAGTGACTGCGCTGGAGGTCCAGAGCTGCTGATCTCAG
Source organism: Scyliorhinus torazame (assembly GCF_047496885.1). Lineage (NCBI taxonomy): Eukaryota > Metazoa > Chordata > Chondrichthyes > Carcharhiniformes > Scyliorhinidae > Scyliorhinus > Scyliorhinus torazame. The sequence continues at coordinate 53,059,670 of NC_092717.1, read as the reverse complement.
TGACTGCGCTGGAGATCCAGAGCTGCTGATCTCGTTGACTGCGCTGGAGGTCCAGAGCTGCTGATCTCAGTGACTGCGTTGGAGGTTCAGAGCTGCTGATCTCAGTGACTGCGCTGGAGATCCAGAGTTGCTGATCTCAGGGACTGCGCTGGAGGTCCAGAGCTGCTGATCTCAGTGACTGCGCTGGAGGTCCAGGGCTGCTGGTCTCAGTAACTGCGCTGGATGTCCAGAGCTGCTGATCTCAGTGACTGCGCTGGAGATCCAGAGCTGCTGATCTCGTTGACTGCGCTGGAGGTCCAGAGCTGCTGATCTCAGTGACAGCGCTGGAGGTCCAGAGCTGCTGATCTCAGTGACTGCGCTGGAGGTCCAGAGCTGCTGATCTCAGTGACCGCGCTGGAGGTCCAGAGCTGCTGATCTCAGTGACTGCGCTGGAGGTCCAGAGCTGCTGATCTCAGTGACTGCGCTGGAGGTCCAGAGTTGCTGATCTCGTTGACTGCGCTGGAGGTCCAGAGCTGCTGATCTCAGTGACTGCGTTGGAGGTTCAGAGCTGCTGATCTCAATGACTGCGCTGGAGATCCAGAGTTGCTGATCTCAGGGACTGCGCTGGAGGTCCAGAGCTGCTGATCTTAGGGACTGTGGTGGAGATCCAGACCTGCTGATCTCAGTAACTGCGCTGGATGTGCAGAGCTGCTGATCTCAGTGACTGCGCTGGAGATCCAGAGCTGCTGATCTCGTTGACTGCGCTGGAGGTCCAGAGCTGCTGATCTCAGTGACTGCGCTGGAGGTCCAGAGCTGCTGATCTCAGTGACTGCGCTGGAGATCCAGAGCTGCTGATCTCGTTGACTGCGCTGGAGGTCCAGAGCTGCTGATCTCAGTGACTGCATTGGAGGTTCAGAGTTGCTGATCTCAGGGACTGCGCTGGAGGTTCAGAGTTGCTGATCTCAGGGACTGCGCTGGAGGTCCAGAGCTGCTGATCTAAGTGACTGCGCTGGAGGTCCAGGGCTGCTGATCTCAGTAACTGCGCTGGATGTCCAGAGCTGCTGATCTCAGTGACTGCGCTGGAGATCCAGAGCTGCTGATCTCGTTTACTGCGCTGGAGGTCCAGAGCTGCTGATCTCAGTGACTGCGCTGGAGATCCAGAGCTGCTGATCTCGTTGACTGCGCTGGAGGTCCAGAGCTGCTGATCTCAGTGACTGCGCTGGAGGTCCAGAGTTGCTGATCTCATGGACTGCGCTGGAGGTCCAGAGCTGCTGATCTCAGTGACTGCGCTGGAGGTCCAGAGCTGCTGATCTCAGTGACTGCGCTGGAGATCCAGAGCTGCTGATCTCGTTGACTGCGCTGGAGGTCCAGAGCTGCTGATCTCAGTGACTGCGCTGGAGGTCCAGAGTTGCTGATCTCATGGACTGCGCTGGAGGTCCAGAGCTGCTGATCTAAGTGACTGCGCTGGATGTCCAGAGCTGCTGATCTCAGTAACTGTGCTCGAGGCCCAGAGCTGCTGATCTCAGTAACTGCGCTGGAGATCCAGAGCTGCTGATCTCAGTGACTGCACTGGAGGTCCAGAGCTGCTGATGTAAGTGACTGCGCTGGAGGTCCAGAGCTGCTGATCTCAGTGACTGCGCTGGAGATCCAGGGCTGCTGATCTCAGTGACTGCGCTGGAGGTCCAGAGCTGCTGATGTAAGTGACTGCGCTGGAGGTCCAGAGCTGCTGATCTCAGTGACTGCGCTGGAGATCCAGGGCTGCTGATCTCAGTGACTGCCCTGGAGGTCCAGAGCTGCTGATCTCGTTGACTGCGCTGGAGGTCCAGAGCTGCTGATCTCAGTGACTGCGCTGGAGATCCAGAGTTGCTGATCTAAGTGACTGCGCTGGAGGTCCAGAGTTGCTGATCTCGTTGACTGCGCTGGAGGTCCAGAGCTGCTGATCTCAGTGACTGCGCTGGAGGTCCAGAGTTGCTGATCTCAGGGACTGCGCTGGAGATCCAGAGCTGCTGATCTCAGTGACTGCGCTGGAGATCCAGAGCTGCTGATCTCAGTGACTGCGCTGGAGGTCCAGAGCTGCTGATCTCAGTGACTGCGCTGGAGATCCAGAGTTGCTGATCTCAGGGACTGCGCTGGAGGTCCAGAGCTGCTGATCTCAGTAACTGCGCTGGAGGTCCAGAGCTGCTGATCTCAGTGACTGCGCTGGAGATCCAGAGCTGCTGATCTCGTTGACTGCGCTGGAGGTCCAGAGCTGCTGATCTCAGTGACTGCGCTGGAGGTCCAGAGCTGCTGATCTCGTTGACTGCGCTGGAGGTCCAGAGCTGCTGATCTCAGTGACTGCGCTGGAGGTCCAGAGCTGCTGATCTCAGTGACTGCGCTGGAGGTCCAGAGCTGCTGATCTCAGTGACTGCGCTGGAGGTCCAGAGCTGCTGATCTCGTTGACTGCGCTGGAGGTCCAGAGCTGCTGATCTCAGTGACTGCGTTGGAGGTTCAGAGCTGCTGATCTCAGTGACTGCGCTGGAGATCCAGAGTTGCTGATCTCAGGGACTGCGCTGGAGATCCAGAGTTGCTGATCTCAGGTATCTTCCCGGGTATCCGTTCTTCACTGCGTCCTTTATTGTTAATAAATAAAAACAGAAAATGCTGAAATGTCAAATAAAAGCATACTGTGCCTGCTGGAAATCTAAAATTAAAATCAAGAAAATGCTAGATAACACTCAAGGAAGTCTGACAGCATCAGGCGGGGGCGGGAACGGGATGGAGTTAATGTGTTTGATCTTTAACTAGAACTGGGAAAAGTTAGAAATGAGCTTTGAGCAAGTAATGGAGTGGAATCGTGGCAAGAGAATCAAATGACAAAATGTGTCATGATGCAAGGCCAAAGGAGGTGGTCATGGGACAAGTTGAGAAACAAATGGTGTGTGTACTGTTGCTAATTGTGTTCTCTCTTCATTTGGCTCTGTTTAATTACGTTTGCTCAAGAGTCACCAGGTATCTTTCAATACCGCCACAAGGTTCAAAACCGAATACTGATCAAAGACTCGATACACCAGTTAGTAAATTCAAAATCAATGCTCATTTATTTACACAGTCAAATCTACTCGTGCATAAAACTCTACAACCTAAACTATCACTATTACAAAAAGCGTCTATCTCGTAGCGTGCGTTGACTTGGAACTTACTTGGTCTGGAGCAGCTTTGGCAGGTCTCTCCTCGCTGAGAGCCAAGGCCAAGAGAGTGATTCTCTCTTGGGGAGTCCTTTTTATACTCGAAAGGGCTTCGCGTGATTTTGGGCGGGCCTTGAACTTGGCCCCAATTAATTGGGCTGTTTCCCAATCGTTCCTATCGATTTTCCTCCAATAGAGGGGTGGGTTCCCTGATTGCTGGGCGTGTCCTAGGTGGCCATTGGTCTGCTTTGTTTTAGTCTCCTCTGGTGCCGGGGTGTCTGTCTTAGCATTGTTTACCGAAATGTTGCCCTTTTGTTCCCAGGGATGGCTCATTAGCATGTAGATGGTTCTGCAGTCTTGGTCTTGTCTGGGAGCTAGAGCTCCAATCAACAGACAGACCTTGCACCTGCTTGATTTCTCGGTATTGTCCAATTTTCCCTGCATTCTTTGCAAAGTGACCATTTTGTAATCGGGACGTGGCCATTCCCGATGGCTACAATACAGGAGGTGGGAATATGATGGCTGATTTTATTGAAACATAAGATTTAAAAGGGACATGATAGTGTTGTTAGTAAGAGTGTGTATGTAAACCTACAACTGGGGGCATGTTTCAGAATAAGTATTCTATGATTTAAGATTGAGAAAAGGGGGGTGATTTCTTCTACCGGGGTTGTTAATCTTCGGAATTGTTCACCCCAGAGAACAGTTGTGGCTGGGTCATTGAATAATTCCAGGCTGAATTAGACAGACTTTTGTTCTGCATTGTTACGGAGAACAAACAAGAAAGTGGAGTGGATGTCACCATCAGATTAGCCATGATCTTAATGAATGGCAGAACAGGCACAAAGGGCTGAGTGGCCACACCTGGAGCCATGGATACCTGCTGTATAAAGTGAAGAACAGGGTATGCAAGAAGCTGTAAGGAGAAAAAAAAACAACAAAAAAAAGAAACAAAATTGTAATAACCTCATTCTGACTCCTCTCCACTAGCTATTCCAGCTATTTTGGGTGAGATAATCATTTCAATCCTGGAGGCTGCAAACCGGCATAGAATCCATGTTTGAACATACACACTGAACGCTATGCACAGACCTTAACCACTCAGTCATTGTAGCGCAGCAATTACTCACTCAAGTCGAGAAGAGATGAAATCAATCGAGGCTTTATTAAGCAAGACTTGTTCCCCAGCAGCTCAGTTACAGAATGCGGCTGCTCGGAGAACTCAAGCTCTTATACTCCGCCTTCAGGGCGGAGCCAGAAGGCGGCAGATCCAACCAGGGCCCGGGACCTGTCAGCCAATAGCCTCTCGGCTTCACAGGTACCGTATCACCCCTAATACATACCACCACAGTCACCACATCTGGACGCAGTGTCCAGTTATAGGTGAGCCAATGCTCATCAACCGTCTTTAACAATGTAATTGGCTTAACAATGCAATTACCAACTGACGAAATGGATGACACATTGACATTCCAACACTTCACTGCTATTAAGATGAACAGGACGTGCCTGGCTCTATTCTTATCTACCTTATAAGCAGAGTATCACCTGTAATGGCTACTCCTCCCAATTCAGTACTGTTGCCTTTTGTGTTCTTGCTAGCTGCCCCTTCAATTGCCTGGGCCCCATACTATGGAATTTGTTCCCTAAACCTCTGCATCTCTCCGTCCTTTTAAATGCTCCTTAAAATCACTCTCTGAGCAAACTTTTGGCCATGTGTCCTAATATTGCCATAGTGGCTCACTGAAATACTTTGCTTCATAATGCCCCTTTGAAGCACCTTTGGACATTTTATTATCATAATAATTATCTTTATTGTCACAAGTAGGCTTACATTAACACTGCAATGAAGTTACTGTGAAAAGCATCTAGTTGCCACATTCCGGAGCCTGTTCGGGTACACAGAGGGAGAATTCAGAATGTCCAAATTACCTAACAGCATGACTTTTAAGTTACAGGTGCTAAATAAATAAAAGTTGTTTCTTCCAAAATGCATCACTGTAAAGTCTCAGGCAAGCGACCACTCGGAAGCGATGTCTGTATCAAAACATTTGGTTTTATTCAGGTTACTAAACACTCCTGTTACTTCCCGAATGGTCTCCCACACCCGGCCCTCACCTGGGCCGGGGTATTTATATCCCAGCAGTCCTTTGAACAGAGGGGTGAGCCCCACCCCGTCATATTCAGGTGAGGCCGCAGGGACTCTGATGTTGCACATCCCTGGGCCTCCTGTAGGTTCTCACTCCCCCCCCCCCCCCCCCCCCCCCCCCCCCCTCAAGTCCGAAACATTGTCCGCGTCAATGGAAGGAGGGGAAATCCTTTGCCCTCTTCGCTAAAGGTTGATTTTTCGGCACCCGCCGCTCCGGGTCCAGAGGTGTATAATAGACCGGGCGGGGAGCGACACGTCCTGGTCGATTGCCTGGGAGGTGCTGCGGTCTGTCATGCAGCGGTCACCCCTTGACCTGCGATGTCCATCAGCAAAACCTCCATGTCCGACTCCTGGTCGGACTCGTCGACCTCCCGCATTTCCAAGTCACCGAGTTCAGCCGCCTTACTGGCTACCAGTGGCAACTGTTCCAGAGGGAGGGACACCACTGGTTGGATCTGTGGCCAGTCCTCGGGTACCTGTTCCATCCGGCTCCAGGGCTGGTCCACGTGTCGATTTGAGTCCTTCGTTTGCACCCGCAGAGAAGGTTCAAGAATGGAATAGGGAGGCGGGTAAGGATGGAGGTGGGCTCATGTAGAGGGTCGGGGTTGCGGGTGCTGGTAACGGCGCCGCTCCTGTTGAGTCCAGGGAAGTATTCAGTAAGTCCAGTGGTGGTGGCCATGCTGAAGATATGGAGGCAGTTTGGGCAGCACTTGAGGTTGGGAGCGGGGTCGGGGGAGGAAATGATCGGGGGAAATCACGGATTTGAACCGGGGAGGATGGATGCGAGGTTCTGGGGATGGGAGGAGGGGAATCAGGAAGATGAAGGATTTGTTTATGGGAGGGCGGTTTACGAGCTTGGAGGAGCTGAATGAGAAGTTTGGGTTGGCATGGGGGAAGAGTTTCCTGTACATGCCAGTGCGGGACTTTGCTAGGAAGGTCTTCCCGACCTTCCCGATAGCGCCTGTCTCTTTCTTGTTGGAGAGGGTGCTGTCAGCGGGGAGGTCGGAGAGGGGGGTTGACTCGGCAATTTATGCTCTTGACTTTTTTGGGGGGAGGGGAGGAAGATTGGGTGGGTGGGGGTTTAAAGTGTTGGGTGGGTTTACTGTTGTTGTAAAAAGTTGAACATTTGGAATAAAAATACTTTTTAAAAAAAAATGTTTTCATTCTCCATCTTCACATTTTCCTTCAAAATTTGCACCCCATCCACAAACAGTAAACGGTAAAAATCAGGGAGAAGGCACAGAGGCGGCAAAGTGAAGGCACAATGAAGAAAAATGTCGAGGGTGAGCAAAAGAACGTCCGTAAGGAAAACAGCTGAAGGTCCGTCAGGGAGTGGAAAGGTCACCGCGGGGTCACCAAGGAAAATGGAGGCTGGAGCACCAGGGGAGGCCGCATTGCTTACGGCTGAAGAAATAACTAAGGTGATGGCTGCGGAATTCGAAAGGCAGTTTACAAAATACATGGAGGCAATGAGGAAGGAGGTGAGATGAGAAAGGTTTTGAGTGTGCTGGTGGAGGAGGCAATTTCCCCGGTGACGAAGGCGGTGGCGAGCCCAGTGACGGAGGTGTGAGAGGAAGGGGAGGCGCTGAAGGAAGTGGAGGAGACGTTATTGCAGCACGGTGATCAACTTGCCTTGATGGGGAAGGAGATGCGGAAGGTGATCAACATCAACAAGGATCTGCGAGGCAAAATGGAAGACCTGGAAAACAGATCCGGGCGACAGAATGTGGGGCTGCCCGAAGGAGTTGAAGGACCGAGACCGACTGAGTATTTTGCCGCGATGCTGGTGGAACTGTTGGGGGTGGGGGAGGATCCCTCCCGATATGAACTGGATCGGGCTCATCGGTCGTGGAGGCCTGTACCAAAGGCGAGTGAGCCGCCAAGGGCAGTGACTCTGTGCTTCCGTAGGTACAGGGTGAAGGAGAAGGTCCTGAGCTGGGCCAAGCAGAAGCGGGTGGTGCAGTGGGCTGGAGCTGGTATACTTGTATACCAGGACTTTACGGTGGAGCTGGCGAGGAGGCGGGCTGCCTCCAACCGGGTGAAGAGGGCACTGTACATTAGAAAGGTGCAGTGCAGCATTGTATATCCAGCGAAGCTGAGGGTGACTTACAAGCTCAAGGACTTTTATTTTGTAACGGCGGAAGTAGCGGAGGAGTTTGCGAAGGCAGAAGGACTGTGGCAGAACTGAGAAACTGAGAAATGGCCATGTGCCGATGTAACCTCCTAACTGTATTTTCTTCTTTTTTGTTTCACTACGTGCGGGTGTATGGGCTAAAGGAGCCAATGTTGTATATATTTGGACAAGGGAAGTGATGGGACTTTCACTCGAAATGAGGGCTCTTTGGGATGCAGGTGTATATGCGGGGTTTGTGTGCTAAAAGGGGATTTCTGGGCTTTCCTAGGGCCGGGCAAGGGGGAAAGGGACCCGGGCGGGGGCCTCCACGCTGGCTGGTTTAAGCCGGCCAGTGAACGGGAGTGAGGTGGGGGGAGGGGCTGCGGCCATCGGAGACTGGCAGAACAGGGTCCGAGTGGTCTAGCCGGGGTGGAAAGTTGGAGGGGAGGAACCAAGGTTGTGGGGAGGAGTTTTACAAGAGGCGGTGGACGGGAGGAGTTGGAGACTGGGTTGGGGGGGTGGGGGGGGGTACAACCCTTGGGTATCATGTACGGTACTCTTTCAGAGGTTGGATGGCGTTGAGTGTAGGGTGGGGGAGGGAGTGGACTCTATAGGTTAATGGTGACCATGGGCGGTCCCGGACTCCTTTTTCTTTTTCTCCTTTGTTTTTTTGATGCCGCCGTGGGAGGGTTTGTTTTATTGGATGCATATATTGAAAGGTGGGCAGTTGTTTGGGGTGGTGGGAGGATGGGATCGTTGGTATTGTTAAGGGGATTGATTTTGTATTTGTTACCGTTTAATGTTTGTGGGTGGGGTGTAAATTTTGAAGGAAAATGTGAAAATGGAGAATAAAAACATTTTTTTTTGAAAACAGTAAACGGTAACAAATACAAAATCAATCCCCTTAACAATACCAACAATACCATCCTCCCACCACCCCAAACAACGGCCCACCTGTCAATACATGCATCCAATAAAACAAACCCTCCCACGGTGGAAACAAAAAACAAAAGAGAAAAAGAAAAAGGAGTCCGGGACCGCCCATGGCCACCATTAACCTATAGAGTCCACTCCCCCCCGCCCCCCTACACTCAACGCCATCCAACCTCTGAAAGAATATCGTACATGATATCCAAGAGTAGCTGTTCCTTGAACAAGCTCCACATTTCCATTGTGCCCATCCCCTGCGGTTTTCCTCTCCATCCGATGTATCCTAAGTCTTGTCTCAGCGCATCGTAATTGCCTTTCCCCCAGATATAACTCTTGCCCTGCGGTATATACCTATCCCTTTCCATCACTAAAGTAAACGTAATCGAATTGTGGTCACTATCACCAAAGTGCTCACCTACCTCCAAATCTAACACCTGTCCTGGTTCATTACCCAGTACAAAATCCAATACGGCCTCGCCTCTCGTTGGCCTACCTACATACTGTGTCAGGAAACCCTCCTGCACACATTGGACAAAAACGGACCCATCTAAAGTACTCGAACTATAGCGTTTCCAGTCAATATTTGGAAAGTTAAAGTCCCCCATAACAACTACCCTGTTGCTTTCGCTCCTATCCAGAATCATCTTTGCAATTCTTTCCTCTACATCTCTGGAACTTTTCGGAAGCCTATAGAAAACCCCTAACAGGATGATCTCTCCTTTCCTGTTTCTAACCTCGGCCCATACTACCTCAATCGACGAGTCCTCATCAAACGTCCTTTCTGCCACCGTAATACTGTCCTTGACTAACAATGCCACCCCTCCCCCTCTTTTACCACCTTCCCTGAGCTTACTGAAATATCTAAACCCCGGTACCTGCAACAACCATTCCTGTCCCTGCTCTATCCATGTCTTCGAAATGGCCACAACGTCGAAGTCCCAGGTACCAACCCAGGAATGGTTGTTGGAAGCTCCGGGGTATAAATGTTTCAGTAAGAGTAGGGAAGGTGGTAAAAGAGGTGGAGGAGTAGCATTGTTAATCAAGGATAGTTTAACGGCTGCAGAAAGGCAGTTTGAAGGGGATCTGCCTACTGAGGTAATATGGGCCGAAGTTAGAAATACGAAAGGAGCAGTCACATTGTTGGGAGTTTTCTATAGGCCCCCAAATAGTAATAGAGATGTGGAGGAAGAAATTGCAGAACAGATTATGGATAGGTGTGGAGGTCTCAGGGTAGTTGTCATGGGTGACTTTAACTTTCCAAATATTGATTGGAACCTCTATAGGTTGAACAGTTCGGATAAGGCAGTTTTTGTACAGTGTGTGCAGGAGGATTTCCTGACACAATATGTGGATAGGCCGACAAGAGGGGGGGCCACATTGGATTTGGTATTGGGTAATGAACCGGGCCAAGTGTTAGATTTGTTTGTGGGAGAGCACTTTGGAGATAGTGACCACAATTCGGTGTCTTTCACTATTGCAATGGAGAGGGATAGGGTCATACGGCAGGGCAAGGTTATAATTGGGGGAGGGGTGATTATGATGCGATTAGGCAAGACTTAGGTAACATAAGATGGGAACAGAAACTGTCAGGGAAAGGCACAAATGAAAAGTGGAGCTTGTTCAAGGAACAAATACTGCGTGTCCTTGATAGGCATGTCCCTGTCAGGCAGGGAGGAAATGGCCGTGTGAGGGAACCATGGTTCACAAAAGAGGTTGAATGTCTTGTCAAGAGGAAAAAGGAAGCATACGTAAGGATGAGAAAACAAGGTTCAGTAGGGTCGCTTGAGGGTTACAAGGTAGCAAGGAATGAGCTGAAAAAAGGGCTTAGGAGAGCTAGGAGGGGGCATGAGAAGTACTTGGCGGGTCGGATCAAGGAAAACCCCAAGGCTTTTTACTCTTATGTGAGAAATAAAAGAATGACCAGGGTGAGGGTAGGGCCGGTGAAGGACAGTAGTGGGAACTTGTGCATGGAGTCAAAAGAAATAGGAGAGACGTTGAATGAATACTTTTCTTCAGTGGTAACAAAGGAGAGGGGCCATGTTTTTGAGGATGAGTGTGTGATTCAGGCGGGTAGGTTGGAGGAAGTAGATGTTCGGAGGAAGGATGTATTAGCAATTTTGAAAAACCTGAGGGTCGACAAATCCCCTGGACCAGATGGGATATACCCAAGGATTCTTTGGGAGGCAAGGGATGAAATTGCAGAGACTTTTGATTTGATCTTTGGGTCCTCGCTGTCCACGGGGATAGTGCCAGAGGACTGGAGCGTGGCGAATGTTATTCCTTTGTTCAAGAAAGGGACTAGGAATGACCCTGGTAATTATAGGCCAGTTAGTCTTACTTCGGTGGTCGGGAAGATAATGGAAAAGGTCCTGAAGGATAGGATTTATGACTATTTGGAAAGATGCAGCTTAATCCGGGATAGTCAACACGGATTCGTGAAGGGTAGGTCTTGCCTCACAAATTTGATTGAACTCTTTGAGGAAGTAACTAAGTATGTAGATGAAGGTAGAGCAGTTGATGTCGTATACATGGATTTTAGTATGGCGTTTGATAAGGTTCCCCATGGTCAGCTCATGAAGAAAGTAAGGAGGTGTGGGATAGAGGGAAATTTGGCCAATTGGATAAGTAACTGGCTATCACATAGAAGGCAGAGGGTGGTGGTGGATGGAAAATTTTCAGACTGGAGACCAGTTACCAGCGGCGTACCACAGGGATCAGTGCTGGGTCCTCTACTATTTGTGATTTTTATCAATGACTTGGAGGAGGGGGCTGGTAGTGGATGAGGTGGAGGGTTGTTGTCGGCTGCAAAGAGACATTGATAGGATGCAGAGCTGGGCCAAAAAATGGCAGATGGAGTTTAATCCTGATAAATGCGAGGTGATTCATTTTGGTAGAAAACATTTGAATGCGGATTACAGGGTCAACGGCAGGGGTCTGAGGAAAGTGGAGGAACAGAGAGATCTTACGGTTCATGTCCACAGATCTTTGAAGGTTGCCACTCAAGTGGATAGAGCCGTGAAGAAGGCTTACATTCTGTTCGCGTTTATTAACAGGGGGCTTGAGTTGAAGAGCCGCGGGATTATGCTGCAACTATACATGACCCTGGTGAAACCACATTTGGAGTATTGTGTGCAGTTCTGGTCACTTCATTATAGGAAGGATGTGGAAGCATTGGAAAGGGTGCAAAGAAGATTTACCAGGATGCTGCCTGGATTGGAGGGTAGGTCTTATAACAAACAAAGAACAAAGAAATGTACAGCACAGGAACAGGCCCTTCGGCCCTCCAAGCCCGTGCCGACCATACTGCCCGACTAAACTACAATCTTCTACACTTTCTGGGTCCGTATCCTTCTATTCCCATCCTATTCATATATTTGTCAAGATGCCCCTTAAATGTCCCTATCGTCCCTGCTTCCACTACCTCCTCCGGTAGCGAGTTCCAGGCACCCACTACCCTCTGCGTAAAAAACTTGCCTCGTACATCTACTCTAAACCTTGCCCCTCTCACCTTAAACCTATGCCCCCTAGTAATTGACCCCTCTACCCTGGGGAAAAGCCTCTGACTATCCACTCTGTCTATGCCCCTCATAATTTTGTATACCTCTATCAGGTCGCCCCTCAACCTCCTTCATTCCAGTGAGAACAAACCGAGTTTATTCAATCGCTCCTCATAGCTTATGCCCTCCATACCAGGCAACATTCTGGTAAATCTCTTCTGCACCCTCTCTAAAGCCTCCACATCCTTCTGGTAGTGTGGCGACCAGAATTGAACACTATACTCCAAGTGTGGCCTAACTAAGGTTCTATACAGCTGCAACATGACTTGCCAATTCTTATACTCAATGCCCCGGCCAATGAAGGTAAGCATGCCGTATGCCTTCTTGACTACCTTCTCCACCTGTGTTGCCCCTTTCAATGACCTGTGGACCTGTACTCCGAGATCTCTTTGACTTTCAATACTCTTGAGGGTTCTACCATTCACTGTATATTCCCTACCTGCATTAGCCCTTCCAAAATGCATTACCTCACATTTGTCCGGATTAAACTCCATCTGCCATCTCTTCGCCCAAGTCTCCAGACAATCTAAATCCTGCTGTATCCTCAGACAGTCCTCATCGCTATCCGCAATTCCACCAACCTTTGTGTCGTCTGCAAACTTACTAATCAGACCAGTTACATTTTCCTCCAAATCATTTATATATACTACAAACAGCAAAGGTCCCAACACTGATCCCTGTGGAACACCACTGGTCACAGCCCTCCAATTAGAAAAGCATCCCTCCATTGCTACCCTCTGCCTTCTATGGCCTAGCCAGTTCTGTATCCACCTTGCCAGTTCACCCCTGATCCCGTGTGACTTCACCTTTTGTACTAGTCTACCATGAGGGACCTTGTCAAAGGCCTAACTGAAGTCCATATAGACAACATCTACTGCCCTACCTGCATCAATCATCTTAGTGACCTCCTCGAAAAACTCTATCAAGTTAGTGAGACACGACCTCCCCTTCACAAAACCGTGCTGCCTCTCACTAATACGTCCATTTGCTTCCAAATGGGAGTAGATCCTGTCTCGAAGAATTCTCTCCAGTAATTTCCCTACCACTGAAGTAAGGCTCACCGGCCTGTAGTTCCCGGGATTATCCTTGCTACCCTTCTTAAACAGAGGAACAACATTGGCTATTCTCCAGTCCTCCGGGACATCCCCTGAAGACAGCGAGGATCCAAAGATTTCTGTCAAGGCCTCAGCAATTTCCTCTCCAGCCTCCTTCAGTATTCTGGGGTAGATCCCATCAGGCCCTGGGGACTTATCTACCTTAATATTTTTTAAGACACCCAACACCTCGTCTTTTTGGATCACAATGTGACCCAGGCTATCTACACCCCCTTCTCCAGACTCAACATCTACCAATTCCTTCTCTTTGGTGAATACTGATGCAAAGTATTCATTTAGTACCTCGCCCATTTCCTCTGGCTCCGCACATAGATTCCCTTGCCTATCCTTCAGTGGGCCAACCCTTTCCCTGGCTACCCTCTTGCTTTTTATGTACGTGTAAAAAGCCTTGGGATTTTCCTTAACCCTATTTGCCAATGACTTTTCATGACCCCTTCTAGCCCTCCTGACTCCTTTCTTAAGTTCCTTCCTACTTTCCTTATATGCCACACAGGCTTCGTCTGTTCCCAGCCTTTTAGCCCTGACAAATGCCTCCTTTTTCTTTTTGACGAGGCCTACAATATCACTCGTCATCCAAGGTTCCCGAAAATTGCCGTATTTATCTTTCTTCCTCACAGGAACATGCCTGTCCTGTATTCCTTTCAACTGACACTTGAAAGCCTCCCACATGTCAGATGTTGATTTGCCCTCAAACATCCGCCCCCAATCTATGTTCTTCAGTTCTCGCCTAATATTGTTATAATTAGCCTTCCCCCAATTTAGCACATTCATCCTCGGACCACTCTTATCCTTGTCCACCAGTACTTTAAAACTTACTGAATTGTGGTCACTGTTACCAAAATGCTCCCCTACTGAAACATCTACCACCTGGCCGGGCTCATTCCCCAATACCAGGTCCAGTACCGCCCCTTCCCTAGTTGGACTGTTTACATATTGTTTTAAGAAGCCCTCCTGGATGCTCCTTACAAACTCCGCCCCGTCTAAGCCCCTGGCACTAAGTGAGTCCCAGTCAATATTGGGGAAGTTGAAGTCTCCCATCACCACAACCCTGTTGTTTTTACTCTTTTCCAAAATCTGTCTACCTATCTGCTCCTCTATCTCCCGCTGGCTGTTGGGAGGCCTGTAGTATACCCCCAACATTGTGACTGCACCCTTCTTATTCCTGATCTCTACCCATATAGCCTCACTGCCCTCTGAGGTGTCCTCTCGCAGTATAGCTGTGATATTCTCCCGAACAAGTAGCGCAACTCCGCCTCCCCTTTTACATCCCCCTCTATCCCGCCTGAAACATCTAAATCCTGGAACGTTTAGCTGCCAATCCTGCCCTTCCCTCAACCAGGTCTCTGTAATGGCAACAACATCATAGTTCCAAGTAGTAATCCAAGCTCTAAGTTCATCTGCCTTACCCGTAATGCTCCTTGCATTAAAACATATGCACTTCAGGCCACCAGACCCGCTGTGTTCAGCAACTTCTCCCCTTCTGCTCTGCCTCAGAGCCACACTGTCCCTATTCCCTAGTTCTCCCTCAATGCTCTCACCTTCTGACCTATTGCTCCCGTGCCCACCCCCCTGCCATACTAGTTTAAACCCTCCCGTGTGACACTAGCAAACCTCGCGGCCAGGATATTTATGCCTCTCCGGTTTAAATGCAACCCGTCCATCTTATACAGGTCACACCTGCCCCGGAAGAGCTCCCAGTGGTCCAGATAACGGAAACCCTCCCTCCTACACCAGCTGTTTAGCCACGTGTTTGTCTGCTCTATCTTCCTATTTCTAGCCTCACTGGCACGTGGCACAGGGAGTAATCCCGAGATTACAACCCTCGAGGTCCTGTCTTTTAACTTTCTGCCTAGCTCCCTGAACTCCTGCTGCAGGACCTCATGCCCCTTCCTGCCTATGTCGTTAGTACCAATATGTACAACGACCTCTGCCTGTTTGCCCTCCCCCTTCAGGATTCCCTCTACCCGTTCGGAGACATCCTGGACCCTGGCACCAGGGAGGCAACATACCATCCTGGAGTCTCTTTCACGTCCACAGAAGCGCCTATCTGTGCCCCTGACTATAGAGTCCCCTATTACTATTACTCTTCTGCGCTTTGACCCTCCCTTCTGAACATCAGAGCCAGCCGTGGTGCCACTGCTCTGGCTGCTGCTGTTTTCCCCTGAAAGGCTATCCCCCCCGACAGTATCCAAAGGGGTATATCTGTTCGAGAGGGGGACAACCACAGGGGATTCCTGCACTGACTGCCTGCCCTTTCTGGTAGTCACCCATTTCTCTGCCTGCACCTTGGGTGTGACCACATTTACATAACTGCGATCTATGACGCTTTCCGCCACCTGCATGCTCCTAAGTGCATCCAATTGCTGCTCCAACCGAACCATGCGGTCTGTGAGGAGCTGCAGTTGGGTACACTTTCTGCAGATGAAGCCATCCGGGAGGCTGGAAGCCTCCCGGACCTGCCACATCTCACAGTCAGAGCACAGCACCCCTCTAACTGACATTGCGTCAATTAATTAAAATTAAAATTTGTCTTTTTTTTTTTAAATACTTTTTTTTTTAAATTGCAAAGTTACTGTCAACTATCTGTTTCCTAGCACTAGATTTCTAATAGAAATGCGATAGCTAACTATAATACTCTCCGATCTCTGGCTTAGATATCCTCTAAATTATAATTAAGTAATTATGTTTAATTAGTTCCCAAATACTCAAATTTTTTTTTTTTAAATTTAGGTTAGAATCCCAACCAGCCACTCAGGTCACAGCTTTTCTGTGATGTCACTTCAGTTTCCCCCCGACACACAATTTGAAAAAAGGTATAAAAGTAAAAATCACTTACTTACCTTCTTACCTTCTGAGTGTCTGAGATGTTCTCAGGTTCTCTCGCTGACAGAGACTGCTCCTCCACCTCCGATCCTTGACCTGCACAATGCTAATAATATAATAATATAATATGGCACTTACCTTACACCAATGGGTCTTATTATTAGGTTAGAGGAGGAGGGCGGGTGGGAGACACTACACGTGTACACAATAAATTAAGGGGTATTTGGGAGTTACGGGACGTTGAGGTGGACGTTGTCTGCGGTTCCACCCCACCTGTTCCTTCTGTGGCTGAAAGGCATGCCACGCCGATTTGGGCCTTGGGTTGATGGGTCCAATGCCATGGTACGTGCCGTCCCCAGGTTCAGCTGTTGGCAGCTTCGCCCCCTGTGTGACCGGTGAGGGTGTCGGGCCGGATATAATGCTTGGTGGAGTACACGTCTGCCTGTCCTGCTTCCCCATTCGGTGGTGCATTACCCTAACCAATTTTTTCTTTTAGGTTTGTTGTCTGGCCACTGTGGGGTTTGCACCCATGTGGTCCTCTCCTATCCATTCCTCCTAAATGGCCTTCCTTGCGAGGGGTTTGGGACTTTGCGGGGGGGGAGGGGTGTAATAACCTGCACAGGACTCATCCAGCTGGGGATGATTGTTCCCTGTGTTCAATTGGACTGAGTTAACCCAGCACTAGCATATAAGGCCGGCAGCTGTAGAGCCAGCAAAAAAGGAATGAGGACTCGGTGAAAGGTAACCAGGCCCTCTGCATGCATGATGTTGTTGCTGAAATAAAAGACTTTTAAGAAGCTCGTTGGTCTCCCCTGGCTTTATCACAGCCCCTTTATCCCCACTCTCTGCCCTCTGCCAATCAGCCAAACCTCCATCCACGCCAGTATCTTGCCCCTAACACCATGGGCTCTTATCTTATTTAGTAGCTTCCTGTACCGCACCTTGTCAAAGGCCTTCTGGAAATCCAAATAGATCACATCCACTGGTTCTCCTTTGTCTATCTTCCTCATTACCTCTTCAAAGAATTTTCACAGATTTGTCAGGCATGACCGCTCCTTGGCGAAGCTGTGCTAACTCAGTCCTACTTTAGCATGCACTTCCAAATACTCTGCAATCTCATCCTTAATAATAGACTCTAAAATCATACCAACGACCAAAGTCAGGCTAACCGGCCTATAATTTCCCATCTTCTGCCTCCCTTCCTACTTAAATAGAGGTGTTACATTAGCCATTTTCCAGTCCTCTGGGACCCTCCTTGACTACAGTGATTCCTGAAAGATCACCACCAATGCCTCCACAATCGCCTCAGCTTCTCCTTACATCAGAACCCTGGGGTGAGGGGGTGATGGGGTGGGCGCACCCATACACTGGTGACACTCTGCATAACCACGGGCCATGGTGGGCGGTCAGTGGGGTACGCAGCAAGATGGCTGCCTTGCAGGCCGCGGAAATGGCGGTTCGTGCCTGGATGCCCTGGATCTGTGGAGGGTCACCCAACCCCACGGCACATCCCCTGGTCACACCCTGCCTTTCCCCTGCCCCGCCCCCCGTGCCTAGCCGAGGCCTTCCCCAACCATAGCCAGCCCTGCCAGTAGCAGGACTGGCAGCCCACGGTTTTGCCTCTGCATGTCCTACTTCCTCTTGCTCCCTCATCAGCCACGGCTCCAGTTTCCTTATTTTAAAACCACAAGTGAAACACACCATTGATATTTCCTCCCAGTGAGGCAGAGCGTCGCAGAGGCCCCGGAAAATACCGGGTCAGGCCCGCTAATGATATGTAGATGGCATTTACTGTACATACGGAGTAGAACGCATTGACACCACTGTCGAGTTACCGGAGCATGGCATTCTATCGGGTGCCCGGTTTCAGCCACGAATTTGGCCTCATGACCAATATATACCTATATACCTATCCAATACGGCCTCGCCTCTCGTTGGCCTATCTACATACTGTGTCAGGAAACCCTCCTGCACACATTGGACAAAAACGGACCCATCTAATGTACTCGAACTATAGCGTTTCCAGTCAATATTTGGAAAGTTAAAGTCCCCCATAACAACTACCCTGTTGCTTTCGCTCCTATCCAGAATCATCTTTGCAATCCTTTCCTCTACATCTCTGGAACTTTTCAGAGGCCTATAGAAAACCCCTAACAGGGTGACCTCTCCTTTCCTGTTTCTAACCTCAGCCCATACTACCTCAATTGATGAGTCCTCATCAAATGTCCTTTCTGGCACCATAATACTGTCCTTGACGATCAATGCCACCCCTCCCCCTCTTTTACCACCTTCCCTGAGCTTACTGAAATATCTAAACCCCGGCACCTGCAACAACCATTCCTGTTGCTGCTCTATCCATGTCTCCGAAATGGCCACAACATCGAAGTCCCAGGTACCAACCCATGCCGCAAGTTCACCCACCTTATTCCGGATGCTCCTGGCATTGAAGAAGACACACTTTAAACCACCTTCCTGCCTGCCGGTACACTCCTGCAGCTTTAAAACCTTACTCATGACCTCACTACTCTCAACCTCCTGTATACTGGAGCTACAATTCAGGTTCCCAAGCCCCTGCTGAACTAGTTTAAACCCTCCCGAAGAGCATTAGCAAATTTCCCCCCCAGGATATTGGTACCCCTCTGGTCCAGGTGTAGACCATCCCATTTGTAGAGGTTCAACCGACCCCAGAATGAGTCCCAGTTATCCAGAAATCTGAAACCCTCCCTCCTGCACCATCCCTGTAGCCACGCGTTCAACTCCTCTCTTTCCCTATTCCTCATCTCGCTATCACGTGGCACGGGTAACAACCCAGAGATAATAACTCTGTTTGTCCTCGATCTAAGTTTCCACCCTAGCTCCCTGAATTCCTGCCTTAGATCCCTCTCCCTTTGTCTACCTATGTCGTTGGTACCTATGTGGACCACGACTTGGGGCTGCTCCCCCTCCCCCTTAAGGATCCCGAAAACACGATCCGAGACATCACGCACCCTGGCACCTGGGAGGCAATACACCAACCGCGAGTCTCTCTCGTGTCACTTGACAACAGCTCCTCCACAAACTACCTTCAAATTAGGGTGACCACGACGGAGGTATGCAAATTTCCCTTGCAACGCCAATCAGCAGCTCCGCTGTACTGCCCTCTGCTGGATGCTTGTCTTCACTCGAACAGCTAGGGTCTCTAGCTCAGGTACACCTTCAAGTT
Organism: Scyliorhinus torazame; assembly: GCF_047496885.1. Lineage (NCBI taxonomy): Eukaryota > Metazoa > Chordata > Chondrichthyes > Carcharhiniformes > Scyliorhinidae > Scyliorhinus > Scyliorhinus torazame. Next base: position 53,040,638 of record NC_092717.1, on the reverse strand, counting down.
AGGGTGACCACGACGGAGGTATGCAAATTTCCCTTGCAACACCAATCAGCAGCTCCACTCTACTGCCCTCTGCTGGATGCTTGTCTTCACTCGAACAGCTAGGGTCTCTAGCTCAGGTACGCCTTCAAGTTAGGGTGACCACGACGGAGGTATGCAAATTTCCCTTGCAACACCAATCAGCAGCTCCACTCTACTGCCCTCTGCTGGATGCCTGTCTTCACTTGAACAGCTAGGGTCTCTAGCTCAGGTACACCTTCAAGTTAGGGTGACCACAACGGAGGTATGCACATTTCCCTTGCAACACCAATCAGCAGCTCCGCTCTACTGCCCTCTGCTGGATGGACAATTAATGTACCTAAGCCTTTAAGATGGACTTCACCTTTACTTCAAGTGGATGACAAACTGAGGGTTGACCTATGACCGTAAGGCAAGGCAGGTTTCTCGAAGCTGTTTACATTTCAATTCATAAGATTTTAGGGGGATCAGTGCTGACACAAATTAATGGACTTGGCTGTCGGTGTTGATCTGGAAGCATCCTGGGAGGTGGTCTGTTGCAAGGACTCCAACATCAAAAGCAAGGACTCTTATTTTATCCCCCTCCATCTGTGTTTGTCTGTTTTGTGTGTTCCTGGGTAGAGAGTGGGACCGTAGGGGGGGGGGGGGGGGGGCGGCGGGTAGTAGATTAGCTGGTCATTATTCTGTTATAATTATTGCTTATTTCAACATTGTTAACAGTTATTGTGTTCAACATACAAACCTGATGGCTGGAACCTATTGAGCAGTCAAGGGTCAAAGGTTCTGCAAATTTTAAACAGATTATTGGTTAATTCATTTGTGTTGGGACTCTGGGGTCTGTGAGGCTGGAATCGATTGCTCACTAGCACAGGGTGTCATAACAGATGAATTACCTAGGACACCTGGTGGACAGGGATGGTCTACACTCAGTGGATGACAAGGTTCAGGCCTTAAAAAGGAGCCTCAACCCTGAAAAACACCACTGAACTCCGGTCGTTTCTAGACCTGGGAAATTATTCAGGAAAGTTCATCGCCAATCTGGCCACTTTATTGGCTCCACTGCACATACTGTTGAAGAAGGACCAGAAGTGGTTCTTGGGTGCCTCGGAAGACAAAGCATTCGCCAGGGTAATAGGGCATCTGTCGTCCACACAGCTCCTCACTCACTATGACCCAGCTCACCTGTTAATCCTAACATACGATACCTCACACTACGGTTTTGTGTGCACACACCTATACATACAGAGAACCACCCACACAGGTACAAACATCACCAAGTACAGAGAGAAACACAGATACACAAGTAATCTGACACATGCATAATCATACACAGATTGAGAGACACACACACACACACACACACAGACAGACAGAGACACACACACATGTACAAACATTCCCAAGCAACTAAAACTTCCCCAGACACACACAGAAGACCCACACTGCTGGTGGCTGGAGATCAGTTAATTCTCTCCAGAAGGACACTGTGAGGACTGGCTCTCTCTCCAGCAAGTCTGGGTGCCATTGTCTTGAGACTGTAGAGGCCTGAAGTCAAACCACGAGCCAGAAGCAAAGTTTGATGTGATATAAAGTGCCTCTCCAGAAAGATAGATGTCTGAATGCGAACCTCGAGCTGAAGGCCCAGTTTGATGAGAAGTAAGGTGACTGTCCAGGAAGCCTGCTGCCTGTGAGTACTGCATTTTCTAAACTACAGGGACCCTGAATGAATGACTCTACAAAGAAGACCATTACCAACTGCAAACCAGAGACTTTAACCAGAGACTGCTGTGAAGAAATTGTGCTGAAGAACCACCATCTGATGCAAAGACTCTTCTCTTTTGAACTTTATCTGTATTATTTTTTACCCCATTCCCCCTTTCCTCCCTCCATATTTGCCTGTCTTGTGTATGTGGGTAGAGGGTGGGACAGTTAAAGTGGGTAGTAGGTATTAGCTTGTTGTTAACCAGTTGTACTCACTGCATATTTCATGATAGTTCTCAATAAACAGTAATTGTGTTTAAACTTACAAACCTGGTGACTGCAATTTTGGGCAGCCAAGAGGGAACATTTTTTGTAAGAATTATTGGTTAATTCACTTGTGTTGTGACTCTGGGGCAAGTGGGTCTGGAATTGACTGTGCACTAGCCCAGGGTGTCATAACACCATGGACTCATAATCACAATGTGCTTTTATGCAGTGGACTTAAGCTGAGGCAGCCCACTAGTCAGGACAGTGTGTCCCAGGATTTGTTTTTTGGAGAGGAGAAAACAGACCAGTGCTGGGTGAACCTTAAGAACCAACTTTGGTGGAAGTCAGATTGACTGGCTGGCTGGCAACCTGTAGGTTGGCCAGAGACAGTATTCTCGCTGACAACAGTCAGTGATTGGTTCTTGCACGGTGCTTTGGTTAGCACTACTGCTTCACAGTGCCAGGGACCCAGGTTCGATTCCCAGCTCGGGTCACTGTCTGTGTGGAATCTGCACGTTCTCCTGTGTCTGCGTAGGTTTCCTCCGGGTGCTCCGGTTTCCTCCCACAAGTCCCAAAAGACGCGCTGTTAGGTGATTTGGACATTCTGAGTTCTCCCTCTGTGTACCCGAACAGGTGCCAGAGCGTGGCAACTGGGGGATTTTCACAGTAACTTCATTGCAGTGTTAATGTAAGCCTACTTGTGACACTAATAAAAAGAAGAGAGCTGCGCACAAGTAATTGGACTTTTGACAAAGAAGAAACTCTCTCTCTGCTGATGTAAAGGACTGTTTTATTGTTCTAAAACCAGTTAGTGCCTGGCACATCTTTGCCATAAATTTGAAATGATTTTGAATCTAGAAAGAAAGTATACAGCCTTGCCAGAGAAAAGCGTCTCAAGCCTAGATGGAAGAAGCATCAAAGCGAAAGCTTGAACTCCTGAAAGACTTTAACTGGAAACCATCCTAGTGCATCAGAGATCCTTTGTCCCTTTATGTTGTCATTAATTTTCTTCCCTTTCCACCACCCTTTCTTTCCCTCTACGTTGTTTATTTATGTGTATGTGTAGAGTGGGGCGAGTCAGAAACGGGGTAGAGTGGGGGGCGGCACGGTGGCACAGTGGTTAGCACTGCTGCCGCACAGCTCCAGGGACCCGGGTTCAATTCCATCCTCGGGTGACTGTCTGTGTGGAGTTTGCACTTTCTCCCCGTATTTGCGTGCATTTCCTCTGGGTACTCCAGTTTCCTCCCACAGACTAGATGTGCAGGTTAGAAGGAGTGTCCATGCTAAATTACCCGTCAGTGTCCAAAAGGTTAGGTGGGGTTACTGGGATAGGGTGGAGAGGTGGGCTTAAGCAGGGTGCTCTTTCCAAGGGCCGGTGCAGACTCGATGGGCCGAATGGCCTCCTTCTGCACCATAACTTCTATGATTCTAAGTGTACCATTAAGATGGCCTCTCCCTGGAACTGCAACCTCATCATTGACCACCACTAGTAGTGATGCTACTGAGACGGCCAAGCTGCCTCTGATTGACTGACCCTTAAATTGCCTTTAGTGGTTAAGAATAGAAGCTGAATGGCATATACAGAATCAAAATTAGAACTGAGCTAACGTTTCGAGTCTGGATGATACCACAGTGGTTATCACAGTTGCTTCACAGCTCTGGGGTCCATTACCCCTCAGTGTCCAAAAGATTAGGTGGGGTTACTGGGATAAGGTGGAGACATGGGCTTAAGCAAGGTGCTCTTTCCAAGGGCTGGTGCAGACTCGATGGGCCGAATAGCTTCTTTCTGCGCTGTAAATTCTATGAAACCTATGACTCTTTGTCAATGCCACCCAGACTCAAACGTTAGCTCCCTTCTCCCTCTCCACAGATGCTGTCTGTCAGACTTGCTGAGATTATCCAGTATTTTCTACTTTTGTTTCAGATTCCAGTATATGTAGTAATTTGCTTTTATATAAAAATTTTAATGTTTTTTTAAAGTATCCATTGATTTTTTAAATATCTTACTAGTTCCAGCAGGTCTTTTAATCTCTTTAAACTTTAAGTAGGTGAGTCTATTATGCTGCCGTTGCAATATTGAAAATGTGCTGTGCAAATTGGTTGACTCTCTGAATTTTGGTTCTTGCATCAGTAGTTTCAGCTGGGAAGTTCCAACATATCCTAGAAAATGAACCCTCCAATTGCAGTTAAGCGAGCTAATGTTGTTCAAAGGTAATTGCAACATTCAAAATCCTGTATTGAGCAAATAAATGCTGATAATATGTGCTATGTTTACAATTGGTGGCCTCTAGAGGGAGTAACACTGGAGCTTCCTGAGCAACTCTGCATACCAATTGGAATAGTCATTGCTGTCAAACGGGTGCAAAACAGAATTAGGATGTTAAAGTGCACGGAAGCTGCCTTGCAGCGTTTAAAAGCACTGTTGAACCTACACATTCAGCAACAGAATGGGTAAGTGAGAAACAGTCCTTGCCCCATTTACTTCAGTCTCACATAATGTCACATTTCCTATCAATATTTTCATCAAAGCTTTCCTAAATTATGACAGCAAAGTAGTTGGGCATTCCATGCTGCCAAAGCAGAGGAGAACATAGGCAGAAGGAACAGATCATTAGGCATGGATGCCAGCAAGGCTCACAGTAATATCCCATTCCTCCACTTTAACGGATTGGTATCGCCCCCCGCCCCCAATATATATATATATTTTTTTTAAAAATAATTTTTATTGAAGTTTTCACAAAATATCAACAACAAAATGAAAAAGGAACCCAATAGAATTAAATACAAAACAAAATAAAACAACCCCCGTGCCCCCCTCCCCTATACATAAATAATAAATTAACACCCCGAATTAACACATAGCAAACAGAGCAAATATATACACCTGCTCAGATCCCCCATTGTAGACAAACAAAAATAAAATAGAACCCACCCCCTCCCCCCCCCGGTTGATGCTGCCATTGACCAATGTCTACCGTTCTGCCAGGAAGTCCAAGAACGGTTGCCACCGCCTGAAAAACCCTTGCACCGATCCCCTTAAGGCAAATTTCACCCTCTCCAACTTAATAAACCCCGCCATATCGTTGATCCAGGATTCCACGCTTGGGGGCCTCGCATCCTTCCACTGAAGAAGAATCCTTCGCCGGGCTACCAAGGACACAAAGACCAGAATACCGGCCTCTTTCGCCTCCTGCACTCCCGGCTCCCCTGCAATCCCAAATATTGCGAGCCCCCAGACCGGTTTGACCCTGGATCCGACCACCCTCGACACCTTCCTCGCTACGCCCTTCCAAAACTCCTCCAGCGCTGGGCACGCCCAGAACATATGGGTGTGGTTTGCTGGGCTCCCTGAGCACCTAACACACCTATCCTCACTCCCAAAAAACCGGCTCATCCTTGTTCCGGTCATCTGTGCCCTGTGCAGCACCTTAAACTGTATGAGGCTGAGCCTCGCGCACGAAGAGGAAGAGTTCACCCTCCCAAGGGCATCTGCCCACGTCCCCTCCTCGATCTCCTCCCCCAACTCCTTCTCCCACTTACCATTCAACTCCACCACCGAGGCCTCCACCACCGAGGCCTCCTCCTCCTCCTGCATCACCTGGTAAGTTGACGCGATCTTCCCCTCTCCAACCCATCCCCTCGAGAGCACCCTGTCCTGTACCGTGCGTGGCAGCAGCAGCGGGAATTCCACCACATGCTGCCTGGCAAACACCCTTACCTGTAGATATCTAAAGGTGTTTCCTGGGGGGAGCCCATACTTCTCCTCCAGCTCACCCAGGCTCGCGAACTTCCCATCCACAAACAGGTCCCCCAACCTACTTATCCCTGCCCTGTGCCACACCGAAAACCCTCCATCTATTCTCCCTGGGACAAACCGGTGGTTCCCCCGTATTGGGGTCCACACCGAGGCCCCAACCTCCCCCCTGTGCCGCCTTCACTGCCCCCAGACTTTGAGGGTAGCCGCCACCACCGGGCTCGTGGTGTACCTCATTGGAGGGAGCGGCAGCGGCACCGTTGCCAGCGCCTCCAGACTTGTACCCTCACAAGACGCCGTCTCCAGCCTCTTCCATGCAGCCCCCTCCATCACCCACTTGCGCACCATTGCCACATTGGCGGCCCAGTAGTACACAAGAGGTTGGGCAGTGCCAGCTCCCCCCCATCTCTACTCCGCTCCAGGAACACCCTTCTCACCCTCGGAGTCCCTCGTGCCCACACAAACCCCGTTATGCTCCTGTTGATCCGCCTAAAGGAGGCCTTCAGGATAAGAATGGGGAGGCACTGGAACAGGAACAAAAACCTTGGGAGCACCGTCATCTTAACTGACTGCACCCTACCCACCAGGGACAGCGGCAATGCGTCCCACCTCTTAAACCCCTCCTCCATTTGCTCCACTAGCCTTCTGAAATTAAGTCTATCCAGGGCCCCCCAGCTCCTGGCCACCTGGACCCCCAAATACCTGAAGCTCCTCTCCGCCCTTTTTAGAGGGAGCTCGCCAATCCCCCTATCCTGGTCCCCTGGGTGAACCACGAACAGCTCGCTCTTCCCCATGTTGAGCTTGTACCCTGAGAAATCCCCGAACTCCCTGAGGATCCTCATTACCTCTGGCATTCCCCCCACCGGGTCCGCCACATATAGCAGCAAGTCATCCGCATAGAGCGACACCCTATGCTCCTCCCCACCCCGCACCAACCCCCTCCAGTTCCTCGACTCCCTCAGTGCCATAGCCCGGGGTTCAATCGCCAGTGCGAAGAGCAGGGGGACAGGGGACACCCCTGCCTCGTCCCTCAATGCAACCGAAAGTACTCAGACCTCCTCTTGTTCGTGGCCACACTCGCCATCGAGACCTCGTACGACAGCCTAACCCACCTGACGAACCCCTCCCCAAACCAAAACCTCTTCAGCACCTCCCACAATTACCCCCACTCTACCCTATCGAAGGCCTTTTCAGCATCCATCACCACCACTGTCTCCGCCTCCCCCCTCCCCCTCCCTCGCCAGCATCATAACGTTCAGGAGCCTCCGCACATTCGCGTTCAACTGCCTCCCCTTCACGAACCCCGTCTGGTCTTCGTGAATCACCTGCGGCACCCAGTCCTCAATTCCCGTGGCTAAGACCTTCGCCAGCACCTTGGCATCTACGTTTAGCAATGAAATCGGCCTGTAAGACCCACACTACAGGGGATCCTTGTCCCGCTTCAGGATCAAGGAGATCAGTGCCCGGGACATCGTCGGGGGCAAAGCCCCCCCCTCCCTTGTGTCATTGAAGGTCCTAACCAGCAACGGGCCCAACAGATCCACATATTTTTTTGTAGAATTTGACCGGGAAACCGTCCGGTCCCGGTGCCTTCCCCGCCTGCATGCTCCCTATCCCTTTGGCCAGCTCCTCCAGCCCAATCGGGGCCCCTAATCCCGCCACCAGTCCCTCCTCTACCTTCGGGAACCTCAATTGGTCCAGAAAGCAGCCCATCCCTCCCTCCTCCAGTGGGGACTCGGACCGATACAGTTCCTCATGCCCCCAATATTTTATTACAGCTCTCCCACGATATTTGGCACACGTTCCTCAATTTCTGGTCTTTAAGGGTAGCACCGGAGAAGGAAACTGTAATAAGTCCACGGAGGCAGAAGTCCTGTCACCAGAATTCCTTTTATTTACAAATCCAACAGCTGAACAACCATGACCATTCAGTCTGCTGTCTACACCGGGAGTGCAGAGCATCTGACACTCCCTGTTATATACACAGAAAGGGGTTCCCTGATTGGGCCACTAATCAGGGAACTCTTACTCTAATTGGCCTATTTCAAAGGCCTGGCTTAAGTCATTACACCCCCCCCCCCAAGTCTGAGGAGCTCCCATGGTCCTCGTGACTCATGGGTCTCCTGCTTCGTTTTTGCGCCGGGTCCGGCTCCTCCACTTCGGCCTCCGACATGGGGGGGGGGGGTATAACGGCTAGGCGCCCGTCTTTTCCGATGTGAGTGCCTGAGGGGCGGTTTGCCCCTTTCCTCAGGCGGCAGGGGTACAGCTGCGACATCATCCACGGTGTCCATATCCGAGTCCGATGTCCTCACCAGTGGTGTCAGAAGGGCGTGAATAGTTTGTCGGGGAGGATTCTACACGATTCTTGGTATGCTGGTCTGAGTCAGCTCCGGAGGAGGAAACGAATCTGAGGCCCGCACCTGGTCCAGGTGTTTCGTTATTCCATGTCTTCCCACACGTATCTCATACGACACAGGTCCTGTCTGGCCTTGACTGTTCCTGCTACCCATGTGGGGCCAACTGCATAATTTCTGACCCATACATTTTCACCCGTGTTGAACTGCCTTTCTCGGCGAGTTTTGTCGTGACCCCTGCATTGGGCCTCTTGGTGTCGCTCTATTCTGCCACCTAAATTCGGGAATAGTAGACTCAGCCGGGTTCAGAGTTGTCTGCCCATGAGTACAGCTGCGCTGGAATAGCTGGTGCTATTCCCGTTGTGTGTGGGGTTGTTCTGTAGTCAAATAGCCAGTGCGACAGTTTGGTGTCCAATGATGCTGCTGACTGTTTCTTCAACCCGACTTTTAAGGTCTGGACGGCTCTCTCCGCCAAACCATTCGATGCCGGATGGTATGGTGCTGTCCTTATGTGCCGAATGCCATTCGACTTCATAAATTTTGTGAAGTCCTGGCTGGTGAAAACCGATCCATTATCCAAAACTAACACCTCCGGGATACCATGAGTTGTGAACGAGGTGCGGAGTTTTTCAATGGTAGTTGTTGAATTTGCAGAGTTCATTTTGTAGACGTCCAGCTATTTGGAATGGGCGTCTACTATTATAAAAAACATTGAACCCATAAACGGGCCTGCAAAATCGTCATGAAGTCACGACCATGGTCTACCTGGCCATTCCCATGGGTGCAGCTGGGCTGCCGGTGGCACCTTCTGCCCTTGTTGGCATTCTTGGCACCGATCTACCAATGCCGCTATGTCTGTGTCCAGGCCCGGCCACCAGACATAGCTTCAGGCCAGCATCTTCATTTTTGAGACTCCAGGGTGCGCATGATGTAGTTCAGGCAGTATGGCTCGACGGCCTTGACTTGGAACTATTACTCGAGGCCCCCACAGCAGGATCCCGTCTTCCACAGTGATCTGCTCTCTTCTGCTCCAGTAAGGGTGGAATTCCGCCTGGACCGGTCTTTCCATCTCCCCAGTTAGCACCATGTGCTTTATTTTTGATAAAACCGGGTCCCTTCGGGTCCATGAACGAATGTTTTGTGCGGCCACTGGAAGGGTGTCCAGGAAGTGTAATGTCATTACCGTTTTCTCTATTTTGGGTACTACTGGCAGGGCATCGGTTATGGCAGCCTGCTTAGTGCATTGGCGTTTGCCACCAGGTTTGTGGCCGATGCTCCAGTTGATACTGGTACGCTGTCAGTAGTAGGGCCCAGTGTTGGATCCGGGCCGAGGTTATTGGTGGTATTGCTTTGTCTTCTTTCAACAACCCCAGCAATGGCTTGTGGTCTGTAATTCTAGTGAATTTCCATCTAGTGGATTCCCACCCGTACAAGTACTGGTGAAATTTCTTCACCGCGAAGATCACAGCCAGTCCTTCCTTTTCAATTTGGGCGTAGTTTCCTTCTGCTGCTGCCTAGAGGTTGTTCCTGTCCGTTTTGCCCTCTGTGTGCCAAAGCTGCACCAATGCCGTATGGGGATGCGTCGCACGTGAGCACCAGCTCTTTCCTGGGGTCGTAGTGTGCCAAGACGTTCTCTGAGGAAAGCTGTTCTTTTACCTTCTTGAAAGCCCTGTCTTGGCGGGCGGACCACTCCCAGGCTTGCCCCTTTTTTAGTAATTGGAGTAGGGGGTCCAAGATGGAAGCTCTGTTCTGTATGAACTTTCCACAATATGTCACTCGTCCTAAAAAAGACCTTAACTCCTGGATTGTGGTGGGGGCTGGGGCATCTTTAATCGCGCTCACCCGATCCTACAAAGGGTGTAGCCCTGATTTGTCAACCTTGTACCCCAGATAGGTTACTTGAGGTGCTAGGAAAACACATTTCTCTCTCTTTAGGCGCATACCTGCTGCCGGAAACCTCCTAAGGACTTCTTCCAGGTTTTGCAAGTGTTCTGCCTTTGTTTTTCTTGTAATGAGGACGTCGTCCAGGTAAATGGCGACTTGTGGTAGCCCTTGTAATATATTCTCCATTGTCCTCTGGAATATCGCACAAGCTGACGATACCCCGAAGGGTAATCTTGTATACTGAAAAAGGCCCTTCGGGATGTTTATCGTTGAGGATTTTTGGGGCTCTTCGTCCAGCTTCAGCTGTAGATATGCGTGGCTCATATCCAGCTTTGAGAATTGGAGCCCTCCAGCCAGCTTTGCATACAAATCCTCGATCCGGGGAATTGGGTATTTGTCCAGTTGCGAGTAGCAATTAATCGTGTGTTTGAAATCTCCACGAAGACGGACCGAGCCGTCCGGTGTGGTAGTCACCACTGATGTATATATTAGGTGATTTGTGTGCAAGGCCCTGTACTACAGGTACGGGGGTAGTTCCCAGCCTGCTGGCTCCGCCCAATAGGCGGAGGATAAATATGTGTGCTCCCCATACAGCAGCCATTTCATCAGCTGCTGTAGGAGGCCACATATCTTAGTGTAATAAAGCCTCAGTTGCATGCAATCAGAGATTGTGACTGTCAGGCCGTCACGGCCACAGAACACTCAAACTTGCTTATGAGGGACGCTTTTGTTACGGGAATAGGGTCAGATTACATCCGCCAACGCCTTTTAGAAGGGGCCACGCTAGACCTCGTGGCAACCAAAAAGCTTGTGCTCTCGCTGACGTCGCCTCGCGCAACATCCAGGCCTACACACCCGGCCGTGCGGCCCACCCCTCCTACGCATTGTGGACTCCACAGATGGCCGCTCCATCGGGGACCCCACTCAGCCAACCCCACGCCTGTGCCGCGCGGCAGCCAACCAACCCCCAGGGCCCCAAGTGTAACTTCTGTGGGCAGCCAAAACACCCCCAACAACTCTGCCCGGCCCGGAGCGCCCTTTGCAAGGCCTGTGGCAAGAAGGGGCACTTCGCGGCGATGTGCCTCTGCACCCTCTCCAAAGCCTCCACATCCTTCTGGTAGTGTGGCCCGTTCAATCGCCACTATTGTTCCGACCCCCTCCCCCGTACGGCCAGTGGGCGCCGCCATCTTCCCCTCCTCGGACCACGTGCGGCCCGTGGGCGCCGCCATCTTGTCCTCTCCAGGAACATCAAGCGCCGCCATCTTGTCTCCCTCACAGAACGTGCGGCCCGTGGGCGCTGCCATCTTACCAGGACCCATGCCCCCCGGGCACCTCATCGTCTGCCACCATCGACGATCAGCCGCGTCTCGCCTCGGTCACAACTAACCAGTCTCTCCCACACAACCTAGCAACCGCCTCTACAAACGTGAAAATCGATGGGCACGAGATCTCCTGCCTGCTGGACTCCGGGAGCACCGAGAGCTTCATTCATTCCGATACGGTAAGGCGCTGCTCCCTCACGGTACACCCCGCCAATCAGATCATCTCCCTGGCCTCCGGGTCCCACTCCGTGGCGATCCGGGGGTACTGCATAGCCGCTCTCACTGTCCAGGGCATGGAGTTTACCGGCTTCCGCCTCTATGTTCTCCCCAACCTCTGCGCTGCCTTACTACTCGGCCTGGACTTCCAGTGCAACCTCCAGAGCCTAACATTGAAATTCGGCGGGTCCTACCACCCCTTACTGCGTGCGGCCTCACGACCCTAAAGGTCGACCCACCTTCCCTATTTGCAAACTTAACCCCAGATTGCAAACCCGTCGCCACCAGGAGCAGACGGTACAGTGCCCAGGACAGGACCTTCATCAGGTCCGAAGTCCAGCGACTGCTTCGGGAAGTCATCATCGAGGCCAGCAACAGCCCCTGGAGAGCCCAAGTGGTAGTCATTAAAACTGGGGAGAAACACAGAATGGTCGTGGACTACAGCCAGACCATGAATAGGTACACGCAGCTCGACGCGTCCCCCCCCCCCACGCATATCTGACATGGTCAATCAGATTGCACAGTACCGGGTCTTCTCAACTGTGGACCTTAAATCCGCCTACCACCAGCTCCCCATCCGTAAGGTAGACCACCCATACACTGCCTTCGAGGCAGATGTCCGCCTTGACCACTTTCTCAGGGTTCCTTTCGGCGTCACTAACGGGGTCTCGGTTTTCCAACGGGAAATGGACCGAACGGTTGACCGGTACGGGCTGCGGGCCACTTTCCCGTACCTTGACAATGTCACCATCTGCAGCCACGATCAGCAGGACCATGACGCCAACCTTGCCAAATTTCTCCGCACCGCCACTCTCCTCAACCTCACTTACATCAAGGAGAAGTGCGTGTTTAGCACAAACCGCTTAGCCATCCTCGGCTATATGGTCCAGAACGGAGTTCTGGGGCCCGATCCGACCGCAACCGGCCCTCCTGGAACTCCCCCACTGCCCCAAGGCCCTCAAACGTTGCCTGGGGTTCTTTTCTTACTACGCCCCAGTGGGTCCCAAATTATGTGGACAAGGCCCGCCCACTCATCCAATCCACTCTTTTTCCCCTAACGGCCGAGGCTCACCAGGCCTTCAACCGTATCAAGGCCGACATCGCGGCCGCGATGCAGGCAGTCGACGAGACGCTCCCCTTCCAAGCCGAGAGCGATGCATCAGACGTCGCTTTGGCCGCCATCCTCATCCAGGCAGGAACGTGGCACTCTTTTCACAAACCCTTCATGCCTCCGAAATTTGGCACTCCTCCGTCGAAAAAGAGGCCCAAGCCATCATTGAAGTTGTGCGGCATTGGAGGCATTACCTGGCCGGCAGGAGATTCACTCTCCTCACTGTCCAACGGTCGGTAGCCTTCATGTTTAACAACACACAGCGGGGCAAGATCAAAAACGATAAAATCTTGAGGTGGTGGATCGAGCTCTCCACCTACAACTACGAGATTTTGTATTGCCCTGGTAAGCTCATCAAGCCCCCCGATGCCCTATCCCGAGGTACATGTGCCAGCGCACACGTGGACCGACTCCGGACTCTGCACGACAACCTTTGTCACCCGGGAGTCACACGTTTGTACCACTTCATCAAGGCCCGCAATCTGCCCTACTCCGTTGAGGAAGTCAGGGCAATCACCAGAGGCTGCCAGGTCTGTGCGGAGTGCAACTTCTACCAGCCAGACCGTGCACGACTGGTGAAGGCTTCCCGTCCCTTTGAACGCCTCAGCGTGGACTTCAAAGGGCCCCTCCCCTCCACCGACCGTAACACGTACTCATCGATCACACTGAGGAAGTACTCCAGATTCCCCTTCGCCATCCCATGCCCTGATAGCACGTCTGCCACCGTCATCAAAGCCCTCAACACCACCTTCGCTCTGTTCGGCTTCCCCGCCTACATCCACAGTGACAGAGGATCCTCATTCATGAGTGATGAGCTGCGTCAGTTCCTGCTCAACAAGGGCATCGCCTCGAGCAGGACGACCAGCTATAACCCCAGCTGGCCCTACGGTCCAGAAATCTCCCGGCCTCCCGCTGGCAAGAGGTCCTCCCCGGCGCACTGCACTCCATTTGGTCGCTCCTATGCACTGCGACTAATGACACACCCCATGAACGTCTCTTTGCCTTCCCCAGGAAGTCCACCTCCGGGGTGTCGCTCCCGACTTGGCTCACAGCTCCAGGACCCGTACTCCTCCGTAAGCACATATGACTCCACAAGGCGGACCCGTTGGACGAAAGGGTACAGCTACACCACGCCAACCCGCAGTACGCCTACGTAGTGTACCCCGACGGCCGCCAAGATACGGTCTCCCACAGGGACGTGGCACCAGCTGGTTCTACACGCACACACCCCTCCGACCCAGCGCCACCCTCCCCTTCCCTGGCGCACCCCACCACAGCCCCCACCCCAGGACAATCCATCCTCCCCCTGCCCACGCCCGAGGATGACGAGGATTTCGGCAAGCTCCCGGAGTCACCGAGGACCAGACCGACACCGGAATCGCCACCACCACTGCGGTGCTCCAAACGGCAGATCAAGGCTCCAGACCGACTGAACCTGTAACTTGATCGGGACTCCATTTTTTCTCTGTAGTTAAAACATGTACTTGTATATAGTTCTCCACCACCCCCGCCAGACTCAATTTTAACAGGGGGTGAATGTGGTAGTCACCGCTGATGTATATATTAGCTGATTTGTGGTAAGGCACTGTACTGCAGGTACGGGGGTAGTTCCCTGCCTGCTGGCTCCGCCCAGTAGGTGGAGTATAAATATGTGAGCTCCCCATACAGCAGCCATTTCGCCAGCTGCTGTAGGAGGCCACACATCTTAGTGTAATAAAGCCTCAGTTGCATTCAACTCTCGTCTTTGTGTAATTGATCGTGCATCATCCGGCTTAAGGATAGGCACCACGGGTGCCGCCCACTCTACAAACTGGACCGGTTTTATTATTCCCTCACGCACTAAACGTTTTATTTCCATATCGACTTTCTGCCATAATGCGAAGGGTAGTGGTCGGGCCTTGTAGAATTTTGGGACTGCCATTGGATCTATATGCAATGTCGCCTTTGCTCCCTTTATTGTTCCAAGCCCTTCTCGGAAAACCTCTGGGTATTTCCACAGCAGTTCGCTCAGATGGCCATTTTCCAGCTGGAAAATGTTTACTCAATCCAGCTGGATGTCTTTCAGCCAGTTTCGTCCCAATAAGCTTGGCCCCACACCTTTCACTACTACCAAAGGCAGCCTAACCAATTGCTCTCCATAAGCCACAGTTACGTGCGTTGTGCACAACACTCTCAGTGGTTCCCCTGTGTAGGTCCTCAGTTTTGCCAAGGTCCTGGTTAGGAATAAGGGTTGGAGTCCAGTGCGAATTTTATTGAATACTGTTTCCCCTATCACTGATACGGCTGCTCCAGTGTCGACTTCCATCAGTGTGAGACGTCCATTCAACCTTATGGACAATTTAATGGGTTTTGATTTCACCATCGTTACACAATTTAGTTGTTCCTCGTCGGAGGTAGGTGGGGCTTCCAGGATATGCATTCTCCTGTACCACGGCCTCTGTGACCTTCTCCAAGATTTTGGTTTTGGGTTTCTATTTCTGCTTTCTGGCTCCGACCTCTGGCAACAACTATAATATTTTGCCGGGCAAAAGGCTGCAGGGGCTGCCGTCTGTCTGGACCTAATTTTCCCTTGCTTGGGAGGGCTTCTGCGAGTGGGCCTGGTTAACCCAGTATCCGAGTCGTTCTCGAGGGAGGCTATGCAGTTGCCTATCCTCCAGCGGTAGTCCCTTAACTCAGTTTCACTGGTATGGGCGTCTACCTCCATCGGAGTACCCTGTAACCCATGCGCTCTGCTTGCCGCTTTTTCTAAGGACAAAGCCAGCTGCAATGCTTGTTTGCAATCCAGCTTGGCCTCTGCTAACAGACATTTCTGTATTGCTAAATTATTTATTCCACATACCAAATGGTCTCAGAGCATTTCATTTAGCGTCAGGCCAAATTCGCAAGCCTCTGCTAATCGCCTTAATCTTGTTAAAAAGTTTGTAACTGACTCCCCAGTGTCTCGGAATGCTGAGTAACACCGGTCCCTTCGCAGGGTCAGAGGTGACTTAGGGTCATAGTACTCTTTTACTAAGTCCGTCAATTCCTGGAAAGTTTTCGTGTCTGGTGCCTCTGGAAAAGTGAGACTGCGCATAATGGCAAAGGCTGCTGGCCCACATGCGGTCAACAGAATAACCCGTTGCTTTTCATCTGGAATTATATCGTTTGCTCTAAAGAAGTACTTCATCCGCTCTACATATTGGACCCAGACTTCCACTGCAGGGGCAAAAGAGTCCACCTTTCCAAATAAAGGCATTTTGCCTGTCAGTGGCTTACCCTCAATATGCGGCAGCTGCTGACGAGCAGGTTTCTTTGGGTTGTTCCATTTTCCTCGTCGCCACTGTAATAAGTCCACGGTGGCAGAATTCCTTTTATTTACAAACCCAACAGCTGAACAACCATGACCATTCGGTCTGCTGTCTACACCTGGAGTGCAGAGGATCTGACACTCCTGTTATAGACACAGAAAGGGGTTCCCTGATTGGGCCACTAATCAGGGAACTCGTATTCTAATTGGCCAATCTCAAAGGCCTGGCCTAAGTCATTACAGAAGCAGGACAGCAGCACATATCAGGCCTTCAGACATCCTCCTCAGAATACACTGCCAGCCTCTGCTCTATCCCCCTGCCGTGCCCCCAATGCAGAGGCACTGAAACTGCAAACCTGTTGCAACCTTTATGTGGACAGATTACCAGATCAGTGACTGTCTCTGCCAAATACACAAACTCATCACAACACATTCAAAAACACTTCACAGTACTTCCAGAGACTTTGCAATACCAGATATAATTCTACATTATCTGACCTGCGAGTTGGATATCTGGCCCTCAGAGTAACATGTTCCTGGGCCCTTCCTGCAGCTGAATGCATGTTCTTCGGTGACTGACACGTGAATACTTTGAATGGGCCTGCATGGTCCAAGTTTGCAAACGGAATATCAAATTAGCCTGTAGGCCGATGTGGCATCATGGCAGCACCAGCTTTGATGCTTCCAGTGCATTCAGGGTGCCCTTGTGAGCACCTTTCGCAGCAAGGAATGCCTTGCAGGCTGCATTGGAAATGGCTGGTGGCATAGCACGCTCCACTTGGCATTCCCCAGCTCCATGGCGCCTTCCTGATCAGCGCTGCATATTTAAAATTCAGACCAGGTTGTTTGTTTGAAATTCTGAACTTAAAGATTCCTTAGTTGACATAATTTGCTAAAAATTACTCATTCTCATTTGGAAGGGGAAAGGTTTAATTATGCAAAGATCCAGAGGGATTTGGAAGTTCAGATTCACAAGACATTTGAAGCAGGCCTTCAAATGGTTCAGAGCATAAAACAACTAACAGAGTACTGGGTTTCCTGGATGTGGTATAGAATATAAAAAACAATATGTAATGGTAAGTCAACTTAAAACCTTCCCTTTCCTTGGATTGCCATCTTGCCGTGGTGGAGAGGCTTGAACTTTCCATTGATCCAGAGATCAATGCCGTCAAGATTCTTAAGCTCCTGGCAGAGTCGCTCATGACGATAAGGCCGGAAGAGGGTAACCAGACAAATCCAAGGTAAGTCCTCAATGGTGGCGGATTAGGCTGAGGATACCCATATCATATCAATGGCTACAATGGGAAATGAAGGCTGCAGCAGAAATTGGGAGATCCCCAGTCGTCGAGGTTCCCTTCCTACTGGACCTACCTTCTGTTAAGGACCTTGTGTCTGCTAATGTGCAATGGCATACCCATGTTAAAAGATTTCCTGCATGGGCAGCATGGTGGCGCAGTGGTTAGCACTGCTGCCTCACAGCTCCTAGGTCCCAGGTTCGATCCCGACCCCGGGTCACTGTCCGTGTGGAGTTTGCACATTCTCCCCGTGTTTGCGTGGGTCTCGCCCCCACAACCCAACGATGTGCGGGGTAGGTGGATTGGCCATGCTCAATTGCCCCTTAATTGGAAAAAAATGAATTGGGTACTCTGAATTTAACAACAAAAAAGATGTCCCGCGCCAGGAAATCACCACACAAACTAACCTATCCACTCCCATAAAAAACATTTCTGCAAAATGACAAGCACGGAAATAAAAATAAAAACCCTGGCAAAATGTTCATCTTAACCGTTTACACCTGACCTGCCAAAGATAGGGGCAGACTGTCACACCTCGATAGATCCGCCTTGATCCCACCAGCAGACTCGTAAAGTTCAACTTACAGAGCCGGGCCCAGTCCCGAGCCACCTGCACTCCCAGATACCTAAAGTGGGTTGTTACCACTCAAAATGGCAACCCCATCCCAATTCCTGCCCCGGGGGAAAACACCACAATACACGCACTTTTCCCAAATTTAACTTGTAGCCTGAAAAAGTCCCAAATCCCCTAAGCAGTCCCATTATATCCCCCACAAGTCAGAGATATACAGCAACAAATCATCAGTATTCAGGGACACCCTATGCTCCACCCCCCTCACTAACCCCCTCCATTTATCAGAACACCTCAGCACTATGGCCAAGGGCTCCTTAGCCAGTGCAAACAGAAGGGGGGACATCGGGCACCCCTGCCTTTTTCCCCTATGCAACAAAAAGTACCCTGAATTCATCTCATTTGTGCGCCAACATGGTCAGCCTCCACGCAGGCCTCTGAGCTGGCCCCTTCTCCAGGACCACATTCACCCAATGTGGAGCATGGTCCGAGACAACAATCGCAGAATATTCCTCACCTGGCTAACAGCGCCTTTCCCATAACGAAAAAGTCAATCCTTGAATACACATTGTGTACTGGTGAAAAGAATGAATCATCCCTATCCCGTGGGTGCAGAAACCTCCACGGATCCACCCCTCCATCTCCCTCATAAACACAGCCAACACCTTCGCTCCCCCCCAAAGGGGTCAGTACATATGGCTTGGACCTATCCACCTTTGGATTCAGCACTGTATTCAAGTCCCCCTTCCCTAGTATTAACTGGAGCATATCCAAATTTGGTATGGCAGCCTACGTTGTTCCAATTCGGGGTATATGTGCTAACCAGAACCACCAACCTCCCCTCCAAAGCACCCGTTACTATTACGTACCTGCCCTCCTGGTCAGCCACCACTTTCTCCATCTGGAACCTCACCTACTTATCCACCAGTACCTCTATCCCCCCGGGCCCTACTATCAAAGCCTGAGTGGAACATCTGACTCACCCAGCCCTTCTGAAGCCTCACCTGGTCCTTCACCCTCAGGTGGGTCTTTTGCAGCAGCACCACGCGGCTTTCAAGCTCTTCAAATGCATGAAAGCTCTCATCGCTTCACCTGTCCCACCAGCCCTCGCACATTACATGTCACGACCCATACATAGATTTTCAAACTTAGAAGAAAAGAGATCACCCGTCATCTCCATCAGTTGTTGCTGAAAATCTGGGACAGAGAAGAAGTTCCTGACGACCTCAGGCATGCCGTTATCACCATCATCTTCAAGAGAGGAGACAAAGCAGACTGTGGGAACTACTAAGGAATCTCTCTACTCTACACCGCCAGGAAGACCATGGCCCAAATCCTCAATAGCCGCCTTCTCCCAGTCTCTGAAGAAATTATTCTAGAAAGATTTCTGTCCAAACTGGAACAGCGGACATGATTTTCACTGATCGACAACTTCAAGAGTAAAACACCAGGAGTAACATCAACCATTCTACATGGTCTTCATCAATCTGACCAAGGCTTTTGACTCAATCAGAAAGTGCTATGGAAGACCCTGTCAATGCCGGCTGTCCAGAGAATTTTATCAACATTCACCGACCCCTCCATGACAAGATGTCAGCGACAGTCCTCACCGAGGGAAATAAGTCAGAAACCTTTGAGATCAAGACTGGGGTCAAGCAGCAAAGTGTCATCATCCCCACTCTTTTATTGCCACCATCTTTCACATTGTCAAGAACAAGCTTCCCAGTGGAGTGGACATCGTCTACAGGATTGATGGAAAACCCTTCAACCACAACCTGTTGAAATCCAAGAAGAGCATGACACTGACATCACTAATGTAACTTCAGTATGCCGATGACATCACCATCATCACTCTCTCAGAGGAGAATCTCCTAGCTGTGCTTGACAGCTTCGCGGAAGCATACCAAATAATCTGCCTGAGCCTCAACCTCAAGAAGACTCAAGTCCTTTACCAACCCACCCCAGGGAAAGATTTCCATCAGGAACAATGTAGAAACCCTGCCAAAGGTGGAACATTTCCCATACCTGGGGAGCCACCTCTCCACGAAGGCTAATATTGATGCGGAGATCCAACATCATATCTAATCCATGAGCATCTTCTTCAGACGCCTAAGAACAAATGACTGCAACATCCGTGCTGACACCAAGATCTTTGTGTACAAGGCCCTCCCAACTCTCCTCTACGGCTCAGAAACTTGCATTACATACAGACGCCACCTCAAGGTCATGGAGAGGTACCATCAATGCTGTCTGAGATGAATTCTCTGCTTCAGTCCTACCCCTGCCCTTGCTCTGATACCTACTCCAACTCTACTGTCAGCTGGGAGAACAGGCATACTAACATCAGTGTCTTTGAAGGAGCCAAGAGCACCAGCATTAAGGCCATTATCATCTGAAATCAACTACGCTGGGCTGGCCATGCTTAGGATGTCAGAGTCCCGACTGTCAAAGCAAACCTTCTTTGCCCAGCTGAAGGAAGGCTTCCAAACTAAAGGAGGACAAAGAAAGCACTTCAAAGACTTTCTGAGGGCTTACCTCAAGAAATGCAACACAGATGTTAATGCCTGGACAATCCTTGTTCAGAAGAGACCTACTTGGAAGAACCTCCTGATTGAAGGGATATAATTCTTCGAGGACACCCGATGGCAAGAGGAGGCTGGGAAAAAGAGCCCGAGAAAGGAATACCAGAGATTTAGAGTGCAAGGAGTGAATCCACCTCTCGGAAATACTTGCTAAATGTGTGGTCGAAGATACGGCTCGAGGACCAGACTCATCAGCCATGCAAGAACCCACAGAATCCATAACCAGTAACACAGAGTTTCTTTGGTGGACAATCGTATTCTTTAGCGAGCAATCGCCAACAAAGAAGAAGATTTAAAATCTTAGTAAGTTCACAGTTAATAACTATATGCAATTTCTGACATCACACTGTAGGAAGTATCATGAGAATGTCTGTGGTAAACCACTGTATTGTATTATACCTGCTGTATGTAACATGCATGGGGCTTGCCCCTGCTGGCTCTGCCTGTGGCTCCTCCCCTCAGGCTCGGGTATAAAGGTGGCCAAACTCCAGCCCTGCCTTCAGTCTGGGGCCGGCTGCCAGCAGGTATCTTTAAGCTAATTAAAGTCACAGTTTCACTCTCAACTCATTGTCTGTCGTTATTGATGGTACATCAATTTAATTCGCTTAAAGTTTTAAGATGGACCAATGACTCCAACCTAATCGCCTGGAGCTGGACCCCCAAGCAGCCAACACCACTACCACGTTTGAACACTGGCTATGCTGCTTTGAATCCTACATCGAATCCTCCGCCATCGCCATCGCCGAGACCCACAAGCTGCGAATTCTCAACTCTCGGGAGAGCCCGCAAGTATACCTTATTATCAGGGACGATGCCTCGTACGCGAATGCGATAACGCTGTTGAAAGGACAGTATGTCAGGAAAGTCAACGAGGTGTACACTAGGCATCTCCTTGTCATGAGGCGACAGCGCCCCGGAGAATCGCAAGCTGAATTTCTGCATGCATTGCGGGTACTCGGCCGGAAATGCAATTGTAAGGCGGTATCGGTTGTCGAGCACACAGAGTTGTTGATCCAGGACGCCTATGTCGCAGGCACAAAGTCAAATTACACCCACCAGCGCCTACTAGAAAGGGGTACACTCGACCTCCAATAGACAGTACAGCTTTCGGACTTGTTAGAAGTGGCCTTCCACAACATGGATGCCTACACCTCCGACCACGCGGCACCCTCGTGGGCATCATCACCCGACCCGGGGGTGCTGCAAGCCTGTGCCGCGCAGCAACCCGCCAATTCCGGAGCCCCAAAGTGCTACTTCTGTGGCCAGGGTAAGGACCCCAGACAACGCTGCCCAGCAGGAGCGCGACCTGCAACGGGTGGGGAAAGAAGAGCCATTTCGCTAAAGTCTGCCAGGCCCGTCCTGTTTTTAAACCCAGCAGCGCTGCGTGTAGCCCGTGGAGGCCGCCATCTACACCGCCACTCGCCACGTGCGACCCCTGGGGGCCGCCAACTTTGAAACACCCTGCCGCCTCCCGGAACCCCTGCTCACCCGATCGTAAGCTGGCCTCCACTACCCTCGATCAGCCCGCCCACCTTCCGCAGCTCACCTCCATCACCCGCGACCAGTCTCGACCACATCACCTCGCCAACTCCATGATGGCCGCCCGGATCAACGGCCACAAGACGACCT
Source organism: Scyliorhinus torazame (assembly GCF_047496885.1). Lineage (NCBI taxonomy): Eukaryota > Metazoa > Chordata > Chondrichthyes > Carcharhiniformes > Scyliorhinidae > Scyliorhinus > Scyliorhinus torazame. The sequence goes on along the minus strand of NC_092717.1, from coordinate 53,018,651 downwards.
GTCTTTTCAACTCCAAGAGCACAGAGAGTTTCGTTCATCCAAATACGGTACGGCGCTGCTCCCTCCCAATCTTACCCGCGACCTAGAAAATCTCCCTGGCTTCCGAATTGCATACCGTGGAAGTCCGTGGGTACTGTGTTTCAACACTTACAGTACGGGCCGTTGAGTACAAAAACCTCAAACTCTATGTCCTCCCACAACTCTGCGCTGCCATACAACTGGGGCTCGATTTCCAATGCCATCTCAAAAGTGTTACCTTGGAGTTCAATGGACCCCTGCCACCCCTCACCACCTGTAGCCTCTCGACCCTTAAGGTCACCCCACCCCCGCTCTTCGCTAACCTCACCCTGGACTGTAAGCCCGTCGCCACTAGGAGCAGGCGATACAGTGCTCGGGACAAGGCCTTTATCAGGTCGGAGGTCCAGCAAATCCTGAGGGAAGGGATCATAGAGGCCAGTACTGGCCCCTGGAGAGCCCAAGTGGTGGTCGTCAAGACTGGGGAGAAGCACTGGTTGGTCATCGACTACAGTCAGACTACCAACCGGTACATGCAGGTTGATGCATACCCCCTCTCCCGCATATCTGACATGGTCAATCAGATTGCGCAGTACCGAGCCTTCCCCACCATTGATCTGATGTCTGCGTACCACCAGCTCCCTATCCGCCCAGAGGACTACCAATACATTGCCTTCGAGGCAGATGGCCGCCTCTATCACTTCTTCAGGGTCCCTTTCGGCATCACCAATGGGGTCTCGGTCTTCCAACGGGAGATGGACTGAATGGTTGACCAATACGAGCTGCGGGCCACGTTCCCATATGTGGATAATGTCACCATCTGTGGCCATGACCAGCAGGACGATGACGCTAACCTCCAAAAATTCCTCCACACCGCCAAGCTCCTTAACCTCACGGACAATAAGGAGAAATGCGTTTTCCGCACAACCCGCCTAGCCATCCTTGGCTACGTTGTGGAAAACGGAGTCCTAGGGCCCGACCCCAACCGCATGCGCCCCCTTCTGGAACTTCCCCTTCCCCACTGCCTCAAGGTCCTGAAGAGATGCCTGGGGTTCTTTTCCTACTGATGCACAATCAATGACCACTAAAGCGAGGTTGTAGTCCAACTGTATGCTTTAATAAGCTAGATGTTTCCCCCAGCAGCTCAGGTACAGAATGAGGGCTGCTGGGGAGGCACGGGTTCTTATACCCCGCCTATCAGGGCGGAGCTATTATACACTCTAGCCAATAGAAAGCATACAGTTTCCACCAATGGTGCTTTCGCCTATCAGGTACCATAATACCGATAATACCACGTTCACCCCCTGTTAAAAAAAAGAGTCCGGCGGGGTGGTGGCCAGAAACTACAAAACATAACAACATGGTATAATTAGTTATGGAGGTACCGTAATACCTCCGTCCAGTGTTTAGTAACTATTTACAAGTCTGGTAGCAATGTACATTTGATGGTTTATATTTACAGATTACAGTTAAAATGAAGCAGTCAATCGATCGGGGGCCCTGGTCGTCCTCTGTGATCGTCGGAGCCTCGGTGGTGACTCCGGTCGAGCTCGGGTGTCTGTGACTCCGGGAGCGTGGCTTCGATCTCCATGGCAGCTTCGTCACCCCTAGACGGCGCTGGTGGGTAAAACGGCTGACCTGGGAAAGGAGCGCCTGCGGGGGGCGTCGGTGGGTGGGGGGGCCTAGACGGGGCGGAGGAAGAACCGATCCTCCTGGAAGGTGCTGCGGTGGAGGGGAGGGTGGGACTGGTGGCTGGAACGTGCGTGGAGTTCCGGCGGGCACCAGGTCCCTTAGGGAGACCGTGTCTTGTCGGCCGTCGGGGTACGTCACGTAGGCGTACTGGGGGTTAGCATGGAGCAGATGGACCCTCTCGACCAACGAGGCCGACTTGTGCGCCCGCACGTGTTTTCGGAGCAGGATGGGTCTGGGTGCTGCCAGCCAGGTCGGGAGCGAGGTCCCAGAGGAGGAGTTCCTGGGGAAGACAAGGAGACGTTCGTGAGGTGTCTGATTGGTGGTCATACAGAGTAGTGACCGGATGGAGTGGAGGGCATCTGGGAGGACTTCTTGCCAGCAGGAGACTGGGAGGTTCCTGGACCATAGGGCCAGTAGGACGGTCTTCCAGACTGTTCCGTTCTCCCTCTCTACCTGTCCGTTACCCCGGGGGTTGTAACTGGTCATCCAGCTCAAGGCGATGCCATTGCTGAGCAGGAATTGATGCAGTTCGTCGCTCATAAAGGAGGACCCCCTATCACTGTGCATGTAAGCGGGGGACCCGAACAGTGCAAAGATGCTATGGAGGGCCTTGATGACGGTGGTTGCAGTCATGTCGGGGCAGGGGATGGCGAATGGGAACCGGGAGTACTCGTCAATCACGTTCAGGGAGTACGTGTTGCGGTCGGTGGAGGGGAGGGGGCCTTTGAAGTCCATGCTGAGGCGTTCAAAGGGACGGGAAGCCTTTATCAGGTGTGCTTTCTCTGGCCGGTAGAAGTGCAGTTTGCACTCCACGCAGATTTGGCAATTCCTGGTGGCTGTCCTGACCTCCTCGATGGAGTAGGGCAGGTTGCGGGTCTTGACGAAATGGAAAAAGCGAGTGACCCCTGGGTAGCAGAGGTCCTCGTAGAGGGCTCGGAGGCGGTCCACTTGTGCGGTGGCACATGTGCCGCGGGACAGGGCATCAGGAGGCTCGTTTAGCTTCCCGGGATGATACAAGATCTCGTAGTTGTATGTGGAGAGTTCGATCCTCCACCGCAAGATCTTGTCGTTTTCTATCTTGCCCCGCTGTGCATTATCGAACATGAAAGCAACCGACCGTTGGTCAGTGAGGAGAGTGAATCTCCTGCCGGCCAGGTAATGCCTCCAATGTCGCACAGCTTCTACTATGGCCTGGGCCTCCTTTTCGACTGAGGAGTGGCGGATTTCGGAAGCATGAAGGTTACTGGAGAAGAAGGCCACGGGTCTGCCCGCTTGGTTGAGAGTGGCCTCCAGAGCTACGTCGGACACATCGCTCTCGACCTGGAAGGGGAGGGACTCGTCGATGGCGTGCATTGTGGCCTTTGCAATGTCTGCTTTGATGCGGCTGAAGGCTTGGCGGGCCTCTATCAACAGGGGAAAAGCTGTGGATTGGATCAGGGGACGGGCCTTGTCCGCATAGTTGGGGACCCACTGGGCGTAGTAGCTAAAATACCCTAGGCTGCGTTTCAGGGCCTTGGAGCAGTGAGGGAGGGAGAACTCCATAAGGATCGGGGCCTCTCACTCCATTTCGCACTACGTAGCCGAGAATGGCGAGACGGTCAGTGCTAAACACGCATTTATCCTTACTGTATGTTAGATTAAGGATTTTAGCGGTCTGGAGAAATGTTCAGAGGTTGGTGTCATGGTCCAGCTGGTCGTGGCCGCAGATGGTGACATTATCAAGATACGGGAATGTTGCCCGTAAACCGTACCGGTCAACCATTCGGCCCATCTCGCGCTGGAAGACCGAGACCCCGTTGGTGACACCAAAGGGAACCCTTAAGAAGTGATAGAGCCGCCCGTCTGTCTCGAAGGCAGTGCATTTGCGGTCACTAGTGCGGATGGGGAGCTGGTGGAAGGCGGACTTGAGATCCACCGTGTAGAAGACCTAATAATGCGCGATCCAGTTTACCAGGTCGGATATACGGGGGAGAGGGTACTCGTCCAGCTGCGTAAACCTGTTGATGGTCTGACTGTAGTTGATGACCATCCTATGCTTCTCCCCGGTCTTTACCACCACTACTTGAGCTCTCCAGGGGCTGTTACTGGCTTCAATGACCCCGTCCCTCTGTAGGCTTTGGACCTCTGACCTAATAAAGATCCGGTCCTGGGCACTGTACCGTCTGCTCCTGGTGGCGACAGGTTAGCAATCCGGGGTGAGGTTTGCAAACAGGGACGGCGGATCGACCTTGAGGGTTGCGAGGCCGCAGACAGTAAGGGGGGGGGGGGGGTATAGGGCCGCCGAATTGGAAGGTCAGACTTTGAAGGTTACACTGGAAGTCTAAACCCAGGAGTGTAGCCGCGCAGAGGTGGGGAAGGATGTAGAGACGGAAATTTTTGAACTTCCTTCCCTGGACTGTGAGTTTTGCTACACAAAACTCCTTTATCTTCCTTCATCTAAAAGCAGGTGGGGGAGGGGAGTCAATTCAGGACAGTTTAAAAAGAGCAACTTGTAAACTCACTCCCAGTGAGTTCTCCCAGTGAGCCAGAGAAGACACAGCCAGAGTGAGACAGAACCAAGAGTGAGTTTGGGAATTTGAATCTAGGTGGGAATTCGAAGCTGGGAGGGGAGGAAGTGCTTTTTATCGCTGGTAAGTGACCGGTACGTAGTGTTTCTGTTTTTCTTTTTCTTTTCATTGGGATATTTATTTATTTTTTTCTTCGTTGTTTATTTATTTATTTAATTTGGGGGGGGGGGGAATTGTAATTGTTGAAGTTAACCGAAGGTTTAAGACATGGCAGGAGATCTCAGACCTGTGTCATGCTCCTCGTGTGAGATGTGGGAGCTCAGGGGCACGTCCAGTGTCCCTGGCTCCTTGACGTGCAAGACGTGTGTCCAGTTGCAGCTCCTGTTAGATCGCTTGACGGCTCTGGAGCTGCGGATGGACTCACTTTGGAGCATCCGCGATGCTGAGGACGTCGTGGATAGCACGTTTAGCGAGTTGGTCACACCGCAGGTGAAAGGTACTGAGGGAGATAGAAAATGGGTGACCAAAAGACAGAGCAAGAGTAGGAAGGCAGTGCAGGCGTCCTCTGCGGTCATCTCCCTGCAAAAACAGATATACCGCTTTGGATACTGTTGAGGGAGATGGCTCACCAGGGTAAGGCAGCAGCAGCCAGGTTAATGGCACCGTGGCTGGCTCTGCTGCGCAGCTGGGCAGGAAGAAGAATGGCAGGGCTCTAGTGATAGGGGACTCAATTGCAAGGGGAATAGACAGGTGGTTCTGCGGATGCAATCGAGACTCCAGGATGGTATGTTGCCTCCCTGGTGCAAGGGTCAAGGATGTCTCGGAGCGGCTGCAGGACATTCTGGGGGGGGGGGGGGGGGAGGGTGAACAGCCAGCTGTCGTGGTGTATATAGGCACCAACGATATAGGTAAAAAACGGGACGAGGTCCTAGAAGCTGAATTTAGGGAGTTAGGAGTTAAACTAAAAAGTAGGACCTCAAAGGTAGTAATCTCAGGATTGCTACCAGTGCCATGAGCTAGTCAGAGTAGGAATGTCAGGATAGAGAGGATGAATGCGTGGCTCGAGGGATGGTGCAAGAGGGAGGGATTCAAATTCCTGGGACATTGGAACCGGTTCTGGGGGAGGTGGGACCAGTAGAAACCAGACGGTCTGCACCTGGGCAGGACTGGAACCGATGTCCTAGGGGGGGGGGGGTTTGCTAGAGCTGTTGGGGAGAGTTTCAACTAATGTGGCAGGGGGATGGGAACCGATGCAGGAAGTTGGAAGGTAGTAAAACAGGGACAGAAACAAAAGGCAGTAAGGGGGAAAGTTTAAGGCAGAGAAGCCATAGTCAAAATTCAAAAAGGGCGACAGTACAAGGTACAGTGACTGAGGGGAGCTCAGTGAATAGGACCAGGAATACTAAAAGGAATAAAACGGGATGTGAAAACATTAATGGTAAGCAACGTGGCAGGTTGTTACATGAAGATATGGGTTCAATGACAAGGAAAATTAGGAGAAACAAAGGAGATTACAATGGGATCAGAGAAGAACTAGCTAAGGTAGACTGGGAGCAAAGACTTTATGGTGAAACAGTTGCGGAACAGTGGAGAACCTTCCAAGTGATTTTTCACAGTGCTCAGCAAAGGTTTATACCAACAAAAAGGAAGGACAGTAAAAAGAGGGAAAATCGACCGTGGATATCTCAGGAAATAAGGGAGAGTATCAAATTGAAGGAAAAAACACACAAAGTAGCAAAGATCAATGGGAGACTAGAGGACTGGGAAATCTTTAGGGGGCAACAGAAAGCTACTAAAAAAGCTATAAAGAAGAGTAAGATAGATTATGAGAGTAAACTTGCTCAGAATATAAAAACAGATAGTAAAAGTTTCTACAAATATATAAAACAAGAAAGAGTGGCTAAGGTAAATATTGGTCCTTTAGAGGATGAGAAGGGAGATTTAATAATGAGAGATGAGGAAATGGCTGAGGAACTGAACAGGTTTTTTGGGTCGGTCTTCACAGTGGAAGACACAAATAACATGCCAGTGACTGATGGAAATGAGGCTATGACAGGTGAGGACCTTGAGAGGATTGTTATCACCAAGGAGGTAGTGATGGGCAAGCTAATGGGGCTAAAGGTAGACAAGTCTCCTGGACCTGATGGAATGCATCCCAGAGTGCTAAAAGAGATGGCTAGGGAAATTGCAAATGCACTAGTGATAATTTACCAAAATTCACTAGACTCTGGGGTGGTCCCGGCGGATTGGAAATTAGCAAATGTGACACCACTGTTTAAAAAAGGAGGTAGGCAGAAAGCGGGTAATTATAGGCCAGTGAGCTTAACTTCGGTAGTAGGGAAGATGCTGGAATCTATCATCAAGGAAGAAATAGCGAGGCATCTGGACGCAAATTGTCCCGTTGGGCAGACGCAGCATGGGTTCATAAAGGGCAGGTCGTGCCTAACTAATTTAGTGGAATTCTTTGAGGACATAAACAGTGCAGTAGATAACGGGGAGCCAATGGATGTGGTATATCTGGATTTCCAGAAAGCCTTTGACAAGGTGCCACACAAAAGGTTGCTGCATAAGATAAAGATGCATGGCATTAAGGGGAAAGTAGTAGCATGGATTGAGGATTGGTTAATTAATAGAAAGCAAAGAGTGGGGATTAATGGGTGTTTCTCTGGTTGGCAATCAGTAGCTAGTGGTGTCCCTCAGGGATCAGTGTTGGGCCCACAACTGTTCACAATTTACATAGATGATTTGGAGTAGGGGACCAAGGGCAATGTGTCCAAGTTTGCAGACGACACTAAGATAAGTGGTAAAGCAAAAAGTGCAGAGGATATTGGAAGTCTGCAGAGGGATTTGGATAGGCTAAGTGAATGGGCTAGGGTCTGGCAGATGGAATACAATGTTGACAAATGTGAGGTTATCCATTTTGGTCGGAATAACAGCAATAGGGATTATTATTTAAATGATAAAATATTAAAACATGCTGCTGTGCAGAGACCTGGGTGTGCTAGTGCATGAGTCGCAAAAAGTTGGTTTACAGGTGCAACAGGTGATTAAGAAGGCAAATGGAATTTTGTCCTTCATTGCTAGAGGGATGGAGTTTAAGACTAGGGAGGTTATGCTGCAATTGTATAAGGTGTTAGTGAGGCCACACCTGGAGTATTGTGCTCAGTTTTGGTCTCCTTACTTGAGAAAGGACGTACTGGCACTGGAGGGTGTGCAGAGGAGATTCACAAGGTTAATCCCAGAGCTGAAGGGGTTGGATTACGAGGAGAGGTTGAGTAGACTGGGACTGTACTCGTTGGAATTTAGAAGGATGAGGGGGAATCTTATAGAAACATATAAGATTATGAAGGGAATAGATAGGATAGATGCGGGCAGGTTGTTTCCACTGGCGGGTGAAAGCAGAACTAGGGGGCATAGCCTCAAAATAAGGGGAAGTAGATTAAGGACTGAGTTTAGGAGGAACTTCTTCACCCAAAGGGTTGTGAATCTATGGAATTCCTTGCCCAGTGAAGCAGTAGAGGCTCCTTCATTAAATGTTTTTAAGATAAAGATAGATAGTTTTTTGAAGAATAAAGGGATTAAGGGTTATGGTGTTCGGGCCTGAAAGTGGAGCTGAGTCCACAAAAGATCAGCCATGATCTCATTGAATGGTGGAGCAGGCTTGAGGGGCCAGATGGCCTACTCCTGTTCCTAGTTCTTATGTTCTTATGTTCTTATCTCCACTGAGTGGGAACCGGAGGCCAGTGAGATTTTCTGATTAACAGGGTGGATGAGGAGGCAACAGCGCCTTACCGTGTCGGGGTGTATGAAGCTCTCCGTGCTCCCAGAGTCGATTAGGCAGGACGTCTCGTGCCCGTTGATGAAAACGGTCGTTGTAGCGGTTGAGAGTGTTCGAGGTCGAGACTAATCCAGAGTCACCGAGGACAATCGCAGTAGTTGGGAGTTCTGTTCGGGCAGTGTGTGGTCGGCCGAGCTGGGGTCCTGGGCGTTCATCCAAGATGGCGTCTCCCATTGTTCGCACATGGTCGGGGGTGTACAAAATGGTGGCGCCCATCCCTCCAACATGGCGTCCGCGGGACAAGATGGCAGCGCCCGGGGTCCGCACGTGGTCCTGGGATATGGACGTGGCGGCGACCGCTGGCCACACGAGGCCCATGGAGAAGTTTGTGGTGGTAGTCCACATTCGCCGCTGGAGACCGCGGCCACCGCTCGGGCCTGACATACCCCCACGAAATGGCCCTTTTTGCCAAATCCCTTGCAGGTGGATGCGCGGGCCGGGCAGCACTGGCGGGGGTGCTTGGCCTGCCCGCAAAAGTAGCAGCGGGGCCCCTCGGGGTTGCCAGGCCACCTTGCAGCGCAGGCCTGTGGGGGAACGGGGGAAGTCTCAAGGTCGGCCGCGGCGGGGTTCCACGCTGCCCAGGGGGCTGCCGCGCAGTCGGGAACGTAGACGCGGGCGTTTCTGGAGGCCAGGTCGAGGGACCCTGCAAGGGCCTGTGCCTCCCTGAGATCCAGGGTGTCCTTCTCTAACAGGCGCTGGCGGATTTGAGACAAAAGCATACCTGCCACGAAAGCGTCCCGGACTAAGAGTTCCGTGTGTTCCCTCGCCGAAACATGCGGGCAGCCACAGCTTCTTCCCAGCACCGGTAGAATTCCTCCAGCGATTCCCCAGGGGTTTGTCGCCTTGTTGCAAGCAGGTGCCGGTGTAGACCTGGTTTACCGGGCGAATATAGTGCCCTTTTAGCAGCTCAATTGCTGCATCGAAGTCTTCCGCTTCCTCGATGAGGGTGTAAATCTCCGGGCTCACCCTTGAGTGCAGGACATGCAGTTTCTGCTCTCCCGTGGGTGCATTTTCGGCCGTCTCGAGATACCCTTTAAAACACGCCAGCCAGTGCTTAAAGATTGCTGCTGAGTTCGCTGCGTGGGGGCTAAGTTGCAGGCACTCCAGCTTGATTCGGAGCTCCATCCTTTCTTCTTAAAATTCTAGCTTATTAAATTGATGCACGATCAATGACCACTTAAGCGAGGTTGTAGTCCAACTGAAGGCTTTAATAAGCTAGATGTTTCCCCCAGCACCTCAGGTACAGAATGAGGGCTGCTGGGGCGGCACGGGTTCTTGTACCCCGCCTATCAGGGCGGAGCTCTTATACACTCTAGCCAATAGAAAGCATACAGTTTCTACCAATGGTGCTTTAGCCTATCAGGTACCCTAATGCCTATAATACCACACCTACTATGCCCAGTGGCTCCCCAATTATGCGGACAAGGCCAGCCATCTCATTAAATCCACCCTTTTTCCCCTGACGGCTGAGGCCCGCCTGGCCTTCAACCGCATCAAAGCAGGTATTGCCAAGGCCGCAATGCACGCAGAAGACGAGTCCATTCCGTTCCAGGTGGAGAGCGATGCGTCCGACTTTGCCCTGGCCGCTACCCTCAACCTGGCAGGCAGGCCTGTGGCTTTTTTTCTCCCGTACACTCCAGAGCTCTGAAATTCGACACTCCTCCGTCGAAAAGGAAGCCCAAGGCATTGTGGAAGCTGTGCGACAATGGAGGCATTACCTGGCCGGCATGCGATTCACTCTCCTCACTGACCAACGGTCGGTGGCCTTCATGTTCAATAACACACAGCGGGGAAAGATCAAGAATTACAAGATCCTAAGGGAGAGGATCGAACTCTCCACCTATAATTATGATATCTTGTATCGACCTGGGAAGCTCAATGAGCCCCCAGATGCCCTATCCCACGGTACTCATGTGCCAGCGCACAAGTAGACCGACTGCGGGCCCTCCACAATGACCTCTGTCACCTGGGGATCACTCGTTTTTTCCACTTTATCAACCTGCCTTACTCCATCGCGGAGGTCAGGACCATGACCAGGGACTGCCAGGTCTGCGCGGAGTGCAAACCACACTTCTATTGGCGAGACAGAGCATACCTGGTAAAGGCCTCCCGCCCCTTTGAGCGCCTCAGCGTCGATTTCATAGGGCTCCTCCCCTCCACTGATCGTAACGTGTACTTCCTCAACATCATTGATGAGTACTCACGTTTCTCTTTCGCCATCCCATGCCCTGACATGACCTCTGCCACAGTCATCAAGGCCCTGCACGGCCTCTTCACCTTGTTTGGTTTCCCCAACTCCATCCCTAGTGATCGGGGTTCCTCCTTCATGAGTGATGAGCTTTGTCAGTACCTGCTTACCAAGGGCATCACCTCAAGCAGGACTACCAGCTACAACCCCCGGGGGAACGGACAGGTGGAGAGGGAGACTGCGACGGTCTGGAAGGCCGTCCTTCTTGCAATATGGTCTAGAAGTCTCCCTGTCTCCCGCTGGCAGGAGGTCCTTCCCGATACGCTCCACTCCATCCGGTCGCTCCTGTGTACCACCACCAATGTGACCCCTCATGAGAGAATGTTTGTCTTCCCCAGAAAGTCCACCTCAGGGGTCTCGCTCCCGTCCTGGCTGACGGTCCCAGGGCCCGTCCTCCTCCGGAAGCATGCGAGGAGTCATAAGTCGGATTCCCTGGTCGAAAGGGTCCGTCTCCTCCATGCTAACCCCCAATATGCCTACGTGGCACACCATGACGGGCGGGAGGACACAGTCTCCCTTCGTGATTTGGCACCCGCAGTTTCCCCAGCGACCATCACCACTACCCCCAACCCTACACCTTCTCCCTCCATTGCTACCCATGGTGAACCAGGGCCACGACATACTCCGCTAGTCCCAGTGCATGGCACACCAGAGCCTTAGGGCCCGTCGCCAGGCGCTCATCTACTGACGCAGAAGGGCCTCAACTCTTCATCCGACACCAGTATTCACACCACAGCCGGGACTGCGGCGGTCACAGCGGAAAGTCAACACCCCCGCCAGACTCGATATATAATTCAACCCGTCCACTTCACCCCCGCCGGACTCCTTTTTAACAGAGGGTGAATGTGGTAAACCACTGTATTGTATTATACCTGCTGTATGTAACATGCCTGGGCTTGCCCCTGCTGGCTCCGCCTGTGGCTCCTTCCCTCGGGCTCGGGTATAAAGGTGGTCAACCTCCAGCCTTCAGTCTGGGGCCAGCTGCCAGCAAGTATCTTTAAGATAATTAAAGCCACAGTTTCACTCTCAACTCAGCGTCTGTCGTTATTGATGGTTCATCAATGTCCCTTTAAGAAATAAGACCATTAGACCATAAGACATAGGAGCAGAATTAGGCCACTTGGCCCATTGAGTCTGCTCCGCCATTCAATCATGGCTGATATTTTCTCATCCCCATTCTCCTGCCTTCTCCCCATGTCCCCTGATCCCCTTATTAATCAAGAACCTATCTATAAGAGTTTTGTCTTATCTCATGGCTTCAGTGATGTCATTGTGTGGGTGGAGCTGGACTGTGGCTCTGGCTTTTACTTTCGTTTTTGAGCTGGGAGCTGTTTTGTGACTCTGAGTTGTTGGCTTTCATTTTGACTGCTGTATTCTGACAAACAAGTATCTTGAAGTGCCTCTCTCTACCTTCAGTTTAAAAGCTGTCTCCAGACGACTTGAGCACTTAAATGTGATAACTGTTTTTTGGAAGGAATTCAAACCTGCTGTTTTGGACAGAAAACAAGAAGTACCTATACCAGGTCTTCAGTGCTGTGTGCTGGGCTACCTCTTTGAAAAGGAGTTTCTGGTCTCTGGGATCTTGTTACTAAATTGGGACTGCTTAAAGGGGAAATTTATCAAGGGTTATGTATAGAGTACTGTAGCTGTGTGGGGTATTTATGTTTGCAGTTGATAAAAATGCTTTGCATGTTAAATGTTCACTGAATATGTAGAATAAACTTTGTTTTTGATTAAAAGTGCGAAAGGCCTCTGTTGAATAATACCTGAAGGGTGTACTCCTGATAACCAAAATCTATAGACAGTTGTAGGTCAGGTGAACTCCATGATATACTTTGGAGTTTTCTAAACCCTGGCCCATAACAGAAGGATGTTAAGGCAATTGAAAGTGCAGTGCAACTTTTCTTAAATGCTGACTGCTCTGAGAAAACATAATACAAAAAGGTTTGGAAATCCCAAATTATTCTCTATTTATTGCTCGAGATGCATGTATCTATCTTTCAGATCTTGTAAGATGCGAAAGGATTGAGGCATCTAATTTCTCCTTGACAGAGACAGAATTCAGCCCTACCCCTGCCCTTGCTCTGATACCTACTCTGCTCTCAGCCTGTTAAATATTGAAATAATCATTGCTCGGAGCATTTTGATTTTCATGGATATTTTGTGACGACATGAAGTAAGAAGCACATTTGCATTTATGAGGTGGGATCTGGTTTTAGATTTGACTTCACAAAACAGTTTCAAAGTGTATTCAGGAGAATTTTCTTGATCAGTATGATCCCACAGAATAAAGAAGGAGACATTGCTGGATCTGCTTCTGGGGAATGAAATGTGTCAAGTGGATCTAGTGTCAGCAGGGGAACATTTAGCGCATAATGCTCATAGTATTATAAGGTTTATGTTGACTATGGAAAAGACTAAGCACAATACAGGGTTAAAATGTTTAATTGGAGGAAGGCCAATTTCAAAGAGTAAATTGGAATCAAAGATTGGCAGGTAAAATTAATAAAATACTGGGTTGCCTTTAAAGAGGAGATAATTCAGGTACAGTCAAGGTACATTCCCACTGTGGTCACTTGACCACAAAAAGGTAATTGAAAAGATGTGGTGAAAGATAATCTTCTTTAATATACAAAAATGAAGTTTAAAATACAGTATGGATTCAAAAACGGGAGTAACTCGCCAAACATTGAAACAACAGTAACAGAATAGAATTGGAACTAGCGACAGTTAAATTACGAATATACATAGGTAACAACAACTAATGATGTCACAGCATTTACCGATGACATCATCAATGGATTTAAATAAGAAGATGCATAATAATAACACTCTATAACACTCACAATGTAGCATGGTAACCAAAGCCAGAGCTTCCTGGACAATGGAGAATATGAGGCCCTTCCAGTCCTTCCTGCCTGTTATAACCTGCCTGCTTACCATTGGCTGGGGACTAATGACAATCCCACAATCCTGTGGGAGTGTGCGCTTCCCCAATGAGGGGGGCGGAGAAACCATTAGTAAACTCCATGTATAAATAAAGCTGGCAGTTTGGAACCAGTATATATATATATATATTTATGTATGTTATTGTAAATAAATGTTATTACTTTGTATCCTTAAAACTCGTGCTGGATTCTTCGTGGCCCTCACAAAACTGGCGACGAGGGTTAAAGTGACTAGCTGTCTACACTGCTGAAGCCGCCTCCCTGGATTTTTGTTGGATACAGGTTGGAAGTTGTTTTCTATTATACCATGCCTCTGTACGGACGTTTGGATGTTTTTGATGCTGCGCTGGAAAGCTGGAACCAGTACGCACAACGGATGCGTTACTATTTCCGGACAAACAATATCACCGAAAACGAGCGCCAGGTGGTCATATTGCTCACCGCCTGCAGCCCGCATACGTTTGGGGTGATTAGGAGCCTTACGTACCCAGCTGCGCTGGACACCAAAACGTTTGATGAACTTGTGAATTTAGTGGGGCAACATTTTAACCCAACCCCGTCCACGATAGTCCAGCGTTACCGGTTTAATACTGCTGAGAGGACCCCAGGAGAATCCCTTGCCGACTTTCTATCCAGGCTACGCAGGATTGCGGAGTACTGTGATTATGGTGAGACCTTGTCAGAAATGTTACGTGACCGTTTGGTTTGCGGTATTAACAATGCGGCCACCCAGAGAAAGTTGTTAGCTGAGCCAACATTGACTTTTCAACAGGCCATTCAAATAGTATTGTCCCGGGAGAGCACAGAACGAGGAGTGCAGGAGCTACAGGGAATGGAGGCGCATGCCTTGGGGCGCAACCCTTTCCGTCCGAAAACGTTTACCCGCACTCCTGCGGTACCTTGGGCGAGGCGACTTCCGGATCGACGCCAGTGGCCATCGGACATTCCTCCCCGAAGGAAGCCTTCTCCAGAACCAATGGATGAGGAGCCATGTCCGTGTCAGACTTGTAGGCGCTGACCCCGTCGCGGACGCCGGTCCTGGGGGCGCCAGAGGCACCGTCATTCAAACCGAAACTGGGACCAGCCCAGGGGCCGTACCTTCCATGTGGGTGAACCTGCGGCAACTACTCCTGAGGACGTGGAGATGGAGGACGACTGCCTTCAGCTGCATTGTGTGGCAGCCCCCCATGTGGCCCCCATTAAGGTGACAGTACGGTTCAATGGTCACCCGCTTGAGATGGAGTTGGACACTGGCGCAGCGGTCTCCGTGATTGCCCAGAGGACATTCGACCGCATCAAGCAGGGTATATAGACCCTTACATTAACCGACTCACAGGCCAGGTTGGCCACCTACACGGGGGAACCACTGGACATTGCAGGAACTACAATGACCCCTGTTGTTTATGGACGCCAGGAGGGGCGTTCCCCGCTTATCGTGGTGCGCGGCCATGGGCCCAGCCTGTTGGGTCGGGTCTGGTTGCGCCATTTGCGGTTGTAATGGCAGCACATCCTCCAAACAGTTTCTGGAGGGTTGACGGAGGTGCTAGGACGAATCCCAGATGTTTTCCAGCCCGGTTTAGGGAAAATAAAAGGGGCCGTAGCCCGTATCCAAATCAAACCAGGAGCCACGCCGCGCTATTTCCGGGCGCGCCCGGTGCCTTACGCCTTGCTCGAGAAGGTAGAAGGGGAGCTCACTCGTTTGGAGAGTTTGGGTATTATCAGGCCCATCCGTTTCGCTGACTGGGCAGCACCAAATGTACCTGTAATGAAGTCAGATGCCACAGTTCGCTTGTGTGGCGACTATAAACTTACAGTGAATATGGCTTCCCGACTCGACCGATATCCAATGCCTCGCACAGAGGATCTCTACGCGAAGCTTGCAGGCGGACTCTCGTTCACAAAATTAGATATGAGTTTTGATACCTACAGTTGGAGCTGGACCCTGCCTCACGACCATATGTAACGATTAATACACACCGGGGCCTGTCTGAATATACACGGTTGCCCTTTGGAGTATCCTCTGCCTGCGCTTTTTTCAACGTGTTATGGAGGGCATTTTGAGAGGTTTATCGCGTGTCGCTGTCTACTTAGATGATGTTTTGATTACAGGGACATTGGAGCAGGAACATTTGGAAAATCTGGAGGCTGTCCTTAGACGCTTTTCGGAGGCTGGAGCCCGTTTACGTCGCACAAAGTGCATATTTCAGACAAAGGAAGTAGTCTACCTAGGTTATCGGGTGGACCGCGAAGGTTTGCACCCCGTTGCAGAGAAGGTGCGCGCGATTCAACAGGCCCCCGCCCCGATTGACACTTCGCATCTTCGTTCTTTTCTCGGTCTCGTAAACTATTACGGGAAGTTCCTCCCCAATCTGGCAACTACGCTGGCCCCCTTACACCTGCTGCTAAAGAAAAATTACACCTGGGTTTGGGGTCAGCCGCAAGAAACCGCTTTCCGGCGGGTAAAGCAACAATTGTCGTTGTTTGGGTTACTAACCCACTATGATCCTGGAAAGCCTTTGCTCGTCACATGTGATGCATCCCCGTATGGTATTGGGGCCGTCCTGTCCCACAAGATGGAGAACGGGGCCGAGCGGCCAATAGCTTTCGCCTCCCGCACATTGACTGCAGCGGAGAAAAAGTACGCGCAGATCGAGAAGGAGGGCCTGGCAGTGGTTTTTGCGGTGAAACGCTTCCACCAGTATGTGTATGGCCGCCATTTCACTATCGTGACTGATCATAAGCCTCTGCTGGGACTTTTCAGAGAGGATAAGCCAATACCGCCCATTGCTTCCGCACGGATCCAGCGCTGGGCTTTGTTGCTTGCTGCATACGAGTATTCTCTGGAGCACAAACCAGGAACGCAGATAGCGAACGCCGACGCACTGAGCCGATTGCCTTTATCGACCGGCCCCATGTCGACCCCCACGACCGGTGAGGTGGTTGCAACCCTACATTTTATGGACACCTTGCCTGTCGCGGCATCACAGATCCGTGCGTGGACCCAGACGGAGCCAGTCCTGTCAAAGGTTCGGCACATAGTCCTGTATGGTGGGCAGCATAGACAGCTCCCAGGCGAGTTGCAGGCATTTTCCTCCAAGCTGTCAGAATCTAGCGTGGAAGACGGCATCCTCTTGTGGGGGACGCGTGTGATTGTCCCGGAAAAAGAACAGGAGCTGATACTAAGAGACTTGCACAATGGGCATCCAGGTGTGACCAAAATGAAAATGTTGTCCCGGAGTTATGTCTGGTGGCCAGGCCTCGACACCGACATTGAGAAGGTGGCCCAAAACGGCTCCATTTGCCAGGAGCATCAGAAGCTTCCGCCGGCCGCGCCCCTACGTCACTGGGAATAGCCAGGGCGGCCTTGGGCGCGCTTGCATGCGGATTTCGCAGGCCCTTTTCAAGGATCCATGTTCCTTCTATTAATCGACGCCCAGTCTAAATGGCTAGAGGTGCATAAGATGCTGGGCACCATGTCCTGCGCAACAATTGAGAAGATGCGTTTGTCTTTTAGTACACATGGCCTCCCCGAGGTGCTGGTCACGGATAACGGCACTCCACTCACGAGTGAGGAGTTTGCGAGGTTCATGAAGATGAACGGCATACGCCATATCCACACTGCCCCTTACCACCCGGCTTCAAATGGGTTGGCAGAGCGCGCAGTGCAGACATTCAAACGAGGCCTAAAGAAGCAGTCTTCCGGATCAATGGACACGAGACTGGCTTGCTTTTTGTTTTCGTACAGGACCATCCCCCATGCGGTGACTGGGGTAGCTCCCGCAGAACTCCTAATGGGCCGGAGACTTCGCACCCGCCTTAGTATGGTTTTCCCGGACATTGGCGCAAAAGTACGCCGCACACAAGAACGGCAGGGACAGGGTTTTTCTCGGTATCGGCCGATTCGGCAGTTTGTGCCCGGTGACCCAGTGTTCGTTCGGAATTTTGCTGGTAGTGCCCAGTGGGTTCCTGGCATAATCTTTCGCCAAACGGGCCCTATATCTTACCAGGTGAAAGCCCAGGGTCGTCTCCAGCGCAAACATGTAGACCACGTTCGGTCCAGAAGACTATCCCTTCCAAAGATTCCCCGCCCCCGGAGTTCATTGCTACAGCCACAGAGACCAGAGGCAATGGAAGGTCGTCCTCACAATCTTCCTCTGGTGCCTCACTCAAAGCCTGCGCAGGTCGTTACAGAACCGCGCGGAGATAGAGACACCGAGATGACAGAGGCAGCAGACTCTGACTCCAAGATGGAGACACAGGACGCATCAGAGGGGGAATCCTCGGGTCCACGGGCCGTGGATGTACAACCGCGCCATTCATCACGGAAGCGCCGGTCTCCGTCTCGTTACACGCCGCCTGATCCAGCGACGCGTGCAAATGGTGTCCGGCCTGCGGTCAAACGAGTCCGACTTCCTCCTTCGCCAGGGTCTTCGGTGGATTCCTTTTACTTTGGGGGGGAGGGATGTTATAACCTGCCTACTTACCATTGGCTGGGGACTAATGACAATCCCACAATCCTGTGGGAGTATGACCTTCCCCAATGAGGGGGGCGGAGAAACCATTAGTAAACTCCATGTATAAATAAAGCTGGCCAGTTTGGAACCAGCAGGAAGGAGTGTGCAGCAAGGGAAGTTGCTGCTGCTGTTCTATATATATATATGTTATTGTAAATAAATGTTGTTACTTTGTATCTTTAAAACTCGTGCTAGATTCTTCGTGGCCCTCACAAAACTGCCAAAACCCACCCCAGACACAGATTCTCCAACCGTGGCACAGGTGAGGAATGTAAATCACCAGCGACTTCGGGAGGGACCAGAAGATCCTGCTGGTAGCTAATGGCGAGCCCCCTCTACCATAGGGAAACCCGCCATGGGGGGGGGGGGCTGGAGAATTCCACTCATCCAGTGTGAAATGGAACAGAAAAAGAATGCAAATGACAGGTTGATACTACAAGTGAGAACCAGGCTGAATGTATAAAGTTCAGAGAAGTTAAAAAGTATATAAGACGGCGGCTAGTGGCCAGTGGTTAGCACTGGGACTGCGGCGCTGAGGACCTGGGTTCGAATCCCGGCCCTGGGTCACTGTCCCTGTGGAGTTTGCACATTCACCCCCAAAAGCCAAAGATGTGCAAGTTAGGTGGATTGGCCATGATAAATTACCCCTCAATTGGAGAAAAAATAATTGGGTACTCTAAATGTATTTTTTTTTAATACATAAGAGACCAAGAGTATGAGAAAAGACTGACAGGTAGTATTAAAGGGATAGGTATATGAATATGAAAAGGTTAGCAAAAGGAGAGGATGGGGCAAATTAAGGGATCTATGCATGGAGACAGAGAGCATGGCTGATGTACTAAATGAGTACCTCTTCTTTGGTAAAGACACAGGTAAAGATGTTACCTAGGTCATATAAGAAAGAAGTAGTTGAGACACTGGATGGGTGTAAAATTGATAGAGGAGGGGCTGGAAAGGCTGGCAGTGATTAAGTAATAAACAAACTTACATCATCTAAGTGTCAGTGTTGAAATTCAAGTATGTTACTTTGTTGAATTAAAATGAGATATTTTATGAGATATTGCTGGAGTGTTGGAAACGAAAACAACAAACTTGCGCTGTTCACATCCTCAGGACATCCCAGAACATTTCACAGCCAATGAGTCACATTTTGAAGTGTAGTCACTGTTTTGTAGGCATACGTACTGACCAAGTTTCATTCAGCAAGATCACACCAACAGCAGTTAAATGAATGGCCAATTGACCTGTTGTGATGATGTTGGGTGAGGGTTGAATGTTGGTTAGTATATCAGTGCAACCCCTCGGTCCTCCTGAAAATAAAATGCTGCAGCTTACTATTTTCAAGCTTTAATGTGGAATGGGCGTCTGTGGGTAGCTAATCACTTCTTAGTGGAACTGTGTTTCTGTAATATGGAGAATTAAGTAACCTGCGAATGTGCCGGTTGACCATGTTATTTGAACAATTAAGACTCTATACTGAAGGGGCAGCACGGTGGCGCAGTGGTTAGCATTGTTGCCTCACGGCGCCGAGGTCCCAGGTTCGACCCCGGCTCTGGGTCACTGTCCGTGTGGAGTTTGCACATTCACCCCGTGTTTTCGTGGGTTTTGCCCTCACAAACCAAAGATGTGCAGGGTAGGTAGATTGGCCAGGCTAAATTGCCTCTTAATTGGAAAAAATGAATTGGGTACTCTAAATTTAAAAAAAGACTGTACTGATGTAAATGGGGTTTGAGGCACTTTCTTCAACCTGTGTCTTGTGAGATAGGTTAAAAACTCAGGAGGTTTCTATTTTGCATCCTACATTGAGTGAATTTTGAGCTATTAACTCTGTTGATCTTCAGAGCTCAGGAGATTAAATTCATTGTCAATAATAACTATTTCCGAGCACCTAAAAAATAATCTGGAACTCATGCTGGGCACGATTGATCTGTGCCTGGTATTACTTAGCTAAAGGTCAGACAAAATCACCTTCCTTCCCCCCATCTCAGTAGGTTTCAGTAGTCCAACTAATTGCTTCAGGATGCATTGCCAAAAATCTGCATCAATATTCACGTTAAATTCAAAGCGCCACCACTTCACTTTCGAAATCATATCCTGTCAACGCTTTCAGCTATGTTCTCCAGGATAAGAGTTAGAAAAGATAGTGCTTGATGCATTGTAATATGCCAAACGTGGGTTATTGTGTGCACAGAAAACAATGACAGTTGTACCAAGTAACAAAATCAATTACCATCAGCAGATTTGTGCCATACTAATACAGCCATTGGAGTAACAGGGGAGATAGAAAATGAAAACTCAAGTGGGTAAATTATATACCAGAATGAACAGAAATTTGGTTCAGATTTTGATGTATGTCACTTATTTACAAGATGAATATAACTCGTTTGATGACGTAACCACCAGGAAGAATTATATATTTCAAAAATCTCCATCAAGTTTGTGCTCAAGGGCTCAGTCATTTACGAGGTGCAAGACCATAAAATGAAGTCAACCTGGAAGGATTTTAAAGAGCCGTCTGCTTCTTGTCTTGTTACACTACCTCAAACCTAGTTGTATGAGAGGCTGCTAACTTCGCCACAAAAGATAGTTAAAAACTGCTAAAATAAATCAGTAAAAACTGAAATACTGGAATCTCATTTAAACAAATCCTAGAGATTGCATGATTATTCAAACAGCACTTTTCAGGTGCAAAGTTGTTTTTCTGTAATATTGGCCAGTGTTACAACACCCTGGGCAAATGCGCGGTCAATTCCAGACCCACTTGATCCAGAGTCACAACACAAGTGAATTAACCAGTAATTCTTTGAAAAATACCCAAAGTCGTTGTCCCTTGGTTGCCCAATAATTGCAGTAACCAGGTTTGTAAATGTAAACACAATTACTTTTTATTAATAACAAGAACTGTAATGAAATATGCAGCAAATACAACTGGTTAACTATTATCTAATTCCTAATTCCCCACTGTAACTCCCCCCCACTCTCTACACACACATACACAAGACAGACAGACACAGAGGGGAAGAAAGGGGTAAATAGAATCATAAGTAAAAGGGAAAAAGAGTATTTGTTTCAGATGGTGGTTTTTAACACCTTACTCCAATTCAAACTTTGCTTTCAGTTTGAGGATTTTATTGGAGATTCAGAAATACAGCACTCACAGCCTTTCTGGAGAAAATATGGAAGCGAGAGAGTGAGAGTCCTTGTCCCTGTGCTTCCAGGAGTCAAACTGAGCTCCTTGCAGCTCTAAAAATCATTCCACTGGGATAGGATCCAATCGCGACCCGTTACCGGGCAGAGTATGGCATTTTGGGATAATCCATTGGCCACCAGCCAATCAATAAAACCGAGTCCCACCCCATCTCTCTCTCTGCTGCCGAAAAGTCTAAAACTTCTGTTCAAATGAGCAGAGACAAACAGAATGTTCTCTTCTGTAAATTCTGACTTCCTCATTCTCTTTCAAGATACATGTCCATTAATCATCCATAGATCAAAAATGATAATGGCAAAATAAAAGGAAGGGGAAATAAGGGAATAAACAGGAAGGACCCTTACAAGTATCGCTGCAGATTCTACTCATAACCGACACTTAGGGAGTTCAGTTACTTCTCAGCAACTGCCCCACTCTCCTGATGGTACCGCCCAACTATCTCCACCCTCCCTCACTCCCCCACGAACTCTACAATGCCCCCCCCTCCCCCCTCCATGCACACTCCCCTCCTTACCCCCTACCTCCCCCATGTGCTCTTTCAGTGATTCTCAATGTGCTTGGCCTTCCTTGCTCTACACGCCGCGTCTCGATGGACCTTAGGATGCAAATCAGAGGTGGAGGCAGCAGCTGCTTACCACGTCCCGTGGCCTTCGATTCCCCTTGCGGGTGTCTTCTGGAGGCTTTGCGGCCAGAGCCCCAGCGCACATGACGGCGGCACATGCACAGCCCATGCTGCCCTGTTCTGGCATCGTCAGAAGGGTGGAACCTGGTGGAGCTGGTGGCTATCATCGTCAGTCTATAGAATGGGTCCGGGTTGCCACCCTGATATGGCACTGGGGTTTGCCTCGGAATGGAGGGGCAACTGGATTGAGCCCCAGCTGTCCCTGCATCATCTGGCTCTGCCAACCCTGGCGGCTCCCACATGTCTGCACCATGGTGGAGACGTCCTCAGCAACACTCCTCAGTGACTGGGCCATGCTCTGCAGTGCCTCAGCAATGCCCACCTGTGACTGGGATAAGCTCCGTAGCGCCTCGGCCATTCCCATCTGAAAGCGGGACATATCCCACAGCGCCTCATCACGAACTGGATCACATCCTAGCAAGTCAGACAGTCTACCGAGGCCCTCATCAATGGCCATCACTGACTGAGCCACGCCTTGCACACCTCCACTCATGCCATGCATTGCCAGCGACATCTCCTACTCCCGTAGCCCCTGGGACTCCTCCAATCAGCTATGGACCTGCTGGAGTGTTGCTGACATCTCCCTCTGAATCTCCCGGCCTCTGGTCCAAAGGCTAAGCATCTGACTGGGGCCAAGTGAGGTCCTGGGATCCAGCAGCCCTCCGTTACTGCCTCCACCTAATGAGCATCAGCAAATGTGTGGTGCTCACCAGGCCGTGCCCCAGACGCCTGTCCACTAACGTTGCCCACCGAGGTGCTTGTCTCTGTGCTGTTGGAGAGTGGGGATGACAGCTGTGATGAATTAATGGTGGGATCCTTGGAGCTGTCCTCCGAGGTGTTCTCCTGGGAGGCGGGAGGGAGGGTTAGGGCAGGGAGAAGAACCCCGGGTGGACCGGTGCGTTGGCTGGAGGTCCTGCGGGAAAATGGACATGTGGTCAATGAGAGTGATGCGTCAGTCCGTATGGCGACAATAACTAATGTGTGACAGGTCCACTGGGTGGGGCCCGGTAGATCCTCACCTCTGCAGTGCGCGCCAATCTCAGCGTTGGTGACCTCTCTGTCCTTGGCCACCCCGTCACCTCCAGGGCCCATTCCTCAAAGGTCATTGGGACTCTTATGTCCGGCACCCCACGGCCAGTCTGGTGGGGTGCCGGACATAAGAGAGGGTATTGTTAGCTGCATGTGTGGTTCACAATGGTTGGGGAGGAGGTGGTGAAGGAAGGGTTGAAGGGGGGTGAAGAGAGAGTGGTGAAAGGGGGTTAATGGAGGGTTGGGGGCTGGTCACGTGGGAAGAGTTTGGTTGGGGGGGGGGGGGCGGGGGGTTGGGTCCGCTGTCAACTCACATGTGCGGCCTGAAGTAGGTCATTGACCTTTTGGCAGCATTGGAGGCTAGTCCTCCTGGTCACCCTGCCGGGGCTGACGGCTGCTGCCACTTCATCCCAGGCAGCACTGGCTGCCGTGTGGCTCACCCACCGGGATCCTTGGGGGAGCAGGAGATCACTCCTGCCCTCGACCACATCCAGGAGCCTCCCCAGGTCCGTGTTTCCAAATCTTGGGGCCGGCTGTCTCAGCAGCATTAGCAGGTAAAAGGGGGATATAGAGTCTGGAGTCCCCACCAGATCCTCATTCTTCTCAGATAAACAGGGAGGTACAACAGCGCCAGGCAAGGGAGGAGAATCTGCTGCCTTCAGTTTCTGGGGCTTCTCACAGGGTGCTCTGAGCATGGACAGTAGCTCCTCATCCAGTGACCCAATGTCTTCAATAGTCACAAGAACATAGTGGGGCCCTACACCTGAGCAGAACACCCTAAGTATTCTGGAAACCTATCCTCAGGCAACCGGAGGATAACTGCGCAAATCATTCCAGGCCACAGGGCAGCCTGATCAATGGCCTGCAGGCACTCCAGCTGCAAATACAAGGGTTGCGCCATATTGAACCACATTTACGTGCGTTACGAAGAGCAACTAGATGCATTTGGGACTCTTGGGTATCTGGACTTTGTACTAGTTAAGATATAATAGGGCAGTTCCAATCTAATCCACAGTTCATGACGTTGATCATGTATGCATGTATTGTGGCCTTGTCAGAGGTCACCTATGTTGCGACACCCTGGGCGAGTGCACGGTCAATTACAGCCCCACTTGACCCGGAGGCACAGCACAAGCGAATTAACCAATAATTCTTAGAAAAATATCCAAAGTCTTTGGCCCTTGGCTGCCCAATAATTACAGTCATCAAGTTTGTAAATTTAAACACAATTACTTTTTATTTATAACAAGAACTGTAATGAAATATGCAGCAAATACAACGGGTCAACTACTTTCTAATCCCTAATTCCCCACTTTAACTTGCCACCATCCTCTGCCACCACAGACAGACAGACACAGAGAGGAAGAAAGGGTAAAAGATCATAAATAAAAAGGAAAAAAAGGAGTCTTTGGGCGGACTTTACCGGCTGTTCATGCCAGCCGGATATTCTGGTCCCATCGAAGGTGCACCTCTGCCTCGGGTTTCCCGGCGATGAGTGGTGCATTCATCGGGAAATTCCAGAGAATGGCGGGACTGGAAGATCCTCCGCCGCAGCAAAAGACATGGTGGGTTGCTCAGAAAATCCCGCCCTTTGTTTCAAATGGTAGTTTCTAGCACCTTACTCATGGCCTTTCTCATAGCACTCTCAGCCTTTCTGGAGAGACACAGCAAGTCCTCGTCTTTGTTTCTAGCATGTAATAGTTTTCCTGTAGATTCATTCAGTCACGTTCTCTGCAGCTTCAGAAAGACAGCACTCACAGCCTTTCTGGAGAGAGAAAGAACAGGCCCTTGTCTTTGTGCGTCGCGGACTCAATTGCTCCCTCAGGTCTCTGAGAACCATCCCACTGGGATAGGATCCAATCACCATCTGTTACTGGACAGAGTATGGCCTAGTGGCCAATTCATTGGCCACCAACCAATCAATCGAATCGAGACCCACCCAATCTCTGTCTCTCTGGTGTTGAAATGTCTGAGGTCTCCTGTTCAAACTAGCAGAGACTAGCAGAGTGTTCTCTCCTGTGACTTCTGAATTCCTCTCTTCTCTCTACTGCCAGACATAAAGATACATGTCAATCAATCACCCATGGATCAGAAATGATAACGACAAAATAAAAGAAAGGGGAAACAAGGGAATAAACAGGAAATAAGGGAATAAACAGGAAGGCCTCATACACTTATGCCATTGCACCCTCAGTGGGCTCTCAATGTAGGAGTGGCCGAGTTTGGTTGGCTCCTTAGCTATGTCAGTGAGCAAAGAGAGGATGAGCACTCGGCAATAGTGTATGATATGAGGGAGGCGATACCCAGTCAACCTCAGGGGTGAGCCTTTATTCCCCAGGCATTGAAAAGGTATCACGGTTGCAGGAACTGGGTGTGAATGTAATTGTACTGAGCCTCCTTTGTGCATCTTTCATTTCCATTTACCTCCAATGCAAAGGGTTTGTCAACCGGAGGTCTCCTGCTCAGCCCTCTCCTGCCCCTCTGAATAGGGGTGGCAATCAACTACATTCTCATGATGCAAGACATTCCCCTATCTGCAGTGTCAGATTGTGCAGAGAACAGCAGACCCTCACAATATGAGAGACCCTCACTGAGGCATACTGCAGGGCTCCACCAGAATCATTCAGGCACCTGCATCTCATTGCTAGAAGCCGATTGGCTGTGAATTGAATCTCTCTTCTGCTTTATGCGAAGATTCGTCACAAGGGTTAGGAACCATGGGCGGCATTCTCCGATTGTCGACGCCAAAATCGCAAAACGCGATTGGGTGGAGAATAGCTTCCGACACCAAAATTGAAGTAGGCGCCGGTTTGACGCCATATCGGGATGCTCCAGCACCCAGAAAATGGAGTAAATGCGTCGCTCGCCGCACAGGGTAAAAGTATAGTAGGCATTTCATCCGGGGCCTCCGCGATTCACGGCCTCCAATGGGCTGAGTTCCCGACGGAGTGTTTCACTTGTGCTCTCACAAATCATGAACCTGGCATCCTGGCTGCTGAACGAGAGAGAAGAGGTAGCAAATGGCGTTGAGTGATTGTGGGTTGCTGGCCCGAACACCGCTCATGCTGGCTGCGGCAGGGGTGATGCTCTGCCAGGGCCGGGGGAGGGGAGGGAGGGGGGCCGGCCTAGCAGCTGGTGTGCCCCCCCAAGGGACTACGGCAGTTCCCAGGCACCGACCGCCATCTTGCTGAGCACACAGTGACCACCCACCCTGGCCCAAACTCGGCCACTCCTACATTGAGAGCCCACTGAGGGTGCAATGGCATAAGTGTAAGAGGCCTTCCTGTTTATTCCCTTATTTCCTGTTTATTCCCTTGTTTCCCCTTTCTTTTATTTTGTCGTTATCATTTCTGATCCATGGGTGATTGATTGACTGGCCATATGGGTGCACGCACCCCACCCTCCCTGCCACATCGTGGGCAGTGCCAGCCCAAAGTGCCCCTGGCAGTAGGGACGGGCTCCAGGACTGGTGGCACTGGCAGAAAACAGGCCGGGGGTGAGGGGGGTGAGGGTGAGGGGGGTGAGGGTGAGGTGTGTGGGCATCCAAAATGGCCGCTCGCACAGATCGATGGGGAATTGGTCAACACAGAGTCACAGGCAGGCTGCAGCTTGCAAATATACAAGGGCTGCAGCCCGGACCTTGCAGAAACTGACACAGGGAAAAGGCCGTTGAAAGGCCACCCTGGGACAATGGGCTCCAGGTAGAAACTAACAATATGTGTCAGACATGGTGGCGTCGGTTTCCTATTTTGAGAAGGCCTACGTGCCTCGGACACTAACGACCATGGCCGACTGGGGCCCACCCCGCCATCAAGGTGTCCACCACCAATTTGTTGAGACCGATCAGGATGATCGAGTCCTGATCGATCTATTGGACATCTACCTGGGACCGCCCAAAGGCACGCAAAACCTGTAAGGGATAAAGGTGTTGCACAGCCCACCACCTGCTCACTCGACTGTTATATTACTTGTTTGTGATATGTCGTTACTCTTTGCTTTACATTTCCAGAATGGTCTGATGGTTAGACTCAAAAGAAACTACCAATCTTCAACTTAAAGCAAATAAGTTTAATTGAATAGCGAGTTAAATAATGAGTTTGTTCACTCTTACAGAGCTATAACTGGTGATAAAGTAATTCAGAATAAGTATTAACTATATTTAACTACACGCGCTAACTATGCTATATCTCTCTAACACTCTGCTATCTAGTCATTCCTGGTTCGAAGAGACCCAAGATCCTTTGTGTCCACATATATATACATGAATCTAGTGCTGCCATCTAGTGGTTGTCTTTTGCTATGAAGTAATCATTAACGTTTTATATATCTTCATATATACATATCACTACATCGACCACCAACGACAACAAAGGTGATACCTTCACCAGCCAAGGAGGGGACCATCCATGCCATCCACAGAGGGACCAGAGCCGAGGACACAGACGACCAGCAATAGACATCCAGCACTGCCAGACGATGGATTCCAGATGAGGCCATATTTGCTCTGCACATGCCAGTCACCTGGACGTTACGTTGGTCGTTCTTGTGAGTTAGTTTAGAGTCCAACCTGTATGTGTGTGTGATTGACTAATATTGACTCTGTGTGTGTATTGAACTAGTATTATTGTATACAACATGTGTGGTCATTCGTCCATCGTATACGGGTTGGAGACACGCTGTAGTTCAGAAGGTGCAACAAATCTGACGACCCTGGTGGTATTCGGCTGGGAGTTACAATTGTTGCTCCGAAAGATTCCACAGGACATATATTCTTAGAGATTCTGCCTGAGCCTGACTTAGATAGGCAACTGATCCATGTAATGGTCAGGATTCCAAGTTCATCGAAGAGAATGTAAAGGTCTCTGTTCTTGGGGATCATTCACAAACCAAACATAAACCACAGGTGTGAACTCCATATTGGACAAATCACCGGACGTCTGAAGTGTTTACTAACTCACGCGTGCCTAACAAGGGAGGATAGGGTCAACTCGGCAGATTTGCATGCAGCTTCTGAGGGATTAGGGCCGGAACATAGCCACAAGCAATACCCACTGTTCAATCGACTCTTGTTCTCTAACGTCAATACGGCAGCTCAGACAACAGGTAAAGATGTAGAGACTCAGAAGACAGCAGCAGAGAGGTTTCCCATATGGAAGGGTGTAGTGTGGAGATATATCAAAGGGAGAGGTTGGCACATGTGGTCAGACTTTATCAGGCACCGAGACAGTCCCCGAGGTGGTAGGGCACACTTGGTGGGAGGATGTGCGCAAAGTGCACGGGAAACATCTGTAGAACTGTAAGAAGCCACTGGCCATACCTACAGCATCATTGAGGTGAAGAGCCATCACCACACCTCCCCACCCGGCAACTGCAAGGCCAACGCCTTAGCCAGAGCCGGTGCCCGTAATGGACATCTCTGGCAGCCACCCGGAGGTAAGCCGATGAATGCAGTTGACGTCTCCCAGACTAACATAGCCGACCTAGCTCAGTCCCAAAGCACAGACGATTCCCTCGGACAGATTCTGAACGCCAATTCCCGGCCCCCCACGATATATGGGAGGATGAGCTGACCATACAGGACGGATTCGTTAAAAGGGCAGGAATGATGCGGTCCCTACCCAGGACCGAAACCAGCTCATATACCAATCCCATGACAGACATAGACACCAGGGTATGGAGACCAGTACGGACCACCATTACGTTGCTGGCCAGAACCAAAGGAGGATGTCACTCATTACATTGAGGATTGCCTCATGTACGCCCAGGATATTCCTGACGGTTACACCAGGACGGGACATATAGGACACACCCGTGCTGTGGAGGTCCCTGGACGAATCCCCATGTGGATCAGATCGGCCCACTCCCACTATGCAAAAATGTATTTAAGGATGTAGTGGTGGGCAGCACGGTGGCGCAGTGGGTTAGCCCTGCTGCCTCACGGCGCCGAGGTCCCAGGTTCGATCCCGGCTCTGGGTCACTGTTCGTGTGGAGTTTGCACATTCTCCCCGTGTTTGCGTGGGTTTTGCCCCCAAAAAGATGTGCAGGCGAGGTGGATTGGCCACGCTAAATTGCCCCTAAATTGGAAAAAATTAATTGGGTACTCTAAATTTATTTTTTTAAAAGAATAAAAAAGGATGTAGCGGTTATCATTGACACCTTCACAAAGCAGTTCCCATCGGCAATGCAACCGCCCCACAACCATTCACATCCCCCAATCACCTTACTGGACATGGGACCACACCAGATGGTTGGTCAGAGTAGCCGAACGATTCGAGGACCAGGACACGGTCATCCTGAACGCAATGAACGCAAGCAGCCGGCAGACGCAGATCTGGCGACCAGGTGAGGTAGATGATTCCATGGATGAACCTCCCATGGGAGTATTACAAGAAAAAGTGCAGAGCGCAGTGTTCTGAGATGTGTGGAGCACAGGAATTCTGAGGTGTCCCGGTGATGACAACCAGAAGCCTCCCAATAAGAATGGTACACGATTTCTTCATGGAACCTGCCCCATCATTTGTGCTCCACGCATTCTCGTCTACTTTGTGCGTTGTTTCATCCTCATCTCTCTATCTCTTCTTCTCCTCCCTGCATGTTATTTGCAATTCGAACTGTCCCTTGTCTCCCACTGATCAGACTCTGAGGGCACTTTCATTATCAGTCCTACGCTGAGCCGTCTTTCCCCCAATGGATAACACACTATCATCATACTACATTGTGTGCCTGCCACACAACTCCACGAATGATCTCCCAGTCAGGTGAGAGCCCCCAGCAGAATAATCCATCACTCAAGTGAGCACTTCCATCAGAATAATCTCCCACTGTTGGTGAGAGTCTCCAGCAGAATAATATCCCACTGTTGGTGAGAGTCCCCAGCAGAATAATCTCCCACTGTTGGTGAGAGTGACCAGCAGAATAATGTCTCACTGTTGGTGAGAGTCCCCAGCAGAATAATGTCCCACTGTTGGTGAGAGTCCCCAGCAGAATAATCTCCCACTGTTGGTGAGAGTCTCTAGCAGAATAATCTCCCACTCAAGTGAGAGTCTCCATCAGAATAATCTCCCACTGTTAGTGAGAGTCTCCAGCAGAATAATCTCCCACTCAGGTGAGAGTCCCCAGCCGAATAATGTCCCACTGTTGGTGAGAGTCTCCAGCAGAATAATGTCTCACTGTTGGTGAGAGTCCCCACCAGAATAATGTCTCACTGTTGGTGAGAGTCCCCAGCAGAATAATCTCCCACGCAGATGGGAGCCTCCATCAGAATAATCTCACACTGTTGGTGAGAGTCATCAGCAGAATAATCTCCCACTGTAAGTGAGAGCACCCAGCAGAATAATCTCCCACGCAGGTGGGAGCCTCCATCAGAATAATCTCCCACTGTTGGTGAGAGTCTCAAGAAGAAGAATCTCCCACTGTTGGTGAGAGTCACCAGCAGAATAACCTCCCACTCAGGTGAGAGTGAACAGCAGAATAATGTCTCACTGTTGGTGAGAGTCCCCAGCAGAATAATGTCTCACTGTTGGTGAGAGTCCCCAGCAGAATAATCTCCCACTGTTGGTGAGAGCCCCCATCAGAATAATCTCTCACTGTTGGTGAGAGTCCCCAGCAGAATAATCTCCCACGCAGGTGGGAGCCTCCATCAGAATAATCTCCCACTGTTGGTGAGAGTCTCAAGAAGAAGAATCTCCCACTGTTGGTGAGAGTCACCAGCAGAATAATCTCCCACTCAGGTGAGAGTGAACAGCAGAATAATCTCCCAATGTTGGTGAGAGTCCCCAGCAGAATAATCTCCCACTGTTGGAGAGAGTCCCCAGCAGAATAATCTCCCACTGTTGGTGAGAGTCTCAAGAAGAAGAATCTCCCACTGTTGGTGCAAGTCCCCAGCAGAATAATGTCTCACTGTTGGTGAGAGTCTCCAGCAGAATAATCTCCCACTGTTGGTGAGAGCCCCCATCAGAATAATATCCCATAGTTGGTGAGAGTCTCAAGAAGAAGAATCTCCCACTGTTGGAGCCAGTCCCCAGCAGAATAATGTCTCACTGTTGATGAGAGTCCCCAGCAGAATAATCTCCCAGTGTTGGGGAGAGTCCCCAGCAGAATAACCTCCCACTGTTGGTGAGAGTCACCTGCAGAATAATGTCCCACTGTTGGTGAGAGTCCCCAGCAGAATAATGTCCCACTGTTGATGAGAGTCCCCAGCAGAATAATCTCCCAGTGTTGGGGAGAGTCCCCAGCAGAATAATCTCCCACTGTTGGTGAGAGTCCCCTGCAGAATAATGTCCCACTGTTGGTGAGAGTCCCCAGCAGAATAATGTCCCACTGTTGGTGAGAGTCTCCAGCAGAATAATGTCTCACTGTTGGTGAGAGTGCCCAGCAGAATAATCTCCCACTGTTGGTGAGAGTCCCCAGCAGAATAATGTCCCACTGTTGGTGAGAGTCCCCAGCAGAATAATGTCCCACTGTTGGTGAGAGTCCCCAGCAGAATAATGTCTCACTGTTGGTGAGAGTGCCCAGCAGAATAATGTCTCACTGTTGGTGAGAGCCCCCATCAGAATAATCTCCCACTCTTACTGAGAGACCCCAGCAGAATAATCTCTCACTGTTGGTGAGAGTCCCCAGCAGAATAATCTCTCACTGTTGTTGAGTGTCTCCATCAGAATGATCTCCTATTCAGGTGAGAATCTCCATCAGAATAATCTCCCACTGTTGCTGAGAGTCCCCATCAGAATAATCTCCCACTGTTGGTGAGAGTCGCCAGCAGAATAATCTCCCACTGTTGGTGAGAGTCCCCAGCAGAATAATATCCCACTGTTGGTGAGAGCCCCCAGCAGAATAATCTCCCACTGTTGGTGAGAGCCCCCATCAGAATAATCTCCCACTGTTGGTGAGAGACCCCAGCAGAATAATCTCTCACTGTTGGTGAGAGTCCCCAGCAGAATAATCTCTCACTGTTAGTGAGAGTCTCCATCAGAATGATCTCCTATTCAGGTGAGAGTCTCCCCCAGGATAATCTCCCACTGTTGCTGAGAGTCCCCATCAGAATGATCTCCCACTGTTGGTGAGAGTCCCCATCTGAATAATCTCCCACTGTTGGTGAGAGTCCCAAGCAGAATAATCTCCCACTGTTGGTGAGAGCCCCCAGCAGAATAATCTCCCACGCAGGTGAGAGCCTCCATCAGAATAATCTCCCACTGTTGGTGAGAGTCTCAAGAAGAAGAATCGCCACTGTTGGTGAGAGTCACCAGCAGAATAATCTCCCACTCAGGTGAGAGTGCCCAGCAGAATAATCTACCATTGTTGGTGAGAGTCCCCAGCAGAATAATGTCCCAATGTTGGTGAGAGTCCCCAGCAGAATAATCTACCACTGTTGGTGAGAGTCACCAGCAGAATAATCTACCACTCAGGTGACAGTCCCCAGCCGAATAATGTCCCACTGTTGGTGTGAGCCCCCATCAGAATAATCTCCCACTGTTGTTGAGAGTACCCAGCAGAATAATCTCCCACTGTTGGTGAGAACCCCCAGCAGAATAATCTCCCACGCAGGTGAGAGCCTCCATCAGAATAATCTCCTCCGGTTGGTGAGAGTCTCAAGAAGAAGAATCTCCCACTGTTGGTGAGAGTCCCCAGTAGAATAATCTCCCACTGTTGGTGAGAGTTCCCAGCAGAATAATGTCTCACTGTTGGTGCAAGTCCCCAGCAGAATAATGTCTCACTGTTGGTAAGAATCGCCAGCTGAATAATCTCCCACTGTTGGTGAGAGTCCCCAGCAGAATAATCTCGCACTGTTGGTGAGAGTCCCCACCAGAATAATCTCTCACTGTTGGTGAGAGTCCCCAGCAGAATAATCTCTCACTGTTGGTGAGAGTCTCCATCAGAATGATCTCCTATTCAGGTGAGAGTCCCCATCAGAATAATCTCCCACTGTTGGTGAGAGTCCCCAGCAGAATAATCTCCCACTGTTGGTGAGAGTCCCCATCAGAATAATCTCCCACTGTTGGTGAGAGTCCCCAGCAGAATAATCTCCCACTGTTGGTGAGAGCCCCCAACAGAATAATCTCCCACGCAGGTGAGAGCCTCCATCAGAAAAATCTCCCACTGTTGGTGAGAGTCTCAAGAAGAAGAATCCCCACTGTTGGTGAGAGTCACCAGCAGAATAATTTCCCACTCAGGTGAGAGTGCCCATCAGAATAATCTCCCACTGTTGGTGAGAGTGCCCAGCAGAATAATCTCCCACTGTTGGTGAGAGTCTCCAGCAGAATAATCTCCCACTGTTGGTGAGAGTCCCCAGCAGAATAATATCTCACTGTTGGTGAGAGTCCCCAGCAGAATAATCTCCCACTGTTGGTGAGAGTCCGCAGCAGAATAATCGCCCACTGTTGGTGAGAGCCTCCATCAGAATAATATCTCACTGTTGGTGAGAGCCCCAGCAGAATAATCTCCCACTGTTGGTGAGAGTCCCCAGCAGAATAATCTCCCACTGTTGGTGAGAGTCCCCAGCAGAATAATCTCCCACTGTTGGTGAGAGTCCCCAGCAGAATAATCTCCCACTGTTGGTGAGAGTCCCCAGCAGAATAATGTCTCACTGTTGGTGAGAGTCCCCAGCAGAATAATCTCCCACTGTTGGTGAGAGTCCCCAGCAGAATAATCTCCCACTGTTGGTGAGAGCCCCCATCAGAATAATGTCCAACTGTTGGTGTGTGTCCCCATCAGAATAATCTCCCACTGTTGGTGAGAGTCCCCAGCAGAATAATCTCCCACTGTTGGTGAGAGCCGCCAGCAGAATAATCTCCCACTCAGGTGAGAGTGCCCAGCAGAATAATCTCCCACTGTTGGTGAGAGTCTCCAGCAGAATAATCTCCCACTCAGGTGAGAGTCCCCAGCCGAATAATGTCCCACTGTTGGTGAGAGCCCCCATCAGAATAATCTCCCACTGTTGTTGAGAGTCCCCAGCAGAATAATCTCCCACGCAGGTGAGAGCCTCCATCAGAATAATCTCCCACGGTTGGTGAGAGTCTCAAGAAGAAGAATCTCCCACTGTTGGTGAGAGTCACCAGCAGAATAATGTCTCACTGTTGGTGAGAGCCCCCAGCAGAATAATCTCCCACTCAGGTGAGAGTGCCCAGCAGAATAATGTCCCACTGTTGGTGAGAGTCCCCAGCAGAATAATCTCCCACTGTTGGTGAGAGCCCCCAGCAGAACAATCTCCCACTGTTGGTGAGAGTCCCCAGCAGAATAATCTCCCACTCAGGTGAGAGTGCCCAGCAGAATAATCTCCCAATGTTGGTGAGAGCCCCCAGCAGAATAATCTCCCACGCAGGTGAGAGCCTCCATCAGAATAATCTCCCACTGTTGGTGAGAGTCTCAAGAAGAAGAATCTCCCACTGTTGGTGAGAGTCACCAGCAGAATAATCTCCCACTCAGGTGAGATTGCCCAGCAGGATAATCTCCCACTGTTGGTGAGAGTCACCAGCAGAATAATCTCCCACTGAGTTGACAGTCCCCAGCCGAATAATTTCCCACTGTTGGTGAGAGCCCCCATCAGAATAATCTCCCACTGTTTTTGAGAGTACCCAGCAGAATAATCTCCCACTGTTGCTGAGAGCCCCCAGCAGAATAATCTCCCACGCAGGTGAGAGCCTCCATCAGAATAATCTCCCCCGGTTGGTGAGAGTCTCAAGAAGAAGAATCTCCCACTGTTGGTGGGAGTCACCAGCAAGATAATCTCCCACTCAGGTGAGAGTGCCCAGCAGAATAATCTCCCACTGTTGGTGAGAGTCCCCAGCAGAATAATCTCCCACGCAGGTGAGAGCCTCCATCAGAATAATCTCCCACTGTTGGTGAGAGTCCCCAGCAGAATAATGTCTCAATGTTGGTGAGAGTCCCCAGCAGA
Organism: Scyliorhinus torazame; assembly: GCF_047496885.1. Lineage (NCBI taxonomy): Eukaryota > Metazoa > Chordata > Chondrichthyes > Carcharhiniformes > Scyliorhinidae > Scyliorhinus > Scyliorhinus torazame. Next base: position 52,984,080 of record NC_092717.1, on the reverse strand, counting down.
ATAATCTCCCACTGTTGGTGAGAGTCCCCATCAAAATAATATCCCACTGTTGGTGAGAGTCCCCAGCAGAATGATGTCCCACTGTTGGTGAGAGTACCCATCAGAATAATCTCCCACTCAAGTGAGACCCTCCAACAGAATAATCACCAACTCACGTGAGAGCCCCCAGCAGAACAATCCCCCACTGTTGGTGCGAGTCCCGAGCAGAATAATGTCTCACTGTTGGTAAAAATCGCCAGCAGAATAATCTCCCACTGTTGGTGAGAGTCCCCACCAGAATAATGTCCCACTGTTAGTGAGAGTCCCCAGCAAAATAATCTCCCACTCAGGTGAGAGTCCCGAGCAGAATAATCTCCCACTGTTGTTGAGAGTCCCGAGCAGAATAATATCCCACTGTTGGTGAGAGCCCCCATCAGAGTAATCTCCCACTCTTGGTGAGAGACCCCAGCAGAATAATCTCTCACTGTTGGTGAGAGTCCCCAGCAGAATAATCTCTCACTGTTGTTGAGAGTCTCCATCAGAATGATCTCCTATTCAGGTGAGAATCTCCATCAGAATAATCTCCCACTGTTGCTGAGAGTCCCCATCAGAATAATCTCCCACTGTTGGTGAGAGTCGCCAGCAGAATAATCTCCCACTGTTGGTGAGAATCCCCAGCAGAATAATATCCCACTGTTGGTGAGAGCCCCCAGCAGAATAAACTCCCACGCAGGTGAGAGCCTCCATCAGAAAAATCTCCCACTGTTGGTGAGAGTCTCAAGAAGAAGAATCCCCACTGTTGGTGAGAGTCACCAGCAAAATAATCTCCCACTCAGGTGAGAGTGACCATCAGAATAATCTCCCACTGTTGGTGAGAGTGCCCAGCAGAATAATCTCCCACTGTTGTTGAGAGTCCCCAGCAGAATAATCTCCCACTGTTGGTGAGAGTCCCCAGCAGAATAATATCTCACTGTTGGTGAGAGTCCCCAGCAGAATAATCTCCCACTATTGGTGAGAGTCCCCAGCAGAATAATCGCCCACTGTTGGTGAGAGCCTCCATCAGAATAATATCTCACTGTTGGTGAGAGTCCCCAGCAGAATAATCTCCCACTGTTGGTGAGAGTCCCCAGCAGAATAATCTCCCACTGTTGGTGAGAGTCCCCAGCAGAATAATCTCCCACTGTTGGTGAGAGCCCCCAGCAGAATAATCTCTCACTGTTGGTGAGAGTACCCAGCAGAATAATGTCCCACTGTTGGTGAGAGTCCCCAGCAGAATAATCTCCCACTGTTGGTGAGAGCCTCCATCAGAATAGTCTCCCACTGTTGGTGAGAGTCCCCAGCAGAATAATGTCCAACTGTTGGTGTGTGTCCCCATCAGAATAATCTCCCACTGTTGGTGAGAGTCCCCAGCAGAATAATCTCCCACTCAGGTGAGAGTCCCCAGCCGAATAATGTCCCACTGTTGGTGAGAGCCCCCATCAGAATAATCTCCCACTGTTGTTGAGAGTCCCCAGCAGAATAATCTGCCACGCAGGTGAGAGCCTCCATCAGAATAATCTCCCACTGTTGGTGAGAGTCTCAAGAAGAAGAATCTCCCACTGTTGGTGAGAGTCACCAGCAGAATAATCTCCCACTCAGGTGAGAATGCCCAGCAGAATCATCTCCCAATGTTGGTGAGAGTCCCCAGCAGAATAATGTCTCACTGTTGGTGAGAGCCCCCAGCAGAATAATCTCCCACTCAGATGAGAGTGCCCAGCAGAATAATCTCCCAATGTTGGTGAGAGCCCCCAGCAGAATAATCTCCCACGCAGGTGAGAGCCTCCATCAGAATAATCTCCCACTGTTGCTGAGAGCCCCCAGCAGAATAATCTCCCACGCAGGTGAGAGCCTCCATCAGAATAATCTCCCCCGGTTGGTGAGAGTCTCAAGAAGAAGAATCTCCCACTGTTGGTGGGAGTCACCAGCAAGATAATCTCCCACTCAGGTGAGAGTGCCCAGCAGAATAATCTCCCACTGTTGGTGAGAGTCCCCAGCAGAATAATCTCCCACTGTTGGTGAGAGTCCCCAGCAGAATAATCTCCCACTGTTGGTGAGAGTCCCCAGCAGAATAATCTCCCACTGTTGGTGAGAGTCCCCAGCAGAATAATGTCTCACTGTTGGTGAGAGTCCCCAGCAGAATAATCTCCCACTGTTGGTGAGAGTCCCCAGCAGAATAATCTCCCACTGTTGGTGAGAGCCCCCATCAGAATAATGTCCAACTGTTGGTGTGTGTCCCCATCAGAATAATCTCCCACTGTTGGTGAGAGTCCCCAGCAGAATAATCTCCCACTGTTGGTGAGAGCCGCCAGCAGAATAATCTCCCACTCAGGTGAGAGTGCCCAGCAGAATAATCTCCCACTGTTGGTGAGAGTCTCCAGCAGAATAATCTCCCACTCAGGTGAGAGTCCCCAGCCGAATAATGTCCCACTGTTGGTGAGAGCCCCCATCAGAATAATCTCCCACTGTTGTTGAGAGTCCCCAGCAGAATAATCTCCCACGCAGGTGAGAGCCTCCATCAGAATAATCTCCCACGGTTGGTGAGAGTCTCAAGAAGAAGAATCTCCCACTGTTGGTGAGAGTCACCAGCAGAATAATGTCTCACTGTTGGTGAGAGCCCCCAGCAGAATAATCTCCCACTCAGGTGAGAGTGCCCAGCAGAATAATGTCCCACTGTTGGTGAGAGTCCCCAGAAGAATAATCTGCCACTGTTGGTGAGAGCCCCCAGCAGAACAATCTCCCACTGTTGGTGAGAGTCCCCAGCAGAATAATCTCCCACTCAGGTGAGAGTGCCCAGCAGAATAATCTCCCAATGTTGGTGAGAGCCCCCAGCAGAATAATCTCCCACGCAGGTGAGAGCCTCCATCAGAATAATCTCCCACTGTTGGTGAGAGTCTCAAGAAGAAGAATCTCCCACTGTTGGTGAGAGTCACCAGCAGAATAATCTCCCACTCAGGTGAGATTGCCCAGCAGGATAATCTCCCACTGTTGGTGAGAGTCACCAGCAGAATAATCTCCCACTGAGTTGACAGTCCCCAGCCGAATAATTTCCCACTGTTGGTGAGAGCCCCCATCAGAATAATCTCCCACTGTTGTTGAGAGTACCCAGCAGAATAATCTCCCACTGTTGCTGAGAGCCCCCAGCAGAATAATCTCCCACGCAGGTGAGAGCCTCCATCAGAATAATCTCCCCCGGTTGGTGAGAGTCTCAAGAAGAAGAATCTCCCACTGTTGGTGGGAGTCACCAGCAAGATAATCTCCCACTCAGGTGAGAGTGCCCAGCAGAATAATCTCCCACTGTTGGTGAGAGTCCCCAGCAGAATAATCTCCCACGCAGGTGAGAGCCTCCATCAGAATAATCTCCCACTGTTGGTGAGAGTCCCCAGCAGAATAATGTCTCAATGTTGGTGAGAGTCCCCAGCAGAATAATCTCCCACTGTTGGTGAGAGTCCCCATCAAAATAATATCCCACTGTTGGTGAGAGTCCCCAGCAGAATGATGTCCCACTGTTGGTGAGAGTACCCATCAGAATATTCTCCCACTCAAGTGAGACCCTCCAACAGAATAATCACCAACTCACGTGAGAGCCCCCAGCAGAACAATCCCCCACTGTTGGTGCGAGTCCCGAGCAGAATAATGTCTCACTGTTGGTAAAAATCGCCAGCAGAATAATCTCCCACTGTTGGTGAGAGTCCCCACCAGAATAATGTCCCACTGTTAGTGAGAGTCCCCAGCAAAATAATCTCCCACTCAGGTGAGAGTCCCGAGCAGAATAATCTCCCACTGTTGTTGAGAGTCCCGAGCAGAATAATATCCCACTGTTGGTGAGAGCCCCCATCAGAATAATCTCCCACTCTTGGTGAGAGACCCCAGCAGAATAATCTCTCACTGTTGGTGAGAGTCCCCAGCAGAATAATCTCTCACTGTTGTTGAGAGTCTCCATCAGAATGATCTCCTATTCAGGTGAGAATCTCCATCAGAATAATCTCCCACTGTTGCTGAGAGTCCCCATCAGAATAATCTCCCACTGTTGGTGAGAGTCGCCAGCAGAATAATCTCCCACTGTTGGTGAGAATCCCCAGCAGAATAATATCCCACTGTTGGTGAGAGCCCCCAGCAGAATAATCTCCCACGCAGGTGAGAGCCTCCATCAGAAAAATCTCCCACTGTTGGTGAGAGTCTCAAGAAGAAGAATCCCCACTGTTGGTGAGAGTCACCAGCAAAATAATCTCCCACTCAGGTGAGAGTGACCATCAGAATAATCTCCCACTGTTGGTGAGAGTGCCCAGCAGAATAATCTCCCACTGTTGTTGAGAGTCCCCAGCAGAATAATCTCCCACTGTTGGTGAGAGTCCCCAGCAGAATAATATCTCACTGTTGGTGAGAGTCCCCAGCAGAATAATCTCCCACTGTTGGTGAGAGTCCCCAGCAGAATAATCGCCCACTGTTGGTGAGAGCCTCCATCAGAATAATATCTCACTGTTGGTGAGAGTCCCCAGCAGAATAATCTCCCACTGTTGGTGAGAGTCCCCAGCAGAATAATCTCCCACTGTTGGTGAGAGTCCCCAGCAGAATAATCTCCCACTGTTGGTGAGAGCCCCCAGCAGAATAATCTCTCACTGTTGGTGAGAGTACCCAGCAGAATAATGTCCCACTGTTGGTGAGAGTCCCCAGCAGAATAATCTCCCACTGTTGGTGACAGCCTCCATCAGAATAGTCTCCCACTGTTGGTGAGAGTCCCCAGCAGAATAATGTCCAACTGTTGGTGTGTGTCCCCATCAGAATAATCTCCCACTGTTGGTGAGAGTCCCCAGCAGAATAATCTCCCACTGTTGGTGAGAGCCGCCAGCAGAATAATCTCCCACTCAGGTGAGAGTGCCCAGCAGAATAATCTCCCACTGTTGGTGAGAGTCTCCAGCAGAATAATCTCCCACTCAGGTGAGAGTCCCCAGCCGAATAATGTCCCACTGTTGGTGAGAGCCCCCATCAGAATAATCTCCCACTGTTGTTGAGAGTCCCCAGCAGAATAATCTGCCACGCAGGTGAGAGCCTCCATCAGAATAATCTCCCACTGTTGGTGAGAGTCTCAAGAAGAAGAATCTCCCACTGTTGGTGAGAGTCACCAGCAGAATAATCTCCCACTCAGGTGAGAGTGCCCAGCAGAATCATCTCCCAATGTTGGTGAGAGTCCCCAGCAGAATAATGTCTCACTGTTGGTGAGAGCCCACAGCAGAATAATCTCCCACTCAGGTGAGAGTGCCCAGCAGAATAATCTCCCAATGTTGGTGAGAGCCCCCAGCAGAATAATCTCCCACGCAGGTGAGAGCCTCCATCAGAATAATCTCCCACTGTTGCTGAGAGCCCCCAGCAGAATAATCTCCCACGCAGGTGAGAGCCTCCATCAGAATAATCTCCCCCGGTTGGTGAGAGTCTCAAGAAGAAGAATCTCCCACTGTTGGTGGGAGTCACCAGCAAGATAATCTCCCACTCAGGTGAGAGTGCCCAGCAGAATAATCTCCCACTGTTGGTGAGAGTCCCCAGCAGAATAATCTCCCACGCAGGTGAGAGCCTCCATCAGAATAATCTCCCACTGTTGGTGAGAGTCCCCAGCAGAATAATGTCTCAATGTTGGTGAGAGTCCCCAGCAGAATAATCTCCCACTGTTGGTGAGAGTCCCCATCAAAATAATATCCCACTGTTGGTGAGGGTCCCCAGCAGAATAATGTCCCACTGTTGGTGAGAGTCCCCATCAGAATAATCTCCCACTCAAGTGAGACCCTCCAACAGAATAATCACCAACTCACGTGAGAGCCCCCAGCAGAACAATCCCCCACTGTTGGTGCGAGTCCCGAGCAGAATAATGTCTCACTGTTGGTAAAAATCGCCAGCAGAATAATCTCCCACTGTTGGTGAGAGTCCCCATCAAAATAATATCCCACTGTTGGTGAGAGTCCCCAGCAGAATAATGTCCCACTGTTGGTGAGCGTACCCATCAGAATAATCTCCCACTCAAGTGAGACCCTCCAACAGAATAATCACCAACTCACGTGAGAGCCCCCAGCAGAACAATCCCCCACTGTTGGTGCGAGTCCCGAGCAGAATAATGTCTCACTGTTGGTAAAAATCGCCAGCAGAATAATCTCCCACTGTTGGTGAGAGTCCCCACCAGAATAATGTCCCACTGTTAGTGAGAGTCCCCAGCAAAATAATCTCCCACTCAGGTGAGAGTCCCGAGCAGAATAATCTCCCACTGTTGGTGAGAGTCCCGAGCAGAATAATCTCCCACTGTTGGTGAGAGCCCCCATCAGAATAATCTCCCACTCTTGGTGAGAGACCCCAGCAGAATAATCTCTCACTGTTGGTGAGAGTCCCCAGCAGAATAATCTCTCACTGTTGTTGAGTGTCTCCATCAGAATGATCTCCTATTCAGGTGAGAATCTCCATCAGAATAATCTCCCACTGTTGCTGAGAGTCCCCATCAGAATAATCTCCCACTGTTGGTGAGAGTCGCCAGCAGAATAATCTCCCACTGTTGGTGAGAGTCCCCAGCAGAATAATATCCCACTGTTGGTGAGAGCCCCCAGCAGAATAATCTCCCACTGTTGGTGAGAGCCCCCATCAGAATAATCTCCCACTGTTGGTGAGAGACCCCAGCAGAATAATCTCTCACTGTTGGTGAGAGTCCCCAGCAGAATAATCTCTCACTGTTAGTGAGAGTCTCCATCAGAATGATCTCCTATTCAGGTGAGAGTCTCCCCCAGGATAATCTCCCACTGTTGCTGAGAGTCCCCATCAGAATGATCTCCCACTGTTGGTGAGAGTCCCCATCTGAATAATCTCCCACTGTTGGTGAGAGTCCCAAGCAGAATAATCTCCCACTGTTGGTGAGAGCCCCCAGCAGAATAATCTCCCACGCCGGTGAGAGCCTCCATCAGAATAATCTCCCACTGTTGGTGAGAGTCTCAAGAAGAAGAATCGCCACTGTTGGTGAGAGTCACCAGCAGAATAATCTCCCACTCAGGTGAGAGTGCCCAGCAGAATAATCTACCACTGTTGGTGAGAGTCCCCAGCAGAATAATGTCCCAATGTTGGTGAGAGTCCCCAGCAGAATAATCTACCACTGTTGGTGAGAGTCACCAGCAGCATAATCTACCACTCAGGTGACAGTCCCCAGCCGAATAATGTCCCACTGTTGGTGTGAGCCCCCATCAGAATAATCTCCCACTGTTGTTGAGAGTACCCAGCAGAATAATCTCCCACTGTTGGTGAGAACCCCCAGCAGAATAATCTCCCACGCAGGTGAGAGCCTCCATCAGAATAATCTCCCCCGGTTGGTGAGAGTCTCAAGAAGAAGAATCTCCCACTGTTGGTGAGAGTCCCCAGCAGAATAATCTCCCACTGTTGGTGAGAGTTCCCAGCAGAATAATGTCTCACTGTTGGTGCAAGTCCCCAGCAGAATAATGTCTCACTGTTGGTAAGAATCGCCAGCTGAATAATCTCCCACTGTTGGTGAGAGTCCCCAGCAGAATAATCTCGCACTGTTGGTGAGAGTCCCCACCAGAATAATCTCTCACTGTTGGTGAGAGTCCCCAGCAGAATAATCTCTCACTGTTGGTGAGAGTCTCCATCAGAATGATCTCCTATTCAGGTGAGAGTCCCCATCAGAATAATCTCCCACTGTTGGTGAGAGTCCCCAGCAGAATAATCTCCCACTGTTGGTGAGAGTCCCCATCAGAATAATCTCCCACTGTTGGTCAGAGTCCCCAGCAGAATAATCTCCCACTGTTGGTGAGAGCCCCCAACAGAATAATCTCCCACGCAGGTGAGAGCCTCCATCAGAAAAATCTCCCACTGTTGGTGAGAGTCTCAAGAAGAAGAATCCCCACTGTTGGTGAGAGTCACCAGCAGAATAATCTCCCACTCAGGTGAGAGTGCCAATCAGAATAATCTCCCACTGTTGGTGAGAGTGCACAGCAGAATAATCTCCCACTGTTGGTGAGAGTCCCCAGCAGAATAATCTCCCACTGTTGGTGAGAGTCCCCAGCAGAATAATATCTCACTGTTGGTGAGAGTCCCCAGCAGAATAATCTCCCACTGTTGGTGAGAGTCCCCAGCAGAATAATCGCCCACTGTTGGTGAGAGCCTCCATCAGAATAATATCTCACTGTTGGTGAGAGTCCCCAGCAGAATAATCTCCCACTGTTGGTGAGAGTCCCCAGCAGAATAATCTCCCACTGTTGGTGAGAGTCCCCAGCAGAATAATCTCCCACTGTTGGTGAGAGTCCCCAGCAGAATAATCTCCCACTGTTGGTGAGAGTCCCCAGCAGAATAATGTCTCACTGTTGGTGAGAGTCCCCAGCAGAATAATCTCCCACTGTTGGTGAGAGTCCCCAGCAGAATAATCTCGCACTGTTGGTGAGAGCCGCCATCAGAATAATCTCCCACTGTTGGTGAGAGTCCCCAGCAGAATAATATCTCACTGTTGGTGAGAGCCCCCAGCAGAATAATCTCTCACTGTTGGTGAGAGTCCCCAGCAGAATAATGTCCCACTGTTGGTGAGAGTCCCCAGCAGAATAATCTCCCACTGTTGGTGAGAGCCTCCATCAGAATAGTCTCCCACTGTTGGTGAGAGTCCCCAGCAGAATAATGTCCAACTGTTGGTGTGTGTCCCCATCAGAATAATCTCCCACTGTTGGTGAGAGTCCCCAGCAGAATAATCTCCCACTGTTGGTGAGAGCCGCCAGAAGAATAATCTCCCACTCAGGTGAGAGTGCCCAGCAGAATAATCTCCCACTGTTGGTGAGAGTCTCCAGCAGAATAATCTCCCACTCAGGTGAGAGTCCCCAGCCGAATAATGTCCCACTGTTGGTGAGAGCCCCCATCAGAATAATCTCCCACTGTTGTTGAGAGTCCCCAGCAGAATAATCTCCCACGCAGGTGAGAGCCTCCATCAGAATAATCTCCCACGGTTGGTGAGAGTCTCAAGAAGAAGAATCTCCCACTGTTGGTGAGAGTCACCAGCAGAATAATCTCCCACTCAGGTGAGAGTGCCCAGCAGAATCATCTCCCACTGTTGGTGAGAGTCCCCAGCAGAATAATGTCTCACTGTTGGTGAGAGCCCCCAGCAGAATAATCTCCCACTCAGGTGAGAGTGCCCAGCAGAATAATGTCCCACTGTTGGTGAGAGTCCCCAGCAGAATAATCTCCCACTGTTGGTGAGAGCCCCCAGCAGAACAATCTCCCACTGTTGGTGAGAGCCCCCAGCAGAATAATCTCCCACTCAGGTGAGAGTGCCCAGCAGAATAATCTCCCAATGTTGGTGAGAGCCCCCAGCAGAATAATCTCCCACGCAGGTGAGAGCCTCCATCAGAATAATCTCCCACTGTTGGTGAGAGTCTCAAGAGGAAGAAGCTCCCACTGTTGGTGAGAGTCACCAGCAGAATAATCTCCCACTCAGGTGAGATTGCCCAGCTGGATAATCTCCCACTGTTGGTGAGAGTCAACAGCAGAATAATCTCCCACTGAGGTGACAGTCCCCAGCCGAATAATTTCCCACTGTTGGTGAGAGCCCCCATCAGAATAATCTCCCACTGTTGTTGAGAGTACCCAGCAGAATAATCTCCCACTGTTGCTGAGAGCCCCCAGCAGAATAATCTCCCACGCAGGTGTGAGCCTCCATCAGAATAATCTCCCCCGGTTGGTGAGAGTCTCAAGAAGAAGAATCTCCCACTGTTGGTGGGAGTCACCAGCAAGATAATCTCCCACTCAGGTGAGAGTGCCCAGCAGAATAATCTCCCACTGTTGGTGAGAGTCCCCAGCAGAATAATCTCCCACGCAGGTGAGAGCCTCCATCAGAATAATCTCCCACTGTTGGTGAGAGTCCCCAGAAGAATAATGTCTCAATGTTGGTGAGAGTCCCCAGCAGAATAATCTCCCACTGTTGGTGAGAGTCCCCATCAAAATAATATCCCACTGTTGGTGAGAGTCCCCAGCAGAATAATGTCCCACCGTTGGTGAGAGTACCCATCAGAATAATCTCCCACTCAAGTGAGACCCTCCAACAGAATAATCGCCAACTCACGTGAGAGCCCCCAGCAGAACAATCCCCCACTGTTGGTGCGAGTCCCGAGCAGAATAATGTCTCACTGTTGGTAAAAATCGCCAGCAGAATAATCTCCCACTGTTGGTGAGAGTCCCCACCAGAATAATGTCCCACTGTTAGTGAGAGTCCCCAGCAAAATAATCTCCCACTCAGGTGAGTGTCCCGAGCAGAATAATCTCCCACTGTTGGTGAGAGTCCCGAGCAGAATAATCTCCCACTGTTGGTGAGAGCCCCCATCAGAATAATCTCCCACTCTTGGTGAGAGACCCCAGCAGAATAATCTCTCACTGATGGTGAGAGTCCCCAGCAGAATAATCTCTCACTGTTGTTGAGAGTCTCCATCAGAATGATCTCCTATTCAGGTGAGAATCTCCATCAGAATAATCTCCCACTGTTGCTGAGAGTCCCCATCAGAATAATCTCCCACTGTTGGTGAGAGTCGCCAGCAGAATAATCTCCCACTGTTGGTGAGAGTCCCCAGCAGAATAATATCCCACTGTTGGTGAGAGCCCCCAGCAGAATAATCTCCCACGCAGGTGAGAGCCTCCATCAGAACAATCTCCCACTGTTGGTGAGAGTCTCAAGAAGAAGAATCCCCACTGTTGGTGAGAGTCACCAGCAAAATAATCTCCCACTCAGGTGAGAGTGCCCATCAGAATAATCTCCCACTGTTGGTGAGAGTGCCCAGCAGAATAATCTCCCACTGTTGGTGAGAGTCCCCAGCAGAATAATGTCCCACTGTTGGTGAGAGTCCCCAGCAGAATAATATCTCACTGTTGGTGAGAGTCCCCAGCAGAATAATCTCCCACTGTTGGTGAGAGTCCCCAGCAGAATAATCGCCCACTGTTGGTGAGAGCCTCCATCAGAATAATATCTCACTGTTGGTGAGAGTCCCCAGCAGAATAATCTCCCACTGTTGGTGAGAGTCCCCAGCAGAATAATCTCCCACTGTTGGTGAGAGTCCCCAGCAGAATAATCTCCCACTGTTGGTGAGAGTCCCCAGCAGAATAATCTCCCACTGTTGGTGAGAGTCCCCAGCAGAATAATATCTCACTGTTGGTGAGAGTCCCCAGCAGAATAATCCCCCACTGTTGGTGAGAGTCCCCAGCAGAATAATCTCGCACTGTTGGTGAGAGCCGCCATCAGAATAATCTCCCACTGTTGCTGAGAGTCCCCAGCAGAATAATCTCCCACTGTTGGTGAGAGTCGCCAGCAGAATAATGTCCCACTGTTGGTGAGAGTCCCCATCAGAATAATCTCCCACTGTTGGTGAGAGTCGCCAGCAGAATAATCTCCCACTGTTGGTGAGAGTCCCCAGCAGAATAATATCCCACTGTTGGTGAGAGCCCCCAGCAGAATAATCTCCCACTGTTGGTGAGAGCCCCCATCAGAATAATCTCCCACTGTTGGTGAGAGACCCCAGCAGAATAATCTCTCACTGTTGGTGAGAGTCCCCAGCAGAATAATCTCTCACTGTTAGTGAGAGTCTCCATCAGAATGATCTCCTATTCAGGTGAGAGTCTCCCCCAGGATAATCTCCCACTGTTGCTGAGAGTCCCCATCAGAATGATCTCCCACTGTTGGTGAGAGTCCCCATCTGAATAATCTCCCACTGTTGGTGAGAGTCCCAAGCAGAATAATCTCCCACTGTTGGTGAGAGCCCCCAGCAGAATAATCTCCCACGCAGGTGAGAGCCTCCATCAGAATAATCTCCCACTGTTGGTGAGAGTCTCAAGAAGAAGAATCGCCACTGTTGGTGAGAGTCACCAGCAGAATAATCTCCCACTCAGGTGAGAGTGCCCAGCAGAATAATCTACCACTGTTGGTGAGAGTCCCCAGCAGAATAATGTCCCAATGTTGGTGAGAGTCCCCAGCAGAATAATCTACCACTGTTGGTGAGAGTCACCAGCAGCATAATCTACCACTCAGGTGACAGTCCCCAGCCGAATAATGTCCCACTGTTGGTGTGAGCCCCCATCAGAATAATCTCCCACTGTTGTTGAGAGTACCCAGCAGAATAATCTCCCACTGTTGGTGAGAACCCCCAGCAGAATAATCTCCCACGCAGGTGAGAGCCTCCATCAGAATAATCTCCCCCGGTTGGTGAGAGTCTCAAGAAGAAGAATCTCCCACTGTTGGTGAGAGTCCCCAGCAGAATAATCTCCCACTGTTGGTGAGAGTTCCCAGCAGAATAATGTCTCACTGTTGGTGCAAGTCCCCAGCAGAATAATGTCTCACTGTTGGTAAGAATCGCCAGCTGAATAATCTCCCACTGTTGGTGAGAGTCCCCAGCAGAATAATCTCGCACTGTTGGTGAGAGTCCCCACCAGAATAATCTCTCACTGTTGGTGAGAGTCCCCAGCAGAATAATCTCTCACTGTTGGTGAGAGTCTCCATCAGAATGATCTCCTATTCAGGTGAGAGTCCCCATCAGAATAATCTCCCACTGTTGGTGAGAGTCCGCAGCAGAATAATCTCCCACTGTTGGTGAGAGTCCCCATCAGAATAATCTCCCACTGTTGGTCAGAGTCCCCAGCAGAATAATCTCCCACTGTTGGTGAGAGCCCCCAACAGAATAATCTCCCACGCAGGTGAGAGCCTCCATCAGAAAAATCTCCCACTGTTGGTGAGAGTCTCAAGAAGAAGAATCCCCACTGTTGGTGAGAGTCACCAGCAGAATAATCTCCCACTCAGGTGAGAGTGCCAATCAGAATAATCTCCCACTGTTGGTGAGAGTGCCCAGCAGAATAATCTCCCACTGTTGGTGAGAGTCCCCAGCAGAATAATCTCCCACTGTTGGTGAGAGTCCCCAGCAGAATAATATCTCACTGTTGGTGAGAGTCCCCAGCAGAATAATCTCCCACTGTTGGTGAGAGTCCCCAGCAGAATAATCGCCCACTGTTGGTGAGAGCCTCCATCAGAATAATATCTCACTGTTGGTGAGAGTCCCCAGCAGAATAATCTCCCACTGTTGGTGAGAGTCCCCAGCAGAATAATCTCCCACTGTTGGTGAGAGTCCCCAGCAGAATAATCTCCCACTGTTGGTGAGAGTCCCCAGCAGAATAATCTCCCACTGTTGGTGAGAGTCCCCAGCAGAATAATGTCTCACTGTTGGTGAGAGTCCCCAGCAGAATAATCTCCCACTGTTGGTGAGAGTCCCCAGCAGAATAATCTCGCACTGTTGGTGAGAGCCGCCATCAGAATAATCTCCCACTGTTGGTGAGAGTCCCCAGCAGAATAATGTCCCACTGTTGGTGAGAGTCCCCAGCAGAATAATCTCCCACTGTTGGTGAGAGCCTCCATCAGAATAGTCTCCCACTGTTGGTGAGAGTCCCCAGCAGAATAATGTCCAACTGTTGGTGTGTGTCCCCATCAGAATAATCTCCCACTGTTGGTGAGAGTCCCCAGCAGAATAATCTCCCACTGTTGGTGAGAGCCGCCAGAAGAATAATCTCCCACTCAGGTGAGAGTGCCCAGCAGAATAATCTCCCACTGTTGGTGAGAGTCTCCAGCAGAATAATCTCCCACTCAGGTGAGAGTCCCCAGCCGAATAATGTCCCACTGTTGGTGAGAGCCCCCATCAGAATAATCTCCCACTGTTGTTGAGAGTCCCCAGCAGAATAATCTCCCACGCAGGTGAGAGCCTCCATCAGAATAATCTCCCACGGTTGGTGAGAGTCTCAAGAAGAAGAATCTCCCACTGTTGGTGAGAGTCACCAGCAGAATAATCTCCCACTCAGGTGAGAGTGCCCAGCAGAATCATCTCCCACTGTTGGTGAGAGTCCCCAGCAGAATAATGTCTCACTGTTGGTGAGAGCCCCCAGCAGAATAATCTCCCACTCAGGTGAGAGTGCCCAGCAGAATAATGTCCCACTGTTGGTGAGAGTCCCCAGCAGAATAATCTCCCACTGTTGGTGAGAGCCCCCAGCAGAACAATCTCCCACTGTTGGTGAGAGCCCCCAGCAGAATAATCTCCCACTCAGGTGAGAGTGCCCAGCAGAATAATCTCCCAATGTTGGTGAGAGCCCCCAGCAGAATAATCTCCCACGCAGGTGAGAGCCTCCATCAGAATAATCTCCCACTGTTGGTGAGAGTCTCAAGAGGAAGAATCTCCCACTGTTGGTGAGAGTCACCAGCAGAATAATCTCCCACTCAGGTGAGATTGCCCAGCAGGATAATCTCCCACTGTTGGTGAGAGTCAACAGCAGAATAATCTCCCACTGAGGTGACAGTCCCCAGCCGAATAATTTCCCACTGTTGGTGAGAGCCCCCATCAGAATAATCTCCCACTGTTGTTGAGAGTACCCAGCAGAATAATCTCCCACTGTTGCTGAGAGCCCCCAGCAGAATAATCTCCCACGCAGGTGAGAGCCTCCATCAGAATAATCTCCCCCGGTTGGTGAGAGTCTCAAGAAGAAGAATCTCCCACTGTTGGTGAGAGTCCCCAGCAGAATAATCTCCCACTGTTGGTGAGAGTCCCCAGCAGAATAATCTCCCACGCAGGTGAGAGCCTCCATCAGAATAATCTCCCACTGTTGGTGAGAGTCCCCAGAAGAATAATGTCTCAATGTTGGTGAGAGTCCCCAGCAGAATAATCTCCCACTGTTGGTGAGAGTCCCCATCAAAATAATCTCCCACTGTTGGTGAGAGTCCCCAGCAGAATAATGTCCCACCGTTGGTGAGAGTACCCATCAGAATAATCTCCCACTCAAGTGAGACCCTCCAACAGAATAATCGCCAACTCACGTGAGAGCCCCCAGCAGAACAATCCCCCACTGTTGGTGCGAGTCCCGAGCAGAATAATGTCTCACTGTTGGTAAAAATCGCCAGCAGAATAATCTCCCACTGTTGGTGAGAGTCCCCACCAGAATAATGTCCCACTGTTAGTGAGAGTCCCCAGCAAAATAATCTCCCACTCAGGTGAGTGTCCCGAGCAGAATAATCTCTCACTGTTGGTGAGAGTCCCGAGCAGAATAATCTCCCACTGTTGGTGAGAGCCCCCATCAGAATAATCTCCCACTCTTGGTGAGAGACCCCAGCAGAATAATCTCTCACTGATGGTGAGAGTCCCCAGCAGAATAATCTCTCACTGTTGTTGAGAGTCTCCATCAGAATGATCTCCTATTCAGGTGAGAATCTCCATCAGAATAATCTCCCACTGTTGCTGAGAGTCCCCATCAGAATAATCTCCCACTGTTGGTGAGAGTCGCCAGCAGAATAATCTCCCACTGTTGGTGAGAGTCCCCATCAGAATAATCTCCCACTGTTGGTGAGAGTGCCCATCAGAATAATCTCCCACTGTTGGTGAGAGTGCCCAGCAGAATAATCTCCCACTGTTGGTGAGAGTCCCCAGCAGAATAATGTCCCACTGTTGGTGAGAGTCCCCAGCAGAATAATATCTCACTGTTGGTGAGAGTCCCCAGCAGAATAATCTCCCACTGTTGGTGAGAGTCCCCAGCAGAATAATCGCCCACTGTTGGTGAGAGCCTCCATCAGAATAATATCTCACTGTTGGTGAGAGTCCCCAGCAGAATAATCTCCCACTGTTGGTGAGAGTCCCCAGCAGAATAATCTCCCACTGTTGGTGAGAGTCCCCAGCAGAATAATCTCCCACTGTTGGTGAGAGTCCCCAGCAGAATAATATCCCACTGTTGGTGAGAGTCCCCAGCAGAATAATATCTCACTGTTGGTGAGAGTCCCCAGCAGAATAATCCCCCACTGTTGGTGAGAGTCCCCAGCAGAATAATCTCGCACTGTTGGTGAGAGCCGCCATCAGAATAATCTCCCACTGTTGGTGAGAGTCCCCAGCAGGAAAATATCTCACTGTTGGTGAGAGCCCCCAGCAGAATAATCTCTCACTGTTGGTGAGAGTCCCCAGCAGAATAATGTCCCACTGTTGGTGAGAGTCCCCAGCAGAATAATCTCCCACTGTTGGTGAGAGCCTCCATCAGAATAGTCTCCCACTGTTGGTGAGAGTCCCCAGCAGAATAATGTCCAACTGTTGGTGAGAGTCCCCAGCAGAATAATCTCCCACTGTTGGTGAGAGCCGCCAGCAGAATAATCTCCCACTCAGGTGAGAGTGCCCAGCAGAATAATCTCCCACTGTTGGTGAGAGTCTCCAGCAGAATAATCTCCCACTCAGGTGAGAGTCCCCAGCCGAATAATGTCCCACTGTTGGTGAGAGCCCCCATCAGAATAATCTCCCACTGTTGTTGAGAGTCCCCAGCAGAATAATCTCCCACACAGGTGAGAGCCTCCATCAGAATAATCTCCCACGGTTGGTGAGAGACTCAAGAAGAAGAATCTCCCACTGTTGGTGAGAGTCACCAGCAGAATAATGTCTCACTGTTGGTGAGAGCCCCCAGCAGAATAATCTCCCACTCAGGTGAGAGTGCCCAGCAGAATAATGTCCCACTGTTGGTGAGAGTCCCCAGCAGAATAATCTCCCACTGTTGGTGAGAGCCCCCAGCAGAACAATCTCCCACTGTTGGTGAGAGTCCCCAGCAGAATAATCTCCCACTCAGGTGAGAGTGCCCAGCAGAATAATCTCCCAATGTTGGTGAGAGCCCCCAGCAGAATAATCTCCCACGCAGGTGAGAGCCTCCATCAGAATAATCTCCCACTGTTGGTGAGAGTCTCAAGAAGAAGAATCTCCCACTGTTGGTGAGAGTCACCAGCAGAATAATCTCCCACTCAGGTGAGATTGCCCAGCAGGATAATCTCCCACTGTTGGTGAGAGTCACCAGCAGAATAATCTCCCACTGAGTTGACAGTCCCCAGCCGAATAATTTCCCACTGTTGGTGAGAGCCCCCATCAGAATAATCTCCCACTGTTGTTGAGAGTGCCCAGCAGAATAATCTCCCACTGTTGCTGAGAGCCCCCAGCAGAATAATCTCCCACGCAGGTGAGAGCCTCCATCAGAATAATCTCCCCCGGTTGGTGAGAGTCTCAAGAAGAAGAATCTCCCACTGTTGGTGGGAGTCACCAGCAAGATAATCTCCCACTCAGGTGAGAGTGCCCAGCAGAATAATCTCCCACTGTTGGTGAGAGTCCCCAGCAGAATAATCTCCCACGCAGGTGAGAGCCTCCATCAGAATAATCTCCCACTGTTGGTGAGAGTCCCCAGCAGAATAATGTCTCAATGTTGGTGAGAGTCCCCAGCAGAATAATCTCCCACTGTTGGTGAGAGTCCCCATCAAAATAATATCCCACTGTTGGTGAGAGTCCCCAGCAGAATAATGTCCCACTGTTGGTGAGAGTACCCATCAGAATAATCTCCCACTCAAGTGAGACCCTCCAACAGAATAATCACCAACTCACGTGAGAGCCCCCAGCAGAACAATCCCCCACTGTTGGTGCGAGTCCCGAGCAGAATAATGTCTCACTGTTGGTAAAAATCGCCAGCAGAATAATCTCCCACTGTTGGTGAGAGTCCCCACCAGAATAATGTCCCACTGTTTGTGAGAGTCCCCAGCAAAATAATCTCCCACTCAGGTGAGAGTCCCGAGCAGAATAATCTCCCACTGTTGGTGAGAGTCCCGAGCAGAATAATCTCCCACTGTTGGTGAGAGCCCCCATCAGAATAATCTCCCACTCTTGGTGAGAGACCCCAGCAGAATAATCTCTCACTGTTGGTGAGAGTCCCAAGCAGAATAATCTCTCACTGTTGTTGAGAGTCTCCATCAGAATGATCTCCTATTCAGGTGAGAATCTCCATCAGAATAATCTCCCACTGTTGCTGAGAGTCCCCATCAGAATAATCTCCCACTGTTGGTGAGAGTCGCCAGCAGAATAATCTCCCACTGTTGGTGAGAATCCCCAGCAGAATAATATCCCACTGTTGGTGAGAGTCCCCAGCAGAATAATCTCCCACGCAGGTGAGAGCCTCCATCAGAAAAATCTCCCACTGTTGGTGAGAGTCTCAAGAAGAAGAATCCCCACTGTTGGTGAGAGTCACCAGCAAAATAATCTCCCACTCAGGTGAGAGTGCCCATCAGAATAATCTCCCACTGTTGGTGAGAGTGCCCAGCAGAATAATCTCCCACTGTTGTTGAGAGTCCCCAGCAGAATAATCTCCCACTGTTGGTGAGAGTCCCCAGCAGAATAATATCTCACTATTGGTGAGAGTCCCCAGCAGAATAATCTCCCACTGTTGGTGAGAGTCCCCAGCAGAATAATCGCCCACTGTTGGTGAGAGCCTCCATCAGAATAATATCTCACTGTTGGTGAGAGTCCCCAGCAGAATAATCTCCCACTGTTGGTGAGAGTCCCCAGCAGAATAATCTCCCACTGTTGGTGAGAGTCCCCAGCAGAATAATCTCCCACTGTTGGTGAGAGTCCCCAGCAGAATAATATCTCACTGTTGGTGAGAGTCCCCAGCAGAATAATATCTCACTGTTGGTGAGAGTCCCCAGCAGAATAATCTCCCACTGTTGGTGAGAGTCCCCAGCAGAATAATCGCCCACTGTTGGTGAGAGCCTCCATCAGAATAATCTCCCACTGTTGGTGAGAGTCCCCAGCAGAATAATATCTCACTGTTGGTGAGAACCCCCAGCAGAATAATCTCTCACTGTTGGTGAGAGTCCCCAGCAAAATAATGTCCCACTGTTGGTGAGAGTCCCCAGCAGAATAATCTCCCACTGTTGGTGAGAGCCTCCATCAGAATAGTCTCCCACTGTTGGTGAGAGTCCCCAGCAGAATAATGTCCAACTGTTGGTGTGTGTCCCCATCAGAATAATCTCCCACTGTTGGTGAGAGTCCCCAGCAGAATAATCTCCCACTGTTGGTGAGAGTCGCCAGCAGAATAATCTCCCACTCAGATGAGAGTGCCCAGCAGAATAATCTCCCACTGTTGGTGAGAGTCCCCAGCAGAATAATGTCTCACTGTTGGTGAGAGCCCCCAGCAGAATAATCTCCCACTCAGGTGAGAGTGCCCAGCAGAATAATCTCCCAATGTTGGTGAGAGCCCCCAGCAGAATAATCTCCCACGCAGGTGAGAGCCTCCATCAGAATAATATCCCACTGTTGGTGAGAGTCTCAAGAAGAAGAATCTCCCACTGTTGGTGAGAGTCACCAGCAGAATAATCTCCCACTCAAGTGAGATTGCCCAGCAGGATAATCTCCCACTGTTGGTGAGAGTCACCAGCAGAATAATCTCCCACTGAGGTGACAGTCCCCAGCCGAATAATTTCCCACTGTTGGTGAGAGCCCCCATCAGAATAATCTCCCACTGTTGTTGAGAGTACCCACCAGAATAATCTCCCACTGTTGCTGAGAGCCCCCAGCAGAATAATCTCCCACGCAGGTGAGAGCCTCCATCAGAATAATCTCCCCCGGTTGGTGAGAGTCTCAAGAAGAAGAATCTCCCACTGTTGGTGGGAGTCACCAGCAAGATAATCTCCCACTCAGGTGAGAGTGCCCAGCAGAATAATGTCCCACTGTTGGTGAGAGTCCCGAGCAGAATAATGTCTCACTGTTGGTGAGAGTCCCCAGCAGAATAATGTCCCAATGTTGGTGAGAGTCCCCAGCAGAATAATCTCCCACGCAGGTGAGAGCCTCCATCAGAATAATCTCCAACTGTTGGTGAGAGTCCCCAGCAGAATAATGTCTCACTGTTGGTGAGAGTCCCCAGCA
Organism: Scyliorhinus torazame; assembly: GCF_047496885.1. Lineage (NCBI taxonomy): Eukaryota > Metazoa > Chordata > Chondrichthyes > Carcharhiniformes > Scyliorhinidae > Scyliorhinus > Scyliorhinus torazame. The sequence continues at coordinate 52,964,329 of NC_092717.1, read as the reverse complement.
GAATAATCTCCCACTGTTGGTGAGAGTCCCCATCAAAATAATATCCCACTGTTGGTGAGAGTCCCCAGCAGAATAATGTCCCACTGTTGGTGAGAGTACCCATCAGAATAATCTCCCACTCAAGTGAGACCCTCCAACAGAATAATCACCAACTCACGTGAGAGCCCCCAGCAGAACAATCCCCCACTGTTGGTGCGAGTCCCGAGCAGAATAATGTCTCACTGTTGGTAAAAATCCCCAGCAGAATAATCTCCCACTGTTGGTGAGAGCCCCCATCAGAATAATCTCCCACTGTTGGTGAGAGACCCCAGCAGAATAATCTCTCACTGTTGGTGAGAGTCCCCAGCAGAATAATCTCTCACTGTTAGTGAGAGTCTCCATCAGAATGATCTCCTATTCAGGTGAGAGTCTCCCCCAGGATAATCTCCCACTGTTGCTGAGAGTCCCCATCAGAATGATCTCCCACTGTTGGTGAGAGTCCCCATCTGAATAATCTCCCACTGTTGGTGAGAGTCCCAAGCAGAATAATCTCCCACTGTTGGTGAGAGCCCCCATCAGAATAATCTCCCACGCAGGTGAGAGCCTCCATCAGAATAATCTCCCACTGTTGGTGAGAGTCTCAAGAAGAAGAATCGCCACTGTTGGTGAGAGTCACCAGCAGAATAATCTCCCACTCAGGTGAGAGTGCCCAGCAGAATAATCTACCACTGTTGGTGAGAGTCCCCAGCAGAATAATGTCCCAATGTTGGTGAGAGTCCCCAGCAGAATAATCTACCACTGTTGGTGAGAGTCACCAGCAGAATAATCTACCACTGAGGTGACAGTCCCCAGCCGAATAATGTCCCACTGTTGGTGTGAGCCCCCATCAGAATAATCTCCCACTGTTCTTGAGAGTACCCAGCAGAATAATCTCCCACTGTTGGTGAGAACCCCCAGCAGAATAATCTCCCACGCAGGTGAGAGCCTCCATCAGAATAATCTCCCCCGGTTGGTGAGAGTCTCAAGAAGAAGAATCTCCCACTGTTGGTGAGAGTCACCAGCAAAATAATCTCCCACTCAGGTGAGAGTGCCCAGCAGAATAATCTCCCACTGTTGGTGAGAGTCCCCAGCAGAATAATCTCCCACGCAGGTGAGAGCCTCCATCAGAATAATCTCCCACTGTTGGTGAGAGTCCCCAGCAGAATAATGTCTCAATGTTGGTGAGAGTCCCCAGCAGAATAATCTCCCACTGTTGGTGAGAGTCCCCATCAGAATAAACTCCCACTCTTGGTGAGAGCCCCCATCAGAATAATATCCCACTGTTGGTGAGAGTCTCAAGAAGAAGAATCTCCCACTTTTGGTGAGAGTCCCCAGCAGAATAATGTCCCACTGTTGGTGAGAGTACCCAGCAGAATAATATCCCACTCAAGTGAGAGCCTCCAACAGAATAATCTCCCACTGTTGGTGAGAGTCCCCAGCAGAATAATGTCCCACTGTTGGTGAGAGTACCCAGCAGAATAATATCCCACTCAAGTGAGAGCCTCCAACAGAATAATCACCAACTCACGTGAGAGCCCCCAGCAGTACAATCCCCCACTGTTGGTGCGAGTCCCCAGCAGAATAATGTCTCACTCTTGGTAAAAATCGCCAGCAGAATAATCTCCGACTGTTGGTGAGAGTCCCCACCAGAATAATGTCTCACTGTTAGTGAGAGTCCCCAGCAAAATAATCTCCCACTCAGGTGAGAGCCCCGAGCAGAATAATCTCCCACTGTTGGTGAGAGTCCCGAGCAGAATAATCTCCCACTGTTGGTGAGAGCCCCCATCAGAATAATCTCCCACTGTTGGTGAGAGACCCCAGAAGAATAATCTCTCACTGTTGGTGAGAGTCCCCAGCAGAATATTCTCTCACTGTTGGTGAGAGTCTCCATCAGAATGATCTCCTATTCAGGTGAGAGTCTCCATCAGAATAATCTCCCACTGTTGCTGAGAGTCCCCATCAGAATAATCTCCCACTGTTGGTGAGAGTCCACATCAGAATAATCTCCCACTGTTGGTGAGAGTCCCCAGCAGAATAATCTCCCACTGTTGGTGAGAGCCCCCAGCAGAATAATCTCCCACGCAGGTGAGAGCCTCCATCAGAATAATCTCCCACTGTTGGTGAGAGTCTCAAGAAGAAGAATCGTCACTGTTGGTGAGAGTCACCAGCAGAATAATCTCCCACTCAGGTGAGAGTGCCCAGCAGAATAATCTACCACTGTTGGTGAGAGTCCCGAGCAGAATAATGTCTCACTGTTGGTGAGAGTCCCCAGCAGAATAATGTCCCAATGTTGGTGAGAGTCCCCAGCAGAATAATCTCCCACGCAGGTGAGAGCCTCCATCAGAATAATCTCCCACTGTTGGTGAGAGTCCCCAGCAGAATAATGTCTCACTGTTGGTGAGAGTCCCCAGCAGAATAATCTCTCACTCAGGTGAGAGCCTCCAGAAGGATAATCTCTCATTCTGTGTGAGAGGCTCCAGCAGAATAATGTCCCACTGTTGGTGAGAGTCCCCAGCAGAATAATCTCTCACTCAGGTGAGAGACTCCAGAAGAATAATCTCTCATTCTGGGTGAGAGGCTCCAGCAGAATAATGTCCCACTGTTGGTGAGAGTCCCCAGCAGAATAATCTCTCACTGTTGGTGTGTGTCCCCATCAGAATAATCTCCCACTGTTGGTGAGAGTCTCTAGCAGAATAATCTCCCACTGTTGGTGAGAGTCCCCAGCAGAATAATCTCCCACTGTTGGTGAGAGTCCCCAGCAGAATAATGTCTCACTGTTGGTGAGAGTCCCCAGCAGAATAATCTCTCACTCAGGTGAGAGCCTCCAGAAGAATAATCTCTCATTCTGGGTGAGAGGCTCCATCAGAATAATGTCGCACAGTTGGTGAGAGTCCCCATCAAAATAATCTCCCACTGTTGGTGAGAGTCTCTAGCAGAATAATCTCCCACTGTTGGTGCGAGTCCCCATCAGAATAATCTCCCACTGTTGGTGAGAGTCTCTTGCAGAATAATCTCCCACTGTTGGTGAGAGTCCCCAGCAGAATAATGTCCCAATGTTGGTGAGAGTCTCCAGCAGAATAATGTCTCACTGTTGGTGAGAGTGCCCAGCAGAATAATGTTCCACTGTTGGTGAGAGTCCCCAGCAGAATCATCTCCCACTGTTGGTGAGAGCCCCCAGCAGAACAATCTCCCACTGTTGGTGAGAGCCCCCAGCAGAATAATCTCCCACTCAGGTGAGAGTGCCCAGCAGAATAATGTCCCACTGTTGGTGAGAGTCCCCAGCAGAATAATCTCCCACTGTTGGTGTGAGCCCCCAGCAGAACAATCTCCCACATTTGGTGAGAGCCCCCAGCAGAATAATCTCACACTCAGGTGAGAGTGCACAGCAGAATAATCTCCCAATGTTGGTGAGAGCCCCCAGCAAAATAATCTCCCACGCAGGTGAGAGCCTCCATCAGAATAATCTCCCACTGTTGGTGAGAGTCTCAAGAAGAAGAATCTCCCACTGTTGGTGAGAGTCACCAGCAGAATAATCTCCCACTCAGGTGAGAGTGCCCAGCAGGATAATCTCCCACTGTTGGTGAGAGTCACCAGCAGAATAATCTCCCACTCAGGTGACAGGCCCCAGCCGAATAATGTCCCACCGTTGGTGAGAGCCCCCATCAGAATAATCTCCCACTGTTGTTGAGAGTACCCAGCAGAATAATCTCCCACTGTTGGTGAGAGCCCCCAGCAGAATAATCTCCCACGCAGGTGAGAGCCTCCATCAGAATAATCTCCCCCGGTTGGTGGGAGTCTCAAGAAGAAGAATCTCCCACTGTTGGTGAGAGTCACCAGCAAAATAATCTCCCACTCAGGTGAGAATGCCCAGCAGAATAATCTCCCACTGTTGGTGAGAGTCCCCATCAGAATAATCTCCCACGCAGGTGAGAGCCTCCATCAGAATAATCTCCCACTGGTGGTGAGAATCCCCAGCAGAATAATGTCTCAATGTTGGTGAGAGTCCCCAGCAGAATAATCTCCCACTGTTGGTGAGAGTCCCCAGCAGAATAAACTCCCACTGTTGGTGAGAGCCCCCATCAGAATAATATCCCATTGTTGGTGAGAGTCTCAAGAAGAAGAATCTACCACTGTTGGTGAGAGTCCCCAGCAGAATAATGTCCCACTGTTGGTGAGAGTACCCAGCAGAATAATCTCCCACTCAAGTGAGGGCCTCCAACAGAATAATCACCAACTCACGTGAGAGCCCCCAACAGAACAATCCCCCACTGTTGGTGCGAGTCCCCAGCAGAATAATGTCTCACTGTTGGTAACAATCGCCAGCAGAATAATCTCCCACTGTTGGTGAGAGTCCCCACCAGAATAATGTCCCACTGTTAGTGAGAGTCCCCAGCAAAATAATCTCCCACTCAGGTGAGAGTCCCGAGCAGAATAATCTCCCTCTGTTGGTGAGAGTCCCGAGCAGAATAATCTCCCACTGTTGGTGAGAGCCCCCATCAGAATAAACTCCCACTCTTGGTGAGAGCCCCCATCAGAATAATATCCCACTGTTGGTGAGAGTCTCAAGAAGAAGAATCTCCCACTGTTGGTGAGAGTCCCCAGCAGAATAATGTCCCACTGTTGGTGAGAGTACCCAGCAGAATAATATCCCACTCAAGTGAGAGCCTCCAACAGAATAATCTCCCACTGTTGGTGAGAGTCCCCAGCAGAATAATGTCCCACTGTTGGTGAGAGTACCCAGCAGAATAATATCCAACTCAAGTGAGAGCCTCCAACAGAATAATCACCAACTCACGTGAGAGCCCCCAGCAGTACAATCCCCCACTGTTGGTGCGAGTCCCCAGCAGAATAATGTCTCACTGTTGGTAAAAATCGCCAGCAGAATAATCTCCGACTGTTGGTGAGAGTCCCCACCAGAATAATGTCTCACTGTTAGTGAGAGTCCCCAGCAAAATAATCTCCCACTCCGGTGAGAGCCCCGAGCAGAATAATCTCCCACTGTTGGTGAGAGTCCCGAGCAGAATAATCTTCCACTGTTGGTGAGAGCCCCCATCAGAATAATCTCCCACTGTTGGTGAGAGACCCCAGCAGAATAATCTCTCACTGTTGGTGAGAGTCCCCAGCAGAATATTCTCTCACTGTTGGTGAGAGTCTCCATCAGAATGATCTCCTATTCAGGTGAGAGTCTCCATCAGAATAATCTCCCACTGTTGCTGAGAGTCCCCATCAGAATAATCTCCCACTGTTGGTGAGAGTCCACATCAGAATAATCTCCCACTGTTGGTGAGAGTCACCAGCAGAATAATCTCCCACTGTTGGTGAGAGCCCCCAGCAGAATAATCTCCCACGCAGGTGAGAGCCTCCATCAGAATAATCTCCCACTGTTGGTGAGAGTCCCCAGCAGAATAATGTCTCACTGTTGGTGAGAGTCCCCAGCAGAATAATCTCTCACTCAGGTGAGAGCCTCCAGAAGAATAATCTCTCATTCTGTGTGAGAGGCAACGGCAGAATAATGTCCCACTGTTGGTGAGAGTCCCCAGCAGAATAATCTCTCACTCAGGTGAGAGCCTCCAGAAGAATAATCTCTCATTCTGGGTGAGAGGCTCCAGCAGAATAATGTCCCACTGTTGGTGAGAGTCCCCAGCAGAATAATCTCTCACTGTTGGTGTGTGTCCCCATCAGAATAATCTCCCACTGTTGGTGAGAGTCTCTAGCAGAATAATCTCCCACTGTTGGTGAGAGTCCCCAGCAGAATAATCTCCCACTGTTGGTGAGAGTCCCCAGCAGAATAATGTCTCACTGTTGGTGAGAGTCCCCAGCAGAATAATCTCTCACTCAGGTGAGAGCCTCCAGAAGAATAATCTCTCATTCTGGGTGAGAGGCTCCATCAGAATAATGTCGCACAGTTGGTGAGAGTCCCCATCAAAATAATCTCCCACTGTTGGTGAGAGTCTCTAGCAGAATAATCTCCGACTGTTGGTGAGAGTCACCAGCAGAATAATCTCCCACTGTTGGTGAGAGCCCCCAGCAGAATAATCTCCCACGCAGGTGAGAGCCTCCATCAGAATAATCTCCCACTGTTGGTGAGAGTCCCCAGCAGAATAATGTCTCACTGTTGGTGAGAGTCCCCAGCAGAATAATCTCTCACTCAGGTGAGAGCCTCCAGAAGAATAATCTCTCATTCTGTGTGAGAGGCAACGGCAGAATAATGTCCCACTGTTGGTGAGAGTCCCCAGCAGAATAATCTCTCACTCAGGTGAGAGCCTCCAGAAGAATAATCTCTCATTCTGGGTGAGAGGCTCCAGCAGTATAATGTCCCACTGTTGGTGAGAGTCCCCAGCAGAATAATCTCTCACTGTTGGTGTGTGTCCCCATCAGAATAATCTCCCACTGTTGGTGAGAGTCTCTAGCAGAATAATCTCCCACTGTTGGTGAGAGTCCCCAGCAGAATAATCTCCCACTGTTGGTGAGAGTCCCCAGCAGAATAATGTCTCACTGTTGGTGAGAGTCCCCAGCAGAATAATCTCTCACTCAGGTGAGAGCCTCCAGAAGAATAATCTCTCATTCTGGGTGAGAGGCTCCATCAGAATAATGTCGCACAGTTGGTGAGAGTCCCCATCAAAATAATCTCCCACTGTTGGTGAGAGTCTCTAGCAGAATAATCTCCCACTGTTGGTGCGAGTCCCCATCAGAATAATCTCCCACTGTTGGTGAGAGTCTCTTGCAGAATAATCTCCCACTGTTGGTGAGAGTCCCCAGCAGAATAATGTCCCACTGTTGGTGAGAGTCTCCAGCAGAATAATGTCTCACTGTTGGTGAGAGTCCCCAGCAGAATAATGTCTCACTGTTGGTGAGAGTCCCCAGCAGAATAATCTCTCATTCAGGTGAGAGCCTCCAGAAGAATAATCTCTCATTCTGGGTGAGAGGCTCCAGCAGAATAATGTCTCACTGTTGGTGACAGTCCCCATCAGAATAATCTCCCACTGTTGGTGAGAGTCTCCAGAAGAATAATCTCCCACTGTTGGTGAGAGTCTCTAGCAGAATAATCTCCCACTCAGTTGAGAGTGCCCAGCAGAATAATGTCCCACTGTTGGTGAGAGTCCCCAGCAGAATCATCTCCCACTGTTGGTGAGAGCCCCCAGCAGAACAATCTCCCACTGTTGGTGAGAGCCCCCAGCAGAATAATCTCCCACTCAGGTGAGAGTGCCCAGCAGAATAATGTCCCACTGTTGGTGAGAGTCCCCAGCAGAATAATCTCCCACTGTTGGTGAGAGCCCCCAGCAGAACAATCTCCCACTGTTGGTGAGAGCCCCCAGCAGAATAATCTCACACTCAGGTGAGAATGCCCAGCAGAATAATCTCCCAATGTTGGTGAGAGCCCCCAGCAGAATACTCTCCCACGCAGGTGAGAGCCTCCATCAGAATAATCTCCCACTGTTGGTGAGAGTCTCAAGAAGAAGAATCTCCCACTGTTGGTGAGAGTCACCAGCAGAATAATCTCCCACTCAGGTGAGAGTGCCCAGCAGGATAATCTCCCACTGTTGGTGAGAGTCACCAGCAGAATAATCTCCCACTCAGGTGACAGGCCCCAGCCGAATAATGTCCCACTGTTGGTGAGAGCCCCCATCAGAATAATCTCCCACTGTTGTTGAGAGTACCCAGCAGAATAATCTCCCACTGTTGGTGAGAGCCCCCAGCAGAATAATCTCCCACGCAGGTGAGAGCCTCCATCAGAATAATCTCCCCCGGTTGGTGAGAGTCTCAAGAAGAAGAATCTCCCACTGTTGGTGAGAGTCACCAGCAAAATAATCTCCCACTCAGGTGAGAGTGCCCAGCAGAATAATCTCCCACTGTTGGTGATAGTCCCCATCAGAATAATCTCCCACGCAGGTGAGAGCCTCCATCAGAATAATCTCCCTCTGTTGGTGAGAATCCCCAGCAGAATAATGTCTCAATGTTGGTGAGAGTCCCCAGCAGAATAATCTCCCACTGTTGTTGAGAGTCCCCAGCAGAATAAACTCCCACTGTTGGTGAGAGCCCCCATCAGAATAATATCCCATTGTTGGTGAGAGTCTCAAGAAGAAGAATCTACCACTGTTGGTGAGAGTCCCCAGCAGAATAATGTCCCACTGTTGGTGAGAGTACCCAGCAGAATAATCTCCCACTCAAGTGAGGGCCTCCAACAGAATAATCACCAACTCACGTGAGAGCCCCCAACAGAACAATCCCCCACTGTTGGTGCGAGTGCCCAGCAGAATAATGTCTCACTGTTGGTAAAAATCGCCAGCAGAATAATCTCCCACTGTTGGTGAGAGTCCCCACCAGAATAATGTCCCACTGTTAGTGAGAGACCCCAGCAAAATAATCTCCCAGTCAGGTGAGAGTCCCGAGCAGAATAATCTCCCTCTGTTGGTGAGAGTCCCGAGCAGAATAATCTCCCACTGCTGGTGAGAGCCCCCATCAGAATAATCTCCCACTGTTGGTGAGAGACCCCAGCAGAATAATCTCTCACTGTTGGTGTGAGTCCCCAGCAGAATAATCTCTCACTGTTGGTGAGAGTCTCCATCAGAATGATCTCCTATTCAGGTGAGAGTCTCCATCAGAATAATCTCCCACTGTTACTGAGAGTCCCCATCAGAATAATCTCCCACTGTTGGTGAGAGTCCCCATCCGAATAATCTCCCATTGTTGGTGAGAGTCCCCAGCAGAATAATCTCCCACTGTTGGTGAGAGCCCCCAGCCGAATAATCTCCCACTGTTGGTGAGAGTCCCGAGCAGAATAATGTCTCACTGTTGGTGAGAGTCCCCAGCAGAATAATCTCTCACTCAGGTGAGAGCCTCCATCAGAATAATCTCCAACTGTTGGTGAGAGTCCCCAGCAGAATAATCTCTCACTCAGGTGAGAGCCTCCATCAGAATAATCTCCCATTGTTGGTGAGAGTCCCCAGCAGAATAATCTCCCACTGTTGGTGAGAGACCCCAGCCGAATAATCTCCCACTGTTGGTGAGAGTCCCGAGCAGAATAATGTCTCACTGTTGGTGAGAGTCCCCAGCAGAATAATCTCCCACGCAGGTGAGAGCCTCCATCAGAATAATCTCCCACTGTTGGTGAGAGTCCCCAGCAGAATAATGTCTCACTGTTGGTGAGAGTCCCCAGCAGAATAATTTCTCACTCAGGGGAGAGCCTCCAGAAGAATAATCTCTCATTCTGGGTGAGAGGCTCCAGCAGAATAATGTCCCACTGTTGGTAAGACTCCCCAGCAGAATAATCTCTCACTCAGGTGAGAGCCTCCAGAAGAATAATCTCTCATTCTGGGTGAGAGGCTCCAGCAGAATAATGTCCCACTGTTGGTGAGAGTCCCCAGCAGAATAATCTCTCACTGTTGGTGTGTGTCCCCATCAGAATAATCTCCCACTGTTGGTGAGAGTCTCTAGCAGAATAATCTCCCACTGTTCGTGAGAGTCCCCAGCAGAATAATCTCCCACTGTTGGTGAGAGTCCCCAGCAGAATAATGTCTCACTGTTTGTGAGAGTCCCCAGCAGAATAATCTCTCACTCAGGTGAGAGTCTCCAGAAGAATAATCTCTCATTCTGGGTGAGAGCTCCAGCAGAATAATGTCCCACAGTTGGTGAGAGTCCCCATCAGAATAATCTCCCACGCAGGTGAGAGCCTCCATCAGAATAATCTCCCACTGTTGGTGAGAGTCACCAGCAAAATAATCTCCCACTCAGGTGAGAATGCCCAGCAGAATAATCTCCCACTGTTGGTGAGAGTCCCCATCAGAATAATCTCCCACGCAGGTGAGAGCCTCCATCAGAATAATCTCCCACTGGTGGTGAGAATCCCCAGCAGAATAATGTCTCAATGTTGGTGAGAGTCCCCAGCAGAATAATCTCCCACTGTTGGTGAGAGTCCCCAGCAGAATAAACTCCCACTGTTGGTGAGAGCCCCCATCAGAATAATATCCCATTGTTGGTGAGAGTCTCAAGAAGAAGAATCTACCACTGTTGGTGAGAGTCCCCAGCAGAATAATGTCCCACTGTTGGTGAGAGTACCCAGCAGAATAATCTCCCACTCAAGTGAGGGCCTCCAACAGAATAATCACCAACTCACGTGAGAGCCCCCAACAGAACAATCCCCCACTGTTGGTGCGAGTCCCCAGCAGAATAATGTCTCACTGTTGGTAACAATCGCCAGCAGAATAATCTCCCACTGTTGGTGAGAGTCCCCACCAGAATAATGTCCCACTGTTAGTGAGAGTCCCCAGCAAAATAATCTCCCACTCAGGTGAGAGTCCCGAGCAGAATAATCTCCCTCTGTTGGTGAGAGTCCCGAGCAGAATAATCTCCCACTGTTGGTGAGAGCCCCCATCAGAATAAACTCCCACTCTTGGTGAGAGCCCCCATCAGAATAATATCCCACTGTTGGTGAGAGTCTCAAGAAGAAGAATCTCCCACTGTTGGTGAGAGTCCCCAGCAGAATAATGTCCCACTGTTGGTGAGAGTACCCAGCAGAATAATATCCCACTCAAGTGAGAGCCTCCAACAGAATAATCTCCCACTGTTGGTGAGAGTCCCCAGCAGAATAATGTCCCACTGTTGGTGAGAGTACCCAGCAGAATAATATCCAACTCAAGTGAGAGCCTCCAACAGAATAATCACCAACTCACGTGAGAGCCCCCAGCAGTACAATCCCCCACTGTTGGTGCGAGTCCCCAGCAGAATAATGTCTCACTGTTGGTAAAAATCGCCAGCAGAATAATCTCCGACTGTTGGTGAGAGTCCCCACCAGAATAATGTCTCACTGTTAGTGAGAGTCCCCAGCAAAATAATCTCCCACTCCGGTGAGAGCCCCGAGCAGAATAATCTCCCACTGTTGGTGAGAGTCCCGAGCAGAATAATCTTCCACTGTTGGTGAGAGCCCCCATCAGAATAATCTCCCACTGTTGGTGAGAGACCCCAGCAGAATAATCTCTCACTGTTGGTGAGAGTCCCCAGCAGAATATTCTCTCACTGTTGGTGAGAGTCTCCATCAGAATGATCTCCTATTCAGGTGAGAGTCTCCATCAGAATAATCTCCCACTGTTGCTGAGAGTCCCCATCAGAATAATCTCCCACTGTTGGTGAGAGTCCACATCAGAATAATCTCCCACTGTTGGTGAGAGTCACCAGCAGAATAATCTCCCACTGTTGGTGAGAGCCCCCAGCAGAATAATCTCCCACGCAGGTGAGAGCCTCCATCAGAATAATCTCCCACTGTTGGTGAGAGTCCCCAGCAGAATAATGTCTCACTGTTGGTGAGAGTCCCCAGCAGAATAATCTCTCACTCAGGTGAGAGCCTCCAGAAGAATAATCTCTCATTCTGTGTGAGAGGCAACGGCAGAATAATGTCCCACTGTTGGTGAGAGTCCCCAGCAGAATAATCTCTCACTCAGGTGAGAGCCTCCAGAAGAATAATCTCTCATTCTGGGTGAGAGGCTCCAGCAGAATAATGTCCCACTGTTGGTGAGAGTCCCCAGCAGAATAATCTCTCACTGTTGGTGTGTGTCCCCATCAGAATAATCTCCCACTGTTGGTGAGAGTCTCTAGCAGAATAATCTCCCACTGTTGGTGAGAGTCCCCAGCAGAATAATCTCCCACTGTTGGTGAGAGTCCCCAGCAGAATAATGTCTCACTGTTGGTGAGAGTCCCCAGCAGAATAATCTCTCACTCAGGTGAGAGCCTCCAGAAGAATAATCTCTCATTCTGGGTGAGAGGCTCCATCAGAATAATGTCGCACAGTTGGTGAGAGTCCCCATCAAAATAATCTCCCACTGTTGGTGAGAGTCTCTAGCAGAATAATCTCCGACTGTTGGTGAGAGTCACCAGCAGAATAATCTCCCACTGTTGGTGAGAGCCCCCAGCAGAATAATCTCCCACGCAGGTGAGAGCCTCCATCAGAATAATCTCCCACTGTTGGTGAGAGTCCCCAGCAGAATAATGTCTCACTGTTGGTGAGAGTCCCCAGCAGAATAATCTCTCACTCAGGTGAGAGCCTCCAGAAGAATAATCTCTCATTCTGTGTGAGAGGCAACGGCAGAATAATGTCCCACTGTTGGTGAGAGTCCCCAGCAGAATAATCTCTCACTCAGGTGAGAGCCTCCAGAAGAATAATCTCTCATTCTGGGTGAGAGGCTCCAGCAGTATAATGTCCCACTGTTGGTGAGAGTCCCCAGCAGAATAATCTCTCACTGTTGGTGTGTGTCCCCATCAGAATAATCTCCCACTGTTGGTGAGAGTCTCTAGCAGAATAATCTCCCACTGTTGGTGAGAGTCCCCAGCAGAATAATCTCCCACTGTTGGTGAGAGTCCCCAGCAGAATAATGTCTCACTGTTGGTGAGAGTCCCCAGCAGAATAATCTCTCACTCAGGTGAGAGCCTCCAGAAGAATAATCTCTCATTCTGGGTGAGAGGCTCCATCAGAATAATGTCGCACAGTTGGTGAGAGTCCCCATCAAAATAATCTCCCACTGTTGGTGAGAGTCTCTAGCAGAATAATCTCCCACTGTTGGTGCGAGTCCCCATCAGAATAATCTCCCACTGTTGGTGAGAGTCTCTTGCAGAATAATCTCCCACTGTTGGTGAGAGTCCCCAGCAGAATAATGTCCCACTGTTGGTGAGAGTCTCCAGCAGAATAATGTCTCACTGTTGGTGAGAGTCCCCAGCAGAATAATGTCTCACTGTTGGTGAGAGTCCCCAGCAGAATAATCTCTCATTCAGGTGAGAGCCTCCAGAAGAATAATCTCTCATTCTGGGTGAGAGGCTCCAGCAGAATAATGTCTCACTGTTGGTGACAGTCCCCATCAGAATAATCTCCCACTGTTGGTGAGAGTCTCCAGAAGAATAATCTCCCACTGTTGGTGAGAGTCTCTAGCAGAATAATCTCCCACTCAGTTGAGAGTGCCCAGCAGAATAATGTCCCACTGTTGGTGAGAGTCCCCAGCAGAATCATCTCCCACTGTTGGTGAGAGCCCCCAGCAGAACAATCTCCCACTGTTGGTGAGAGCCCCCAGCAGAATAATCTCCCACTCAGGTGAGAGTGCCCAGCAGAATAATGTCCCACTGTTGGTGAGAGTCCCCAGCAGAATAATCTCCCACTGTTGGTGAGAGCCCCCAGCAGAACAATCTCCCACTGTTGGTGAGAGCCCCCAGCAGAATAATCTCACACTCAGGTGAGAATGCCCAGCAGAATAATCTCCCAATGTTGGTGAGAGCCCCCAGCAGAATACTCTCCCACGCAGGTGAGAGCCTCCATCAGAATAATCTCCCACTGTTGGTGAGAGTCTCAAGAAGAAGAATCTCCCACTGTTGGTGAGAGTCACCAGCAGAATAATCTCCCACTCAGGTGAGAGTGCCCAGCAGGATAATCTCCCACTGTTGGTGAGAGTCACCAGCAGAATAATCTCCCACTCAGGTGACAGGCCCCAGCCGAATAATGTCCCACTGTTGGTGAGAGCCCCCATCAGAATAATCTCCCACTGTTGTTGAGAGTACCCAGCAGAATAATCTCCCACTGTTGGTGAGAGCCCCCAGCAGAATAATCTCCCACGCAGGTGAGAGCCTCCATCAGAATAATCTCCCCCGGTTGGTGAGAGTCTCAAGAAGAAGAATCTCCCACTGTTGGTGAGAGTCACCAGCAAAATAATCTCCCACTCAGGTGAGAGTGCCCAGCAGAATAATCTCCCACTGTTGGTGATAGTCCCCATCAGAATAATCTCCCACGCAGGTGAGAGCCTCCATCAGAATAATCTCCCTCTGTTGGTGAGAATCCCCAGCAGAATAATGTCTCAATGTTGGTGAGAGTCCCCAGCAGAATAATCTCCCACTGTTGTTGAGAGTCCCCAGCAGAATAAACTCCCACTGTTGGTGAGAGCCCCCATCAGAATAATATCCCATTGTTGGTGAGAGTCTCAAGAAGAAGAATCTACCACTGTTGGTGAGAGTCCCCAGCAGAATAATGTCCCACTGTTGGTGAGAGTACCCAGCAGAATAATCTCCCACTCAAGTGAGGGCCTCCAACAGAATAATCACCAACTCACGTGAGAGCCCCCAACAGAACAATCCCCCACTGTTGGTGCGAGTGCCCAGCAGAATAATGTCTCACTGTTGGTAAAAATCGCCAGCAGAATAATCTCCCACTGTTGGTGAGAGTCCCCACCAGAATAATGTCCCACTGTTAGTGAGAGACCCCAGCAAAATAATCTCCCAGTCAGGTGAGAGTCCCGAGCAGAATAATCTCCCTCTGTTGGTGAGAGTCCCGAGCAGAATAATCTCCCACTGCTGGTGAGAGCCCCCATCAGAATAATCTCCCACTGTTGGTGAGAGACCCCAGCAGAATAATCTCTCACTGTTGGTGTGAGTCCCCAGCAGAATAATCTCTCACTGTTGGTGAGAGTCTCCATCAGAATGATCTCCTATTCAGGTGAGAGTCTCCATCAGAATAATCTCCCACTGTTACTGAGAGTCCCCATCAGAATAATCTCCCACTGTTGGTGAGAGTCCCCATCCGAATAATCTCCCATTGTTGGTGAGAGTCCCCAGCAGAATAATCTCCCACTGTTGGTGAGAGCCCCCAGCCGAATAATCTCCCACTGTTGGTGAGAGTCCCGAGCAGAATAATGTCTCACTGTTGGTGAGAGTCCCCAGCAGAATAATCTCTCACTCAGGTGAGAGCCTCCATCAGAATAATCTCCAACTGTTGGTGAGAGTCCCCAGCAGAATAATCTCTCACTCAGGTGAGAGCCTCCATCAGAATAATCTCCCATTGTTGGTGAGAGTCCCCAGCAGAATAATCTCCCACTGTTGGTGAGAGACCCCAGCCGAATAATCTCCCACTGTTGGTGAGAGTCCCGAGCAGAATAATGTCTCACTGTTGGTGAGAGTCCCCAGCAGAATAATCTCCCACGCAGGTGAGAGCCTCCATCAGAATAATCTCCCACTGTTGGTGAGAGTCCCCAGCAGAATAATGTCTCACTGTTGGTGAGAGTCCCCAGCAGAATAATTTCTCACTCAGGGGAGAGCCTCCAGAAGAATAATCTCTCATTCTGGGTGAGAGGCTCCAGCAGAATAATGTCCCACTGTTGGTAAGACTCCCCAGCAGAATAATCTCTCACTCAGGTGAGAGCCTCCAGAAGAATAATCTCTCATTCTGGGTGAGAGGCTCCAGCAGAATAATGTCCCACTGTTGGTGAGAGTCCCCAGCAGAATAATCTCTCACTGTTGGTGTGTGTCCCCATCAGAATAATCTCCCACTGTTGGTGAGAGTCTCTAGCAGAATAATCTCCCACTGTTCGTGAGAGTCCCCAGCAGAATAATCTCCCACTGTTGGTGAGAGTCCCCAGCAGAATAATGTCTCACTGTTTGTGAGAGTCCCCAGCAGAATAATCTCTCACTCAGGTGAGAGTCTCCAGAAGAATAATCTCTCATTCTGGGTGAGAGCTCCAGCAGAATAATGTCCCACAGTTGGTGAGAGTCCCCATCAGAATAATCTCCCACTGTTGGTGAGAGTCTCTAGCAGAATAATCTCCCACTGTTGGTGCGAGTCCCCATCAGAATAATCTCCCACTGTTGGTGAGAGTCTCTAGCAGAATAATCTCCCACTGTTGGTGAGAGTCCCCAGCAGAATAAACTCCCACTGTTGGTGAGAGCCCCCATCAGAATAATATCCCATTGTTGGTGAGAGTCTCAAGAAGAAGAATCTACCACTGTTGGTGAGAGTCCCCAGCAGAATAATGTCCCACTGTTGGTGAGAGTACCCAGCAGAATAATCTCCCACTCAAGTGAGGGCCTCCAACAGAATAATCACCAACTCACGTGAGAGCCCCCAACAGAACAATCCCCCACTGTTGGTGCGAGTCCCCAGCAGAATAATGTCTCACTGTTGGTAAAAATCGCCAGCAGAATAATCTCCCACTGTTGGTGAGAGTCCCCACCAGAATAATGTCCCACTGTTAGTGAGAGTCCCCAGCAAAATAATCTCCCACTCAGGTGAGAGTCCCGAGCAGAATAATCTCCCTCTGTTGGTGAGAGTCCCGAGCAGAATAATCTCCCACTGTTGGTGAGAGCCCCCATCAGAATAATCTCCCACTGTTGGTGAGAGACCCCAGCAGAATAATCTCTCACTGTTGGTGTGAGTCCCCAGCAGAATAATCTCTCACTGTTGGTGAGAGTCTCCATCAGAATGATCTCCTATTCAGGTGAGAGTCTCCATCAGAATAATCTCCCACTGTTACTGAGAGTCCCCATCAGAATAATCTCCCACTGTTGGTGAGAGTCCCCATCCGAATAATCTCCCATTGTTGGTGAGAGTCCCCAGCAGAATAATCTCCCACTGTTGGTGAGAGTCCAAATCCGAATAATCTCCCATTGTTGGTGAGAGTCCCCAGCAGAATAATCTCCCACTGTTGGTGAGAGTCCCCATCCGAATAATCTCCCATTGTTGGTGAGAGTCCCCAGCAGAATAATCTCCCACTGTTGGTGAGAGTCCCCAGCAGAATAATCTCCCAATGTTGGTGAGAGCCCCCAGCAGAATAATCTCCCACGCAGGTGAGAGCCTCCATCAGAATAATCTCCCACTGTTGGTGAGAGTCTCAAGAAGAAGAATCGCCACTGTTGGTGAGAGTCACCAGCAGAATAATCTCCCACTCAGGTGAGAGTGCCCAGCAGAATAATGTCCCACTGTTGGTGAGAGTCCCGAGCAGAATAATGTCTCACTGTTGGTGAGAGTCCCCAGCAGAATAATTTCCCAATGTTGGTGAGAGTCCCCAGCAGAATAATCTCCCACGCAGGTGAAAGCCTCCATCAGAATAATCTCCAACTGTTGGTGAGAGTCCCCAGCAGAACAATGTCTCACTGTTGGTGAGAGTCCCCAGCAGAATAATATCTCACTCAGGGGAGAGCCTCCAGAAGAATAATCTCTCATTCTGGGTGAGAGGCTCCAGCAGAATAATGTCCCACTGTTGGTGAGACTCCCCAGCAGAATAATCTCTCACTCAGGTGAGAGCCTCCAGAAGAATAATCTCTCATTCTGGGTGAGAGGCTCCAGGAGAATAATGTCCCACTGTAGGTGAGAGTCCCCAGCAGAATAATCTCTCACTGTTGGTGTGTGTCCCCATCAGAATAATCTCCCACTGTTGGTGAGAGTCTCTAGCAGAATAATCTCCCACTGTTCGTGAGAGTCCCCAGCAGAATAATGTCTCACTGTTTGTGAGAGTCCCCAGCAGAATAATCTCTCACTCAGGTGAGAGTCTCCAGAAGAATAATCTCTCATTCTGGGTGAGAGCTCCAGCAGAATAATGTCCCACAGTTGGTGAGAGTCCCCATCAGAATAATCTCCCACTGTTGGTGAGAGTCTCTAGCAGAATAATCTCCCACTGTTGGTGCGAGTCCCCATCAGAATAATCTCCCACTGTTGGTGAGAGTCTCTAGCAGAATAATCTCCCACTGTTGGTGAGAGTCCCCAGCAGAATAATGTCCCACTGTTGGTGAGAGTCCCCAGCAGAATAATGTCCCACTGTTGGTGAGTGTCTCCAGCAGAATAATGTCTCACTGTTGGTGAGAGTCCCCAGCAGAATAATGTCTCACTGTTGATGAGAGTCCCCAGCAGAATAATGTCTCACTGTTGATGAGAGTCCCCAGCAGAATAATCTCTCACTCAGGTGAGAGTCTCCAGAAGAATAATCTCTCATTCTGGGTGAGAGCTCCAGCAGAATAATGTCCCACAGTTGGTGAGAGTCCCCATCAGAATAATCTCCCACTGTTGGTGAGAGTCTCTAGCAGAATAATCTCCCACTGTTGGTGCGAGTCCCCATCAGAATAATCTCCCACTGTTGGTGAGAGTCTCTAGCAGAATAATCTCCCACTGTTGGTGAGTGTCTCCAGCAGAATAATGTCTCACTGTTGGTGAGAGTCCCCAGCAGAATAATGTCTCACTGTTGATGAGAGTCCCCAGCAGAATAATCTCCCACTGTTGGTGAGAGTCTCTAGCAGAATAATCTCCCACTCAGGTGAGAGTCTCCATCAGAATAATCTCCCACTGTTGGTGAGAGGCCCCAGCAGATTAATGTCCCACCTTTGGTGAGAGTCCCGAGCAGAATAATGTCTCACTGTTAGTGAGAGTCTCCAGCAGAATAATCTCCCACTCAGGTGAGAGTCCCCAGCCGAATCATGTCCCACTGTTGGTGAGAGCCCCCATCAGAATAATCTCCCACTGTTGTTGAGAGTCCCCAGCAGAATAATCTCTCACTGTTGGTGAGAGGCCCCAGCAGAATAATCTCCCACGCAGCTGGGAGCCTCCATCAGAATAATCTCCCACTGTTGGTGAGAGTCTCAAGAAGAAGAACCCCCACTGTTGGTGAGAGTCCCCAGCAGAATAATGTCCCACGCAGGTGAGAGCCTCCATCAGATAATCTCCCACTGTCGGTGAGAGCCCCCAGCAGAATAATGTCTCGCTGTTGGTGAGAGTCCCCAGCAGAATAATCTCCCACTGTTGGTGAGAGTCTCCAGCAGAATAATCTCCCACTGTTGGTGAGAGTCATCAGCAGAATAATCTCCAACTGTTAGTGAGAACCCCCAGCAGAATAATCTCCCACTGTTAGTGAGAGCCCCCAGCAGAATAATCTCCCACGCAGGTGGGAGCTTCCATCAGAATAATCTCCCCCGGTTGGTGAGAGTCTCAAGAAGAAGAATTTCCCACTGTTGGTGAGAGTCACCAGCAGAATAACCTCCCACTCTGGTGAGAGTCCCCAGCCGAATAATGTCCCACTGTTGGTGAGAGTCCCCAGCAGAATAATGTCCCACTGTTGATGAGAGTCCCCAGCCGAATAATGTCCCACTGTTGGTGAGAGTCCCCAGCCGAATAATGTCTCACTGTTGGTGAGAGTCCCCAGCAGAATAATGTCCCACTGTTGATGAGAGTCCCCAGCAGAATAATCTCTCACTGTTGATGAGAGTCCCCAGCAGAATAATCTCCCCCTGTTGGTGAGAGTCCCCAGCAGAATAATGTCCCACGGTTGGTGAGAGTCATCAGCAGAATAATGTCCCACTATTGGTGAGAGTCCCCAGCAGAATAATGTCCCACTGTTGGTGAGTTCCCAGTGGAATAATGTCGCACTGTTGCTGCGAGTCCCCAGCAGAATAATGTCTCATTGTTGGTCAGAATTGTCAGCAGAATAATCTCCCACTGTTGGTGAGACTCCCCAGCAGAATAATGTCCCACTGTTAGCGAGAGTCCCCAGCAAAATAATCTCCCACTCAGGTGAGAGTCCCGATCAGAATAATCTCCCACTGTTGGTGAGAGTCTCCATCAGAATAATCTCCCACTGTTGGTGAGAGTCTCCATCCGAATAATCTCCCACTGTTGGTGAGAGACCCCAGCAGAATAATCTCTCACTGTTGGTGAGAGTCCCCAGCAGAATAATCTGTCACTGTTGGTGAGAGTCTCCATCAGAATGATCTCCTATTCAGGTGAGAGTCTCCAGCAGAATAATCTCCCACTGTTGGTGAGAGGCCCCAGCAGAATAATCTCCCACTCAGGTGAGAGTCTCCAGCAGAATAATGTCTCACTGTAGGTGAGAATGTCCATCAGAATAATCACCAACTCAGGTGAGAGTGCCCAGCAGAATAATGTCCCACTGTTGGTGCGAGTCCCCAGCAGAATAATGTCCCACTGTTGGTGCGAGTCCCCAGCAGAATAATGTCCCACTGTTGGTGAGAGTCGCCAGCAGAATAATGTCCCACTGTTGGTGAGAGTCCCCAGCAGAATAATCTCCCACTGTTGGTGAGACTCCCCAGCAGAATAATGTCCCACTGTTGGAGAGAGCCCCCAGCAGAATAATGTCTCACTGTTGATGAGATTCCCCAGCAGAATAATCTCCCACTGTTGGTGAGAGTCTCCAGAAGAATAATCTGCCACTGTTGGTGAGAGTCTCAAGCAGAATAATCTCCCACTCAGGTGCGAGTCTCCATCAGAATATTCTCCCACTGTTGGTGAGAGGCCCCAGCAGAATAATCTCCCACTCAGGTGAGAGTCTCCAGCAGAATAATGTCTCACTGTTAGTGAGCGTCCCCAGCAGAATAATGTCTCACTGTTGGTGAGAATAACCAGCAGAATAATCTCTCACTGTTGGTGAGAGTCCCCAGCAGAATAATCTCCCACTGTTGGTGAGAGTCTCCATCAGAATAATCTCCCACTGTTGGTGAGAGTCCCCAGCAGAATGATCTCCCACTGTTGGTGAGAGTCTCCAGCAGAATAATCTCTCACTGTTGGTGAGAGTCCCCAGCAGAATAATCTCCCACTGTTGGTGAGAGTCTCCAGCAGAATAATCTCTCACTGTTGGTGAGAGTCCCCAGCAGAATAATCTCCCACTGTTGGTGAGAGTCTCCATCAGAATAATGTCCCACTGTTGGTGAGAGTCCCCAGCAGAATAATGTCTCACTGTTAGTGAGCGTCCGCAGCAGAATAATGTCTCACTGTTGGTGAGAATAACCAGCAGAATAATCTCTCACTGTTGGTGAGAGTTCCCAGCAGAATAATCTCCCACTGTTGGTGAGAGTCTCCAGCAGAATAATGTCCCACTGTTGGTGAGAGTCTCCAGCAGAATAATGTCTCACTGTTGGTGAGAGTCCCCAGCAGAATAATCTCCCACTGTTGGTGAGAGTCTCCAGCAGAATAATCTCTCACTGTTGGTGAGAGTCCCCAGCAGAATAATCTCCCACTGTTGGTGAGAGTCTCCATCAGAATAATGTCCCACTGTTGGTAAGAGTCCCCAGCAGAATAATGTCTCACTGTTAGTGAGCGTCCGCAGCAGAATAATGTCTCACTGTTGGTGAGAATAACCAGCAGAATAATCTCTCACTGTTGGTGAGAGTCCCCAGCAGAATAATCTCCCACTGTTGGTGAGAGGCCCCAGCAGAATAATCTCCCACGCAGCTGGGAGCCTCCATCAGAATAATCTCCCACTGTTGGTGAGAGTCTCAAGAAGAAGAACCCCCACTGTTGGTGAGAGGCCCCAGCAGAATAATGTCCCACGCAGGTGAGAGCCTCCATCAGATAATCTCCCACTGTCGGTGAGAGCCCCCAGCAGAATAATGTCTCGCTGTTGGTGAGAGTCCCCAGCAGAATAATCTCCCACTGTTGGTGAGAGTCTCCAGCAGAATAATCTCCCACTGTTGGTGAGAGTCATCAGCAGAATAATCTCCAACTGTTAGTGAGAACCCCCAGCAGAATAATCTCCCACTGTTAGTGAGAGCCCCCAGCAGAATAATCTCCCACGCAGGTGGGAGCTTCCATCAGAATAATCTCCCCCGGTTGGTGAGAGTCTCAAGAAGAAGAATTTCCCACTGTTGGTGAGAGTCACCAGCAGAATAACCTCCCACTCTGGTGAGAGTCCCCAGCCGAATAATGTCCCACTGTTGGTGAGAGTCCCCAGCAGAATAATGTCCCACTGTTGATGAGAGTCCCCAGCCGAATAATGTCCCACTGTTGGTGAGAGTCCCCAGCCGAATAATGTCTCACTGTTGGTGAGAGTCCTCAGCAGAATAATCTCCCACTGTTGGTGAGAGTCTCCATCAGAATATTCTCCCACTGTTGGTGAGAGGCCCCAGCAGAATAATCTCCCACTCAGGTGAGAGTCTCCAGCAGAATAATGTCTCACTGTTAGTGAGCGTCCCCAGCAGAATAATGTCTCACTGTTGGTGAGAATAACCAGCAGAATAATCTCTCACTGTTGGTGAGAGTCCCCAGCAGAATAATCTCCCACTGTTGGTGAGAGTCTCCAGCAGAATAATCTCCCACTGTTGGTGAGAGTCCCCAGCAGAATGATCTCCCACTGTTGGTGAGAGTCTCCAGCAGAATAATCTCTCACTGTTGGTGAGAGTCCCCAGCAGAATAATCTCCCACTGTTGGTGAGAGTCTCCAGCAGAATAATCTCTCACTGTTAGTGAGCGTCCCCAGCAGAATAATGTCTCACTGTTGGTGAGAATAACCAGCAGAATAATCTCTCACTGTTGGTGAGAGTCCCCAGCAGAATAATCTCCCACTGTTGGTGAGAGTCTCCAGCAGAATAATCTCCCACTCAGGTGAGAGTCCCCAGCCGAATCATGTCCCACTGTTGGTGAGAGCCCCCATCAGAATAATCTCCCACTGTTGTTGAGAGTCCCCAGCAGAATAATCTCTCACTGTTGGTGAGAGGCCCCAGCAGAATAATCTCCCACGCAGCTGGGAGCCTCCATCAGAATAATCTCCCACTGTTGGTGAGAGTCTCAAGAAGAAGAACCCCCACTGTTGGTGAGAGTCCCCAGCAGAATAATGTCCCACGCAGGTGAGAGCCTCCATCAGATAATCTCCCACTGTCGGTGAGAGCCCCCAGCAGAATAATGTCTCGCTGTTGGTGAGAGTCCCCAGCAGAATAATCTCCCACTGTTGGTGAGAGTCTCCAGCAGAATAATCTCCCACTGTTGGTGAGAGTCATCAGCAGAATAATCTCCAACTGTTAGTGAGAACCCCCAGCAGAATAATCTCCCACTGTTAGTGAGAGCCCCCAGCAGAATAATCTCCCACGCAGGTGGGAGCTTCCATCAGAATAATCTCCCCCGGTTGGTGAGAGTCTCAAGAAGAAGAATTTCCCACTGTTGGTGAGAGTCACCAGCAGAATAACCTCCC
Organism: Scyliorhinus torazame; assembly: GCF_047496885.1. Lineage (NCBI taxonomy): Eukaryota > Metazoa > Chordata > Chondrichthyes > Carcharhiniformes > Scyliorhinidae > Scyliorhinus > Scyliorhinus torazame. Next base: position 52,941,612 of record NC_092717.1, on the reverse strand, counting down.
ACTCTGGTGAGAGTCCCCAGCCGAATAATGTCCCACTGTTGGTGAGAGTCCCCAGCAGAATAATGTCCCACTGTTGATGAGAGTCCCCAGCCGAATAATGTCCCACTGTTGGTGAGAGTCCCCAGCCGAATAATGTCTCACTGTTGGTGAGAGTCCCCAGCAGAATAATGTCCCACTGTTGATGAGAGTCCCCAGCAGAATAATCTCTCACTGTTGATGAGAGTCCCCAGCAGAATAATCTCCCCCTGTTGGTGAGAGTCCCCAGCAGAATAATGTCCCACGGTTGGTGAGAGTCATCAGCAGAATAATGTCCCACTATTGGTGAGAGTCCCCAGCAGAATAATGTCCCACTGTTGGTGAGTTCCCAGTGGAATAATGTCGCACTGTTGCTGCGAGTCCCCAGCAGAATAATGTCTCATTGTTGGTCAGAATTGTCAGCAGAATAATCTCCCACTGTTGGTGAGACTCCCCAGCAGAATAATGTCCCACTGTTAGCGAGAGTCCCCAGCAAAATAATCTCCCACTCAGGTGAGAGTCCCGATCAGAATAATCTCCCACTGTTGGTGAGAGTCTCCATCAGAATAATCTCCCACTGTTGGTGAGAGTCTCCATCCGAATAATCTCCCACTGTTGGTGAGAGACCCCAGCAGAATAATCTCTCACTGTTGGTGAGAGTCCCCAGCAGAATAATCTGTCACTGTTGGTGAGAGTCTCCATCAGAATGATCTCCTATTCAGGTGAGAGTCTCCAGCAGAATAATCTCCCACTGTTGGTGAGAGGCCCCAGCAGAATAATCTCCCACTCAGGTGAGAGTCTCCAGCAGAATAATGTCTCACTGTAGGTGAGAATGTCCATCAGAATAATCACCAACTCAGGTGAGAGTGCCCAGCAGAATAATGTCCCACTGTTGGTGCGAGTCCCCAGCAGAATAATGTCCCACTGTTGGTGCGAGTCCCCAGCAGAATAATGTCCCACTGTTGGTGAGAGTCGCCAGCAGAATAATGTCCCACTGTTGGTGAGAGTCCCCAGCAGAATAATCTCCCACTGTTGGTGAGACTCCCCAGCAGAATAATGTCCCACTGTTGGAGAGAGCCCCCAGCAGAATAATGTCTCACTGTTGATGAGATTCCCCAGCAGAATAATCTCCCACTGTTGGTGAGAGTCTCCAGAAGAATAATCTGCCACTGTTGGTGAGAGTCTCAAGCAGAATAATCTCCCACTCAGGTGCGAGTCTCCATCAGAATATTCTCCCACTGTTGGTGAGAGGCCCCAGCAGAATAATCTCCCACTCAGGTGAGAGTCTCCAGCAGAATAATGTCTCACTGTTAGTGAGCGTCCCCAGCAGAATAATGTCTCACTGTTGGTGAGAATAACCAGCAGAATAATCTCTCACTGTTGGTGAGAGTCCCCAGCAGAATAATCTCCCACTGTTGGTGAGAGTCTCCATCAGAATAATCTCCCACTGTTGGTGAGAGTCCCCAGCAGAATGATCTCCCACTGTTGGTGAGAGTCTCCAGCAGAATAATCTCTCACTGTTGGTGAGAGTCCCCAGCAGAATAATCTCCCACTGTTGGTGAGAGTCTCCAGCAGAATAATCTCTCACTGTTGGTGAGAGTCCCCAGCAGAATAATCTCCCACTGTTGGTGAGAGTCTCCATCAGAATAATGTCCCACTGTTGGTGAGAGTCCCCAGCAGAATAATGTCTCACTGTTAGTGAGCGTCCGCAGCAGAATAATGTCTCACTGTTGGTGAGAATAACCAGCAGAATAATCTCTCACTGTTGGTGAGAGTTCCCAGCAGAATAATCTCCCACTGTTGGTGAGAGTCTCCAGCAGAATAATGTCCCACTGTTGGTGAGAGTCTCCAGCAGAATAATGTCTCACTGTTGGTGAGAGTCCCCAGCAGAATAATCTCCCACTGTTGGTGAGAGTCTCCAGCAGAATAATCTCTCACTGTTGGTGAGAGTCCCCAGCAGAATAATCTCCCACTGTTGGTGAGAGTCTCCATCAGAATAATGTCCCACTGTTGGTAAGAGTCCCCAGCAGAATAATGTCTCACTGTTAGTGAGCGTCCGCAGCAGAATAATGTCTCACTGTTGGTGAGAATAACCAGCAGAATAATCTCTCACTGTTGGTGAGAGTCCCCAGCAGAATAATCTCCCACTGTTGGTGAGAGGCCCCAGCAGAATAATCTCCCACGCAGCTGGGAGCCTCCATCAGAATAATCTCCCACTGTTGGTGAGAGTCTCAAGAAGAAGAACCCCCACTGTTGGTGAGAGGCCCCAGCAGAATAATGTCCCACGCAGGTGAGAGCCTCCATCAGATAATCTCCCACTGTCGGTGAGAGCCCCCAGCAGAATAATGTCTCGCTGTTGGTGAGAGTCCCCAGCAGAATAATCTCCCACTGTTGGTGAGAGTCTCCAGCAGAATAATCTCCCACTGTTGGTGAGAGTCATCAGCAGAATAATCTCCAACTGTTAGTGAGAACCCCCAGCAGAATAATCTCCCACTGTTAGTGAGAGCCCCCAGCAGAATAATCTCCCACGCAGGTGGGAGCTTCCATCAGAATAATCTCCCCCGGTTGGTGAGAGTCTCAAGAAGAAGAATTTCCCACTGTTGGTGAGAGTCACCAGCAGAATAACCTCCCACTCTGGTGAGAGTCCCCAGCCGAATAATGTCCCACTGTTGGTGAGAGTCCCCAGCAGAATAATGTCCCACTGTTGATGAGAGTCCCCAGCCGAATAATGTCCCACTGTTGGTGAGAGTCCCCAGCCGAATAATGTCTCACTGTTGGTGAGAGTCCTCAGCAGAATAATCTCCCACTGTTGGTGAGAGTCTCCATCAGAATATTCTCCCACTGTTGGTGAGAGGCCCCAGCAGAATAATCTCCCACTCAGGTGAGAGTCTCCAGCAGAATAATGTCTCACTGTTAGTGAGCGTCCCCAGCAGAATAATGTCTCACTGTTGGTGAGAATAACCAGCAGAATAATCTCTCACTGTTGGTGAGAGTCCCCAGCAGAATAATCTCCCACTGTTGGTGAGAGTCTCCAGCAGAATAATCTCCCACTGTTGGTGAGAGTCCCCAGCAGAATGATCTCCCACTGTTGGTGAGAGTCTCCAGCAGAATAATCTCTCACTGTTGGTGAGAGTCCCCAGCAGAATAATCTCCCACTGTTGGTGAGAGTCTCCAGCAGAATAATCTCTCACTGTTGGTGAGAGTCCCCAGCAGAATAATCTCCCACTGTTGGTGAGAGTCTAGATCAGAATAATGTCCCACTGTTGGTGAGAGTCCCCAGCAGAATAATGTCTCACTGTTAGTGAGCGTCCGCAGCAGAATAATGTCTCACTGTTGGTGAGAATAACCAGCAGAATAATCTCTCACTGTTGGTGAGAGTCCCCAGCAGAATAATCTCCCACTGTTGGTGAGAGTCTCCAGCAGAATAATGTCCCACTGTTGGTGAGAGTCTCCAGCAGAATAATGTCTCACTGTTGGTGAGAGTCCCCAGCAGAATAATCTCCCACTGTTGGTGAGAGTCTCCAGCAGAATAATCTCTCACTGTTGGTGAGAGTCCCCAGCAGAATAATCTCCCACTGTTGGTGAGAGTCTCCATCAGAATAATGTCCCACTGTTGGTGAGAGTCCCCAGCAGAATAATGTCTCACTGTTAGTGAGCGTCCGCAGCAGAATAATGTCTCACTGTTGGTGAGAATAACCAGCAGAATAATCTCTCACTGTTGGTGAGAGTCCCCAGCAGAATAATCTCCCACTGTTGGTGAGAGGCCCCAGCAGAATAATCTCCCACGCAGCTGGGAGCCTCCATCAGAATAATCTCCCACTGTTGGTGAGAGTCTCAAGAAGAAGAACCCCCACTGTTGGTGAGAGTCCCCAGCAGAATAATGTCCCACGCAGGTGAGAGCCTCCATCAGATAATCTCCCACTGTCGGTGAGAGCCCCCAGCAGAATAATGTCTCGCTGTTGGTGAGAGTCCCCAGCAGAATAATCTCCCACTGTTGGTGAGAGTCTCCAGCAGAATAATCTCCCACTGTTGGTGAGAGTCATCAGCAGAATAATCTCCAACTGTTAGTGAGAACCCCCAGCAGAATAATCTCCCACTGTTAGTGAGAGCCCCCAGCAGAATAATCTCCCACGCAGGTGGGAGCTTCCATCAGAATAATCTCCCCCGGTTGGTGAGAGTCTCAAGAAGAAGAATTTCCCACTGTTGGTGAGAGTCACCAGCAGAATAACCTCCCACTCTGGTGAGAGTCCCCAGCCGAATAATGTCCCACTGTTGGTGAGAGTCCCCAGCAGAATAATGTCCCACTGTTGATGAGAGTCCCCAGCCGAATAATGTCCCACTGTTGGTGAGAGTCCCCAGCCGAATAATGTCTCACTGTTGGTGAGAGTCCCCAGCAGAATAATGTCCCACTGTTGATGAGAGTCCCCAGCAGAATAATCTCTCACTGTTGATGAGAGTCCCCAGCAGAATAATCTCCCCCTGTTGGTGAGAGTCCCCAGCAGAATAATGTCCCACGGTTGGTGAGAGTCATCAGCAGAATAATGTCCCACTATTGGTGAGAGTCCCCAGCAGAATAATGTCCCACTGTTGGTGAGTTCCCAGTGGAATAATGTCCCACTGTTGCTGCGAGTCCCCAGCAGAATAATGTCTCATTGTTGGTCAGAATCGTCAGCAGAATAATCTCCCACTGTTGGTGAGATTCCCCAGCAGAATAATGTCCCACTGTTAGCGAGAGTCCCCAGCAAAATAATCTCCCACTCAGGTGAGAGTCCCGATCAGAATAATCTCCCACTGTTGGTGAGAGTCTCCATCAGAATAATCTCCCACTGTTGGTGAGAGTCTCCATCCGAATAATCTCCCACTGTTGGTGAGAGACCCCAGCAGAATAATCTCTCACTGTTGGTGAGAGTCCCCAGCAGAATAATCTGTCACTGTTGGTGAGAGTCTCCATCAGAATGATCTCCTATTCAGGTGAGAGTCTCCAGCAGAATAATCTCCCACTGTTGGTGTGAGGCCCCAGCAGAATAATCTCCCACTCAGGTGAGAGTCTCCAGCAGAATAATGTCTCACTGTAGGTGAGAATCTCCATCAGAATAATCACCAACTCAGGTGAGAGTGCCCAGCAGAATAATGTCCCACTGTTGGTGCGAGTCCCCAGCAGAATAATGTCCCACTGTTGGTGCGAGTCCCCAGCAGAATAATGTCCCACTGTTGGTGAGAGTCGCCAGCAGAATAATGTCCCACTGTTGGTGAGAGTCCCCAGCAGAATAATCTCCCACTGTTGGTGAGACTCCCCAGCAGAATAATGTCCCACTGTTGGAGAGAGCCCCCAGCAGAATAATGTCTCACTGTTGATGAGATTCCCCAGCAGAATAATCTCCCACTGTTGGTGAGAGTCTCCAGAAGAATAATCTGCCACTGTTGGTGAGAGTCTCAAGCAGAATAATCTCCCACTCAGGTGAGAGTCTCCATCAGAATATTCTCCCACTGTTGGTGAGAGGCCCCAGCAGAATAATCTCCCACTCAGGTGAGAGTCTCCAGCAGAATAATGTCTCACTGTTAGTGAGCGTCCCCAGCAGAATAATGTCTCACTGTTGGTGAGAATAACCAGCAGAATAATCTCTCACTGTTGGTGAGAGTCCCCAGCAGAATAATCTCCCACTGTTGGTGAGAGTCTCCAGCAGAATAATCTCCCACTGTTGGTGAGAGTCCCCAGCAGAATGATCTCCCACTGTTGGTGAGAGTCTCCAGCAGAATAATCTCTCACTGTTGGTGAGAGTCCCCAGCAGAATAATCTCCCACTGTTGGTGAGAGTCTCCAGCAGAATAATCTCTCACTGTTGGTGAGAGTCCCCAGCAGAATAATCTCCCACTGTTGGTGAGAGTCTCCATCAGAATAATGTCCCACTGTTGGTGAGAGTCCCCAGCAGAATAATGTCTCACTGTTAGTGAGCGTCCGCAGCAGAATAATGTCTCACTGTTGGTGAGAATAACCAGCAGAATAATCTCTCACTGTTGGTGAGAGTCCCCAGCAGAATAATCTCCCACTGTTGGTGAGAGTCTCCAGCAGAATAATGTCCCACTGTTGGTGAGAGTCTCCAGCAGAATAATGTCTCACTGTTAGTGAGCGTCCCCAGCAGAATAATGTCTCACTGTTGGTGAGAATAACCAGCAGAATAATCTCTCATTGTTGGTGAGAGTCCCCAGCAGAATAATCTCCCACTGTTGGTGAGAGTCTCCAGCAGAATAATCTCCCACTGTTGGTGAGAGTCCCCAGCAGAATAATCTCTCACTGTTGGTGAGAGTCTCCATCAGAATAATGTCCCACTGTTGGTGAGAGTCCCCAGCAGAATAATCTCCCACTGTTGGTGAGAGTCTCCAGCAGAATAATCTCTCACTGTTGGTGAGAGTCCCCAGCAGAATACTCTCCCACTGTTGGTGAGAGTCTCCATCAGAATAATGTCCCACTGTTGGTGAGAGTCCCCAGCAGAATAATCTCCCACTGTTGGTGAGAGTCTCCAGCAGAATAATCTCCCACTGTTAGTGAGAGTGCCCAGCAGAATAATCTCTCACTGTTGGTGAGAGTCCCCAGCAGAATAATCTCCCACTGTTGGTGAGAGTCTCCATCAGAATAATGTCCCACTGTTGGTGAGAGTCCCCAGCAGAATAATCTCCCACTCAGGTGAGAGTCCCCCGCAGAATAATCTCCCACTGTTGGTGAGAGTCTCCAGCAGAATAATCACCCACTGTTGGTGAGAGTCCCCAGCAGAATAATCTCTCACTGTTAGTGAGAGTCTCCATCAGAATAATCTCCCACTCAGATGAGAGCCTCCAGCAGAATAATCACCCACTTTTGGTGAGAGTCCCCCGCAGAATAATCTCCCACTGTTGGTGAGAGTCTCCAGCAGAATAATCACCCACTGTTGGTGAGAGTCCCCAGCAGAATAATCTCTCACTGTTTGTGAGAGTCTCCAGCAGAATAATCTCCCACTCAGATGAGAGCCTCCAGCAGAATAATCACCCACTGTTGGTGAGAGTCCCCAGCAGAATAATCTCCCACTGTTGGTGAGAGTCCCCAGCAGAATAAACTCCCACTGTTGGTGAGAGCCCCCAGCAGAATAATATCCCACTGTTGGTGAGAGTCTCAAGAAGAAGAATCTGCCACTGTTGGTGAGAGTCCCCAGCAGAATAATGTCCCACTGTTGGTGAGAGTACCCAGCAGAATAATCTCCCACTCAAGTGAGAGCCTCCAACAGAATAATCACCAACTCACGTGAGAGCCCCCAGCAGAACAATCCCCCACTGTTGGTGAGAGACCCCAGCACAATAATCTCTCACTGTTGGTGAGAGTCCCCAGCAGAATAATATCCCACTGTTGGTGAGAGCCCGCATCAGAATAATGTCCCACTGTTGGTGAGAGCCCCCAGCAGAATAATCTCCCACTGTTGGTGAGAGCCCCCATCAGAATAATCTCCCACTGTTGGTGAGAGACCCCAGCAGAATAATCTCTCACTGTAGGTGAGAGTCCCCAGCAGAATAATCTCTCACTGTTGGTGAGAGTCTCCATCAGAATGATCTCCTATTCAGGTGAGAGTCTCCATCAGAATAATCTCCCACTGTTGCTGAGAGTCCCCATCAGAATAATCTCCCACTGTTGGTGAGAGTCCCCATCAGAATAATCTCCCACTGTTGGTGAGAGTCCCCAGCAGAATAATCTCCCACAGTTGGTGAGAGCCCCCAGCAGAATAATCTCCCACTGTTGGTGAGAGTCCCCAGCAGAATAATCTACCACTGTTGGTGAGAGTCTCAAGAAGAAGAATCGCCACTGTTGGTGAGAGTCACCAGCAGAATAATCTCCCACTGTTGGTGAGAGTCTCAAGAAGAAGAATCGCCACTGTTGGTGAGAGTCACCAACATAATAATCTCCCACTCAGGTGAGAGTGCCCAGCAGAATAATCTACCACTGTTGGTGAGAGTCCCCAGCAGAATAATCTACCACTGTTGGTGAGAGTCTCCAGCAGAATAATGTCTCACTGTTGGTGAGAGTCCCCAGCAGAATAATGTCTCACTGTTGGTGAGAGTCCCCAGCAGAATCATCTCCCACTGTTGGTGAGAGTCCCCAGCATAATAATGTCTCACTGTTGGTGAGAGCCCCCAGCAGAGTAATGTCTCACTGTTGGTGAGAGTCCCCAGCAGAATCATTTCCCACTGTTGGTGAGAGTCCCCAGCAGAGTAATGTCTCACTGTTGGTGAGAGGCCCCAGCAGAATAATCTCCCACTCAGGTGAGAGTGCCCAGCAGAATAATGTCCCACTGTTGGTGAGAGTCCCCAGCAGAATAATCTCCCACTGTTGGTGAGAGCCCCCAGCAGAACAATCTCCCACTGTTGGTGAGAGCCCCCAGCAGAATAATCTCCCACTCAGGTGAGAGTGCCCATCAGAATAATCTCCCAATGTTGGTGAGAGCCCCCAGCAGAATAATCTCCCATGCAGGTGAGAGCCTCCATCAGAATAATCTCCCACTGTTGGTGAGAGTCTCAAGAAGAAGAATCTCCCACTGTTGGTGAGAGTCACCAGCAGAATAATCTCCCACTCAGGTGAGAGTGCCCAACAGGATAATCTCCCACTGTTGGTGAGAGTCACCAGCAGAATAATCTCCCACTCAGGTGACAGTCCCCAGCCGAATAATGTCCCACTGTTGGTGAGAGCCCCCATCAGAATAATCTCCCACTGTTGTTGAGAGTACCCAGCAGAATAATCTCCCACTGTTGGTGAGAGCCCCCAGCAGAATAATCTCCCACGCAGGTGAGAGCCTCCATCAGAATAATCTCCCACTGTTGGTGAGAGTCCCGAGCAGAATAATGTCACAATGTTGGTGAGAGTCCCCAGCAGAATAATCTCCCACTGTTGGTGAGAGTCCCCAGCAGAATAATGTCTCACTGTTGGTGAGAGTCCCCAGCAGAATGATCTCCCACTGTTGGTGAGAACCCCCAGCAGAATAATCTCCCACTCAGGTGAGACTCTCCAGCAGAATAATGTCTCACTGTAGATGAGAGTCCCCAGCAGAATAATCTCTCGCTGTTGGTGAGAGTCTCCATCAGAATAATCTCCCACTCAAGTGAGAGCTTCCATCAGAATAATCACCAACTCACGTGAGAGCCCCCAGCAGAATAATCCCCCACTCTACGTGCGTGTCCCCAGCAGTATAATGTCCCACTGTTAGTGAGAGTCTCCAGCAGAATAATGTCCCACTGTTGGTGAGAGCCCCCAGCAGAATAATCTCCCACTGTTGGTGAGATCCTCCATCAGAATAATCTCCCACTGTTGGTGAGAGTCACCAGCAGAATAATCTCCCACTCAGGTGAGAGTGCCCAGCAGAATAATCTCCCACTGTTGGTGAGAGTCCCCAGCAGAATAATGTCCCACTGTTTCTGAGAGCCCCCAGCAGAATAATCTCCCACTGTTGGTGAGAGCCTCCATCAGAATAATCTCCCACTGTTGGTGAGAGTCACCAGCAGAATAATGTCCCACTCAGGTGAGAGCCTCCATCAGAATAATCTCCCACTGTTGGTGAGCGTCTCAAGAAGAAGAATCTCCCACTGTTGGTGAGAGTCACCAGCAGAATAATCTCCCACTCAGTTGAGAGTGAACAGCAGAATAATCTCCCACTGTTGGTGAGAGTCCCCAGCAGAGTAATGTCTCACTGTTGGTGAGAGTCCCTAGCAGAATAATGTCCCACTGTTGGTGAGTGTCCCCAGCAGAATAATGTCCCACTGTTGGTGAGATTCCCCAGCAGAATAATCTCCCACAGTTGGTGAGAGTCCCCAGCAGAATAATGTCCCACTGTTGGTGAGAGTCCCCAGCAGAATAATCTCCCACTGTTGTTCAGAGTCCCCAGCAGAATAATCTCCCAATGTTGGTGAGAGCTTCCAGCAGAATAAACTCCCACGCAGCTGAGAGCCTCCATCAGAATAATCTCCCACTGTTGGTGAGAGTCGCAAGAACAAGAATCTCCCACTGTTGGTGAGAGTCACCAGCAGAATAATCTCCCACTCAGGTGAGAGTGCCCAGCAGAATAATCTCCCACTGTTGGTGAGAGCCCCATCAGAATAATGTCCCACTGTTGGTGAGAGTCCCCAGCAGAATAATGTCTCACTGTTAGTGAGCGTCCCCAGCAGAATAATGTCTCACTGTTGGTGAGAATAACCAGCAGAATAATCTCTCATTGTTGGTGAGAGTCCCCAGCAGAATGATCTCCCACTGTTGGTGAGAGTCTCCAGCAGAATAATCTCTCACTGTTGGTGAGAGTCCCCAGCAGAATAATCTCCCACTGTTGGTGAGAGTCTCCAGCAGAATAATCTCCCACTGTTAGTGAGAGTGCCCAGCAGAATAATCTCTCACTGTTGGTGAGAGTCCCCAGCAGAATAATCTCCCACTGTTGGTGAGAGTCTCCATCAGAATAATGTCCCACTGTTGGTGCGAGTCCCCAGCAGAATAATGTCCCACTGTTGGTGAGAGTCGCCAGCAGAATAATGTCCCACTGTTGGTGAGAGTCCCCAGCAGAATAATCTCCCACTGTTGGTGAGACTCCCCAGCAGAATAATGTCCCACTGTTGGAGAGAGCCCCCAGCAGAATAATGTCTCACTGTTGATGAGATTCCCCAGCAGAATAATCTCCCACTGTTGGTGAGAGTCTCCAGAAGAATAATCTGCCACTGTTGGTGAGAGTCTCAAGCAGAATAATCTCCCACTCAGGTGAGAGTCTCCATCAGAATATTCTCCCACTGTTGGTGAGAGGCCCCAGCAGAATAATCTCCCACTCAGGTGAGAGTCTCCAGCAGAATAATGTCTCACTGTTAGTGAGCGTCCCCAGCAGAATAATGTCTCACTGTTGGTGAGAATAACCAGCAGAATAATCTCTCACTGTTGGTGAGAGTCCCCAGCAGAATAATCTCCCACTGTTGGTGAGAGTCTCCAGCAGAATAATCTCCCACTGTTGGTGAGAGTCCCCAGCAGAATGATCTCCCACTGTTGGTGAGAGTCTCCAGCAGAATAATCTCTCACTGTTGGTGAGAGTCCCCAGCAGAATAATCTCCCACTGTAGGTGAGAGTCTCCATCAGAATAATCTCCCACTGTTGCTGAGAGTCCCCTTCAGAATAATCTCCCACTGTTGGTGAGAGTCCCCATCAGAATAATCTCCCACTGTTGGTGAGAGTCCCCAGCAGAATAATCTCCCACAGTTGGTGAGAGCCCCCAGCAGAATAATCTCCCACTGTTGGTGAGAGTCTCAAGAAGAAGAATCGCCACTGTTGGTGAGAGTCACCAACATAATAATCTCCCACTCAGGTGAGAGTGCCCAGCAGAATAATCTACCACTGTTGGTGAGAGTCCCCAGCAGAATAATCTACCACTGTTGGTGAGAGTCTCCAGCAGAATAATGTCTCACTGTTGGTGAGAGTCCCCAGCAGAATCATCTCCCACTGTTGGTGAGAGTCCCCAGCATAATAATGTCTCACTGTTGGTGAGAGCCCTCAGCAGAGTAATGTCTCACTGTTGGTGAGAGTCCCCAGCAGAATCATTTCCCACTGTTGGTGAGAGTCCCCAGCAGAGTAATGTCTCACTGTTGGTGAGAGGCCCCAGCAGAATAATCTCCCACTCAGGTGAGAGTGCCCAGCAGAATAATGTCCCACTGTTGGTGAGAGTCCCCAGCAGAATAATCTCCCACTGTTGGTGAGAGCCCCCAGCAGAACAATCTCCCACTGTTGGTGAGAGCCCCCAGCAGAATAATCTCCCACTCAGGTGAGAGTGCCCATCAGAATAATCTCCCAATGTTGGTGAGAGCCCCCAGCAGAATAATCTCCCATGCAGGTGAGAGCCTCCATCAGAATAATCTCCCACTGTTGGTGAGAGTCTCAAGAAGAAGAATCTCCCACTGTTGGTGAGAGTCACCAGCAGAATAATCTCCCACTCAGGTGAGAGTGCCCAACAGGATAATCTCCCACTGTTGGTGAGAGCCCCCATCAGAATAATCTCCCACTGTTGTTGAGAGTACCCAGCAGAATAATCTCCCACTGTTGGTGAGAGCCCCCAGCAGAATAATCTCCCACGCAGGTGAGAGCCTCCATCAGAATAATCTCCCACTGTTGGTGAGAGTCGCCAGCAGAATAATGTCCCACTGTTGGTGAGAGTCCCCAGCAGAATAATCTCCCACTGTTGGTGAGAGTCCCCAGCAGAATAATGTCTCACTGTTGGTGAGAGTCCCCAGCAGAATGATCTCCCACTGTTGGTGAGAACCCCCAGCAGAATAATCTCCCACTCAGGTGAGACTCTCCAGCAGAATAATGTCTCACTGTAGATGAGAGTCCCCAGCAGAATAATCTCTCGCTGTTGGTGAGAGTCTCCATCAGAATAATCTCCCACTCAAGTGAGAGCTTCCATCAGAATAATCACCAACTCACGTGAGAGCCCCCAGCAGAATAATCCCCCACTCTACGTGCGTGTCCCCAGCAGTATAATGTCCCACTGTTAGTGAGAGTCTCCAGCAGAATAATGTCCCACTGTTGGTGAGAGCCCCCAGCAGAATAATCTCCCACTGTTGGTGAGATCCTCCATCAGAATAATCTCCCACTGTTGGTGAGAGTCACCAGCAGAATAATCTCCCACTCAGGTGAGAGTGCCCAGCAGAATAATCTCCCACTGTTGGTGAGAGTCCCCAGCAGAATAATGTCCCACTGTTTCTGAGAGCCCCCAGCAGAATAATCTCCCACTGTTGGTGAGAGCCTCCATCAGAATAATCTCCCACTGTTGGTGAGAGTCACCAGCAGAATAATGTCCCACTCAGGTGAGAGCCTCCATCAGAATAATCTCCCACTGTTGGTGAGCGTCTCAAGAAGAAGAATCTCCCACTGTTGGTGAGAGTCACCAGCAGAATAATCTCCCACTCAGTTGAGAGTGAACAGCAGAATAATCTCCCACTGTTGGTGAGAGTCCCCAGCAGAGTAATGTCTCACTGTTGGTGAGAGTCCCTAGCAGAATAATGTCCCACTGTTGGTGAGTGTCCCCAGCAGAATAATGTCCCACTGTTGGTGAGATTCCCCAGCAGAATAATCTCCCACAGTTGGTGAGAGTCCCCAGCAGAATAATGTCCCACTGTTGGTGAGAGTCCCCAGCAGAATAATCTCCCACTGTTGTTCAGAGTCCCCAGCAGAATAATCTCCCAATGTTGGTGAGAGCTTCCAGCAGAATAAACTCCCACGCAGCTGAGAGCCTCCATCAGAATAATCTCCCACTGTTGGTGAGAGTCTCAAGAACAAGAATCTCCCACTGTTGGTGAGAGTCACCAGCAGAATAATCTCCCACTCAGGTGAGAGTGCCCAGCAGAATAATCTCCCACTGTTGGTGAGAGCCCCATCAGAATAATGTCCCACTGTTGGTGAGAGTCCCCAGCAGAATAATGTCTCACTGTTAGTGAGCGTCCCCAGCAGAATAATGTCTCACTGTTGGTGAGAATAACCAGCAGAATAATCTCTCATTGTTGGTGAGAGTCCCCAGCAGAATAATCTCCCACTGTTGGTGAGAGTCTCCAGCAGAATAATCTCCCACTGTTGGTGAGTGTCCCCAGCAGAATAATCTCTCACTGTTGGTGAGAGTCCCCAGCAGAATGATCTCCCACTGTTGGTGAGAGTCTCCAGCAGAATAATCTCTCACTGTTGGTGAGAGTCCCCAGCAGAATAATCTCCCACTGTTGGTGAGAGTCTCCAGCAGAATAATCTCCCACTGTTAGTGAGAGTGCCCAGCAGAATAATCTCTCACTGTTGGTGAGAGTCCCCAGCAGAATAATCTCCCACTGTTGGTGAGAGTCTCCATCAGAATAATGTCCCACTGTTGGTGAGAGTCCCCAGCAGAATAATCTCCCACTCAGGTGAGAGTCCCCCGCAGAATAATCTCCCACTGTTGGTGAGAGTCTCCAGCAGAATAATCACCCACTGTTGGTGAGAGTCCCCAGCAGAATAATCTCTCACTGTTAGTGAGAGTCTCCATCAGAATAATCTCCCACTCAGATGAGAGCCTCCAGCAGAATAATCACCCACTTTTGGTGAGAGTCCCCCGCAGAATAATCTCCCACTGTTGGTGAGAGTCTCCAGCAGAATAATCACCCACTGTTGGTGAGAGTCCCCAGTAGAATAATCTCTCACTGTTTGTGAGAGTCTCCAGCAGAATAATCTCCCACTCAGATGAGAGCCTCCAGCAGAATAATCACCCACTGTTGGTGAGAGTCCCCAGCAGAATAAACTCCCACTGTTGGTGAGAGCCCCCAGCAGAATAATATCCCACTGTCGGTGAGAGTCTCAAGAAGAAGAATCTCCCACTGTTGGTGAGAGTCCCCAGCAGAATAATGTCCCACTGTTGGTGAGAGTACCCAGCAGAATAATCTCCCACTCAAGTGAGAGCCTCCAACAGAATAATCACCAACTCACGTGAGAGCCCGCAGCAGAACAATCCCCCACTGTTGGTGTGAGACCCCAGCACAATAATCTCTCACTGTTGGTGAGAGTCCCCAGCAGAATAATATCCCACTGTTGGTGAGAGACCGCATCAGAATAATGTCCCACTGTTGGTGAGAGCCCCCAGCAGAATAATCTCCCACTGTTGGTGAGAGCCCCCATCAGAATAATCTCCCACTGTTGGTGAGAGACCCCAGCAGAATAATCTCCCACTCTTGGTGAGAGTCCCCAGCAGAATAATCTCCCACAGTTGGTGAGAGCCCCCAGCAGAATAATCTCCCACTGTTGGTGAGAGTCTCAAGAAGAAGAATCGCCACTGTTGGTGAGAGTCACCAGCAGAATAATCTCCCACTCAGGTGAGAGTCCCCAGCAGAATAATCTCTCACTGTTGGTGAGAGTCTCCATCAGAATGATCTCCTGTTCAGGTGAGAGTCTCCATCAGAATAATCTCCCACTGTTGCTGAGAGTCCCCATCAGAATAATCTCCCACTGTTGGTGAGAGTCCCCATCAGAATAATCTCCCACTCTTGGTGAGAGTCCCCAGCAGAATAATCTCCCACAGTTGGTGAGAGCCCCCAGCAGAATAATCTCCCACTGTTGGTGAGAGTCTCAAGAAGAAGAATCGCCACTGTTGGTGAGAGTCACCAGCAGAATAATCTCCCACTCAGGTGAGAGTGCCCAGCAGAATAATCTACCACTGTTGGTGAGAGTCCCCAGCAGAATAATCTACCACTGTTGGTGAGAGTCTCCAGCAGAATAATCACCCACTGTTGGTGAGAGTCCCCAGCAGAATAATCTCTCACTGTTAGTGAGAGTCTCCATCAGAATAATCTCCCACTCAGATGAGAGCCTCCAGCAGAATAATCACCCACTTTTGGTGAGAGTCCCCCGCAGAATAATCTCCCACTGTTGGTGAGAGTCTCCAGCAGAATAATCACCCACTGTTGGTGAGAGTCCCCAGTAGAATAATCTCTCACTGTTTGTGAGAGTCTCCAGCAGAATAATCTCCCACTCAGATGAGAGCCTCCAGCAGAATAATCACCCACTGTTGGTGAGAGTCCCCAGCAGAATAAACTCCCACTGTTGGTGAGAGCCCCCAGCAGAATAATATCCCACTGTCGGTGAGAGTCTCAAGAAGAAGAATCTCCCAGTGTTGGTGAGAGTCCCCAGCAGAATAATGTCCCACTGTTGGTGAGAGTACCCAGCAGAATAATCTCCCACTCAAGTGAGAGCCTCCAACAGAATAATCACCAACTCACGTGAGAGCCCGCAGCAGAACAATCCCCCACTGTTGGTGTGAGACCCCAGCAGAATAATGTCTCACTGTTGGTGAGAGTCCCCAGCACAATAATCTCTCACTGTTGGTGAGAGTCCCCAGCAGAATAATATCCCACTGTTGGTGAGAGCCCCCAGCAGAATAATCTCCCACTGTTGGTGAGAGCCCCCATCAGAATAATCTCCCACTGTTGGTGAGAGTCACCAGCATAATAATCTCCCACTCAGGTGAGAGTCCCCAGCAGAATAATCTCTCACTGTTGGTGAGAGTCTCCATCAGAATGATCTCCCACTGTTGCTGAGAGTCCCCATCAGAATAATCTCCCACTGTTGGTGAGAGGCCCCATCAGAATAATCTCCCACTCTTGGTGAGAGTCCCCAGCAGAATAATCTCCCACAGTTGGTGAGAGCCCCCAGCAGAATAATCTCCCACTGTTGGTGAGAGTCTCAAGAAGAAGAATCGCCACTGTTGGTGAGAGTCACCAGCAGAATAATCTCCCACTGTTGGTGAGAGGCTCAAGAAGAAGAATCGCCACTGTTGGTGAGAGTCACCAGCATAATAATCTCCCACTCAGGTGAGAGTGCCCAGCAGAATAATCTACCACTGTTGGTGAGAGTCCCCAGCAGAATAATCTACCACTGTTGGTGAGAGTCTCCAGCAGAATAATGTCTCACTGTTGGTGAGAGTCCCCAGCAGAATCATCTCCCACTGTTGGTGAGAGTCCCCAGCATAATAATGTCTCACTGTTGGTGAGAGCCCCCAGCAGAGTAATGTCACACTGTTGGTGAGAGTCCCCAGCAGAATCATCTCCCACTGTTGGTGAGAGTCCCCAGCAGAGTAATGTCTCACTGTTGGTGAGAGGCCCCAGCAGAATAATCTCCCACTCAGGTGAGAGTGCCCAGCAGAATAATGTCCCACTGTTGGTGAGAGTCCCCAGCAGAATAATCTCCCACTGTTGGTGAGAGCCCCCAACAGAACAATCTCCCACTGTTGGTGAGAGCCCCCAGCAGAATAATCTCCCACTCAGGTGAGAGTGCCCATCAGAATAATCTCCCAATGTTGGTCAGAGCCCCCAGCAGAATAATCTCCCATGCAGGTGAGAGCCTCCATCAGAATAATCTCCCACTGTTGGTGAGAGTCTCAAGAAGAAGAATCTCCCACTGTTGGTGAGAGTCACCAGCAGAATAATCTCCCACTCAGGTGAGAGTGCCCAACAGGATAATCTCCCACTGTTGGTGAGAGTCACCAGCAGAATAATCTCCCACTCAGGTGACAGTCCCCAGCCGAATAATGTCCCACTGTTGGTGAGAGCCCCCATCAGAATAATCTCCCACTGTTGTTGAGAGTACCCAGCAGAATAATCTCCCACTGTTAGTGAGAGCCCCCAGCAGAATAATCTCCCACGCAGGTGAGAGCCTCCATCAGAATAATCTCCCCCGTTTGGTGAGAGTCTCAAGAAGAAGAATCTCCCACTGTTGGTGAGAGTCACCAGCAAAAAAATCTCCCACTCAGGTGAGAGTGCCCAGCGGAATAATCTCCCACTGTTGGTGAGAGTCCCCAGCAGAATAATCTCCCACGCAGGTGAGAGCCTCCATCAGAATAATCTCCCACTGTTGGTGAGAGTCCCCAGCAGAATAATGTCACAATGTTGGTGAGAGTCCCCAGCAGAATAATCTCCCACTGTTGGTGATAGTCCCCAGCAGAATAATGTCTCACTGTTGGTGAGAGCCCCCAGCAGAATGATCTCCCACTGTTGGTGAGAACCCTCAGCAGAATAATCTCCCACTCAGGTGAGACTCTCCAGCAGAATAATGTCTCACTGTAGGTGAGAGTCCCCAGCAGAATAATCTCTCGCTGTTGGTGAGAGTCTCCATCAGAATAATATCCCACTCAAGTGAGAGCTTCCATCAGAATAATCACCAACTCACGTGAGAGCCCCCAGCAGAATAATCCCCCACTCTACGTGCGTGTCCCCAGCAGTATAATGTCCCACTGTTAGTGAGAGTCTCCAGCAGAATAATGTCCCACTGTTGGTGAGAGCCCCCAGCAGAATAATCTCCCACTGTTGGTGAGATCCTCCATCAGAATAATCTCCCACTGTTGGTGAGAGTCACCAGCAGAATAATCTCCCACTCAGGTGAGAGTGCCCAGCAGAATAATCTCCCACTGTTGGTGAGAGTCCCCAGCAGAATAATGTCCCACTGTTTCTGAGAGCCCCCAGCAGAATAATCTCCCACTGTTGGTGAGAGCCTCCATCAGAATAATCTCCCACTGTTGGTGAGAGTCACCAGCAGAATAATGTCCCACTCAGGTGAGAGCCTCCATCAGAATAATCTCCCACTGTTGGTGAGCGTGTCAGGAAGAAGAATCTCCCACTGTTGGTGAGAGTCACCAGCAGAATAATCTCCCACTCAGGTGAGAGTGAACAGCAGAATAATCTCCCACTGTTGGTGAGAGTCCCCAGCAGAGTAATGTCTCACTGTTGGTGAGAGTCCCCAGCAGAATAATGTCCCACTGTTGGTGAGTGTCCCCAGCAGAATAATGTCCCACTGTTGGTGAGATTCCCCAGCAGAATAATCTCCCACAGTTGGTGAGAGTCCCCAGCAGAATAATGTCCCACTGTTGGTGAGAGTCCCCAGCAGAATAATCTCCCACTGTTGTTCAGAGTCCCCAGCAGAATAATCTCCCACTGTTGGTGAGAGCTTCCAGCAGAATAATCTCCCACGCAGCTGAGAGCCTCCATCAGAATTATCTCCCACTGTTGGTGAGAGTCTCAAGAACAAGAATCTCCCACTGTTGGTGAGAGTCACCAGCAGAATAATCTCCCACTCATGTGAGAGTGCCCAGCAGAATAATCTCCCACTGTTGGTGAGAGCCCCATCAGAATAATGTCCCACTGTTGGTGAGAGTCCCCAGCAGAATAATGTCCCACTGTTGTTGAGAGCCCCCAGCAGAATAACCTCCCACTGTTGGTGAGAGTCCCCAGCAGAATAATGTCCCACTGTTGTTGAGAGCCCCCAGCAGTATAACCTCCCACTGTTGGTGAGAGTCCCCAGCAGAATAATCTCCCACTCAGGTGAGAGTGCCCAGCAGAATAATCTCCCACTGTTGGTGAGAGTCCCCAGCAGAATAATGTCCCACTGTTGGTGAGAGTCTCAAGACGAAGAATCTCCCACTGTTGGTGAGATTCACCAGCAGAATAATCTGCCACTCAGGTGAGAGTGCCCAACAGGATAATCTCCCACTGTTGGTGAGAGTCTCCATCAGAATAATCTCCCACTCAGATGAGAGCCTCCAGCAGAATAATCACCCACTTTTGGTGAGAGTCCCCCGCAGAATAATCTCCCACTGTTGGTGAGAGTCTCCAGCAGAATAATCACCCACTGTTGGTGAGAGTCCCCAGTAGAATAATCTCTCACTGTTTGTGAGAGTCTCCAGCAGAATAATCTCCCACTCAGATGAGAGCCTCCAGCAGAATAATCACCCACTGTTGGTGAGAGTCCCCAGCAGAATAAACTCCCACTGTTGGTGAGAGCCCCCAGCAGAATAATATCCCACTGTCGGTGAGAGTCTCAAGAAGAAGAATCTCCCACTGTTGGTGAGAGTCCCCAGCAGAATAATGTCCCACTGTTGGTGAGAGTACCCAGCAGAATAATCTCCCACTCAAGTGAGAGCCTCCAACAGAATAATCACCAACTCACGTGAGAGCCCGCAGCAGAACAATCCCCCACTGTTGGTGTGAGACCCCAGCACAATAATCTCTCACTGTTGGTGAGAGTCCCCAGCAGAATAATATCCCACTGTTGGTGAGAGACCGCATCAGAATAATGTCCCACTGTTGGTGAGAGCCCCCAGCAGAATAATCTCCCACTGTTGGTGAGAGCCCCCATCAGAATAATCTCCCACTGTTGGTGAGAGACCCCAGCAGAATAATCTCCCACTCTTGGTGAGAGTCCCCAGCAGAATAATCTCCCACAGTTGGTGAGAGCCCCCAGCAGAATAATCTCCCACTGTTGGTGAGAGTCTCAAGAAGAAGAATCGCCACTGTTGGTGAGAGTCACCAGCAGAATAATCTCCCACTCAGGTGAGAGTCCCCAGCAGAATAATCTCTCACTGTTGGTGAGAGTCTCCATCAGAATGATCTCCTGTTCAGGTGAGAGTCTCCATCAGAATAATCTCCCACTGTTGCTGAGAGTCCCCATCAGAATAATCTCCCACTGTTGGTGAGAGTCCCCATCAGAATAATCTCCCACTCTTGGTGAGAGTCCCCAGCAGAATAATCTCCCACAGTTGGTGAGAGCCCCCAGCAGAATAATCTCCCACTGTTGGTGAGAGTCTCAAGAAGAAGAATCGCCACTGTTGGTGAGAGTCACCAGCATAATAATCTCCCACTCAGGTGAGAGTGCCCAGCAGAATAATCTACCACTGTTGGTGAGAGTCCCCAGCAGAATAATCTACCACTGTTGGTGAGAGTCTCCAGCAGAATAATCACCCACTGTTGGTGAGAGTCCCCAGCAGAATAATCTCTCACTGTTAGTGAGAGTCTCCATCAGAATAATCTCCCACTCAGATGAGAGCCTCCAGCAGAATAATCACCCACTTTTGGTGAGAGTCCCCCGCAGAATAATCTCCCACTGTTGGTGAGAGTCTCCAGCAGAATAATCACCCACTGTTGGTGAGAGTCCCCAGTAGAATAATCTCTCACTGTTTGTGAGAGTCTCCAGCAGAATAATCTCCCACTCAGATGAGAGCCTCCAGCAGAATAATCACCCACTGTTGGTGAGAGTGCCCAGCAGAATAAACTCCCACTGTTGGTGAGAGCCCCCAGCAGAATAATATCCCACTGTCGGTGAGAGTCTCAAGAAGAAGAATCTCCCAGTGTTGGTGAGAGTCCCCAGCAGAATAATGTCCCACTGTTGGTGAGAGTACCCAGCAGAATAATCTCCCACTCAAGTGAGAGCCTCCAACAGAATAATCACCAACTCACGTGAGAGCCCGCAGCAGAACAATCCCCCACTGTTGGTGTGAGACCCCAGCAGAATAATGTCTCACTGTTGGTGAGAGTCCCCAGCACAATAATCTCTCACTGTTGGTGAGAGTCCCCAGCAGAATAATATCCCACTGTTGGTGAGAGCCCCCAGCAGAATAATCTCCCACTGTTGGTGAGAGCCCCCATCAGAATAATCTCCCACTGTTGGTGAGAGTCACCAGCATAATAATCTCCCACTCAGGTGAGAGTCCCCAGCAGAATAATCTCTCACTGTTGGTGAGAGTCTCCATCAGAATGATCTCCCACTGTTGCTGAGAGTCCCCATCAGAATAATCTCCCACTGTTGGTGAGAGTCCCCATCAGAATAATCTCCCACTCTTGGTGAGAGTCCCCAGCAGAATAATCTCCCACAGTTGGTGAGAGCCCCCAGCAGAATAATCTCCCACTGTTGGTGAGAGTCTCAAGAAGAAGAATCGCCACTGTTGGTGAGAGTCACCAGCAGAATAATCTCCCACTGTTGGTGAGAGTCACCAGCATAATAATCTCCCACTCAGGTGAGAGTGCCCAGCAGAATAATCTACCACTGTTGGTGAGAGTCCCCAGCAGAATAATCTACCACTGTTGGTGAGAGTCTCCAGCAGAATAATGTCTCACTGTTGGTGAGAGTCCCCAGCAGAATCATCTCCCACTGTTGGTGAGAGTCCCCAGCATAATAATGTCTCACTGTTGGTGAGAGCCCCCAGCAGAGTAATGTCACACTGTTGGTGAGAGTCCCCAGCAGAATCATCTCCCACTGTTGGTGAGAGTCCCCAGCAGAGTAATGTCTCACTGTTGGTGAGAGGCCCCAGCAGAATAATCTCCCACTCAGGTGAGAGTGCCCAGCAGAATAATGTCCCACTGTTGGTGAGAGTCCCCAGCAGAATAATCTCCCACTGTTGGTGAGAGCCCCCAACAGAACAATCTCCCACTGTTGGTGAGAGCCCCCAGCAGAATAATCTCCCACTCAGGTGAGAGTGCCCATCAGAATAATCTCCCAATGTTGGTGAGAGCCCCCAGCAGAATAATCTCCCATGCAGGTGAGAGCCTCCATCAGAATAATCTCCCACTGTTGGTGAGAGTCTCAAGAAGAAGAATCTCCCACTGTTGGTGAGAGTCACCAGCAGAATAATCTCCCACTCAGGTGAGAGTGCCCAACAGGATAATCTCCCACTGTTGGTGAGAGTCACCAGCAGAATAATCTCCCACTCAGGTGACAGTCCCCAGCCGAATAATGTCCCACTGTTGGTGAGAGCCCCCATCAGAATAATCTCCCACTGTTGTTGAGAGTACCCAGCAGAATAATCTCCCACTGTTAGTGAGAGCCCCCAGCAGAATAATCTCCCACGCAGGTGAGAGCCTCCATCAGAATAATCTCCCCCGTTTGGTGAGAGTCTCAAGAAGAAGAATCTCCCACTGTTGGTGAGAGTCACCAGCAAAAAAATCTCCCACTCAGGTGAGAGTGCCCAGCGGAATAATCTCCCACTGTTGGTGAGAGTCCCCAGCAGAATAATCTCCCACGCAGGTGAGAGCCTCCATCAGAATAATCTCCCACTGTTGGTGAGAGTCCCCAGCAGAATAATGTCACAATGTTGGTGAGAGTCCCCAGCAGAATAATCTCCCACTGTTGGTGATAGTCCCCAGCAGAATAATGTCTCACTGTTGGTGAGAGCCCCCAGCAGAATGATCTCCCACTGTTGGTGAGAACCCTCAGCAGAATAATCTCCCACTCAGGTGAGACTCTCCAGCAGAATAATGTCTCACTGTAGGTGAGAGTCCCCAGCAGAATAATCTCTCGCTGTTGGTGAGAGTCTCCATCAGAATAATATCCCACTCAAGTGAGAGCTTCCATCAGAATAATCACCAACTCACGTGAGAGCCCCCAGCAGAATAATCCCCCACTCTACGTGCGTGTCCCCAGCAGTATAATGTCCCACTGTTAGTGAGAGTCTCCAGCAGAATAATGTCCCACTGTTGGTGAGAGCCCCCAGCAGAATAATCTCCCACTGTTGGTGAGATCCTCCATCAGAATAATCTCCCACTGTTGGTGAGAGTCACCAGCAGAATAATCTCCCACTCAGGTGAGAGTGCCCAGCAGAATAATCTCCCACTGTTGGTGAGAGTCCCCAGCAGAATAATGTCCCACTGTTTCTGAGAGCCCCCAGCAGAATAATCTCCCACTGTTGGTGAGAGCCTCCATCAGAATAATCTCCCACTGTTGGTGAGAGTCACCAGCAGAATAATGTCCCACTCAGGTGAGAGCCTCCATCAGAATAATCTCCCACTGTTGGTGAGCGTGTCAAGAAGAAGAATCTCCCACTGTTGGTGAGAGTCACCAGCAGAATAATCTCCCACTCAGGTGAGAGTGAACAGCAGAATAATCTCCCACTGTTGGTGAGAGTCCCCAGCAGAGTAATGTCTCACTGTTGGTGAGAGTCCCCAGCAGAATAATGTCCCACTGTTGGTGAGTGTCCCCAGCAGAATAATGTCCCACTGTTGGTGAGATTCCCCAGCAGAATAATCTCCCACAGTTGGTGAGAGTCCCCAGCAGAATAATGTCCCACTGTTGGTGAGAGTCCCCAGCAGAATAATCTCCCACTGTTGTTCAGAGTCCCCAGCAGAATAATCTCCCACTGTTGGTGAGAGCTTCCAGCAGAATAATCTCCCACGCAGCTGAGAGCCTCCATCAGAATTATCTCCCACTGTTGGTGAGAGTCTCAAGAACAAGAATCTCCCACTGTTGGTGAGAGTCACCAGCAGAATAATCTCCCACTCATGTGAGAGTGCCCAGCAGAATAATCTCCCACTGTTGGTGAGAGCCCCATCAGAATAATGTCCCACTGTTGGTGAGAGTCCCCAGCAGAATAATGTCCCACTGTTGTTGAGAGCCCCCAGCAGAATAACCTCCCACTGTTGGTGAGAGTCCCCAGCAGAATAATGTCCCACTGTTGTTGAGAGCCCCCAGCAGTATAACCTCCCACTGTTGGTGAGAGTCCCCAGCAGAATAATCTCCCACTCAGGTGAGAGTGCCCAGCAGAATAATCTCCCACTGTTGGTGAGAGTCCCCAGCAGAATAATGTCCCACTGTTGGTGAGAGTCTCAAGACGAAGAATCTCCCACTGTTGGTGAGAGTCACCAGCAGAATAATCTCCCACTCAGGTGAGAGTGCCCAACAGGATAATCTCCCACTGTTGGTGAGAGTCACCAGCAGAATAATCTCCCACTCAGGTGACAGTCCCCAGCCGAATAATGTCCCACTGTTGGTGAGAGCCCCCATCAGAATAATCTCCCACTGTTGTTGAGAGAACCCAGCAGAATAATCTCCCACTGTTAGTGAGAGCCCCCAGCAGAATAATCTCCCACGCAGGTGAGAGCCTCCATCAGAATAATCTCCCCCGTTTGGTGAGAGTCTCAAGAAGAAGAATCTCCCACTGTTGGTGAGAGTCACCAGCAAAAAAATCTCCCACTCAGGTGAGAGTGCCCAACAGAACAATCTCCCACTGTTGGTGAGAGCCCCCAGCAGAATAATCTCCCACTCAGGTGAGAGTGCCCATCAGAATAATCTCCCAATGTTGGTGAGAGCCCCCAGCAGAATAATCTCCCATGCAGGTGAGAGCCTCCATCAGAATAATCTCCCACTGTTGGTGAGAGTCTCAAGAAGAAGAATCTCCCACTGTTGGTGAGAGTCACCAGCAGAATAATCTCCCACTCAGGTGAGAGTGCCCAACAGGATAATCTCCCACTGTTGGTGAGAGTCACCAGCAGAATAATCTCCCACTCAGGTGACAGTCCCCAGCCGAATAATGTCCCACTGTTGGTGAGAGCCCCCATCAGAATAATCTCCCACTGTTGTTGAGAGTACCCAGCAGAATAATCTCCCACTGTTAGTGAGAGCCCCCAGCAGAATAATCTCCCACGCAGGTGAGAGCCTCCATCAGAATAATCTCCCCCGTTTGGTGAGAGTCTCAAGAAGAAGAATCTCCCACTGTTGGTGAGAGTCACCAGCAAAAAAATCTCCCACTCAGGTGAGAGTGCCCAGCGGAATAATCTCCCACTGTTGGTGAGAGTCCCCAGCAGAATAATCTCCCACGCAGGTGAGAGCCTCCATCAGAATAATCTCCCACTGTTGGTGAGAGTCCCCAGCAGAATAATGTCACAATGTTGGTGAGAGTCCCCAGCAGAATAATCTCCCACTGTTGGTGATAGTCCCCAGCAGAATAATGTCTCACTGTTGGTGAGAGCCCCCAGCAGAATGATCTCCCACTGTTGGTGAGAACCCTCAGCAGAATAATCTCCCACTCAGGTGAGACTCTCCAGCAGAATAATGTCTCACTGTAGGTGAGAGTCCCCAGCAGAATAATCTCTCGCTGTTGGTGAGAGTCTCCATCAGAATAATATCCCACTCAAGTGAGAGCTTCCATCAGAATAATCACCAACTCACGTGAGAGCCCCCAGCAGAATAATCCCCCACTCTACGTGCGTGTCCCCAGCAGTATAATGTCCCACTGTTAGTGAGAGTCTCCAGCAGAATAATGTCCCACTGTTGGTGAGAGCCCCCAGCAGAATAATCTCCCACTGTTGGTGAGATCCTCCATCAGAATAATCTCCCACTGTTGGTGAGAGTCACCAGCAGAATAATCTCCCACTCAGGTGAGAGTGCCCAGCAGAATAATCTCCCACTGTTGGTGAGAGTCCCCAGCAGAATAATGTCCCACTGTTTCTGAGAGCCCCCAGCAGAATAATCTCCCACTGTTGGTGAGAGCCTCCATCAGAATAATCTCCCACTGTTGGTGAGAGTCACCAGCAGAATAATGTCCCACTCAGGTGAGAGCCTCCATCAGAATAATCTCCTACTGTTGGTGAGCGTCTCAAGAAGAAGAATCTCCCACTGTTGGTGAGAGTCACCAGCAGAATAATCTCCCACTCAGGTGAGAGTGAACAGCAGAATAATCTCCCACTGTTGGTGAGAGTCCCCAGCAGAGTAATGTCTCACTGTTGGTGAGAGTCCCCAGCAGAATAATGTCCCACTGTTGGTGAGTGTCCCCAGCAGAATAATGTCCCACTGTTGGTGAGATTCCCCAGCAGAATAATCTCCCACAGTTGGTGAGAGTCCCCAGCAGAATAATGTCCCACTGTTGGTGAGAGTCCCCAGCAGAATAATCTCCCACTGTTGTTCAGAGTCCCCAGCAGAATAATCTCCCACTGTTGGTGAGAGCTTCCAGCAGAATAATCTCCCACGCAGCTGAGAGCCTCCATCAGAATTATCTCCCACTGTTGGTGAGAGTCTCAAGAACAAGAATCTCCCACTGTTGGTGAGAGTCACCAGCAGAATAATCTCCCACTCATGTGAGAGTGCCCAGCAGAATAATCTCCCACTGTTGGTGAGAGCCCCATCAGAATAATGTCCCACTGTTGGTGAGAGTCCCCAGCAGAATAATGTCCCACTGTTGTTGAGAGCCCCCAGCAGAATAACCTCCCACTGTTGGTGACAGTCCCCAGCAGAATAATGTCCCACTGTTGTTGAGAGCCCCCAGCAGTATAACCTCCCACTGTTGGTGAGAGTCCCCAGCAGAATAATCTCCCTCTCAGGTGAGAGTGCCCAGCAGAATAATCTCCCACTGTTGGTGAGAGTCCCCAGCAGAATAATGTCCCACGCAGGTGAGAGCCTCCATCAGAATAATCTCCCACTGTTGGTGAGAGTCCCCAGCAGAATAATGTCCCACTGTTGGTGAGAGTCCCCAGCAGAATAATGTCCCACTGTTGGTGAGCGTCTCAAGAAGAAGAATCTCCCACTGTTGGTGAGAGTCACCAGCAGAATAATCTCCCACTCAGGTGAGAGTCCCCAGCAGAGTAATGTCTCACTGTTGGTGAGAGTCCCCAGCAGAATAATGCCCCACTGTTGGTGAGAGTCCCCAGCAGAATAATCTCCCACTGTTGTTGAGAGTCCCCAGCAGAATAATCTCCCACTGTTGGTGAGATTCTCAAGAAGAATAATCTCCCACTCAGGTGAGAGTGCCCAGCAGAATAATCTCCCACTGCTGGTGAGAGCCCCAGTAGAATAATGTCTCACTGTTGATGAGATTCCCCAGGAGAATAATCTCCCACTGTTGGTGAGAGTGCCCAGCACAATAATCTCTCACTGTTGGTGAGAGTCCCCAGCAGAATAATCTTCAACTCAGGTGAGAATCCCGAGCAGAATAATCTCCCACTGTTGGTGAGAGCCCCCATCAGAATTATGTCTCACTGTTGGTGAGAATCCCCAGCAGAATAATCGCCCACTGTTGGTGAGAGTCCCAGTAGAATAGTGTCTCACTGTTGATGAGATTCCCCAGGAGAATAATCTCCCACTGTTGGTGAGAGTCTCCATCAGAATAATCTCCCACTGTTGGTGAGAATCCCTAGCAGAATAATCTCCCACTGTTGGTTAGAGCCCCCATCAGAATAATATCCCACTGTTGGTGAGAGTCCCCAGCAGAATAATGTCTCACTGTTGATGAGAGTCTGCATCAGAATAATCTCCCACTCAGGTGAGAGTCTCCAGCAGAATAATCACCCACTGTTGGTGAGAGCCCCCAGCAGAATAATGTCCCACTGTTGGTGAGAGTCTCCAGCAGAATAATCTCTCACTGTTGGTGAGAGTCTGCATCAGAATAATCTCCCACTCAGGTGAGAGTCTCCAGCAGAATAATCACCCACTGTTGGTGAGAGTCCCCAGCAGAATAAACTCCCACTGTTGGTTAGAGTCCCCAGCACAATAATCTCTCAATGTTGGTGAGAGTCCCCAGCAGAATAATGTCCCACTGTTGGTGAGAGTCTCCAGCAGAATAATGTCCCACTGTTGGTGAGAGTTCCCAGTAGAATAATCTCCCACTCAAGTGAGAGCCTCCATCAGAATAATCACCAACTCACGTGAGAGCCTCCAGCAGAATAATCCCCCACTGTTGGTGCGTGTCCCCAGCCGAATAATGTCTCACTGTAGGTGAGAGTCCCCAGCAGAATAATGTCCCACTGTTGGTGAGAGCCCCCAGCAGAATGATCTCCCACTGTTGGTGAGAACCCTCAGCAGAATAATCTCCCACTCAGGTGAGACTCTCCAGCAGAATAATGTCTCACTGTAGGTGAGAGTCCCCAGCAGAATAATCTCTCGCTGTTGGTGAGAGTCTCCATCAGAATAATATCCCACTCAAGTGAGAGCTTCCAGCAGAATAATCACCAACTCACGTGAGAGCCCCCAGCAGAATAATCCCCCACTCTACGTGCGTGTCCCCAGCAGTATAATGTCCCACTGTTAGTCAGAGTCTCCAGCAGAATAATGTCCCACTGTTGGTGAGAGCCCCCAGCAGAATAATCTCCCACTGTTGGTGAGATCCTCCATCAGAATAATCTCCCACTGTTGGTGAGAGTCACCAGCAGAATAATCTCCCACTCAGGTGAGAGTGCCCAGCAGAATAATCTCCCACTGTTGGTGAGAGTCCCCAGCAGAATAATGTCCCACTGTTTCTGAGAGCCCCCTGCAGAATAATCTCCCACTGTTGGTGAGAGCCTCCATCAGAATAATCTCCCACTGTTGGTGAGAGTCACCAGCAGAATAATGTCCCACTCAGGTGAGAGCCTCCATCAGAATAATCTCCCACTGTTGGTGAGCGTCACAAGAAGAAGAATCTCCCACTGTTGGTGAGAGTCACCAGCAGAATAATCTCCCACTCAGGTGAGAGTGAACAGCAGAATAATCTCCCACTGTTGGTGAGAGTCCCCAGCAGAGTAATGTCTCACTGTTGGTGAGAGTCCCCAGCAGAATAATGTCCCACTGTTGGTGAGTGTCCCCAGCAGAAAAATGTCCCACTGTTGGTGAGATTCCCCAGCAGAATAATCTCCCACAGTTGGTGAGAGTCCCCAGCAGAATAATGTCCCACTGTTGGTGAGAGTCCCCAGCAGAATAATCTCCCACTGTTGTTCAGAGTCCCCAGCAGAATAATCTCCCACTGTTGGTGAGAGCTTCCAGCAGAATAATCTCCCACGCAGCTGAGAGCCTCCATCAGAATAATCTCCCACTGTTGGTGAGAGTCTCAAGAACAAGAATCTCCCACTGTTGGTGAGAGTCACCAGCAGAATAATCTCCCACTCATGTGAGAGTGCCCAGCAGTATAATCTCCCACTGTTGGTGAGAGCCCCATCAGAATAATGTCCCACTGTTGGTGAGAGTCCCCAGCAGAATAATGTCCCACTGTTGTTGATAGCCCCCAGCAGAATAACCTCACACTGTTGGTGAGAGTCCCCAGCAGAATAATGTCCCACTGTTGTTGAGAGCCCCCAGCAGTATAACCTCCCACTGTTGGTGAGAGTCCCCAGCAGAATAATCTCCCACTCAGGTGAGAGTGCCCAGCAGAATAATCTCCCACTGTTGGTGAGAGTCCCCAGCAGAATAATGTCCCACGCAGGTGAGAGCCTCCATCAGAATAATCTCCCACTGTTGGTGAGAGTCCCCAGCAGAATAATGTCCCACTGTTGGTGAGAGTCCCCAGCAGAATAATGTCCCACTGTTGGTGAGCGTCTCAAGAAGAAGAATCTCCCACTGTTGGTGAGAGTCACCAGCAGAATAATCTCCCACTCAGGTGAGAGTCCCCAGCAGAGTAATGTCTCACTGTTGGTGAGAGTCCCCAGCAGAATAATTCCCCACTGTTGGTGAGATTCCCCAGCAGAATAATCTCCCACTGTTGTTGAGAGTCCCCAGCAGAATAATCTCCCACTGTTGGTGAGAGTCTCAAGAAGAATAATCTCCCTCTCAGGTGAGAGTGCCCAGCAGAATAATCTCCCACTGCTGGTGAGAGCCCCAGTAGAATAATGTCTCACTGTTGATGAGATTCCCCAGGAGAATAATCTCCCACTGTTGGTGAGAGTCCCCAGCACAATAATCTCTCACTGTTGGTGAGAGTCCCCAGCAGAATAATCTTCAACTCAGGTGAGAATCCCGAGCAGAATAATCTCCCACTGTTGGTGAGAGCCCCCATCAGAATTATGTCTCACTGTTGGTGAGAATCCCCAGCAGAATAATCGCCCACTGTTGGTGAGAGCCCCAGTAGAATAGTGTCTCACTGTTGATGAGATTCCCCAGGAGAATAATCTCCCACTGTTGGTGAGAGTCTCCATCAGAATAATCTCCCACTGTTGGTGAGAATCCCTAGCAGAATAATCTCCCACTGTTGGTTAGAGCCCCCATCAGAATAATATCCCACTGTTGGTGAGAGTCCCCAGCAGAATAATGTCTCACTGTTGATGAGAGTCTGCATCAGAATAATCTCCCACTCAGGTGAGAGTCTCCAGCAGAATAATCACCCACTGTTGGTGAGAGCCCCCAGCAGAATAATGTCCCACTGTTGGTGAGAGTCTCCAGCAGAATAATCTCTCACTGTTGGTGAGAGTCTGCATCAGAATAATCTCCCACTCAGGTGAGAGTCTCCAGCAGAATAATCACCCACTGTTGGTGAGAGTCCCCAGCAGAATAAACTCCCACTGTTGGTGAGAGTCCCCAGCACAATAATCTCTCAATGTTGGTGAGAGTCCCCAGCAGAATAATGTCCCACTGTTGGTGAGAGTCTCCAGCAGAATAATGTCCCACTGTTGGTGAGAGTTCCCAGTAGAATAATCTCCCACTCAAGTGAGAGCCTCCATCAGAATAATCACCAACTCACGTGAGAGCCTCCAGCAGAATAATCCCCCACTGTTGGTGCGTGTCCCCAGCAGAATAATGTCTCACTGTTGGTGAGAATCCCCAGCAGAATAATGTCTCACTCAGGTGAGAGTCTCCAGCAGAATAATGTCTCACTCAGGTGAGAGTCTCCAGCAGAATAATCTCCCACTGTTGGTGAGAGTCCCCAGCAGAATAATCTCCCACTGTTGGTGAGAGTCCCCAGCACAATAATCTCTCACTGTTGGTGAGAGTCCCCAGCAGAATAATCGCCCACTGTTGGTGAGAGTCCCCAGCAGAATAATCTCCCACTGTTGGTTAGAGCCCCCATCAGAATAATATCCCACTGTTGGTGAGAGTCCCCAGCAGAATAATGTCTCACTGTTGATGAGAGTCCCCAGCAGAATAATCACCCACTGTTGGTGAGAGTCCCCAGTTGAATAATCTCCCACTGTTGGTGAGAGTCCCCAGCAGAATAATCTCCCCCTGTTGGTGAGAGTCCCCAGCAGAATAATGTCTCACTGTTGATGAGAGTCCCCAGTTGAATAATCTCCCACTGTTGGTGAGTCTCCAGCAGAATAATCACCCACTGTTGGTGAGCGTCCCCAGCAGAATATTCTCTCACTGTTGGTGAGAGTCCCCAGCAGAATAATCTCCCACTGTTGGTGAGAGTCTCAAGAAGAATAATCACCCTCTCAGGTGAGAGTGCCCAGCAGAATAATCTCCCACTGCTGGTGAGAGCCCCAGTAGAATAATGTCTCACTGTTGATGAGATTCCCCAGGAGAATAATCTCCCACTGTTGGTGAGAGTCCCCAGCACAATAATCTCTCACTGTTGGTGAGAGTCCCCAGCAGAATAATCTTCAACTCAGGTGAGAATCCCGAGCAGAATAATCTCCCACTGTTGGTGAGAGCCCCCATCAGAATTATGTCTCACTGTTGGTGAGAATCCCCAGCAGAATAATCGCCCACTGTTGGTGAGAGCCCCCGTAGAATAGTGTCTCACTGTTGATGAGATTCCCCAGGAGAATAATCTCCCACTGTTGGTGAGAGTCTCCATCAGAATAATCTCCCACTGTTGGTGAGAATCCCTAGCAGAATAATCTCCCACTGTTGGTTAGAGCCCCCATCAGAATAATATCCCACTGTTGGTGAGAGTCCCCAGCAGAATAATGTCTCACTGTTGATGAGAGTCTGCATCAGAATAATCTCCCACTCAGGTGAGAGTCTCCAGCAGAATAATCACCCACTGTTGGTGAGAGCCCCCAGCAGAATAATGTCCCACTGTTGGTGAGAGTCTCCAGCAGAATAATCTCTCACTGTTGGTGAGAGTCTGCATCAGAATAATCTCCCACTCAGGTGAGAGTCTCCAGCAGAATAATCACCCACTGTTGGTGAGAGTCCCCAGCAGAATAAACTCCCACTGTTGGTGAGAGTCCCCAGCACAATAATCTCTCAATGTTGGTGAGAGTCCCCAGCAGAATAATGTCCCACTGTTGGTGAGAGTCTCCAGCAGAATAATGTCCCACTGTTGGTGAGAGTTCCCAGTAGAATAATCTCCCACTCAAGTGAGAGCCTCCATCAGAATAATCACCAACTCACGTGAGAGCCTCCAGCAGAATAATCCCCCACTGTTGGTGCGTGTCCCCACCAGAATAATGTCTCACTGTTGGTGAGAATCCCCAGCAGAATAATGTCTCACTCAGGTGAGAGTCTCCAGCAGAATAATGTCTCACTCAGGTGAGAGTCTCCAGCAGAATAATCTCCCACTGTTGGTGAGAGTCCCCAGCAGAATAATCTCCCACTGTTGGTGAGAGTCCCCAGCACAATAATCTCTCACTGTTGGTGAGAGTCCCCAGCAGAATAATCGCCCACTGTTGGTGAGAGTCCCCAGCAGAATAATCTCCCACTGTTGGTTAGAGCCCCCATCAGAATAATATCCCACTGTTGGTGAGAGTCCCCAGCAGAATAATGTCTCACTGTTGATGAGAGTCCCCAGCAGAATAATCACCCACTGTTGGTGAGAGTCCCCAGTTGAATAATCTCCCACTGTTGGTGAGAGTCCCCAGCAGAATAATCTCCCCCTGTTGGTGAGAGTCCCCAGCAGAATAATGTCTCACTGTTGATGAGAGTCCCCAGTTGAATAATCTCCCACTGTTGGTGAGTCTCCAGCAGAATAATCACCCACTGTTGGTGAGCGTCCCCAGCAGAATATTCTCTCACTGTTGGTGAGAGTCCCCAGCAGAATAATCTCCCACTGTTGGTGAGAGTCTCAAGAAGAATAATCACCCTCTCAGGTGAGAGTGCCCAGCAGAATAATCTCCCACTGCTGGTGAGAGCCCCAGTAGAATAATGTCTCACTGTTGATGAGATTCCCCAGGAGAATAATCTCCCACTGTTGGTGAGAGTCCCCAGCACAATAATCTCTCACTGTTGGTGAGAGTCCCCAGCAGAATAATCTTCAACTCAGGTGAGAATCCCGAGCAGAATAATCTCCCACTGTTGGTGAGAGCCCCCATCAGAATTATGTCTCACTGTTGGTGAGAATCCCCAGCAGAATAATCGCCCACTGTTGGTGAGAGCCCCCGTAGAATAGTGTCTCACTGTTGATGAGATTCCCCAGGAGAATAATCTCCCACTGTTGGTGAGAGTCTCCATCAGAATAATCTCCCACTGTTGGTGAGAATCCCTAGCAGAATAATCTCCCACTGTTGGTTAGAGCCCCCATCAGAATAATATCCCACTGTTGGTGAGAGTCCCCAGCAGAATAATGTCTCACTGTTGATGAGAGTCTGCATCAGAATAATCTCCCACTCAGGTGAGAGTCTCCAGCAGAATAATCACCCACTGTTGGTGAGAGCCCCCAGCAGAATAATGTCCCACTGTTGGTGAGAGTCTCCAGCAGAATAATCTCTCACTGTTGGTGAGAGTCTGCATCAGAATAATCTCCCACTCAGGTGAGAGTCTCCAGCAGAATAATCACCCACTGTTGGTGAGAGTCCCCAGCAGAATAAACTCCCACTGTTGGTGAGAGTCCCCAGCACAATAATCTCTCAATGTTGGTGAGAGTCCCCAGCAGAATAATGTCCCACTGTTGGTGAGAGTCTCCAGCAGAATAATGTCCCACTGTTGGTGAGAGTTCCCAGTAGAATAATCTCCCACTCAAGTGAGAGCCTCCATCAGAATAATCACCAACTCACGTGAGAGCCTCCAGCAGAATAATCCCCCACTGTTGGTGCGTGTCCCCAGCAGAATAATGTCTCACTGTTGGTGAGAATCCCCAGCAGAATAATGTCTCACTCAGGTGAGAGTCTCCAGCAGAATAATGTCTCACTCAGGTGAGAGTCTCCAGCAGAATAATCTCCCACTGTTGGTGAGAGTCCCCAGCAGAATAATCTCCCACTGTTGGTGAGAGTCCCCAGCACAATAATCTCTCACTGTTGGTGAGAGTCCCCAGCAGAATAATCGCCCACTGTTGGTGAGAGTCCCCAGCAGAATAATCTCCCACTGTTGGTTAGAGCCCCCATCAGAATAATATCCCACTGTTGGTGAGAGTCCCCAGCAGAATAATGTCTCACTGTTGATGAGAGTCCCCAGCAGAATAATCACCCACTGTTGGTGAGAGTCCCCAGTTGAATAATCTCCCACTGTTGGTGAGAGTCCCCAGCAGAATAATCTCCCCCTGTTGGTGAGAGTCCCCAGCAGAATAATGTCTCACTGTTGATGAGAGTCCCCAGTTGAATAATCTCCCACTGTTGGTGAGTCTCCAGCAGAATAATCACCCACTGTTGGTGAGCGTCCCCAGCAGAATATTCTCTCACTGTTGGTGAGAGTCTGTGGCGCACAAAGACTCCGTGAGACGAATAGAGTGAAGTCGATGAGGCTTTATTAAACGAGTCTGTTCCCCCGCAGCTCGATAGTAAACTGGCCTGCGGAGGAAGACTCCGGCTTCTTATACTTCGCCTTCAGGGCGGAGTATGAGGTCAACGGCCAACCAGGACCCGGGATCTGTCAGCCAATGACATTAGGGCTTCCAGTCCCACATGACCCCCAATACATACTACCACATTCACCCCTTGTCAAAAATGAACCCGGCGGGGTGATGCTTCGTATGGTGGTAAGGGTTTACAGGGCTCGTCCTGGGAGGATAGAACAGTTACATGGTAGTACAGTATTGGACAGTATCGTCCTGTTACAACTATTTACAGAGGATATAGGAAAAACAAAATGTTCATTGGACAGTCCATCTTTGTTTTACATCGACGCCACGATTCGGTCGGGCGGTCTGGTCGTCCGTGTCGATCGCCTCGGCCCCGGCGGTGGTGGTGGTGCTTGTACCAGCGTTGTCGCCTCCGGGAGCCGCACGGTTTCAGCTGTCGGTGCAAAGGGGAGGGGGACTGATCCTCCTGGGAAGGGGGCGGTCGCGGGGTGCGGCGGTGGCAGGAAGGGGGGCGGTTGGGTTGATGGTGTCGGGGGGGTGTGCGTGGTGCCGGTGGGCGCCAGATCCCGCAGGGAGACCGTGTCCTGTCGGCCGTCGGGGTACTCCACGTAGGCGTACTGGGGGTTTGCGTGGAGGAGGTGAACCCTTTCGACCAACGGGTCCGCCTTATGTGCCCGCACATGCTTTCGGAGCAGGATGGGTCCTGGGGCCGCCAGCCAGGTCGGCAGCGACGTTCCAGAGGAGGACCTCCTAGGGAAGACAAGGAGACGCTCGTGAGGCGTTTGATTAGTGCTCGTACATAATAACGACTGGATGGAATGGAGAGCGTCCGGGAGGACCTCCTGCCACCGTGAAACTGGGAGATCCCTGGACCGTAGGGCCAGTAGGACGGCCTTCCAGACCGTGCCGTTCTCCCTTTCTACTTGCCCGTTCCCCCGGGGGTTGTAGCTGGTCGTCCTGCTTGAAGCTATGCCCTTGCTGAGCAGGAACTGGCGCAGCTCGTCACTCATGAAAGAGGACCCCCTGTCGCTGTGGACGTATGCGGGGTAACCGAACAGCGTGAAGATGCTGTTCAGGGCTTTAATGACTGTGGCCGCGGTCATGTCGGAGCAGGGAATGGCAAAAGGGAAGCGGGAGTATTCGTCCACTACATTAAGGAAATACGCATTGCGGTCGGTGGAGGGGAGGGGCCCTTTGAAATCGAGACTGAGGCGTTCAAAGGGGCGGGAAGCCTTAATCAGGTGCGCTCCATCTGGCCTGAAAAAATGCGGTTTGCATTCTGCGCAGATGTGGCAGTCTCTTGTGACTGTACGGACCTCCTCTAAGGAGTATGGGAGATTGTGGGACTTGATGAAGTGGTAAAACCGAGTGACCGCCGGGTGGCAGAGGTCCTCGTGGAGGGCTTGGAGGCGGTCAATTTGTGCGTTGGCACATGTCCCGCGGGATAGGGCATCGGACGGCTCGTTCAGCTTTCCGGGCCGGTACAAGATCTCATAGTTGAAGGTGGAGAGTTCGATCCTCCACCGCAAGATCTTGTCGTTCTTGATCTTGCCCCGCTGTGCATTATCGAACATGAAGGCTACCGACCGTTGGTCAGTGAGGAGAGTGAATCTCCTGCCGGCTAGGTAATGCCTCCAATGTCGCACAGCTTCCACTATGGCTTGGGCTTCCTTTTCCACTGAGGAGTGGCGGATTTCTGAGGCGTGGAGGGTTCGGGAGAAGAAGGCCACGGGTCTGCCCGCTTGGTTAAGGGTAGCCGCTAGAGCTACGTCAGAGGCGTCGCTCTCGACCTGGAAGGGGAGGGACTCGTCGATGGCGCGCATCGTGGCCTTTGCGATGTCCGCTTTGATGCGGCTGAAAGCCTGGCAAGCCTCTGTCGACAGCGGGAAAGTCGTGGTCTGTATTAGGGGGCGGGCCTTATCTGCGTACTGGGGGACCCACTGGGCGTAGTATGAAAAGAACCCCAGGCAGCGTTTCAGGGCTTTTGGGCAGTGCGGGAGGGGAAATTCCATGAGTGCGCGCATACGTTCGGGGTCGGGGCCTATTATCCCATTGCGCACTATGTAGCCCAGAATGGCTAGCCGATCGGTGCTAAAAACGCACTTGTCCTCGTTGTACGTGAGGTTCAAGGCTTTGGCAGTCTGGAGGAATTTTTGGAGGTTGGCGTCGTGGTCCTGCTGATCATGGCCACAGATGGTTACATTGTCGAGGTACGGGAACGTGGCCCGTAACCCATGTTGATCAACCATTCGGTCCATTTCCCGTTGGAAGACCGAGACGCCGTTTGTGACGCCAAAAGGGACCCGTGGGAAATGGTATAACCGCCCGTCTGCCTCGAAGGCTGTGTACTTGCGGTCACTTAGGCGGATGGGGAGCTGATGGTAGGCGGACTTGAGGTCCACGGTGGAGAAGACTTTATACTGGGCAATCCGATTGACCATATCGGATATGCGGGGGAGAGGGTACGCGTCTAGTTGTGTGTACCTGTTGATGGTCTGGCTATAGTCAATGACCATCCTTTGTTTCTCCCCTGTCTTCACTACTACCACCTGCGCTCTCCAGGGACTATTGCTGGCCTGGATTATGCCCTCCTTTAGTAGCCGCTGGACTTCGGAGCGAATGAAGGTCCGGTCCTGGGCGCTGTACCGTCTGCTCCTAGTGGCGACGGGTTTGCAATCCGGGGTGAGGTTCGCAAACAAGGACGGGGGTTGCACCTTGAGGGTGGCGAGGCCGCAGATAGTGAGTGGGGGTATGGGGCCGCCGAATTTAAACGTAAGGCTCTGTAGGTTACATTGAAAATCTAAGCCCAGCAAGGTGGGGGCACAGAGTTGGGGAAGGACGTTAAGTTTGTAGTTTTTGAATTCCCTCCCCTGTACCGTTAGGGTAACTATGCAGAATCCCTGGATCTGTACGGAGTGGGATCCTGCAGCTAGGCAAATCTTTTGTGCGCTGGGGAAGGTAGTTAAGGAACAGCGTCTTACCGTGTCGGGATGTATAAAATTTTCCGTGCTCCCGGAGTCGACGAGGCATGGCGTCTCGTGGCCGTTAATTAGGACCGTTGTCGTCGTCGTCTGGAGAGTCCGGGGCCGAGCCTGATCGAGCCGTGGTTGTAGTAGTGGGGTGGGGTCCGTTGTTGCCGTCCAAGATGGCGTCGGGGATGGACAAAATGGCTGCCCCCATACATCGCACGTGGCTGGGGGGTCAAAAGATGGCGTCGGGGGTGGACAAAATGGCCGCCCCCATGCGTCGTACAGGTCGGGGGCGGTCCAAGATGGCGGGGCCCCTCCTCGTGGTGGTCGGGACCCAAAGTGGCGGCGTCTGCGGGTCGCACATGGTGTGCTGGGGGGTCTGGGGGGCGCTAGGACCGCGCGGAGTTCCTGCATTGCGAGCGCCCGGGCCGCGGGCGCTAGGACCGCGCGGAGTTCCTTGACTGCGAGCGCCAGGGCTGTGGGCGCTAGGACCGCGCGGAGCTCCTTCGCCGGGGACAGCGGTGGTCGGGGCCCAGGCCGGCGGGTCAGTACTGCGAGCGCTGGGACCGTGAGGAGCTCCCTCGCCGGGGACGGCGGTGATCGGGGTCCAGGTAAGTTGCGCCGGCGGGTCAGACGTGGGGCGCGGGACGGGGGTGAGGGCCCAGGTCGGCGGCGCCGGCGGGTGAGACGTGGGGCGCGGGACGGGGGTGAGGGCCCAGGTCGGCGGCGCCGGCGGGTCAGGCGTGGGGCGCGGGACGGGGGTGAGGGCCCAGGTCGGCGGCGCCGGCGGGTCAGGCGTGGGGCGCGGGACGGGGGTGAGGGCCCAGGTTGGCGGCGCCGGCGGGTCAGGCGTGGGGCGCGGGACGGGGGTGAGGGCCCAGGTCGGCGGAGCCGGCGGGTCAGTCGTGGGGCCGCGAGCGCTGGCACCGTGCGGAGCTCCCTCGCCGGGGACAGCGGTGGTCGGGGTCAAGGTAGGTGGCGCCGGCGGGTCAGGCGTGGGGCGCGGGACGGGGGTGAGGGTGGCGTTCGGGACGCGAAAGACCCATTCCTCTCCGTGGAGAGTGTTGGCCGGCACCCAAATCGGGAGCGCCGGCGGCGGGTCGTACATGGACTGCGGGGAGGGGGGTTGGGGAGCGTAGGCGGCGTGCAGGGCTCCCAGTTCTCCCGGGACCGCGGTGGTCGGGACCCAAAATGGCGGCGCCTGCGGGTCGCACATGGCGTGCTGGGGGGGTTGGGACGCATAGGCTGCCTGTAGGGCTCCCTGTTCTCCCGGGACGGCGGCGACCACGCGGGACCGGCACACCACCGCATAATGGCCCTTTTTCCCGCAGCTTTTGCAGATGGCTGCGCGGGCCGGACAGCGTTGTCGGGGGTGCTTCGCCTGGCCGCAGAAATAACAGCGGGCGCCCCCGGTGCGACTCGGCGTTTGGACTGCGCAAGCCTGTGGGGTGTCCGGGGGGGGGGGGGGTAGGGGGTTTGCCGCGGCGGGTACGTACGGGGCCCAATGGCCTGCCGCGCGGTCGGGGCCGTAGGCGCGGGTATTACGCGCGGCTACGTCCAGCGAGGCTGCCAGGGCCCGTGCCTCTGAGAGTCCTAGCGACTCTTTTTCTAGAAGTCTTTGGCGGATTTGGGAGGATTGCATACCTGCAACAAAAGCATTGCGCATTAACATGTCCGTATGTTCGTTTGCATTCACCGACGGGCAACTGCAGGCTCTTCCCAAAATCAGCAGCGCGGCGTAGAACTCGTCCATCGATTGGCCGGGAGCTTGCCGTCTTGTCGCGAGCTGGTAGCGAGCGTAGATTTGGTTAACTGGGCGAACGTAGAGACTTCTCAGTGCTGTGAACGCCGTCTGGAAATCGTCGGTGTCTTCAATGAGGGTGAAAATCTCCGTGCTCACCCTCGAGTGCAGGACCTGCAGTTTTTGTTCGTCTGAGTCTCGGCCTGTGGTCGATGTGATGTAGGCCTCAAAGCAAGTCTGCCAGTGTTTGAAGGCTGCTGCCGCATTCACTGCGTGGGGGCTGATCCTCAGGCATTCTGGAATGATCCTGAGCTCCATAGTCCTTTTTAGGCACGCTTAATAAATTGTGGCGCACAAAGACTCCGTGAGACGAATAGAGTGAAGTCGATGAGGCTTTATTAAGCGTGTCTGTTCCCCAGCAGCCCGATAGTAAACTGGCCTGCGGGGGAAGGCACCGGCTTCTTATACTTCGCCTTCAGGGCGGAGTATGAGGTCAACGGCCAACCAGGACCCGGGATCTGTCAGCCAATGACATTAGGGCTTCCAGTCCCACATGACCCCCAATACATACTACCACAGAGTCTCCATCAGAATAATCTCCCACTCAGGTGAGAGTCTCCAGCAGAATAATCACCCACTGTTGGTGAGGGTCCCCAGCAGAATAAACTCCCACTGTTGGTGAGAGTCCCCAGCACAATAATCTCTCTCTGTTGGTGAGAGCCCCCATCAGAATTATGTCTCACTGTTGGTGAGAATCCCCAGCAGAATAATCGCCCACTGTTGGTGAGAGTCTCCAGCAGAATAATCACCCACTGTTGGTGAGAGCCCCCAGCAGAATAATGTCCCACTGTTGGTGAGAGTCTCCAGCAGAATAATCTCTCACTGTTGGTGAGAGTCTGCATCAGAATAATCTCCCACTCAGGTGAGAGTCTCCAGCAGAATAATCACCCACTGTTGGTGAGAGTCCCCAGCAGAATAAACTCCCACTGTTGGTGAGAGTCCCCAGCACAATAATCTCTCAATGTTGGTGAGAGTCCCCAGCAGAATAATGTCCCACTGTTGGTGAGAGTCTCCAGCAGAATAATGTCCCACTGTTGGTGAGAGTTCCCAGTAGAATAATCTCCCACTCAAGTGAGAGCCTCCATCAGAATAATCACCAACTCACGTGAGAGCCTCCAGCAGAATAATCCCCCACTGTTGGTGCGTGTCCCCAGCAGAATAATGTCTCACTGTTGGTGAGAATCCCCAGCAGAATAATGTCTCACTCAGGTGAGAGTCTCCAGCAGAATAATGTCTCACTCAGGTGAGAGTCTCCAGCAGAATAATCTCCCACTGTTGGTGAGAGTCCCCAGCAGAATAATCTCCCACTGTTGGTGAGAGTCCCCAGCACAATAATCTCTCACTGTTGGTGAGAGTCCCCAGCAGAATAATCGCCCACTGTTGGTGAGAGTCCCCAGCAGAATAATCTCCCACTGTTGGTTAGAGCCCCCATCAGAATAATATCCCACTGTTGGTGAGAGTCCCCAGCAGAATAATGTCTCACTGTTGATGAGAGTCCCCAGCAGAATAATCACCCACTGTTGGTGAGAGTCCCCAGTTGAATAATCTCCCACTGTTGGTGAGAGTCCCCAGCAGAATAATCTCCCCCTGTTGGTGAGAGTCCCCAGCAGAATAATGTCTCACTGTTGATGAGAGTCCCCAGTTGAATAATCTCCCACTGTTGGTGAGTCTCCAGCAGAATAATCACCCACTGTTGGTGAGCGTCCCCAGCAGAATATTCTCTCACTGTTGGTGAGAGTCCCCAGCAGAATAATCTCCCACTGTTGGTGAGAGTCTCAAGAAGAATAATCACCCTCTCAGGTGAGAGTGCCCAGCAGAATAATCTCCCACTGCTGGTGAGAGCCCCAGTAGAATAATGTCTCACTGTTGATGAGATTCCCCAGGAGAATAATCTCCCACTGTTGGTGAGAGTCCCCAGCACAATAATCTCTCACTGTTGGTGAGAGTCCCCAGCAGAATAATCTTCAACTCAGGTGAGAATCCCGAGCAGAATAATCTCCCACTGTTGGTGAGAGCCCCCATCAGAATTATGTCTCACTGTTGGTGAGAATCCCCAGCAGAATAATCGCCCACTGTTGGTGAGAGCCCCCGTAGAATAGTGTCTCACTGTTGATGAGATTCCCCAGGAGAATAATCTCCCACTGTTGGTGAGAGTCTCCATCAGAATAATCTCCCACTGTTGGTGAGAATCCCTAGCAGAATAATCTCCCACTGTTGGTTAGAGCCCCCATCAGAATAATATCCCACTGTTGGTGAGAGTCCCCAGCAGAATAATGTCTCACTGTTGATGAGAGTCTGCATCAGAATAATCTCCCACTCAGGTGAGAGTCTCCAGCAGAATAATCACCCACTGTTGGTGAGAGCCCCCAGCAGAATAATGTCCCACTGTTGGTGAGAGTCTCCAGCAGAATAATCTCTCACTGTTGGTGAGAGTCTGCATCAGAATAATCTCCCACTCAGGTGAGAGTCTCCAGCAGAATAATCACCCACTGTTGGTGAGAGTCCCCAGCAGAATAAACTCCCACTGTTGGTGAGAGTCCCCAGCACAATAATCTCTCAATGTTGGTGAGAGTCCCCAGCAGAATAATGTCCCACTGTTGGTGAGAGTCTCCAGCAGAATAATGTCCCACTGTTGGTGAGAGTTCCCAGTAGAATAATCTCCCACTCAAGTGAGAGCCTCCATCAGAATAATCACCAACTCACGTGAGAGCCTCCAGCAGAATAATCCCCCACTGTTGGTGCGTGTCCCCACCAGAATAATGTCTCACTGTTGGTGAGAATCCCCAGCAGAATAATGTCTCACTCAGGTGAGAGTCTCCAGCAGAATAATGTCTCACTCAGGTGAGAGTCTCCAGCAGAATAATCTCCCACTGTTGGTGAGAGTCCCCAGCAGAATAATCTCCCACTGTTGGTGAGAGTCCCCAGCACAATAATCTCTCACTGTTGGTGAGAGTCCCCAGCAGAATAATCGCCCACTGTTGGTGAGAGTCCCCAGCAGAATAATCTCCCACTGTTGGTTAGAGCCCCCATCAGAATAATATCCCACTGTTGGTGAGAGTCCCCAGCAGAATAATGTCTCACTGTTGATGAGAGTCCCCAGCAGAATAATCACCCACTGTTGGTGAGAGTCCCCAGTTGAATAATCTCCCACTGTTGGTGAGAGTCCCCAGCAGAATAATCTCCCCCTGTTGGTGAGAGTCCCCAGCAGAATAATGTCTCACTGTTGATGAGAGTCCCCAGTTGAATAATCTCCCACTGTTGGTGAGTCTCCAGCAGAATAATCACCCACTGTTGGTGAGCGTCCCCAGCAGAATATTCTCTCACTGTTGGTGAGAGTCCCCAGCAGAATAATCTCCCACTGTTGGTGAGAGTCTCAAGAAGAATAATCACCCTCTCAGGTGAGAGTGCCCAGCAGAATAATCTCCCACTGCTGGTGAGAGCCCCAGTAGAATAATGTCTCACTGTTGATGAGATTCCCCAGGAGAATAATCTCCCACTGTTGGTGAGAGTCCCCAGCACAATAATCTCTCACTGTTGGTGAGAGTCCCCAGCAGAATAATCTTCAACTCAGGTGAGAATCCCGAGCAGAATAATCTCCCACTGTTGGTGAGAGCCCCCATCAGAATTATGTCTCACTGTTGGTGAGAATCCCCAGCAGAATAATCGCCCACTGTTGGTGAGAGCCCCCGTAGAATAGTGTCTCACTGTTGATGAGATTCCCCAGGAGAATAATCTCCCACTGTTGGTGAGAGTCTCCATCAGAATAATCTCCCACTGTTGGTGAGAATCCCTAGCAGAATAATCTCCCACTGTTGGTTAGAGCCCCCATCAGAATAATATCCCACTGTTGGTGAGAGTCCCCAGCAGAATAATGTCTCACTGTTGATGAGAGTCTGCATCAGAATAATCTCCCACTCAGGTGAGAGTCTCCAGCAGAATAATCACCCACTGTTGGTGAGAGCCCCCAGCAGAATAATGTCCCACTGTTGGTGAGAGTCTCCAGCAGAATAATCTCTCACTGTTGGTGAGAGTCTGCATCAGAATAATCTCCCACTCAGGTGAGAGTCTCCAGCAGAATAATCACCCACTGTTGGTGAGAGTCCCCAGCAGAATAAACTCCCACTGTTGGTGAGAGTCCCCAGCACAATAATCTCTCAATGTTGGTGAGAGTCCCCAGCAGAATAATGTCCCACTGTTGGTGAGAGTCTCCAGCAGAATAATGTCCCACTG
This sequence comes from Scyliorhinus torazame, assembly GCF_047496885.1. Classification (NCBI taxonomy): domain Eukaryota; kingdom Metazoa; phylum Chordata; class Chondrichthyes; order Carcharhiniformes; family Scyliorhinidae; genus Scyliorhinus; species Scyliorhinus torazame. Next base: position 52,898,168 of record NC_092717.1, on the reverse strand, counting down.
TTGGTGAGAGTTCCCAGTAGAATAATCTCCCACTCAAGTGAGAGCCTCCATCAGAATAATCACCAACTCACGTGAGAGCCTCCAGCAGAATAATCCCCCACTGTTGGTGCGTGTCCCCAGCAGAATAATGTCTCACTGTTGGTGAGAATCCCCAGCAGAATAATGTCTCACTCAGGTGAGAGTCTCCAGCAGAATAATGTCTCACTCAGGTGAGAGTCTCCAGCAGAATAATCTCCCACTGTTGGTGAGAGTCCCCAGCAGAATAATCTCCCACTGTTGGTGAGAGTCCCCAGCACAATAATCTCTCACTGTTGGTGAGAGTCCCCAGCAGAATAATCGCCCACTGTTGGTGAGAGTCCCCAGCAGAATAATCTCCCACTGTTGGTTAGAGCCCCCATCAGAATAATATCCCACTGTTGGTGAGAGTCCCCAGCAGAATAATGTCTCACTGTTGATGAGAGTCCCCAGCAGAATAATCACCCACTGTTGGTGAGAGTCCCCAGTTGAATAATCTCCCACTGTTGGTGAGAGTCCCCAGCAGAATAATCTCCCCCTGTTGGTGAGAGTCCCCAGCAGAATAATGTCTCACTGTTGATGAGAGTCCCCAGTTGAATAATCTCCCACTGTTGGTGAGTCTCCAGCAGAATAATCACCCACTGTTGGTGAGCGTCCCCAGCAGAATATTCTCTCACTGTTGGTGAGAGTCTGTGGCGCACAAAGACTCCGTGAGACGAATAGAGTGAAGTCGATGAGGCTTTATTAAACGAGTCTGTTCCCCCGCAGCTCGATAGTAAACTTGCCTGCGGAGGAAGACTCCGGCTTCTTATACTTCGCCTTCAGGGCGGAGTATGAGGTCAACGGCCAACCAGGACCCGGGATCTGTCAGCCAATGACATTAGGGCTTCCAGTCCCACATGACCCCCAATACATACTACCACATTCACCCCTTGTCAAAAATGAACCCGGCGGGGTGATGCTTCGTATGGTGGTAAGGGTTTACAGGGCTCGTCCTGGGAGGATAGAACAGTTACATGGTAGTACAGTATTGGACAGTATCGTCCTGTTACAACTATTTACAGAGGATATAGGAAAAACAAAATGTTCATTGGACAGTCCATCTTTGTTTTACATCGACGCCACGATTCGGTCGGGCGGTCTGGTCGTCCGTGTCGATCGCCTCGGCCCCGGCGGTGGTGGTGGTGCTTGTACCAGCGTTGTCGCCTCCGGGAGCCGCACGGTTTCAGCTGTCGGTGCAAAGGGGAGGGGGACTGATCCTCCTGGGAAGGGGGCGGTCGCGGGGTGCGGCGGTGGCAGGAAGGGGGGCGGTTGGGTTGATGGTGTCGGGGGGGTGTGCGTGGTGCCGGTGGGCGCCAGATCCCGCAGGGAGACCGTGTCCTGTCGGCCGTCGGGGTACTCCACGTAGGCGTACTGGGGGTTTGCGTGGAGGAGGTGAACCCTTTCGACCAACGGGTCCGCCTTATGTGCCCGCACATGCTTTCGGAGCAGGATGGGTCCTGGGGCCGCCAGCCAGGTCGGCAGCGACGTTCCAGAGGAGGACCTCCTAGGGAAGACAAGGAGACGCTCGTGAGGCGTTTGATTAGTGCTCGTACATAATAACGACTGGATGGAATGGAGAGCGTCCGGGAGGACCTCCTGCCACCGTGAAACTGGGAGATCCCTGGACCGTAGGGCCAGTAGGACGGCCTTCCAGACCGTGCCGTTCTCCCTTTCTACTTGCCCGTTCCCCCGGGGGTTGTAGCTGGTCGTCCTGCTTGAAGCTATGCCCTTGCTGAGCAGGAACTGGCGCAGCTCGTCACTCATGAAAGAGGACCCCCTGTCGCTGTGGACGTATGCGGGGTAACCGAACAGCGTGAAGATGCTGTTCAGGGCTTTAATGACTGTGGCCGCGGTCATGTCGGAGCAGGGAATGGCAAAAGGGAAGCGGGAGTATTCGTCCACTACATTAAGGAAATACGCATTGCGGTCGGTGGAGGGGAGGGGCCCTTTGAAATCGAGACTGAGGCGTTCAAAGGGGCGGGAAGCCTTAATCAGGTGCGCTCCATCTGGCCTGAAAAAATGCGGTTTGCATTCTGCGCAGATGTGGCAGTCTCTTGTGACTGTACGGACCTCCTCTAAGGAGTATGGGAGATTGTGGGACTTGATGAAGTGGTAAAACCGAGTGACCGCCGGGTGGCAGAGGTCCTCGTGGAGGGCTTGGAGGCGGTCAATTTGTGCGTTGGCACATGTCCCGCGGGATAGGGCATCGGACGGCTCGTTCAGCTTTCCGGGCCGGTACAAGATCTCATAGTTGAAGGTGGAGAGTTCGATCCTCCACCGCAAGATCTTGTCGTTCTTGATCTTGCCCCGCTGTGCATTATCGAACATGAAGGCTACCGACCGTTGGTCAGTGAGGAGAGTGAATCTCCTGCCGGCTAGGTAATGCCTCCAATGTCGCACAGCTTCCACTATGGCTTGGGCTTCCTTTTCCACTGAGGAGTGGCGGATTTCTGAGGCGTGGAGGGTTCGGGAGAAGAAGGCCACGGGTCTGCCCGCTTGGTTAAGGGTAGCCGCTAGAGCTACGTCAGAGGCGTCGCTCTCGACCTGGAAGGGGAGGGACTCGTCGATGGCGCGCATCGTGGCCTTTGCGATGTCCGCTTTGATGCGGCTGAAAGCCTGGCAAGCCTCTGTCGACAGCGGGAAAGTCGTGGTCTGTATTAGGGGGCGGGCCTTATCTGCGTACTGGGGGACCCACTGGGCGTAGTATGAAAAGAACCCCAGGCAGCGTTTCAGGGCTTTTGGGCAGTGCGGGAGGGGAAATTCCATGAGTGCGCGCATACGTTCGGGGTCGGGGCCTATTATCCCATTGCGCACTATGTAGCCCAGAATGGCTAGCCGATCGGTGCTAAAAACGCACTTGTCCTCGTTGTACGTGAGGTTCAAGGCTTTGGCAGTCTGGAGGAATTTTTGGAGGTTGGCGTCGTGGTCCTGCTGATCATGGCCACAGATGGTTACATTGTCGAGGTACGGGAACGTGGCCCGTAACCCATGTTGATCAACCATTCGGTCCATTTCCCGTTGGAAGACCGAGACGCCGTTTGTGACGCCAAAAGGGACCCGTGGGAAATGGTATAACCGCCCGTCTGCCTCGAAGGCTGTGTACTTGCGGTCACTTAGGCGGATGGGGAGCTGATGGTAGGCGGACTTGAGGTCCACGGTGGAGAAGACTTTATACTGGGCAATCCGATTGACCATATCGGATATGCGGGGGAGAGGGTACGCGTCTAGTTGTGTGTACCTGTTGATGGTCTGGCTATAGTCAATGACCATCCTTTGTTTCTCCCCTGTCTTCACTACTACCACCTGCGCTCTCCAGGGACTATTGCTGGCCTGGATTATGCCCTCCTTTAGTAGCCGCTGGACTTCGGAGCGAATGAAGGTCCGGTCCTGGGCGCTGTACCGTCTGCTCCTAGTGGCGACGGGTTTGCAATCCGGGGTGAGGTTCGCAAACAAGGACGGGGGTTGCACCTTGAGGGTGGCGAGGCCGCAGATAGTGAGTGGGGGTATGGGGCCGCCGAATTTAAACGTAAGGCTCTGTAGGTTACATTGAAAATCTAAGCCCAGCAAGGTGGGGGCACAGAGTTGGGGAAGGACGTTAAGTTTGTAGTTTTTGAATTCCCTCCCCTGTACCGTTAGGGTAACTATGCAGAATCCCTGGATCTGTACGGAGTGGGATCCTGCAGCTAGGCAAATCTTTTGTGCGCTGGGGAAGGTAGTTAAGGAACAGCGTCTTACCGTGTCGGGATGTATAAAATTTTCCGTGCTCCCGGAGTCGACGAGGCATGGCGTCTCGTGGCCGTTAATTAGGACCGTTGTCGTCGTCGTCTGGAGAGTCCGGGGCCGAGCCTGATCGAGCCGTGGTTGTAGTAGTGGGGTGGGGTCCGTTGTTGCCGTCCAAGATGGCGTCGGGGATGGACAAAATGGCTGCCCCCATACATCGCACGTGGCTGGGGGGTCAAAAGATGGCGTCGGGGGTGGACAAAATGGCCGCCCCCATGCGTCGTACAGGTCGGGGGCGGTCCAAGATGGCGGGGCCCCTCCTCGTGGTGGTCGGGACCCAAAGTGGCGGCGTCTGCGGGTCGCACATGGTGTGCTGGGGGGTCTGGGGGGCGCTAGGACCGCGCGGAGTTCCTGCATTGCGAGCGCCCGGGCCGCGGGCGCTAGGACCGCGCGGAGTTCCTTGACTGCGAGCGCCAGGGCTGTGGGCGCTAGGACCGCGCGGAGCTCCTTCGCCGGGGACAGCGGTGGTCGGGGCCCAGGCCGGCGGGTCAGTACTGCGAGCGCTGGGACCGTGAGGAGCTCCCTCGCCGGGGACGGCGGTGATCGGGGTCCAGGTAAGTTGCGCCGGCGGGTCAGACGTGGGGCGCGGGACGGGGGTGAGGGCCCAGGTCGGCGGCGCCGGCGGGTCAGACGTGGGGCGCGGGACGGGGGTGAGGGCCCAGGTCGGCGGCGCCGGCGGGTCAGGCGTGGGGCGCGGGACGGGGGTGAGGGCCCAGGTCGGCGGCGCCGGCGGGTCAGGCGTGGGGCGCGGGACGGGGGTGAGGGCCCAGGTTGGCGGCGCCGGCGGGTCAGGCGTGGGGCGCGGGACGGGGGTGAGGGCCCAGGTCGGCGGAGCCGGCGGGTCAGTCGTGGGGCCGCGAGCGCTGGCACCGTGCGGAGCTCCCTCGCCGGGGACAGCGGTGGTCGGGGTCAAGGTAGGTGGCGCCGGCGGGTCAGGCGTGGGGCGCGGGACGGGGGTGAGGGTGGCGTTCGGGACGCGAAAGACCCATTCCTCTCCGTGGAGAGTGTTGGCCGGCACCCAAATCGGGAGCGCCGGCGGCGGGTCGTACATGGACTGCGGGGAGGGGGGTTGGGGAGCGTAGGCGGCGTGCAGGGCTCCCAGTTCTCCCGGGACCGCGGTGGTCGGGACCCAAAATGGCGGCGCCTGCGGGTCGCACATGGCGTGCTGGGGTGGTTGGGACGCATAGGCTGCCTGTAGGGCTCCCTGTTCTCCCGGGACGGCGGCGACCACGCGGGACCGGCACACCACCGCATAATGGCCCTTTTTCCCGCAGCTTTTGCAGATGGCTGCGCGGGCCGGACAGCGTTGTCGGGGGTGCTTCGCCTGGCCGCAGAAATAACAGCGGGCGCCCCCGGTGCGACTCGGCGTTTGGACTGCGCAAGCCTGTGGGGTGTCCGGGGGGGGGGGGGGGTAGGGGGTTTGCCGCGGCGGGTACGTACGGGGCCCAATGGCCTGCCGCGCGGTCGGGGCCGTAGGCGCGGGTATTACGCGCGGCTACGTCCAGCGAGGCTGCCAGGGCCCGTGCCTCTGAGAGTCCTAGCGACTCTTTTTCTAGAAGTCTTTGGCGGATTTGGGAGGATTGCATACCTGCAACAAAAGCATTGCGCATTAACATGTCCGTATGTTCGTTTGCATTCACCGACGGGCAACTGCAGGCTCTTCCCAAAATCAGCAGCGCGGCGTAGAACTCGTCCATCGATTGGCCGGGAGCTTGCCGTCTTGTCGCGAGCTGGTAGCGAGCGTAGATTTGGTTAACTGGGCGAACGTAGAGACTTCTCAGTGCTGTGAACGCCGTCTGGAAATCGTCGGTGTCTTCAATGAGGGTGAAAATCTCCGTGCTCACCCTCGAGTGCAGGACCTGCAGTTTTTGTTCGTCTGAGTCTCGGCCTGTGGTCGATGTGATGTAGGCCTCAAAGCAAGTCTGCCAGTGTTTGAAGGCTGCTGCCGCATTCACTGCGTGGGGGCTGATCCTCAGGCATTCTGGAATGATCCTGAGCTCCATAGTCCTTTTTAGGCACGCTTAATAAATTGTGGCGCACAAAGACTCCGTGAGACGAATAGAGTGAAGTCGATGAGGCTTTATTAAGCGTGTCTGTTCCCCAGCAGCCCGATAGTAAACTGGCCTGCGGGGGAAGGCACCGGCTTCTTATACTTCGCCTTCAGGGCGGAGTATGAGGTCAACGGCCAACCAGGACCCGGGATCTGTCAGCCAATGACATTAGGGCTTCCAGTCCCACATGACCCCCAATACATACTACCACAGAGTCTCCATCAGAATAATCTCCCACTCAGGTGAGAGTCTCCAGCAGAATAATCACCCACTGTTGGTGAGGGTCCCCAGCAGAATAAACTCCCACTGTTGGTGAGAGTCCCCAGCACAATAATCTCTCTCTGTTGGTGAGAGCCCCCATCAGAATTATGTCTCACTGTTGGTGAGAATCCCCAGCAGAATAATCGCCCACTGTTGGTGAGAGTCTCCATCAGAATAATCTCCCACTGTTGGTGAGAGTCCCCAGCAGAATAATCTCCCACTGTTGGTGAGAGCACCCAGCAGAAGAATCTCCCACTGTTGGTGAGAGTCTCCAGCAGAATAATCTCCCACTGTTGGTGAGAGTCCCCACCAGAATAATGTCTCACTGTTGATGAGAGTCCGCAGCAGAATAATCTCCCACTGTTGGTGAAAGTTTACAGCAGAATAATCTCCCACTGTTGGTGAGAGCCCCCAGCAGAATAATCTCTCACTGTTGGTGAGAGTCTCCAGCAGAATAATGTCTCACTGTTGGTGAGAGTCCCCAGCAGAATAATCTCTCACTGTTGGTGAGAGTCCCCAGCTGAATAATCTCCCACTGTTGGTGATAGTTTCTGGCAGAATAATCTCCCACTGTTGGTGAGAGTCTCCAGAAGAATATTCTCCCAATGTTGGTTAAAGTCTCCAGCAGAATAATCTCTCACTGTTGGTGAGAGTCCCCAGCAGAATAAACTCCCACTCTTGGTGAGAGTCTCCAGCAGAATAACCACCCACTGTTGGTGAGAGTCCCCAGCAGAATAATCTCTCACTGTTGGTGAGAGTCTCCATCAGAATAATCTCCCACTCAGGTGAGTCTCCAGCAGAATAATCACCCACTGTTGGTGAGAGTCCCCAGCAGAATGATCTCCCACTGTTGGTGAGAGTCCCCAGCACAATAATCTCTCACTGTTGGTGAGAGTCCCCAGCAGAATAATCTCCCACTGTTGGTTAGAGCCCCCATCAGAATAATCTCCCACTGTTGGTGAGAGTCCCCAGCACAATAATCTCTCACTGTTGGTGAGAGTCCCCAGCAGAATAATCTCTCACTGTTGGTGAGAGCCCCCAGCAGAATAATCTCCCACTCAGGTGAGAGTCCCCAGCACAATAATCTCTCACTGTTGGTGAGAGTCCCCAGCAGAATAATGTCCCACTGTTGGTGAGATTCTCCACCAGAATAATGTCTCACTGTAGGTGAGAGTCCCCAGCAGAATAATGTCCCACTGTTGGTGAGAGTCTCCATCAGAATAATGTCCCACTGTTGATGAGAGTCCGCAGCAGAATAATCTCTCACTGTTGGTGAGAGTCCCCAGCAGAATAATGTCTCACTGTAGGTGAGAGTCCCCAGCAGAATAATGTCCCACTGTTGGTGAGAGTCTCCATCAGAATAATGTCCCACTGTTGGTGAGAGTCCGCAGCAGAATAATCTCTCACTGTTGGTGAGAGTCCCCAGCAGAATAATGTCTCACTGTTGGTGAGAGTCCCCAGCAGAATAATGTCTCACTGTTGGTGAGAGCCCCCAGCAGAATAATCTCCCACTCAGGTGAGAGTCCGCAGCAGAATAATGTCTCACTGTTGGTGAGAGTCCCCAGCAGAATAATCTCTCACTGTTGGTGAGAGTCCCCAACTGAATAATCTCCCACTGTTGGTGATAGTTTCTGGCAGAATAATCTCCCACTGTTGGTGAGAGTCCCCAGCAGAATAATGTCTCACTGTTGGTGAGAGTCCCCAGCAGAATAATCTCTCACTGTTGGTGAGAGTCCCCAGCTGTATAATCTCCCACTGTTGGTGATAGTTTCTGGCAGAATAATCTCCCACTGTTGGTGAGAGGCTCCAGAAGAATATTCTCCCACTGTTGGTTAAAGTCTCCAGCAGAATAACCACCCACTGTTGGTGAGAGTCCCCAGCAGAAAAATCTCTCACTGTTGGTGAGAGTCTCCATCAGAATAATCTCCCACTCAGGTGAGAGTCTCCAGCAGAATAATCACCCACTGTTGGTGAGAGTCTCCAGCAGAATAATCACCCACTGTTGGTGAGAGTCCCCAGCAGAATAATGTCTCACTGTTGATGAGAGTCCCCAGCTGAATAATCTCCCACTTATGGTGGAAGTCTCCAGCAGAACAATCACCCACTGTTGGTGAGAGTCGCCAGCAGAATAATCTCCCACTCAGATGAGAGTCTCCAGCAGAATAATCACCCACTGTTGGTGAGGGTCCCCAGCAGAATAAACTCCCACTGTTGGTGAGAGTCCCCAGCACAATAATCTCTCACTGTTGGTGAGAGCCCCCATCAGAATTATGTCTCACTGTTGGTGAGAATCCCCAGCAGAATAATCGCCCACTGTTGGTGAGAGTCTCCATCAGAATAATCTCCCACTGTTGGTGAGAGTCCCCAGCAGAATAATCTCCCACTGTTGGTGAGAGCCCCCAGCAGAATAATCTCCCACTGTTGGTGAGAGTCTCCAGCAGAATAATGTCCCACTGTTGGTGAGAGTCCCCAGCAGAATAATGTCTCACTGTTGATGAGAGTCCGCAGCAGAATAATCTCCCACTGTTGGTGAAAGACTCCAGCAGAATAATCTCCCACTGTTGGTGAGAGTCCCCAGAAGAATAATCTCCCACTGTTGGTGTGAGTCCCCAGTTGAATAATCTCCCACTGTTGGTGAGAGTCTCCAGCAGAATAATGTCCCACTGTTGGTGAGAGTCTCCATCAGAATAATCTCTCACTGTTGGTGAGAGTCTCCAGCAGAATAATGTCCCACTGTTGGTGAGAGTCTCCATCAGAATAATCACCCACTGTTGGTGAGAGTCCCCAGCAGAATAATGTCCCACTGTTGGTGAGAGTCTCCATCAGAATAATCACCCACAGTTGGTGAGAGTCCCCAGCAGAATAATGTCCCACTGTTGGTGAGAGTCTCCATCAGAATAATCACCCACTGTTGGTGCGAGTCCCCAGTTGAATAATCTCCCACTGTTGATGAGAGTCTCCAGCAGAATAATCTCCCACTGTTGGTGCGAGTCCCGAGCTGAATAATCTCCCACTGTTGGTGAGAGTCTCCAGCAGAATAATGTCCCACTGTTGGTGAGAGTCTCGATCAGAATAATCACCCACTGTTGGTGAGAGTCCCCAGGAGAATAATGTCCCACTGTTGGTGAGAGTCTGCATCAGAATAATCTCTCACTGTTGGTGAGAGTCTCCAGCAGAATAATCTCCCACTGTTGGTGAGAGTCCCCAGCCGAATAATGTCCCACTATTGGTGAGAGTCTCCATCAGAATAATGTCTCACTGTTGGTGAGAGTCCGCAGCAGAATGATCTCCCACTGTTGGTGAGAGTCCCCAGCAGAATAATGTCCCACTGTTGGTGAGAATCTCCAGCAGAATACTGTCCCACAGTTGGTGAGAGTTCCCAGTAGAATAATGTCCCACTGTTGGTGAGAGTTCCCAGTAGAATAATCTCCAACTCAAGTGAGAGTCTCCATCAGAATAATCACCAACTCACGTGAGAGCCCCCAGCAGAATAATCCCCCACTGTTGGTGCGTGTCCCCAGCAGAATAATGTCTCACTGTTGGTGAGAATCCCCAGCAGAAAAAGCTCTCACTGTATGTGAGAGTCCCCAGCAGAATAATGTCCCACTCAGGTGAGAGTCTCCAGCAGAATAATCTCCCACTGTTGGTGAGAGTCCCCAGCAGAATAATCTCCCACTCAGGTGAGAGTCTCCAGCAGAATAATCTCCCACTGTTGTTGAGAGTCCCCAGCAGAATAATCTCCCACTCAGGTGAGAGTCCCGAGCAGAATAATCTCCCACTGTTGGTGAGAGCCCCCATCAGAATTATGTCTCACTGTTGGTGAGAGTCCCCAGCAGAATAATCTCCCACTGTTGATGAGAGTCCCCAGCAGAATAATCTCCCACTGTTGGTGAGAGTCTCCAGAAGAATAATCTCCCACTGTTGGTGAAAGTCTCCAGCAGAATAATCACCCACTGTTGGTGAGAGTCCCCAGCACAATAATCTCTCACTGTTGGTGAGAGTCCCCAGCAGAATAATCTCCCACTGTTGGTTAGAGCCCCCATCAGAATAATCTCCCACTGTTGGTGAGAGTCCCCAGCACAATAATCTCTCACTGTTGGTGAGAGTCCCCAGCAGAATAATCTCTCACTGTTGGTGAGAGCCCCCAGCAGAATAATCTCCCACTCAGGTGAGAGTCCCCAGCACAATATTCTCTCACTGTTGGTGAGAGTCCCCAGCAGAATAATGTCCCACTGTTGGTGAGATTCTCCACCAGAATAATGTCTCACTGTAGGTGAGAGTCCCCAGCAGAATAATGTCCCACTGTTGGTGAGAGTCTCCATCAGAATAATGTCCCACTGTTGATGAGAGTCCGCAGCAGAATAATCTCTCACTGTTGGTGAGAGTCCCCAGCAGAATAATGTCTCACTGTAGGTGAGAGTCCCCAGCAGAATAATGTCCCACTGTTGGTGAGAGTCTCCATCAGAATAATGTCCCACTGTTGGTGAGAGTCCGCAGCAGAATAATCTCTCACTGTTGGTGAGAGTCCCCAGCAGAATAATGTCTCACTGTTGGTGAGAGTCCCCAGCAGAATAATGTCTCACTGTTGGTGAGAGCCCCCAGCAGAATAATCTCCCACTCAGGTGAGAGTCCGCAGCAGAATAATGTCTCACTGTTGGTGAGAGTCCCCAGCAGAATAATCTCTCACTGTTGGTGAGAGTCCCCAACTGAATAATCTCCCACTGTTGGTGATAGTTTCTGGCAGAATAATCTCCCACTGTTGGTGAGAGTCCCCAGCAGAATAATGTCTCACTGTTGGTGAGAGTCCCCAGCAGAATAATCTCTCACTGTTGGTGAGAGTCCCCAGCTGTATAATCTCCCACTGTTGGTGATAGTTTCTGGCAGAATAATCTCCCACTGTTGGTGAGAGGCTCCAGAAGAATATTCTCCCACTGTTGGTTAAAGTCTCCAGCAGAATAACCACCCACTGTTGGTGAGAGTCCCCAGCAGAAAAATCTCTCACTGTTGGTGAGAGTCTCCATCAGAATAATCTCCCACTCAGGTGAGAGTCTCCAGCAGAATAATCACCCACTGTTGGTGAGAGTCTCCAGCAGAATAATCACCCACTGTTGGTGAGAGTCCCCAGCAGAATAATGTCTCACTGTTGATGAGAGTCCCCAGCTGAATAATCTCCCACTTATGGTGGAAGTCTCCAGCAGAACAATCACCCACTGTTGGTGAGAGTCGCCAGCAGAATAATCTCCCACTCAGATGAGAGTCTCCAGCAGAATAATCACCCACTGTTGGTGAGGGTCCCCAGCAGAATAAACTCCCACTGTTGGTGAGAGTCCCCAGCACAATAATCTCTCACTGTTGGTGAGAGCCCCCATCAGAATTATGTCTCACTGTTGGTGAGAATCCCCAGCAGAATAATCGCCCACTGTTGGTGAGAGTCTCCATCAGAATAATCTCCCACTGTTGGTGAGAGTCCCCAGCAGAATAATCTCCCACTGTTGGTGAGAGCCCCCAGCAGAATAATCTCCCACTGTTGGTGAGAGTCTCCAGCAGAATAATGTCCCACTGTTGGTGAGAGTCCCCAGCAGAATAATGTCTCACTGTTGATGAGAGTCCGCAGCAGAATAATCTCCCACTGTTGGTGAAAGTCTCCAGCAGAATAATCTCCCACTGTTGGTGAGAGTCCCCAGAAGAATAATCTCCCACTGTTGGTGTGAGTCCCCAGTTGAATAATCTCCCACTGTTGGTGAGAGTCTCCAGCAGAATAATGTCCCACTGTTGGTGAGAGTCTCCATCAGAATAATCTCTCACTGTTGGTGAGAGTCTCCAGCAGAATAATGTCCCACTGTTGGTGAGAGTCTCCATCAGAATAATCACCCACTGTTGGTGAGAGTCCCCAGCAGAATAATGTCCCACTGTTGGTGAGAGTCTCCATCAGAATAATCACCCACAGTTGGTGAGAGTCCCCAGCAGAATAATGTCCCACTGTTGGTGAGAGTCTCCATCAGAATAATCACCCACTGTTGGTGCGAGTCCCCAGTTGAATAATCTCCCACTGTTGATGAGAGTCTCCAGCAGAATAATCTCCCACTGTTGGTGCGAGTCCCGAGCTGAATAATCTCCCACTGTTGGTGAGAGTCTCCAGCAGAATAATGTCCCACTGTTGGTGAGAGTCTCGATCAGAATAATCACCCACTGTTGGTGAGAGTCCCCAGGAGAATAATGTCCCACTGTTGGTGAGAGTCTGCGTCAGAATAATCTCTCACTGTTGGTGAGAGTCTCCAGCAGAATAATCTCCCACTGTTGGTGAGAGTCCCCAGCCGAATAATGTCCCACTATTGGTGAGAGTCTCCATCAGAATAATGTCTCACTGTTGGTGAGAGTCCGCAGCAGAATGATCTCCCACTGTTGGTGAGAGTCCCCAGCAGAATAATGTCCCACTGTTGGTGAGAATCTCCAGCAGAATACTGTCCCACAGTTGGTGAGAGTTCCCAGTAGAATAATGTCCCACTGTTGGTGAGAGTTCCCAGTAGAATAATCTCCAACTCAAGTGAGAGCCTCCATCAGAATAATCACCAACTCACGTGAGAGCCCCCAGCAGAATAATCCCCCACTGTTGGTGCGTGTCCCCAGCAGAATAATGTCTCACTGTTGGTGAGAATCCCCAGCAGAAAAAGCTCTCACTGTATGTGAGAGTCCCCAGCAGAATAATGTCCCACTCAGGTGAGAGTCTCCAGCAGAATAATCTCCCACTGTTGGTGAGAGTCCCCAGCAGAATAATCTCCCACTCAGGTGAGAGTCTCCAGCAGAATAATCTCCCACTGTTGTTGAGAGTCCCCAGCAGAATAATCTCCCACTCAGGTGAGAGTCCCGAGCAGAATAATCTCCCACTGTTGGTGAGAGCCCCCATCAGAATTATGTCTCACTGTTGGTGAGAGTCCCCAGCAGAATAATCTCCCACTGTTGATGAGAGTCCCCAGCAGAATAATCTCCCACTGTTGGTGAGAGTCTCCAGAAGAATAATCTCCCACTGTTGGTGAAAGTCTCCAGCAGAATAATCACCCACTGTTGGTGAGAGTCCCCAGCAGAATAATGTCTCACTGTTGGTGAGAGTCCCCAGCAGAATAATGTCCCACTGTTGGTGAGAGTCTCCAGCAGAATAATGTCCCACTGTTGGTGAGAGCCCCCAGCAGAATAATGTCCCACTGTTGGTGAGAGTCCCCAGCAGAATAATCTCCCACTGTTGGTGAGAGTCCCCAGCAGTATAATCTCCCAGTGTTGGAGAGAGTTCTCAGTAGAATAATCTCCCACTCAAGTGAGAGCCTCCATCAGAATAATCACCAACTCACGTGAGAGCCCCCAGCAGAATAATCCCCCACTGTTGGTGCGTGTCCCCAGCAGAATAATGTCTCACTGTTGGTGAGAATCCCCAGCAGAAAAGCTCTCACTGTATGTGAGAGTCCCCAGCAGAATAATCTCCCACTCAGGTGAGAGTCTCCAGCAGAATAATCTCCCACTGTTGTTGAGAGTCTCCAGCAGAATAATCTCCCACTGTTGTTGAGAGTCCCCAGCAGAATAATCTCCCACTGTTGGTGAGACACCCCAGCAGAATAATCTCCCACTGTTGGTGAGAGTCCCCAGCACAATAATCTCTCAATGTTGGTGAGAGTCCCCAGCAGAATAATCTCCCACTGTTGGTGAGAGTCCCCAGCAGAATAATATCCCACTGTTGGTGAGAGTCTCCAGAAGAATAATCTCCCACTGTTGGTGAGAGTCCCCAGCAGAATAATCTCTCACTGTTGGTGAGCGTCTCCATCAGAATAATCTCCCACTCAGGTGAGAGTCTCCAGCAGAATAATCTCCCACTGTTGGTGAGAGTCCCCAGCAGAATGATCTCCCACTCAGGTGAGAGTCTCCAGCAGAATAATCTCCCACTGTTGGTGAGAGTCCCCAGCAGAATAATCTCCCACTGTTGGTGAGAGTCCCCAGCAGAATAATCTCCCACTGTTGGTGAGAGCCCCCAGCAGAATAATCTCCCACTGTTGGTGAGAGTCTCCAGCAGAATAAACTTCCACTGTTGGTGAGAGTCCCCAGCACAATAATCTCTCACTGTTGGTGAGAGTCCCCAGCAGAATGATCTCCCACTGTTGGTGAGAGTCCCCAGCAGAATAATGTCCCACTCAGGTGAGAGTCTCCAGCAGAATAATCTCCCACTCTTGGTGAGAGTCCCCAGCACAATAATCTCTCACTGTTGGTGAGAGTCCCCAGCAGAATAATCTCCCACTGTTGGTTAGAGCCCCCATCAGAATAATCTCCCACTGTTGGTGAGAGTCCCCAGCAGAATAATATCCCACTGTTGGTGAGAGTCTCCAGAAGAATAATCTCCCACTGTTGGTGAGAGTCCCCAGCAGAATAATCTCTCACTGTTGGTGAGCGTCTCCATCAGAATAATCTCCCACTCAGGTGAGAGTCTCCAGCAGAATAATCTCCCACTGTTGGTGAGAGTCCCCAGCAGAATGATCTCCCACTCAGGTGAGAGTCTCCAGCAGAATAATCTCCCACTGTTGGTGAGAGTCCCCAGCAGAATAATCTCCCACTATTGGTGAGAGTCCCCAGCAGAATAATCTCCCACTGTTGGTGAGAGCCCCCAGCAGAATAATCTCCCACTGTTGGTGAGAGTCTCCAGCAGAATAAACTCCCACTGTTGGTGAGAGTCCCCAGCACAATAATCTCTCACTGTTGGTGAGAGTCCCCAGCAGAATGATCTCCCACTGTTGGTGAGAGTCCCCAGCACAATAATCTCTCACTGTTGGTGAGAGTCCCCAGCAGAATAATCTCCCACTGTTGGTTAGAGCCCCCATCAGAATAATCTCCCACTGTTGGTGAGAGTCCCCAGCACAATAATTTCTCACTGTTGGTGAGAGTCTCCAGCAGAATAATCTCTCACTGTTGGTGAGAGCCCCCAGCAGAATAATCTCCCACTCAGGTGAGAGTCTCCAGCAGAATAATGTCTCACTGTAGGTGAGAGTCCCCAGCAGAATAATGTCCCACTGTTGGTGAGAGTCTCCATCAGAATAATGTCCCACTGTTGGTGAGAGTCCGCAGCAGAATAATCTCTCAATGTTGGTGAGAGTCCCCAGCAGAATAATGTCCCACTGTTGGAGAGAGTCCCCAGCAGAATAATATCCCACTGTTGGTGAGAGTCTCCAGAAGAATAATCTCCCACCGTTGGTGAGAGTCCCCAGCAGAATAATCTCTCACTGTTGGTGAGCGTCTCCATCAGAATAATCTCCCACTCAGGTGAGAGTCTCCAGCAGAATAATCTCCCACTGTTGGTGAGAGTCCCCAGCAGAATGATCTCCCACTCAGGTGAGAGTCTCCAGCAGAATAATCTCCCACTGTTGGTGAGAGTCCCCATCAGAATAATCTCCCACTGTTGGTGAGAGTCCCCAGCAGAATAATCTCCCACTGTTGGTGAGAGCCCCCACCAGAATAATCTCCCACTGTTGGTGAGAGTCTCCAGCAGAATAAACTCCCACTGTTGGTGAGAGTCCCCAGCACAATAATCTCTCACTGTTGGTGAGAGTCCCCAGCAGAATGATCTCCCACTGTTGGTGAGAGTCCCCGGCAGAATAATGTCCCACTCAGGTGAGAGTCTCCAGCAGAATAATCTCCCACTCAGGTGAGAGTCCCCAGCACAATAATCTCTCACTGTTGGTGAGAGTCCCCAGCAGAATAATCTCCCACTGTTGGTTAGAGCCCCCATCAGAATAATCTCCCACTGTTGGTGAGAGTCCCCAGCAGAATAATATCCCACTGTTGGTGAGAGTCTCCAGAAGAATAATCTCCCACTGTTGGTGAGAGTCCCCAGCAGAATAATCTCTCACTGTTGGTGAGCGTCTCCATCAGAATAATCTCCCACTCAGGTGAGAGTCTCCAGCAGAATAATCTCCCACTGTTGGTGAGAGTCCCCAGCAGAATGATCTCCCACTCAGGTGAGAGTCTCCAGCAGAATAATCTCCCACTGTTGGTGAGAGTCCCCAGCAGAATAATCTCCCTCTATTGGTGAGAGTCCCCAGCAGAATAATCTCCCACTGTTGGTGAGAGCCCACAGCAGAATAATCTCCCACTGTTGGTGAGAGTCTCCAGCAGAATAAACTCCCACTGTTGGTGAGAGTCCCCAGCACAATAATCTCTCACTGTTGGTGAGAGTCCCCAGCAGAATGATCTCCCACTGTTGGTGAGAGTCCCCAGCACAATAATCTCTCACTGTTGGTGAGAGTCCCCAGCAGAATAATCTCCCACTGTTGGTTAGAGCCCCCATCAGAATAATCTCCCACTGTTGGTGAGAGTCCCCAGCACAATAATCTCTCACTGTTGGTGAGAGTCTCCAGCAGAATAATCTCTCACTGTTGGTGAGAGCCCCCAGCAGAATAATCTCCCACTCAGGTGAGAGTCTCCAGCAGAATAATGTCTCACTGTAGGTGAGAGTCCCCAGCAGAATAATGTCCCACTGTTGGTGAGAGTCTCCATCAGAATAATGTCCCACTGTTGGTGAGAGTCCGCAGCAGATTAATCTCTCACTGTTGGTGAGAGTCCCCAGCAGAATAATGTCCCACTGTTGGAGAGAGTCCCCAGCAGAATAATCTCCCACTCAGGTGAGAGTCTCCAGCAGAATAATGTCTCACTGTAGGTGAGAGTCCCCAGCAGAATAATGTCCCACTGTTGGTGAGAGTCTCCATCAGAATAATGTCCCACTGTTGGTGAGAGTCCGCAGCAGATTAATCTCTCACTGTTGGTGAGAGTCCCCAGCAGAATAATGTCCCACTGTTGGAGAGAGTCCCCAGCAGAATAATGTCTCACTGTTGATGAGAGTCCCCAGCAGAATAATCTCCCACTGTTGGTGAGAGTCCTCAGCAGAATAATGTCCCACTGTTGGTGAGAGTCCCCAGCAGAATAATCTCCCACTCAGGTGAGAGTCTCCAGCAGAATAATGTCTCACTGTAGGTGAGAGTCCCCAGCAGAATAATGTCCCACTGTTGGTGAGAGTCTCCATCAGAATAATGTCCCACTGTTGGTGAGAGTCCGCAGCAGAATGATCTCCCACTGTTGGTGAGAGTCCCCAGCAGAATAATGTCTCACTGTTGGTGAGAGTCCCCAGCACAATAATCTCTCACTGTTGGGGAGAGTCCCCAGCAGAATAATCACCCACTGTTGGTGAGAGTCCCCATCAGAATAATCACCCACTGTTGGTGAGAGCCCCCAGCAGAATAATCTCCCACTGTTGGTTAGAGCCCCCATCAGAATAATATCCCACTGTTGGTGAGAGTCCCCAGCAGAATAATGTCTCACTGTTGGTGAGAGTCCCCAGCAGAATAATCTCCCACTGTTGGTTAGAGCCCCCATCAGAATAATATCCCACTGTTGGTGAGAGTACCAGCAGAATAATGTCTCACTGTTGGTGAGAGTCCCCAGCAGAATAATCTCCCACTGTTGGTGAGAGTCCCCAGCAGAATAATCTCCCACTGTTGGTTAGAGCCCCCATCAGAATAATATCCCACTGTTGGTGAGAGTCCCCAGCAGAATAATGTCTCACTGTTGATGAGAGTCCCCATCTGAATAATCTCCCACTGTTGGTGAGAGTCTCCAGCACAATAATCTCCCACTGTTGGTGAGAGTCTCCATCAGAATAATCTCCCACTCAGGTGAGAGTCTCCAGCAGAATAATCACCCACTGTTGGTGAGAGTCCCCAGCACAATAATCTCTCACTGTTGGTGAGAGTCCCCAGCAGAATAAACTCCCACTGTTGGTGAGAGTCCCCAGCACAATAATCTCTCAATGTTGGTGAGAGTCCCCAGCAGAATGATCTCCCAATGTTGGTGAGAGCCCCCAGCAGAATAATCTCCCACTCAGGTGAGAGTCTCCAGCAGAATAATGTCCCACTGTTGTTGAGAGTCTCCAGCAGAATAATCTCCCACTGTTGTTGAGAGTCTCCAGCAGAATAATCTCCCAGTGTTGGTGAGAGCCCCCATCAGAATTATGTCTCACTGTTGGTGAGAATCCCCAGCAGAATAATCGCCCACTGTTGGTGAGAGTCTCCATCAGAATAATCTCCCATGTTGGTGAGAGTCCCCAGCAGAATGATCTCCCACTGTTGGTTAGAGCCCCCATCAAAATAATCTCCCACTGTTGGTGAGAGTCCCCAGCAGAATAATCTCTCACTGTTGGTGAGAGTCTGTGGCGCACAAAGACTCCGTGAGACGAATAGAGTGAAGTCGATGAGGCTTTATTAAGCGTGTCTGTTCCCCAGCAGCCCGATAGTAAACTGGCCTGTGGGGGAAGGCACCGGCTTCATATACTTCGCCTTCAGGGCGGAGTATGAGGTCAACGGCCAACCAGGACCCGGGATCTGTCAGCCAATGACATTAGGGCTTCCAGTCCCACATGACCCCCAATATATACTACCACAGAGTCTCCATCAGAATAATCTCCCACTCAGGTGAGAGTCTCCAGCAGAATAATCACCCACTGTTGGTGAGGGTCCCCAGCAGAATAAACTCCCACTGTTGGTGAGAGTCCCCAGCACAATAATCTCTCACTGTTGGTGAGAGTCACCAGCAGAATGATCTCCCACTCAGGTGAGAGTCTCCAGCAGAATAATGTCTCACCGTAGGTGAGAGTCCCCAGCAGAATAATGTCCCACTGTTGGTGAGAGTCCCCAGCAGAATAATCTCTCACTGTTGGTGAGAGTCCCCAGCAGAATAATCACCCACTGTTGGTGAGAGTCTCCAGCAGAATAATCACCCACTGTTGGTGAGAGTCTCCAGCAGAATAATTTCCCACTGTTGGTGAGAGTCTCCATCAGAATAATGTCCCACTGTTGGTGAGAGACCCCAGCCGAATAATGTCCCACTGTTGGTTAGAGTCTCCATCAGAATAATGTCCCACTGTTGGTGATAGTCCGCAGCAGAATGATCTCCCACTGTTGGTGAGAGTCCCCAGCAGAATAATCTCCCACTCAGGTGAGAGTCTCCAGCAGAATAATCTCCCACTGTTGTTGAGAGTCCCCAGCAGAATAATCTCCCACTCAGGTGAGAGTCCCGAGCAGAATAATCTCCCACTGTTGGTGAGAGCCCCCATCAGAATTATGTCTCACTGTTGGTGAGAGTCCCCAGCAGAATAATCTCCCACTGTTGATGAGAGTCCCCAGCAGAATAATCTCCCACTGTTGGTGAGAGTCTCCAGAAGAATAATCTCCCACTGTTGGTGAAAGTCTCCAGCAGAATAATCACCCACTGTTGGTGAGAGTCCCCAGCAGAATAATGTCTCACTGTTGGTGAGAGTCTCCAGCAGAATAATGTCCCACTGTTGGTGAGAGCCCCCAGCAGAATAATGTCCCACTGTTGGTGAGAGTCCCCAGCAGAATAATCTCCCACTGTTGGTGAGAGTCCCCAGCAGTATAATCTCCCAGTGTTGGAGAGAGTTCTCAGTAGAATAATCTCCCACTCAAGTGAGAGCCTCCATCAGAATAATCACCAACTCACGTGAGAGCCCCCAGCAGAATATTCCCCCACTGTTGGTGCGTGTCCCCAGCAGAATAATGTCTCACTGTTGGTGAGAATCCCCAGCAGAAAAGCTCTCACTGTATGTGAGAGTCCCCAGCAGAATAATCTCCCACTCAGGTGAGAGTCTCCAGCAGAATAATCTCCCACTGTTGTTGAGAGTCTCCAGCAGAATAATCTCCCACTGTTGTTGAGAGTCCCCAGCAGAATAATCTCCCACTGTTGGTGAGACACCCCAGCAGAATAATCTCCCACTGTTGGTGAGAGTCCCCAGCACAATAATCTCTCAATGTTGGTGAGAGTCCCCAGCAGAATAATCTCCCACTGTTAGTGAGAGTCCCCAGCAGAATAATATCCCACTGTTGGTGAGAGTCTCCAGAAGAATAATCTCCCACTGTTGGTGAGAGTCCCCAGCAGAATAATCTCTCACTGTTGGTGAGCGTCTCCATCAGAATAATCTCCCACTCAGGTGAGAGTCTCCAGCAGAATAATCTCCCACTGTTGGTGAGAGTCCCCAGCAGAATGATCTCCCACTCAGGTGAGAGTCTCCAGCAGAATAATCTCCCACTGTTGGTGAGAGTCCCCAGCAGAATAATCTCCCACTGTTGGTGAGAGTCCCCAGCAGAATAATCTCCCACTGTTGGTGAGAGCCCCCAGCAGAATAATCTCCCACTGTTGGTGAGAGTCTCCAGCAGAATAAACTTCCACTGTTGGTGAGAGTCCCCAGCACAATAATCTCTCACTGTTGGTGAGAGTCCCCAGCAGAATGATCTCCCACTGTTGGTGAGAGTCCCCAGCAGAATAATGTCCCACTCAGGTGAGAGTCTCCAGCAGAATAATCTCCCACTCTTGGTGAGAGTCCCCAGCACAATAATCTCTCACTGTTGGTGAGAGTCCCCAGCAGAATAATCTCCCACTGTTGGTTAGAGCCCCCATCAGAATAATCTCCCACTGTTGGTGAGAGTCCCCAGCAGAATAATATCCCACTGTTGGTGAGAGTCTCCAGAAGAATAATCTCCCACTGTTGGTGAGAGTCCCCAGCAGAATAATCTCTCACTGTTGGTGAGCGTCTCCATCAGAATAATCTCCCACTCAGGTGAGAGTCTCCAGCAGAATAATCTCCCACTGTTGGTGAGAGTCCCCAGCAGAATGATCTCCCACTCAGGTGAGAGTCTCCAGCAGAATAATCTCCCACTGTTGGTGAGAGTCCCCAGCAGAATAATCTCCCACTATTGGTAAGAGTCCCCAGCAGAATAATCTCCCACTGTTGGTGAGAGCCCCCAGCAGAATAATCTCCCACTGTTGGTGAGAGTCTCCAGCAGAATAAACTCCCACTGTTGGTGAGAGTCCCCAGCACAATAATCTCTCACTGTTGGTGAGAGTCCCCAGCAGAATGATCTCCAACTGTTGGTGAGAGTCCCCAGCACAATAATCTCTCACTGTTGGTGAGAGTCCCCAGCAGAATAATCTCCCACTGTTGGTTAGAGCCCCCATCAGAATAATCTCCCACTGTTGGTGAGAGTCCCCAGCACAATAATTTCTCACTGTTGGTGAGAGTCTCCAGCAGAATAATCTCTCACTGTTGGTGAGAGCCCCCAGCAGAATAATCTCCCACTCAGGTGAGAGTCTCCAGCAGAATAATGTCTCACTGTAGGTGAGAGTCCCCAGCAGAATAATGTCCCACTGTTGGTGAGAGTCTCCATCAGAATAATGTCCCACTGTTGGTGAGAGTCCGCAGCAGAATAATCTTTCAATGTTGGTGAGAGTCCCCAGCAGAATAATGTCCCACTGTTGGAGAGAGTCCCCAGCAGAATAATATCCCACTGTTGGTGAGAGTCTCCAGAAGAATAATCTCCCACCGTTGGTGAGAGTCCCCAGCAGAATAATCTCTCACTGTTGGTGAGCGTCTCCATCAGAATAATCTCCCACTCAGGTGAGAGTCTCCAGCAGAATAATCTCCCACTGTTGGTGAGAGTCCCCAGCAGAATGATCTCCCACTCAGGTGAGAGTCTCCAGCAGAATAATCTCCCACTGTTGGTGAGAGTCCCCATCAGAATAATCTCCCACTGTTGGTGAGAGTCCCCAGCAGAATAATCTCCCACTGTTGGTGAGAGCCCCCACCAGAATAATCTCCCACTGTTGGTGAGAGTCTCCAGCAGAATAAACTCCCACTGTTGGTGAGAGTCCCCAGCACAATAATCTCTCACTGTTGGTGAGAGTCCCCAGCAGAATGATCTCCCACTGTTGGTGAGAGTCCCCGGCAGAATAATGTCCCACTCAGGTGAGAGTCTCCAGCAGAATAATCTCCCACTGTTGGTGAGAGTCCCCAGCACAATAATCTCTCACTGTTGGTGAGAGTCCCCAGCAGAATAATCTCCCACTGTTGGTTAGAGCCCCCATCAGAATAATCTCCCACTGTTGGTGAGAGTCCCCAGCAGAATAATATCCCACTGTTGGTGAGAGTCTCCAGAAGAATAATCTCCCACTGTTGGTGAGAGTCCCCAGCAGAATAATCTCTCACTGTTGGTGAGCGTCTCCATCAGAATAATCTCCCACTCAGGTGAGTGTCTCCAGCAGAATAATCTCCCACTGTTGGTGAGAGTCCCCAGCAGAATGATCTCCCACTCAGGTGAGAGTCTCCAGCAGAATAATCTCCCACTGTTGGTGAGAGTCCCCAGCAGAATAATCTCCCTCTATTGGTGAGAGTCCCCAGCAGAATAATCTCCCACTGTTGGTGAGAGCCCCCAGCAGAATAATCTCCCACTGTTGGTGAGAGTCTCCAGCAGAATAAACTCCCACTGTTGGTGAGAGTCCCCAGCACAATAATCTCTCACTGTTGGTGAGAGTCCCCAGCAGAATGATCTCCCACTGTTGGTGAGAGTCCCCAGCACAATAATCTCTCACTGTTGGTGAGAGTCCCCAGCAGAATAATCTCCCACTGTTGGTTAGAGCCCCCATCAGAATAATCTCCCACTGTTGGTGAGAGTCCCCAGCACAATAATCTCTCACTGTTGGTGAGAGTCTCCAGCAGAATAATCTCTCACTGTTGGTGAGAGCCCCCAGCAGAATAATCTCCCACTCAGGTGAGAGTCTCCAGCAGAATAATGTCTCACTGTAGGTGAGAGTCCCCAGCAGAATAATGTCCCACTGTTGGTGAGAGTCTCCATCAGAATAATGTCCCACTGTTGGTGAGAGTCCGCAGCAGAATAATCTCTCACTGTTGGTGAGAGTCCCCAGCAGAATAATGTCCCACTGTTGGAGAGAGTCCCCAGCAGAATAATGTCTCACTGTTGATGAGAGTCCCCAGCAGAATAATCTCCCACTGTTGGTGAGAGTCCCCAGCAGAATAATGTCCCACTGTTGGTGAGAGTCCCCAGCAGAATAATCTCCCACTCAGGTGAGAGTCTCCAGCAGAATAATGTCTCACTGTAGGTGAGAGTCCCCAGCAGAATAATGTCCCACTGTTGGTGAGAGTCTCCATCAGAATAATGTCCCACTGTTGGTGAGAGTCCGCAGCAGAATGATCTCCCACTGTTGGTGAGAGTCCCCAGCAGAATAATGTCTCACTGTTGGTGAGAGTCCCCAGCACAATAATCTCTCACTGTTGGGGAGAGTCCCCAGCAGAATAATCACCCACTGTTGGTGAGAGTCCCCATCAGAATAATCACCCACTGTTGGTGAGAGCCCCCAGCAGAATAATCTCCCACTGTTGGTTAGAGCCCCCATCAGAATAATATCCCACTGTTGGTGAGAGTCCCCAGCAGAATAATGTCTCACTGTTGGTGAGAGTCCCCAGCAGAATAATCTCCCACTGTTGGTTAGAGCCCCCATCAGAATAATATCCCACTGTTGGTGAGAGTACCAGCAGAATAATGTCTCACTGTTGGTGAGAGTCCCCAGCAGAATAATCTCCCACTGTTGGTGAGAGTCCCCAGCAGAATAATCTCCCACTGTTGGTTAGAGCCCCCATCAGAATAATATCCCACTGTTGGTGAGAGTCCCCAGCAGAATAATGTCTCACTGTTGATGAGAGTCCCCATCTGAATAATCTCCCACTGTTGGTGAGAGTCTCCAGCACAATAATCTCCCACTGTTGGTGAGAGTCTCCATCAGAATAATCTCCCACTCAGGTGAGAGTCTCCAGCAGAATAATCACCCACTGTTGGTGAGAGTCCCCAGCACAATAATCTCTCACTGTTGGTGAGAGTCCCCAGCAGAATAAACTCCCACTGTTGGTGAGAGTCCCCAGCACAATAATCTCTCAATGTTGGTGAGAGTCCCCAGCAGAATGATCTCCCAATGTTGGTGAGAGCCCCCAGCAGAATAATCTCCCACTCAGGTGAGAGTCTCCAGCAGAATAATGTCGCACTGTTGTTGAGAGTCTCCAGCAGAATAATCTCCCACTGTTGTTGAGAGTCTCCAGCAGAATAATCTCCCAGTGTTGGTGAGAGCCCCCATCAGAATTATGTCTCACTGTTGGTGAGAATCCCCAGCAGAATAATCGCCCACTGTTGGTGAGAGTCTCCATCAGAATAATCTCCCATGTTGGTGAGAGTCCCCAGCAGAATGATCTCCCACTGTTGGTTAGAGCCCCCATCAAAATAATCTCCCACTGTTGGTGAGAGTCCCCAGCAGAATAATCTCTCACTGTTGGTGAGAGTCTGTGGCGCACAAAGACTCCGTGAGACGAATAGAGTGAAGTCGATGAGGCTTTATTAAGCGTGTCTGTTCCCCAGCAGCCCGATAGTAAACTGGCCTGCGGGGGAAGGCACCGGCTTCATATACTTCGCCTTCAGGGCGGAGTATGAGGTCAACGGCCAACCAGGACCCGGGATCTGTCAGCCAATGACATTAGGGCTTCCAGTCCCACATGACCCCCAATATATACTACCACAGAGTCTCCATCAGAATAATCTCCCACTCAGGTGAGAGTCTCCAGCAGAATAATCACCCACTGTTGGTGAGGGTCCCCAGCAGAATAAACTCCCACTGTTGGTGAGAGTCCCCAGCACAATAATCTCTCACTGTTGGTGAGAGTCACCAGCAGAATGATCTCCCACTCAGGTGAGAGTCTCCAGCAGAATAATGTCTCACCGTAGGTGAGAGTCCCCAGCAGAATAATGTCCCACTGTTGGTGAGAGTCCCCAGCAGAATAATCTCTCACTGTAGGTGAGAGTCCCCAGCAGAATAATCACCCACTGTTGGTGAGAGTCTCCAGCAGAATAATCACCCACTGTTGGTGAGAGTCTCCAGCAGAATAATTTCCCACTGTTGGTGAGAGTCTCCATCAGAATAATGTCCCACTGTTGGTGAGAGACCCCAGCCGAATAATGTCCCACTGTTGGTTAGAGTCTCCATCAGAATAATGTCCCACTGTTGGTGAGAGTCCGCAGCAGAATGATCTCCCACTGTTGGTGAGAGTCCCCAGCAGAATAATGTCCCACTGTTGGTGAGAGTCCCCAGCAGAATAATGTCGCACTGTTGGTGAGAGTCCCCAGCAGAATAATGTCTCATTGTTGGTGAGAGTCCGCAGCAGAATGATCTCCCACTGTTGGTGAGAGTCCCCAGCAGAATAATGTCCCACTGTTGGTGAGAGTCCCCAGCAGAATAATGTCCCTCTGTTGGTGAGAGTCCCCAGCAGAATAATCTCTCACTGTTGGTGAGAGTCCGCAGCAGAATAATCACCCACTGTTGGTGTGAGTCTCCAGCAGAATAATCACCCACTGTTGGAGAGAGTCCCCAGCTGAATAATCTCCCACCGTTGGTGAAAGTCTCCATCAGAATAATGTCCCACTGTTGGTGAGAGTCCGCAGCAGAATGATCTCCCACTGTTGGTGAGAGTCCCCAGCAGAATAATGTCCCACTGTTGGTGAGAGTCCCCAGCAGAATAATGTCCCACTGTTGGTGAGAGTCTCCAGCAGAATACTGTCCCACTGTTGATGAGAGTTCCCAGTAGAATAATGTCCCACTGTTGGTGAGAGTTCCCAGTAGAATAATCTCCAACTCAAGTGAGAGCCTCCATCAGAATAATCACCAACTCACGTGAGAGCCCCCAGCAGAATAATCCCCCACTGTTGGTGCGTGTCCCCAGCAGAATAATGTCTCACTGTTGGTGAGAATCCCCAGCAGAAAAAGCTCTCACTGTATGTGAGAGTCTCCAGCAGAATCATCTCCCACTGTTGGTGAGACTCCCGAGCAGAATAATCTTCCACTGTTGTTGAGAGTCCCCAGCAGATTGATCTCCCACTGTTGGTGAGAGTCCCCAGAACAATAATCTCCCACTCAGGTGAGAATCCCCAGCAGAATAATCGCCCACTGTTGGTGAGAGTGTCCATCAGAATAATCTCCCACTGTTGGTTAGAGCCCCCATCAGAATAATATCCCACTGTTGGTGAGAGTCCCCAGCAGAATAATGTCTCACTGTTGATGAGAGTCCCCAGCTGAATAATCTCCCACTGTTGGTGAGAGTCTCCAGCAGAATGATCTCCCACTGTTGGTGAGAGTCCCCAGCACAATAATCTCCCACTCAGGTGAGAATCCCGAGCAGAATAATCTCCCACTTGTTAAGAGCCCCCATCAGAATTATGTCTCACTGTTGATGAGAATCCCCAGCAGAATAATCGCCCACTGTTGGTGAGAGTCTCCATCAGAATAATCTCCCACTGTTGGTTAGAGCCCCCATCAGAATAATATCCCACTGTTGGTGAGAGTCCCCAGCAGAATAGTGTCTCACTGTTGATGAGAGTCCCCAGCTGAATAATCTCCCACTGTTGGTGAGAGTCTCCAGCAGAATAATCACCCACTGTTGGTGAGTGTCTCCATCAGAATAATCTCCCACTCAGGTGAGAGTCTCCAGCAGAATAATCACCCACTGTTGGTGAGAGTCCCCAGCAGAATAATGTCCCACTGTTGGTGAGCGTCTCCATCAGAATAATGTCCCACTGTTGGTGAGAGTCCCCAGCAGAATAATGTCCCACTGTTGGTGAGAGTCCCCAGCAGAATAATGTCCCACTGTTGGTGAGAGTCTCCAGCAGAATAATGTCCCACTGTTGGTGAGAGTCCCCAGCAGAATAATCTCCCAGTGTTGGTGAGAGTTCTCAGTAGAATAATCTCCCACTCAAGTGAGAGCCTCCATCAGAATAATCACCAACTCACGTGAGAGCCCCCAGCAGACTAATCCCCCACTGTTGGTGCGTGTCCCAAGCAGAATAATGTCTCACTGTTGGTGAGAATCCCCAGCAGAAAAAGCTCTCACTGTATGTGAGAGTCCCCAGCAGAATAATGTCCCACTCAGGTGAGAGTCTCCAGCAGAATAATCTCCCACTGTTGGTGAGACACCCCAGCAGAATAATCTCCCACTCAGGTGAGAATCCCGAGCAGAATAATCTCCCACTGTTGGTGAGAGCCCCCATCAGAATTATGTCTCACTGTTGGTGAGAATCCCCAGCAGAATAATCGCCCACTGTTGGTGAGAGTCTCCATCAGAATAATCTCCCACTGTTGGTGAGAGCCCCCATCAGAATTATGTCTCACTGTTGGTGAGAATCCCCAGCAGAATAATGTCCCACTGTTGGTGAGAGTCCCCAGCAGAATACTGTCCCACTGTTGGTGAGAGTCCCCAGCAGAATAATCTCCCACTGTTGGTGAGAGTTCCCAGTAGAATAATGTCCCACTGTTGGTGAGTGTTCCCAGTAGAATAATCTCCCACTCAAGTGAGAGCCTCTATCAGAATAATCACCAACTCACGTGAGAGCCCCCAGCAGAATAATCCCCCACTGTTGGTGAGAGCCCCCAGCAGAATAATGTCCCACTCAGGTGAGAGTCTCCAGCAGAATAATCTCCCACTGTTGGTGAGACACCCCAGCAGAATAATCTCCCACTCAGGTGAGAATCCCGAGCAGAATAATCTCCCACTGTTGGTGAGAGCCCCCATCAGATATATGTCTCACTGTTGCTGAGAATCCCCAGCAGAATAATCTCCCACTGTTGGTGAGAGTCTCCATCAGAATAAACTCCCACTGTTGGTGAGAGTCCCTGGCAGAATAATCTCCCACTGTTGGTGAGAGTGTCCAGCAGAATAATGACTCACTGTAGGTGAGAGTCCCCAGCAGAATAATGTCCCACTGTTGGTGAGAGCCTCCATCAGAATAATGTCCCACTGTTGGTGAGAGTCCCCAGCAGAATAATCTCCCACTCAGGTGAGAATGACGAGCAGAATAATCTCCCACTGTTGGTGAGAGCCCCCATCAGAATAATCTCCCACTGTTGGTGAGAGACCCCAACAGAATAATCTCCCACTGTTGGTTACAGCCCCCATCAGAATAATATACCACTGTTGGTGAGAGTTCCCAGCAGAATAATGTCTCACTGTTGATGAGAGTCCCCAGCAAAATAATCGCCCACTGTTGGTGAGAGTCTGCATCAGAATAATCTCCCACTGTTGGTGAGAGTCTCCATCAGAATAATCTCCCACTGTTGGTGAGAGTCCCCAGCAGAATAATCTCCCACTGTAGGTGAGAGTCCCCAGCAGAATAATCTCTCACTGTTGGTGAAAGTCCCCAGCTGAATAATCTCCCACTGTTGGTGAAAGTCTCCAGCAGAATAATCTCCCACTGTTGGTGAAAGTCTCTGGCAGAATAATCACCCACTGTTGGTGAGATTCTCCAGCAGAATAAACTCCCACTGTTGGTGAGAGTCTCCAGCAGAATAATCACCCACTGTTGGTTAGAGCCCCCATCAGAATAATATCCCTCTGTTGATGAGAGTCCCCAGCTGAATAATCTCCCAGTGTTGGTGAGAGTCTCCATCAGAATAATCTCCCAGTGTTGGTGTGAGTCTCCATCAGAATAATCTCCCACTGTTGGTGGGAGTCTCCAGAAGAATTATCTCCCACTGTTGGTGAAAGTCTCTGGCAGAATAATTTCCCACTGTTGGTGAGTCTCCAGCAGAATAATCACGCACTCAGGTGAGAGTCTCCAGCAGAATAATCACCCACGGTTGGTGAGAATCCCCAGCAGAATAAACTCCCACTGTTGGTGAGAGCCTCCATCAGAATAATATCTCACTGTTGGTGAGAGTCCCCAGCAGAATAAACTCCCACTGTTGGTGAGAGTCCCCAGCACAATAATCTCTCAATGTTGGTGAGAGTCCCCAGCAGAATGATCTCCCAATGTTGGTGAGAATCCCCAGCAGAATAATCACCCACTGTTGGTGAGAGTCCCCAGCACAATAATCTCTCACTGTTGGTGAGAGTCCCCAGCAGAATAAACTCCCACTGTTGGTGAGAGTCCCCAGCACAATAATCTCTCAATGTTGGTGAGAGTCCCCAGCAGAATGATCTCCCAATGTTGGTGAGAGCCCCCAGCAGAATAATCTCCCACTCAGGTGAGAGTCTCCAGCAGAATAATGTCCCACTGTTGTTGAGAGTCTCCAGCAGAATAATCTCCCACTGTTGTTGAGAGTCTCCAGCAGAATAATCTCCCAGTGTTGGTGAGAGCCCCCATCAGAATTATGTCTCACTGTTGGTGAGAATCCCCAGCAGAATAATCGCCCACTGTTGGTGAGAGTCTCCATCAGAATAATCTCCCATGTTGGTGAGAGTCCCCAGCAGAATGATCTCCCACTGTTGGTTAGAGCCCCCATCAAAATAATCTCCCACTGTTGGTGAGAGTCCCCAGCAGAATAATCTCTCACTGTTGGTGAGAGTCTGTGGCGCACAAAGACTCCGTGAGACGAATAGAGTGAAGTCGATGAGGCTTTATTAAGCGTGTCTGTTCCCCAGCAGCCCGATAGTAAACTGGCCTGCGGGGGAAGGCACCGGCTTCATATACTTCGCCTTCAGGGCGGAGTATGAGGTCAACGGCCAACCAGGACCCGGGATCTGTCAGCCAATGACATTAGGGCTTCCAGTCCCACATGACCCCCAATATATACTACCACAGAGTCTCCATCAGAATAATCTCCCACTCAGGTGAGAGTCTCCAGCAGAATAATCACCCACTGTTGGTGAGGGTCCCCAGCAGAATAAACTCCCACTGTTGGTGAGAGTCCCCAGCACAATAATCTCTCACTGTTGGTGAGAGTCACCAGCAGAATGATCTCCCACTCAGGTGAGAGTCTCCAGCAGAATAATGTCTCACCGTAGGTGAGAGTCCCCAGCAGAATAATGTCCCACTGTTGGTGAGAGTCCCCAGCAGAATAATCTCTCACTGTTGGTGAGAGTCCCCAGCAGAATAATCACCCACTGTTGGTGAGAGTCTCCAGCAGAATAATCACCCACTGTTGGTGAGAGTCTCCAGCAGAATAATTTCCCACTGTTGGTGAGAGTCTCCATCAGAATAATGTCCCACTGTTGGTGAGAGACCCCAGCCGAATAATGTCCCACTGTTGGTTAGAGTCTCCATCAGAATAATGTCCCACTGTTGGTGAGAGTCCGCAGCAGAATGATCTCCCACTGTTGGTGAGAGTCCCCAGCAGAATAATGTCCCACTGTTGGTGAGAGTCCCCAGCAGAATAATGTCGCACTGTTGGTGAGAGTCCCCAGCAGAATAATGTCTCATTGTTGGTAAGAGTCCGCAGCAGAATGATCTCCCACTGTTGGTGAGAGTCCCCAGCAGAATAATGTCCCACTGTTGGTGAGAGTCCCCAGCAGAATAATGTCCCTCTGTTGGTGAGAGTCCCCAGCAGAATAATCTCTCACTGTTGGTGAGAGTCCGCAGCAGAATAATCACCCACTGTTGGTGAGAGTCTCCAGCAGAATAATCACCCACTGTTGGAGAGAGTCCCCAGCTGAATAATCTCCCACCGTTGGTGAAAGTCTCCATCAGAATAATGTCCCACTGTTGGTGAGAGTCCCCAGCAGAATAATCTCCCACTGTTGGTGAGAGTCCGCAGCAGAATGATCTCCCACTGTTGGTGAGAGTCCCCAGCAGAATAATGTCCCACTGTTGGTGAGAGTCCCCAGCAGAATAATGTCCCACTGTTGGTGAGAGTCTCCAGCAGAATACTGTCCCACTGTTGATGAGAGTTCCCAGTAGAATAATGTCCCACTGTTGGTGAGAGTTCCCAGTAGAATAATCTCCAACTCAAGTGAGAGCCTCCATCAGAATAATCACCAACTCACGTGAGAGCCCCCAGCAGAATAATCCCCCACTGTTGGTGCGTGTCCCCAGCAGAATAATGTCTCACTGTTGGTGAGAATCCCCAGCAGAAAAAGCTCTCACTGTATGTGAGAGTCTCCAGCAGAATCATCTCCCACTGTTGGTGAGACTCCCGAGCAGAATAATCTTCCACTGTTGTTGAGAGTCCCCAGCAGATTGATCTCCCACTGTTGGTGAGAGTCCCCAGAACAATAATCTCCCACTCAGGTGAGAATCCCCAGCAGAATAATCGCCCACTGTTGGTGAGAGTGTCCATCAGAATAATCTCCCACTGTTGGTTAGAGCCCCCATCAGAATAATATCCCACTGTTGGTGAGAGTCCCCAGCAGAATAATGTCTCACTGTTGATGAGAGTCCCCAGCTGAATAATCTCCCACTGTTGGTGAGAGTCTCCAGCAGAATGATCTCCCACTGTTGGTGAGAGTCCCCAGCACAATAATCTCCCACTCAGGTGAGAATCCCGAGCAGAATAATCTCCCACTTGTTAAGAGCCCCCATCAGAATTATGTCTCACTGTTGATGAGAATCCCCAGCAGAATAATCGCCCACTGTTGGTGAGAGTCTCCATCAGAATAATCTCCCACTGTTGGTTAGAGCCCCCATCAGAATAATATCCCACTGTTGGTGAGAGTCCCCAGCAGAATAGTGTCTCACTGTTGATGAGAGTCCCCAGCTGAATAATCTCCCACTGTTGGTGAGAGTCTCCAGCAGAATAATCACCCACTGTTGGTGAGTGTCTCCATCAGAATAATCTCCCACTCAGGTGAGAGTCTCCAGCAGAATAATCACCCACTGTTGGTGAGAGTCCCCAGCAGAATAATGTCCCACTGTTGGTGAGCGTCTCCATCAGAATAATGTCCCACTGTTGGTGAGAGTCCCCAGCAGAATAATGTCCCACTGTTGGTGAGAGTCCCCAGCAGAATAATGTCCCACTGTTGGTGAGAGTCTCCAGCAGAATAATGTCCCACTGTTGGTGAGAGTCCCCAGCAGAATAATCTCCCAGTGTTGGTGAGAGTTCTCAGTAGAATAATCTCCCACTCAAGTGAGAGCCTCCATCAGAATAATCACCAACTCACGTGAGAGCCCCCAGCAGACTAATCCCCCACTGTTGGTGCGTGTCCCCAGCAGAATAATGTCTCACTGTTGGTGAGAATCCCCAGCAGAAAAAGCTCTCACTGTATGTGAGAGTCCCCAGCAGAATAATGTCCCACTCAGGTGAGAGTCTCCAGCAGAATAATCTCCCACTGTTGGTGAGACACCCCAGCAGAATAATCTCCCACTCAGGTGAGAATCCCGAGCAGAATAATCTCCCACTGTTGGTGAGAGCCCCCATCAGAATTATGTCTCACTGTTGGTGAGAATCCCCAGCAGAATAATCGCCCACTGTTGGTGAGAGTCTCCATCAGAATAATCTCCCACTGTTGGTGAGAGCCCCCATCAGAATTATGTCTCACTGTTGGTGAGAATCCCCAGCAGAATAATGTCCCACTGTTGGTGAGAGTCCCCAGCAGAATACTGTCCCACTGTTGGTGAGAGTCCCCAGCAGAATAATCTCCCACTGTTGGTGAGAGTTCCCAGTAGAATAATGTCCCACTGTTGGTGAGTGTTCCCAGTAGAATAATCTCCCACTCAAGTGAGAGCCTCTATCAGAATAATCACCAACTCACGTGAGAGCCCCCAGCAGAATAATCCCCCACTGTTGGTGAGAGCCCCCAGCAGAATAATGTCCCACTCAGGTGAGAGTCTCCAGCAGAATAATCTCCCACTGTTGGTGAGACACCCCAGCAGAATAATCTCCCACTCAGGTGAGAATCCCGAGCAGAATAATCTCCCACTGTTGGTGAGAGCCCCCATCAGATATATGTCTCACTGTTGCTGAGAATCCCCAGCAGAATAATCTCCCACTGTTGGTGAGAGTCTCCATCAGAATAAACTCCCACTGTTGGTGAGAGTCCCTGGCAGAATAATCTCCCACTGTTGGTGAGAGTGTCCAGCAGAATAATGACTCACTGTAGGTGAGAGTCCCCAGCAGAATAATGTCCCACTGTTGGTGAGAGCCTCCATCAGAATAATGTCCCACTGTTGGTGAGAGTCCCCAGCAGAATAATCTCCCACTCAGGTGAGAATGACGAGCAGAATAATCTCCCACTGTTGGTGAGAGCCCCCATCAGAATAATCTCCCACTGTTGGTGAGAGACCCCAACAGAATAATCTCCCACTGTTGGTTACAGCCCCCATCAGAATAATATACCACTGTTGGTGAGAGTTCCCAGCAGAATAATGTCTCACTGTTGATGAGAGTCCCCAGCAAAATAATCGCCCACTGTTGGTGAGAGTCTGCATCAGAATAATCTCCCACTGTTGGTGAGAGTCTCCATCAGAATAATCTCCCACTGTTGGTGAGAGTCCCCAGCAGAATAATCTCCCACTGTAGGTGAGAGTCCCCAGCAGAATAATCTCTCACTGTTGGTGAAAGTCCCCAGCTGAATAATCTCCCACTGTTGGTGAAAGTCTCCAGCAGAATAATCTCCCACTGTTGGTGAAAGTCTCTGGCAGAATAATCACCCACTGTTGGTGAGATTCTCCAGCAGAATAAACTCCCACTGTTGGTGAGAGTCTCCAGCAGAATAATCACCCACTGTTGGTTAGAGCCCCCATCAGAATAATATCCCTCTGTTGATGAGAGTCCCCAGCTGAATAATCTCCCAGTGTTGGTGAGAGTCTCCATCAGAATAATCTCCCAGTGTTGGTGTGAGTCTCCATCAGAATAATCTCCCACTGTTGGTGGGAGTCTCCAGAAGAATTATCTCCCACTGTTGGTGAAAGTCTCTGGCAGAATAATTTCCCACTGTTGGTGAGTCTCCAGCAGAATAATCACGCACTCAGGTGAGAGTCTCCAGCAGAATAATCACCCACGGTTGGTGAGTATCCCCAGCAGAATAAACTCCCACTGTTGGTGAGAGTCCCCAGCACAATAATTTCTCAATGTTGGTGAGCGTCCCCAGCAGAATGATCTCCCACTGTTGGTGAGAGACCCCAGCAGAATAATCTCCCACTCAGGTGAGAGTCTCCAGCAGAATAATGTCTCACTGTAGGTGAGAGTCCCCAGACGAATAATGTCCCACTGTTGGTGAGAGTCTCCATCAGAATAATGTCCCACTGTTGGTGACAGTCTCCAGCAGAATAATCTCTCACTGTTGGTGAGAGTCCGCAGCAGAATGATCTCCCACTGTTGGTGAGAGTCCCCAGCAGAATAATGTCCCACTGTTGGTGAGAGTCTCCAGCAGAATAATGTCCCACTGTTCGTGAGAGTCCCGAGCAGAATACTGTCCCACTGTTGGTGGGAGTTCCGAGTAGAATAATGTCCCACTGTTGGTGAGTGTTCCCAGTAGAATAATGTCCCACTCAAGTGAGAGCCTCCATCAGAATAATCACCAACTCACGTGAGAGCCCCCAGCAGAATAATCCCCCACTGTTGGTGCGTGTTCCCAGCAGAATAATGTCTCACTGTTGGTGAGAATCCCCAGCAGAAAAAGCTCTCATTGTATGCGAGAGTCCCCAGCAGAATAATGTCCCACTCAGGTGAGAGTCTCCAGCAGAATAATCTCCCACTGTTGTTGAGAGTCTCCAGCAGAATCATCTCCCACTGTTGGTGAGACACCCCAGCAGAATAATCTCCCACTCAGGTGAGAATACCGAGCAGAATAATCTCCCACTGTTGGTGAGAGCCCCCATCAGAATTATGTCTCACTGTTGGTGAGAATCCCCAGCAGAATAATCGCCCACTGTTGGTGAGAGTCTCCATCAGAATAATCTCCCACTGTTGGTGAGAGTCCCCAGCAGAATAATCTCCCACTGTTGGTGAGAGTCCCCAGCAGAATTTTGTCTCACTGTTGGTGAGAATCTCCAGCAGAATAATCGCCCACTGTTGGTGAGACTCTCCATCAGAATAATCTCCCACTGTTGGTGAAAGTCTCCAGCAGAATAATGTCTCGCTGTAGGTGAGAGTCCCCAGCAGAATAATGTCCCACTGTTGGTGAAAGTATCTGGCAGAATAAACTCCCACTGTTGGTGAGAGTCTCCAGCAGAATAATCACCCACTGTTGGTGAGAGTCCCCAGCAGAATAATCTCTCACTGTTGGTGAGCGTCTCCATCAGAATAATCTCCCACTCAGGTGAGAGTCTCCAGCAGAATAATCACCCACTGTTGGTGAGAGTCCCCAGCAGAATAATCTCTCACTGTTGGTGAGCGTCTCCATCAGAATAATCTCCCACTCAGGTGAGAGTCTCCAGCAGAATGATCTCCCACTGTTGGTGAGAGCCCCCAGAAGAATAATCTCCCACTCAGGTGAGAGTCCCCAGCAGAATAATCTCCCAGTGTTGGTGAGAGTTCTCAGTAGAATAATCTCCCACTCAAGTGAGAGCCTCCATCAGAATAATCACCAACTCACGTGAGAGCCCCCAGCAGAATAATCCCCCACTGTTGGTGCGTGTCCCCAGCAGAATAATGTCCCACTGTTGGTGAGAATCCCCAGCAGAAAAAGCTCTCACTGTATGTGAGAGTCCCCAGCAGAATAATGTCCCACTCAGGTGAGAGTCTCCCGCAGAATAATCTCCCACTGTTGGTGAGACACCCCAGCAGAATAATCTCCCACTCAGGTGAGAATCCCGAGCAGAATAATCTCCCACTGTTGGTGAGAGCCCCCATCAGAATTATGTCTCACTGTTGGTGAGAATCCCCAGCAGAATAATCGCCCACTGTTGGTGAGAGTCTCCATCAGAATAATCTCCCACTGTTGGTGAGAGCCCCCATCAGAATTATGTCTCACTGTTGGTGAGAGTCCCCAGCAGAATAATGTCCCACTGTTGGTGAGAGTCCCCAGCAGAATACTGTCCCACTGTTGGTGAGAGTCCCCAGCAGAATAATCTCCCACTGTTGGTGAGAGTTCCCAGTAGAATAATGTCCCACTGTTGGTGAGTGTTCCCAGTCGAATAACCTCCCACTCAAGTGAGAGCCTCCATCAGAATAATCACCAACTCACGTGAGAGCCCCCAGCAGAATAATCCCCCACTGTTTGTGAGAGCCCCCGGCAGAATAATGTCCCACTCAGGTGAGAGTCTCCAGCAGAATAATCTCCCACTGTTGGTGAGACACCCCAGCAGAATAATCTCCCACTCAGGTGAGAATCCCGAGCAGAATAATCTCCCACTGTTGGTGAGAGCCCCCATCAGAATTATGTCTCACTGTTGCTGAGAATCCCCAGCAGAATAATCTCCCACTGTTGGTGAGAGTCTCCATCAGAATAAACTCCCACTGTTGGTGAGAGTCCCCAGCAGAATAATCTCCCACTGTTGGTGAGAGTGTCCAGCAGAATAATGTCTCACTGTAGGTGAGAGTCCCCAGCAGAATAATGTCCCACTGTTGGTGAGAGTCTCCATCAGAATAATGTCCCACTGTTGGTGAGAGTACCCCGGCAGAATAATCTCCCACTCAGGTGAGAATCCCGAGCAGAATAATCTCCCACTGTTGGTGAGAGCCCCCATCAGAATAATCTCCCACTGTTGGTGAGAGTCCCCAGCAGAATAATCTCCCACTGTTGGTTAGAGCCCCCATCAGAATAATATACCACTGTTGGTGAGAGTTCCCAGCAGAATAATGTCTCACTGTTGATGAGAGTCCCCAGCAGAATAATCGCCCACTGTTGGTGAGAATTTGCATCAGAATAATCTCCCACTGTTGGTGAGAGTCTCCATCATAATAATCTCCCACTGTTGGTGAGAGTCCTCAGCAGAATAATCTCCCACTGTAGGTGAGAGTCCCCAGCAGAATAATGTCTCACTGTTGGTGAGAATCCCCAGCAGAAAAAGCTCTCATTGTATGTGAGAGTCCCCAGCAGAATAATGTCCCACTCAGGTGAGAGTCTCCAGCAGAATAATCGCCCACTGTTGTTGAGAGTCTCCAGCAGAATCATCTCCCACTGTTGGTGAGACACCCCAGCAGAATAATCTCCCACTCAGGTGAGAATCCCGAGCAGAATAATCTCCCACTGTTGGTGAGAGCCCCCATCAGAATTATGTCTCACTGTTGGTGAGAATCCCCAGCAGAATAATCGCCCACTGTTGGTGAGAGTCTCCATCAGAATAATCTCCCACTGTTGGTGAGAGTCCCCAGCAGAATAATCTCCCACTGTTGGTGAGAGTCCCCAGCAGAATTATGTCTCACTGTTGGTGAGAATCTCCAGCAGAATAATCGCCCACTGTTGGTGAGACTCTCCATCAGAATAATTTCCCACTGTTGGTGAAAGTCTCCAGCAGAATAATGTCTCGCTGTAGGTGAGAGTCCCCAGCAAATAATGTCCCACTGTTGGTGAAAGTATCTGGCAGAATAAACTCCCACTGTTGGTGAGAGTCTCCAGCAGAATAATCACCCACTGTTGGTGAGAGTCTCCAGCAGAATAATCTCTCACTGTTGGTGAGCGTCTCCATCAGAATAATCTCCCACTCAGGTGAGAGTCTCCAGCAGAATAATCACCCACTGTTGGTGAGAGTCCCCAGCAGAATAATCTCTCACTGTTGGTGAGCGTCTCCATCAGAATAATCTCCCACTCAGGTGAGAGTCTCCAGCAGAATGATCTCCCACTGTTGGTGAGAGCCCCCAGCAGAATAATCTCCCACTCAGGTGAGAGTCCCCAGCAGAATAATCTCCCAGTGTTGGTGAGAGTTCTCAGTAGAATAATCTCCCACTCAAGTGTGAGCCTCCATCAGAATAATCACCAACTCACGTGAGAGCCCCCAGCAGAATAATCCCCCACTGTTGGTGCGTGTCCCCAGCAGAATAATGTCCCACTGTTGGTGAGAATCCCCAGCAGAAAAAGCTCTCACTGTATGTGAGAGTCCCCAGCAGAATAATGTCCCACTCAGGTGAGAGTCTCCCGCAGAATAATCTCCCACTGTTGGTGAGACACCCCAGCAGAATAATCTCCCACTCAGGTGAGAATCCCGAGCAGAATAATCTCCCACTGTTGGTGAGAGCCCCCATCAGAATTATGTCTCACTGTTGGTGAGAATCCCCAGCAGAATAATCGCCCACTGTTGGTGAAAGTCTCCATCAGAATAATCTCCCACTGTTGGTGAGAGCCCCCATCAGAATTATGTCTCACTGTTGGTGAGAGGCCCCAGCAGAATAATGTCCCACTGTTGGTGAGAGTCCCCAGCAGAATACTGTCCCACTGTTGGTGAGAGTCCCCAGCAGAATAATCTCCCACTGTTGGTGAGAGTTCCCAGTAGAATAATGTCCCACTGTTGGTGAGTGTTCCCAGTCGAGTAATCTCCCTCTCAAGTGAGAGCCTCCATCAGAATAATCATCAACTCACGTGAGAGCCCCCAGCAGAATAATCCCCCACTGTTGGTGAGAGCCCCCGGCAGAATAATGTCCCACTCAGGTGAGAATCTCCAGCAGAATAATCTCCCACTGTTGGTGAGACACCCCAGCAGAATAATCTCCCACTCAGGTGAGAATCCCGAGCAGAATATTCTCCCACTGTTGGTGAGAGCCCCCATCAGAATTATGTCTCACTGTTGCTGAGAATCCCCAGCAGAATAATCTCCCACTGTTGGTGAGAGTCTCCATCAGAATAAACTCCCACTGTTGGTGAGAGTCCCCAGCAGAATAATCTCCCACTGTTGGTGAGAGTGTCCAGCAGAATAATGTCTCACTGTAGGTGAGAGTCCCCAGCAGAATAATGTCCCACTGTTGGTGAGAGTCTCCATCAGAATAATGTCCCACTGTTGGTGAGAGTCCCCAGCAGAATAATCTCCCACTCAGGTGAGAATCCCGAGCAGAATAATCTCCCACTGTTGGTGAGAGCCCCCATCAGAATAATCTCCCACTGTTGGTGAGAGTCCCCAGCAGAATAATCTCCCACTGTTGGTTAGAGCCCCCATCAGAATAATATACCACTGTTGGTGAGAGTTCCCAGCAGAATAATGTCTCACTGTTGATGAGAGTCCCCATCAGAATAATCTTCCACTGTTGGTGAGAATGTGCATCAGAATAATCTCCCAATGTTGGTGAGAGTCTCCATCAGAATAATCTCCCACTGTTGGTGAGAGTCCCCAGCAGAATAATCTCCCACTGTAGGTGAGAGTCCCCAGCAGAATAATGTCTCACTGTTGGTGAGAATCCCCAGCAGAAAAAGCTCTCATTGTATGTGAGAGTCCCCAGCAGAATAATGTCCCACTCAGGTGAGAGTCTCCAGCAGAATAATCTCCCACTGTTGGTGAGAGTCCCCAGCAGAATAATCTCCCACTGTTGGTGAGAGTCCCCAGCAGAATTATGTCTCACTGTTGGTGAGAATCTCCAGCAGAATAATCGCCCACTGTTGGTGAGACTCTCCATCAGAATAATCTCCCACTGTTGGTGAAAGTCTCCAGCAGAATAATGTCTCGCTGTAGGTGAGAGTCCCCAGCAGAATAATGTCCCACTGTTGGTGAAAGTATCTGGCAGAATAAACTCCCACTGTTGGTGAGAGTCTCCAGCAGAATAATCACCCACTGTTGGTGAGAGTCCCCAGCAGAATAATCTCTCACTGTTGGTGAGCGTCTCCATCAGAATAATCTCCCACTCAGGTGAGAGTCTCCAGCAGAATAATCACCCACTGTTGGTGAGAGTCCCCAGCAGAATAATCTCTCACTGTTGGTGAGCGTCTCCATCAGAATAATCTCCCACTCTGGTGAGAGTCTCCAGCAGAATGATCTCCCACTGTTGGTGAGAGCCCCCAGCAGAATAATCTCCCACTCAGGTGAGAGTCCCCAGCAGAATAATCTCCCAGTGTTGGTGAGAGTTCTCAGTAGAATAATCTCCCACTCAAGTGAGAGCCTCCATCAGAATAATCACCAACTCACGTGAGAGCCCCCAGCAGAATAATCCCCCACTGTTGGTGCGTGTCCCCAGCAGAATAATGTCCCACTGTTGGTGAGAATCCCCAGCAGAAAAAGCTCTCACTGTTTGTGAGAGTCCCCAGCAGAATAATGTCCCACTCAGGTGAGAGTCTCCCGCAGAATAATCTCCCACTGTTGGTGAGACACCCCAGCAGAATAATCTCCCACTCAGGTGAGAATCCCGAGCAGAATAATCTCCCACTGTTGGTGAGAGCCCCCAGCAGAATTATGTCTCACTGTTGGTGAGAATCCCCAGCAGAATAATCGCCCACTGTTGGTGAGAGTCTCCATCAGAATAATCTCCCACTGTTGGTGAGAGCCCCCATCAGAATTATGTCTCACTGTTGGTGAGAGTCCCCAGCAGAATAATGTCCCACTGTTGGTGAGAGTCCCCAGCAGAATACTGTCCCACTGTTGGTGAGAGTCCCCAGCAGAATAATCTCCCACTGTTGGTGAGAGTTCCCAGTAGAATAATGTCCCACTGTTGGTGAGTGTTCCCAGTCGAATAATCTCCCACTCAAGTGAGAGCCTCCATCAGAATAATCACCAACTCACGTGAGAGCCCCCAGCAGAATAATCCCCCACTGTTGGTGAGAGCCCCCGGCAGAATAATGTCCCACTCAGGTGAGAGTCTCCAGCAGAATAATCTCCCACTGTTGGTGAGACACCCCAGCAGAATAATCTCCCACTCAGGTGAGAATCCCGAGCAGAATAATCTCCCACTGTTGGTGAGAGCCCCCATCAGAATTATGTCTCACTGTTGCTGAGAATCCCCAGCAGAATAATCTCCCACTGTTGGTGAGAGTCTCCATCAGAATAAACTCCCACTGTTGGTGAGAGTCCCCAGCAGAATAATCTCCCACTGTTGGTGAGAGTGTCCAGCAGAATAATGTCTCACTGTAGGTGAGAGTCCCCAGCAGAATAATGTCCCACTGTTGGTGAGAGTCTCCATCAGAATAATGTCCCACTGTTGGTGAGAGTCCCCAGCAGAATAATCTCCCACTCAGGTGAGAATCCCGAGCAGAATAATCTCCCACTGTTGGTGAGAGCCCCCATCAGAATAATCTCCCACTGTTGGTGAGAGTCCCCAGCAGAATAATCTCCCACTGTTGGTTAGAGCCCCCATCAGAATAATATACCACTGTTGGTGAGAGTTCCCAGCAGAATAATGTCTCACTGTTGATGAGAGTCCCCAGCAGAATAATCGCCCACTGTTGGTGAGAATCTGCATCAGAATAATCTCCCACTGTTGGTGAGAGTCTCCATCAGAATAATCTCCCACTGTTGGTGAGAGTCCCCAGCAGAATAATCTCCCACTGTAGGTGAGAGTCCCCCGCAGAATAATGTCTCACTGTTGGTGAGAATCCCCAGCAGAAAAAGCTCTCATTGTATGTGAGAGTCCCCAGCAGAATAATGTCCCACTCAGGTGAGAGTCTCCAGCAGAATAATCTCCCACTGTTGGTGAGAGCCCCCATCAGAATTATGTCTCACTGTTGGTGAGAATCCCCAGCAGAATAATCGCCCACTGTTGGTGAGAGTCTCCATCAGAATAATCTCCCACTGTTGGTGAGAGTCCCCAGCAGAATAATCTCCCACTGTTGGTGAGAGTCCCCAGCAGAATTATGTCTCACTGTTGGTGAGAATCTCCAGCAGAATAATCGCCCACTGTTGGTGAGACTCTCCATCAGAATAATCTCCCACTGTTGGTGAAAGTCTCCAGCAGAATAATGTCTCGCTGTAGGTGAGAGTCCCCAGCAGAATAATGTCCCACTGTTGGTGAAAGTATCTGGCAGAATAAACTCCCACTGTTGGTGAGAGTCTCCAGCAGAATAATCACCCACTGTTGGTGAGAGTCCCCAGCAGAATAATCTCTCACTGTTGGTGAGCGTCTCCATCAGAATAATCTCCCACTCAGGTGAGAGTCTCCAGCAGAATAATCACCCACTGTTGGTGAGAGTCCCCAGCAGAATAATCTCTCACTGTTGGTGAGCGTCTCCATCAGAATAATCTCCCACTCTGGTGAGAGTCTCCAGCAGAATGATCTCCCACTGTTGGTGAGAGCCCCCAGCAGAATAATCTCCCACTCAGGTGAGAGTCCCCAGCAGAATAATCTCCCAGTGTTGGTGAGAGTTCTCAGTAGAATAATCTCCCACTCAAGTGAGAGCCTCCATCAGAATAATCACCAACTCACGTGAGAGCCCCCAGCAGAATAATCCCCCACTGTTGGTGCGTGTCCCCAGCAGAATAATGTCCCACTGTTGGTGAGAATCCCCAGCAGAAAAAGCTCTCACTGTATGTGAGAGTCCCCAGCAGAATAATGTCCCACTCAGGTGAGAGTCTCCCGCAGAATAATCTCCCACTGTTGGTGAGACACCCCAGCAGAATAATCTCCCACTCAGGTGAGAATCCCGAGCAGAATAATCTCCCACTGTTGGTGAGAGCCCCCAGCAGAATTATGTCTCACTGTTGGTGAGAATCCCCAGCAGAATAATCGCCCACTGTTGGTGAGAGTCTCCATCAGAATAATCTCCCACTGTTGGTGAGAGCCCCCATCAGAATTATGTCTCACTGTTGGTGAGAGTCCCCAGCAGAATAATGTCCCACTGTTGGTGAGAGTCCCCAGCAGAATACTGTCCCACTGTTGGTGAGAGTCCCCAGCAGAATAATCTCCCACTGTTGGTGAGAGTTCCCAGTAGAATAATGTCCCACTGTTGGTGAGTGTTCCCAGTCGAATAATCTCCCACTCAAGTGAGAGCCTCCATCAGAATAATCACCAACTCACGTGAGAGCCCCCAGCAGAATAATCCCCCACTGTTGGTGAGAGCCCCCGGCAGAATAATGTCCCACTCAGGTGAGAGTCTCCAGCAGAATAATCTCCCACTGTTGGTGAGACACCCCAGCAGAATAATCTCCCACTCAGGTGAGAATCCCGAGCAGAATAATCTCCCACTGTTGGTGAGAGCCCCCATCAGAATTATGTCTCACTGTTGCTGAGAATCCCCAGCAGAATAATCTCCCACTGTTGGTGAGAGTCTCCATCAGAATAAACTCCCACTGTTGGTGAGAGTCCCCAGCAGAATAATCACCCACTGTTGGTGAGAGTGTCCAGCAGAATAATGTCTCACTGTAGGTGAGAGTCCCCAGCAGAATAATGTCCCACTGTTGGTGAGAGTCTCCATCAGAATAATGTCCCACTGTTGGTGAGAGTCCCCAGCAGAATAATCTCCCACTCAGGTGAGAATCCCGAGCAGAATAATCTCCCACTGTTGGTGAGAGCCCCCATCAGAATAATCTCCCACTGTTGGTGAGAGTCCCCAGCAGAATAATCTCCCACTGTTGGTTAGAGCCCCCATCAGAATAATATACCACTGTTGGTGAGAGTTCCCAGCAGAATAATGTCTCACTGTTGATGAGAGTCCCCAGCAGAATAATCGCCCACTGTTGGTGAGAATCTGCATCAGAATAATCTCCCACTGTTGGTGAGAGTCTCCATCAGAATAATCTCCCACTGTTGGTGAGAGTCCCCAGCAGAATAATCTCCCACTGTAGGTGAGAGTCCCCCGCAGAATAATGTCTCACTGTTGGTGAGAATCCCCAGCAGAAAAAGCTCTCATTGTATGTGAGAGTCCCCAGCAGAATAATGTCCCACTCAGGTGAGAGTCTCCAGCAGAATAATCTCCCACTGTTGGTGAGAGCCCCCATCAGAATTATGTCTCACTGTTGGTGAGAATCCCCAGCAGAATAATCGCCCACTGTTGGTGAGAGTCTCCATCAGAATAATCTCCCACTGTTGGTGAGAGTCCCCAGCAGAATAATCTCCCACTGTTGGTGAGAGTCCCCAGCAGAATTATGTCTCACTGTTGGTGAGAATCTCCAGCAGAATAATCGCCCACTGTTGGTGAGACTCTCCATCAGAATAATTTCCCACTGTTGGTGAAAGTCTCCAGCAGAATAATGTCTCGCTGTAGGTGAGAGTCCCCAGCAGAATAATGTCCCACTGTTGGTGAAAGTATCTGGCAGAATAAACTCCCACTGTTGGTGAGAGTCTCCAGCAGAATAATCACCCACTGTTGGTGAGAGTCCCCAGCAGAATAAACTCTCACTGTTGGTGAGCGTCTCCATCAGAATAATCTCCCACTCAGGTGAGAGTCTCCAGCAGAATAATCACCCACTGTTGGTGAGAGTCCCCAGCAGAATAATCTCTCACTGTTGGTGAGCGTCTCCATCAGAATAATCTCCCACTCAGG
This sequence comes from Scyliorhinus torazame, assembly GCF_047496885.1. NCBI lineage: Eukaryota > Metazoa > Chordata > Chondrichthyes > Carcharhiniformes > Scyliorhinidae > Scyliorhinus > Scyliorhinus torazame. The sequence continues at coordinate 52,854,116 of NC_092717.1, read as the reverse complement.
TGAGAGTCTCCAGCAGAATGATCTCCCACTGTTGGTGAGAGCCCCCAGCAGAATAATCTCCCACTCAGGTGAGAGTCCCCAGCAGAATAATCTCCCAGTGTTGGTGAGAGTTCTCAGTAGAATAATCTCCCACTCAAGTGTGAGCCTCCATCAGAATAATCACCAACTCACGTGAGAGCCCCCAGCAGAATAATCCCCCACTGTTGGTGCGTGTCCCCAGCAGAATAATGTCCCACTGTTGGTGAGAATCCCCAGCAGAAAAAGCTCTCACTGTATGTGAGAGTCCCCAGCAGAATAATGTCCCACTCAGGTGAGAGTCTCCCGCAGAATAATCTCCCACTGTTGGTGAGACACCCCAGCAGAATAATCTCCCACTCAGGTGAGAATCCCGAGCAGAATAATCTCCCACTGTTGGTGAGAGCCCCCATCAGAATTATGTCTCACTGTTGGTGAGAATCCCCAGCAGAATAATCGCCCACTGTTGGTGAGAGTCTCCATCAGAATAATCTCCCACTGTTGGTGAGAGCCCCCATCAGAATTATGTCTCACTGTTGGTGAGAGTCCCCAGCAGAATAATGTCCCACTGTTGGTGAGAGTCCCCAGCAGAATACTGTCCCACTGTTGGTGAGAGTCCCCAGCAGAATAATCTCCCACTGTTGGTGAGAGTTCCCAGTAGAATAATGTCCCACTGTTGGTGAGTGTTCCCAGTCGAGTAATCTCCCACTCAAGTGAGAGCCCGCATCAGAATTATGTCTCACTGTTGGTGAGAATCCCCAGCAGAATAATCGCCCACTGTTGGTGAGAGTCTCCATCAGAATAATCTCCCACTGTTGGTGAGAGCCCCCATCAGAATAATGTCCCACTGTTGGTGAGAGTCCCCAGCAGAATAATCTCCCACTCAGGTGAGAATCCCGAGCAGAATAATCTCCCACTGTTGGTGAGAGCCCCCATCAGAATAATCTCCCACTGTTGGTGAGAGTCCCCAGCAGAATAATCTCCCACTGTTGGTTAGAGCCCCCATCAGAATAATATACCACTGTTGGTGAGAGTTCCCAGCAGAATAATGTCTCACTGTTGATGAGAGTCCCCAGCAGAATAATCGCCCACTGTTGGTGAGAATCTGCATCAGAATAATCTCCCACTGTTGGTGAGAGTCTCCATCAGAATAATCTCCCACTGTTGGTGAGAGTCCCCAGCAGAATAATCTCCCACTGTAGGTGAGAGTCCCCCGCAGAATAATGTCTCACTGTTGGTGAGAATCCCCAGCAGAAAAAGCTCTCATTGTATGTGAGAGTACCCCAGCAGAATAATGTCCCACTCAGGTGAGAGTCTCCAGCAGAATAATCTCCCACTGTTGTTGAGAGTCTCCAGCAGAATCATCTCCCACTGTTGGTGAGACACCCCAGCAGAAGAATCTCCCACTCAGGTGAGAATCCCGAGCAGAATAATCTCCCACTGTTGGTGAGAGCCCCCATCAGAATTATGTCTCACTGTTGGTGAGAATCCCCAGCAGAATAATCGCCCACTGTTGGTGAGAGTCTCCATCAGAATAATCTCCCACTGTTGGTGAAAGTCTCCAGCAGAATAATGTCTCGCTGTAGGTGAGAGTCCCCAGAAGAATAATGTCCCACTGTTGGTGAAAGTCTCTGGCAGAATAAACTCCCACTGTTGGTGAGAGTCTCCAGCAGAATAATCACCCACTGTTGGTGAGAGTCCCCAGCAGAATAATCTCTCACTGTTGGTGAGCGTCTCCATCAGAATAATCTCCCACTCAGGTGAGAGTCTCCAGCAGAATAATCACCCACTGTTGGTGAGAGTCCCCAGCAGAATAATCTCTCACTGTTGGTGAGCGTCTCCATCAGAATAATCTCCCACTCAGGTGAGAGTCTCCAGCAGAATGATCTCCCACTGTTGGTGAGCGTCTCCATCAGAATAATCTCCCACTCAGGTGAGAGTCTCCAGCAGAATGATCTCCCACTGTTGGTGAGAGCCCCCAGCAGAATAATCTCCCACTCAGGTGAGAGTCTCCAGCAGAATAATGTCTCACTGTAGGTGAGAGTCCCCAGCAGAATAATGTCCCACTGTTGGTGAGAGTCTCCATCAGAATAATGTCCCACTGTTGGTGAGAGTCTCCAGCAGAATAATCACCCACTGTTGGTGAGAGTCCCCAGCAGAATAATCACCCACTGTTGGTGAGAGTCCCCAGCAGAATAATCTCTCACTGTTGGTGAGAGTCTCCAGAAGAATTATCTCCCACTGTTGGTGAAAGTCTCTGGCAGAATACTTTCCCACTGTTGGTGAGTCTCCAGCAGAATAATCACCCACTCAGGTGAGAGTCTCCAGCAGAATAATCACCCACTGTTGGTGAGAGTCCCCAGCAGAATAAACTCCCACTGTTGGTGAGAGTCCCCAGCACAATAATCTCTCAATGTTGGTGAGAGTCCCCAGCAGAATGATCTCCCACTGTTGGTGAGAGCCCCCAGCAGAATAATCTCCCACTCAGGTGAGAGTCTCCAGCAGAATAATGTCTCACTGTTGGTGAGAGTCCCCAGACGAATAATGTCCCACTGTTGGTGAGAGTCTCCATCAGAATAATGTCCCACTGTTGGTGAGAGTCTCCAGCAGAATAATCTCTCACTGTTGGTGAGAGTCCGCAGCAGAATGATCTCCCACTGTTGGTGACAGTCCCCAGCAGAATAATGTCCCACTGTTGGTGAGAGTCCCCAGCAGAATACTGTCCCACTGTTGGTGGGAGTTCCCAGTAGAATAATGTCCCACTGTTGGTGAGTGTTCCCAGTAGAATAATGTCCCACTCAAGTGAGAGCCTCCATCAGAATAATCACCAACTCACGTGAGAGCCCCCAGCAGAATAATCCCCCACTGTTGGTGCGTGTTCCCAGCAGAATAATGTCTCACTGTTGGTGAGAATCCCCAGCAGAAAAAGCTCTCATTGTATGTGAGAGTCCCCAGCAGAATAATGTCCCACTCAGGTGAGAGTCTCCAGCAGAATAATCTCCCACTGTTGTTGAGAGTCTCCAGCAGAATCATCTCCCACTGTTGGTGAGACACCCCAGCAGAATAATCTCCCACTCAGGTGAGAATCCCGAGCAGAATAATCTCCCACTGTTGGTGAGAGTCTCCATCAGAATAATCTCCCACTGTTGGTGAGAGTCCCCAGCAGAATAATCTCCCACTGTTGGTGAGAGTCCCCAGCAGAATTATGTCTCACTGTTGGTGAGAATCCCCAGCAGAATAATCGCCCACTGTTGGTGAGACTCTCCATCAGAATAATCTCCCACTGTTGGTGAAAGTCTCCAGCAGAATAATGTCTCGCTGTAGGTGAGAGCCCCCAGCAGAATAATGTCCCACTGTTGGTGAAAGTCTCTGGCAGAATAAACTCCCACTGTTGGTGAGAGTCTCCAGCAGAATAATCACCCACTGTTGGTGAGAGTCCCCAGCAGAATAATCTCTCACTGTTGGTGAGCGTCTCCATCAAAATAATATCCCACTCAGGTGAGAGTCTCCAGCAGAATAATCACCCACTGTTGGTGAGAGTCCCCAGCAGAATAATCTCTCACTGTTGGTGAGCGTCTCCATCAGAATAATCTCCCACTCAGGTGAGAGTCTCCAGCAGAATGATCTTCCACTGTTGGTGAGAGCCCCCAGCAGAATAATCTCCCACTCAGGTGAGAGTCCCCAGCAGAATTATGTCTCACTGTAGGTGAGAGTCCCCAGCAGAATAATCTCCCACTGTTGGTGAGAGTCTCCATCAGAATAATGTCCCACTCTTGGTGAGAGTCCGCAGCAGAATGATCTCCCACAGTTGGTGAGAGGCCCCAGCAGAATAATGTCCCACTGTTGGTTAGAGTCCCCAGCAGAATAATCTCCCACTGTTGGTGAGAGTCCCCAGCAGAATAATGTCTCACTGTTGGTGAGAGTCCCCAGCAGATTACTGTCCCACTGTTGGTGAGAGTTCCCAGTAGAATAATGTCCCACTGTTGGTGAGTGTTCCCAGTAGAATAATCTCCCACTCAAGTGAGAACCTCCATCAGAATAATCACCAACTCACGTGAGAGCCCCCAGCAGAATAATCCCCTACTGTTGGTGCGTGTCCCCAGCAGAATAATGTCTCACTGTTGGTGAGAATCCCCAGCAGAAAAAGCTGACATTGTATGTGAGAGTCCCCTGCAGAATAATGTCCCACTCAGGAGAGAGTCTCCAGCAGAATGATCTCCCACTGTTGTTGAGAGTCCCCAGCAGAATAATGTCCCACTATTGGTGAGAGTCTCCAGCAGAATAATCTACCACTCAGGTGAGAATCCCGAGCAGAATAATCTCCCACTGTTGGTGAGACACCCCAGCAGAATAATCTCCCACTCAGGTGAGAATCCCGAGCAGAATAATCTCCCACTGTTGGTGAGAGCCCCCATCAGAATTATGTCTCACTGTTGGTGAGAGTCTCCAGCAGAATTATCTCCGACTCAGGTGAGAGTGCCCATCAGAATAATCTCCCAATTTTGGTGAGAGTCCCCAGCAGAATAATCTCTCACTGTTGGTGAGAGTCTCCAGAAGAATAATCTCCCACTGTTGGTGAGAGTCCCCAGCAGAATAATCTCCCACTCAGGTGAGAGTCCCCAGCAGAATAAACTCCCACTGTTGGTGAGAGTCCCCAGCACAATAATCTCTCACTGTTGGTGAGAGTCCCCAGCAGAATAATGTCCCACTGTTGGTGAGAATCCCCAGCACAATAATCTCTCACTGTTGGTGAGAGTCCCCAGCAGAATAATGTCCCACTGTTGGTGAGAGTCCCCAGCTGAATAATCTCGTACTGTTGGTGATAGTCTCCAGTAGAATAATCTCCCGCTATTGGTGAGAGTTCCCAGTAGAATAATCTCCCACTCAATTGAGAGCCTCCATCACAATAATCACCAACTCACGTGAGAGCCCCGAGCAGAATAATCTCTCACTGTTGGTGAGAGACCCCAGCAGAATAATGTCTCAGTGTTGGTGCGAGTCCCCAGCAGAATAATCCCCCACTGTTGGTGCGTGTATCCAGCAGAATAATGTCTCACTGTTGGTTAGAATCCCCAGCAGAAAAAGCTCTCACTGTATGTGAGAGTCCCCAGCAGAATAATGTCCCACTCAGGTGAGAGTCTCCAGTAGAATAATGTCCCACTGTTGTTGAGAGTCCCCAGCAGAATAATCTCCCACTGTTGGTGAGACTCCCCAGCAGAATAATCTTCCACTCAGGTGAGAATCCCGAGCAGAATAATCTCCCACTGTTGGTGAGAGCCCCCATCAGAATTATGTCTCACTGTTGGTGAGAATCCCCAGCAGAATAATCGCCCACTGTTGGTGAGAGTCTCCATCAGAATAATCTCCCACTGTTGGTGAGAGTCCCCAGCAGAATAATCTCCCACTGTTGGTGAGAGCCCCCAGCAGAATAATGTCCCACTGTTGGTGAAAGTCTCTGGCAGAATAAACTCCCACTGTTGGTGAGAGTCTCCAGCAGAATAATCACCCACTGTTGGTGAGAGTCCCCAGCAGAATAATCTCTCACTGTTGGTGAGCGTCTCCATCAGAATAATCTCCCACTCAGGTGAGAGTCTCCAGCAGAATAATCACCCACTGTTGGTGAGAGTCCCCAGCAGAATAATCTCTCACTGTTGGTGAGCGTCTCCATCAGAATAATCTCCCACTCAGGTGAGAGTCCCCAGCAGAATAATGTCTCACTGTTGGTGAGCGTCCCCAGCAGATTACTGTCCCACTTTTGGTGAGAGTTCCCAGTAGAATAATGTCCCACTGTTGGTGAGTGTTCCCAGTAGAATAATCTCCCACTCAAGTGAGAACCTCCATCAGAATAATCACCAACTCACGTGAGAGCCCCCAGCAGAATAATCCCCTACTGTTGGTGCGTGTCCCCAGCAGAATAATGTCTCACTGTTGGTGAGAATCCCCAGCAGAAAAAGCTCTCATTGTATGTGAGAGTCCCCTGCAGAATAATGTCCCACTCAGGAGAGAGTCTCCAGCAGAATGATCTCCCACTGTTGTTGAGAGTCCCCAGCAGAATAATGTCCCACTATTGGTGAGAGTCTCCAGCAGAATAATCTACCACTCAGGTGAGAATCCCGAGCAGAATAATCTCCCACTGTTGGTGAGACACCCCAGCAGAATAATCTCCCACTCAGGTGAGAATCCCGAGCAGAATAATCTCCCACTGTTGGTGAGAGCCCCCATCAGAATTATGTCTCACTGTTGGTGAGAGTCTCCAGCAGAATTATCTCCCACTCAGGTGAGAGTGCCCAGCAGAATGATCTCCCACTGTTGGCGAGAGTCCCCAGCAGAATAATCTCTCACTGTTGGTGGCAGTCTCCAGAAGAATAATCTCCCACTGTTGGTGAGAGTCCCCAGCAGAATAATCTCCCACTCAGGTGAGAGTCTCCAGCAGAATAATCACCCACTGTTGGTGAGAGTCCTCAGCAGAATAAACTCCCACTGTCGGTGAGAGTCCCCAGCACAATAATCTCTCACTGTTGGTGAGATTCCCCAGCAGAATAATGTCCCACTGTTGGTGAGAATCCCCAGCACAATAATCTCTCACTGTTGGTGAGAGTCCCCAGCAGAATAATGTCTCACTGTTGGTGAGAGTCCCCAGCTGAATAATCTCCCACTGTTGGTGATAGTCTCCAGTAGAATAATCTCCCACTATTGGTGAGAGTCTCCATCAGAATAATGTCCCACTGTTGGTGAGAGTCCCCAGCAGAATAATGTCCCACTGTTGGTGAGAGTCCCCAGCAGAATAATGTCCCACTGTTGGTGAGAGTCCCCAGCAGAATAATCTCCCCCTGTTGGTGACAGTTCCCAGTAGAATAATGTCCCACTGTTGGTGAGAGTTTCCAGTAGAATAATCTCCCACTCAATTGAGAGCCTCCATCAGAATAATCACCAACTCACGTGAGAGCCCCGAGCAGAATAATCTCTCACTGTTGGTGAGAGACCCCAGCAGAATAATGTCTCAGTGTTGGTGCGAGTCCCCAGCAGAATAATGTCTCAGTGTTGGTGCGTGTCCCCAGCAGAATAATGTCTCACTGTTGGTTAGAATCCCCAGCAGAAAAAGCTCTCACTGTATGTGAGAGTCCCCAGCAGAATAATGTCCCACTGTTGTTGAGAGTCCCCAGCAGAATAATCTCCCACTGTTGGTGAGACTCCCCAGCAGAATAATCTTCCGCTCAGGTGAGAATCCCAAGCAGAATAATCGCCCACTGTTGGTGAGAGTCCCCATCAGAATAATCTCCCACTGTTGGTGAGAGCCCCCATCAGAATTAAGTCTCACTGTTGGTGAGAATCCCCAGCAGAATAATCGCCCACTGTTGGTGAGAGTCTCCATCAGAATAATCTCCCACTGTTGGTGAGAGTCCCCAGCAGAATAATCTCCCACTGTTGGTGAGAGCCCCCAGCAGAATAATGTCCCACTGTTGGTGAAAGTCTCTGGCAGAATAAACTCCCACTGTTGGTGAGAGTCTCCAGCAGAATAATCACCCACTGTTGGTGAGAGTCCCCAGCAGAATAATCACCCACTGTTGGTGAGAGTCCCCAGCAGAATAAACTCCCACTGTTGGTGAGAGTCTCCATCAGGATAAACTCCCACTGTTGGTGAGAGTCCCCAGCACAATAATCTCTCACTGTTGGTGAGAGTCCCCAGCAGAATGATCTCCCACTGTTGGTGAGAGCCCCCAGCAGAATAATCTCCCACTCAGGTGAGAGTCCCCAGCAGAATAATGTCCCACTGTTGGTGAGAGTCTCCAGCAGAATAATGTCCCACTGTTGGTGAGAGTTCCCAGTAGAATAATGTCCCACTGTTGGTGAGACTTCCCAGTAGAATAATCTCCCACTGTTGGTGAGAGTCCCCAGCAGAATAATCTCCCACTCAGGTGAGAGTCCCCATCAGAATAATCTCCCACTGTTGGTGAGAGCCCCCAGCAGAATAATCTCTCACTGTTGGTGCGAGTCCCCAGCAGAATAATGTCCCACTGTTGGTGCGAGTCCCCAGCAGAATAATGTCCCACTGTTGGTGAGAGTCTCCATCAGAATAATCTCCCACTGTTGGTGTGAGTCCCCAGCAGAATGGTCTCCCACTGTTGGCGAGAGTCCCCAGCAGAATAATCTCCCACTGTTGGTGAGAGTCCCCAGCAGAATGATCTCCCACTGTTGGTGAGAGTCCCCAGCACAATAATCTCTCACTGTTGGTGAGAGTCCCCAGCAGAATAATCTCCCACTGTTGGTGAGAGTCCCCAGCAGAATAATCTCACACTGTTGGTGAGAGTCCCCAGCAGAATAATCTCTCACTGTTGGTGAGAGTCCTCATCAGAATAATGTCCCACTGTTGGTGAGAGTCCCCAGCAGAATAATGTCTCACTGTTGGTGAGAGTCCCCAGCACAATAATCACCCACTGTTGGTGAGAGTCTCCAGAAGAATAATCTCCCACTGTTGGTGAGAGTCCCCAGCAGAATGATCTCCCACTGTTGGTGAGAGTCCCCAGCAGAATAATCTCCCACTGTTGGTGAGAGCCCCCAGCAGAATAATCTCCCACTCAGGTGAGAGTCCCCATCAGAATAATCTCCCACTGTTGGTGAGAGCCCCCAGCAGAATAATCTCTCACTGTTGGTGCGAGTCCCCAGCAGAATAATGTCCCACTGTTGGTGCGAGTCCCCAGCAGAATAATGTCCCACTGTTGGTGAGAGTCTCCATCAGAATAATCTCCCACTGTTGGTGAGAGTCCCCAGCAGAATGATCTCCCACTGTTGGTGAGAGTCCCCAGCAGAATAATCTCCCACTGTTGGTGAGAGTCCCCAGCAGAATGATCTCCCACTGTTGGAGAGAGTCCCCAGCACAATAATCTCTCACTGTTGGTGAGAGTCCCCAGCAGAATAATCTCCCACTGTTGGTGAGAGTCCCCAGCAGAATAATCTCCCAGTGTTGGTGAGAGTCCCCATCAGAATAATGTCCCACTGTTGGTGAGAGTCCCCAGCAGAATAATGTCTCACTGTTGGTGAGAGTCCCCAGCCGAATAATGTCCCACTGTTGGTGAGAGCCCCCAGCAGAATAATCTCCCACTGTTGGTGAGAGTCTCCAGAAGAATAATCTCCCACTCAGGCGAGAGTCCCCAGCACAATAATGTCGCAGTGTTGGTGAGAGCCTCCAGCAGTATAATCTTCCACTGAGCTCGGTGGCTCTGGCAGAATAATCTCTTTTTAAAAAATATACATTTATTAAAGTTTTTTAACACAAATTTTCTCCCTTACAAACAATAACCCCCCCCCCCCCCCCCCCCCCGCCCCGTAACAAAAAAAAACGAGAAATCGCGGAGAGCAAGATATATACATGGCAAAATGATATATTTACACAGCTTTGTACACTGGCCCTCACCCGTACGTGCCAGTTTCCCCAACTCTTCATGTTATCTCTTGCTCATCCACCCTCCCAGGCAGTCCCCCCTCTCCCCCCCCCCCCTTTCCCAGGACGTCCCCCCTCCCCCAAGGTTGCTGCTGCTGCTGAACGACCTTCCTCTAACGCTCCGCGAGATAGTCTAGGAACGGTTGCCACCGCCTGTAAAACCCCTGCGCAGACCCTCTCAAGGCGAACTTAATCCTCTCCAACTGTATGAACCCAGCCATATCATTTATCCAGGCCTCCAGGCTGGGGGGCTTCGCCTCCTTCCACATTAGCAAGATCCTTCGCCGGGCTACTAGGGAGACAAAGACCAGAATGCCGGCCTCTTTCGCCTCCTGCACTCCCGGTTCGTCCACTACTCCGAATATTGCTAGCCCACAGCTTGGCTTGGCCCGGACTTTCACCACCTGAGATATTGCTCCCGCCACTCCTCTCCAGAACCCCTCCAGTGCCGGGCACGACCAAAACATGTGGACATGGTTCGCCGGGCTCCCTGAGCACCTTCCACATCTGTCCTCTACCCCAAAGAACCTGCTCAACCTCGCCCCCGTCAAGTGCGCTCTGTGAACCACCTTAAATTGTATCAGGCTGAGCCTGGCACACGAGGAGGAGGAATTAACCCTACCTAGGGCATCAGCCGACAGACCTTCCTCGATCTCCTCCCCCAGCTCCTCCTCCCATTTACCCTTCAACTCTTCTTCCAGCGCTTCCCCCTCTTCTATCAACTCCTGGTGTATTTCCGACACCTTGCCCTCCCCGACCCATACCCCCGAGATCACCCTATCTTGAACTTCTTGTGCCGGGAGCAACGGGAATTCCCTCACCTGTCGCCTCACAAAAGCCCTCACCTGCATATATCTAAAGGCATTTCCCGGGGGTAACTCTGGCAGAATAATCTCTAACTGTTGGTCAGAGTCCCCAGCACAATAATCTCCCACTGTTGGTGAGAATCCCCCTCAGAATAATCTCCCACTGTTGGTGAGAGACCCCAGCAGAATAATCTCCCATCGTTGGTGAGACTTCCCAGTGTCATAATATACACCAGTATATTATGGTGCAGACGCACACTGATGGACACACAGCAAGACCAATCAACACACACAACACCGCAGCCAATCACCAGTTAGAGCACACGCACTATAAAGACAGGGGGCATCAGAGTTCCCGCTCATTCGAGCTGCAGTTAGCTAAGAGGACAGAGCTCACAGCCTTCAGCACAGACATTCACCATGTGCTGAGTGCATCGACTGGTTAGGACAAGGCAAAGGCCTTTAGTTAAAGCTAGTATTGTGTTAACCCACAATCAGAGTATGTTAAACAGTTAATGATTCAATAAAATAGTGTTGGACTATTTCAAGTGTTGGTGACCTGTATGTGTTCCACGGATCCAGAACACCCAACACAACATGATACCAGGAGTTGAGGGATATTAGCACTTCTTAGACCTACCTGCAAGTGATCTGCCTTCCGCCAGTATTCTGTCATCCTGCAACATGGACAACATCAGCCCACCGCCGCCGCTCCGCATCACCGGCAACCTAGGGGCCAACTGGAAGATATTCAAACAGCGCTTCCAGGTCTTCCTTGAGACCACAGACATGGAGGACACCTCGGATACCAGGAAGATTGCTCTCCTCCTCTCCACAGCCGGAGACCATGCCATCCACATTTTCAATTCTCTCACCTTTGCAGATGATGAAGATAAAACAAAGTTCAAGACGGTCCTCCTCAAGTATGACACTCACTGCAGCATAGAGGTGAATGAAAGTTTCGAGCGCTATGTGTTCCAACAACGTTTGCAGGGTAAGGCTGAACCTTTCCAATCCTGTCTCACGCACCTCCGCATTCTTGCGCAGTCTTGCAGCTACGGGCCCACCTCTGACTCCATGATACGCGACCAGATCGTTTTCGGTGTTCAGTCGGACCCCCTACGACAGCAGCTCCTCAAAGTAAAGGAGCTCACCCTAGCGACTGCCATTGAGACCTGTATCTTACACGAAAACGCCACGAGTCGGTATTCCCACATCCAAGTGGCTGAAACGACGCGGCAAGGTCCCCACGAGGCGGAACGGGTCGAAGTGATTGTGCACCTCCAGGGCCTCAGCCTGGATGAGGGCAGCCATTTTGCGCGCTTTTTGCGGACTCCTGCGCTTCTGCGCACCAAACTAGGGGACGGCGACGTCGAAGAACATAATGCGCAGACGCGCACCACGCACGACCGCACTGCGCATGCGCGGTGGCACAGCGAACGTGCTGATGCTACGACGTGCGGCAACTGTGGCTCCGCCCATTTAAAACGGCAATGCCCTGCCAAATCTCGACAATGCCTACGATGTGGCAGACTTGGCTACTGTGCTGCCTGCTGCTGAGCAGCTCAGCCTGCCAACTCCCATCGCTGCAGCCAGCCACGCAGGAATGTCCGGGCAATTCAACCCATGGTCACCGTCTCCGATGCGGACCTCCCACACAGCAGTGACACCGAGGACCCGAAGGCGCCTTTTCGAGTTGGTGTCGTGACAAAAAACAGGCTGTCCCCGAAGCAAAGACACCAACCGCTGTCGGTATACAGCATCGATCCAGACGATGAGTGGTGTGTCACCCTGACGGTCAACTGGTCCCAAATACGATTCCGCCTGGACACTGGTGCCTTTGTGTCAAACCAGCCATCCTTCCGTCAGCCTGCCAGCTATTGGATTATAATGGCAATGTCATTGCTGCTAGCGGTTCGTGCCAGCTTGAAGTGACGCACAGGTCACACAAAGCCATCCTTCCTTTTGAAATCGTGGGCTCCTCGAAAGCCTCCCTGCTTGGCGCGCAGGCATGCAAGCTGTTGAACCTAGTTCAGAGAGTTCACTCTCTCTCTCCTGATGACACGTCTGCCTTTCAGGACGCTGACTTCAGGGCGCAACTCGACGACATCATCGACCAGCACCACGACGTCTTCGAAGGCATGGGCACGCTCCCGTACACCTACAAGATCGTATTGAAACAGAATGCCACGCCTGTGGTGCACGCACCTCGCAGGGTCCCAGCACCCCTTAAGGACCGCCTCAAGCAGCAGCTGCAGGACCTCCAGGACCAAGGAGTGGTCTCCAAAGTCACGGAACCAACCGACTGGGTCAGTTCCATGGTATGTGTAAAAAAGCCTTCCGGCGAATTGAGAATTTGCATTGATCCCAAGGATCTGAATCGCAATACCATGAGGGAGCATTATCCAATTCCCAAGCGCGAAGAGCTCACATGCAAGATGGCTCGCGCCAAGCTCTTCACCAAACTCGACGCCTCAAAAGGATTCTGGCAAATCCAGCTCGACAAATCCAGCAGGAATCTGTGTACATTCAATACCCCCATTGTTACAACAGGATGCCGTTTGGGATCATATCTGCTTCAGAAGTGTTCCATAGGATCATGGAACAAATGATGGAAGGCATTGAAGGTGAGCGCCTGCAGCAGAATAATCTTCCACTGGTTGTGAGAGCCCCCAGCAGAATAACGTCTCACTGTTGGTGAGAGTTTCCAGCAGAATAATCTCTCACTCAGGTGAGAGTCCCCAGCAGAATAATGTCCCACTGTTGGTGAGAGCCCCCAGCAGAATAATCTCCCACTGTTGGTGAGAGTCCGCAGCAGAATGATGTCTCACTGTTGGTGAGAGTCTCCAGCAGAATAATCTCCCACTGTTGGTGAGAGTCTCCAGCAGAATAATCTCTCACTGTTGGTGAGAGTCTCCAGCAGAATAATCTCTCACTGTTGGTGAGAGTCTCCAGCAGAATAATCTCCCACTGTTGGTGAGAGTCTCCAGCAGAATAATCTCTCACTGTTGGTGAGAGTCTCCAGCAGAATAATCTCTCATTCAGGTGTGAGGCCACCAGTAAACTAGATTCTCATTCTGCCACCATAGGCCACCAATGGTTTCTGCTCCCCTCTCTTCTTCTACAGGTCAGCCAAGAATCGAGAAACCACCTCAAGATGGCTGACTTTCAGAGGTGGCGCCAAGGTCTTGTCTTGGAGGCAGCAGCTTTACTAGTTAGGAATCTGGAGGCCTCTGCGATCCCCTTGCACCAATTACAAAAGTCCTAAATTACACAAAAGTCACAACCAATTGCATGGAAATCATGTTAACTACCTGCTCAATGAGCTTGTAGTGGTCTGTATATCTGCTGGTATGTAAATGGTTAACAACTGCATCATAGTGTTAGACAACCGCTAGATGGCAGCACTAGATTCAGGTATATAAACTGAACTCAGAGGATCTTGTCTCTTTGAACCAGGAGTGGCTAGACAGCAGAGTGTCAGAGAGACAGCTTAGTTGGCACGTGTAGTTAAACATAGTTAATACTTCTTCTCATTTACTTTGTCATCAGTTATAGTTCTGTACGAGCGAACAAACTCATTCATGATTAATTTGTTATTCATTAAATCTATTTTGCTTTGAATTGAAGATTGGTAGTTTGTGTGAAATCTAACCATCAGACCATTCTGGAAGTAAAGCACAGAATAACGACATATTACGATCACGTAATATAACAGAGCTTAGTTGTAGTCTCACTGCATCGTAACGTTAATTTTGACTTGGGGTTTTCCCACCGCAAGTAAAATGTGAAATTGATCCAAAGTGGGGTTCCGGGTGATTGCAATGTCGCCCGATTTTTCGCCCTCCCTCCCCCTCTATTTCTTTGCTGAAGGTCTCTAAAAATCAGCCTCAGCATTGCATAGAAACTGAACCGATTTTCCACATAATGTGCTAAGCCTCAAAACCATTTCTCTAACACAACAATAAAAATTGCTGCTTGTTCCTGCAGGTGGGTTGGCAATCAAAACATTGAAGCACATTTTTAATGTTCGATTTATGGATTGAACCAACAAATGACTGCAACATTGTTACACTGATTGAGCAATAATGAGGCAAGCCAATTTGACCAACATGATGCACAGATATGCAGGGCAGATACCTTCTTAAGAGCAACTAGGGATGGGGAATAACTGCTGACCTAGCCAGCAAAGCCCACGTCCCATGAATGAATAAAGGAAAACATGATGGGTTCCGAAAGATAATGGGCGGGATTCTCCAATATTGAGGCAGAGTGTCCACGCCGTTGTGAACGCCGTCGCGTTTCACAAAGGTGCAAAATGACCGCGGTCCGCGCACAGGACCCGAAGGATCGAGATGGCTGATCCCCGCCGTGCCGCTCCCAGGTTCCAGGACAGTGATCTCGAGATGCTGCTGGACGCTGTAGAAGAGCGCAGGGCCATCTTGTTCCCAAGATGTGGGCACTGGCAACCATCCAGCACTCTGAAGCGTGGCTGGCGTGAGGTAAGCTCTGTGGGGCACAACCCCCGCTCTGGAGACCAGTGCCGCAAGAAGCTCCCTGACCTCACGAGGGCTGCCAGGGTAAGTACCCCGAGGGTTTCCCTGGGCTACACCCCACCCCTCCCACCCCCCCCACCCCCACCACCACGTCTCGCGGGATCCCCCCCCCCCCCCGACCACGCATGAGGAGGGGGCGGGTTGGGGACACCACGTTGTACCGAACCCACATTGGCAACACCCCACCCTTGAGAGTTGCCATGGCGTGGTTCCCAGTGTCCCACACCCAGTCATAATGTTGCCAACACCTGCACGTTTGATGCTGACCACTTAACTCTGATGCTTCCCCCCCCCCCCCCCCCCCACCCCCACCCCCCGCAGGATTAGACTGCGCACAACCACCGTGAGCGTACAAGAACCGGAGGGGGTTCACCTGTGCTGCACACCCTCACCGTCCATGAGCAAAGGGCTCTGGACCTCGCTGTGGGAGCCGCCACCTGGGAGGTAGCGCCATGCCAGACTGGAGGTGCAGGACCAAGTGTGACTCCCCTGCCTGGCTACACCCCCTCAGCCTGTCACCTCTCCCCCCCCTCACACTGCACCCCCCCCACTGCCCTTTCAACCCACCCTGTGACACATACCCCTCCACCCCGTAACCACCCCCTGACACTCCACCCCCTCACAATGCCCCCTCCACCCCCTCACACCCGGCGCCGCATGTCTAACGATACATGCCTCATTGTCTTCCCCAGGGCCAGGAGCCGATCGTTCAGGGATGTCTCGGACAAGCCCCCGCCGTCCAGCTGCAAGCTCATCTGCCCCCATGGACGCACGGCAGAGGGGGGGAAGGAAGATGGACAGGCGGGCCCTCCTCTGAGACCGGGGCACTGGAGGGGGACGCACAGAGGATGGACAGAAACGACACGGATGAACACAGGATGGACAGTCAGGACACCGATGGCCGTGAGTCGGATGAGGAGAGAGAGGGCTGTGGGCCAGGACAGTGACGGAGAGAGGACAGGGACTCTAGACAGTGACGCACAGAGGACGGCCAGACAGACGACGTACACACCGGACACGGCACCTAACATGGGCCGCGGGCTAGTTGCATCGGTCCAAGGATCGACACAGGAGACCCCAGACCTGGGGACAGATGAGGAGCTCGGGTTTGCGGCACTGCTGTCACCCACAACATCCACCATCGCAGATACACTCACCTCGGTTGGGCACATTCGTGATGAGGCTTCGGGGTCACTGACTGGTGGACACCACACAGCCGAACCGGTACAGCAGGTGGAGGGAGGAACAGCCGAGGGGCTGGACGATCGGAGGGCAGCCCAGGCCCAGTACCCAGCTGCCGCCCAGATGGTTCCCGGGTTCCTGGACTTACCAGACCCACCCATAGGCCCGATGCATTTGGAAACCCAGGAGTGGACAACGGGATGACGGCCGTCTTCCAGCATCTGCAGACGCAGTTGGAGGAGTCCATCCGCGCCCAGGAGCAGGGAGTGGTGCCGGACATCGCTGCCACCCAGGCCGAAACTGCACGGGTGGCGTCCGCGGTGGAGCCACAGGGGTCAACGGTTTGGGCCATGCGTCAGGTTCTGCAAGGTGTGGGGCTTAATGTGCACTCGTCATCCGTGGCCCAGGACAGGGCTGCCCTCTCAAAGGCAGTCATGTGCCAGAGCCAGCTGGACATTTCCGCCGCGCTGCGGGGTCTGGTCCAGTCTCAGCAGTGTTGCTCTTTTTAACCTTGGTCTATTTGCTCTGTTTACGTCATCTTTGCTCATGAGTCGCCAGGTATCTTTATGATACCGCCACGTGGTTCAAGGTCAGGTTATGATTAATAATACAGCACACCGCTTGGTAAGGATTAAAACAACGGTCATTTATTATATACAACAAGCAATATTAATACCCTAATACTACTATTTATATAATAAACCTATCACTACTGGCCAATACTTAACTTTAGGAAGAGCCCACCAGGTCAGGGAAACGAATGGCTTGTCCAATCAGATCTGGCCCGCGGGATTCAAAAGGCTGCTACAGGTCGGTGGCTAGGTGTCTCTACCGGATAGCGATCGTTGGATTCAAACTTACAGTTGCCGGTGGCTGGTCTTGCGAAGGTCTCGAGCAGGCGAAGAGGAGAGAGAGAGAGATCTGAACTTGGACCCTCTCTTTTATAGGGCCCAGGGGCTTCCTGCCTCCCGGGGCGGCCCTTGACCCTGAGTCCCAAGTGATTGGATTCTGTCCCCAATCTCTGAGGTCGATGTGTCCAATGGTGAGGCGATTCCTCGATCGGGGGGTGGTCGCTCACCTGTCTTTGTTTCGGCCACTGCAGGCGCCGACAGGTCTGGCCCGGTATTCAATTGCTAATATGTTGCAATTGTTCCCGGGGATAACCAATTTAACTGTGGATGTCTGAATAGGTTGGCTGCAAACAGTCCTGAATGCAACTGCGGATACCTGGGTTGATGGGCTGTTGATAGCCCTGAGTATCGATCTGGGCTACCTTCCCAGAGCCGAATATGCAAAACTGTCTGCAGCTGCCTGCTTGTCTTCTTGGCTGCTTTTCCCAGCAGTCTTTCGGGTTAGCCGTTTTAAACTGGGTTTTGGCCAGATTAATCGGAACGCAGCCATTTTACATGGCTACAGCAGGCCATGGCCCTGTCCCAGCAGGCCATCGCTGAGAGCATCGGCAGCCTTGCCCACGCGCTGGATGGCGTCGCAGAATCCCAGCAGGAGGTTGCGCAGTCCCTGACAGGGAAGGCGCACTCCCTGAGCTCCATCGCTGGGAATGTTCAGATCCTGGTCGATTCCACAGCGGGCCTCCAGGACTGGCAGCGCCAAATGTCGGTGGTGCCACGGCGCCTGTCTCCACGCGCACCACTGTCCCATAGTGAGGCTCGGGGGCCACCGGGCTCCCTGAGGGAGGAGGAGGTTCTGGTGCTTGTCCCGGTTACTCCAGCAAGGGAGGTCCCAGAACACTCGAACTCCCCCCGTTCCGTCCCCGGTGCATCTGGTGGGCAGCGGGCAGAGCAGGGTGGCACCATGCCACCCAGCATGCCCGCTGAGCATCCTGGCCCATCCAAGCCGGGACGCCCCAGGAAACGCGTGCCGATGGGGACCACCGTCGCAGGGCAGGAGTCTTAGCAGTCCGGGTGCAGGGCACAGCCTATTTATAGGGGCTAGGGCACTTGTATGTGAATGTCACGGTTAAGTTCACTGTTACACCAAACCTAGATGCCTCTGTGCTATGTCCGGTGCCTGAGGGGCCGTGAGGGGGACCGAGTGACGCTGGGGGTCGAAGTTCTGTACAACGGTGAGGCCGGGTGTGTGTTTCTTCCCCCCCCCCGCCAAATACCCTGTCGCCCTCAGCACACCCACGCCAGCTACCCCACATGGCCATGTGGTGGTTTGTCCGTGACACATATAGGGACCACCGAGGTGGAGGGTTCAGATATGGCCATGGGTCAGACATTGTCTAGCGATCCGAAGCTCACAGCTCATTGCACAGAGGGTTGTCATCATTCAACATGGCACTGATCACACCCGCTGACACAAGCAACTATGTTAAAACATTCACGATGTGCCGCAGGTGTAAGGTGCTGTGAAAGTGGTGGTGTGGGCTGTAGGGTTGTGCGATGGTGCAGGAAGTGGGGGGTGCTGGGTGGTGCGGTTGTGCGCGATCCTTGGTGCAAGTGCCTTGCTCAGTGGTGCCTTCCCCCTAGTTAGTGAAACGTACGGCGATCAATGCCTCGCGGACTCGCTCTTCTAGCCGGTGTTGTCGTGCAGCCTCCCGGCTATATCCCGCCCCCAGTTCGTGTCGATGCCCCCCCCCCTCCCCATCCTCCTCCTCATGTGCAGAGGCGTCGCCCTCATCGGGCTCCCCCTGTGCATCCTCCTCCAGGACACCGCCCCTCTGTTGGGCAATGTTGTGCAACACACAGCAGACCACAACTATGTGCCCGACCCTGTCGGATGGTACTGGAGGGCCCCTCCAGAGCGGTCCAGGCACCAGAATCTCATCTTCAGGAGGCCAAAGCACCTCTCCACAACCCCCTGGTTGCTGCATGGGCCTCATTATAGGGGGTCCCGCGTTGGTCTGTGGCCTCCGTATAGGCATCATCAGCCACGGGTAACCCCTGTCGCCCAGCAACCAGCCCCTCAGCCAGGGGGGTTTCCCTCAAACATAGCGGGGATGAAAGAATGAGCCAGTATGAAAGCATTGTGCACGCTGCCAGGGTATTGGGCGCACACATGCATCATCTTCATGCGATGGTTGCAGACCACCTGAATGTTCATCGAGAAGTCTTTGGCAGGTAGGATCAAGGATAACCCTAAAGCTTTCTATAGGTATGTCAGGAATAAAAGAATGACTAGGGTAAGAGTAGGGCCCGCCAAGGACAGTAGTGGGAAGTTGTGCGTGGAGTCCGAGGAGATAGGAGAGGTGCTAAATGAATATTTTCCGTCAGTATTCACACAGGAAAAAGACAATGTTGTTGAGGAGAACACTGAGATTCAGGCTACTAGACTAGAAGGGCTTGAGGTTCATAAGGAGGAGATGTTAGCAATTCAGGAAAGTGTGAAAATAGATAAGTCCCCTGAGCTGGATGGGATTTATCCCAGGATTCTCTGGGAAGCTAGGGAGGAGATTGCTGAGCCTTTGGCTTTGATCTTTATGTCATTGTCTACAGGAATAGTGCCAGAAGACTGGATGATAGCAAATGTTGTCCCCTTGTTCAAGAAGGGGAGTAGAGACAACCCCGGTAACTATAGACCAGTGAGCCATACTTCTGTTGTAGGCAAAGTCTTGGAAATGATTTATAATCATCTAGAAAGGAATAATTTGATTAGGGATAGTCAACACGGTTTTGTGAAGGGTAGGTCATGCCTCACAAACCTTATTGAGTTCTTTGAGAAGGTGACCAAACAGTTGGACAAGGGTAAAGCAGTTGATGTGGTGTATATGGATTTC
This sequence comes from Scyliorhinus torazame, assembly GCF_047496885.1. NCBI lineage: Eukaryota > Metazoa > Chordata > Chondrichthyes > Carcharhiniformes > Scyliorhinidae > Scyliorhinus > Scyliorhinus torazame. The sequence goes on along the minus strand of NC_092717.1, from coordinate 52,834,379 downwards.
AGTAAAGCGTTTGATAAGGTTCCCCACGATAGGCTATTGCAGAAAATACGGTGGCATGGGATTCAGGGAGATTTAGCAGTTTGGATCAGAAATTGGCTAGCTGTAAGAAGACAGAGAGTGGTGGGTGATGGGAAATGTTCAGCCTGGAGTTCAGTTACTAGTGGTATACCACAAGGATCTGTTTTGGGCCACTGCTGTTTGTCATTTTTATAAATGACCTGGAGGAGGGCGTAGAAGGATGGGTGAGTAAATTTGCAGATGACACTAAAGTCGGTCGAGTTGTGGACAGTGCGGAAGGATGTTGCAGGTTACAGAGGGACATAGATAAGTTGCAGAGCTGGGCTGAGAGGTGGCAAATGGAGTTTAATGCAGAAAAGTGTGAGGTGATTCATTTTGGAAGGTGTAACAGGAATACAGAGTACTGGGATAGTGGTAAGATTCTTGGGAGTGTGGATGAGCAGAGAGATCTCGGTGTCCATGTACATAGATCCCTGAAAGTTGCCACCCAGGTTGATAGGGTTGATAAGAAGGCGTACGGTGTGTTAGCTTTTATTGATAGAGGGATTGAGTTTCGGAACCATGAGGTCATGTTGCAGCTGTACAAAACTATGGTGCGGCCGCATTTGGAGTATTGCGTTCAATTCTGGTCGCCGCATTATAGGGAGGATGTGGAAGCACTGGAAAGGGTGCAGAGGAGATTTACCAGGATGTTGCCTGGTATGGAGGGTAGATCTTTTGAGGAAAGGCTGAGGGACTTAAGGCTGTTTTCGTTAGATTGAAGAAGGTTAAAAGGTGACTTAATTGAGGCATACAAGATGATCAGAGGATTGGATAGGGTGGACAGTGAGAGCCTTTTTCCTCGGATGGTGATGGCTAGCACGAGGGGACATAGCTTTAAATTGAGGGGAGATAGATATAGGACAAATGTCAGAGGTAGGTTCTTTACTCAGAGAGTAGTAAGGGTGTGGAATGACCTGCCTGCAACAGTAGTGGACTCGCCAACATTAAGGGCATTTAAATGGTCATTCGATAGACATATGGACGATAAGGGAATAGTGTAGATGGGCTTTCGATTGGTTTCACAGGTCAGCGCAACATCGAGGGCCGAAGGGCCTGTACTGCGCTGTAATGTTCTACTTTCTATGTTCTATGAGTAGTTCCCCTTCCTGTTCAGGAAAACGTCCCGGTTATCTGAGGGTGGATGCATGCCGACGCATGAGGTGGCGCAATCACCCCCTGGACCATCGGCATCCCGGTCACAGAGGCAAATCCCGCTGCCCGGCCCTCCCAAAAATGTATGTATCTGTGGCGATGTCATACAGGGCGTCGGTGACAGCTCGGATGCACCGGTGCGCCGATGCCTGCGAAATTCCAGACAGGTCCCCGCTCGGCGCCTGGAATGACCCCGTGGCAAAGAAATTGAGGGCAACCGTGACCTTGATGGTCACCGGGAGAGTCCTCCCCCATTCTATGTGGTGCCAAGTGCGCCATGAGGTGGCATTGGCATATATGTGCCACGGTGTCCCGACTTAATCAGAGTCTCCTCCTGCATGCCGTATCCGGAAGGTCCTGGAACGACATGCGGTCCCGGTACACTCGAGCCCGCATGGGGCGCCTCCAGCGCCTTGGCACCACCACCTGCTCATGCCGCTCCCCTGCGCCCCATCAGGATCCGAATCCTCGTCCTCTGCATGCCCGACCTGTCGGGCGGGAGGGCGTGCAGCATGAGCGTGTGGTACGGGCCCTCTGCAGCCATTCCCTCTGCTGCAGCCGCCGCTCCAGCAGCAGCTCTGAGTCACCTGCGTTGGCGGCGCCGAATGGCTACCTGCAGGGCAGCTGCTCCCGCCACGGCGGCAACCATTACTGGCTGGTGCGCAAACATGACGAACGACACGAAGGGGGGGGGGGTTTGGGAAGTAGAGACAACAACATGTTTAACGATGGCGCTTTGACACCTCGACAGCCAGGGCCCAGGGCCCATAGCATACATGGGTGCCCCGGCTGCCTGGTTTCGCTGCAGACACGCATGCAACCTTCGCCCTGCCCACAGTATCCGTCCACCGCCCACTTCACCCCGTCCCTCCTCATTGCGGCGTCACTGGCCTCAGCCCATCACCATGACCTGCACTTGGAAGCGTGTCTTCGCCACCGTCCTGCCATGGCAGGCCGGCTGCCATGTCGCTCCCGCGGGTATCCTTGCCCACCTTCCCTCCCCACCCCCACAGCATGGCGGCATCTTCCCCCACCCCCTTCTCATTCCTCCACCCCCTCCTCCTCCTTTCTCCACCCACTCCTCCTTTCCCCACCCCCTCCTCCTTTCCCCAACCCCTCCTCCTTTATCCACCCCTCCTCCTTTCCCCAATCCTTCCTCCACCCCCTCCTCCTTTCCCCACCCCCACCTCCTTCCTCCACACCCTCCTCCTATCCCCACCCCTCCTCCTTTCCCCACTCCTTCCTCCACCCCCTGCTCCTCCACCCACCCTACCCCCCCCCCCCCCCCCCCCCCCCCCCCCGCCGAGCATGGCGGCGTCCTTGTCCTACCAACCCCTCCCCGGCATCCTTGTCCTACCACCCCGCCCCCTCCTCCCAGGCATGGCGACATCCTTCTCCGAGAGCCCTCCCACCGCCCCCCCAGCACCGGCCATGGATGCCACTTCCTGCTGCCTATGGTGAGGCTGGCCACTCACCTCCTTCCTCCACATCATCAGCCAGCTCGACTGGTGCTGAATTTATTTACCAGGGGTGAACGGCGACGGTGTGACCGGGCCGCTGAATAGTGGGGGGCCCGGAGAATCGCCGTACTTAGTACCTCGGCTGATTCTCGGGCAGGCGCGGCGCCGACCTCGATGACGCCGTTCTCACCGGTTGGGAGAATGGCGGAACGGTGTCGGACCGGCGCTGCAGGACAAAATGGCGCGAACGGTGATTCTCCCATACGGCGCGGCATGGGAGAATCCCGCCCAATCTATTTGGTAAAACAGGCCAAATCAGAAAGCTAATTCACCTACTGGATACAAAAGAAGTAATCATGATTGAGGGCATAGTTACAGTTTGCAAATCTTCTCAAACATTCGGAACAGCTAGAGCGCGAATGGAAGATGCAGCATCTTTTGTGATTTATTTGATGCCTCCAAATCTCTTGTAGCATTCCAGCAGAAATATTGCTGTGATCAACAGGTAGTCTTACGATGAACATATATTGGAGAGAATGGTTTCAAATGCAAGCGGTTCTATGAGTGTCAGCTCCCACTGCTCTCCCATTCATACTGTCGATAAAATGTAGTGGATTTCAAAGTATCGAGAGTGCCAAATGAAACAACTGTGCATCCAAAAGCTTATAAGTGTGTCGTTGTTTAATGGTGCATTTGCATTACAACTGTAGCATTGATACTAAGTGGTTTTGCTTCACACTGATACTCTATTTATAGTGTAAATGTAATTCATGGTGTTAAAATCTAAATCTGGAGTCATAGCCCAGCTTAACATAACAGCTGACATTTGTATAGTACCTTTAATGTAACAAACCATTCTAAAGTGCCTCACAGGAGTATAATCAGGCAAAAATTGACACTGAGACAAGAAGCAGACATTAGGACAAGTGATTAGGTTCGAAGAGTAGGGTTTAAGCAGCGCCTTAAAGAAGGAAAGAGAATGGAGATACAGAGATGAGGATGAATTTCTCGTCTCAGAAGCCAGTGAGTCTGGAATTATTTACTGCAAAGAGCTGTAGAGGCTGGGTGGTTAAGTATATTCAAGGCGACTTCCGGGTGCGGCAATGACCAGCTGAGTCGCACGTTTCGGCACCTCCCGTTGGAACGGACTTTTGGGCTCTCAATAGGAGCCCCAACGGCAATTTAAACGGCCAAAAACACTGTGCGGTAAACCAGAAGGGAATCCCCCCGGACACGCATGGAAAAAGGAGAGGATAGCGGCCGGATTGCAGAAGATCCTCTGGAGCAGCGGCAAGGAAGGGAAGCTCGAAGCAAGATGGCGTCGGAAGGAGGCCGTTTGTTATGGGGCCCGGAGCAACAAGAGTTCCTGCGGCGCTGTGTGGAAGAGCTGAAGAAGGAGTTGAAGAAGGAAGTGTTGGCCCCGATATTACAGGCGATTGAAGGGCTAAAGGAGGAGCAGAGGACCCAGGAGCTGGAGCTTCAGGTCGTGAAGGCAAAGACTGCTGAAAACGAAGGTGAAATACAGGGCAAGGTGGTGAAGGCAGAGACGCACGAGGCACAGCACAAAAGGTGTGTGGAGAGGTTGGAAGCACTGGAGAATAATTCGAGGAGGAAGAATTTAAGAGTCCTGGGTCTTCCCGAAGGTGCAGAAGCGGCGGACGTCGGGACATATGTGAGCACGATGCTTCACTCGCTAATGGGATTGGAGGCCCCGACGGGCCCTTTGGAGGTGGAGGGAGCCTATCGAGTTCTGGCGCGAAGACCAAAGGCTGGAGAAATACCTCGAGCTATAGTGGTGAGGTTTCTCCGCTACAATGACAGAGAGACGGTCCTCAGATGGGCGAAGAAAACTTGGAGCTGTAGGTGGGAGAACGCGGTGATCTGCGTGTACCAGGATTGGAGTGCGGAGGTGGCGAGAAGGAGGGCAAGTTTCAATCGGGCTAAGGCGGTGCTTCACAAAAAGAAGGTTCAATTTGGAATGTTGCAACCGGCGAGACTGTGGGTCACACACCAAGGGAAGCACCACTACTTTGTGACGGCAGAAGAGGCGTGGACATTCATTGTGGACGAGAAGCTGGAATAGTCTGGCGAGAGAAAGAGCTTCTGGGACAAAGTGGTGGGGTGATTATGTGGGGCGAGGAGGGGGAAGGGGGGGGATGATTTTTCAATTTGTTAATTCTGTGATCCTGTAACTTTTCTCTCTTCCCCATGTTGGGGGGGGGGAGTATGAGGAACTGTGGGCGCCAGTGGGACGGAAAGGGGAAGGAGAAGGGAAATGCGCCATTAGGGGCGGGGCCGAGTGGGAAACGTGGGCTTTGCTCCCGCGCTATGATAATTGTGGCGGGAACAGGGACGCAGGAAGGAGAGGGCCTCGCACAGTGGGGGCCGAGGGCAAGGGGGGAAGCCGAGGTCAGGCAGAGTTTGCTGACTTCTGGGAGCAACATGGGGGGTGCAACTACGCTAGAGGGGGATCTAGCGGAGGGGGGGGGTTAACTGGGTTGCTGCTGCTAAGGAGAAGGGGGAGCTGTTATGGGATGAGGTGGTCGAGACGGGGGGGCACCGTCGGTGGGATATACAGGTACGTGGGAACCAGGTGAGGATCCTGGGTTAAAAAAGGGGATGGCTAGTCGACAAGGGGGGCGGGTAAAGAGCCCCCCAACCCGGCTGATCACGTGGAACGTGAGAGGGCTGAACGGGCCGATTAAAAGGGCACGGGTACTCGCACACCTAAAGAAATTAAAGGCAGATGTGGTTATGTTGCAGGAGACGCACCTGAAACTGATAGACCAGGTCAGACTACCTAAAGGATGGGTGGGGCAGGTGTTCGGGTTTAGATGCGAAGAATAGGGGGGTGGCTATCTTAGTGGGGAAACGGGTACTGTTTGAGGCAAAGACCATAGTGGCGGATAGTGGGGGTAGATATGTGATGGTGAGTGGCAGATTCTGTGGAGGCGGTGGTTCTGGTGAACGTATATGCCCCGAACTGGGATGATGCAAATTTTATGAGGCGTATGTTGGGGCGTATCCCGGACCTGGAGGCGGGAAAGTTGGTAATGGGGGGAGACTTCAATACAGTGCTTGACCCAGGGCTGGACCGGCCAGGGTGCTCAAGGACTTCATGGAGCAGATGGGAGGAGTAGACCCCTGGAGATTTATTAGGCCTAGGAGTAAGGAGTTCTCATTTTTCTCCCATGTTCACAAGGTATACTCACGGATAGACTTTTTTGTCTTGGGAAGGGCGCTGATTCCGAAGGTGACAGGGACGGAGTACACAGCCATAGCCATTTCGGACCACGCTCCACATTGGGTAGACCTGGAGGTAGGAGAGGAAAAAGAACAGCACCCACTCTGGAGAATTGATATGGGCTTATTGGCGGATGAGGAGGTATGTCTAAGGGTGAGGGGGTGTATCGAAAGGTACTTGGAGCTTAATGACAACGGAGAGGTTCAGGTGGGAGTGGTCTGGGAGGTGTTGAAGGCGGTGGTCAGAGGGGAACTGATATCCATAAGGGCACATAAAGGGAAGCAAGAGGGTAAAGAAAGGGAGCGATTGTTGAGAGAACTTCTGAGGGTGGACAGGCAATATGCAGAGGCACCGGAGGAGGGACTGTACAGGGAAAGACAAAGGTTACATGTGGAATTTGACCTGCTGACCACGGGTAAGGCAGAGGCACAGTGGAGGAGGGCACAGGGTGTACAGTATGAGTATGGAGAGAAGGCGAGTCGGCTACTGGCCCACCAATTGAGGAAGAGGGGAGCGGCGAGGGAGATAGGTGGGGTGAGAGATGAGGAGGGAGAGATGGAACGGGAGCAGATAGAGTGTGCGGGGTGTTCAAGGCATTCTATGAGAGGTTATATAAGGCTCAGCCCTCGGAAGGGAAGGAGGGAATGATGTGTTTCCTGGATCAGCTGGAATTCCCGAAGGTGGAGGAGCAGGAGAGGGCGGGACTGGGAGCACAGATTGAGATGGAAGAGATGGTAAAAGGGATTGGGAGCATGCAGGCAGGGAAGGCCCCGGGACCGGACGGATTCCCGGTGGAATTTTATAGGAAATATATGGACCTACTGGCCCCGCTTTTGACGAGAACCTTTAATGAGGCCAGGGAAAGGGGAAGTTGCCCCCGACTATGTCGGAGGCGACGATATCGCTACTTTTGAAGAAGGAAAAAGACCCGCTGCAGTGTGGGTCCTACAGGCCCATTTCCCTTTTAAACGTAGATGCTAAGCTCCTGGCCAAGGTGATGGCGACGAGGATAGAGGACTGTGTCCCGGGGTGGTCCACGAGGATCAAACTGGGTTCGTTAAGGGGAGACAGCTGAACATGAACATACGGAGGCTGCTAGGGGTGATGATGATGCCCCCACCAGAGGGGGAGGCGGAGATAATGGTGGCAATGGACGCCGAGAAAGCATTTGACAGAGTGGAGTGGGACTATCTGTGGGAAGTGTTGAGGAGATTTGGTTTTGGGGAAGGGTTTATTGGATGGGTACAGCTGCTATATAGGGCCCCGGTGGCAAGTGTCGTCACGACCAGGCAGAGGTCTGACTACTTCCGTCTTTATAGAGGGACGAGGCAGGGGTGTCCCCTGTCTCCGCTACTGTTTGCATTGGCAATTGAGCCCCTGGCCATAGCACTGAGGGGCTCCAGGAAGTGGAGGCGAGTACTCAGGGGAGGAGAAGAACACCGGGTATCATTGTATGCAGATGATTTATTGCTGTATGTTGCGGACCCAGTGGAGGGGATGCCTGAGATAATGCGGACACTCAGGGAGTTTGGGGAATTCTCGAGGTACAAATTGAATATGGGGAAGAGTGAGTTGTTTGTGGTGCATCCGGGGGAGCAGAGCAGGGGAATAGATGATTTACCGCTGAGGAAGGTAACAAGAGATTTCCGGTACTTAGGGATTCAGATAGCCAGGAGTTGGGGAACCTTACATAGGCTTAATCTAACACGATTGGTGGAACAGATGGAGGAGGATTTTAAGAGATGGGACATGGTGCCCCTGTCACTGGTGGGTAGGGTGCAGGCGGTCAAAATGGTAGTCCTCCCGAGATTCCGTTTTGTGTTTCAGTGCCTCCCGCTGATGGTCACGAAGGCTTTTTTCAAGAAAATCGAGAAAAATGTCATGAGTTTTGTGTGGGCTGGGAAGACCCCGAGAGTGAGGAGGGGGTTTTTGCAGTGTAGCAGGAATAAGGGGGGACTGGCACTACCGAGCTTAAGTGAGTACTACTGGGCCGCCAATATCTCAATGGTGTGTAAGTGGATGGGAGAAGGGGAGGGAGCGGCGTGGAAGAGATTGGAGATGGCGTCCTGCAAAGGAACCAGCCTACAAGCACTGGCGACGGCGCCGTTGCCGTTCTCCCCGAAGAAATACACCACAAGTCCAGTGGTGGTGGCAACACTGAAAATTTGGGGGCAGTGGAGACGGCATAGGGGAAGGACGGGAGCCTTGGTGCGGTCCCCGATAAGAGATAACCATAGGTTTGTCCCGGGAGAATAGATGGGGGATTTGGAGCATGGCAGAGAGCTGGGATTGTGCAACTGAGAGATCTGTTCTCAGACGGGACGTTTGCGAGTCTGGGAGCGCTGACGGAAAAATTTGGATTGCCCCAAGGGAATGCATTTCGGTACATGCAACAGAGGGCTTTTGCGAGGCAACAGGTGAGGGCATTCCCGCAGCTCCCGACGCAGGAGATTCAGGATAGAGTGATCTCAGGGACATGGGTGGGGGATGGTAGGGTGTCGGATATATACAGGGAAATGAGGGGCGAGGGGGAGATCATGGTGGATGAGCTGAAGGGAAAATGGGAAGAAGAGCTGGGGGAAGAGATTGAAGAGGGGCTGTGGGCAGATGCCCTACGTAGGGTAAACTCTTCGTCCTCGTGTGCCAGGCTAAGCCTGATACAATTCAAGGTTTTGCACAGGGCGCATATGACCGGAGCAAGGCTCAGTAAATTTTTCGGGGTAGAGGATAGGTGTGGGAGATGCCCGAGAAGCCCAGCAAACCACACCCACATGTTTTGGTCATGCCCGGCACTGCAGGGGTTCTGGGTGGGGGTGGCAAATGTGCTTTCGAAGGTGGTGGGGGTCCGGGTCGAGCCAAACTGGGGTTTGGCTATATTTGGGGTTGCAGAAGAGCCGGGAGTGCAGGAGGCGAGAGAGGCTGATGTTTTGGCCTTTGCGTCCCTAGTAGCCCGGCGAAGGATATTGCTTATGTGGAAGGAAGCCAAACCCCCGGGCGTGGAGACCTGGATAAACGACATGGCAGGGTTTATAAAACTAGAACAGATAAAGTTCGCACTAAGGGGTTCGGCTCAAGGGTTCACCAGGCGGTGGCAACCGTTCATTAACTACCTCGCAGAACGATAAAGGAAACGGGAAGGTAATAGCAGCAACCCAGGGGGGAGGGCGGGGGGGGGGGGGGGGTGGGGGGGGGCGGGGGGGGGGCTGTTTTTGTATAGATATTTGTATTTGGTTATGTATATTGGATTGTTTGATTTTATTATCTGGGAGAGTTATTATTTTTGTTATGGCAGTTGCCATTTAGTTTATACATTATTTATTTATTTGTTACAAACGGTCACTGTTATTTATATTGTTTTATTCTTGTAAAAAAGGAAAAACCTTTGTATTGTTTTGTTTGGCCGAAAAATTTGAATAAAATATATATTTTTGAAAAAAAAGTATATTCAAGGCTGGACTTCCGGTGGTGGCCATGGTGTGAGTGGTCGCACACACGACAGCTCCTGCTTGAAGGCGTAGAAAGGGGCTCTTTTTACCCGAAATTGGGTGCAATTTAGTAAGAAGTCTTACAACACCAGGTTAAAGTCCAACAGGTTTGTTTCAAACACTAGCTTTCGGAGCACTGCTCCTTCCTCAGGTGAATGAACAGTGCTCCTCACCTGAGGAAGGAGCAGTGCTCCGAAAGCTAGTGTTTGAAACAAACCTTTTGGACTTTAACCTGGTGTTGTAAGACTTCTTACTGTGTTCACCCCAGTCCAACGCCGGCATCTCCACATCAGGGGTGCAATTTAGACAGAGAAATGTAACTGAAGGTTGGAGGAGAAGATCTCCCCCGGGAGTGGTATGTCTGCTGGTTATCAAACCGGGCAGAAGGTGAAGGACTTGGCCAAGGGATTGGAAGAAACCTGTGGCGCAGCAGCATGTGGAAGGATGGCAGAGGGGGAAGGGCCAGTGCAAGTCGTAAAGTAGCAAAGATGGAGCAGTTGACGGCCTTCATCAAGGAAGAGTTCCGCCAGCGGAGGAAGGAGATGCAGGAGGATCGCTCAAAGGCCATCAAGAGGGCTGTGGCACCCCTGACGGGCGCGATGGAGAGGGTGGAGCAATGTTTGGAGGCGCAGTGGTCGCAGATCCGAGAGATTGAGAGGGTTGCTGGACCACAGCAATCGGGTGGTGGCATTGGGGGTGAGATGGGGCTCTTAGGAGACCTTTGCAAGACCCTGAGAGCAAAGGTGAAGGAGCAGGAAAATAGGTCGAGAAAACAGAATCTGCGGATAGTGGGCCCGCCTGAAGGAGTGGAAGGTGTGAGTGCCACGAGATACGTTTTGAGGATGTTGGCGGGGCTGGTGGCAGAAGGAGTGCTGGACAAATCCCCTGAGGTGGTCAAAGTGCACAGGTCTCTGAGGCTGAAGCCTAGAGCTGGGGGGCCACAACGGGCAGTGATTTTGAGACTCCACAAGCTCGTGGAACAAAACATAGAACATGGAACAGTACAGCACAGAACAGGCCCTTCGGCCCTCGATGTTGTGCCGAGCTTTGTCCAAAACCAAGATCAAGCAATCCCACTCCCTGTCATTCTGGTGTGCTCCATGTGCCTACCCAATAACCGCTTGAAAGTTCCTAAAGTGTCCGACTCCACTATCACAGCAGGCAGTCCATTCCACACCCTAACCACTCTCTGAGTAAAGAACCTACCTCGGACATCCCTCCTATATCTCCCACCCCGAACCTTATAGTTATGCCCCCTGGTAACAGCTACATCCACCCGAGGAAATAGTCTCTGAACGTCCACTCTATCTATCCCCCTCATCATCTTATAAACCTCAATTAAGTCGCCTCTCATCCTCCTTCGCTCCAATGAGAAAAGCACTTGCTCCCTCAACCTTTCCTCATAAGACCTACCCTCCAATCCAGGCAGCATCCTGGTAAATCTCCTTTGCACCCATTCCAATGCTTCCACATTATTCCTATAATGAGGTGACCAGAACTGCACACAATACTCCAAATGTGGTCTCACCAGGATCCTGTGTAGTTGCAGCATAACCCCACGACTGTTAAACTCAAGCCCCCTGTTAATAAACGCGAACACACTATAGGCCTTTTTCACGGCTCTATCCACTTGAGTGCCAACCTTCAGAGATCTATGGACATGAACCCCAAGATCTCTCTGTTCCTCCACATTCCTCAGAACCTGCCGTTAACCCTGTAATCCGCATTCAAATTTGTCCTACCAAAATGAATCACCTCGCACTTATCAGGGTTATACTCCATCTGCCATTTTTCGGCCCAGCTCTGCATCCTATCAATGTCTCTTTGCAGCCTACAACAGCCCTCCACCTCATCCACTACTCCACCAATCTTGGTGTCATCAGCAAATTTAATGACCCACCCTTCAGCCCCCTCCTCCAAGTCATTTAGAAAAATCGCAAATGGTAGAGGACCCAACACTGATCCGTGTGGTACACCGCTGGTAACTGGTCTCCAGTCTGAAAATTTTCCATCCACCACCACCTTCTATGTGATAGCCAGTTACTGATCCAATCGGCCAAATTTCCCTCTGTCCCACACCTCCTTACTTTCTTCATGAGCTGACCATGGGGAACCTTATCAAACACCTTTCTAAAATCCATGTATACGACTTCAACTGCTCTACCTTCATCTACACACTTAGTTACCTCCTCAAAGAATTCAATCAAATTTGTGAGGCAAGACTTACCCTTCACGAATCTGTGTTGACTATCCCGGATTAAGCTGCATCTTTCCAAATGGTCATAAATCCTATCCTTCTGGACCTTTTCCATTATCTTCCCGACCACCGAAGTAAGACTAACCGGCCTATAATTATCAGGGTCATTCCTATTCCCCTTCTTGAACAGAGGAACAACATTCGCCACTCTTCAGTCCTCTGGCACTATCCCTGTGGACAGTGAGGACCCAAAAATCAAAGCCAAAGGCTCTGCAATCTCATCCCTTGCCTCCCAAAGAATCCTAGGATATATCCCATCTGGCCCAGGGGACTTGTCGACCCTCAGGTTTTTCATAATCGCGAATACATCCTTCCTCAAAACATCTACTTCCTCCAGCCTACCCGCCTGAATCACACTCTCATCCCCAAAAACATGGCCCCTCTCCTTTGTGAACACTGAAGAAAAGTATTCATTCAACGCCTCTCCTCTCTCTTCTGACTCCATGCACAAGTTCCCACTACTGTCCTTGACCGGCCCTAACCTCACCCTGGTCATTCTTTTATTTCTCACATAAGAGTAAAAAGCCTTGGGGTTTTCCTTGATCCGACCTGCCAAGGACTCCTCATGCCCCTTCCTAGCTCTCCTAAGCCTTTTTTTTAACTCATTCCTTGCTACCTTGTAACCCTCAAGCGACCCAACTGAACCTTGTTTTCTCATCCTTACATACGCTTCCTTTTTCCTCTTGACAAGACATTCAAACTCTTTTGTGAACCATGGTTCCCTCACACGGCCATTTCCACCCTGCCTGACAGGGACACACCTATCAAGGACACGCAGTATTTGTTCCTTGAACAACCTCCACTTTTCATTTGTGCCTTTACCTGACATTTTCTGTTCCCATCTTATGCTCCCTAATTCTTGCCTAATCGCCTCATAATTACCCCTCCCCTAATTATAAACCTTGCCCTGCCGTTTGGCCCTATCCCTCTCCATTGCAATAGTGAAAGACACCGAATTGTGGTCACTATTTCCAAAGGGCTCTCCCACAAACAAATCTAACACTTGGCCCGGTTCATTACCCAATACCAAATCCAATGTGGCCCCACCTCTTGCTGACCTATCCACATATTATGTCAGGAAACCCTCCTGCACACACTACAAAAACTGCCCCGTCCGAACAGTTCGACCTATAGAGGCTCCAATCAATATTTGGAAAGTTAAAGTCACCCATGACAACTACCCTGAGACCTCCACACCTATCCAAAATTTGCTTTGCAATTTCATCCTCCACATCTCCATTACTATTTGGGGGCCTATAGAAAACTCCTAATAACGTGACCCCTCCTTTCCTATTACCTCAGTAGGCAGATCCCCTCAAACTGCCTTTCTGCAGCCGTTAAATTATCCTTTTTTTAAAAAATAATTTTTATTAAAGGTTTTCATAAAATATCAATAACAAAATGAAAAAGAAACCCAACAGGGTTAAGTACAAAACACAGTCCAGAAAAACAACCCTTCATACCCCTGTACATAAATAATAAATTAACATTAACCCCCCGACTTAATACAACAAGTATATACACCCCCTCAGATCTTCCAGTGTAAATAACAACAAAAAAAGTGACTCCCCACCCCTTCCCCCCTGAGTTGCTGCTGCCATTGACCAATGTCTACCGCTCTGCCAAGAAGTCTAAGAACGGTTGCCACCGCCTAAGGAACCCTTGTACCGACCCTCTCAAGGCGAATTTCACCCTCTCCAACTTAATAAACCCCGCCATATCGTTGATCCAGGATTCCACGCTTGGGGGCCTCGCATCCTTCCACTGAAGAAGAATCCTTCGCCGGGCTACCAGGAACGCAAAGGCCAGAATTCCGGCCTCTTTCGCCTCCTGCACTCCCGGCTCCTCTGCCACCCCAAATATTGCGAGCCCCCAGCCTGGCTTGACCCTGGATCCTACCACCCTCGACACCGTCCTCGCTACGCCCTTCCAAAATTCCTCCACGCTGGGCATGCCCAGAGCATATGGGTGTGGTTTGCTGGGCTCCCTGAGCACCTAACACACCTGTCCTCACCCCCAAAAAACCGACTCATCCTTGTCCCGGTCATGTGTGCCCTGTGCAGCACCTTAAACTGTATGAGGCACACGATGAGGAAGAGTTCACCCTCCCCAGGGCTTCTGCCCACGTCCCTTCCTCAATTTCCTCCCCCAACTCCTCCTCCCACTTACCTTTTACCTCCACCACCGAGGCCTACTCCTCCTCCTGCATCACCTGGTAAGTTTCCGAGATCTTCCCCACTCCCACCCACTCCCCCCGAGAGCACCCTGTCCTGTACTGTGCATGGCCGTAGCCGCGGGAATTCCACCACCTGCCGTCTGGCGAACGCCCTTACCTGTAAGTACCTGAAGGTGTTCCCCGGGGGGAGCCCGTACTTCTCCTCCAGCTCACCCAGGCTTGCGAACTTCCCGTCCACAAACAGGTCCCCCAGCTTTCGTATCCTTGCCCTGTGCCACCCCGCAAACCCTCCACCTGTTCTTCCTGGGGCGAACCGGTGGTTCCCCCGTAATGGGGTACCCGCCGAGGCCCTCACTTCCCCCCTGTGCCACCTCCACTGCCCCCAAATTTTGAGGGCAGCCACCACACTGGGCTCGTAGTATACCTCCTTGGAGGGAGCGGCAGCGGTGCCGTTGCCAACGCCCCCAGACTCGTACCCACACAAGACGCCGTCTCCAGCCTCTTCCATGCAGCCCCCTCCCCCTCCATCATCCACTTGCGCACCATCGTCGCATTGGCGGCCCAGTAGTATCCACAGAGGTTGGGCAGCGCCAGTCCCCCCTTATCTCTACTCCGCTCCAGGAACACCCTTCTCACCCTTGGAGTCCCTCGCGCCCACACAAACCCCATTATACTCCTGTTAACCCGCCTGAAAAAAGCCTTCGGGATAAACACGGGGAGGCACTGGAACAGGAACAAAAACCTTGGGAGCACCGTCATTTTGATTGACTGCACCCTACCCGCCAGGGACAGCGGCAACGCATCCCACCTCTTGAACGCCTCCTCCATTTACTCCACCAGCCTTGTGAAATTAAGCCTATGCTGGGCCCCCCAGCTCCTGGCCACCTGGACTCCCAGATACCTGAAGCTCCTCTCCGCCTTTTTTAGTGGGAGCTCGCCAATCCCCCTCTCCTGGTCCCCTGGATGAACTATGAAAAGCTCGCTCTTCCCCATGTTGAGCTTGCCCCCCGAAAAGTCCCCAAATTCCCTAAGAATCCTCATTACCTCCGGCATTCCTCCCACCGGGTCCGCCACATACAGCAGCAGGTCGTCCGCATAAAGTGACACCCTATGCTCCTTCCCACCACGCACCAACCCCCTCCAGTTCCTTGACTCCCTCAGTGCCATAGCCAGGGGTTCAATCGCCAGTGCGAAGAGCAGTCCCTCGGTGCAACCGAAAGTACTTGGACCTCCTCCTGTTTGTGGCCACACTCGCCATCGGGACCTCATACAACAGCCTAACCCACCTGACAAACCCCTCCCCAAACCCGAACCTCTTCAGCACCTCCCACAGGTACCCCCACTCTACCCTATCGAAGGCTTTCTCAGCGTCCATCGCCACCACTATCTCCGCCTCCCCCTCCCTCGCCGGCATCATGATAACGTTCAAAAGCCTCTGCACATTCGCGTTCAACTGTCGCCCCTTCACAAACCCCATCTGGTCTTCATGGATGATCTGCGGCACACAATCCTCAATCCTCGTGGCTAAGACCTTCGCCAGCACCTTGGCATCTACATTTAGCAAGGAAATCGGTCTGTAAGACCCACTTTGCAGGGGATCCTTGTCCCGCTTCAGGATCAAGGAGATCAGTGCCCGGGACATCGTCGGGGGCAAAGCTCCCCCCCCTCCCTGGCCTCATTGAAGGTCCTAACTAACAGTGGGCCCAACAGGTCCATATATTTTTTATAGAATTCAACCGGGAAACCGTCCGGCCCCAGTGCCTTCCCCGCCTGCATGCTTCCTGTCCCTTTGATCAGCTCCTCCAGCCCAATCGGGGCCCCCAATCCCGCCACCAGTCCCTCTTCCACCTTTGGATAACCTCAATTGGTCCAGGAAACGGCCCATCCCTCCCTCCTTCCGTGGGGGCTCGGATCGGTACAATTCCTCGAAGAAGTCCCTGAAGACCCCATTGATGCCAGCTCCACTGCGCACCACACTCCCTCCCCTGTCCTTAACTCCCCCGATCTCCCTAGCTGCGTCCCGCTTCCGAAGCTGATGCGCCAGCATCCGGCTTGCCTTTTCCCCATACTCGTAAATCGCCCCCTGGGCCTTCCTCCACTGCACCTCCGCCTTCCTGGTGGTCACCAGGTCGAATTTGGCCTGGAGGCTACGCCTCTTCCTCAACAATGCTTCCTCAGGCTCATCCGCATACCTCCTGTCTACCCTCACCATCTCCCCCACCAGCCTCTCCCTCCCCCCGCTCCCTCCGCTCCTTGTGGGCCCTAATGGATATCAGCTCTCCCCTCACCACCGCCTTCAGTGCCTCCCATACCAGCCCCACTCGGACCTCCCCATTGTCGTTGGTCTCCAGGTACCTCTCTATACTTCCTCGGACCTGCTCGCTCACCTCCTCGTCCGCCAACAGCCCCACCTCCAAGCGCCACAGCGGGCGCTGCTCCCTCTCCTCCCCCATCTCCAAGTCCACCCAATGCGGGGTGTGGTCCGAAATGGCTATTGCCGAATACTCAGTATCCTCTACTCTCGCTATCAACGCCCTACTCAAGATGAAAAAGTCGATTCGGGAATAAGCCTTATGGACATGTGAGAAGAATGAAAATTCCCTAGCCCCCGGCCTTGCAAATCTCCAAGGGTCCACCCATCCCATCTGGTCCATAAACCCCCTCAACACTCTAGCAGCCGCCGGCTTCCTACCCGCCCTAGACCTGGGGCGATCCAGTGCAGGATCCAAAACCGTGTTAAAGTCTCCCCCCATTATCAGGCCCCCCACTTCCAAGTCTGGGATCCGACCCAACATGCGCCGCATAAAACCCGCATCGTCCCAGTTCGGAGCATACACATTGACCAGTACCACCCTCTCCCCCTGCAGCTTACCACTAACCATTACGTACCTACCGCCATTGTCTGCCACAATGCTCGACGCTCCGAACAACACCTTCTTTCACACCAAGATCGCCACCCCTCGATTTTTGGCATCCAGCCCCGAGTGAAACACCGACCTACCCACCCTTTCCTCAATCTTACCTGGTCTGCCACCTTCAGGTGTGTCTCCTGGAGCATAACCACATCCGCCTTGAGCCCCTTCAGGTGCGCGAACACGCGGGCCCGCTTAACCGGCCCATTCAGTCCCCTTACATTCCAGGTGATCAGCCGGAGCAGGGGGCTACCCGCCCCCCCTCCCCCGCCGACTAGCCATGACCCCCTCCTCGACCAGCCACGCGCCCGCACCCCACACCCGGCCCGTTCCCCACAGCGGCAACCCACCCCCCCCACCCCCCCGTCTCGACCCCCCCCACTCGCTCCAGCTCCTCCTTGACCATAGCAGCAGCAACTCGATTCCCCCTCACCCAACCCCCCCCCCCCCCCACCCCCCCCCCCCCCCCCACCCCACCCCCACCCCCGGGCTAGGACCCATCCTAGCTGATTTACTTCCCGTATTGCACTTCCGCAAGTCAGTTGACTCCTGCTGACCCCGGCCACTCCTGCCTCTCCTTCGACTCCTCCCATTGTGTGGCACACCCTCCTCTCCCGTCCCCATCCATAGGCTCTCCCCCTCCCCCTTCTGTTCTAAGCGTGGGAAACAACCCTTGCTTCCCCGCCCTGGCCCCGCCCCCTCCAGTCTTCAGCGCAGGAAAAAGCCCGCGCTTTCCACCTACCAGGCCCCACCAACTCTGACGCAGCCCCTTTTACAGGCCCGGTCCCTTCACCCCTGACGCGGGCCTTCCCCTCCCCTGCGGGGCCCCATCTCACCTCCAAGAGCCCCCCCGACCAACCCAACCAAAACAGTGCCCAACCCGCCCCAGCCACCCTCCCCGACCCAAAAGAGAAAAACACAAAGAAAAAGAAACCCGGTGCAATACAAAGGCCCCCCCCTCGAAACAAAAATAAACATAGCATATCAACCACAGTCCCCAATCGCCCGTCCCGACCCTCAATCTGTGTTCAACTTCTCGGCCTGAACAAAGGCCCACGCCTCCTCCGGAGACTCAAAATAATGGTGCCGGTCCTTGTAGGTAACCCACAGTCGCGCCGGCTGCAACATGCCAAACCTCACCCCTTTCCTGTGCAGCACCGCCTTCGCTCGATTGTACCCGGCCCCCCTCTTCGCCACCTCCGCACTCCAGTCCTGATATATCCGAACCTCCGCATTCTCCCACCTGCTGCTCCTCTCCTTCTTGGCCCACCTGAGCACACACACCCGATCGACGAACCGATGGAACCTCACCAGCACCACCCGCGGAGGATCGTTAGCCTTGGGCCTCCTCGCCAGCACTCTATGGGCCCCTTCCAGCTCCAGGGGCCCCTGGAAGGACCCCGCTCCCATCAGCGAGTTCAACATGGTGACCACATAGGCCCCCACATCCGGCCCCTCCAGCCCCTCCGGGAGGCCCAGAATCCGCAGATTCTTCCGCCTCGACCGATTCTCCATCTCCTCGAACCGCTCCTGCCATTTCTTGTGGAGCGCCTCGTGCGCCTCCTCCTTTACCGCCAGGCCTAAGATCTCGTCCTCATTGTCAGGCCGTTACATTATCCTTGATTAACAATGTTACTCCTCCACCTCTTTTACCACCTTCCCTACTCTTACTGAAACATCTATACCCCGGAACTTCCAACAACCATTCCTGTCCCTGTTCTAACCATGTCTCCGTAATGGCCACAACATCGTAGTCCCAAGTACCAATCCACACTCCAAGTTCATCTACCTTATTCCGGATGCTCCTTGCATTAAAGTAGACACACTTCAACCCACCTTCCTGCCTGCCGGTACACTCCTGCGACCTAGATACCCTCCTCAGTACCTCACTACTCTCAACAGTAGTTGAGGCAGCATGGTATCATAGTGGATAGCACAATTGCTTCACAGCTCCAGGGTCCCAGGTTTGATTCCCGGCTTGGGTCACTGTCTGTGCGGAGTCTGCATGTCCTACCCGTGTGTGCGTGGCTTTCCTCCGGGTGCTCCGGTTTTCTCCCACAGCCCAAAGATATGCAGGTTAGGTGGATTCGCCATGTTAAATTATCCTTAGTGTCCAAAATTGCCCTTAGTGTTGGGTGGGGTTACTGGGTTATGGGGATAGGGTGGAGCTGTGGGCTTCGGTAGGGTGCTCTTTCTAAGAGCCGGTGAAGACTCGATGGGCCGAATGGCTTCCTTCTGCACTGTAAATTCTATGCAAACACTGGCTTCTGGACTACAGCTCATTTTCCCATCCCCCTGACAAATTAGTTTAAACGCCCCCCGAAGAGCCGGAGCAAATTTCCCTCCCAGGCTATTGGTGCCCCTCTGGTTCAGGTGCAAACCGTCCTGTTTGAACAGGTCCCACCTTCCCCAGAATGTGCTCCAATTATCCACGTGACAGAAACCTTCCCTCCTACACCATCCCTGCTGCCACGTGTTTATCTGCACTCTCTCCCTGTTCCTCACCTCACTAGCACGTGGCACCGGCAACAAACCATAGATGACAACATGGCTTGTCCTGGCTCTCAGCTTCCACCCTAGCTCCCTAAATTCCTGTTTTAAATCCCCGTCCCTACTCTTACCTATGTTGTTGGTACCGATGTGTACCACGACTTGTGACTGTTCCCCCTCCCCCTTAAGGATTCTGAAAACACGGTCCGAGTAGGAGAAGATTCTGAAGTGGGCCAGGGAGAAATGAATGGGAGGGGAACAAAGTTCGAATATACTAGGACATTGGAGCTGAGCTGGCAAAACGGCGTACGGGGTTCAACAGGGCCAAGGCGGTGCAATATCAACAGCGGATCAGGTTTGGGGTGCTCTACCCAGTGACCCAGGGCCAAGAATACAATTTTGAGACCCAGAAGTGGCCAATGACTTTATCAAGGAGCATGAACTGGGGAAGAACTGAACTGAACAATTTTGGGAGATGGAGGTGCTGGCACTTTGAAGTAATTGAGAACACGGGTAGAGTGGGGGTTGGAGGGAGTTTTTCTTTTCTTTTCCTCCGATGTGAGGGTGATGCGACGAGGCGAGGTTGGAGTAGAAACATGGGGCAAAATTCTCCGTTATCGGCGCAAAGTCCGCCGATCGGCGCAAAAAACGGCGCAAATCCGACTTGCGTCACGTCGGAAAAATGGGTCGAAAGTCTCCGGCCCGAAATGGGCTAGCAGCGACGTAATGGGATCCGCGCTTGCGCACGTGGTTGACGCCGTGCAGCGTCATACGCGCCGCATGGTGTGACGGCTCATAAGGCCGCGCTGCTCCTCCCCACCCGACTGCAACACCCGACTTGATGGCTGGCCACCGCTCAGCCCCGAGGTTCGAGTCACGCGATGTGGAGGCGCTCCTGGACGCAGTGGAGCAGAGTAGGGACGCCCTGTATCCCAGGCACGGCCGCAGAGTTGCCCCACGCCACAGCCGGCGTCTGTGGAGGGAAGTGGCAGAGGCCGTCACCGCTGTGGCCCTGACACCACGGACAGGCACCCAGTGCCACAAGAAGGTGAACGACCTCTTCAGAGCAGGCAGGGTGAGCCTCCCCCATATCCCCCATATCCCCCTCCCCATATCCCCCCTCCCCCATATCACCCCCTCCCCTATATCCCCCCTCCCCCATATCCCCCTCCCCCATATCCCCCCTCCCCCATATCCGCCCTCCCCCATATCACCCCTCCCCATATCCCCCCTCCCCCATGTCCCCCCTCCCCCATATCCCCCCTCCCCATATCCCCATATCCCCCATATCCCCCTCCCCATATCCCCTCTCCCCATATCCCCCCTCCCCATATCCCCCCTCCCCATATCCCCCATATCCCCCCTTCTCTATATCCCCCTCCCCATATCCCCCTCCCCCATATCCTCCCTCCCCCATATCCCCCCTCCCCCATATCCTCCCTCCCCCATATCCCCCCTCCCCCATATCCTCCCTCCCCAATATCCCCCCTCCCCCATATCCCCCCTCCCCCATATCCCGCCTCCCCCATATCCCCCTCCCCCATATCCCCAAGTGAATCCAGCCCTAACCTTAACCTCTGCAATGCACGCGCAACCGATGGCGTGCATTCATATACCTCCCTAACAGTGTTGCCTTTTACCCCTGCCACCACCGCCCCCCCCCCCCCACAGGAGAAGCGCGCACACAACAACAGGGAGCATGTGAGGACTGGAGGAGGCCCCGCTGATGAGAGGCCACTGACCGAACACGAGGAAAGGGCCCTGGAACTGGCTGGCGGACCTGACGACCGGGAGGTTGCTGATGCAGAGGTCGGGGGCGTACTAGCAAGTGAGCCACCGACAGCCCGTCCCCATATCCCCCCTCCCCCATATCACCTGATCACTGCCTGCGTGTCTAACCATGCATGCTTCATTTTGTATCGCAGGACCAAACGTCCAGGCACCCATCCCCGCAGATGCAGACCGCCCGGAGGATGCCCCTCGGAGGCCACGGGAGACCCGGACCCTCCAGCATGCGACGCCCGCAGGATGCCCCTCGGAGGCCACGGGAGACAGAGAGACCCGGACCCTCCAGCATGCGACGCCCGCAGGATGCCCCTCGGAGGCCACGGGAGACAGAGAGACCCGGACCCTCCAGCATGCGACGCCCGCAGGATGCCCCTCGGAGGCCACGGGAGACAGAGAGACCCGGACCCTCCAGCATGCGACGCCCGCAGGATGCCCCTCGGAGGCCACGGGAGACAGAGACCCAGACTCTCCAGCATGCGACGCCCGCAGGATGCCCCTCGCACACCATGGGAGACGGAGACCGTCACGTGCGGGAGCGACCACCCAGCGACGAGGGGGGCAGCCACAGGCCACAGGCCCCCATCACATCCGAGCCAGGACACCACTACCCAGGACACAACTACCCAGGACACCACTACCCAGGACACCACTACCCAGGACAGCACTACCCAGGTCACCACTACCCAGGACACCACTATCCAGGACGCCACTACCCAGGACACCCCTACCCGGGACATCACTACCCAGGAAGACGAAATACCGGACAGTGACTCAGAGTGGATGGGTGGAGACGAACCCCCGCCCCAAAGTGCCATGGACTCAGAGTGGGACGAAGAGCACGACACAACGCCACTGCTGTCACCAACACCCTCCACCATCGCAGAAACACTCACCTCGGTTGGGCACTTTAGTGATGAGGCGTCTGGTACATTCACTGGTGCGCACAACACAGCCGTCCCGGTACAGCAGGTGGAGGTAGGAGCAGCAGAGGGGCCGGGCGGTCCGAGGGCAGCCCAGCCCAAGCGAACATCTGCCGCCCAGATGGATCCCGGGTTCCTGGAGTTACCACACCCACACATAGATCCAATGCAACCACCGACCCGGAGACGAGCGAAGAGGGTGACGGCCGACTTGCGGCGGCTGCAGTCACAGGTGGAGGAGTCCACCCGCGTCCAGGAGATGGAAGTGGTGCTGGTCATACGTGCCACCCAGGCCGACACCGCACGGGTGGCGTCCGCGGTGGAGGCAATGGGTGCGACGGTGTCAGACATGGGGAACGGTTTGCGAGGCCTGGTGCTTTCCGTGCAGGCGGCGTCTGTGGCCCAGGACATGGCTGCCCTCTCACAGGAGGCCATGAGCCAGTGCCAGCGCCAGATGGCAGAGGCGCTCAACGCCATAGCCCAGTCTCAGCAGGCCATGGCCCAGTCTCTGCAGGCCATGGCCCAGTCTCTGCAGGCCATGGCCCAGTCTCTGCAGGCCATCGCTGAGGGCATCGGCGCCAGTGGCCATGTGCGAGCCGGAGTCGCACTGTCAAAGACAGGGTTTGCCAACCCCCTGGGCTCCATGGCTGCAAACCTGCAGACCCTTGTCGATACCAGCACGGGCCTCCAGGACTGGCAGCGCCAGATGTCGGGGGGGGCGTCGGATGGCCAGTCCGTTCGCATCCCCCACCCATGTAGAGGCCTGGGGGCCATCGGGCACCCCGAGGGAGGAGGAGGTAGTGTGGTCCGTCCCGGCTCCCCCTGTAGGCGAGGTCCCGGAACACCACGACACCTCGGACTCCCCCCCTTCCGCCCCAGGTGCATCGGGTGGGCAACGGGCAGGACAGGCTGGCAGCTCGCCATCCCAGTCGCCCGGGCCGCAGCCTGGCCCATCTAGGCCAGGACGCCCCAGGAAACGGCCGCCAAAGGGATCCAGTGTCAGAGGGCAGGAATCACAGGAGTCCACCTCCAGTTCTGCTGTACCGTCTGGGGAACCACGTAGACGTAGTCAAAGGGCCCGTAAGGCCAAACAATTAGACACTGAGTAAGTTGGCACGGGTGCAGGGCACAGATGAGTTTTAGGGGCTAGGGCACGTGCATGAACTCGTTTGGTTATTAAAGTCAATGTTACACCTACAGAAGCTGCCTTTGTGCTCTGTCCAAAGTGTGCGGGGGTGTCATGTACGTTGAGCGCAAGTGTGTGTGTGAGGGGTGGTCTTACCTCAGCCCCAGGTGAGTCTGCCCCCTTCCCCCTGGGCCGCCATCAACATCCCCCCGGGCAGAGGACGGGACCGTGCGCTGCAGTGTCACAGCCGCATGCAGGGATGGTCCGGGTGGATGGTGGTACTGTGGCCATGGGTCAGACATAGTCCAACGATGTGGAGCCAGGAGCTCACCGCAGGGCGGGTTGTCATCATCCTCCATGGCCTGCAATAGACACGCGTCCACCCGCAACTGTGTGAGCCCGGCCCGTTGTGCCGCAGGTGGATCGGCAATGGGGGGGGGGGGGGGGGGGGGTGTGCATGCGGGTGGGGTGGGTGGGGTTGGGGAGGGTGAGGGTGCTGGGTGGGTGGATGGGTGTGGGGTGTGGGCGGTCGGCTGTTGCCATGGTGTGCGGTCTGTGGCCATACTACCCGATTCCCACGCCCATCTAGTCAGTGAAGCGGGCGGCTATCAGTCTGTCCCGTGCCCGCTGGGCCAGCCGGTAACGGTGGACAGCCACCCGCCTGTGTCTACCCCGTCTGCCCTGACCATTACCCCCATCCCCCTCATCTGGGAGGACTGCGCCTCTTCCTGCTGCTCCTCCACTCCGCCCTCCTCTGCCTGCGGCACATCGCCACTCTGTTGGGCTATGTTGTGCAGGACGCAGCACACCACAATGATGCGGCCGACCCTATCTGACCGATACTGGAGGGCGCTCCCAGAGAGGTCCAGGCACCTGAAACACATCTTCAGCACGCCAAAGCACCTCTCTATCACTCCCCTTGTCGCTACATGGGCATCATTGTAGCGGTTCTCCGCCTCATTGCGTGGCCTCCGTATAGGCATCATCAGCCACGATCGCAATGGGTAGCCCCTGTCGCCCAGCAACCAGCCCCTCAGCCGGGGATGGCGTCCCTCGTACATGCTGGAGATGGATGACCGCGACAACACGTATGAGTCGTGTACACTGCCTGGGTAACGGGCGCAGACGTGCAGGATCATCATGCGGTGGTCGCAGACCACCTGTATCTTCATCGAATAGGTCCCCTTCCTATTAGTGAACACGGCCCTGTTATCTGCAGGTGGCCGCACGGCGACGTGCATCCCATCGATCGCGCCCTGGACCATGGGGAACCCGGCCACGGCAGAGAAGCCCATGGCCCGGGCATCTTGGCTGGCCCGGTCCACGGGGAAGCGGATGTAGCGGTGCGCCATGGCATATAGGGCATCTGTCACTGCCCGGATGCACCGATGCACCGATGTCTGCGATATGCCGGACAGGTCCCCACTCGGTGCCTGGAATGACCCCGTTGCATAAAAGTTCAGGGCCACCGTAACCTTGACGGACACGGGGAGAGGGTGTCCCCCGCCAGTGCCACGCGGTGACAGGTGTGCCAGCAGGTGGCAGATGTGTGCCACGGTTTCCCGCCTCATCCGGAGTCTCCTCCTGCATTCCCGGTCCGTGAGGCCCTGGTATGACTGCCGGGGCCGGTACACACGGGGCGCCCTCGGGTGCCTCCGTTGCCGTGGGGCCGCGACGTCCTCCTCCCCCTCCTCGTCCTGTCGGTCAGGTGTCCCTCCAGTCTGGGCGGCTGCCGCCTGCCCCTCTGCGGCAGCCTGCGCCGCCTCTCTTGCACGCTCCTCCTCCTCATCCAGGGCAACATGGACATTAGCGGCTGCCGCCACGGCGGCCAACATCGCTGGCTGACCGGAAAACATGACGGCCTGGTTGGGGGTGGGGGGGGGGAACGACGACATGTCATCATTGCCCATATCTCCTCCTTCCCCCCAACCAGGTGGCATGGACCGCATGGGTCCAACTGTTGGAGGTTGGCACCTGGCCAGGTGGACCAACTCACTTGCCCTCGCAGCCCCCCCTCCCCGGCACGGAACCCACCCCATCCCCCTCCCCGGCACGGACCCCCCCAACCTCCTCCCCTGCACGGACCCCCCGTTCCCCTCCCCGGCACGGACCCCAACCTCCTCCCCGGCACGGACCCCCCATTCCCCTCCCCGGCACGGACCCCCCCCATCCCCCTCCCCGGCACGGACCCCCCCCATCCCCCTCCCCGGCACGGACCCCCCCCCAACCTCCTCCCAGGCACGGAACCCCCCAACCTCCTCCCCTGCACGGACCCCCCGTTCCCCTCCCCGGCACGGACCCCAACCTCCTCCCCGGCACGGACCCCTCCCCGGCACGGACCCCCCCATCCCCCTCCCCGGCACGGACCCCCTCCATCCCCCTCCCGGCACGGACCCCCCCAACCTCCTCCCCGGCACGGACCCCAACCTCCTCCCCGGCACAGACCCCCCATTCCCCTCCCCGGCACGGACCCCCCCTCCATCCGCCTCCCCGGCACGGACCCCCCAACCTCCTCCCCAGCACGGACCCCCCCATCCTCCTCCCCGGCACGGACCCCAACCGCCTCCCCGGCACGGACCCCCCATTCCCCTGCCCGGCAGGGACCCCAACCTCCTCCCGGCACGGACCCCCCATTCCCCTCCCCGGCACGGACCTCAGCCTCCTCCACGGCACGGACCCCCCATTCCCCTCCCCGGCACGGATCCCCCCCCCCCCATCCCCCTCCCCGGCACGGACCCCCCATCCCCCTCCTCGGCAGGGACCCCCCCAACCGCCTCAACGGCACGGACCCCCCCCAACCTCCTCCCTGGCACGGACCACCCCAACCTCCTCCCCGGCACGGACCCCCCATTCCCCTCCCCGGCACGGACCCCGCCCCCATCCCCCTCCCCGGCACGGACCCCCCCCCATCCCCCTTCCCGGCACGGACCCCCCCCCCATCCCCCTCCCCGGCACGGACCCCAACCTCCTCCCCGGCACGGACCCCCCATTCCCCTCCCCGGCACGAACCCCCCCCCATCCCCCTCCCCGACCCGGACCCCCCACATCCCCCTCCCCGGCACGGACCCCAACCTCCTTCCCGGCACGGACCCCCCATTCCCGTCCCCGGCACGGACCGCAACCTCCTCCCCGGCACGGACCCCCCATTCCCCTCCCCGGCACGGACCCCCCCATCCTCCTCCCCGGCACGGACCCCCCCCAACCTCCTCCCCGGCACGGACCCCCCATTCCCCTCCCCGGCACGGACCCCCCCCCATCCCCCGCCCCGGCACGGACCCCCCCCATCCCCCTCCACGGCACAGACCCCCCCCCCCCATCCCGCTCCCCGGCATGGACCCCAACCTCCTCCCCGGCACGGACCCCCCATTCCCCTCCCCGGCACGGACCCCCCCCATCCCCCTCCCCCGCACAGACCCTCCCCCCCATCCCCCTCCCCGGCACGGACCCCAACCTCCTCCCCGGCACGGACCCCCCATTCCCCTCCCCGGCACGGACCCCAACCTCCTCCCCGGCACGGACCCCCCATTCCCCTCCCCGGCACGGACCGCCCCCCCATCCCCCTCCCCGGCACGGACCCCCCCATCCTCCTCCCCGGCACGGACCCCCCCCCCAACCTCCTCCCCGGCACGGACCCCCCATTCCCCTCCCCGGCACGGACCCCCCCCCATCCCCCGCCCCGGCACGGACCCCCCCCATCCCCCTCCACGGCACAGACCCCCCATTCCCCTCCCCGGCACGGACCCCCCCCCCATCCCCCTCCCCGGCACGGACCCCAACCTCCTCCCCGGCACGGACCCCCCATTCCCCTCCCCGGCACGGACCCCAACCTCCTCCCCGGCACGGAACCCCCATTCCCCTCCCCGGCACGGACCCCCCACCATCCCCCTCCCCGGCACAGACCCTCCCCCCCATCCCCCTCCCCGGCACGGACCCCAACCTCCTCCCGGCACGGACCCCCCATTCCCCTCCCCGGCACGGACCCCAACCTCCTCCCCGGCACGGAACCCCCATTCCCCTCCCCGGCACGGACCCCCGCCCATTCCCCTCCCCGGCACAGACCCTCCCCCCCATCCCCCTCCCCGGCACGGACCCCAACCTCCTCCCTGGCACGGACCCCCCATTCCCCTCCCCGGCACGGACCCCAACCTCCTCCCCGGCACAGACCCCCCATTCCCCTCCCCGGCACGGACCCCCCCTCCATCCCCCTCCCCGGCACGAACCCCCCAACCTCCTCCCCAGCACGGACCCCCCCATCCTCCTCCCCGGCACGGACCCCAACCTCCTCCCCGGCACGGACCCCCCATTCCCCGGCCCGGCAGGGACCCCAACCTCCTCCCCGGCACGGACCCCCCATTCCCCTCCCCGGCACGGACCCCAGCCTCCTCCCCGGCACGGACCCCCCATTCCCCTCCCCGGCACGGATCCCCCCCCCATCCCCCTCCCCGGCACGGACCCCCCATCCCCCTCCTCGGCAGGGACCCCCCCATCCTCCTCCCCGGCACGGACCCCCCCCAACCTCCTCCCTGGCACGGACCACCCCAACCTCCTCCCCGGCACGGACCCCCCATTCCCCTCCCCGGCACGGACCCCCCCCCCCATCCCCCTCCCCGGCACGGACCCCCCCCATTCCCCTTCCCGGCACGGACCCCCCCCCCATTCCCCTCCCCGGCACGGACCCCAACCTCCTCCCCGGCACGGACCCCCCATTCCCCTCCCCGGCACGAACTCCCCCCATCCCCCTCCCCGGCCCGGACCCCCCACATCCCCCTCCCCGGCACGGACCCCAACCTCCTCCCCGGCACGGACCCCCCATTCCCGTCCCCGGCACGGACCCCAACCTCCTCCCCGGCACGGACCCCCCATTCCCCTCCCCGGCACGGACCCCCCCATCCCGCTCCCCGGCACGGACCGCCCCCCCAATCCCCCTCCCCGGCACGGACCCCCCCATCCTCCTCCCCGGCACGGACCCCCCCCCCAACCTCCTCCCCGGCACGGACCCCCCATTCCCCTCCCCGGCACAGACCCTCCCCCCCATCCCCCTCCCCGGCACGGACCCCAACCTCCTCCCCGGCACGGACCCCCCATTCCCCTTCCCGGCACGGACCCCAACCTCCTCCCCGGCACGGACCCCCCATTCCCCTCCCCGGCACGGACCGCCCCCCCATCCCCCTCCCCGGCACGGACCCCCCCATCCTCCTCCCCGGCACGGACCCCACCCCCCAACCTCCTCCCCGGCACGGACCCCCCATTCCCCTCCCCGGTACGGACCCCCCCCATCCCCCGCCCCGGCACGGACCCCCCCATCCCCCTCCACGGCACAGACCCCCCATTCCCCTCCCCGGCACGGACCCCCCCCCCCATCCCCCTCCCCGGCACGGACCCCAACCTCCTCCCCGGCACGGACCCCCCATTCCCCTCCCCGGCACGGACCCCAACCTCCTCCCCGGCACGGAACCCCCATTCCCCTCCCCGGCACGGACCCCCCACCATCCCCCTCCCCGGCACAGACCCTCCCCCCCATCCCCCTCCCCGGCACGGACCCCAACCTCCTCCCCGGCACGGACCCCCCATTCCCCTCCCCGGCACGGACCCCAACCTCCTCCCCGGCACGGAACCCCCATTCCCCTCCCCGGCACGGACCCCCACCCATCCCCCTCCCCGGCACAGACCCGCCCCCCCATCCCCCTCCCCGGCACGGACCCCAACCTCCTCCCCGGCACGGACCCCCCATTCCCCTCCCCGGCACGGACCCCAACCTCCTCCCCGGCACGGAACCCCCATTCCCCTCCACGGCACGGACCCCCCACCATCCCCCTCCCCGGCACAGACCCTCCCCCCATCCCCCTCCCCGGCACGGACCCCAACCTCCTCCCCGGCACGGACCCCCCATTCCCCTCCCCGGCACGGACCCCAACCTCCTCCCCGGCACGGAACCCCCATTCCCCTCCCCGGCACGGACCCCCGCCCATTCCCCTCCCCGGCACAGACCCTCCCCCCCATTCCCCTCCCCGGCACGGACCCCAACCTCCTCCCCGGCACAGACCCCCCATTCCCCTCCCCGGCACGGACCCCCCCTCCATCCCCCTCCCCGGCACGGACCCCCCAACCTCCTCCCCAGCACGGACCCCCCCATCCTCCTCCCCGGCACGGACCCCAACCTCCTCCCCGGCACGGACCCCCCATTCCCCGGCCCGGCAGGGACCCCAACCTCCTCCCCGGCACGGACCCCCCATTCCCCTCCCCGGCACGGACCCCAGCCTCCTCCCCGGCACGGACCCCCCATTCCCCTCCCCGGCACGGATCCCCCCCATCCCCCTCCCCGGCACGGACCCCCCATCCCCCTCCCCGGCACGGACCCCCCATTCCCCTCCCCGGCACGGACTGCCCCCCCCATCCCCCTCCCCGGCACGGACCCCCCCCCATCCCTCTCCCCAGCACGGACCCCCCAACCTCCTCCCCGGCACGGACCCCCCCATCCTCCTCCCCGGCACGGACCCTCCTCCCGGCACTCCCCCGGAGCCCAGCGCATTCTAACCCCCCCCCCCGCCGCACACACACACACACAACCCGAGACACACCTCCCCCCACACATTCAGACTGCGGCCACGCCATCGCCTGCCCACAGCCAACCCCCCAGGCCGTCACTCACCTCCACGCTGGTCAGCGTGAACCTGGAGCACAGGGTCACGCCGATGAAAAGGAGGTTTAATTTACGTCGACGTGAACGGTCATCACGTCGACGGGACTTCGGCCCATCCGGAAGGGAGAATATCGGCAGGCCGAAAATCGGCTGCCTTGCGCAGACCCGTGACATTCTCCACGGCAGCGGCGACATTAACGCCCCGCCGACTTTTCTCCCTTCGGAGACTTCGGCAACCGGCGGGGGCGGGATTCACGGTGGCCAACGGCCATTCTCCGACCCGCTGGGGGGTCGGAGAATGACGCCCCTGGTCAGGGGTGGAGAAAGGGGTCATCGTGGATGGGCCAGGTACAGGGTGAAATTAATGGGGGTAGAGCTGAAAGGTGAGGATGATGGACGGTCAAGGGGAATGGAGGCGTAAGCCCCCGGTACGGCTGATAACATGGAACGTGCGAGGGCTCAATGGACTGGTGAAGAGATCTCGAGTCTTTGCGTACCTAAGGAGTTTAAAAGCACAGGTGGTCTTTCTGCAAGAGACGTACCTCCATGTGAAGGTGGTTCAAAGTGCGGGGCTGGCGATTTTGATGTGTATGAAAATGGGGTTTGTGAGCGCGAAGGGAGTGAGAGACCCGGGTGGGAGATACATGATGGTGAGTGGGATATTAGGAGGGACGCCAGTGGTATTGGTGAATATGTATTGATAATTGGGATGATGTCGGTTTTATGGGGGGTTGCAGGCAGCAATCAGGACTTTACCACCCACCAGTTGATTTTGGGAGGAGATTTTAATTGCGCCCTAGAGCCGAGGGCAGATAGGTTGAGCCCCAGGTCAATGAGTAGAGTATGAATGGTAAAGGAGTTGGCGGGTTTATGGAAAAGATGGGTATGGTGGACCCGCGGAGCTTCAAGAGCTCAGGAGGAAGGGAGTATTCCTTTTTCTCACATGTGCATCGGGTATATTCAAGAATCGACATTTTGTGGCGAGCAGGGAAGTTTTGGTTAGGGTGGAGGAGGCAGAGTACGCAGGGTCAATAATCTCGGACCAAGCCGCCCTATTGGCTGGAGATTCGGATTAGATCGGGGCGGGAGCAGAGGCTGGGGTAGAGGCTTGATTCGGGGCTGTTGGCAGATAGAAGGTTTTGTGACAAAGTGCGGGCCATGATTAAAGATTACGTAGAATTGAACCAAAACAGGAGGTGTTGGCGGCCACATTTTGGGAAACACTAAAAGCTGTTGTCCGAGGGGAGATTATCTCGTTCAAGGCACATGCAGATAGGGAAAGGAGGGAGGAATATGAATGGCTAATGAACGGGATAGTGGAGGTAGACAGGGGGCTACTCGAGGACACCCACAATGGAGAGATTGGCGGGGAGAAAATTACAGGAGCTATTTGATAGGTTGACAACGGGGAAGGCGGTAGGGCAGCTGTGTAGGGCAAGAGGGGTGCAGTACGAATACAGGGAGAAGGCGAGTCGAATGTTAGCACATCAGCTACGGAGGTAGGCTGTGTCCAGGCAAATATTGAAGATACGGACTAGGGCAGGGGATGTGGTGTCGGAGCTGGGGAAGGTAAACAATGTGTTTTGGGATTATTAAAAGGACCTGTACAGGGCAGACCGGAAGTGGGGGGGGGGGGGTGGGGGGGCACGAAGTGGGGGTCATGGGATGGTTCTTAGATGGACTGGAGTTTCCACAGTTGGAGGAAGAGAAGAGGCAGGCGCTAGAGGAGCCCTTGGGGCTGAAGGAGGTATTGGATAGTATAATGGGTATGAAGTAGGGGAAGGCTAAGGGGTATGAAGTAGGGGAATGGTTACCCGGGGGAATTCTATAAATAGTTCACGACTGACCTGGCACCGCACATCTTGGGGGCGTTTAATGAGGCGTTGGAGAATGGGGAGCTGCCGGAGACGATGACACAGGCAACGACCACATTAATACCAATAAAGGGGAAGGACCCACTGGGATGTGGATCGTATATGCCCATATCATTGTTAAATACAGACATGAAAGTGCTGGCTAAGTTGGTAGGTTGTGTCCCGGGGGTGGTTGCAGAAGACCAAACAGGCTTCATAAAGGGCAGACAGCTTTCTAGCAATGTAAGGAGGGTGTTAAACATGATCATGACCCCGTCGTGAGCCCAGGTGCCAGAGGTAATGGCGTCCATGGACGCGGAGAAGACATTTAATCGGGTGGAATGGTGGTACCTGTTTGAGGTCCTGGGATGGTTCGGGTTTGGGCTGAGGTTTGTGGCCTGTTATATGTGGCACTGAGGGCGAGTGTGCAGCCCAATGACATTGGTTCATGGAACTGTGAACTGCGCAGGGGAACAAGGCAGGGGTGCCGCTGCTTGTTGCTGGCCATTGAGCCTCTGGCAATGGCTCTTAGGGGGTCAGCAGAGTGGAGAGGGATTACGAGGGGATGAAGGGAACATCGGGTGTCGCTATACATGGTCGACCTACTATTGTTTCTTCGTATCCGCTGGAGAGCATGGGCCTGTTGGCTAAGTTTGGGACATTCTGACTTCCGGTTGCGGCTCTGCGGAGCTCAGTCGCACGTTCGGCAGCTCCCGCTAGAAACTGACTTTTGGGCTCTTTTTAGAGCCCGTAACGGCGCTTGCTCGTGTGGGAAGGAGATAGCAACATTCCCCCAATAATGTATGGCTTCGACCAGGAGTGGGGCGACCAAAAAAGTGGCAGTGAAGTAAAAGAAGGTGCGAGGGAGGAAGTCCAAGATGGCGGCGGGTGGAGACCAGGCAGCGTGGATGCAGTGGGCGCAGGAGCAGCAGGAGTTTCTTGAGCGCTGCTTTAGGGAGCTGAAAGCGGATCTGCTGGAGCCGATGAAGGCGTCAATCGATAAGCTGCTGGAGACCCAGACAGCCCAAGGGGCGGCGATCTGGGAGGTCCGGCAAAAGGTCTCTGAGAACGAAGATGAGATCCTAGGCCTAGCGGTGAAGGTGGAGGCGCACGAGGCGCTCCATAAAAAATGGCAGGAGAGGTTCGAGGAGATGGAGAACCGGTCGAGGCGGAAGAATCTGCGGATCCTGGGCCTCCCAGAGGGGTCGGACATGGGGGCCTATGTGGTCACCATGCTAAATTCGCTGATGGGAGCGGGGTCCTTCCAGGGGTCCCTGGAGCTGGCGAGGAGGCCCAAGCCCAACGAGCCGCCGCGGGCGGTGCTGGTGCGGTTCCACCGGTTTGCTGATCGGGAGTGTGTGCTAAGGTGGGCCAAGGAGGAACGGAGCAGCAGGTGGGAGAACGCGGAGCTCCGGATCTACCAAGATTGGAGCGCGGAGGTGGCGATGAAGAGGGCCGGGTACAATCGGGCCAAGGCGGTGCTGCACAGGAGAGGGGTGAAGTTCGGCATGCTGCAGCCAGCGCGTCTGTGGGTCACCTATAAGGACCAACATCATTATTTTGAGTCCCTGGTGGAGGCGTGGGCCTTTGTCCAGGCCGAAAAATTGGACTTGGACTGAGGGTCAGGGGTTGGGGGCCGTGGTGAAGGGATGGTTGGGGATTGTTGTGTTGTATTTTGAGGGGGGGTTCTTGGTTTTTCGGGGGTTGGTTGGGCACTATTTTGGTTGGGTCCGCCGGGTGGGCTCATGGAGGGGGGGCTGGTAAACGACTTGGGGGGTTGATGGCCGGTAGGGGGGATGGGGCCCCACTGGGGGGTGGGGGGTGAGGCCTGGGTTGGGGGCAAGGGGACTGGGCCTGAAAAGGGAGCTGCGCCAGAGGAGGCGGGGCCGGGCGAGTGGGAAGCGCGGGCTTTTTCCCGCGCTAAGGGCTGAAGGGGACGGGGCCGGAGCTGGGAAGCGCGGGCTTTTCCCCGCACTGGGAGTGGAAGGGGGAGAGCCTGCTGGTGGGCAATGGCGGGGTAGGGGGGGGAGGTTCCACACTGGGAGGGATCAAGGGAGTGGCCGGAGTGGCTGGGATCAGCAGGAGTCGGCTGACTTACAGGAGTGCAATGGGGGGAGCAATGCAGCTAGGGGGGGACCTAGCTTGGGGGGGGACTGGGTTCCTGCTGTAATGGCCAAGGGGGAGCTGGAGTCGGTAGTGGAGGTCTGGGGCGGGGGTCTGCCGCTGTGGGGAATGGACAGTGCGGGGGGCGCGGGCACGTGGCTGGCCTAGGAAGGGATATGGCTAGTCGGCAGGGGAGGGGGGCCAGTAGCCCCCTGATCCGGCTGATAACCTAGAACGCAAGGGGGCTGAACGGGCCGGTTAAGCGGGCCCGGGTGTTCGCGGACCTGAAGGGGCTGAAGGCAGATGTGGCCATGCTTCAGGAGACGCACCTGAGGGTGGCGGATCAGGTAAGGTTGAGAAAGGGGTGGGTAGGCCAGGTGTTTCATTCGGGGTTGGATGCAAAAAATCGGGGGTTGGCAATCTTGGTGGGGAAGAGAGTGTCGTTCGAGGCGTCGAGCATCGTGGCAGACAATGGCAGTAGGTATGTGATGGTAAGTGGCAAGCTGCAGAGGGAGCGGGTGGTGTTGGTCAATGTATATGCCCCAAATTGGGACGATGCGGGGTTCATGCAGCATATGCTGGGCCGGATTCCGGACCTGGAGACAGGGGGCCTGATAATGGGGGGGGGATTTGAATATGGTGCTGGACCCGGCACTAGATCGCTCCAGGTCTAGGACGGGCAGGAGGCCAGCGGCGGCCAAGGTGCAGAGGAGGTTCATGGACCAGATGGGAGGAGTGGACCCATGGAGGTTTGCGAGGCCAGGGGCCAGGGAATTCTCATTCTTCTCCCATGTCCACAAGGCCTATTCCCGGATTGACTTCTTTGTCATGAGCAGGGCGCTGATTCCGAGGGTGGAGGACACAAAGTATTCGGCGATAGCCATCTCTGACCACGCCCCGCATTGGGTGGACTTCGAGCTGGGGGAGGAGAGGGACCAACGCCCATTGTGGCGCTTAGAGGTGGGGTTGCTGGCGGACAAGGAGGTGGGCAGGTGGGTCCGACGGTGCATAGAGAGGTACCTGGAGGCTAATGACAATGGGAAAGTCTAAGTGGGGGTGGTCTGGGAGGCGCTGAAGGCGGTGGTCAGGGGAGAGCTGATCTCCATTAGGGCCCACAAGGAGAGGGGGGAAAGGAGAGAGAGGGAGAGGCTGGTGGGGGAGATGGTGAGGGTGGACAGGAGGTACGCGGAGGTCCCGGAGGATGGAACGGCGTAGCCTCCAGGCCGAATTCGATCTGTTGACCACCAGGACGGCAGAGGCGCAGTGAAGGAAGGCGCAGGGGGCGGTATATGAGTATGGAGAAAAGGCGAGCCGGATGCTGGTGCACCAGCTTCGGAAGCGAGAGGCAGCTAGGGAGATCGGGGGAGTTGAGGCTGGGGGAGGGAGCATGGTGCGAAGTGGATTGGGTATCAATGGGGTCTTCAGGGACTTCTACGAGGAACTGTATCGGTCCGAGCCCCCACTGGAGGAGGGAGAGATGGGTCGCTTTCTGGACCGGTTGAGATTCCCGAGGGTGAAGGAGGGGCAGGTGACGGGGCTGGGGGCATTGGTTGGGTTGGAGGAGTTGGTCAAAGGGATAGGAAGCATGCAGGTGGGGAAGGCACTGGGGCCACATGGGTTCCCGGTCGAATTTTATAAGAAATATGCGGACCTGCTGGGCCCGCTGTTGGTAAGGACCTTTAACGAGGCAAGGGAAGGAGGGGCTTTGCCCCCGACGATGTCTCGGGCGCTGATCTCCTTGATCCTGAAGAGGGACAAGGGTCCCCTACAACGTGGGTCATACAGGCCAATCTCACTCCTAAATGTAGATACAAAGTTGTTGGCGAAGATTTTAGCCACGAGTATAGAGGACTGTCTGCCGCAGGTCATTCACGAGGATCAGACGGGGTTCATGTAAGGGAGACAGCTGAATACGAATGTACGGAGGCTCTTGAATGTTATAATGTTGCCGGCGGTGGAAGGGGAGGCG
This sequence comes from Scyliorhinus torazame, assembly GCF_047496885.1. NCBI lineage: Eukaryota > Metazoa > Chordata > Chondrichthyes > Carcharhiniformes > Scyliorhinidae > Scyliorhinus > Scyliorhinus torazame. The sequence goes on along the minus strand of NC_092717.1, from coordinate 52,798,744 downwards.
GAGATTGTGGTGGCGATGGATGCAGAGAAGGCCTTTGATAGGGTAGAGTGGGGGTACCTGTGGGAGGTACTGGAAAGGTTCGGGTTTGGGGAGGGGTTTGTCAGGTGGGTTAAGTTGCTGTATGAGGCCCCGGTAGCGAGTGTGGCCACGAACAGAAGGAGGTCAGAGTATTTTCGTTTACACCGGGGGATGAGGCAGGGGTGTCCCTGGCGATTGAGCCCCTAGACATGGCATTGAGGGAGTCGAGGAATTGGAGGGGGATGGTGCGGGGGTGGGGAGGAACATCGGATGTTCGCGGACGATTTGCTGTTATATGTGGCGGACTCGGTGGGGGGAATGCCGGAGGTGATGAGGATTCTCAGGAGGTTGGGGATTTCTCTGGCTATAAGCTCAATATGGGGAAGAGCGAGTTGTTCGTTGTTCACCCAGGGACCAGGAGAGGGGGATTGGTGAGCTCCCACTAAAAAGGGCGGAGAGGAGTTTCAGGTACCTGGGTGTCGAGGTGGCTAGGAGTTGGGGGGCCCTGCATAAGTTTAACTTCACGAGACTGGTGGAGAAAATGGAGGAGGAGTTTAAGAGGTGGGACGTACTGCCACCCTCCCTGGCTGGTAGGGTGCAGTCAGTTAAAATGACGGTGCTCCCGAGATTTTTGTTCCTGTTCCAGTGCCTCCCCATCCTGATCCCTAAGGCCTTCTTCAGGCGGGTCAATAGGAGCATAATGGGGTTTGTGTGGGCGCAGAAGACCCCGAGGGTGAGAAGGGTGTTCCTGGAGCGGTGCAGGGAGGGGGGGATTGGCGCTGCCTAACCTCTGTGTGTATTATTGGGCCGCCAACGTAGCGATGGTGCGTAAATGGGTGATGGAGGGAGATGATGTCCTGTGTGGGCACGAGCCTGGAGGCACTGGTGATGGCGCCGCTGCCGCTTCCTCCAATGAGGTATACCACGAGCCCGGTGGTGGCAGCTACCCTCAAACTTTGGGGGTAATGGAGACGTCACAGGAGGGGGGTGGGGGCCTCGGTGTGGTCCCCGATTCGAGAGAACCACCGGTTTGTCCCGGGGAGGATGGACAGAGGGTTCCTGAGCTGGCACAGGGCAGGTATTAGAAGGATGGGGGACCTGTTTGTGGACGGGAAGTTCGCAAGCCTGGGTTAGCTGGAGGAGAAGTTTGGGCTGCCTCTGGGGAGCACCTTCAGATATACGCAAGTCAGGGCGTTTATTCGGCGGCAAGTGGTGGAGTTCCCACTGTTGCCGCCACGAAGGGTCCAGGACAGGGTGCTGTCGGGGGTGTGGTTGGAGAGGGGAGGATCTCGGCAACGTATCAGGTGATGCAGGAGGAGGAGGGCTTGATGGAGGAGATAAAGGGTAAGTGGGAGGAGGAGTTGGGTGAGGAGATTGACGAGGGGACGTGGGCGGATGCCTTGGGGAGAGTGAACTCTTCCTCCTATTGCGCAAGGCTCAGCCTCATACAATTTAAGGTGCTGCATACGGCTCACATGACCTGGGCAAGGATAAGCCGGTTCTTTGGGTGCGAGGACAGGTGTGTTAGGTGCTCAGGGAGCCCAGCAAACCACACCCACATGTTCTGGGCGTGCCCAGCACTGGAGGACTTTTGGAAGGGTGTAGTGAGGGCGGTGTCGAGGGTGGTAGGTTCTAGGGTCAAGCCGGGCTGGGGCCTCGCAATATTTGGGGTGGCAGAGGAGCCGGGAGTGCAGGAGGCGAAAGAGGCCGGTATTCTGGCCTTTGCGTCCCTGGTAGCCCGGCGAAGGATTCTTCTTCAGTGGAAGGATGCGAGGCCCCCAAGCGGGGAATCCTGGATCAGCGATATGGCGGGGTTTATTAAATTGGAGAGGGTGAAATTTGCCTTAAGCAGATCGGTGCAAGGGTTCTCCAGGCGGTGGCAACCGTTCTTAGACTTCCTGGCAGAGCGGTAGAAGATGGTCAGCAGCAGCAGCAACCCGGGGGGTGGGGGGGCGTGGGGCGGGGGGGGGGGGGGGGGGGGGGGTCGGGGTGGGGGGGGTTGATTTGTTTTTCTTGAGTGGGGTGTATATTTGCTTTTGTGTTGATGATGGTTGTTAATTTATTATTTATGTATACGGGAGGGGGGTTGTTTTTTTCTTTCTGTATTTTGTTGTTGATATTTTGTGAAAATTTGAATAAAGATTATTTTTTTTTAAATTTGGGACATTCTCAGGATATAACTTAAATGTAGGGAAAAGCGAAGTGTTCCCGGTGAACGCGATGGGTCGGCAAGCAAATCTAGGGGGGCGCCATTTAGATACCTGTGGATTCAGGTAGCGAAGGAATGGGTGGTGCTACACAAATGGAATTTTAAAAAACTGGTGGAGGAGGTTAGGGAGGGTCTGAACAGGTGGGACACGCTGCACTTGACTTTGGCAGAGAGGGTCCAAGTGGTGAAGATGAACATTCTGCCGAGGTTCCTGTTCATATTCCAGACACTCTCCATCTTTGTACAAAGGCCTTCTTTTGAAAACTGGATATGATAATTTCAGGCTTTGTAAGGGCGGGGATGGTGCCAAGGGTCAAGAAGACCCTGTTACAGTGACAGAGGCAGAAGGAAGGGTCAGCTTTGCCGAATCTGCTACATTATTAATGTGCGGCGAATGTGGGAAGGAGAGGGGGCAGAATAGGTTCGGATGGAGGAAGAATCCTGTAGGGGGTCCAGCTTGAGGGATATGGTAATGGCAGCATTGCCGATGGTACCATGGAAACATACGGAGAGCCCTGTGGTGCAGTCCACAGTAAAGGCCTGGAACTAGCTGAGGAGGCACTTCAGCATAGAGGGGATGCGGTGTTAACGCTATTGTGTGAAAACCACGGTTTTGAGTTGGGGTGGGGGAGGGGGAGTGGTTCGATGGCATGTATATGGGCGGTACGGTAGCACAGTGGTTCGCATTGTCCATCACATGTCCCAAAAGATGTTTTGTTAGGTGAATTGGACATTCTGAATTCTCCCTCTGTGTACCCGAACAGACGCCCGAGTATGGTGACGAGGGAATGTTCACAGTAACTTCATTGCAGTGTTAATGTAAGCCTACTTGTGACAATAATAAAGATTATCATTATTATAGGAAGTGGAAAGAAATGGGGCTGGTTAAGGTGAGAGATTTGTACCTGGAAGAAGGGTTTGCCAGTATAGAGGAACTGAAGGAGAGGGTAGAGCTCCTGAGAGGAAGTGAGTTTAAGTACCTGCAGGTAAGGGACTTTGTGCGGAAGATTTGGAAAGAGTTCCTCAGGTTGCTGAGTTACACCCTGTTGGAGTGACTGCTGCTTCCAGATATGGAAGGAGAGGGCCGGATCGGAAACAGGGAGGTGAGCAGGTGATGAAGATTAAGGAGAAGTGGGAGGGGGAGCTGGGAGGGGAGCTAAACTGGGGACTAACGAGTGAGACGTTACGAAGGGTAAATGCAACCTCCTTGTGTGCAGGGATGAGCCGGATACAGTTCAAGGTGGTATACAAGGTACAGATGACTCGGGCAAGAATGAGTGGGTTCTTCCAGGAAGTGACAGACGAGTGTGAGAAGTATGGGCGAGGAGCAGCAAATCATGTTCATATATTCTGGGCCTGCGAGAAGCTGGGGAGATTTTGGGTGGGAGTGTTTGCAGCGTTAACAAGGATAGTGGGGGTGGAGGTTGAGCCGGACCCTTTGGTGGTGATATTTGGGATATCAGAGAAGCCGGAGCTGATGGAGGGGAGGGCCGATGTTGTGGCCTTCACCTCTCTGATTCCCCGGCGAAGAATTCTGCTGGAGTGGTGGCCAGCAACGCCACTGGGGGTGGTAGCTTGGCTGGGGGACTTAGATGACGTTCTTCGGTTGGAAAAGATCAAGTATGGGACTTCCGGTTGCGGTGATGCCGAGCTAGCCACACGTTTCGGCGGCTCCAGCTCCGACGGACCTTCGGGCTCTTTTAAGAGCCCCAACGGGGAATTTTTGTCGACCCAACCCGGTGTGGGGTGTGGGAGAAGGGAGTCCCCCTCAAACGAAGGAGGAAAAAAACGGCGGCGGCGGCCCGAGGAATCGTCGACCAAAAGGTCAGAGGGAGAGAAGTACAAGATGGCGGCGGAGAAAGCGCAGGCGACATGGGGGCCTGAGCAGGATGAAATCGTGAGACAGTGCGTGGAGCTGCTGAAGAGGGAGGTGCTGACCCCGATGCTACAGGCAATTGAGGGGCTCAAGGAGACATTAAAGACCCAGGAGACAGAGCTTCGCGTGGTGGAGCAGAAGGTGACAGATATTGAGGACGAGATCCTGGGCCTGGCGGTTAAGACTCAGACGCACGAGGCACTTCATAAAAAGTGCACTGAAAGGATCGAGGTCCTAGAAAACGGAGCGCGAAGGAAGAACCTTCGGATACTTGGTCTCCCTGAGGGTGTGGAAGGAGTGGACTGTGGAGCGTACGCAAGTACGATGCTGAGCTCACTGATGGGTGCTGAGGCCCCATCAGAGGAGGGGATGCGGCAGTTCCTGGACCAATTGAGGTTCCCGAAAGTGGAGGAGCAGGAGGTGGTAGGCCTGGGGGCACCGATTGAGGTGGACGAGGTCATTAAGGGACTGGGAAGCATGCAAGCAGGGAAGGCCTCGGGGCCAGACGGGTTCCCGGTGGAATATTACAGAAAATATGTGGACTTGTTGGCCCCGTTGATGGCGAGGACATTCAATGAGGCCAGGGAAGGGGGGACTCTACCCCTGACGATGTCAGAGGCGACGATATCGCTAATTTTGAAGAGGGACAAAGATCCGTTGCAGTGCGGGTCCTATAGACCTATTTCACTATTGAATGTGGACGCCAAATTGCTGGCAAAGGTACTGGCATCGAGGATAGAGGATTGTGTCCCGGGGGTGGTGCACGAAGACCAGACAGGGTTCGTAAAAGGGAGACAACTGAATGTTAACGTGCGACGACTATTAGGGGTGATAATGATGCCCCCAGTGGAGGGGGAGGCAGAGATAGTGGCGGCAATGGACGCAGAGAAGGCATTTGATAGGGTGGAGTGGGAGTATTTATGGGAAATGTTAAGGAGGTGTGGGTTTGGGAACGGGTTTATTAGCTGGGTTAGACTTCTTTATGGGGCTCCAACGGCAAGCGTAGTTACAGGTCGACATAGATCGCAGTATTTCCGACTATATAGGGGAACAAGACAGGGATGCCCGCTGTCTCCATTGTTGTTCGCGTTGGCAATTGAACCTCTGGCCATGGCGTTGAGAGACTCCAGGAAATGGAGAGGGGTGATTAGAGGGGGAGAAGAACACCGAGTCTCGTTATACGCGGATGACCTATTGTTATACGTGTTGGACCCAGCGGGGGGGATGATAGAGGTTATGCGAATTTTGAGGGGGTTCGGGAAATTCTCGGGGTATAGGCTAAACATGGGGAAGAGTGAATTATTTGTGATACATCCAGGGGACCAGAGTAGAGAGATAGAAGGCTTGCCACTAAGGAAAGTGGAAAGAAACTTCCGATACCTGGGGATTCAGATCGCTGGGAGCTGGGGAACCTTGCACAGACTTAATCTGACAGGGCTGGTAGAACAAATGGAGGAGGACTTCAAGAGGTGGGACATGCAGCCTCTATCGCTGGCAGGCAGGGTGCAAGCAATTAAGATGATGGTCCTCCCGAGGTTCTTATTTGTATTTCAATGTCTCCCTATATTAATCACCAAGACCTTTTTAATAAAATAGACAGGAGCATCACGAGCTTCGTGTGGGCAGGGAAAGTCCCGAGAGTAAGGAGGGGGTTCCTTCAGCGTAGTAGGGACAGAGGAGGATTGGCACGACCGAACTTGGGCGATTACTATTGGGCCGCCAATGTGGCAATGATACGTAGATGGATGATGGAGGGTGAGGGAGCGGCGTGGAAAGGACTGGAGAGAAAGTCCTGTAAAGGGACGAGTTTAGAGGCGCTGGTGACGGCGCCGCTACCGTTCTCACCTAAAAAGTTTACCACGAACCCGGTGGTGGCGGCAACACTGAATATCTGGGGACAGTGGAGGCGACAGAGAGGGGTGCGGGGAGCCCTGGTGGGGTCCCCTATCAGGAACAACCATAGGTTCGCCCCAGGAAGAATGGATGGAGGATTTCAGAGCTGGTACCAGTTGGGAATTAGGAGGGTGGGAGATTTATTTATAGATGGACTTTTGCGAGCTTGGGAGCATTGGAGGAAAAGTATAAGTTGCCCCGGGGAAATTTCTTGAGATATATGCAGGTGAGGGTGTTTACTAGACAACAGGTGAGGGAATTTCCGTTGCTCCCGACACAGGGGATACAGGACAGGGTGCTTTCAGGGGTGTGGGTCGGAGAGGGCAAGGTGTCAGAGATTTATCGAGAGATGAGGGAAGAGGGGGAGGAGTCGGCGGGCGAACTAAAAGGAAAGTGGGAAGAAGAATTAGGGGAGGAGATAGAGGAGGGTATGTGGGCTGATGCCCTAAGCAGGGTGAATTCCTCTTCCTCATGCGCCAGGCTTAGCCTGATTCAATTTAAGGTGCTACATAGATCACACATAACGGGAGCAAGATTGAGCAGGTTCTTTGGAGTGGAGGACAAATGTGGGAGGTGTGGCGGGAGCCCGGCAAACCACGCACATATGTTTTGGGCGTGCCCGGCACTGGAAGGGTATTGGAAGGGAGTGACGGAGTGATTTCGCAGGTGGTGAAGGCCCGGGTCAAACCAGGCTGGGGGGTTAGCTCCATTTGGAGTTGCGGAAGAGCCGGGAGTGCAGGAGGCGAAAGAGGCCGACGTTGTGGCCTTTGCGTCCCTAGTAGCCCGGCGCAGGATCCTACTCATGTGGATGGAGGCGAAACCCCCCGGACTGGAGGCCTGGGTAAACGATATGGCAGGGTTCATTAAACTGGAGCAGATAAAGTTTGCCCTGAGAGGATCGGCTCAAGGGTTCACCAGGCGGTGGCAGCCATTTCCCGACTACCTAGGGGAACGTTAGAGGGAAGACAGATGACCAGCAGCAGCAACCCAGGGGGGGGTTTAGTTTAGTTTAGGTCACTAGATAAGGGGGTTTTGTTACTTGTGTATTGTTAAAACATTTCTGTATTGTTACTGTTGCGTTTGTTTTGTAAGAGGCAAAATTGTTATTTGGGAAGAAAAATTTCAATAAAATATATTTTTTTTAAAAAAAGGAAAAGATCAAGTATGAATTAAGGGGTTAAGCGGAGGGCTTCAAGGTAAAGTGGGGTATGTTTGTGGCCACATTTGAAGAGCTGTTCATCAGGGGGCGGGTTTGAGGGGGGAGTGAGGAAAGGGGTGAAAAAGGAGAACATCTGAACAAACTGTATAGTTTTTAAAAAATGTTTTGATTGTTTTTTTGGTATACACAACAAATATAAATACAAACAGAACAGTGAGAATTTTACAAGGGAGTACCTAGGCAGTACCCTTAAAGTTATTTACATCGAGATCGGTTTTAACTATTTACATGGATTTTTCACCGTTTCTTCTTTCCATTCTTTTGTCCTTTCTTCACAGCGTTTGCTGTGTCCATTGTGGTCCCCTGTGTATCACCTCCTGCCTGTTTTCCCCTCTCTTTTCTCCCCCCTGGTTCCCGTTGTTGTTGCTCCTGCCCCCTCCCCCCCCCCCCTCACATCACCCCTCCCCCGTGGCCCTGGCTCTCCTGTTGGGTTTGGTTGTATTTCCCTATTTACCCCAGACCCCCCCCCCCCCCCCACCCGCCCCTTTCTTCCCTTCCGTGTCATGGTAACTCTCCCTTTGTCCTTGGCTGACTAGTTGTTGGCCACAAACAGTTCTTGGAACAACCGAGTGAATGGCTCCCACGTTCTGTGAAAGCCCTCTTCCAACCCACGGATGGCAAATTTGATTTTTTCCATTTGGAGAAATGTACAACCTGTATAGTTGTATGTTGGGGAGTTTGTTCCCCAAATTGTTTATGTTTTATAACCTTTTATATACGTTTGGAATAAAATACATTTTTTTAAAAAGTATGTTCAAGGCTGAGGTAGACAGATTTTTAATCAGTACGATAATCAAGGGTTATCGGGACAAGGTGGGAAAGTGGAGTTGAGGATTATCAGATCAGCCATGATCTCATTGAATGGGTGGCACAGATTTGATGGGCCGAATGGCCTACTTCTGATCCTATGACTTATGGTTTTACAGTTTTACAAGGGGGTTGAGAGGGAATCCCAGAGCCTAGAGGTATTGATGAACTGGGAGCCAATATAGGTTGGCAAGCACAAAAGTGATGGATGAAAAGGACTTGTTGCAAGTTAGAAAATGGGCAGCAGAAAAGATCAAAGCAAAGTGAGACTCCCTGGATGACGGTCTTAGGCAACTTTCCTTTGGAGTCAGTTCAGTCCTCAATATCTGATTTACACTCAAAATATGTTATCAATGCCAAGCTTGGTCTCATCCCAAGTTTAGACATAGAGTGTGAAATCTTAACAATGTAATGGTCATGTTTATTTTATAGCATTGATCTTCCTTGATTCTTGGAGGGAGACTGAGAGTATAAACCAGGATTGACAATGGCATGTTACGCCTTTACCGATGAGGCACTGTGTTCCTGCAGTGTTAAGAGAAAAATGCCTTGCTTACATTGCAGTCCAGAACTCTGCTTAAAGTGGCACAATAGTATCAATGCAGCATCAGATATAGACCACGGAATATTAGTATTCTGTGAGGTGACTGATACTTTAATTTTGACATTTACTCAATGGTTAGCAGAATTTAGAGCAGCTTCCATTTCCAGGACTCGTGTGTTTTTTCACCAAACAGGCAGGAGTGTACCAACAGACTGTGAAGAAGTTTCACAGTTTAAAATTGAATGTTGTTTCTTTTCCTCTCATTAAGTATCATGCTAATATAATCAAGCCGTTTCGTGTAAATATTGCTGATGCAGCCATTAAATATTGCTACAACTCCCTGGAGAATAACTCCACCTATGAGCAGCTGAGAGCCTGAAGGCAAAAGATTTACAGAAAAGCACATTCCAGGATGTTAATTGGCATTGGTTTACATACCATCGCCATATTTGTCCACCATCGTGTCACGCAGGTTTGCAGATTTGAGAATCTGACCCATTCAATATGGCCAAACCACTCACTGGCGCATTTGTTGCAAAGACTGTAAAACACAGGCACAAGAAAAGAGAAAGAAGAGAAAAACAGAACACCTGATTATTTGTTACCCAATTGATGACTTTTTTAATGGGTTTTCATTTATTTGCATTTTTACATTAGACCCTCACTAATGACTTTCCAGTTATAGCAAGGAGGGCAGAAGGTTCCAGACTGCAGTAGCCTCCTGGGTCCCTGTCAGTGCTGCTTTGCAATCAACTGACAGGAGCGATGTTTCCAGGAGTCAAACCGTTCTTGTCAGCTAGTCCTGCCTCTTGAGATTGAGAGGTGGGAGCTCTGCCAATTGTAAGATGCAAAGCGTTCTATTTATCAATGTCTAGCTGATCTCTCAACTGAAGGAAATCAAGCTCCAGCAAGTCAAGATTGGAAGCTCACGACTTCTGAATAGGAATCAGTACATGACTATCATAGAACGTTGTGACTGCCCCATAAGGTTGTTTGCATATTAGTCTCACTATCATTGTACATTGTGTAGAAGCAGTGTTCAAATGGTGGGCGGGATTCGCTGGCTGGAGTACCCAAGATGGTGCCGAAATTTGGGGCAACGCCGCTATTGTGATGCTCCGCCCCCTTCAAAACTGCGTACTCTAGGAGTACGCCGCACGCCATATGGACGGCCTCAGGATGTTACCTGAGACCCTTCTCCCGATGCTCCGTCCCCCAACGGGCCGATTTCCCGACGGCGTATGTCACTCATATTATTTTTTTACGGGAACTCGGTGTGGCGGCTCCGGACTGAGTCCAGCGCCGCCACAGTCGGAGAGAGCTGATCCACGAGCAGGGAGGGCTTGGGCTTTGGCAGGAGGTGGGGGCACTGGTGGGGGTTGGTCTGAGGGTGGCGAGCCTAACCAAAGAGGAACACTATTTGGCAGGCCGGGTCCATGCGCAGCCGACGCATTGTTGCATGGCGCAGCCGCTGCAGGCCACCGCTGTGCGCATGCGCGGCCACGGATCCGGCAACTCTCCGGCATATCGGCAGCTAGAGCCGGGTGCTCTAAGATGTGTGCCTGCTAGCCCCAAACCAGACGGGCGATCGATGGCTGTATTGCGCCATTTTTTTGGTCGTAAAAGATTACCGTTCCCACGCTGGCGTCAGAACATAGTCTCAGAGTCGGAGAATCGAACCCATTCTGCCGAGTCACTTCTTAACCTTATTGTAGACAAAGGATTTCTTTCACCTCGTGAATCCTGAGCAGCAGGTGTATAAACTTGGATGTTCTTTTTCTGTTCGTTCCTTTCATTATTCATGATACCTGGAGGAAAATAAACAGATTTCTTTTCAGTAAAACCAGAAAATGTTGGAAATGTACGACAGCACCGAAAAGACAAAATTTGATAAAAGATTTGGGTGTCAATTTTCATCATAACTTACACTTGAAACATCCTGTTGCAGAAAATGGTGTGGATTTCCATCATCTTTGGTTTTCAGTTGAGATTTCAAATAGTTATTCACTCTGAGAAGTGGGCACCATTGCCGAAGCTGGCGCTTGTTGCTCAACCCTATTTACCCTGACAACGTGGTAGCTGATATTCTTCTATTGAAGGTATCTGAGTGATTTGCAGGACCACTACAGGCAGCAGCTAAGAACTGAACAACTCTGACAAGAATGATGCTTCAGAACCATGAATTAGATATGTATCACACTGCGGAAAATTATGTAAGCTGGTTCAGATATTGCTACAAATTAAACCAGCAAATTTCATTTGATTTTAATACAATGAACATCAAGCAGGTTCTACTAAGGTGAGCGAACTGCTCTACCAAGTGTTATCACAACCTAGTGCACGGTCAATACCAGCCGCACAGGCCCCAGCGTCCCAAAACAAGGGAATTAACCAATAGTTCCGTTAAAGTTTCTGATATCTTTGGCTCCTGACTACTCCAATGACTTACAGGCACCAGAAATGCAATACTTAGAACAGAATAACGTCCAGGCAATCTACTATTCCCCTTTCTACCGTCCCACCCTCTACCCAAACATACAGGACACAGGCTGTCCTTCCGTGATGCGGAGTGATTGAAACCAGCAGTTGGATTGCTAACGAGGGTCACATTTCCTTTCGGACACTTTTACATTAGTTCTGTCCAAGTAGTCCTGGTATTTTCATACCTAAAAAGAATCTCGGTGACAGTCTCCATAGACACAACAAAATGTTGTCAAGAATTCGGTACATGCAGTTGTCTGTCTTTACCAGCAGAGTTTTTCCACTTGATCATACGACAGATTGTTGATTATTGTTGCAGCATTCATTATCAGCTTGTCACATTAATCAATGGTTTTGTATCTTGCTTCCTCTGCTGTCCATTGAGGATAGCCAAAATAATTGGCAACAGCTGATGCATTTGGACACCAGTCTTTGCATCTTGAAAAGTCTGCTAACTATTCTGGCTACATTTGTAGCAGCTCTTCAGCCTCCATATTCCCTGTTCCACCACGGACGATGCTCTCTGTTAAACGGTAGGACAGCTTTAGTCCTTCATCTGTTCCTCCTGACCAGATCCCAGTGTCATCACTTCCTCTGTCACCATTAAGATCGGAATTTGACTGCTCTTGGAGCTCCACAGTCCCAGTTTCTTTCATTGCAAGCTGCTGCCTTGTGAGTAGCTCTCTCCCTTGTTTACATTATTGTCATTCCTCTTTGATCTCATGCAGATGATTGCTGGTATGCTGGGGTTACTGGGCAATCTGACACTGGTCTCTTCAGATTCTGCCTTTCCAAGTTAGCTTTCTTTTCCGTGTGATCATCACTGAAAAATGAAAATCGCTTATTGTCACAAGAAGGCTTCAAATGAAGTTACTGTGAAAAGCCACTAGTTGCCACATTCCGGCACCTGTTAGGGGAGGCTGGTACAGGAATTGAACCGTGCTGCTGGCCTTCCTTGGTCTGCTTTCAAAGCCAGCGGTTTAGCCCTGTGCTAAACCAGCCCCTTTGCCTCCTGCTGGACAAAATTCCCATGCCACCTGCTTCTTAGCCTTCCTTTCTCCATTCACTCTGAAAAGGAGTTCTAATGTTCATTTATGTACACCAGCCAACTCGGTTTGTATCTTTGCTGTGGTTAGAGGATTGAGCTTGCATGGGTGTTGTTTAATGGCTACAGCATTTGAAAATGAGATGAAATGAAAATCGCTTATTGTCACAAGTAGGCTTCAATGAAGTTACTGCGAAAAGCCCCTAGTCGCCACATTCCGGCACCTGTTCGGGGAGGCTGGTACGGGAATTGAACCGTGCTGCTGGCCTGCCTTGGTCTGCTTTAAAAGCTAGCGATTTAGCCCAGTGTGCTAAACCAGCATTTCCGATCACATTTTGTGTGTCCCAAGTTATCCCCCACACAGTTCTATGTGACTGTAATATCTCTTCCCCCTGAGTTACAACGCCTAACGCTTCCTCCTTCTTTCCTTCTCTATCAAAATAACTTTTTCGCATATTAACCTGACACACTGTGTAAGTCCTCCTTCTGTCTGGCATTCTTATCAATGATTCACCTCATTCAGTTTCCTTTAGATCTGATAAGGCCCACTAAATTGTGCTTTTAATGGTTCCTTCAATGCGAGAATGGGTATTAAAGGTGCTTGTTTGATTAGTGCCCGCTCTTTGTCTTGACTCACCATCTGATCAAATATGCAGCCGGATTCTCCGTCCCTGAGACTAAGTATTGACGCCGGGGCAAGATTCGTGGACTTCCACAACAGCGAAACTGGTGCCGCATCTGGACCGATTAGGGTTAGCACCGGCGCCACATGGAACACAATCGATTCCAATGAGAAACGGTGCAGGATTCGCCGGGTTCACGATTGACACTCAGGAGGCTGACAAGCTGCAGCAGTATATACACACTTCACTCCCCACCCCCACCCCCAGCCAACAAGGTGGCAGCGAGGAGAACGGCAACCTGTTTTACGGATGTCGAGCTCGAGACCTTGCGAGATGCAGCGGAGCAGAGGCGGGTGACCCTGTACCCCAGCCCGAGAAGGAGGCCGCCACCCACCGCCGTTCACCGTACCTGGGCATGGGTGGCAGAGGCTGTCAGTAACACTGTCCAGACCGGACAGCAGTGCCGTAAGAAACTGCACGCCCTCTTCAGGGCGGCCAGCGTGAGTAGGCAGTACTGTGCCCCTGGCACCAACCCCCGACACACACACCAGTTACCCTACTCCCCCACCCCAACTTAGAGGGCGGACGAATACCCACCTTGCACCACAAGCCATACCGGCAGCTATGGGCGGGTGCCCTGGCCACTGAGCCACCAGCTACCCACCCCCCAAGCTGTATGCGTCAGACTGTCTAACATTGTGCATCTTCTGTGCACCGTCCGCATCGAATCTTGGCAAGGCTTACATATATTTAAACATGTCCCAACTAAACGTTTGACTGGGGGTAATCCTTTTTCCCCTAAAACTTACTCATCTCCTGCCTTTGTCTTCAACACTTTAAGTTGCTGCTCTCCTTGCAGTGCCAGTTTCCAAAGTTCAAATGATCTCTCTCTTCCCTTTGATTCTGCCACTACCACTCTCTCTCACTCTCTTCTTTGGCTAATCTTTACCTTTCCATTTCCCTTTTAAAATCATTCTCTTTAGCCGCATTTGCCATCTCCATTTCTCTCTGTTTTTGCTGCATTTTCAATTCTTTCATTTTTCAAAATAAATTTAGAGTATCCAATTATCTTTTTTCCAATTCAGGGGCAATTTAGCGTGGCCAATCCACCTCACCTGCACATCTTTGGATTGTGGGGCTGAGACCCACGCAGACACGGGGAGAATGTGCAATCTCCACACGGACAGTGGCACGGGGCCGGTATCGAACCCGGGTCAATAATAGTAATAATAATCGCTTCTTGTCACAAGTAGGCTTCAATGACGTTACTGTGAAAAGCCCCTAGTCGCCACATTCCGGCGCCTGTTTGGGGAGGCCAGTACGGGAATTGAACTCACGCTGCTGGCCTTGTTCTGCATTACAAGCCAGCTGTTTAGCCCACTGTGCTAAACGGCACCGTGAGGTAGCAGTGCTAACCACTGTGCCACCATGCCGCTTAATTCTTTCATTTTTAATTTGATTCGAGCTAATGCTAATGGGTTAGATTGTGCTACTGGCAAGTTTAAATACTGAGCTATGGTTTGCACTATCTCTGTCTTCTTTGGCCTTTATGACAATGCTAAGTGCAGTTTCTCTGCTAAACTCAACAGCTTTGCTTTCAATTCCCCTTTTAAATCCTTCTGAGTGATTTTCTTCACCCAGGGCATCTTTTGCAACTGTAGGAGTAATTTTCTGTCACTCCCTATTCAATATTTCAAACCCAGAAAGAATGCAATCGATCCACACACACTCACTGTCTTTAAGTTTGATAACCCAAGCCAAACAAGAAATATTTGCGTAAGAATCTTGGACGAGCCCCCAATTTGTTTCAGAGTCCTGGTAAGAACAAAGAACAAAGAAAAGTACAGCACAGGAACAGGCCCTTCGGCACTCCAAGCCTGTGCCGACCATGCTGCCCGTCTAAGCTGCAATCCTCTACACGCCCTGGGTCCGTATCCCTCTATTCCCATCCTATTCATGTATTTGTCAAGATGCCCCTTAAATGTCACTATCGTCCCTGTTTCCACCACCTCCTCCGGTAGCGAGTTCCAGGCACCCACTACCCTCTGTGTAAAAAACTTGCCTCGTACATCTACTCTAAGCCTTGCCTCTCGCACCTTAAACCTATGCCCCCTAGTAATTGACCCCTCTACCCTGGGGAAAAGCCTCTGACTATCCACTCTGTCTATGCCCCTCATAATTTTGTAGACCTCTATCAGGTCGCTCCTCAACCTCCGTCGTTCCAGTGAAAACATACCGAGTTTATTCAACCGCTCCTCATAGCTAATGCCCTCCATACCAGGCAACATTCTGGTAAATCTCTTCTGCACCCCCTCTAAAGCCTCCACATCCTTCTGGTAGTGTGGCGACCAGAATTGAACACTATACTCCAAGTGTGGCCTAACTAAGGTTCTATACAGCTGCAACATGACTTGCCAATTCTTATACTCCATGCCCCGGCCAATGAAGGCAAGCATGCCGTATGCCTTCTTGACTACCTTCTCTACCTGTGTTGCCCCTTTCAGTGACCTGTGGACCTGTACACCTAGATCTCTCTGACTTTCAATACTCTTGAGAGTTCTACCATTCACTGTATATTCCCTACCTGCATTAAACCTTCCAAAATGCATTACCTCACATTTGTCCGGATTAAACTCCATCTGCCATCTCTCCGCCCAAGTCTCCAAACAATCTAAATCCGGCTGTATCCTCTGACAGTCCTCATCGCTATCCGCAATTCCACCAACCTTTATGTCGTCTGCAAAATAACTAATCAGACCAGTTACATTTTCCTTCAAATCATTTATATATACTACAAACAGCAAAGGTCCCAGCACTGATCCCTGCGGAACACCACTAGTCACAGCCCTCCAATTAGAAAAGCATCCTTCCATTGCTACTCTCTGCCTTCTATGACCGAGCCAGTTCTGTATCCACCTTGCCAGCTCACCCCTGATCAAGTGTGACGTCATCTTTTGTACTAGTCTACCATGAGAAACCTTGTCAAAGGCTTTACTGAAGTCCATATAGACAACATCCACTGCCCGACCTGCATCAATCATCTTTGTGACCTCCTCAAAAAACTCAAGTTAGTGAGACACGACCACCCTTCACAAAACCATGCTGCCTCTCACTAATACGTCCATTTGCTTCCACATGGGAGTAGATCCTGTCTTGAAGAATTCTCTCCAGTAATTTCCCTACCACTGACGTAAGGCTCACCGGCCTGTTGTTCCCTGGATTATCCTTGCTATTCTTCTTAAACAGAGGAACAACATTGGCTATTCTCCAGTCCTCCGGGACATCACCTGAAGACAGTGAGGATCCAAAGATTTCTGTCAAGGCCTCAGCAATTTCTTCTCCAGACTCCTTCAGTATTCTGGGGTAGATCCCATCAGGCCGTGGGGACTTATCTACCTTAATATTTTTCAAGACGCCCAACACCTCGCCTTTTTGGATCTCAATGTGACCCAGGCTATCTACACACCCTTCTCCAGACTCAACATCTACCAATTCTTTCTCTTTGGTGAATACTGATGCAAAGTATTCATTTAGTACCTCGCCCATTTCCTCTGGCTCCACACATAGATACCCTTGCCTATCCTTCAGTGGGCCAACCCTTTCCCTGGCTACCCTCTTGCTTTTTATGTACGTGTAAAAAGCCTTGGGATTTTCCTTAACCCTATTTGCCAATGACTTTCTGTGACCCCTTCTAGCCCTCCTGACTCCTTGCTTAAGTTCCTTCCTACTTTCCTTATATTCCACACAGGCTTCGTCTGTTCCCAGCCTTTTAGCCCTGACAGGTGCCTCCTTTTTCTTATTGACGAGGCCTACAATATCTCTCGTTATCCAAGGTTCCCGAAAATTGCCGTATTTATCCTTCTTCCTCACAGGAACATGCCGGTCCCGAATTCCTTTCAACTGGCACTTGAAAGCCTCCCACATGTCAGATGTTGATTTACCCTCAATCATCCACCCTCAATCTAGGTTCTTCAGTTCCCGCCTAATATTGTTATAATTAGCCTTCACCCAATTTAGCACATTCACCCTAGGACCACTCTTATCCTTGTCCACCAGCACTTTAAAACTTACTGAATTGTGGTCACTGTTCCTGAAATGCTCCCCTACTGAAGCTTCTACCACCTGGCCGGGCTCATTCCCCAATACCAGGTCCAGTACAGCCCCTATTGCTAACTTTTGGTTGGCTCTTAATTCCTAATTTGCTCTGTTTGTTTAACCTTTGCTCTAGAGTCGCCAGGTATCTTTATGATACCGCCACGAGGTTCAAGTTCAAGTACTGATCAATAACTCAACACACCAATTAGTAAGATTCAAATCAAAACACATTTATTATATACAGTAAGTCACTACTTATGCATAGAACTCTCCTTTCTAGACTATTTTTATCACTAAAAGGCCTATACTTAGCTTCAGAATTGGCCCACCAGGTCAGGGGAACAAATGGCCTTTCGTTCAGGCCCTGAGTCTGCAGGATTCAAAAGCTGGTATGGACTTGTAGCTAGGAGCGCCTATCTCATAGCGAGTGTTAACTGGAGACTTACTTGGTTGGTGCGGGAGCTAGGCAGGTCACTCTCAGGGGTTGATTCGCGTTGTTGAGTGACCCTGCCAAGAAGACTGATTTGAACTTGGGAGCTTTACTTTATAGTCCCCAGGGGCTTCCCGCCCTTCGGGGCGGACCCCGTACCTGGTTCCAAGTGATTGGACTGCGTTCCGATCACTTGGATCGATTTCTCCAATACTGGAGTTGTTCCCTGATCGCTGGGTGGTCCCTAAATGTCCGTTGGCCTTCCTTTGTCTTGGCTCCTGCTGGCGCCGAGGAGACTGGCTTGGCCTTATTCACCTGAAGTGTATCAATTGTGCCTGGGAATCGCTCATTACTATGCAGATGGCTGCTGGTTTCAGTGCTGTCTGGTTTTTGCAAGTTCCAATACACAGGATTTCTGCACTTGCTCGTTTTTGCCTGTGTTGGCTGAATTTCCCTTTAGTCTTTGCGGTTCTCCATTTTAAGTCGGGAAGTGGCCAACCCAGGTGGCTACACTCCCTCCTTGTGATCCCTAACGCAAAGCGTGAAGGATCACATAACTGCGTTGTCTTCATTCCCTGACCCAGCGAGCACTCTTCCATGGTCTCTACACTGACCCTAACTATGCAGTAAAAATTTTAACTAACAATTTCTAAGTGGCGCTATGTCAGACAGGGACATGCATTACCACACAAAAAAACGGTACCTCTAACTGTCCTCAATAAACTACACTCACTAAAACATTCAGTCATATTAACTTCCTAAACAATACAAAAATAATAGCAGCATTCACATTTTTCCTCTGGCTTGGCGGTCAAGCACAGGGGTGTACAATATTTCCATTTCTTTATTTACAAAAGATGCAACACAAATGGTCTTTATTGTAGGTCAAGGGGTTCGGGGGCCTGGTGAAAACCAAAAATAGGGGATCTTATCCTGTATACCGGGGTGCGAGCGCGGTAGGCTCTCCTTCGCCATTTCCTCATGCGGATAGTCTGCACGATGCTGCAGAGTATCGCCAACACTAATAGGGATTTGACTACGTAGGAAAGGGAGTACCATGTTATGAGCTTATCACACCATGATGGTGTGGTGTTGCCTGTTACTGGGCTCTGGGTGCTATGGGGAAGTGAATCATTAACGGCCGGGGGGGGTTGGGGTCAGGGGGTTCGCGTTTGCGCGCAACCGAATACCCATTATAATGGTGGTGATCAACACGGAGGATGTCCTCATTGTTCTTCTTCTTTCTCTTCTCTTCTTTTCTTTCCTTGGGGCTTCTGGGGTTCTGTGGGATCAGCATAGTTTCTGTTACTATCTTGGTTAATATCTCGTCTGTTAGTATGTCTGTCCTTTAGTGCCAATTCCCCTTTACAATTTGTCACCATGTGTGACTCCCTCTTTTTTTTTAAACCGAATATTCTGGACAAGACAAACTTAAAAATACTGAAACAGTGCGAGCCGTCTCGCAGGCTGAGCGATTTACCATCCAAATGTTTGAGGATGTAAATAGCATAGGGATGGCAACCTAAGGGTCGCCTGAAAACAGAACAAAACTTTTTGAACCAAAAGTGCCGAAATGAGGTGCGTATGGGCCGCGACGGGTAAGATTTGGATGGAATCCCCGGGTAGGACGGTGATCAATGCCGTGTGTGCTCTAACCGAGTGTAGCTGACCAGAGAGGGGGTCCTCAGGCAGGGCGGAGACCAATGCCGTTTCTCCACTGCCTGAGCAACCGGCAAGAACGGGCAAAAATGTAGTCATCGTGGGGGGTTGCCGTAAAGGTTCCACCTTCGAACCAGAAGGGCAGTTATGAACGGGGGGTTTGGCAAGCTCTCAGCAGTTTCTGCCGATGAGCGTGCTGGCACGTTCTCAAAGGTTTCTGCAGACAAATATAGCGTGGGGCCGTGGAAAAACATTTCCGATCTTATACAACACATAACAATAACAGTAACAAACAACATTAAACAACATGCTGCAGGTTCCATCAGAAAGGACACCGTTTCTCCCAAGCGGTTCCTTTTTAAAACATCATCTGGACACCTCAGTTATCAGTTGCGAACAGGGTCGCAAAGGAGCTCTCGCTTTGGGAGTCAGACTCAATGTCATCCTCTTCTCCCGGATGCCATACTCTGGAATGTAGAAGGGCTGATAGGGCTGCATGGTGCGATTTGGAGTCCATCTCGTCGTTCCGGACGAGCCTGTATGAATTATCGCGGTGCCAAAAGGTGGTGTCTAGTTCTGTGGGGATGGAATCGTCATTGTAGGGCGGTGGTCTTTGGTAGGATTTGTTGAGGAATGTGATGAGAAAGGGATCACTCGAATCGTGGTCAGATTCGCTGGGCGTGGGTCTTGTTGCCTGGGGATAGTAGGGAGGCATGCTGTGGCTATTGTCTGTGTCACAGTCGCTGTTGCTGCTGCTGCTGTCTGTGGGCATTCCGGGGCGGAGTCTAGAGTTCGGGGGTGGAGTCGAGGACGAGTCTGTGGATGTGGTGGGCGTGTTGGGGGAGGGTAGGGATACGTTGGGTGTGGGCGGGGTGTGGTCTGCTGCGTCGAGCATGACGTGGTGTGCGTGGTTGGACTGTGGGCAATATGCCTTAAGCTGGTTAATATGGAACCACGCAGTCTTTCCGTTGGGGTACTTAATTTTGTAGATGGAGGGGCTTACTTTGTCCGCAATGGAGTACGGACCCGAATATTTTGGTGACAGGAATGTGCTGGGGTTATAAATTGAGAGCATGACCTGCTGTCCTACCCCAAACTCAGTCGGATGCACTGTCTTGTCGAAACAGGCCTTGCTCTGTTTCTTCCTTGTGCCTATGACTGCGTTCTCGTGTGTGAGGGCCGTCACTTTGGGGCTGGTCAAGTCCAATCATAATAAAAATTCTGTGCCTTTCATGGGGCATCCGGTCATGAGAGTGTGTGGGGTGCAGCCGGTGGACATCGAGACAGTATTTCACATCAGCGCAAAAGGGAGGACTGAATCCCAAGTGGTGCTGTTTTGTTGGACCATTTTTCGGAGGGTAGCTTTTAGGGTCCGATTCATGCGCTCCACGATACCACTTGACTGGGGGTGGTATGCGATGTGGAATTTTTGGGTAATGCCAAATATCGTGAGGACGTTCTTCATGACACGTCCCGTAAAATGGGAACCTTGGTCACATTCAATGCTGCGGGGGAGTCCCCATCTCGTAAAGATGTGGTGGGTTAAGATCTTGGCTGTGGTCTTTGCCGTGTTCGTTCTGGATGGGAATGCCTCTACCCATTTCGGAAAAGTGTCTATGACGACTAATACGTATTTGTAACCATTCCTGCAAGGGGGCAATGGTCCTATAAAATCGATCTGGAGGTTAGTCCAGGGACGATTAACGGGGCGGGTGTGGCTAAGTTGCGATTTCTTTGCGTATCTGTCCAGATTGTTCTGGGCACAGATATGGCAATTCTCATCGTAGTGCGTTATGTCTTCTTTTAAACTTGGCCACCAACAGAGTTGTCTGAGGTGGGCTGTAGTGGGATCAATTCCCTGATGTCCATGACTGTCATGGAATAAACAAATAAGTTGATTCCTGTCCTGTTCAGGAACCACACAAAGGGTGTATTTTAACACCACGCCGTCATGTGTGGTCAGTGCATTTTTAAACCTATCATAGGGTGCTGTAAATTGTCCTTTTAAAATCTCCCTGAGATTGCTATACTGCTTCTGGGCCTGCACTAAATCCTCGATATTAGTCTGCGAGACCTGAACTGCATTCACTGGTGCGCTTTCGGGGG
The DNA here is from genome assembly GCF_047496885.1 of Scyliorhinus torazame. NCBI lineage: Eukaryota > Metazoa > Chordata > Chondrichthyes > Carcharhiniformes > Scyliorhinidae > Scyliorhinus > Scyliorhinus torazame. Next base: position 52,777,739 of record NC_092717.1, on the reverse strand, counting down.
GTCGGGGGGGGGGTCCAAAAATATCCATGCCTGGAACCTGCTTTTGCCAGTGCGTCGGCCTTTACATTTCCAGGGGGGGGAGGAACGGTGGTGACTGCGAACTTGACCAATTCCAAATGTCCTGTCCTGTGTTTTCTCTAAAATATGGAGGAGCAATGGGGCTGAGGGGAGGGGTTTTCCGTCTGCAGAAACGAATCCTCTTGTTTTCCACAGGGGAAGGAATTCTGTGAGGCTATTGCAGACATAGAGGCTGTCCGAGTATATGTCTGCTGGGCTGGGGAAGGAATCTGCGTGATCCACAATGTACGCAATGGCTGCTAGTTCTGCCGCCTGCGCGCCTAAGTGGCCTGGTAGCTTTTCGGAGATCTCTTCTAGGGCACGTCCCTGCGCGTCCTCAACATAAATGCTGCATCCTGTAATGCGCTTCCCGTCTAATACTGTGGAAGAACCGTCCACATACATCCTTAAAGGTTCGAACGTGTCTGTGTGCTGGGGGCTCTGGGGTGAACTACCTATCTTTCTGGGGGGTGTTTTTGCGATAAAGGGGCCTGTGTTGTGGTGCGGTGAGATGATTTCACATTCATGGGGGTGCCTGGGTACTGAAGGTTATCGGCTAAGAAAGTGTGGGTCTTTGTCCTTTTTACAGTGATGTCCCGTCCCTGCAAAAGAAGGGTCCATCTAGCTGCTCTAATTTGGCTAACTGTACCGTCCTCAAGTTGTCCGCCAAGTAAAAGTTGGGTGGGGGTGTGTTCCATGAGGATTGTGATGGGGTTTAGTCCGGTTATGTAGGAAAAATACTGAACTGCCCAGAAAATTGCGAGCAGGTGCCTTTCACGGGCCGGAAATCCCTGTTCCACAGGATCTAAAAGTCTGGAGGCATAAGCCATGGGTCGTAATTGTTCGTGCCATTCCTGGAGGAGCACGGCCGAAAGGGTACGCTCTGTGCTAGCTATCTCTATAGCGTAGGGGGAAAGCGGGTCTGGAACTTGTAGTGCGGGGCTGCAATGAGGGCTCTTTTCAAAGGGTCCACAGCATCCGTAGGCTGCGGAAGCCATTCCCAAGGGGCTCCTTTCTTTAGGAGTTCCGAGAGGGGTGCTGCCTTGCTGGCGAAACCTTCAATGTGGTTTCAGCAGTAGCCAACCAGTCCTAAAAACGACCGGAGGGCTGAAACATTCTGGGGAAGGAGCAATTTGGCAATCGAGTCAATTTATTTGTGCTCGATCTCGCATTTACCGTGCGTGATAATCGTACCCAAATATATCACTTTGTTTTCCAAAATCTGGGCCTTTTTGGGGTTTACTTTGCAGCCAATCTGTTGTAGGAGTTCCAGGAGTTCGGCCAGAAGCTCGATGTGCTCTGCCTTGGTGTCTGTCTGCAGTAATAGGTCATCCACATACTGGACCAGACATTCGGGGTGAGAAAATTTTGATAATCCATTTGCCAGCTGTCGGTGGAAAATGGAGGGGGAGTTGTGGAATCCTTGTGGAAGGCATGTCCACGTGTACTGCTGACTTTTAAAAGTGAAGGCAAATTTGTATTGGCATGCTTTTGCCAATGGAATGGACCAGAATCCGTTACTGATGTCCAAAACCGTAAAGTATTGTGAGTTGAGTCCCTGTTTGAGCATGGTCTCGGGACTTGTGGCTACCGTGGGGGCTGCTGCGGGGGTGACTTTGTTGAGTTCCCGGTAATCAATGGTCAGTCGCCATGATCCATCGGGCTTTCTCACTGGCCTAATCGGGGCATTATTAGTGGAGGCTACTGATCTGAGTACGCCCTGCTCTAATAAGCTGTCGATAACTTTTGCGATTTCTCCCTCTGCCTCTTGGGGAAATTCGTTTTGCTTTTAGGGTCGAGGGTCAGATCCTGTGATTTGAACGGAACCAGTCATCCGGCCACAGTCGTCTTTGTGGGTCGCGAATGCTGTCCTATGCTTCTGCAGAACTGCCCTAACCTGCTTGTCTGTGCTAATCGTGGTCGGATCAAACCAGAAATTGCCGACTGCGCTAATCTTGTTTGCGTATTCACCTATTGTGAGCGTTGCGGGGGCTTTTGCGGATTTTGCCATTCTCCAAACACATTGGTTTACCGGATCAAATGAAAGGTGGTGGGAGTTCATAAAGTCAATTCCCAAAATGTGTTCTGCTGTGTGGGGTAGATCGACTAAAACTATGGGGTGCTTTGTCGTTATATTGCCAATCTGAATGGGTACAGGGGCTATGGTGTGCCCCTGCTGTGAGTGGCCTGTGAAGCCGCTGAGGGTGATTGTGGCTGTAGTGGGCCACGTGTCTTTCTGGAATATGGTGGAGGAATTAATTGTGGTGCGGGACCCTCCTGTGTCCCAGAGAAATTCAATGGGCTGTCCCCGTTTCTTTGCTGCAACTACTGGTCGGCCGGACCTATCCCAAAGGGTGTCGCAGACCCAAGTGGGGGAGCCCGAACACCGTCAGTCCGTTCCGTTCAGGTCCGTCTGGTCTGAACGGGTGCCTACACTATGTATGGGCTCTGTCCTATTCTTATTCAGAGTGCCTGCCTCCTGGACTCTCTGTGCCTTTCGTGGGGCATTGCATTCTCATGCAAAGTGTCCTAATTGTCCACAGTTGTAACACTCCTGTGGCTTTTGTGGGGGGCTGTTCCTGCCTTCGTTCACCCATGCGGGGTTGTGGTGCGTTTTCGCTGCTTGGATGTCTGCTTCTGCCTGCTGTTCCTTCGGTTTCCTAACTGCGGGTTTGTTTTGTACAGATTGCTCCCAGGTGCGGGACAATCTCTTTACAACCCATTTCTCATTATGTGCTTTTTCTGAGGGGTCATAGTTGGTACAGGCCTTTTGTCCTGCCTCTGTGGCATGGGAGATAAGGGTGCGGGTCCATTTGGCCATACCATCTTGGGACAAATGGGCGCGGTCTAGATTGCCGAAAACGGCTGTAAAATGAATCCACAGGAGTCCAGCAAACACTGTGGGGTGGTCCGTCTTTTTCTGCCTGCACTTATTCAGGCCTTCTACTGGGTCACCTCTGTTGTAGCCGATCGCATCTAGGATCGCTGTGTGCTTCTCTGCAAGGGTGCCTCCTCCTACATTCTGTGGGTCGGGAAGGGCTGCTACGACCGAAGGGTCTAAACTCAAAACTGTGAGCTTTACTTTCCCTCGCTCATCCAGGCTGTACATGGTCGCCTGCTGCTTTACTCTAGCAAAGAAGTGGTGGGGGTCTGAGGTGGTGAGGAACGGTGTGATTTTCTCGCACGTGTCCCGTAATTCGGTCACGGTTAAGGGGGTGGTATGAAGAAATTCTGTATCTCTGTCAGATGTGACTGTGCGGTGGGTGGTTACTGGATTCATTGGTGCCTGAACTATCTGCGAATTGGGGTGTTGGGGCGCTTTCCTCTTCTGGGGCTTTTCTTGCGCACATGTTCCCTGAACATATCTATGCGCGGTCTCATTTAATTCTTCCCAATCCGCGCCGTCTTCTGCATCTAACTGGGATCCAAAGGTGCTCAGGAATCTATTCTGAACTGAAAGCAAAGACTGCAGTTCTGCAATCTGCTTCCTGCACTTTGCATGATCTAGTGAGCTTTGTCTGTGCTCCGTGGTGGCAGCATGGAGTGCTCGTAATGCTGCTTTCAGGTCGCTACACTGCCTTTGCAATGCCTCTACCTGTTTCTCTGATTCCTCTCTCACCAGGACTGCACGTTGCGTGTCCTGCTAGGCCTTTTCGTACTGTGTCTGGAAGCTGCTTAAATGCGCCAGACAAGACTGGTGTGCCCACTTGGCATCATCCACCTCTCCGTCCTTTGCTGCTAACTTCCTTCTCAACTCTATGTTCACTTTCTCAACCTCACTTACATCGACCTTGCTCATTCGGTGTACTCCTTCTATCTCTTTACGGAGCGTCCGAACGACCTCCTCTGTGCCTCGCAATTGTGCCAAACAGGACACGATTGCCATCGGCTTTTCCCAAGCTTTTCCCAAGCTTTTCTTATGAATCTCTGACAGGTTCTCTCACCAAGTCTGTCCTCTACTCCCGGGTCCTGTTCCCTTATTCTCACATAATTCACTCCAAAGGGGCCATCCTTTCCCTTTGAGGTACTTCCTGATTTCCTCTACCCAAACGGGACACTGTCCTTCTCTGCTGCTGGTCGCTGCGATCACAATTCTTCAGGGTTCATGAGGCGTTCGTTACATTGCCTGCAATGTCATCTTTCCTCTCTAAATACTCTCCCAAAATTTGGAACGAGGGGTACTAAGGCGGTGCTGTAATTACGGGTACGGCTTTCGCTATTTTCCGGAATACAAACTCCCAACAGTTTTTCGCAACAAAAATCTATCAGTGTTACCTTATGGCCCTGTTAGTTACGCATGCATTAACACACTTCCGAATTATGAGGATTGATCAGAACTGCTTGAACACTTGTGGTTTTTCTGTTCCCAATTGGATTCTAATTCAAATTTTTGGGTTCTCCCGGAGTGGTTTAGCCACTTCTAAGTCGGGTCCCGTCAGGATGTCGCCAGTAATATGTTGCTAACTTTTGGTTGGCTCTTAATTCATAATTTGCTCTGTTTTATAACCTTTGCTCTAGAGTCGCCAGGTATCTTTATATCGCCACAAGATTCAAGTTCAAGTACTGATCAATAACTCAACACACCAATTAGTAAGATTCAAATCAAAACACATTTATAATATATAGTAAGTCACTACTTATGCATATAACTCTACTTTCTAGACTATTTTTATCACTAAAAGGCCTATACTTAGCTTCGGACTCACCCACCAGGTCAGGGGAACAAATGGCCTTTCGTTCAGGCCCATAGTCTGCAGGATTCAAAAGCTGGTATGGACTTGTAGCTAGGAGCGCCTATCTCGTAGCGAGTGTTGACTGGAGACTTACTTGGTTGGTGCGGCAGCTGGGCAGTTCACTCTCAGGGGTTGATTCAAGTTGTTGAGTGACCCTGCCAAGAAGACTGATTTGAACTCGGGAACTTTACTTTATAGTCCCCAGGGGCTTCCCGCCCTTCGGGGCGGACCCCGTACCTGGTTCCAAATGATTGGACTGCGTTCCGATCACTTGGATCGATTTCTCCAATACTGAAGTTGTTCCCTGATCGCTGGGTCCCTAAATGTCCGTTGGCCTTCCTTTGTCTTCGCTCCTGCTGGCGCCGAGGAGTCTGGCTTGGCCTTATTCACCTGAAGTGTATCAATTGTGCCTGGGAATCGCTCATTACTATGCAGATGGCTGCTGGTTTCAGTGCTGTCTGGTTTTTGCAAGATCCAATACACAGGATTTCTGCACTTGCTCGTTTGTGCCTGTGTTGGCTGAATTTCCCTTTAGTCTTTGCGGTTCTCCATTTTAAGTCGGGAAGTGGCCAACCCAGGTGGCTACACCCCTTCCCTAGTTGGACTGTCTACATATTGTTTTAAGAAGCCCTCCTGGGTGATCCTTACAAACTCTGCCCTGTCTAAGCCCCTGGCACTAAGTGAGTCGCAGTCAATATTGGGGAAGTTGAAGTCTCCCATCACCACAACCCTGTTGTTTTTACTCTTTTCCAAACTCTGTCTACCTATCTGCTCCTCTATCTACCGCTGGCTGTTGGGAGGCCTGTAGTAAACCCCCAACATTGTGACTGCACCCTTCTTATTCCTGATCTCTAACCATATAGCCTCACTGCCCTCTGAGGTGTCCTCCTGTAGTACAGCTGTGATATTCTCCCTAACCAGTAGCGCAACTCCGCCACCCCTTTTACATCCCCCTCTATCCCACCTGAAACATCTAAATCCTGGAACGTTTAGCTGCCAATCCTGTCCTTCCCTCAACCAGGTCTCTTTAATGGCAACAACATCATAGTTCTAAGTACTAATCCAAGCTCTGAGTTCATCTGCCTTATACGTAATATTTCTTGCATTAAAACATATGCACTTCAGGCCACCAGACTCGCTGTGTTCAGCAACTTCACCCTGTCTGCTCTGCCTCAGAGCCATACTGTCCCTATTCCCTAGTTTTCCCTCAATGCTCTCACGTTTTGACCTATTGCTCCCGTGCCCACACCCCTGCCATACTAGTTTAAACCCTCCCATTTAAGCTCTCAATAGAGTTTAAGAGGCTAGACCAATACAGGATAGGGTAGTTTCCAGTACCTAGGTGGGAGAGGGGAAGGTATCGGATATTTACCTGGAGCTTTCGGAGACGGAGGAAACTCCGGTGGAGGAGCTTAAGGGCAAGTGGGAGGACGAGCTAGGAGAAAAGATAGAGGCGGGTCTATGGGCGGATGCCCTAAGCAGGGTTAATACCTCCTCATCATGCGCCAGGCTTAGCCTGATACAATTTAAGGTAGTCCACCGGGCACACATGACGGTGGCTAGGATGACCAGGTTTTTCGGGGTGGAGGATAGGTGTGCGGGAAGCCCAGCAAATCATGTCCACGTGTTTTGGGCATGCCCGAAGCTTCGAGGGTTTTGGCAGGGTTTTGCTAAGGCAATGTCCACGGTGCGAAAAACACGGGTGGTGCCGAGTCCGGAGGTAGCGTTCTTTGGAGTGTCGGAAGATCCGGGAGTTCGGGAGGCGAAAGAGGCCGACATCCTGGCCTTTGCCTCCCTGGTAGCCCGGATCTTATTAATGTGGAGGGACTCGAAGCCCCCGAGTGTAGAGACCTGGGTTAGTGACACGGCTGGGTTTCACAGTCTCGAGAAGATAAAGTTTGCCTTAAGGGGTCACTGTTAGGGTTCTTCGGCAGGTGGCAGCCGTTCGTCGACTTTCTCGAGGAAAATTAAAAATGTCAGCAGGTGCAGTATTCCAAGGGGGGGGGGATTGTTGCTGTATGGTTGAGGTGTGTGAACATTGGGCTTGGGGGGGGGAAATGTTTATTTTACCATGTTGATGTCATTGTTTATGTTACTGTTATAAAAATTTTCAAATACCTCAATAAAATATTATTTTTTAAAAAGAGGCTAGACCATAACATTCTTTGAAGTTTTAATGCGGAACGGGCAAAATGGTGGCACAGTGGTTAGCAATGCTGCCTCACAGCGCCAAGGTCTGAGGTTCAGTCCCGGCCCTGGGTCACTGTCCGTGTGGAGCTTGCACATTCTCCCAGTGTCTGCGTGGGCCTCACCCCATAACCCAAAGATGTGCAGTTTAGGTGGATTGGCAATGCTAAATTTCCCCTTAATTGGAAAAACAAATAATTGGATACTCTAAATTTATTTTTTTTAAATACTTTAAAAGTTTTAATGTGGTGTGGAAAGGTCAATTCATTCCAGAAGTGATAAAATAAGAAACAGGGTTTGGTTATTTCATAAAGGATCTTTATTAAAACAAAACAAAACAATATTTAAACCTTTACTTCAGTTCTAACACTAATAGAGTACATGCCATTTCTTAGCCTTAACACACTAGTTCCTATTACACAACATTGTACCTGAACATGCAGTTCTTGTTCCACTATTCCACTCAGACAAAGGCAATACTTGTATTAACAAAGTAATTTTTCACTGTTAGGAACATTGATTCAGAATCTTTTGCCAAAGCCTGCCTTCGTTTGGATTTGGATTTGATTTATTGTCACGTGTATCGAGGTTCAGTGAAAGGTATTGGCCTGTGCACAGTCCAGCCAGATCGTTCCATACATGGAAAACATAGGACATACATAATACACAATGTAAATACATAGATACAGGTATTTGGTGAAGCATACGGAGTGTAGTACTACTCAGTGGAGAAAATGTGTGAAGAGATCAGTTCAGTCCATAAGAGGGTTATTCAGGAGTCTGGTAACAGTGGGGAAGAAGCTGTTTTGAACCTGTTAGTGCGTGTTCTCAGACTTTTGTAACTCCTGCCTCATGGAGAGGTTGGAAGAGAGAATAATCTGGGTGTGAGGGGTCTTTGATTATGCTGCCCACTTTCCCAAGGCAGCAGGAGGTGTAGACAGAGTCAATGAATGGGAGGCAGTTTCATGTGGTGGACTGGGCTGTGTTCACGACTCTCTGCAGTTTCTTACGGTCTTGGGCCATGCAGTTGCCATACCAGGCTGTGATGCAGCCAGATAGGATGCTTTCTAGGGTGCATCTGTAAAAATTGGCAAGAGTCAATGTGGACATGCAGCATTGGCTCCTTCACTCCCCTCCGGCACATCCACGATGCTTATGTTCAGCCTGCGTGACCGGTTCTCCTGGTCTTCAACTTTCTCCTGGAGCCACCTCTGCTGGTCACACATCAGCCCCATCTCCGCTGCCATCGTGTTCCCCCACCACCTCCTCCACCATCTGGATTGCTCGACCCTGAGCCACCGGCTTCGTCTCCACGCGGTCGGCTGCTACCTTGATCGAATCCACCACCCAGGCCAGGTACTCCGAGTCAAGGAGAGTCTTCCTTCCGTTGTTGGGTGAACTTCTCATTCAGGAAGCTCACCAGCTGGTCCGTCGACCATTGAGCCAGCAGGGCCACTCCCTGCCCCTCCACCATCTGTACATGATCCGCCGGCGCAGCACCCACTCTAACCCTCTGATTCCTTCTTTTTCGACCACTTCTGGCCCTCAGCTCCATGCACCAGTCGGTCAATCACTTCCACTCACTCTCCCGCACCTTTATGCCTCCTCACATCCACCTATTAACCGGGGGAAAGGTCCAAAAAAAATGCCGGGAGCGGGAGCCACCAAATGTGCGACGACTCACTCCATGGCCACCACCGGAAGTCCCACTCGGACTCATCCTTGTTTGAGATCCGACCTACTACGGTCGTGCCATCAACAAACCTGTAGATGGAGTTGGAGCCAAATTTTGCCACACAGTCGTGTGTGTGTACAGGGAGTATAGTAGGGTAAGTATACAACCTTGCAGGGCCCCGATATTGAGGACTATCATGGAGGATGTGTTGTTGTTTAGCCTTGCTGATTGTGGTCTATGGGTCAGGAAGACGAGGATTCGGTTGCAGAGTGAGGATTAATCTAGGTTCTAGGCTTTGGAGCTTTGATATGAACTCGGCTGGGATTATGGTGTTGAAGGCGGAGTTGTAGTCAATAAATAGGAGTCTAATGTAGGAGTCCTTGTTTTCGAGATGCTCTAGGGGTGAGTGTAGGGCCAGGGAAATGGTGTCTGATGTGGACTGGTTGCAGCGGTATGCGAATTGCAGTGGATCAAGGCGTTCTGGGAGTATGGAGGTGATGCGCTTCATGATCAACCTCTCGAAGCACTTCATTACGACTGAAGTCAGGGTCACTGGTCGGTAGTCATTGAGGCACGTTGCCTGGTTCTTCTTTGGTACCGGTATGATGGTGGTCTCCTTGAAGCAGGTGGGGACCTTGGAGTGGGGTAGGGACAGGTTAAAGATGTCCGTGAATACCTCTGCCAGCTGGTCTGCGCAGGCTCTGAGTGCACGACCAGGGATCCCGTCCAGGCCCGTCGCCTTCCGAGAGTTCACTTTCAGGAAGGCCAATCTGACTTTGGAAGCTGTGATGGTGGGTATGGGTGAATTATGGACTGCTGGGGCACTCGACAGCGGATTGTTGGTTACCTGCTCGAACCGAGCATAGAATGCATTGAGTTCATCGGGGAGGGGTGCGCTGCTGCCAGAGATACTGTTCGACTTCGCTTTGTAGCCCGTTATGTTGTTTAGTCCTTGCCACAACCGCCAAGAGTCTGTCTGTGACTCTAGCTTGGTTTGATATTCTCTCTTGGCATCTCGGATGGCTGTGCGGAGGTCGTACCTGGATTTGTTGTATAGGTCAGGGTCGTCTGCCTTGAACGCCTCTAGACGCTTCTAGATGGTCTACACATCCCACCCATTAAGTAGGAAATGGGAATTGGAATCCCCTTTAAGCCCAGAAGAAATATAGAAATGTATTGGTCTGTTGCAATCTGACAAAGCCCCGGACAGCTTCCCAACCAAAATTTATAACAGGTTCTCCCAGCAGCTCACACCTCCACTATTGGACATGTTTAATGACTCGTGTTCTAAGGGGTCACTACCTCTGACCCTCACCCAAGCCACAATCTCTGTGCTCCTTAAAGAGTGGAAGGACCCAGTGGAGTGTGGGTCATATCGACACATTTCACTCCTCAACACAGACGTTAAACTATTGCAAAAACCACAAACACATCCCCGCGACAATGGACACCTCCTTCAAAATGTGGAGGCAGGATGAAGGGATGCTGATGGTAAAGGACCTACATGTAGATGGCAGAGTAGTGACCCTGGGGTTCTTATCTAGCAGAATTTCCCAAACTAGAGAAGATAAAAAACGCCATCCAGGTTTCAGAGGAAGGCTTCCAGAATTCATGGAGGCTATTCACCAGCCTGTACCAAGATCTGTTCGTGACCAGCAGCCAATAAACTAGGGGGGTGGGGGGTGGAGAAACAAGACAGGCAACTGAAGAGAGATAGGAAAAGAACGGATAGGAAGAGGGGCAGGAGGGGAGGAGGAGGAATGGAGGGGGGGGGGGGGGAAGGAAGCAGGGAAAATCTCTCTAAAGGGGGACTGCCTCCTGAAACACTGTATTCAGGTAACTCTCCTCCTCCCTGATGTGTTGCAATGTCTGATGCTCAGAGTCCAGCTCACTAACTATAAGCCGAAGCAACCAACACTTGCTACAGGCGTGGTCACTAGGAACCACAATGGGATCCAACAGCTCTCACACGTTGCAGCTAGAACACATCTCCTGGCCCTGCATCACTATTTTATTTAATTCAATTTTATTTAACGTAGAATTTCAATTTCTTTTTACTTCCCGGTTTATTTTTCCCTCCCTAGACTTCACTTCCAAAGTCAAAAAGTAGAAGAGAGAAAGACTCACCTACCAGTCACTTACCTGTGATATCACACACTCTCTACTGCCGTGTTACTGCAACTTATACCCCAGCTCTCCTACCTTGACCTCCGCCTGTCCCCACAGACCCAAATCAGCTGCTTCCTCTTGCCCCCTGTCACTTTCAGAATCCTGACGTCACCTCAGCTGCTCTGCCTCTGGATTCAGTGAAGGTTCGCTAGGCTGCTCTATTTAAAGTTTTCTCGCCGTTCCAATCAGCTGCTCCCCACCAGCTGGGTGTGAGGGTGGTGTGGGGGTGAGGGTGGTGTGGGGGGGGGGGGGGGTGGCACACATGTCGCCGGGAACTGCAATTCAGCAGGGCCTCACTTCCTCACCTGACGCCGATCTCCACCCCGGCGACTGCCCTTCCCAGGCACACCCACCACGCCTAGGGCCCACTGCTCTGTTGCAGTGAGGGGCCGCAGGTCCAAAGATCCCCCTCTGGTCTTCTTCCACCCCCAATGTCTCCCTCTGGCCTTCTCCTGGGGAAGGGGGAGGAGGAGCAGAAAATGACAGTGTTAAGACAGTCCGACGCATGCAGCCCAGGAGGTGGGTTCAGTGGCCAGGGCACCCAGCCATGGCGGCCGGTATGGGTGCAGGCATGTGGTGCAGGATGGGAGTTCGGTGGACTTCCTGGTGGGGGGGGGGGGGGGGGGGTATGGGTGTGTGGGACGGGGATTAGTGCCAGGGGCACAGTGCTGCCTACTCACCCTGGCCCCCCCGAGGAGGTTGTGCAGTTTTGTACGGCACTTGCTGGTCAACCTGCGGTGTTGCTAATGCCGCTTACTGCCTCGGCCACTTGTGCCCCGGCACGGCGAACGGAGGTGGCTGGCAGCCTCCTTCCCAGGCTGAGGTACAGGGTCACCTGCCTCTCTTTCATGCCATCTTGCTGCATCTCGAGGTCGGGGCCACTCGCTGCCATCTTGTTGGCTGGGATGGTGTGTGTGGGGAGTGAAGTGTGTATACGTGGCGGCAGCTTGTCAGCCTCCTGAGTGTCAATTGCAAATCCGGCGAATACCCCACCGTTTCCCATTGGAATCGATTGTGTTCCACGTGGTACTGGTGCTAGCCCCTCAACAGTTGGTGAATTGGTCCAGCTGTGGTGCCAGCTTTGCTGTCCTAGAGGTCCCGGTGTCAAAGTCAACATCAGTCCCAGGAACTGAAAATTCCCCTGCTTATCTTGAAACTGAACAAAGATTTATGCAACCAGAAGTCTGGAGCTAGGCTGCCAACTGCATCACTTCCTAGCTCTCTCGAACCACTCCCGCAGTTTAATAACCTTTATTTCTCATCATTATTATAACTCATAACTTTGTAATGTTAGCATGATTTTTCTCTCGAGTTGCTTGCAGCGATGCCCTGGCGATTAATATTTGATTCTCCAGAGCAATCCAGAGAACACCCTCAGGATTGACAAAACAAAAAGGGGAACAAAGTTGATTTCAGCCAGAAACGTCTGCTTGACTCCTACCGTCCACCAGGGGGGGTGTTAGCTCCTTCCAAACTCGCTCGCACCCGCTGATTTGTCTCACTAAAACTTTTAATGGTATTTCGATCAAAAGAAAAAACATTTTTCACATTCAATCAGATTGCACAAGAGAAATAAAGAGGAACATATGACAGCAAAACGCTTTGCTCGATTCCTCACAAACACAATTATCTTTCACTGACCACAAGCCCAGCGCTGCATTGGGTGGAAATCATTTTGCCCGAAATCCCCGCCAGGGGATCGACGACCAATGCGATGAGTCAAATAATTAACCCCATTAAAGTGGAAACAAAAATGTGTGCGTTTTTCCTCAGAAGTGAAGCGCAAATCCGGGAGAGATCCTGCTCCACAGCGGGCGGATCAGTGCCAGGGTCTGTGCGGCAGGGTCTGTGCGGCAGGGTCAGCGAGGCAGGGTCTGTGTGGCAGGGTCTGTGTGGCAGGATCTGTGTGGCAGGGTCTGTGTGGCAGGGTCTGTGTGGCAGGGTCTGCGTGGCAGGGTCAGCGAGGCAGGGTCTGTGTGGCAGGGTCTGTGTGGCAGGATCTGTGTGGCAGGGTCTGTATGGCAGGGTCTGTGTGGCAGGGTCTGCGTGGCAGGGTCTGCGTGGCAGGGTCAGCGAGGCAGGGTCTGTGCGGCAGGGTTTGTGTGGCAGGATTTATGCGGCAGAGTCCGTGTGGCAGGGTCTGTTAGGAAATGTCGGTGTGGCAGGGTCTGTGCGGCAGGGTCTGTGCGGCAGGGTCTGTGCGGCAGGGTCTGTGCGGCAGGGTCTGTGAGGCAGGGTGTGTGCGGCAGGGTGTGTGCGGCAGGGTCCGTGCGGCAGGGTCCGTGCGGCAGGGTCCGTGCGGCAGGGTCCGTGAGGCAGGGTCCGTGAGGCAGGGTCCGTGAGGCAGGGTCCGTGAGGCAGGGTCCGTGCGGCAGGGTCCGAGCGGCAGGGTCCGTGCGGCAGGGTCCGTGCGGCAGGGTCCGTGCGGCAGGGTCCGTGCGGCAGGGTCTGTGTGGCAGGATTTATGCGGTAGGGTCTGTGTGGCAGGGTCTGTTAGGAAATGTCGGTGTGGCAGGGTCTGTGTGGCAGGGTCTGTGTGGCAGGGTCTGTGTGGCAGGGTCTGTGTGGCAGGGTCTGTGTGGCAGGGTCTGTGTGGCAGGGTCAGCGAGACTGGGTCTGTGTGGCAGGGTCTGTGTGGCAGGGTCTGGGTGGCAGGGTCTGTGCGGCAGGGTCTGTGCGGCAGGGTCTGTGCGGCAGGGTCTGTGCGGCAGGGTCTGTGCGGCAGGGTCTGTGCGGCAGGGTCTGTGCGGCAGGGTCTGTGCGGCAGGGTCTGTGTGGCTCGGTTTTTGTGGCAGGGCCTATGCGGCAGGATCTGTGAGGCAGGGTCTATGTGGCAGGGTCTGTGTGGCTCGGTTTTTGTGGCAGGGTCTCTGCGGCAGGATCTGTGAGGCAGGGTCTGTGTGGCAGGGTCTGTGTGGCTCGGTTTTTGTGGCAGGGTCTCTGCGGCAGGACTGTGAGGCAGGGTCTATGTGGCAGGGTCTGTGTGGCAGGGTCTGTGTGGCAGGGTCTGTGCGGCAGGGTCTGTGCGGCAGGGTCTGTGCGGCAGGGTCTGTGCGGCAGGGTCTGTGCGGCAGGGTCTGTGCGGCAGGGCCTGTGCGGCAGGGCCTGTGAGGCAGGGTCTGTGCGGCAGGGTCTGTGCGGCAGGGTCTGTGCGGCAGGGTCTGTTAGGAAATGTCGGTGTGGCAGGGTCTGTGTGGCAGGGTCTGTGTGGCAGGGTCTGTGTGGCAGGGTCTGTGTGGCAGGGTCTGTGTGGCAGGGTCTGTGTGGCAGGGTCAGCGAGACAGGGTCATCAAGACTGGGTCTGGGAGGCAGGGTCTGTGTGGCAGGGTCTGTGAGGCAGGGTCTGTGAGGCAGGGTCTGTGAGGCAGGGTCTGTGTGGCAGCCTGGCAGGGTCTGTGAGGCAGGGTCTGTGAGGCAGGGTCCGTGCGGCAGGGTCCGTGCGGCAGGGTCTGTGTGGCAGGATTTATGCGGTAGGGTCTGTGTGGCAGGGTCTGTTAGGAAATGTCGGTGTGGCAGGGTCTGTGTGGCAGGGTCTGTGTGGCAGGGTCTGTGTGGCAGGGTCTGTGTGGCAGGGTCTGTGTGGCAGGGTCTGTGTGGCAGGGTCAGCGAGACTGGGTCTGTGTGGCAGGGTCTGTGTGGCAGGGTCTGGGTGGCAGGGTCTGTGCGGCAGGGTCTGTGCGGCAGGGTCTGTGCGGCAGGGTCTGTGCGGCAGGGTCTGTGCGGCAGGGTCTGTGCGGCAGGGTCTGTGCGGCAGGGTCTGTGCGGCAGGGTCTGTGCGGCAGGGTCTGTGTGGCTCGGTTTTTGTGGCAGGGCCTATGCGGCAGGATCTGTGAGGCAGGGTCTATGTGGCAGGGTCTGTGTGGCTCGGTTTTTGTGGCAGGGTCTCTGCGGCAGGATCTGTGAGGCAGGGTCTGTGTGGCAGGGTCTGTGTGGCTCGGTTTTTGTGGCAGGGTCTCTGCGGCAGGACTGTGAGGCAGGGTCTATGTGGCAGGGTCTGTGTGGCAGGGTCTGTGTGGCAGGGTCTGTGCGGCAGGGTCTGTGCGGCAGGGTCTGTGCGGCAGGGTCTGTGCGGCAGGGTCTGTGCGGCAGGGTCTGTGCGGCAGGGCCTGTGCGGCAGGGCCTGTGAGGCAGGGTCTGTGCGGCAGGGTCTGTGCGGCAGGGTCTGTGCGGCAGGGTCTGTTAGGAAATGTCGGTGTGGCAGGGTCTGTGTGGCAGGGTCTGTGTGGCAGGGTCTGTGTGGCAGGGTCTGTGTGGCAGGGTCTGTGTGGCAGGGTCTGTGTGGCAGGGTCAGCGAGACAGGGTCATCAAGACTGGGTCTGGGAGGCAGGGTCTGTGTGGCAGGGTCTGTGAGGCAGGGTCTGTGAGGCAGGGTCTGTGAGGCAGGGTCTGTGTGGCAGCCTGGCAGGGTCTGTGAGGCAGGGTCTGTGAGGCAGGGTCTGTGAGGCAGGGTCTGTGAGGCAGGGTCTGTGAGGCAGGGTCTGTGAGGCAGGGTCGGTGAGGCAGGGTCGGTGAGGCAGGGTCGGTGAGGCAGGGTCGGTGAGGCAGGGTCGGTGTGGCAGGGTCGGTGTGGCAGGGTCTGTGTGGCAGGGTCTGTGTGGCAGGGTCTGTGTGGCAGGGTCTGTGTGGCAGGGTCTGTGTGGCAGGGTCTGCGAGGCAGGGTCAGCGAGGCAGGGTCAGCGAGGCAGGGTCTGCGAGGCAGGGTCTGCGTGGCAGGGTCTGCGTGGCAGGGTCTGCGTGGCAGGGTCTGCGTGGCAGGGTCTGTGTGGCAGGATTTCTGCGGCAGGGTCTGTGTGGCAGGATCTGTTAGGAAATGTCGGTGTGGCAGGGTCTGTGTGGCAGGGTCTGTGTGGCAGGGTCTGTGTGGCAGGGTCTGTGTGGCAGGGTCTGTGCGGCAGGGTCTGTGCGGCAGGGTCTGTGCGGCAGGTTCTGTGCGGCAGGGTCTGTGAGGCAGGGTCTGTGCGGCAGGGTCTGTGCGGCAGGGTCTGTGCGGCAGGGTCTGTGCGGCAGGGTCTGTGCGGCAGGGTCTGTGCGGCAGGGTCTGTGCGGCAGGGTCTGTGCGGCAGGGTCTGTGAGGCAGGGTCTGTGAGGCAGGGTCTGTGAGGCAGGGTCTGTGAGGCAGGGTCTGTGAGGCAGGTTCTGTGAGGCAGGTTCTGTGAGGCAGGTTCTGTGAGGCAGGGTCTGTGCGGCAGGGTCTGTGCGGCAGGGTCTGTGCGGCAGGGTCTGTGCGGCAGGGTCTGTGCGGCAGGGTCTGTGCGGCAGGGTCTGTGCGGCAGGGTCTGTGCGGCAGGGTCTGTGCGGCAGGGTCTGTGAGGCAGGGTCTGTGCGGCAGGGTCTGTGAGGCAGCCTGGCAGGGTCTGTGAGGCAGGTTCTGTGCGGCAGGGTCTGTGAGGCAGGGTCTGTGAGGCAGGGTCTGTGAGGCAGGGTCTGTGAGGCAGGTCTGTGAGGCAGGGTCTGTGAGGCAGGGTCTGTGAGGCAGGGTCTGTGAGGCAGGGTCGGTGAGGCAGGGTCGGTGAGGCAGGGTCGGTGTGGCAGGGTCGGTGTGGCAGGGTCGGTGTGGCAGGGTCTGTGTGGCAGGGTCTGTGTGGCAGGGTCTGTGTGGCAGGGTCTGTGTGGCAGGGTCTGTGTGGCAGGGTCCGTGTGGCAGGGTCAGTGTGGCAGGGTCTGTGTGGCAGGGTCAGTGTGGCAGGGTCTGTGTGGCAGGGTCTGTGTGGCAGGGTCTGCGAGGCAGGGTCAGCGAGGCAGGGTCAGCGAGGCAGGGTCTGCGAGGCAGGGTCTGCGAGGCAGGGTCTGCGTGGCAGGGTCATGCTTGGCAGGGTCTGCGTGGCAGGGTCTGTGTGGCAGGATTTCTGCGGCAGGGTCTGTGTGGCAGGGTCTGTTAGGAAATGTCGGTGTGGCAGGGTCTGTGTGGCAGGGTCTGTGTGGCAGGGTCTGTGTGGCAGGGTCTGTGTGGCAGGGTCTGTGCGGCAGGGTCTGTGCGGCAGGGTCTGTGCGGCAGGGTCTGTGCGGCAGGGTCTGTGCGGCAGGTTCTGTGCGGCAGGGTCTGTGAGGCAGGGTCTGTGCGGCAGGGTCTGTGCGGCAGGGTCTGTGCGGCAGGGTCTGTGCGGCAGGGTCTGTGCGGCAGGGTCTGTGCGGCAGGGTCTGTGCGGCAGGGTCTGTGCGGCAGGGTCTGTGAGGCAGGGTCTGTGAGGCAGGGTCTGTGAGGCAGGGTCTGTGAGGCAGGGTCTGTGAGGCAGGGTCTGTGAGGCAGGTTCTGTGAGGCAGGTTCTGTGAGGCAGGTTCTGTGAGGCAGGTTCTGTGAGGCAGGGTCTGTGCGGCAGGGTCTGTGCGGCAGGGTCTGTGCGGCAGGGTCTGTGCGGCAGGGTCTGTGCGGCAGGGTCTGTGCGGCAGGGTCTGTGAGGCAGGGTCTGTGCGGCAGGGTCTGTGAGGCAGCCTGGCAGGGTCTGTGAGGCAGGTTCTGTGCGGCAGGGTCTGTGAGGCAGGGTCTGTGAGGCAGGGTCTGTGAGGCAGGTCTGTGAGGCAGGGTCTGTGAGGCAGGGTCTGTGAGGCAGGGTCTCTGTGGCAGGGTCTGTGCGGCAGGGTCTGTGCGGCAGGGTCTGTGCGGCAGGGTCTGTGCGGCAGGGTCAGTGCGGCAGGGTCTGTGCGGCAGGGTCAGTGCGGCAGGGTCAGTGCGGCAGGGTCAGTGCGGCAGGGTCTGTGCGGCAGGGTCTGTGCGGCAGGGTCTGTGCGGCAGGGTCTGTGCGGCAGGGTCTGTGCGGCAGGGTCTGTGCGGCAGGGTCTGTGCGGCAGGGTCTGTGAGGCAGGGTCTGTGCGGCAGGGTCTGTGAGGCAGCCTGGCAGGGTCTGTGAGGCAGGTTCTGTGAGGCAGGGTCTGTGAGGCAGGGTCTGTGAGGCAGGGTCTGTGAGGCAGGGTCTGTGCGGCAGGGTCTGTGCGGCAGGGTCTGTGCGGCAGGGTCTGTGCGGCAGGGTCAGTGCGGCAGGGTCAGTGCGGCAGGGTCAGTGCGGCAGGGTCAGTGCGGCAGGGTCTGTGCGGCAGGGTCTGTGCGGCAGGGTCTGTGCGGCAGGGTCTGTGCGGCAGGGTCTGTGCGGCAGGGTCTGTGCGGCAGGGTCTGTGAGGCAGGGTCTGTGAGGCAGGGTCTGTGCGGCAGGGTCTGTGCGGCAGGGTCTGTGCGGCAGGGTCTGTGCGGCACGGTCTGTGCGGCAGGGTCTTTTTGCCACGGTCTGTGAGGCAGAGTGTGTGTGGCAGGGTCTGTGAGGCAGGGTCTGTGAGGCAGGGTCTGTGCGGCAGGGTCTGTGCGTCAGGGTCTGTGCGGCAGGGTCTGTGCGGCAGGGTCTGTGAGGCAGGGTCTGTGAGGCAGGGTCTGTGAGGCAGGGTCTGTGAGGCAGGGTCTGTGAGGCAGGGTCTGTGCGGCAGGGTCAGTGCGGCAGGGTCTGTGCGGCAGGGTCTGTGCGGCAGGGTCTGTGCGGCAGGGTCTGTGCGGCAGGGTCTGTGCGGCAGGGTCTGTGAGGCAGGGTCTGTGAGGCAGGGTCTGTGAGGCAGGGTCTGTGAGGCAGGGTCTGTGCGGCAGGGTCTGTGCGGCAGGGTCTGTGAGGCAGGGTCTGTGAGGCAGGGTCTGTGAGGCAGGGTCCGTGCGGCAGGGTCTGTGCGGCAGGGTCTGTGAGGCAGGGTCTGTGAGGCAGGGTCCGTGCGGCAGGCTCCGTGCGGCAGGGTCCGTGCGGCAGGGTCCGTGCGGCAGGGTCTGTGTGGCAGGGTCTGTGCGGCAGGGTCCGTGCGGCAGGCTCCGTGCGGCAGGGTCTGTGTGGCAGGGTCCGTGCGGCAGGGTCTGTGCGGCAGGGTCCGTGCGGCAGGGTTTGTGTGGCAGGATTTATGCGGTAGGGTCTGTGAGGCAGGGTCTGTTAGGAAATGTCGGTGTGGCAGGGTCTGTGAGGCAGGGTCTGTGTGGCAGGGTCTGTGAGGCAGGGTCTGTGTGGCAGGGTCTGTGTGGCAGGGTCTGTGTGGCAGGGTCTGTGTGGCAGGGTCTGTGTGGCAGCGTCTGTGTGGCAGGGTCTGTGTGGCAGCGTCTGTGTGGCAGGGTCTGTGTGGCAGGGTCTGTGTGGCAGGGTCAGCGAGACAGGGTCATCGAGACTGGGTCTGTGAGGCAGGGTCTGTGTGGCAGGGTCTGTGTGGCAGGGTCTGTGTGGCAGGGTCTGTGCGGCAGGGTCTGTGCGGCAGGGTCTGTGCGGCAGGGTCTGTGCGGCAGGGTCTGTGCGGCAGGGTCTGTGCGGCAGGGTCTGTGCGGCAGGGTCTGTGCGGCAGGGTCTGTGAGGCAGGGTCTGTGAGGCAGGGTCTGTGAGGCAGGGTCTGTGAGGCAGGGTCTGTGTGGCAGGGTCTGTGAGGCAGTTTCTGTGAGGCAGGGTCTGTGTGGCAGGGTCTGTGTGGCAGGGTCTGTGTGGCAGGGTCTGTGTGGCAGGGTCTGTGTGGCAGGGTCTGTGTGGCAGTGTCTGTGTGGCAGGGTCTGTGTGGCAGGGTCTGTGTGGCACGGTCAGCGAGGCAGGGTCAGCGAGGCAGGGTCAGCGAGGCAGGGTCAGCGAGGCAGGGTCAGCGAGGCAGGGTCTGCGTGGCAGGGTCTGCGTGGCAGGGTCTGCGTGGCAGGGTCTGCGAGGCAGGGTCTGCGAGGCAGGGTCTGTGAGGCAGGGACTGCGCGGCAGGGTCTGCGCGGCAGGGTCTGCGCGGCTGGGTCTGCGTGGCAGGGTCTGTGTGGCTCGGTTTTTGTGGCAGGGTCTATGCGGCAGGATCTGTGAGGCAGGGTCTGTGTGGCAGGGTCTGTGTGGCTCGGTTTTTGTGGCAGGGTCTCTGCGGCAGGATCTGTGAGGCAGGGTCTGTGTGGCAGGGTCTGTGTGGCTCGGTTTTTGTGGCAGGATCTGTGAGGCAGGGTCTGTGTGGCAGGGTCTGTGAGGCAGCCTGGCAGGGTCTGTGAGGCAGGGTCTGTGCGGCAGGGTCTGTGCGGCAGGGTCTGTGCGGCAGGGTCTGTGAGGCAGGGTCTGTGAGGCAGGGTCTGTGAGGCAGGGTCTGTGAGGCAGGGTCTGTGAGGCACGGTCTGTGCGGCAGGGTCTGTGCGGCAGGGTCTGTGCGGCAGGGTCTGTGCGGCAGGGTCTGTGCGGCAGGGTCTGTGCGGCAGGGTCTGTGCGGCAGGGTCTGTGAGGCAGGGTCTGTGCGGCAGGGTCTGTGCGGCAGGGTCTGTGAGGCAGGGTCTGTGAGGCAGGGTCTGTGCGGCAGGGTCTGTGAGGCAGGGTCTGTGAGGCAGGGTCTGTGAGGCAGGGTCTGTGCGGCAGGGTCTGTGAGGCAGGGTCTGTGAGGCAGGGTCTGTGAGGCAGCGTCTGTGAGGCAGGGTCTGTGAGGCAGGGTCCGTGCGGCAGGGTCCGTGCGGCAGGGTCTGTGTGGCAGGATTTATGCGGTAGGGTCTGTGAGGCAGGGTCTGTTAGGAAATGTCGGTGTGGCAGGGTCTGTGAGGCAGGGTCTGTGTGGCAGGGTCTGTGTGGCAGGGTCTGTGTGGCAGGGTCTGTGTGGCAGGGTCTGTGTGGCAGCGTCTGTGTGGCAGGGTCTGTGAGGCAGGGTCTGTGAGGCAGGGTCTGTGTGGCAGGGTCTGTGTGGCAGGGTCTGTGTGGCAGGGTCTGTGTGGCAGGGTCTGTGTGGCAGCGTCTGTGTGGCAGGGTCTGTGTGGCAGGGTCTGTGTGGCAGGGTCTGTGTGGCAGTGTCAGCGAGACAGGGTCATCGAGACTGGGTCTGTGAGGCAGGGTCTGTGTGGCAGGGTCTGTGCGGCAGGGTCTGTGCGGCAGGGTCTGTGCGGCAGGGTCTGTGCGGCAGGGTCTGTGCGGCAGGGTCTGTGCGGCATGGTCTGTGCGGCAGGGTCTGTGCGGCAGGGTCTGTGCGGCAGGGTCTGTGCGGCAGGGTCTGTGAGGCAGGGTCTGTGCGGCAGGGTCTGTGCGGCAGGGTCTGTGAGGCAGGGTCTGTGCGGCAGGGTCTGTGAGGCAGCCTGGCAGGGTCTGTGAGGCAGGTTCTGTGAGGCAGGGTCTGTGAGGCAGGGTCTGTGAGGCAGGGTCTGTGAGGCAGGGTCTGTGCGGCAGGGTCTGTGCGGCAGGGTCTGTGCGGCAGGGTCAGTGCGGCAGGGTCAGTGCGGCAGGGTCAGTGCGGCAGGGTCAGTGCGGCAGGGTCTGTGCGGCAGGGTCTGTGCGGCAGGGTCTGTGCGGCAGGGTCTGTGCGGCAGGGTCTGTGCGGCAGGGTCTGTGCGGCAGGGTCTGTGCGGCAGGGTCTGTGAGGCAGGGTCTGTGCGGCAGGGTCTGTGCGGCAGGGTCTGTGCGGCAGGGTCTGTGCGGCAGGGTCTGTGCGGCAGGGTCTGTGCGGCAGGGTCTGTGCGGCAGGGTCTGTGCGGCAGGGTCTGTGCGGCAGGGTCTGTGCGGCAGGGTCTGTGAGGCAGGGTCAGTGCGGCAGGGTCTGTGCGGCAGGGTCTGTGCGGCAGGGTCTGTGCGGCAGGGTCTGTGAGGCAGGGTCTGTGAGGCAGGGTCTGTGCGGCAGGGTCTGTGCGGCAGGGTCTGTGCGGCAGGGTCTGTGCGGCAGGGTCTGTGCGGCAGGGTCTTTTTGCCACGGTCTGTGAGGCAGAGTGTGTGTGGCAGGGTCTGTGAGGCAGCCTGGCAGGGTCTGTGAGGCAGGGTCTGTGCGGCAGGGTCTGTGCGTCAGGGTCTGTGCGGCAGGGTCTGTGAGGCAGGGTCTGTGAGGCAGGGTCTGTGAGGCAGGGTCTGTGAGGCAGGGTCTGTGCGGCAGGGTCTGTGCGGCAGGGTCTGTGCGGCAGGGTCTGTGCGGCAGGGTCTGTGCGGCAGGGTCTGTGCGGCAGGGTCTGTGCGGCAGGGTCTGTGAGGCAGGGTCTGTGAGGCAGGGTCTGTGAGGCAGGGTCTGTGAGGCAGGGTCTGTGCGGCAGGGTCTGTGCGGCAGGGTCTGTGAGGCAGGGTCTGTGAGGCAGGGTCTGTGAGGCAGGGTCCGTGCGGCAGGGTCTGTGCGGCAGGGTCTGTGCGGCAGGGTCTGTGCGGCAGGGTCTGTGCGGCAGGGTCTGTGCGGCAGGGTCTGTGCGGCAGGGTCCGTGCGGCATGGGCCGTGCGGCAGGGTCCGTGCGGCAGGGTCCGTGCGGCAGGGTCTGTGTGGCAGGATTTATGCGGTAGGGTCTGTGAGGCAGGGTCTGTTAGGAAATGTCGGTGTGGCAGGGTCTGTGAGGCAGGGTCTGTGTGGCAGGGTCTGTGAGGCAGGGTCTGTGTGGCAGGGTCTGTGTGGCAGGGTCTGTGTGGCAGGGTCTGTGTGGCAGGGTCTGTGTGGCAGCGTCTGTGTGGCAGGGTCTGTGTGGCAGGGTCTGTGTGGCAGGGTCTGTGTGGCAGGGTCTGTGTGGCAGGGTCAGCGAGACAGGGTCATCGAGACCGGGTCTGTGAGGCAGGGTCTGTGTGGCAGGGTCTGTGTGGCAGGGTCTGTGTGGCAGGGTCTGTGCGGCAGGGTCTGTGCGGCAGGGTCTGTGCGGCAGGGTCTGTGCGGCAGGGTCTGTGCGGCAGGGTCTGTGCGGCAGGGTCTGTGCGGCAGGGTCTGTGCGGCAGGGTCTGTGCGGCAGGGTCTGTGCGGCAGGGTCTGTGAGGCAGGGTCTGTGAGGCAGGGTCTGTGAGGCAGGGTCTGTGAGGCAGGGTCTGTGTGGCAGGGTCTGTGAGGCAGTTTCTGTGAGGCAGGGTCTGTGTGGCAGGGTCTGTGTGGCAGGGTCTGTGTGGCAGGGTCTGTGTGGCAGGGTCTGTGTGGCAGGGTCTGTGTGGCAGGGTCTGTGTGGCAGTGTCTGTGTGGCAGGGTCTGTGTGGCAGGGTCTGTGTGGCACGGTCAGCGAGGCAGGGTCAGCGAGGCAGGGTCAGCGAGGCAGGGTCAGCGAGGCAGGGTCAGCGAGGCAGGGTCTGCGTGGCAGGGTCTGCGTGGCAGGGTCTGCGTGGCAGGGTCTGCGAGGCAGGGTCTGCGAGGCAGGGTCTGCGAGGCAGGGACTGCGCGGCAGGGTCTGCGCGGCAGGGTCTGCGCGGCTGGGTCTGCGTGGCAGGGTCTGTGTGGCTCGGTTTTTGTGGCAGGGTCTATGCGGCAGGATCTGTGAGGCAGGGTCTGTGTGGCAGGGTCTGTGTGGCTCGGTTTTTGTGGCAGGGTCTCTGCGGCAGGATCTGTGAGGCAGGGTCTGTGTGGCAGGGTCTGTGTGGCTCGGTTTTTGTGGCAGGATCTGTGAGGCAGGGTCTGTGTGGCAGGGTCTGTGAGGCAGCCTGGCAGGGTCTGTGAGGCAGGGTCTGTGCGGCAGGGTCTGTGCGGCAGGGTCTGTGCGGCAGGGTCTGTGCGGCAGGGTCTGTGAGGCAGGGTCTGTGAGGCAGGGTCTGTGAGGCAGGGTCTGTGAGGCAGGGTCTGTGAGGCACGGTCTGTGCGGCAGGGTCTGTGCGGCAGGGTCTGTGCGGCAGGGTCTGTGCGGCAGGGTCTGTGCGGCAGGGTCTGTGCGGCAGGGTCTGTGCGGCAGGGTCTGTGAGGCAGGGTCTGTGCGGCAGGGTCTGTGCGGCAGGGTCTGTGAGGCAGGGTCTGTGAGGCAGGGTCTGTGCGGCAGGGTCTGTGAGGCAGGGTCTGTGAGGCAGGGTCTGTGAGGCAGGGTCTGTGCGGCAGGGTCTGTGAGGCAGGGTCTGTGAGGCAGGGTCTGTGAGGCAGCGTCTGTGAGGCAGGGTCTGTGAGGCAGGGTCCGTGCGGCAGGGTCCGTGCGGCAGGGTCTGTGTGGCAGGATTTATGCGGTAGGGTCTGTGAGGCAGGGTCTGTTAGGAAATGTCGGTGTGGCAGGGTCTGTGAGGCAGGGTCTGTGTGGCAGGGTCTGTGAGGCAGGGTCTGTGTGGCAGGGTCTGTGTGGCAGGGTCTGTGTGGCAGGGTCTGTGTGGCAGGGTCTGTGTGGCAGCGTCTGTGTGGCAGGGTCTGTGTGGCAGGGTCTGTGTGGC
Organism: Scyliorhinus torazame; assembly: GCF_047496885.1. Classification (NCBI taxonomy): domain Eukaryota; kingdom Metazoa; phylum Chordata; class Chondrichthyes; order Carcharhiniformes; family Scyliorhinidae; genus Scyliorhinus; species Scyliorhinus torazame. The sequence continues at coordinate 52,753,920 of NC_092717.1, read as the reverse complement.
AGGGTCTGTGTGGCAGTGTCAGCGAGACAGGGTCATCGAGACTGGGTCTGTGAGGCAGGGTCTGTGTGGCAGGGTCTGTGCGGCAGGGTCTGTGCGGCAGGGTCTGTGCGGCAGGGTCTGTGCGGCAGGGTCTGTGCGGCAGGGTCTGTGCGGCAGGGTCTGTGCGGCATGGTCTGTGCGGCAGGGTCTGTGCGGCAGGGTCTGTGCGGCAGGGTCTGTGCGGCAGGGTCTGTGCGGCAGGGTCTTTGCGGCAGGGTCTGTGCGGCAGGGTCTGTGCGGCAGGGTCTGTGCGGCAGGGTCTGTGAGGCAGGGTCTGTGAGGCAGGGTCTGTGAGGCAGGGTCTGTGAGGCAGGGTCTGTGTGGCAGGGTCTGTGAGGCAGTTTCTGTGAGGCAGGGTCTGTGTGGCAGGGTCTGTGTGGCAGGGTCTGTGTGGCAGGGTCTGTGTGGCAGGGTCTGTGTGGCAGTGTCTGTGTGGCAGGGTCTGTGTGGCAGGGTCTGTGTGGCAGGGTCAGCGAGGCAGGGTCAGCGAGGCAGGGTCAGCGAGGCAGGGTCAGCGAGGCAGGGTCTGCGTGGCAGGGTCTGCGTGGCAGGGTCTGCGTGGCAGGGTCTGCGAGGCAGGGTCTGCGAGGCAGGGTCTGCGAGGCAGGGTCTGCGCGGCAGGGTCTGCGCGGCAGGGTCTGCGCGGCTGGGTCTGCGTGGCAGGGTCTGTGTGGCTCGGTTTTTGTGGCAGGGTCTATGCGGCAGGATCTGTGAGGCAGGGTCTGTGTGGCAGGGTCTGTGTGGCTCGGTTTTTGTGGCAGGGTCTCTGCGGCAGGATCTGTGAGGCAGGGTCTGTGTGGCAGGGTCTGTGTGGCTCGGTTTTTGTGGCAGGATCTGTGAGGCAGGGTCTGTGCGGCAGGGTCTGTGCGGCAGGGTCTGCGCGGCAGGGTCTGCGCGGCTGGGTCTGCGTGGCAGGGTCTGTGTGGCTCGGTTTTTGTGGCAGGGTCTATGCGGCAGGATCTGTGAGGCAGGGTCTGTGTGGCAGGGTCTGTGTGGCTCGGTTTTTGTGGCAGGGTCTCTGCGGCAGGATCTGTGAGGCAGGGTCTGTGTGGCAGGGTCTGTGTGGCTCGGTTTTTGTGGCAGGATCTGTGAGGCAGGGTCTGTGTGGCAGGGTCTGTGAGGCAGCCTGGCAGGGTCTGTGAGGCAGGGTCTGTGCGGCAGGGTCTGTGCGGCAGGGTCTGTGCGGCAGGGTCTGTGAGGCAGGGTCTGTGAGGCAGGGTCTGTGAGGCAGGGTCTGTGAGGCAGGGTCTGTGAGGCACGGTCTGTGCGGCAGGGTCTGTGCGGCAGGGTCTGTGCGGCAGGGTCTGTGCGGCAGGGTCTGTGCGGCAGGGTCTGTGCGGCAGGGTCTGTGCGGCAGGGTCTGTGAGGCAGGGTCTGTGCGGCAGGGTCTGTGCGGCAGGGTCTGTGAGGCAGGGTCTGTGAGGCAGGGTCTGTGCGGCAGGGTCTGTGAGGCAGGGTCTGTGAGGCAGGGTCTGTGAGGCAGGGTCTGTGCGGCAGGGTCTGTGAGGCAGGGTCTGTGAGGCAGGGTCTGTGAGGCAGCGTCTGTGAGGCAGGGTCTGTGAGGCAGGGTCCGTGCGGCAGGGTCCGTGCGGCAGTGTCTGTGTGGCAGGATTTATGCGGTAGGGTCTGTGAGGCAGGGTCTGTTAGGAAATGTCGGTGTGGCAGGGTCTGTGAGGCAGGGTCTGTGTGGCAGGGTCTGTGAGGCAGGGTCTGTGTGGCAGGGTCTGTGTGGCAGGGTCTGTGTGGCAGGGTCTGTGTGGCAGGGTCTGTGTGGCAGCGTCTGTGTGGCAGGGTCTGTGTGGCAGGGTCTGTGTGGCAGGGTCTGTGTGGCAGTGTCAGCGAGACAGGGTCATCGAGACTGGGTCTGTGAGGCAGGGTCTGTGTGGCAGGGTCTGTGCGGCAGGGTCTGTGCGGCAGGGTCTGTGTGGCAGGGTCTGTGCGGCAGGGTCTGTGCGGCAGGGTCTGTGCGGCAGGGTCTGTGCGGCAGGGTCTGTGCGGCAGGGTCTGTGCGGCAGGGTCTGTGCGGCAGGGTCTGTACGGCAGGGTCTGTGCGGCAGGGTCTGTGCGGCAGGGTCTGTGCGGCAGGGTCTGTGCGGCAGGGTCTGTGAGGCAGGGTCTGTGCGGCAGGGTCTGTGAGGCAGCCTGGCAGGGTCTGTGAGGCAGGTTCTGTGAGGCAGGGTCTGTGAGGCAGGGTCTGTGAGGCAGGGTCTGTGAGGCAGGGTCTGTGCGGCAGGGTCTGTGCGGCAGGGTCTGTGCGGCAGGGTCAGTGCGGCAGGGTCAGTGCGGCAGGGTCAGTGCGGCAGGGTCAGTGCGGCAGGGTCTGTGCGGCAGGGTCTGTGCGGCAGGGTCTGTGCGGCAGGGTCTGTGCGGCAGGGTCTGTGCGGCAGGGTCTGTGCGGCAGGGTCTGTGAGGCAGGGTCTGTGAGGCAGGGTCTGTGCGGCAGGGTCTGTGCGGCAGGGTCTGTGCGGCAGGGTCTGTGCGGCACGGTCTGTGCGGCAGGGTCTTTTTGCCACGGTCTGTGAGGCAGAGTGTGTGTGGCAGGGTCTGTGAGGCAGCCTGGCAGGGTCTGTGAGGCAGGGTCTGTGCGGCAGGGTCTGTGCGTCAGGGTCTGTGCGGCAGGGTCTGTGCGGCAGGGTCTGTGAGGCAGGGTCTGTGAGGCAGGGTCTGTGAGGCAGGGTCTGTGAGGCAGGGTCTGTGCGGCAGGGTCTGTGCGGCAGGGTCTGTGCGGCAGGGTCTGTGCGGCAGGGTCTGTGCGGCAGGGTCTGTGCGGCAGGGTCTGTGCGGCAGGGTCTGTGAGGCAGGGTCTGTGAGGCAGGGTCTGTGAGGCAGGGTCTGTGAGGCAGGGTCTGTGCGGCAGGGTCTGTGCGGCAGGGTCTGTGAGGCAGGGTCTGTGAGGCAGGGTCTGTGAGGCAGGGTCCGTGCGGCAGGGTCCGTGCGGCAGGGTCCGTGCGGCAGGGTCCGTGCGGCAGGGTCTGTGTGGCAGGATTTATGCGGTAGGGTCTGTGAGGCAGGGTCTGTTAGGAAATGTCGGTGTGGCAGGGTCTGTGAGGCAGGGTCTGTGTGGCAGGGTCTGTGAGGCAGGGTCTGTGTGGCAGGGTCTGTGTGGCAGGGTCTGTGTGGCAGGGTCTGTGTGGCAGGGTCTGTGTGGCAGCGTCTGTGTGGCAGGGTCTGTGTGGCAGGGTCTGTGTGGCAGGGTCTGTGTGGCAGGGTCTGTGTGGCAGGGTCAGCGAGACAGGGTCATCGAGACTGGGTCTGTGAGGCAGGGTCTGTGTGGCAGGGTCTGTGTGGCAGGGTCTGTGTGGCAGGGTCTGTGCGGCAGGGTCTGTGCGGCAGGGTCTGTGCGGCAGGGTCTGTGCGGCAGGGTCTGTGCGGCAGGGTCTGTGCGGCAGGGTCTGTGCGGCAGGGTCTGTGCGGCAGGGTCTGTGAGGCAGGGTCTGTGAGGCAGGGTCTGTGAGGCAGGGTCTGTGAGGCAGGGTCTGTGTGGCAGGGTCTGTGAGGCAGTTTCTGTGAGGCAGGGTCTGTGTGGCAGGGTCTGTGTGGCAGGGTCTGTGTGGCAGGGTCTGTGTGGCAGGGTCTGTGTGGCAGGGTCTGTGTGGCAGGGTCTGTGTGGCAGTGTCTGTGTGGCAGGGTCTGTGTGGCAGGGTCTGTGTGGCACGGTCAGCGAGGCAGGGTCAGCGAGGCAGGGTCAGCGAGGCAGGGTCAGCGAGGCAGGGTCAGCGAGGCAGGGTCTGCGTGGCAGGGTCTGCGTGGCAGGGTCTGCGTGGCAGGGTCTGCGAGGCAGGGTCTGCGAGGCAGGGTCTGCGAGGCAGGGACTGCGCGGCAGGGTCTGCGCGGCAGGGTCTGCGCGGCTGGGTCTGCGTGGCAGGGTCTGTGTGGCTCGGTTTTTGTGGCAGGGTCTATGCGGCAGGATCTGTGAGGCAGGGTCTGTGTGGCAGGGTCTGTGTGGCTCGGTTTTTGTGGCAGGGTCTCTGCGGCAGGATCTGTGAGGCAGGGTCTGTGTGGCAGGGTCTGTGTGGCTCGGTTTTTGTGGCAGGATCTGTGAGGCAGGGTCTGTGTGGCAGGGTCTGTGAGGCAGCCTGGCAGGGTCTGTGAGGCAGGGTCTGTGCGGCAGGGTCTGTGCGGCAGGGTCTGTGCGGCAGGGTCTGTGCGGCAGGGTCTGTGAGGCAGGGTCTGTGAGGCAGGGTCTGTGAGGCAGGGTCTGTGAGGCAGGGTCTGTGAGGCACGGTCTGTGCGGCAGGGTCTGTGCGGCAGGGTCTGTGCGGCAGGGTCTGTGCGGCAGGGTCTGTGCGGCAGGGTCTGTGCGGCAGGGTCTGTGCGGCAGGGTCTGTGAGGCAGGGTCTGTGCGGCAGGGTCTGTGCGGCAGGGTCTGTGAGGCAGGGTCTGTGAGGCAGGGTCTGTGCGGCAGGGTCTGTGAGGCAGGGTCTGTGAGGCAGGGTCTGTGAGGCAGGGTCTGTGCGGCAGGGTCTGTGAGGCAGGGTCTGTGAGGCAGGGTCTGTGAGGCAGCGTCTGTGAGGCAGGGTCTGTGAGGCAGGGTCCGTGCGGCAGGGTCCGTGCGGCAGGGTCTGTGTGGCAGGATTTATGCGGTAGGGTCTGTGAGGCAGGGTCTGTTAGGAAATGTCGGTGTGGCAGGGTCTGTGAGGCAGGGTCTGTGTGGCAGGGTCTGTGAGGCAGGGTCTGTGTGGCAGGGTCTGTGTGGCAGGGTCTGTGTGGCAGGGTCTGTGTGGCAGGGTCTGTGTGGCAGCGTCTGTGTGGCAGGGTCTGTGTGGCAGGGTCTGTGTGGCAGGGTCTGTGTGGCAGTGTCAGCGAGACAGGGTCATCGAGACTGGGTCTGTGAGGCAGGGTCTGTGTGGCAGGGTCTGTGCGGCAGGGTCTGTGCGGCAGGGTCTGTGCGGCAGGGTCTGTGCGGCAGGGTCTGTGCGGCAGGGTCTGTGCGGCAGGGTCTGTGTGGCAGGGTCTGTGCGGCAGGGTCTGTGCGGCAGGGTCTGTGCGGCAGGGTCTGTGCGGCAGGGTCTGTGCGGCAGGGTCTGTGCGGCAGGGTCTGTGCGGCAGGGTCTGTGCGGCAGGGTCTGTGCGGCAGGGTCTGTGCGGCAGGGTCTGTGAGGCAGGGTCTGTGAGGCAGGGTCTGTGAGGCAGGGTCTGTGAGGCAGGGTCTGTGTGGCAGGGTCTGTGAGGCAGTTTCTGTGAGGCAGGGTCTGTGTGGCAGGGTCTGTGTGGCAGGGTCTGTGTGGCAGGGTCTGTGTGGCAGGGTCTGTGTGGCAGGGTCTGTGTGGCAGGGTCTGTGTGGCAGGGTCTGTGTGGCAGTGTCTGTGTGGCAGGGTCTGTGTGGCAGGGTCTGTGTGGCACGGTCAGCGAGGCAGGGTCAGCGAGGCAGGGTCAGCGAGGCAGGGTCAGCGAGGCAGGGTCAGCGAGGCAGGGTCTGCGTGGCAGGGTCTGCGTGGCAGGGTCTGCGTGGCAGGGTCTGCGAGGCAGGGTCTGCGAGGCAGGGTCTGCGAGGCAGGGACTGCGCGGCAGGGTCTGCGCGGCAGGGTCTGCGCGGCTGGGTCTGCGTGGCAGGGTCTGTGTGGCTCGGTTTTTGTGGCAGGGTCTATGCGGCAGGATCTGTGAGGCAGGGTCTGTGTGGCAGGGTCTGTGTGGCTCGGTTTTTGTGGCAGGGTCTCTGCGGCAGGATCTGTGAGGCAGGGTCTGTGTGGCAGGGTCTGTGTGGCTCGGTTTTTGTGGCAGGATCTGTGAGGCAGGGTCTGTGTGGCAGGGTCTGTGAGGCAGCCTGGCAGGGTCTGTGAGGCAGGGTCTGTGCGGCAGGGTCTGTGCGGCAGGGTCTGTGCGGCAGGGTCTGTGCGGCAGGGTCTGTGAGGCAGGGTCTGTGAGGCAGGGTCTGTGAGGCAGGGTCTGTGAGGCAGGGTCTGTGAGGCACGGTCTGTGCGGCAGGGTCTGTGCGGCAGGGTCTGTGCGGCAGGGTCTGTGCGGCAGGGTCTGTGCGGCAGGGTCTGTGCGGCAGGGTCTGTGCGGCAGGGTCTGTGAGGCAGGGTCTGTGCGGCAGGGTCTGTGCGGCAGGGTCTGTGAGGCAGGGTCTGTGAGGCAGGGTCTGTGCGGCAGGGTCTGTGAGGCAGGGTCTGTGAGGCAGGGTCTGTGAGGCAGGGTCTGTGCGGCAGGGTCTGTGAGGCAGGGTCTGTGAGGCAGGGTCTGTGAGGCAGCGTCTGTGAGGCAGGGTCTGTGAGGCAGGGTCCGTGCGGCAGGGTCCGTGCGGCAGGGTCTGTGTGGCAGGGTCTGTTAGGAAATGTCGGTGTGGCAGGGTCTGTGAGGCAGGGTCTGTGTGGCAGGGTCTGTGAGGCAGGGTCTGTGTGGCAGGGTCTGTGTGGCAGGGTCTGTGTGGCAGGGTCTGTGTGGCAGGGTCTGTGTGGCAGCGTCTGTGTGGCAGGGTCTGTGTGGCAGGGTCTGTGTGGCAGGGTCTGTGTGGCAGTGTCAGCGAGACAGGGTCATCGAGACTGGGTCTGTGAGGCAGGGTCTGTGTGGCAGGGTCTGTGCGGCAGGGTCTGTGCGGCAGGGTCTGTGCGGCAGGGTCTGTGCGGCAGGGTCTGTGCGGCAGGGTCTGTGCGGCAGGGTCTGTGCGGCAGGGTCTGTGCGGCATGGTCTGTGCGGCAGGGTCTGTGCGGCAGGGTCTGTGCGGCAGGGTCTGTGCGGCAGGGTCTGTGCGGCAGGGTCTGTGCGGCAGGGTCTGTGCGGCAGGGTCTGTGCGGCAGGGTCTGTGCGGCAGGGTCTGTGAGGCAGGGTCTGTGAGGCAGGGTCTGTGAGGCAGGGTCTGTGAGGCAGGGTCTGTGTGGCAGGGTCTGTGAGGCAGTTTCTGTGAGGCAGGGTCTGTGTGGCAGGGTCTGTGTGGCAGGGTCTGTGTGGCAGGGTCTGTGTGGCAGGGTCTGTGTGGCAGTGTCTGTGTGGCAGGGTCTGTGTGGCAGGGTCTGTGTGGCAGGGTCAGCGAGGCAGGGTCAGCGAGGCAGGGTCAGCGAGGCAGGGTCAGCGAGGCAGGGTCTGCGTGGCAGGGTCTGCGTGGCAGGGTCTGCGAGGCAGGGTCTGCGAGGCAGGGTCTGCGAGGCAGGGTCTGCGCGGCAGGGTCTGCGCGGCAGGGTCTGCGCGGCTGGGTCTGCGTGGCAGGGTCTGTGTGGCTCGGTTTTTGTGGCAGGGTCTATGCGGCAGGATCTGTGAGGCAGGGTCTGTGTGGCAGGGTCTGTGTGGCTCGGTTTTTGTGGCAGGGTCTCTGCGGCAGGATCTGTGAGGCAGGGTCTGTGTGGCAGGGTCTGTGTGGCTCGGTTTTTGTGGCAGGATCTGTGAGGCAGGGTCTGTGCGGCAGGGTCTGTGCGGCAGGGTCTGTGCTGCAGGGTCTGTGCGGCAGGGTCTGTGCGGCAGGGTCTGTGCGGCAGGGTCTGTGCGGCAGGGTCTGTGCGGCAGGGCCTGTGCGGCAGGGTCTGTGAGGCAGGATCTGTGTGGCAGGGTCTGTGTGGCAGGGTCTGTGTGGCAGGGTCTGTGTGGCAGGGTCGGTGAGGCAGGGTCGGTGAGGCAGGGTCGGTGAGGCAGGGTCGGTGTGGCAGGGTCGGTGTGGCAGGGTCGGTGTGGCAGGGTCGGTGTGGCAGGGTCTGTGTGGCAGGGTCTGTGTGGCAGGGTCTGTGTGGCAGGGTCTGTGTGGCAGGGTCTGTGTGGCAGGGTCAGCGAGGCAGGGTCAGCGAGGCAGGGTCAGCGAGGCAGGGTCTGCGAGGCAGGGTCTGCGAGGCAGGGTCTGCGAGGCAGGGTCTGCGTGGCAGGGTCTGCGTGGCAGGGTCTGCGTGGCAGGGTTTGCGTGGCAGGATTTCTGCGGCAGGGTCTGTGTGGCAGGGTCTGTTAGGAAATGTCGGTGTGGCAGGGTCTGTGTGGCAGGGTCTGTGTGGCAGGGTCTGTGTGGCAGGGTCTGTGTGGCAGGGTCTGTGTGGCAGGGTCTGTGTGGCAGGGTCTGTGTGGCAGGGTCTGTGTGGCAGCCTGGCAGGGTCTGTGAGGCAGGTTCTGTGCGGCAGGTTCTGTGCGGCAGGGTCTGTGCGGCAGGGTCTTTTCGGCAGGGTCTGTGAGGCAGGGTCTGTGAGGCAGGTCTGTGAGGCAGGGCCTGTGAGGCAGGGCCTGTGAGGCAGGGTCTGTGCGGCAGGGTCTGTGTGGCAGGGTCTGTGCGGCAGGGTCTGTGTGGCAGGGTCTGTGTGGCAGGGTCTGTGCGGCAGGGTCTGTGAGGCAGCCTGGCAGGGTCTGTGTGGCATGGTCTGTGCGGCAGGGTCTGTGTGGCAGGGTCTGTGCGGCAGGGTCTGTGAGGCAGGTTCTGTGCGGCAGGGTCTGTGCGGCAGGGTCTGTGCGGCAGGGTCTGTGCGGCAGGGTCTGTGAGGCAGGGTCTGTGCGGCAGGGTCTGTGCGGCAGGGTCTGTGAGGCAGAGTCTGTGCGGCAGGGTCTGTGAGGCAGCCTGGCAGGGTCTGTGAGGCAGGGTCTGTGAGGCAGGGTCTGTGCGTCAGGGTCTGTGCGGCAGGGTCTGTGCGGCAGGGTCTGTGCGGCAGGGTCTGTGCGGCAGGGTGTGTGCGGCAGGGTGTGTGCGGCAGGGTGTGTGCGGCAGGGTCTGTGCGGCAGGATCTGTGCGGCAGGGTCTGTGCGGCAGGGTCTGTGCGGCAGGGTCTGTGCGGCAGGGTCTGTGCGGCAGGGTCTGTGCGGCAGGGTCTGTGCGGCAGGGTCAGTGCGGCAGGGTCTGTGCGGCAAGGTCTGTGCGGCAGGGTGTGTGCGGCAGGGTGTGTGCGGCAGGGTGTGTGCGGCAGGGTGTGTGCGGCAGGATCTGTGAGGCAGGATCTGTGAGGCAGGGTGTGTGAGGCAGGGTGTGTGCGGCAGGGTGTGTGCGGCAGGGTGTGTGCGGCAGGGTGTGTGCGGCAGGGTGTGTGCGGCAGGGTGTGTGCGGCAGGGTGTGTGCGGCAGGGTGTGTGCGGCAGGGTCTGTGCGGCAGGGTCTGTGCGGCAGGGTCTGTGCGGCAGCCTGGCAGGGTCTGTGAGGCAGGGTCTGTGTGGCAGGGTCTGTGAGGCAGGGTCTGTGAGGCAGGGTCTGTGAGGCAGGGTCTGTGCGGCAGGGTCTGTGAGGCAGGGTCTGTGAGGCAGGGTCTGTGAGGCAGGGTCTGTGAGGCACGGTCTGTGCGGCAGGGTCTGTGCGGCAGGGTCTGTGCGGCAGGGTCTGTGCGGCAGGGTCTGTGCGGCAGGGTCTGTGCGGCAGGGTCTGTGCGGCAGGGTCTGTGCGGCAGGGTCTGTGCGGCAGGGTCTGTGCGGCAGGGTCTGTGAGGCAGGGTCTGTGAGGCAGGGTCTGTGAGGCAGGGTCTGGGAGGCAGGGTCTGTGCGGCAGGGACTGTGAGGCAGGGTCTGTGCGGCAGGGTCTGTGAGGCAGGGTCTGTGCGGCAGGGTCTGTGAGGCAGGGTCTGTGAGGCAGGGTCTGTGAGGCAGGGTCTGTGAGGCAGGGTCTGTGCGGCAGGGTCTGTGCGGCAGGGACTGTGAGGCAGGGTCTGTGAGGCAGGGTCTGTGAGGCAGGGTCTGTGAGGCAGGGTCTGTGCGGCAGGGTCTGTGCGGCAGGGTCTGTGAGGCAGGGTCTGTGCGGCAGGGTCTGTGCGGCAGGGTCTGTGCGGCAGGGTCTGTGCGGCAGGGTCTGTGCGGCAGGGTCTGTGAGGCAGGGTCTGTGAGGCAGGGTCTGGGAGGCAGGGTCTGTGCGGCAGGGACTGTGAGGCAGGGTCTGTGCGGCAGGGTCTGTGAGGCAGGGTCTGTGCGGCAGGGTCTGTGCGGCAGGGACTGTGAGGCAGGGTCTGTGAGGCAGGGTCTGTGAGGCAGGGTCTGTGAGGCAGGGTCTGTGCGGCAGGGTCTGTGCGGCAGGGTCTGTGAGGCAGGGTCTGTGCGGCAGGGTCTGTGCGGCAGGGTCTGTGAGGCAGGGTCTGTGAGGCAGGGTCTGTGCGGCAGGGTCCGTGCGGCAGGGTCCGTGCGGCAGGGTCCGTGCGGCAGGGTCCGTGCGGCAGGGTCTGTGTGGCAGGATTTATGCGGTAGGGTCTGTGAGGCAGGGTCTGTTAGGAAATGTCGGTGTGGCAGGGTCTGTGAGGCAGGGTCTGTGTGGCAGGGTCTGTGAGGCAGGGTCTGTGTGGCAGGGTCTGTGTGGCAGGATTTATGCGGTAGGGTCTGTGAGGCAGGGTCTGTTAGGAAATGTCGGTGTGGCAGGGTCTGTGAGGCAGGGTCTGTGTGGCAGGGTCTGTGAGGCAGGGTCTGTGTGGCAGGGTCTGTGTGGCAGGGTCTGTGTGGCAGGGTCTGTGTGGCAGGGTCTGTGTGGCAGGGTCTGTGTGGCAGGGTCTGTGTGGCAGGGTCTGTGTGGCAGGGTCTGTGTGGCAGGGTCTGTGTGGCAGGGTCAGCGAGACAGGGTCATCGAGACTGGGTCTGTGAGGCAGGGTCTGTGTGGCAGGGTCTGTGTGGCAGGGTCTGTGTGGCAGGGTTTGTGTGGCAGGGTCTGTGCGGCAGGGTCTGTGCGGCAGGGTCTGTGCAGCAGGGTCTGTGCGGCAGGGTCTGTGCGGCAGGGTCTGTGCGGCAAGGTCTGTGCGGCAGGGTCTGTGCGGCAGGGTCTGTGCGGCAGGGTCTGTGAGGCAGGGTCTGTGAGGCAGGGTCTGTGAGGCAGGGTCTGTGAGGCAGGGTCTGTGAGGCAGGGTCTGTGAGGCAGGGTCTGTGTGGCAGGGTCTGTGAGGCAGTTTCTGTGAGGCAGGGTCTGTGTGGCAGGGTCTGTGTGGCAGGGTCTGTGTGGCAGGGTCTGTGTGGCAGGGTCTGTGTGGCAGTGTCTGTGTGGCAGGGTCTGTGTGGCAGGGTCTGTGTGGCAGGGTCTGTGTGGCAGGGTCTGTGTGGCACGGTCAGCGAGGCAGGGTCAGCGAGGCAGTGTCAGCGAGGCAGGGTCAGCGAGTCAGGGTCAGCGAGGCAGGGTCTGCGTGGCAGGGTCTGCGTGGCAGGGTCTGCGTGGCAGGGTCTGCGAGGCAGGGTCTGCGAGGCAGGGTCTGCGAGGCAGGGACTGCGCGGCAGGGTCTGCGCGGCACGGTCTGCGCGGCTGGGTCTGCGTGGCAGGGTCTGTGTGGCTCGGTTTTTGTGGCAGGGTCTATGCGGCAGGATCTGTGAGGCAGGGTCTGTGTGGCAGGGTCTGTGTGGCTCGGTTTTTGTGGCAGGATCTGTGAGGCAGGGTCTGTGTGGCAGGGTCTGTGAGGCAGCCTGGCAGGGTCTGTGAGGCAGGGTCTGTGCGGCAGGGTCTGTGCGGCAGGGTCTGTGCGGCAGGGTCTGTGCAGCAGGGTCTGTGAGGCAGGGTCTGTGAGACAGGGTCTGTGAGGCAGGGTCTGTGAGGCACGGTCTGTGCGGCAGGGTCTGTGCGGCAGGGTCTGTGCGGCAGGGTCTGTGCGGCAGGGTCTGTGCGGCAGGGTCTGTGCGGCAGGGTCTGTGAGGCAGGGTCTGTGCGGCAGGGTCTGTGCGGCAGGGTCTGTGCGGCAGGGTCTGTGAGGCAGGGTCTGTGAGGCAGGGTCTGTGCGGCAGGGTCTGTGAGGCAGGGTCTGTGAGGCAGGGTCTGTGAGGCAGGGTCTGTGCGGCAGGGTCTGTGAGGCAGGGTCTGTGAGGCAGGGTCTGTGAGGCAGGGTCTGTGAGGCAGGGTCTGTGAGGCAGGGTCTGTGAGGCAGGGTCCGTGAGGCAGGGTCCGTGCGGCAGGGTCCGTGCGGCAGGGTCTGTGTGGCAGGATTTATGCGGTAGGGTCTGTGAGGCAGGGTCTGTTAGGAAATGTCGGTGTGGCAGGGTCTGTGAGGCAGGGTCTGTGTGGCAGGGTCTGTGAGGCAGGGTCTGTGTGGCAGGGTCTGTGTGGCAGGGTCTGTGTGGCAGGGTCTGTGTGGCAGCGTCTGTGTGGCAGGGTCTGTGTGGCAGGGTCTGTGTGGCAGGGTCTGTGTGGCAGGGTCAGCGAGACAGGGTCATCGAGACTGGGTCTGTGAGGCAGGGTCTGTGTGGCAGGGTCTGTGTGGCAGGGTCTGTGTGGCAGGGTCTGTGCGGCAGGGTCTGTGCGGCAGGGTCTGTGCGGCAGGGTCTGTGCGGCAGGGTCTGTGCGGCATGGTCTGTGCGGCAGGGTCTGTGCGGCAGGGTCTGTGCGGCAGGGTCTGTGCGGCAGGGTCTGTACGGCAGGGTCTGTGCGGCAGGGTCTGTGCGGCAGGGTCTGTGCGGCAGGGTCTGTGCGGCAGGGTCTGTGAGGCAGGGTCTGTGAGGCAGGGTCTGTGAGGCAGGGTCTGTGAGGCAGGGTCTGTGAGGCAGGGTCTGTGAGGCAGGGTCTGTGTGGCAGGGTCTGTGAGGCAGTTTCTGTGAGGCAGGGTCTGTGTGGCAGGGTCTGTGTGGCAGGGTCTGTGTGGCAGGGTCTGTGTGGCAGGGTCTGTGTGGCAGGGTCTGTGTGGCAGGGTCAGCGAGGCAGGGTCAGCGAGGCAGGGTCAGCGAGGCAGGGTCAGCGAGGCAGGGTCTGCGTGGCAGGGTCTGCGTGGCAGGGTCTGCGTGGCAGGGTCTGCGAGGCAGGGTCTGCGAGGCAGGGTCTGCGAGGCAGGGTCTGCGCGGCAGGGTCTGCGCGGCAGGGTCTGCGCGGCTGGGTCTGCGTGGCAGGGTCTGTGTGGCTCGGTTTTTGTGGCCGGGTCTATGCGGCAGGATCTGTGAGGCAGGGTCTGTGTGGCAGGGTCTGTGTGGCTCGGTTTTTGTGGCAGGGTTTCTGCGGCAGGATCTGTGAGGCAGGGTCTGTGTGGCAGGGTCTGTGTGGCTCGGTTTTTGTGGCAGGATCTGTGAGGCAGGGTCTGTGCGGCAGGGTCTGTGCGGCAGGGTCTGTGCGGCAGGGTCTGTGCGGCAGGGTCTGTGCGGCAGGGTCTGTGCGGCAGGGTCTGTGCGGCAGGGTCTGTGCGGCAGGGTCTGTGCGGCAGGGTCTGTGTGGCAGGGTCTGTGTGGCAGGGTCTGTGGCAGGGTCTGTGTGGCAGGGTCTGTGTGGCAGGGTCTGTGTGGCAGGGTCTGTGCGGCAGGGTCTGTGCGGCAGGGCCTGTGCGGCAGGGCCTGTGTGGCAGGGCCTGTGTGGCAGGGCCTGTGAGGCAGGGCCTGTGCGGCAGGGCCTGTGCGGCAGGGCCTGTGAGGCAGGGTCTGTGAGGCAGGATCTGTGTGGCAGTGTCTGTGAGGCAGGGTCTGTGTGGCAGGGTCTGTGTGGCAGGGTCTGTGAGGCAGGGTCTGTGAGGCAGGGTCTGTGAGGCAGGGTCTGTGAGGCAGGGTCGGTGAGGCGGGGTCGGTGAGGCAGGGTCGGTGAGGCAGGGTCGGTGAGGCAGGGTCGGTGAGGCAGGGTCGGTGTGGCAGGGTCGGTGTGGCAGGGTCGGTGTGGCAGGGTCGGTGTGGCAGGGTCTGTGTGGCAGGGTCTGTGTGGCAGGGTCTGTGTGGCAGGGTCTGTGTGGCAGGGTCTGTGTGGCAGGGTCTGTGTGGCAGGGTCAGCGAGGCAGGGTCAGCGAGGCAGGGTCAGCGAGGCAGGGTCTGCGAGGCAGGGTCTGCGAGGCAGGGTCTGCGGGGCAGGGTCTGCGTGGCAGGGTCAGCGTGGCAGGGTTTGTGTGGCAGGATTTCTGCGGCAGGGTCTGTGTGGCAGGGTCTGTTAGGAAATGTCGGTGTGGCAGGGTCTGTGTGGCAGGGTCTGTGTGGCAGGGTCTGTGTGGCAGGGTCTGTGTGGCAGGGTCTGTGTGGCAGGGTCTGTGTGGCAGGGTCTGTGTGGCAGCCTGGCAGGGTCTGTGAGGCAGGTTCTGTGCGGCAGGTTCTGTGCGGCAGGGTCTGTGCGGCAGGGTCTGTTCGGCAGGGTCTGTGAGGCAGGGTCTGTGAGGCAGGTCTGTGAGGCAGGGCCTGTGAGGCAGGGCCTGTGAGGCAGGGTCTGTGCGGCAGGGTCTGTGCGGCAGGGTCTGTGCGGCAGGGTCTGTGTGGCAGGGTCTGTGTGGCAGGGTCTGTGCGGCAGGGTCTGTGAGGCAGCCTGGCAGGGTCTGTGTGGCATGGTCTGTGCGGCAGGGTCTGTGTGGCAGGGTCTGTGCGGCAGGGTCTGTGAGGCAGGTTCTGTGCGGCAGGGTCTGTGCGGCAGGGTCTGTGCGGCAGGGTCTGTGCGGCAGGGTCTGTGAGGCAGGGTCTGTGCGGCAGGGTCTGTGCGGCAGGGTCTGTGCGGCAGAGTCTGTGCGGCAGGGTCTGTGCGGCAGCCTGGCAGGGTCTGTGAGGCAGGGTCTGTGAGGCAGGGTCTGTGCGGCAGGGTCTGTGCGGCAGGGTCTGTGCGGCAGGGTCTGTGAGGCAGGGTCTGTGCGGCAGGGTCTGTGAGGCAGGGTCTGTGAGGCAGGGTCTGTGAGGCAGGGTCTGTGAGGCAGGGTCTGTGAGGCAGGGTCCGTGAGGCAGGGTCCGTGCGGCAGGGTCCGTGCGGCAGGGTCTGTGTGGCAGGATTTATGCGGTAGGGTCTGTGAGGCAGGGTCTGTTAGGAAATGTCGGTGTGGCAGGGTCTGTGAGGCAGGGTCTGTGTGGCAGGGTCTGTGAGGCAGGGTCTGTGTGGCAGGGTCTGTGTGGCAGGGTCTGTGTGGCAGGGTCTGTGTGGCAGCGTCTGTGTGGCAGGGTCTGTGTGGCAGGGTCTGTGTGGCAGGGTCTGTGTGGCAGGGTCAGCGAGACAGGGTCATCGAGACTGGGTCTGTGAGGCAGGGTCTGTGTGGCAGGGTCTGTGTGGCAGGGTCTGTGTGGCAGGGTCTGTGCGGCAGGGTCTGTGCGGCAGGGTCTGTGCGGCAGGGTCTGTGCGGCAGGGTCTGTGCGGCAGGGTCTGTGCGGCATGGTCTGTGCGGCAGGGTCTGTGCGGCAGGGTCTGTGCGGCAGGGTCTGTGCGGCAGGGTCTGTGCGGCAGGGTCTGTGCGGCAGGGTCTGTGCGGCAGGGTCTGTGCGGCAGGGTCTGTGCGGCAGGGTCTGTGAGGCAGGGTCTGTGAGGCAGGGTCTGTGAGGCAGGGTCTGTGAGGCAGGGTCTGTGAGGCAGGGTCTGTGAGGCAGGGTCTGTGAGGCAGGGTCTGTGTGGCAGGGTCTGTGAGGCAGTTTCTGTGAGGCAGGGTCTGTGTGGCAGGGTCTGTGTGGCAGGGTCTGTGTGGCAGGGTCTGTGTGGCAGGGTCTGTGTGGCAGGGTCTGTGTGGCAGGGTCAGCGAGGCAGGGTCAGCGAGGCAGGGTCAGCGAGGCAGGGTCAGCGAGGCAGGGTCTGCGTGGCAGGGTCTGCGAGGCAGGGTCTGCGAGGCAGGGTCTGCGAGGCAGGGTCTGCGCGGCAGGGTCTGCGCGGCAGGGTCTGCGCGGCTGGGTCTGCGTGGCAGGGTCTGTGTGGCTCGGTTTTTGTGGCCGGGTCTATGCGGCACGATCTGTGAGGCAGGGTCTGTGTGGCAGGGTCTGTGTGGCTCGGTTTTTGTGGCAGGGTCTCTGCGGCAGGATCTGTGAGGCAGGGTCTGTGTGGCAGGGTCTGTGTGGCTCGGTTTTTGTGGCAGGATCTGTGAGGCAGGGTCTGTGCGGCAGGGTCTGTGCGGCAGGGTCTGTGCGGCAGGGTCTGTGCGGCAGGGTCTGTGCGGCAGGGTCTGTGCGGCAGGGTCTGTGCGGCAGGGTCTGTGCGGCAGGGTCTGTGCGGCAGGGTCTGTGTGGCAGGGTCTGTGGCAGGGTCTGTGTGGCAGGGTCTGTGTGGCAGGGTCTGTGTGGCAGGGTCTGTGCGGCAGGGTCTGTGCGGCAGGGCCTGTGTGGCAGGGCCTGTGTGGCAGGGCCTGTGTGGCAGGGCCTGTGTGGCAGGGCCTGTGAGGCAGGGCCTGTGCGGCAGGGCCTGTGCGGCAGGGCCTGTGAGGCAGGGTCTGTGAGGCAGGATCTGTGTGGCAGGGTCTGTGAGGCAGGGTCTGTGTGGCAGGGTCTGTGTGGCAGGGTCTGTGAGGCAGGGTCTGTGAGGCAGGGTCTGTGAGGCAGGGTCGGTGAGGCAGGGTCGGTGAGGCAGGGTCGGTGAGGCAGGGTCGGTGAGGCAGGGTCGGTGAGGCAGGGTCGGTGTGGCAGGGTCGGTGTGGCAGGGTCGGTGTGGCAGGGTCTGTGTGGCAGGGTCTGTGTGGCAGGGTCTGTGTGGCAGGGTCTGTGTGGCAGGGTCTGTGTGGCAGGGTCTGTGTGGCAGGGTCTGTGTGGCAGGGTCAGCGAGGCAGGGTCAGCGAGGCAGGGTCAGCGAGGCAGGGTCTGCGAGGCAGGGTCTGCGAGGCAGGGTCTGCGGGGCAGGGTCTGCGTGGCAGGGTCTGCGTGGCAGGGTTTGCGTGGCAGGATTTCTGCGGCAGGGTCTGTGTGGCAGGGTCTGTTAGGAAATGTCGGTGTGGCAGGGTCTGTGTGGCAGGGTCTGTGTGGCAGGGTCTGTGTGGCAGGGTCTGTGTGGCAGGGTCTGTGTGGCAGGGTCTGTGTGGCAGGGTCTGTGTGGCAGCCTGGCAGGGTCTGTGAGGCAGGTTCTGTGCGGCAGGTTCTGTGCGGCAGGGTCTGTGCGGCAGGGTCTGTTCGGCAGGGTCTGTGAGGCAGGGTCTGTGAGGCAGGTCTGTGAGGCAGGGCCTGTGAGGCAGGGCCTGTGAGGCAGGGTCTGTGCGGCAGGGTCTGTGCGGCAGGGTCTGTGCGGCAGGGTCTGTGTGGCAGGGTCTGTGTGGCAGGGTCTGTGCGGCAGGGTCTGTGAGGCAGCCTGGCAGGGTCTGTGTGGCATGGTCTGTGCGGCAGGGTCTGTGTGGCAGGGTCTGTGCGGCAGGGTCTGTGAGGCAGGTTCTGTGCGGCAGGGTCTGTGCGGCAGGGTCTGTGCGGCAGGGTCTGTGCGGCAGGGTCTGTGAGGCAGGGTCTGTGCGGCAGGGTCTGTGCGGCAGGGTCTGTGCGGCAGGGTCTGTGCGGCAGGGTCTGTGCGGCAGGGTCTGTGCGGCAGGGTGTGTGCGGCAGGGTGTTTGCGGCAGGGTGTGTGCGGCAGGGTCTGTGCGGCAGGATCTGTGCGGCAGGGTCTGTGCGGCAGGGTCTGTGCGGCAGGGTCTGTGCGGCAGGGTCTGTGCGGCAGGGTCTGTGCGGCAGGGTCTGTGCGGCAGGGTCTGTGCGGCAGGGTCTGTGCGGCAGGGTCAGTGCGGCAGGGTCTGTGAGGCAAGGTCTGTGCGGCAGGGTGTGTGCGGCAGGGTGTGTGCGGCAGGGTGTGGGCGGCAGGGTGTGTGCGGCAGGGTCTGTGCGGCAGGATCTGTGAGGCAGGGTCTGTGAGGCAGGGTCTGTGCGGCAGGATCTGTGCGGCAGGGTGTGTGCGGCAGGGTGTGTGCGGCAGGGTGTGTGCGGCAGGGTGTGTGCGGCAGGGTGTGTGCGGCAGGGTGTGTGCGGCAGGGTGTGTGCGGCAGGGTGTGTGCGGCAGGGTGTGTGCGGCAGGGTGTGTGCGGCAGGGTGTGTGCGGCAGGGTGTGTGCGGCAGGGTCTGTGAGGCAGGGTCTGTGAGGCAGGGTCTGTGAGGCAGGGTCTGTGAGGCAGGGTCTGTGCGGCAGGATCTGTGCGGCAGGGTGTGTGCGGCAGGGTGTGTGCGGCAGGGTGTGTGCGGCAGGGTGTGTGCGGCAGGGTGTGTGCGGCAGGGTGTGTGCGGCAGGGTGTGTGCGGCAGGGTCTGTGCGGCAGGGTCTGTGCGGCAGCCTGGCAGGGTCTGTGAGGCAGGTTCTGTGCGGCAGGGTCTGTGAGGCAGGGTCTGTGAGGCAGGGTCTGTGAGGCAGGTCTGTGAGGCAGGGTCTGTGAGGCAGGGTCTCTGTGGCAGGGTCTGTGCGGCAGGGTCTGTGCGGCAGGGTCTGTGCGGCAGGGTCTGTGCGGCAGGGTCTGTGAGGCAGGGTCAGTGCGGCAGGGTCTGTGCGGCAGGGTCTGTGCGGCAGGGTCTGTGCGGCAGGGTCTGTGCGGCAGGGTCTGTGCGGCAGGGTCTGTGAGGCAGGGTCTGTGCGGCAGGGTCTGTGCGGCAGGGTCTGTGCGGCAGGGTCTGTGCGGCAGGGTCTGTGCGGCAGGGTCTGTGCGGCAGGGTCTGTGAGGCAGGGTCTGTGCGGCAGGGTCTGTGAGGCAGCCTGGCAGGGTCTGTGAGGCAGGGTCTGTGAGGCAGGGTCTGTGCGGCAGGGTCTGTGCGGCAGGGTCTGTGCGGCAGGGTCTGTGCGGCCGGGTCTGTGAGGCAGGGTCTGTGAGGCAGGGTCTGTGAGGCAGGGTCTGTGCGGCAGGGTCTGTGCGGCAGGGTCTGTGCGGCAGGGTCTGTGCGGCAGGGTCTGTGCGGCAGGGTCTGTGCGGCAGGGTCAGTGCGGCAGGGTCTGTGAGGCAAGGTCTGTGCGGCAGGGTCTGTGCGGCAGGGTCTGTGCGGCAGGGTCTGTGCGGCAGGGTGTGTGCGGCAGGGTGTGTGCGGCAGGGTGTGTGCGGCAGGGTGTGTGCGGCAGGGTCTGTGCGGCAGGGTCTGTGCGGCAGGATCTGTGCGGCAGGGTCTGTGCGGCAGGGTCTGTGCGGCCGGGTCTGTGAGGCCGGGTCTGTGTGGCAGGGTCTGTGTGGCTCGGTTTTTGTGGCAGGGTCTATGCGGCAGGATCTGTGAGGCAGGGTCTGTGTGGCAGGGTCTGTGTGGCTCGGTTTTTGTGGCAGGGTCTCTGCGGCAGGATCTGTGAGGCAGGGTCTGTGTGGCAGGGTCTGTGTGGCTCGGTTTTTGTGGCAGGGTCTCTGCGGCAGGATCTGTGAGGCAGGGTCTGTGTGGCAGGGTCTGTGTGGCAGGGTCTGTGTGGCAGGGTCTGTGTGGCAGGGTCTGTGTGGCAGGGTCTGTGTGGCAGGGTCTGTGTGGCAGGGTCTGTGTGCCAGGGTCTGTGGCAGGGTCTGTGTGGCAGGGTCTGTGTGGCAGGGTCTGTGTGGCAGGGTCTGTGTGGCAGGGTCTGTGTGGCAGGGCCTGTGCGGCAGGGCCTGTGCGGCAGGGTCTGTGCGGCAGGGTCTGTGCGGCATGGTCTGTGCGGCAGGGTCTGTGCGGCAGGGTCTGTGCGGCAGGGTCTGTGCGGCAGGGTCTGTGCGGCAGGGTCTGTGCGGCAGGGTCTGTGCGGCAGGGTCTGTGAGGCAGGGTCTGTGAGGCAGGGTCTGTGAGGCAGGGTCTGTGAGGCAGGGTCTGTGTGGCAGGGTCTGTGAGGCAGTTTCTGTGAGGCAGGGTCTGTGTGGCAGGGTCTGTGTGGCAGGGTCTGTGTGGCAGGGTCTGTGTGGCAGGGTCTGTGTGGCAGTGTCTGTGTGGCAGGGTCTGTGTGGCAGGGTCTGTGTGGCAGGGTCAGCGAGGCAGGGTCAGCGAGGCAGGGTCAGCGAGGCAGGGTCAGCGAGGCAGGGTCTGCGTGGCAGGGTCTGCGTGGCAGGGTCTGCGTGGCAGGGTCTGCGAGGCAGGGTCTGCGAGGCAGGGTTTGCGAGGCAGGGTCTGCGCGGCAGGGTCTGCGTGGCAGGGTCTGTGTGGCTCGGTTTTTGTGGCAGGGTCTATGCGGCAGGATCTGTGAGGCAGGGTCTGTGTGGCAGGGTCTGTGTGGCTCGGTTTTTGTGGCAGGGTCTCTGCGGCAGGATCTGTGAGGCAGGGTCTGTGTGGCAGGGTCTGTGTGGCTCGGTTTTTGTGGCAGGATCTGTGAGGCAGGGTCTGTGCGGCAGGGTCTGTGCGGCAGGGTCTGTGCTGCAGGGTCTGTGCGGCAGGGTCTGTGCGGCAGGGTCTGTGCGGCAGGGTCTGTGCGGCAGGGCCTGTGCGGCAGGGTCTGTGAGGCAGGATCTGTGTGGCAGGGTCTGTGTGGCAGGGTCTGTGTGGCAGGGTCTGTGTGGCAGGGTCGGTGAGGCAGGGTCGGTGAGGCAGGGTCGGTGAGGCAGGGTCGGTGTGGCAGGGTCGGTGTGGCAGGGTCGGTGTGGCAGGGTCGGTGTGGCAGGGTCTGTGTGGCAGGGTCTGTGTGGCAGGGTCTGTGTGGCAGGGTCTGTGTGGCAGGGTCTGTGTGGCAGGGTCAGCGAGGCAGGGTCAGCGAGGCAGGGTCAGCGAGGCAGGGTCTGCGAGGCAGGGTCTGCGTGGCAGGGTCTGCGTGGCAGGGTCTGCGTGGCAGGGTTTGCGTGGCAGGATTTCTGCGGCAGGGTCTGTGTGGCAGGGTCTGTTAGGAAATGTCGGTGTGGCAGGGTCTGTGTGGCAGGGTCTGTGTGGCAGGGTCTGTGTGGCAGGGTCTGTGTGGCAGGGTCTGTGTGGCAGGGTCTGTGTGGCAGGGTCTGTGCGGCAGGGTCTGTGTGGCAGGGTCTGTGCGGCAGGGTCTTTTCGGCAGGGTCTGTGAGGCAGGGTCTGTGAGGCAGGTCTGTGAGGCAGGGCCTGTGAGGCAGGGCCTGTGAGGCAGGGTCTGTGCGGCAGGGTCTGTGTGGCAGGGTCTGTGCGGCAGGGTCTGTGTGGCAGGGTCTGTGTGGCAGGGTCTGTGCGGCAGGGTCTGTGAGGCAGCCTGGCAGGGTCTGTGTGGCATGGTCTGTGCGGCAGGGTCTGTGTGGCAGGGTCTGTGCGGCAGGGTCTGTGAGGCAGGTTCTGTGCGGCAGGGTCTGTGCGGCAGGGTCTGTGCGGCAGGGTCTGTGCGGCAGGGTCTGTGAGGCAGGGTCTGTGCGGCAGGGTCTGTGCGGCAGGGTCTGTGAGGCAGAGTCTGTGCGGCAGGGTCTGTGAGGCAGCCTGGCAGGGTCTGTGAGGCAGGGTCTGTGAGGCAGGGTCTGTGCGGCAGGGTCTGTGCGGCAGGGTCTGTGCGGCAGGGTCTGTGCGGCAGGGTCTGTGCGCCAGGGTGTGTGCGGCAGGGTGTGTGCGGCAGGGTGTGTGCGGCAGGGTCTGTGCGGCAGGATCTGTGCGGCAGGGTCTGTGCGGCAGGGTCTGTGCGGCAGGGTCTGTGCGGCAGGGTCTGTGCGGCAGGGTCTGTGCGGCAGGGTCTGTGCGGCAGGGTCTGTGCGGCAGGGTCAGTGCGGCAGGGTCTGTGCGGCAAGGTCTGTGCGGCAGGGTGTGTGCGGCAGGGTGTGTGCGGCAGGGTGTGTGCGGCAGGGTGTGTGCGGCAGGGTGTGTGCGGCAGGGTGTGTGCGGCAGGATCTGTGAGGCAGGATCTGTGAGGCAGGGTGTGTGAGGCAGGGTGTGTGCGGCAGGGTGTGTGCGGCAGGGTGTGTGCGGCAGGGTGTGTGCGGCAGGGTGTGTGCGGCAGGGTGTGTGCGGCAGGGTGTGTGCGGCAGGGTGTGTGCGGCAGGGTGTGTGCGGCAGGGTCTGTGCGGCAGGGTCTGTGCGGCAGGGTCTGTGCGGCAGGGTCTGTGCGGCAGGGTCTGTGAGGCAGGGTCTGTGAGGCAGGGTCTGTGAGGCAGGGTCTGTGAGGCAGGGTCTGTGAGGCAGGGTCTGTGTGGCAGGGTCTGTGAGGCAGTTTCTGTGAGGCAGGGTCTGTGTGGCAGGGTCTGTGTGGCAGGGTCTGTGTGGCAGGGTCTGTGTGGCAGGGTCAGCGAGGCAGGGTCAGCGAGGCAGGGTCAGCGAGGCAGGGTCAGCGAGGCAGGGTCTGCGTGGCAGGGTCTGCGTGGCAGGGTCTGCGAGGCAGGGTCTGCGAGGCAGGGTCTGCGAGGCAGGGTCTGCGCGGCAGGGTCTGCGCGGCAGGGTCTGCGCGGCTGGGTCTGCGTGGCAGGGTCTGTGTGGCTCGGTTTTTGTGGCCGGGTCTATGCGGCAGGATCTGTGAGGCAGGGTCTGTGTGGCAGGGTCTGTGTGGCTCGGTTTTTGTGGCAGGGTCTCTGCGGCAGGATCTGTGAGGCAGGGTCTGTGTGGCAGGGTCTGTGTGGCTCGGTTTTTGTGGCAGGATCTGTGAGGCAGGGTCTGTGCGGCAGGGTCTGTGCGGCAGGGTCTGTGTGGCAGGATTTATGCGGTAGGGTCTGTGAGGCAGGGTCTGTTAGGAAATGTCGGTGTGGCAGGGTCTGTGAGGCAGGGTCTGTGTGGCAGGGTCTGTGAGGCAGGGTCTGTGTGGCAGGGTCTGTGTGGCAGGGTCTGTGTGGCAGCGTCTGTGTGGCAGGGTCTGTGTGGCAGGGTCTGTGTGGCAGGGTCTGTGTGGCAGGGTCAGCGAGACAGGGTCATCGAGACTGGGTCTGTGAGGCAGGGTCTGTGTGGCAGGGTCTGTGTGGCAGGGTCTGTGTGGCAGGGTCTGTGCGGCAGGGTCTGTGCGGCAGGGTCTGTGCGGCAGGGTCTGTGCGGCAGGGTCTGTGCGGCAGGGTCTGTGCGGCATGGTCTGTGCGGCAGGGTCTGTGCGGCAGGGTCTGTGCGGCAGGGTCTGTGCGGCAGGGTCTGTGCGGCAGGGTCTGTGCGGCAGGGTCTGTGCGGCAGGGTCTGTGCGGCAGGGTCTGTGCGGCAGGGTCTGTGCGGCAGGGTCTG
The DNA here is from genome assembly GCF_047496885.1 of Scyliorhinus torazame. NCBI lineage: Eukaryota > Metazoa > Chordata > Chondrichthyes > Carcharhiniformes > Scyliorhinidae > Scyliorhinus > Scyliorhinus torazame. The sequence continues at coordinate 52,731,455 of NC_092717.1, read as the reverse complement.
TGAGGCAGGGTCTGTGAGGCAGGGTCTGTGAGGCAGGGTCTGTGAGGCAGGGTCTGTGAGGCAGGGTCTGTGTGGCAGGGTCTGTGAGGCAGTTTCTGTGAGGCAGGGTCTGTGTGGCAGGGTCTGTGTGGCAGGGTCTGTGTGGCAGGGCCTGTGTGGCAGGGTCTGTGTGGCAGGGTCTGTGTGGCAGGGTCTGTGTGGCAGGGTCAGCGAGGCAGGGTCAGCGAGGCAGGGTCAGCGAGGCAGGGTCAGCGAGGCAGGGTCTGCGTGGCAGGGTCTGCGTGGCAGGGTCTGCGTGGCAGGGTCTGCGAGGCAGGGTCTGCGAGGCAGGGTCTGCGCGGCAGGGTCTGCGCGGCAGGGTCTGCGCGGCTGGGTCTGCGTGGCAGGGTCTGTGTGGCTCGGTTTTTGTGGCCGGGTCTATGCGGCAGGATCTGTGAGGCAGGGTCTGTGTGGCAGGGTCTGTGTGGCTCGGTTTTTGTGGCAGGGTTTCTGCGGCAGGATCTGTGAGGCAGGGTCTGTGTGGCAGGGTCTGTGTGGCTCGGTTTTTGTGGCAGGATCTGTGAGGCAGGGTCTGTGCGGCAGGGTCTGTGCGGCAGGGTCTGTGCGGCAGGGTCTGTGCGGCAGGTTCTGTGCGGCAGGGTCTGTGTGGCAGGGTCTGTGTGGCAGGGTCTGTGTGGCAGGGTCTGTGTGGCAGGGTCTGTGTGGCAGGGTCTGTGTGGCAGGGTCTGTGCGGCAGGGTCTGTGCGGCAGGGCCTGTGTGGCAGGGCCTGTGTGGCAGGGCCTGTGTGGCAGGGCCTGTGAGGCAGGGCCTGTGCGGCAGGGCCTGTGCGGCAGGGCCTGTGAGGCAGGGTCTGTGAGGCAGGATCTGTGTGGCAGGGTCTGTGAGGCAGGGTCTGTGTGGCAGGGTCTGTGTGGCAGGGTCTGTGAGGCAGGGTCTGTGAGGCAGGGTCTGTGAGGCAGGGTCGGTGAGGCAGGGTCGGTGAGGCAGGGTCGGTGAGGCAGGGTCGGTGAGGCAGGGTCGGTGTGGCAGGGTCGGTGTGGCAGGGTCGGTGTGGCAGGGTCGGTGTGGCAGGGTCTGTGTGGCAGGGTCTGTGTGGCAGGGTCTGTGTGGCAGGGTCTGTGTGGCAGGGTCTGTGTGGCAGGGTCTGTGTGGCAGGGTCTGTGTGGCAGGGTCAGCGAGGCAGGGTCAGCGAGGCAGGGTCAGCGAGGCAGGGTCTGCGAGGCAGGGTCTGCGAGGCAGGGTCTGCGGGGCAGGGTCTGCGTGGCAGGGTCAGCGTGGCAGGGTTTGTGTGGCAGGATTTCTGCGGCAGGGTCTGTGTGGCAGGGTCTGTTAGGAAATGTCGGTGTGGCAGGGTCTGTGTGGCAGGGTCTGTGTGGCAGGGTCTGTGTGGCAGGGTCTGTGTGGCAGGGTCTGTGTGGCAGGGTCTGTGTGGCAGGGTCTGTGTGGCAGGGTCTGTGTGGCAGGGTCTGTGTGGCAGCCTGGCAGGGTCTGTGAGGCAGGTTCTGTGCGGCAGGTTCTGTGCGGCAGGGTCTGTGCGGCAGGGTCTGTTCGGCAGGGTCTGTGAGGCAGGGTCTGTGAGGCAGGTCTGTGAGGCAGGGCCTGTGAGGCAGGGCCTGTGAGGCAGGGTCTGTGCGGCAGGGTCTGTGCGGCAGGGTCTGTGCGGCAGGGTCTGTGTGGCAGGGTCTGTGTGGCAGGGTCTGTGCGGCAGGGTCTGTGAGGCAGCCTGGCAGGGTCTGTGTGGCATGGTCTGTGCGGCAGGGTCTGTGTGGCAGGGTCTGTGCGGCAGGGTCTGTGAGGCAGGTTCTGTGCGGCAGGGTCTGTGCGGCAGGGTCTGTGCGGCAGGGTCTGTGCGGCAGGGTCTGTGAGGCAGGGTCTGTGCGGCAGGGTCTGTGCGGCAGGGTCTGTGAGGCAGAGTCTGTGCGGCAGGGTCTGTGAGGCAGCCTGGCAGGGTCTGTGAGGCAGGGTCTGTGAGGCAGGGTCTGTGCGGCAGGGTCTGTGCGGCAGGGTCTGTGCGGCAGGGTCTGTGAGGCAGGGTCTGTGCGGCAGGGTCTGTGAGGCAGGGTCTGTGAGGCAGGGTCTGTGAGGCAGGGTCTGTGAGGCAGGGTCCGTGAGGCAGGGTCCGTGCGGCAGGGTCCGTGCGGCAGGGTCTGTGTGGCAGGATTTATGCGGTAGGGTCTGTGAGGCAGGGTCTGTTAGGAAATGTCGGTGTGGCAGGGTCTGTGAGGCAGGGTCTGTGTGGCAGGGTCTGTGAGGCAGGGTCTGTGTGGCAGGGTCTGTGTGGCAGGGTCTGTGTGGCAGGGTCTGTGTGGCAGCGTCTGTGTGGCAGGGTCTGTGTGGCAGGGTCTGTGTGGCAGGGTCTGTGTGGCAGGGTCAGCGAGACAGGGTCATCGAGACTGGGTCTGTGAGGCAGGGTCTGTGTGGCAGGGTCTGTGTGGCAGGGTCTGTGTGGCAGGGTCTGTGCGGCAGGGTCTGTGCGGCAGGGTCTGTGCGGCAGGGTCTGTGCGGCAGGGTCTGTGCGGCAGGGTCTGTGCGGCATGGTCTGTGCGGCAGGGTCTGTGCGGCAGGGTCTGTGCGGCAGGGTCTGTGCGGCAGGGTCTGTGCGGCAGGGTCTGTGCGGCAGGGTCTGTGCGGCAGGGTCTGTGAGGCAGGGTCTGTGAGGCAGGGTCTGTGAGGCAGGGTCTGTGAGGCAGGGTCTGTGAGGCAGGGTCTGTGAGGCAGGGTCTGTGTGGCAGGGTCTGTGAGGCAGTTTCTGTGAGGCAGGGTCTGTGTGGCAGGGTCTGTGTGGCAGGGTCTGTGTGGCAGGGTCAGCGAGGCAGGGTCAGCGAGGCAGGGTCAGCGAGGCAGGGTCAGCGAGGCAGGGTCTGCGTGGCAGGGTCTGCGTGGCAGGGTCTGCGAGGCAGGGTCTGCGAGGCAGGGTCTGCGAGGCAGGGTCTGCGCGGCAGGGTCTGCGCGGCAGGGTCTGCGCGGCTGGGTCTGCGTGGCAGGGTCTGTGTGGCTCGGTTTTTGTGGCCGGGTCTATGCGGCAGGATCTGTGAGGCAGGGTCTGTGTGGCAGGGTCTGTGTGGCTCGGTTTTTGTGGCAGGGTCTCTGCGGCAGGATCTGTGAGGCAGGGTCTGTGTGGCAGGGTCTGTGTGGCTCGGTTTTTGTGGCAGGATCTGTGAGGCAGGGTCTGTGCGGCAGGGTCTGTGCGGCAGGGTCTGTGCGGCAGGGTCTGTGCGGCAGGGTCTGTGCGGCAGGGTCTGTGCGGCTGGGTCTGTGTGGCAGGGTCTGTGTGGCAGGGTCTGTGTGGCAGGGTCTGTGTGGCAGGGTCTGTGTGGCAGGGTCTGTGGCAGGGTCTGTGTGGCAGGGTCTGTGTGGCAGGGTCTGTGTGGCAGGGTCTGTGTGGCAGGGTCTGTGCGGCAGGGTCTGTGCGGCAGGGCCTGTGTGGCAGGGCCTGTGTGGCAGGGCCTGTGTGGCAGGGCCTGTGTGGCAGGGCCTGTGAGGCAGGGCCTGTGCGGCAGGGCCTGTGCGGCAGGGCCTGTGAGGCAGGGTCTGTGAGGCAGGATCTGTGTGGCAGGGTCTGTGAGGCAGGGTCTGTGTGGCAGGGTCTGTGTGGCAGGGTCTGTGAGGCAGGGTCTGTGAGGCAGGGTCGGTGAGGCAGGGTCGGTGAGGCAGGGTCGGTGAGGCAGGGTCGGTGAGGCAGGGTCGGTGAGGCAGGGTCGGTGTGGCAGGGTCGGTGTGGCAGGGTCGGTGTGGCAGGGTCTGTGTGGCAGGGTCTGTGTGGCAGGGTCTGTGTGGCAGGGTCTGTGTGGCAGGGTCTGTGTGGCAGGGTCTGTGTGGCAGGGTCTGTGTGGCAGGGTCTGTGTGGCAGGGTCAGCGAGGCAGGGTCAGCGAGGCAGGGTCAGCGAGGCAGGGTCTGCGAGGCAGGGTCTGCGGGGCAGGGTCTGCGGGGCAGGGTCTGCGTGGCAGGGTCTGCGTGGCAGGGTTTGCGTGGCAGGATTTCTGCGGCAGGGTCTGTGTGGCAGGGTCTGTTAGGAAATGTCGGTGTGGCAGGGTCTGTGTGGCAGGGTCTGTGTGGCAGGGTCTGTGTGGCAGGGTCTGTGTGGCAGGGTCTGTGTGGCAGGGTCTGTGTGGCAGGGTCTGTGTGGCAGGGTCTGTGTGGCAGCCTGGCAGGGTCTGTGAGGCAGGTTCTGTGCGGCAGGTTCTGTGCGGCAGGGTCTGTGCGGCAGGGTCTGTTCGGCAGGGTCTGTGAGGCAGGGTCTGTGAGGCAGGTCTGTGAGGCAGGGCCTGTGAGGCAGGGCCTGTGAGGCAGGGTCTGTGCGGCAGGGTCTGTGCGGCAGGGTCTGTGCGGCAGGGTCTGTGCGGCAGGGTCTGTGTGGCAGGGTCTGTGCGGCAGGGTCTGTGAGGCAGCCTGGCAGGGTCTGTGTGGCATGGTCTGTGCGGCAGGGTCTGTGTGGCAGGGTCTGTGCGGCAGGGTCTGTGAGGCAGGTTCTGTGCGGCAGGGTCTGTGCGGCAGGGTCTGTGCGGCAGGGTCTGTGCGGCAGGGTCTGTGAGGCAGGGTCTGTGCGGCAGGGTCTGTGCGGCAGGGTCTGTGAGGCAGAGTCTGTGCGGCAGGGTCTGTGAGGCAGCCTGGCAGGGTCTGTGAGGCAGGGTCTGTGAGGCAGGGTCTGTGCGGCAGGGTCTGTGCGGCAGGGTCTGTGCGGCAGGGTCTGTGCGGCAGGGTCTGTGCGGCAGGGTGTGTGCGGCAGGGTGTTTGCGGCAGGGTGTGTGCGGCAGGGTCTGTGCGGCAGGGTCTGTGCGGCAGGGTCTGTGCGGCAGGGTCTGTGCGGCAGGGTCTGTGCGGCAGGGTCTGTGCGGCAGGGTCTGTGCGGCAGGGTCTGTGCGGCAGGGTCTGTGCGGCAGGGTCAGTGCGGCAGGGTCTGTGAGGCAAGGTCTGTGCGGCAGGGTGTGTGCGGCAGGGTGTGTGCGGCAGGGTGTGTGCGGCAGGGTGTGGGCGGCAGGGTCTGTGCGGCAGGATCTGTGAGGCAGGGTCTGTGAGGCAGGGTCTGTGCGGCAGGATCTGTGCGGCAGGGTGTGTGCGGCAGGGTGTGTGCGGCAGGGTGTGTGCGGCAGGGTGTGTGCGGCAGGGTGTGTGCGGCAGGGTGTGTGCGGCAGGGTGTGTGCGGCAGGGTGTGTGCGGCAGGGTGTGTGCGGCAGGGTCTGTGAGGCAGGGTCTGTGAGGCAGGGTCTGTGAGGCAGGGTCTGTGAGGCAGGGTCTGTGCGGCAGGATCTGTGCGGCAGGGTGTGTGCGGCAGGGTGTGTGCGGCAGGGTGTGTGCGGCAGGGTGTGTGCGGCAGGGTGTGTGCGGCAGGGTGTGTGCGGCAGGGTCTGTGCGGCAGGGTCTGTGCGGCAGGGTCTGTGCGGCAGCCTGGCAGGGTCTGTGAGGCAGGTTCTGTGCGGCAGGGTCTGTGAGGCAGGGTCTGTGAGGCAGGGTCTGTGAGGCAGGTCTGTGAGGCAGGGTCTGTGAGGCAGGGTCTCTGTGGCAGGGTCTGTGCGGCAGGGTCTGTGCGGCAGGGTCTGTGCGGCAGGGTCTGTGCGGCAGGGTCTGTGAGGCAGGGTCAGTGCGGCAGGGTCTGTGCGGCAGGGTCTGTGCGGCAGGGTCTGTGCGGCAGGGTCTGTGCGGCAGGGTCTGTGCGGCAGGGTCTGTGCGGCAGGGTCTGTGCGGCAGGGTCTGTGCGGCAGGGTCTGTGCGGCAGGGTCTGTGAGGCAGGGTCTGTGCGGCAGGGTCTGTGAGGCAGCCTGGCAGGGTCTGTGAGGCAGGGTCTGTGAGGCAGGGTCTGTGCGGCAGGGTCTGTGCGGCAGGGTCTGTGCGGCAGGGTCTGTGCGGCCGGGTCTGTGAGGCAGGGTCTGTGAGGCAGGGTCTGTGAGGCAGGGTCTGTGCGGCAGGGTCTGTGCGGCAGGGTCTGTGCGGCAGGGTCTGTGCGGCAGGGTCTGTGCGGCAGGGTCAGTGCGGCAGGGTCTGTGAGGCAAGGTCTGTGCGGCAGGGTCTGTGCGGCAGGGTCTGTGCGGCAGGGTCTGTGCGGCAGGGTGTGTGCGGCAGGGTGTGTGCGGCAGGGTGTGTGCGGCAGGGTGTGTGCGGCAGGGTCTGTGCGGCAGGGTCTGTGCGGCAGGATCTGTGCGGCAGGGTCTGTGCGGCAGGGTCTGTGCGGCCGGGTCTGTGAGGCCGGGTCTGTGTGGCAGGGTCTGTGTGGCTCGGTTTTTGTGGCAGGGTCTATGCGGCAGGATCTGTGAGGCAGGGTCTGTGTGGCAGGGTCTGTGTGGCTCGGTTTTTGTGGCAGGGTCTCTGCGGCAGGATCTGTGAGGCAGGGTCTGTGTGGCAGGGTCTGTGTGGCTCGGTTTTTGTGGCAGGGTCTCTGCGGCAGGATCTGTGAGGCAGGGTCTGTGTGGCAGGGTCTGTGTGGCAGTGTCTGTGTGGCAGGGTCTGTGTGGCAGGGTCTGTGTGGCAGGGTCTGTGTGGCAGGGTCTGTGTGGCAGGGTCTGTGTGGCAGGGTCTGTGGCAGGGTCTGTGTGGCAGGGTCTGTGTGGCAGGGTCTGTGTGGCAGGGTCTGTGTGGCAGGGTCTGTGTGGCAGGGCCTGTGCGGCAGGGCCTGTGCGGCAGGGCCTGTGCGGCAGGGCCTGTGCGGCAGGGCCTGTGCGGCAGGGCCTGTGAGGCAGGGTCTGTGAGGCAGGGTCTGTGAGGCAGGGTCTGTGAGGCAGGGTCTGTGAGGCAGGGTCTGTGTGGCAGGGTCTGTGTGGCAGGGTCTGTGAGGCAGGGTCTGTGAGGCAGGGTCTGTGAGGCAGGGTCTGTGAGGCAGGGTCTGTGAGGCAGGGTCTGTGAGGCAGGGTCGGTGAGGCAGGGTCGGTGAGGCAGGGTCGGTGAGGCAGGGTCGGTGAGGCAGGGTCGGTGTGGCAGGGTCTGTGTGGCAGGGTCTGTGTGGCAGGGTCTGTGTGGCAGGGTCTGTGTGGCAGGGTCTGTGTGGCAGGGTCTGTGTGGCAGGGTCTGTGTGGCAGGGTCTGTGTGGCAGGGTCTGTGTGGCAGCCTGGCAGTGTCTGTGAGGCAGGTTCTGTGCGGCAGGGTCTGTGTGGCAGGGTCTGTGCGGCAGGGTCTGTGCGGCAGGGTCTGTGTGGCAGGGTCTGTGTGGCAGGGTCTGTGTGGCATGGTCTGTGCGGCAGGGTCTGTGCGGCAGGGTCTGTGCGGCAGGGTCTGTGCGGCAGGGTCTGTGCGGCAGGGTCTGTGCGGCAGGGTCTGTGCGGCAGGGTCTGTGAGGCAGGGTCTGTGTGGCAGCCTGGCAGGGTCTGTGAGGCAGGTTCTGTGTGGCAGCGTCTGTGTGGCAGGGTCTGTGTGGCAGGGTCTGTGTGGCAGGGTCTGTGTGGCAGGGTCTGTGTGGCAGGGTCAGCGAGACAGGGTCATCGAGACTGGGTCTGTGAGGCAGGGTCTGTGTGGCAGGGTCTGTGTGGCAGGGTCTGTGCGGCAGGGTCTGTGCGGCAGGGTCTGTGCGGCAGGGTCTGTGCGGCAGGGTCTGTGCGGCAGGGTCTGTGCGGCAGGGTCTGTGCGGCAGGGTCTGTGCGGCAGGGTCTGTGCGGCAGGGTCTGTGCGGCAGGGTCTGTGAGGCAGGGTCTGTGAGGCAGGGTCTGTGAGGCAGGGTCTGTGTGGCAGGGTCTGTGAGGCAGTTTCTGTGAGGCAGGGTCTGTGTGGCAGGGTCTGTGTGGCAGGGTCTGTGTGGCAGGGTCTGTGTGGCAGTGTCTGTGTGGCAGGGTCTGTGTGGCAGGGTCTGTGTGGCAGGGTCTGTGTGGCAGGGTCTGTGTGGCAGGGTCAGCGAGGCAGGGTCAGCGAGGCAGGGTCAGCGAGGCAGGGTCAGCGAGGCAGGGTCAGCGTGGCAGGGTCTGCGTGGCAGGGTCTGCGTGGCAGGGTCTGCGAGGCAGGTTCTGCGAGGCAGGGTCTGCGCGGCAGGGTCTGCGCGGCAGGGTCTGCGCGGCAGGGTCTGTGTGGCTCGGTTTTTGTGGCAGGGTCTATGCGGCAGGATCTGTGAGGCAGGGTCTGTGTGGCAGGGTCTGTGTGGCTCGGTTTTTGTGGCAGGGTCTCTGCGGCAGGATCTGTGAGGTAGGGTCTGTGTGGCAGGGTCTGTGTGGCTCGGTTTTTGTGGCAGGATCTGTGAGGCAGGGTCTGTGTGGCAGGGTCTGTGCGGCAGGGTCTGTGCGGCAGGGTCTGTGCGGCAGGGTCTGTGCGGCAGGGTCTGTGTGGCAGGGTCTGTGTGGCAGGGTCTGTGTGGCAGGGTCTGTGTGGCAGGGTCTGTGTGGCAGGGTCTGTGTGGCAGGGTCTGTGTGGCAGGGCCTGTGCGGCAGGGCCTGTGCGACAGGGCCTGTGCGGCAGGGCCTGTGCGGCAGGGCCTGTGCGGCAGGGCCTGTGAGGCAGGGTCTGTGAGGCAGGGTCTGTGAGGCAGGGTCTGTGAGGCAGGGTCTGTGAGGCAGGGTCTGTGAGGCAGGGTCTGTGTGGCAGGGTCTGTGTGGCAGGGTCTGTGTGGCAGGGTCTGTGAGGCAGGGTCTGTGAGGCAGGGTCTGTGAGGCAGGGTCTGTGAGGCAGGGTCTGTGAGGCAGGGTCTGTGAGGCAGGGTCTGTGAGGCACGGTCGGTGAGGCAGGGTCGGTGAGGCAGGGTCGGTGAGGCAGGGTCGGTGAGGCAGGGTCGGTGAGGCAGGGTCGGTGAGGCAGGGTCGGTGAGGCAGGGTCGGTGTGGCAGGGTCGGTGTGGCAGGGTCGGTGTGGCAGGGTCGGTGTGGCTGGGTCTGTGTGGCAGGGTCTGTGTGGCAGGGTCTGTGTGGCAGGGTCTGTGTGGCAGGGTCTGTGTGGCAGGGTCTGTGTGGCAGGGTCAGCGAGGCAGGGTCAGCGAGGCAGGGTCTGCGAGGCAGGGTCTGCGTGGCAGGGTCTGCGTGGCAGGGTCTGCGTGGCAGGGTTTGCGTGGCAGGATTTCTGCGGCAGGGTCTGTGTGGCAGGGTCTGTTCGGAAATGTCGGTGTGGCAGGGTCTGTGTGTCAGGGTCTGTGTGTCAGGGTCTGTGTGGCAGGGTCTGTGTGGCAGGGTCTGTGTGGCAGGGTCTGTGTGGCAGGGTCTGTGTGGCAGGTTCTGTGCGGCAGGGTCTGTGCGGCAGGGTCTGTGAGGCAGGGTCTGTGAGGCAGGGTCTGTGAGGCAGGGTCTGTGAGGCAGGGTCTGTGAGGCAGGGTCTGTGAGGCAGGGTCTCTGTGGCAGGGTCTGTGCGGCAGGGTCTGTGCGGCAGGGTCTGTGCGGCAGGGTCTGTGCGGCAGGGTCTGTGCGGCAGGGTCTGTGAGGCAGGGTCAGTGCGGCAGGGTCTGTGCGGCAGGGTCTGTGCGGCAGGGTCTGTGCGGCAGGGTCTGTGCGGCAGGGTCTGTGCGGCAGGGTCTGTGCGGCAGGGTCTGTGAGGCAGGGTCTGTGCGGCAGGGTCTGTGCGGCAGGGTCTGTGCGGCAGGGTCTGTGAGGCAGGGTCTGTGCGGCAGGGTCTGTGCGGCAGGGTCTGTGCGGCAGGGTCTGTGCGGCAGGGTATGTGAGGCAATGTCTGTGCGGCAGGGTCTGTGAGGCAGCCTGGCAGGGTCTGTGAGGCAGGGTCTGTGCGGCAGGGTCTGTGCGGCAGGGTCTGTGCGGCAGGGTCTGTGCGGCAGGGTCTGTGAGGCAGGGTCTGTGCGGCAGGGTCTGTGCGGCAGGGTCTGTGCGGCAGGGTCTGTGCGGCAGGGTCTGTGCGGCAGGGTCAGTGCGGCAGGGTCTGTGAGGCAGGGTGTGTGCGGCAGGGTGTGTGCGGCAGGGTGTGTGCGGCAGGGTCTGTGCGGCAGGGTCTGTGCGGCAGGATCTGTGCGGCAGGATCTGTGCGCCAGGGTCTGTGCGGCAGGGTCTGTGTGGCAGGGTCTGTGTGGCAGCCTGGCAGGGTCTGTGAGGCAGGTTCTGTGCGGCAGGGTCTGTGCGGCAGGGTCTGTGCGGCAGGGTCTGTGAGGCAGGGTCTGTGAGGCAGGGTCTGTGAGGCAGGGTCTGTGAGGCAGGTCTGTGAGGCAGGGCCTGTGAGGCAGGGTCTGTGCGGCAGGGTCTGTGCGGCAGGGTCTGTGCGGCAGGGTCTGTGTGGCAGGGTCTGTGCGGCAGGGTCTGTGTGGCAGGGTCTGTGTGGCAGGGTCTGTGCGGCAGGGTCTGTGAGGCAGCCTGGCAGGGTCTGTGTGGCATGGTCTGTGCGGCAGGGTCTGTGTGGCAGGGTCTGTGCGGCAGGGTCTGTGAGGCAGGTTCTGTGCGGCAGGGTCTGTGCGGCAGGGTCTGTGAGGCAGGGTCTGTGAGGCAGGGTCTGTGAGGCAGGGTCTGTGAGGCAGGTCTGTGAGGCAGGGTCTGTGAGGCAGGGTCTCTGTGGCAGGGTCTGTGCGGCAGGGTCTGTGCGGCAGGGTCTGTGCGGCAGGGTCTGTGCGGCAGGGTCTGTGAGGCAGGGTCAGTGCGGCAGGGTCTGTGCGGCAGGGTCTGTGCGGCAGGGTCTGTGCGGCAGGGTCTGTGCGGCAGGGTCTGTGCGGCAGGGTCTGTGCGGCAGGGTCTGTGCGGCAGGGTCTGTGCGGCAGGGTCTGTGCGGCAGGGTCTGTGCGGCAGGGTCTGTGCGGCAGGGTCTGTGCGGCAGGGTCTGTGCGGTAGGGTCTGTGCGGCAGGGTCTGTGCGGCAGGGTCTGTGAGGCAGAGTCTGTGCGGCAGGGTCTGTGAGGCAGCCTGGCAGGGTCTGTGAGGCAGGGTCTGTGCGGCAGGGTCTGTGCGGCAGGGTCTGTGCGGCAGGGTCTGTGCGGCAGGGTCTGTGCGGCAGGGTCTGTGCGGCAGGGTCTGTGCGGCAGGGTCTGTGCGGCAGGGTCTGTGCGGCAGGGTCTGTGCGGCAGGGTCTGTGAGGCAGGGTCAGTGCGGCTGGGTCTGTGAGGCAGGGTCTGTGCGGCAGGGTGTGTGCGGCAGGGTGTGTGCGGCAGGGTGTGTGCGGCAGGGTGTGTGCGGCAGGGTGTGTGCGGCAGGGTCTGTGCGGCAGGATCTGTGCGGCAGGATCTGTGCGGCAGGGTCTGTGCGGCAGGGTCTGTGCGGCAGGGTCTGTGCGGCAGGGTCTGTGCGGCAGGGTCTGTGCGGCAGGGTCTGTGCGGCAGGGTCTGTGCGGCAGGATCAGTGCGGCAGGGTCTGTGAGGCAAGGTCTGTGCGGCAGGGTCTGTGCGGCAGGGTCTGTGCGGCAGGGTCTGTGCGGCAGGGTGTGTGCGGCAGGGTGTGTGCGGCAGGGTCTGTGCGGCAGGGTCTGTGCGGCAGGATCTGTGAGGCAGGATCTGTGAGGCAGGGTCTGTGCGGCAGGATCTGTGCGGCAGGGTGTGTGCGGCAGGGTGTGTGCGGCAGGGTGTGTGCGGCAGGGTGTGTGCGGCAGGGTGTGTGCGGCAGGGTGTGTGCGGCAGGGTCTGTGCGGCAGGGTCTGTGCGGCAGGGTCTGTGCGGCAGGGTCTGTGAGGCAGCCTGGCAGGGTCTGTGAGGCAGGTTCTGTGCGGCAGGGTCTGTGAGGCAGGGTCTGTGAGGCATGGTCTGTGAGGCAGGTCTGTGAGGCAGGGTCTGTGAGGCAGGGTCTCTGTGGCAGGGTCTGTGCGGCAGGGTCTGTGCGGCAGGGTCTGTGCGGCAGGGTCTGTGCGGCAGGGTCTGTGCGGCAGGGTCTGTGCGGCAGGGTCAGTGCGGCAGGGTCTGTGCGGCAGGGTCTGTGCGGCAGGGTCTGTGCGGCAGGGTCTGTGCGGCAGGGTCTGTGAGGCAGGGTCTGTGAGGCAGGGTCTGTGCGGCAGGGTCTGTGCGGCAGGGTCTGTGCGGCAGGGTCTGTGCGGCAGGGTCTGTGCGGCAGGGTCTGTGAGGCAGGGTCTGTGCGGCAGGGTCTGTGCGGCAGGGTCTGTGAGGCAGAGTCTGTGCGGCAGGGTCTGTGAGGCAGCCTGGCAGGGTCTGTGAGGCAGGGTCTGTGCGGCAGGGTCTGTGCGGCCGGGTCTGTGAGGCCGGGTCTGTGAGGCAGGGTCTGTGAGGCAGGGTCTGTGCGGCAGGGTCTGTGCGGCAGGGTCTGTGCGGCAGGGTCTGTGCGGCAGGGTCTGTGCGGCAGGGTCTGTGCGGCAGGGTCTGTGCGGCAGGGTCTGTGCGGCAGGGTCAGTGCGGCAGGGTCTGTGAGGCAAGGTCTGTGCGGCAGGGTCTGTGCGGCAGGGTGTGTGCGGCAGGGTGTGTGCGGCAGGGTGTGTGCGGCAGGGTCTGTGCGGCAGTGTCTGTGCGGCAGGATCTGTGCGGCAGGGTCTGTGCGGCAGGGTCTGTGCGGCCGGGTCTGTGAGGCCGGGTCTGTGTGGCAGGGTCTGTGTGGCCCGGTTTTTGTGGCAGGGTCTATGCGGCAGGATCTGTGAGGCAGGGTCTGTGTGGCAGGGTCTGTGTGGCTCGGTTTTTGTGGCAGGGTCTCTGCGGCAGGATCTGTGAGGCAGGGTCTGTGTGGCAGGGTCTGTGTGGCTCGGTTTTTGTGGCAGGGTCTCTGCGGCAGGATCTGTGAGGCAGGGTCTGTGTGGCAGGGTCTGTGCGGCAGGGTCTGTGCGGCAGTGTCTGTGTGGCAGGGTCTGTGTGGCAGGGTCTGTGTGGCAGGGTGTGTGTGGCAGGGTCTGTGTGCCAGGGTCTGTGTGCCAGGGTCTGTGTGCCAGGGTCTGTGTGGCAGGGTCTGTGCGGCAGGGTCTGTGCGGCAGGGTCTGTGCGGCAGGGCCTGTGCGGCAGGGCCTGTGCGGCAGGACCTGTGCGGCAGGGCCTGTGCGGCAGGGCCTGTGCGGCAGGGCCTGTGAGGCAGGGCCTGTGAGGCAGGGTCTGTGAGGCAGGGTCTGTGTGGCAGGGTCTGTGTGGCAGGGTCTGTGAGGCAGGGTCTGTGAGGCAGGGTCTGTGAGGCAGGGTCGGTGAGGCAGGGTCGGTGAGGCAGGGTCGGTGAGGCAGGGTCGGTGAGGCAGGGTCGGTGAGGCAGGGTCGGTGAGGCAGGGTCGGTGTGGCAGGGTCTGTGTGGCAGGGTCTGTGTGGCAGGGTCTGTGTGGCAGGGTCTGTGTGGCAGGGTCTGTGTGGCAGGGTCTGTGTGGCAGGGTCTGTGTGGCAGGGTCTGTGTGGCAGGGTCTGTGTGGCAGGGTCTGTGTGGCAGCCTGGCAGGGTCTGTGAGGCAGGTTCTGTGCGGCAGGGTCTGTGCGGCAGGGTCTGTGCGGCAGGGTCTGTGCGGCAGAGTCTGTGCGGCAGGGTCTGTGCAGCAGGGTCTGTGTGGCAGCCTGGCAGGGTCTGTGAGGCAGGTTCTGTGCGGCAGGGTCTGTGCGGCAGGGTCTGTGCGGCAGGGTCTGTGCGGCAGGGTCTGTGCGGCAGGGTCTGTGCGGCAGGGTCTGTGTGGCAGCCTGGCAGGGTCTGTGAGGCAGGTTCTGTGCGGCAGGGTCTGTGCGGCAGGGTCTGTGCGGCAGGGTCTGTGTGGCAGGGTCTGTGTGGCAGCCTGGCAGGGTCTGTGAGGCAGGTTCTGTGCGGCAGGGTCTGTGCGGCAGGGTCTGTGCGGCAGGGTCTGTGCGGCAGGGTCTGTGCGGCAGGGTCTGTGCGGCAGGGTCTGTGCGGCAGGGTCTGTGAGGCAGGGTCTGTGAGGCAGGGTCTGTGAGGCAGGGTCTGTGTGGCAGGGTCTGTGTGGCAGCCTGGCAGGGTCTGTGAGGCAGGTTCTGTGCGGCAGGGTCTGTGCGGCAGGGTCTGTGAGGCAGGGTCTGTGCGGCAGGGTCTGTGCGGCAGGGTCTGTGCGGCAGGGTCTGTGCCCCAGGGTCTGTGCGGCAGGGTCTGTGAGGCAGGGTCTGTGAGGCAGGGTCTGTGAGGCAGGGTCTGTGCGGCAGGGTCTGTGAGGCAGGTTCTGTGAGGCAGGGTCTGTGCGGCAGGGTCTGTGCGGCAGGGTCTGTGCGGCAGGGTCTGTGCGGCAGGGTCTGTGCGGCAGGGTCTGTGAGGCAGCCTGGCAGGGTCTGTGAGGCAGGTTCTGTGCGGCAGGGTCTGTGAGGCAGGGTCTGTGAGGCAGGGTCTGTGAGGCAGGGTTTGTGCGGCAGGGCCTGTGTGGCAGGTTCTGTGCGGCAGGGTCTGTGAGGCAGGGTCTGTGCGGCAGGGTCTGTGCGGCAGGGTCTGTGCGGCAGGGTCTGTGCGGCAGGGTCTGTGCGGCAGGGTCTGTGAGGCAGGGTCAGTGCGGCAGGGTCTGTGCGGCAGGGTCTGTGCGGCAGGGTCTGTGCGGCAGGGTCTGTGCGGCAGGGTCTGTGAGGCAGGGTCTGTGAGGCAGGTTCTGTGCGGCAGGTTCTGTGCGGCAGGGTCTGTGCGGCAGGGTCTGTGCGGCAGGGTCTGTGCGGCAGGGTCTGTGCGGCAGGGTCTGTGCGGCAGGGTCTGTGAGGCAGGGTCAGTGCGGCAGGGTCTGTGCGGCAGGGTCTGTGCGGCAGGGTCTGTGCGGCAGGGTCTGTGCGGCAGGGTCTGTGCGGCAGGGTCTGTGCGGCAGGGTCGGTGAGGCAGGGTCTGTGTGGCAGGGTCTGTGCGGCAGGGTCTGTGCGGCAGGGTCTGTGCGGCAGGGTCTGTGCAGCAGGGTCTGTGCGGCAGGGTCTGTGAGGCAGAGTCTGTGAGGCAGGGTCTGTGAGGCAGCCTGGCAGGGTCTGTGCGGCAGGGTCTGTGCGGCAGGGTCTGTGCGGCAGGGTCTGTGCGGCAGGGTCTGTGCGGCAGGGTCTGTGCGGCAGGGTCTGTGAGGCAGGGTCTGTGAGGCAGGGTCTGTGCGGCAAGGTCTGTGCGGCAGGGTCTGTGCGGCAGGGTCTGTGCGGCAGGGTCTGTGCGGCAGGGTCTGTGCGGCAGGGTCTGTGCGGCAGGGTCTGTGCGGCAGGGTCTGTGAGGCAGGGTCAGTGCGGCAGGGTCTGTGAGGCAGGGTGTGTGCGGCAGGGTGTGTGCGGCAGGGTGTGTGCGGCAGGGTGTGTGCGGCAGGGTGTGTGCGGCAGGGTGTGTGCGGCAGGGTGTGTGCGGCAGGGTGTGTGCGGCAGGGTGTGTGCGGCAGGGTGTGTGCGGCAGGGTCTGTGCGGCAGGGTCTGTGCGGCAGGGTCTGTGAGGCAGAGTCTGTGTGGCAAGGTCTGTGAGGCAGCCTGGCAGGGTCTGTGACGCAGGGTCTGTGAGGCAGGGTCTGTGAGGCAGGGTCTGTGAGGCAGGGTCTGTGCGGCAGGGTCTGTGCGGCAGGGTCTGTGCGGCAGGGTCTGTGAGGCAGGGTCTGTGAGGCAGGGTCTGTGCGGCAGGGTCTGTGCGGCAGGGTGTGTGCGGCAGGGTGTGTGCGGCAGGGTCTGTGCGGCAGGGTGTGTGCGGCAGGGTGTGTGCGGCAGGGTGTGTGCGGCAGGGTCTGTGCGGCAGGGTCTGTGCGGCAGGATCTGTGAGGCAGGATCTGTGAGGCAGGGTGTGTGCGGCAGGGTGTGTGCGGCAGGGTGTGTGCGGCAGGGTGTGTGCGGCAGGGTGTGTGCGGCAGGGTGTGTGCGGCAGGGTCTGTGCGGCAGGGTCTGTGCGGCAGGGTCTGTGCGGCAGGGTCTGTGAGGCAGGGTCAGTGCGGCAGGGTCTGTGCGGCAGGGTCTGTGCGGCAGGGTCTGTGCGACAGGGTCTGTGCGGCAGGGTCTGTGCGGCAGGGTCTGTGCGGCAGGGTCTGTGCGGCAGGGTCTGTGAGGCAGGGTCTGTGCGGCAGGGTCTGTGCGGCAGGGTCTGTGCGGCAGGGTCTGTGCGGCAGGGTCTGTGAGGCAGGGTCTGTGCGGCAGGGTCTGTGCGGCAGGGTCTGTGCGGCAGGGTCTGTGCGGCAGGGTCTGTGAGGCAGAGTCTGTGCGGCAGGGTCTGTGAGGCAGCCTGGCAGGGTCTGTGAGGCAGGGTCTGTGAGGCAGGGTCTGTGCGGCAGGGTCTGTGCGGCAGGGTCTGTGCGGCAGGGTCTGTGCGGCAGGGTCTGTGAGGCAGGGTCTGTGCGGCAGGGTCTGTGCGGCAGGGTCTGTGCGGCAGGGTCTGTGCGGCAGGGTCTGTGCGGCAGGGTCTGTGCGGCAGGGTCTGTGCGGCAGGGTCTGTGAGGCAGGGTCAGTGCGGCAGGGTCTGTGAGGCAGGGTCTGTGCGGCAGGGTGTGTGCGGCAGGGTGTGTGCGGCAGGGTGTGTGCGGCAGGATCTGTGCGGCAGGATCTGTGCGCCAGGGTCTGTGCGGCAGGGTCTGTGCGGCAGGGTCTGTGTGGCAGCCTGGCAGGGTCTGTGAGGCAGGTTCTGTGCGGCAGGGTCTGTGCGGCAGGGTCTGTGCGGCAGGGTCTGTGAGGCAGGGTCTGTGAGGCAGGGTCTGTGAGGCAGGTCTGTGAGGCAGGGCCTGTGAGGCAGGGTCTGTGCGGCAGGGTCTGTGCGGCAGGGTCTGTGTGGCAGGGTCTGTGCGGCAGGGTCTGTGTGGCAGGGTCTGTGTGGCAGGGTCTGTGCGGCAGGGTCTGTGAGGCAGCCTGGCAGGGTCTGTGTGGCATGGTCTGTGCGGCAGGGTCTGTGTGGCAGGGTCTGTGCGGCAGGGTCTGTGAGGCAGGTTCTGTGCGGCAGGGTCTGTGCGGCAGGGTCTGTGCGGCAGGGTCTGTGAGGCAGGGTCTGTGAGGCAGGGTCTGTGCGGCAGGGTCTGTGCGGCAGGGTCTGTGCGGCAGGGTCTGTGCGGCAGGGTCTGTGCGGCAGGGTCTGTGCGGCAGGGTCTGTGCGGCAGGGTGTGTGCGGCAGGGTGTGTGCGGCAGGGTGTGTGCGGCAGGGTCTGTGCGGCAGGGTGTGTGCGGCAGGGTGTGTGCGGCAGGGTGTGTGCGGCAGGGTGTGTGCGGCAGGGTGTGTGCGGCAGGGTCTGTGCGGCAGGGTCTGTGCGGCAGGATCTGTGAGGCAGGATCTGTGAGGCAGGGTGTGTGCGGCAGGGTGTGTGCGGCAGGGTGTGTGCGGCAGGGTGTGTGCGGCAGGGTGTGTGCGGCAGGGTGTGTGCGGCAGGGTCTGTGCGGCAGGGTCTGTGCGGCAGGGTCTGTGAGGCAGGGTCAGTGCGGCAGGGTCTGTGCGGCAGGGTCTGTGCGGCAGGGTCTGTGCGACAGGGTCTGTGCGGCAGGGTCTGTGCGGCAGGGTCTGTGCGGCAGGGTCTGTGCGGCAGGGTCTGTGAGGCAGGGTCTGTGCGGCAGGGTCTGTGCGGCAGGGTCTGTGCGGCAGGGTCTGTGCGGCAGGGTCTGTGAGGCAGGGTCTGTGCGGCAGGGTCTGTGCGGCAGGGTCTGTGCGGCAGGGTCTGTGCGGCAGGGTCTGTGAGGCAGAGTCTGTGCGGCAGGGTCTGTGAGGCAGCCTGGCAGGGTCTGTGAGGCAGGGTCTGTGCGGCAGGGTCTGTGCGGCAGGGTCTGTGCGGCAGGGTCTGTGCGGCAGGGTCTGTGCGGCAGGGTCTGTGAGGCAGGGTCTGTGCGGCAGGGTCTGTGCGGCAGGGTCTGTGCGGCAGGGTCTGTGCGGCAGGGTCTGTGCGGCAGGGTCAGTGCGGCAGGGTCTGTGCGGCAGGGTGTGTGCGGCAGGGTGTGTGCGGCAGGGTGTGTGCGGCAGGGTGTGTGCGGCAGGATCTGTGCGGCAGGATCTGTGCGCCAGGGTCTGTGCGGCAGGGTCTGTGTGGCAGGGTCTGTGTGGCAGCCTGGCAGGGTCTGTGAGGCAGGTTCTGTGCGGCAGGGTCTGTGCGGCAGGGTCTGTGCGGCAGGGTCTGTGAGGCAGGGTCTGTGAGGCAGGGTCTGTGCGGCAGGGTCTGTGCGGCAGGGTCTGTGCGGCAGGGTCTGTGCGGCAGGGTCTGTGAGGCAGGGTCTGTGCGGCAGGGTCTGTGCGGCAGGGTCTGTGCGGCAGGGTCTGTGAGGCAGGGTCTGTGCGGCAGGGTCTGTGAGGCAGCCTGGCAGGGTCTGTGAGGCAGGGTCTGTGAGGCAGGGTCTGTGCGGCAGGGTCTGTGCGGCAGGGTCTGTGCGGCAGGGTCTGTGCGGCAGGGTCTGTGAGGCAGGGTCTGTGCGGCAGGGTCTGTGCGGCAGGGTCTGTGCGGCAGGGTCTGTGCGGCAGGGTCTGTGAGGCAGGGTCAGTGCGGCAGGGTCTGTGAGGCAGGGTCTGTGCGGCAGGGTGTGTGCGGCAGGGTGTGTGCGGCAGGGTGTGTGCGGCAGGGTCTGTGCGGCAGGATCTGTGCGGCAGGATCTGTGCGCCAGGGTCTGTGCGGCAGGGTCTGTGTGGCAGGGTCTGTGTGGCAGCCTGGCAGGGTCTGTGAGGCAGGTTCTGTGCGGCAGGGTCTGTGCGGCAGGGTCTGTGAGGCAGGGTCTGTGAGGCAGGGTCTGTGAGGCAGGTCTGTGAGGCAGGGCCTGTGAGGCAGGGTCTGTGCGGCAGGGTCTGTGCGGCAGGGTCTGTGTGGCAGGGTCTGTGTGGCAGGGTCTGTGTGGCAGGGTCTGTGTGGCAGGGTCTGTGCGGCAGGGTCTGTGAGGCAGCCTGGCAGGGTCTGTGTGGCATGGTCTGTGCGGCAGGGTCTGTGCGGCAGGGTCTGTGCGGCAGGGTCTGTGAGGCAGGTTCTGTGCGGCAGGGTCTGTGCGGCAGGGTCTGTGAGGCAGGGTCTGTGAGGCAGGGTCTGTGAGGCAGGGTCTGTGAGGCAGGGTCTGTGAGGCAGGTCTGTGAGGCAGGGTCTGTGAGGCAGGGTCTCTGTGGCAGGGTCTGTGCGGCAGGGTCTGTGCGGCAGGGTCTGTGCGGCAGGGTCTGTGCGGCAGGGTCTGTGCGGCAGGGCCTGTGAGGCAGGGTCTGTGCGGCAGGGTCTGTGCGGCAGGGTCTGTGCGGCAGGGTCTGTGTGGCAGGGTCTGTGCGGCAGGGTCTGTGTGGCAGGGTCTGTGTGGCAGGGTCTGTGCGGCAGGGTCTGTGAGGCAGCCTGGCAGGGTCTGTGTGGCATGGTCTGTGCGGCAGGGTCTGTGTGGCAGGGTCTGTGCGGCAGGGTCTGTGAGGCAGGTTCTGTGCGGCAGGGTCTGTGCGGCAGGGTCTGTGAGGCAGGGTCTGTGAGGCAGGGTCTGTGCGGCAGGGTCTGTGCGGCAAGGTCTGTGCGGCAGGGTCTGTGCGGCAGGGTCTGTGCGGCAGGGTCTGTGCGGCAGGGTCTGTGCGGCAGGGTCTGTGCGGCAGGGTCTGTGCGGCAGGGTCAGTGCGGCAGGGTCTGTGAGGCAGGGTCTGTGCAGCAGGGTGTGTGCGGCAGGGTGTGTGCGGCAGGGTGTGTGCGGCAGGGTGTGTGCGGCAGGGTGTGTGCGGCAGGGTGTGTGCGGCAGGGTGTGTGCGGCAGGGTCTGTGCGGCAGGGTCTGTGCGGCAGGGTCTGTGAGGCAGAGTCTGTGTGGCAAGGTCTGTGAGGCAGCCTGGCAGGGTCTGTGAGGCAGGGTCTGTGAGGCAGGGTCTGTGAGGCAGGGTCTGTGCGGCAGGGTCTGTGCGGCAGGGTCTGTGCGGCAGGGTCTGTGAGGCAGGGTCTGTGAGGCAGGGTCTGTGCGGCAGGGTCTGTGCGGCAGGGTCTGTGCGGCAGGGTCTGTGCGGCAGGGTCTGTGCGGCAGGGTGTGTGCGGCAGGGTGTGTGCGGCAGGGTCTGTGCGGCAGGGTCTGTGCGGCAGGATCTGTGAGGCAGGATCTGTGAGGCAAGGTGTGTGCGGCAGGGTGTGTGCGGCAGGGTGTGTGCGGCAGGGTGTGTGCGGCAGGGTGTGTGCGGCAGGGTCTGTGCGGCAGGGTCTGTGCGGCAGGGTCTGTGCGGCAGGGTCTGTGCGGCAGGGTCTGTGAGGCAGGGTCAGTGCGGCAGGGTCTGTGCGGCAGGGTCTGTGCGGCAGGGTCTGTGCGGCAGGGTCTGTGAGGCAGGGTCTGTGCGGCAGGGTCTGTGCGGCAGGGTCTGTGCGGCAGGGTCTGTGCGGCAGGGTCTGTGAGGCAGGGTCTGTGCGGCAGGGTCTGTGCGGCAGGGTCTGTGCGGCAGGGTCTGTGCGGCAGGGTCTGTGAGGCAGAGTCTGTGTGGCAGGGTCTGTGAGGCAGCCTGGCAGGGTCTGTGAGGCAGGGTCTGTGAGGCAGGGTCTGTGCGGCAGGGTCTGTGCGGCAGGGTCTGTGCGGCAGGGTCTGTGAGGCAGGGTCTGTGCGGCAGGGTCTGTGCGGCAGGGTCTGTGCGGCAGGGTCTGTGCGGCAGGGTCTGTGAGGCAGGGTCTGTGCGGCAGGGTGTGTGCGGCAGGGTGTGTGCGGCAGGGTGTGTGCGGCAGGGTGTGTGCGGCAGGGTCTGTGCGGCAGGATCTGTGCGGCAGGATCTGTGCGCCAGGGTCTGTGCGGCAGGGTCTGTGTGGCAGGGTCTGTGTGGCAGCCTGGCAGGGTCTGTGAGGCAGGTTCTGTGCGGCAGGGTCTGTGCGGCAGGGTCTGTGCGGCAGGGTCTGTGAGGCAGGGTCTGTGAGGCAGGGTCTGTGAGGCAGGTCTGTGAGGCAGGGCCTGTGAGGCAGGGTCTGTGCGGCAGGGTCTGTGCGGCAGGGTCTGTGTGGCAGGGTCTGTGCGGCAGGGTCTGTGTGGCAGGGTCTGTGTGGCAGGGTCTGTGCGGCAGGGTCTGTGAGGCAGCCTGGCAGGGTCTGTGTGGCATGGTCTGTGCGGCAGGGTCTGTGTGGCAGGGTCTGTGCGGCAGGGTCTGTGAGGCAGGTTCTGTGCGGCAGGGTCTGTGCGGCAGGGTCTGTGAGGCAGGGTCTGTGAGGCAGGGTCTGTGAGGCAGGGTCTGTGAGGCAGGTCTGTGAGGCAGGGTCTGTGAGGCAGGGTCTCTGTGGCAGGGTCTGTGCGGCAGGGTCTGTGCGGCAGGGTCTGTGCGGCAGGGTCTGTGCGGCAGGGTCTGTGAGGCAGGGTCAGTGCGGCAGGGTCTGTGCGGCAGGGTCTGTGCGGCAGGGTCTGTGCGGCAGGGTCTGTGCGGCAGGGTCTGTGAGGCAGGGTCTGTGCGGCAGGGTCTGTGCGGCAGGGTCTGTGCGGCAGGGTCTGTGCGGCAGGGTCTGTGAGGCAGGGTCTGTGCGGCAGGGTCTGTGCGGCAGGGTCTGTGCGGTAGGGTCTGTGCGGCAGGGTCTGTGCGGCAGGGTCTGTGCGGCAGGGTCTGTGAGGCAGAGTCTGTGCGGCAGGGTCTGTGAGGCAGCCTGGCAGGGTCTGTGCGGCAGGGTCTGTGCGGCAGGGTCTGTGCGGCAGGATCAGTGCGGCAGTGTCTGTGAGGCAAGTTCTGTGCGGCAGGGTCTGTGCGGCAGGGTCTGTGCGGCAGGGTGTGTGCGGCAGGGTGTGTGCGGCAGGGTCTGTGCGGCAGGGTCTGTGCGGCAGGATCTGTGAGGCAGGATCTGTGAGGCAGGGTCTGTGCGGCAGGATCTGTGCGGCAGGGTGTGTGCGGCAGGGTGTGTGCGGCAGGGTGTGTGCGGCAGGGTGTGTGCGGCAGGGTGTGTGCGGCAGGGTCTGTGCGGCAGGGTCTGTGCGGCAGGGTCTGTGCGGCAGGGTCTGTGCGGCAGGGTCTGTGCGGCAGGGTCTGTGAGGCAGCCTGGCAGGGTCTGTGAGGCAGGTTCTGTGCGGCAGGGTCTGTGAGGCAGGGTCTGTGAGGCATGGTCTGTGAGGCAGGTCTGTGAGGCAGGGTCTGTGAGGCAGGGTCTCTGTGGCAGGGTCTGTGCGGCAGGGTCTGTGCGGCAGGGTCTGTGCGGCATGGTCTGTGCGGCAGGGTCAGTGCGGCAGGGTCTGTGCGGCAGGGTCTGTGCGGCAGGGTCTGTGCGGCAGGGTCTGTGCGGCAGGGTCTGTGCGGCAGGGTCTGTGAGGCAGGGTCTGTGCGGCAGGGTCTGTGCGGCAGGGTCTGTGCGGCAGGGTCTGTGAGGCAGAGTCTGTGTGGCAGGGTCTGTGAGGCAGCCTGGCAGGGTCTGTGAGGCAGGGTCTGTGAGGCAGGGTCTGTGCGGCAGGGTCTGTGCGGCCGGGTCTGTGAGGCCGGGTCTGTGAGGCAGGGTCTGTGAGGCAGGGTCTGTGCGGCAGGGTCTGTGCGGCAGGGTCTGTGCGGCAGGGTCTGTGCGGCAGGGTCTGTGCGGCAGGGTCTGTGCGGCAGGGTCTGTGCGGCAGGGTCAGTGCGGCAGGGTCTGTGAGGCAAGGTCTGTGCGGCAGGGTGTGTGCGGCAGGGTGTGTGCGGCAGGGTGTGTGCGGCAGGGTGTGTGCGGCAGGGTCTGTGCGGCAGGGTCTGTGCGGCAGGGTCTGTGCGGCAGGATCTGTGCGGCAGGGTCTGTGCGGCAGGGTCTGTGCGGCCGGGTCTGTGAGGCCGGGTCTGTGTGGCAGGGTCTGTGTGGCTCGGTTTTTGTGGCAGGGTCTATGCGGCAGGATCTGTGAGGCAGGGTCTGTGTGGCAGGGTCTGTGTGGCTCGGTTTTTGTGGCAGGGTCTCTGCGGCAGGATCTGTGAGGCAGGGTCTGTGTGGCAGGGTCTGTGTGGCTCGGTTTTTGTGGCAGGGTCTCTGCGGCAGGATCTGTGAGGCAGGGTCTGTGTGGCAGGGTCTGTGCGGCAGGGTCTGTGTGGCAGGGTCTGTGTGGCAGGGTCTGTGTGGCAGGGTCTGTGTGCCAGGGTCTGTGTGCCAGGGTCTGTGTGGCAGGGTCTGTGCGGCAGGGTCTGTGCGGCAGGGCCTGTGCGGCAGGGCCTGTGCGGCAGGACCTGTGCGGCAGGGCCTGTGCGGCAGGGCCTGTGAGGCAGGGTCTGTGAGGCAGGGTCTGTGAGGCAGGGTCTGTGTGGCAGGGTCTGTGTGGCAGGGTCTGTGAGGCAGGGTCTGTGTGGCAGGGTCTGTGAGGCAGGGTCTGTGAGGCAGGGTCTGTGAGGCAGGGTCGGTGAGGCAGGGTCGGTGAGGCAGGGTCGGTGTGGCAGGGTCGGTGTGGCAGGGTCTGTGTGGCAGGGTCTGTGTGGCAGGGTCTGTGTGGCAGGGTCTGTGTGGCAGGGTCTGTGTGGCAGGGTCTGTGTGGCAGGGTCTGTGTGGCAGGGTCTGTGTGGCAGGGTCTGTGTGGCAGCCTGGCAGGGTCTGTGAGGCAGGTTCTGTGCGGCAGGGTCTGTGCGGCAGGGTCTGTGCGGCAGGGTCTGTGCGGCAGGGTCTGTGCGGCAGGGTCTGTGTGGCAGCCTGGCAGGGTCTGTGAGGCAGGTTCTGTGCGGCAGGGTCTGTGCGGCAGGGTCTGTGCGGCAGGGTCTGTGCGGCAGGGTCTGTGCGGCAGGGTCTGTGCGGCAGGGTCTGTGTGGCAGCCTGGCAGGGTCTGTGAGGCAGGGTCTGTGCGGCAGGGTCTGTGCGGCAGGGTCTGTGCGGCAGGGTCTGTGCGGCAGGGTCTGTGTGGCAGGGTCTGTGTGGCAGCCTGGCAGGGTCTGTGAGGCAGGGTCTGTGCGGCAGGGTCTGTGCGGCAGGGTCTGTGCGGCAGGGTCTGTGCGGCAGGGTCTGTGCGGCAGGGTCTGTGAGGCAGGGTCTGTGAGGCAGGGTCTGTGAGGCAGGGTCTGTGAGTCAGGGTCTGTGTGGCAGGGTCTGTGTGGCAGCCTGGCAGGGTCTGTGAGGCAGGTTCTGTGCGGCAGGGTCTGTGCGGCAGGGTCTGTGAGGCAGGGTCTGTGCGGCAGGGTCTGTGCGGCAGGGTCTGTGCGGCAGGGTCTGTGCCCCAGGGTCTGTGCGGCAGGGTCTGTGAGGCAGGGTCTGTGAGGCAGGGTCTGTGAGGCAGGGTCTGTGCGGCAGGGTCTGTGAGGCAGGTTCTGTGAGGCAGGGTGTGTGCGGCAGGGTCTGTGCGGCAGGGTCTGTGCGGCAGGGTCTGTGCGGCAGGGTCTGTGCGGCAGGGTCTGTGCGGCAGGGTCTGTGAGGCAGCCTGGCAGGGTCTGTGAGGCAGGTTCTGTGCGGCAGGGTCTGTGAGGCAGGGTCTGTGAGGCAGGGTCTGTGCGGCAGGGCCTGTGTGGCAGGTTCTGTGCGGCAGGGTCTGTGCGGCAGGGTCTGTGCGGCAGGGTCTGTGCGGCAGGGTCTGTGCGGCAGGGTCTGTGAGGCAGGGTCAGTGCGGCAGGGTCTGTGCGGCAGGGTCTGTGCGGCAGGGTCTGTGCGGCAGGGTCTGTGCGGCAGGGTCTGTGAGGCAGGGTCTGTGAGGCAGGTTCTGTGCGGCAGGGTCTGTGCGGCAGGGTCTGTGCGGCAGGGTCTGTGCGGCAGGGTCTGTGCGGCAGGGTCTGTGAGGCAGGGTCAGTGCGGCAGGGTCTGTGCGGCAGGGTCTGTGCGGCAGGGTCTGTGCGGCAGGGTCTGTGCGGCAGGGTCTGTGAGGCAGGGTCTGTGCGGCAGGGTCTGTGCGGCAGGGTCTGTGCGGCAGGGTCTGTGCGGCAGGGTCTGTGAGGCAGGGTCTGTGCGGCAGGGTCTGTGCGGCAGGGTCTGTGCGGCAGGGTCTGTGCGGCAGGGTCTGTGAGGCAGAGTCTGTGAGGCAGGGTCTGTGAGGCAGCCTGGCAGGGTCTGTGAGGCAGGGTCTGTGAGGCAGGGTCTGTGCGGCAGGGTCTGTGCGGCAGGGTCTGTGCGGCAGGGTCTGTGAGGCAGGGTCTGTGAGGCAGGGTCTGTGAGGCAGGGTCTGTGCGGCAGGGTCTGTGCGGCAAGGTCTGTGCGGCAGGGTCTGTGCGGCAGGGTCTGTGCGGCAGGGTCTGTGCGGCAGGGTCTGTGCGGCAGGGTCTGTGAGGCAGGGTCAGTGCGGCAGGGTCTGTGAGGCAGGGTCTGTGCGGCAGGGTGTGTGCGGCAGGGTGTGTGCGGCAGGGTGTGTGCGGCAGGGTGTGTGCGGCAGGGTGTGTGCGGCAGGGTGTGTGCGGCAGGGTGTGTGCGGCAGGGTCTGTGCGGCAGGGTCTGTGCGGCAGGGTCTGTGCGGCAGGGTCTGTGAGGCAGAGTCTGTGCGGCAAGGTCTGTGAGGCAGCCTGGCAGGGTCTGTGAGGCAGGGTCTGTGCGGCAGGGTCTGTGCGGCAGGGTCTGTGCGGCAGGGTCTGTGAGGCAGGGTCTGTGAGGCAGGGTCTGTGCGGCAGGGTCTGTGCGGCAGGGTCTGTGCGGCAGGGTCTGTGCGGCAGGGTGTGTGCGGCAGGGTGTGTGCGGCAGGGTGTGTGCGGCAGGGTGTGTGCGGCAGGGTCTGTGCGGCAGGGTCTGTGCGGCAGGGTCTGTGAGGCAGGATCTGTGAGGCAGGTTGTGTGCGGCAGGGTGTGTGCGGCAGGGTGTGTGCGGCAGGGTGTGTGCGGCAGGGTGTGTGCGGCAGGGTGTGTGCGGCAGGGTGTGTGCGGCAGGGTCTGTGCGGCAGGGTCTGTGCGGCAGGGTCTGTGCGGCAGGGTCTGTGAGGCAGCCTGGCAGGGTCTGTGAGGCAGGTTCTGTGCGGCAGGGTCTGTGAGGCAGGGTCTGTGAGGCAGGGTCTGTGAGGCAGGTCTGTGAGGCAGGGTCTGTGAGGCAGGGTCTGTGAGGCAGGGTCTCTGTGGCAGGGTCTGTGCGGCAGGGTCTGTGCGGCAGGGTCTGTGCGGCAGGGTCTGTGCGGCAAGGTCTGTGAGGCAGGGTCTGTGAGGCAGGGTCAGTGCGGCAGGGTCTGTGCGGCAGGGTCTGTGCGGCAGGGTCTGTGCGGCAGGGTCTGTGCGGCAGGGTCTGTGCGGCAGGATCTGTGAGGCAGGGTCTGTGCGGCAGGGTCTGTGAGGCAGGGTCTGTGAGGCAGAGTCTGTGTGGCAGGGTCTCTGAGGCAGCCTGGCAGGGTCTGTGAGGCAGGGTCTGTGCGGCAGGGTCTGTGCGGCAGGATCTGTGAGGCAGGGTCTGTGAGGCAGGGTCTGTGAGGCAGGGTCTGTGAGGCAGGGTCTGTGTGGCAGGGTCTGTGTGGCAGGGTCTGTGTGGCAGGGTCTGTGTGGCAGGGTCTGTGTGGCAGGGTCTGTGTGGCAGGGTCTGTGCGGCAGGGTCTGTGCGGCCGGGTCTGTGAGGCCGGGTCTGTGTGGCAGGGTCTCTGCGGCAGGATCTGTGTGGCAGGGTCTGTGTGGCAGGGTCTGTGTGGCAGGGTCTGTGTGGCAGGGTCTGTGTGGCAGGGTCTGTGTGGCAGTGTCTGTGCGGCAGGGTCTGTGCGGCCGGGTCAGTGAGGCCGGGTCTGTGTGGCAGGGTCTCTGCGGCAGGATCTGTGAGGCAGGGTAACTGTGGCAGGGTCTGTGTGGCAGGGTCTGTGAGGCAGAGTCTGTGTGGCAGTGTCTGTGTGGCAGGGTGACTGTGTGGCAGGGTCTGTGTGGCAGGGTCTGTGTGGCAGGGTCTGTGTGGCAGGGTCTGTGTGGCAGGGTCTGTGTGGCAGGGTCTGTGCGGCAGGGTCTGTGTGGCAGGATTTATGCGGCAGGGTCTGTTAGGAAATGTCGGTGTGGTAGGGTCTGTGTGGGAGGGTCTGTGTGGCAGGGTCTGTGTGGCAGGGTCTGTGTGGCAGGGTCTGTGTGGCAGGGTCTGTGTGGCAGGGTCAGCGAGACAGGGTCAGCGAGGCAGGGTCAGCGAGGCAGGGTCTGCGAGGCAGGGTCATCGAGACTGGGTCTGTGAGGCAGGGTTTGTGAGGCAGGGTCTGTGAGGCAGGGTCTGTGAGGCAGGGTCTGTGAGGCAGGGTCTGTGAGGCAGGGTCTGTGAGGCAGGGTCTGTGAGGCAGGGTCTGTGAGGCAGGGTCTGCGAGGCAGGGTCGGTGAGGCAGGGTCGGTGAGGCAGGGTCGGTGTGGCAGGGTCGGTGTGGCAGGGTCTGTGTGGCAGGGTCTGTGTGGCAGGGTCTGTGTGGCAGGATCTGTGTGGCAGGGTCTGTGTGGCAGGGTCTGTGTGGCAGGGTCAGCGAGGCAGCATCAGCGAGGCAGGGTCAGCGAGGCAGGGTCTGTGCGGCAGGGTCTGTGCGGCAGGGTCTGTGCGGCAGGGTCTGTGCGGCAGGATCTGTGAGGCAGGGTCTGTGCGGCAGGGTCTGTGCGGCAGGGTCTGTGCGGCAGGGTCTGTGAGGCAGAGTCTGTGTGGCAGGGTCTGTGAGGCAGCCTGGCAGGGTCTGTGAGGCAGGGTCTGTGAGGCAGGGTCTGTGCGGCAGGGTCTGTGCGGCAGGGTCTGTGCGGCAGGGTCTGTGAGGCAGGGTCTGTGCGGCAGGGTCTGTGCGGCAGGGTCTGTGCGGCAGGGTCTGTGCGGCAGGGTCTGTGAAGCATGGTATGTGCGGCAGGGTCTGTGCGGCAGGGTCTGTGCGGCAGGGTGTGTGCGGCAGGGTGTGTGCGGCAGGGTGTGTGCGGCAGGGTGTGTGCGGCAGGGTCTGTGCGGCAGGATCTGTGAGGTTGGATCTGTGAGGCAGGGTCTGTGCGGCAGGATCTGTGCGGCAGGGTGTGTGCGGCAGGGTGTGTGCGGCAGGGTGTGTGCGGCAGGGTGTGTGCGGCAGGTTGTGTGCGGCAGGGTGTGTGCGGCAGGGTGTGTGCGGCAGGGTGTGTGCGGCAGGGTGTGTGCGGCAGGGTCTGTGCGGCAGGGTCTGTGCGGCAGGGTCTGTGCGGCAGGGTCTGTGCGGCAGGGTCTGTGAGGCAGCCTGGCAGGGTCTGTGAGGCAGGGTCTGTGAGGCAGGGTCTGTGAGGCAGGTCTGTGAGGCAGGGTCTGTGAGGCAGGGTCTCTGTGGCAGGGTCTGTGCGGCAAGGTCTGTGCGGCAGGGTCTGTGCGGCAGGGTCTGTGCGGCAGGGTCTGTGCGGCAGGATCGGTGCGGCAGGGTCTGTGCGGCAGGGTCTGTGCGGCAGGGTCTGTGCGGCAGGGTCTGTGCGGCAGGTTCTGTGCGGCAGGGTCTGTGCGGCAGGGTCTGTGCGGCAGGGTCTGTGCGGCAGGGTCTGTGCGGCAGGATCTGTGAGGCAGGGTCTGTGCGGCAGGGTCTGTGTGGCAGGGTCTGTGAGGCAGAGTCTGTGTGGCAGGGTCTGTGAGGCAGCCTGGCAGGGTCTGTGAGGCAGGGTCTGTGAGGCAGGGTCTGTGCGGCAGGGTCTGTGCGGCCGGGTCTGTGCGGCAGGGTCTGTGAGGCAGGGTCTGTGAGGCAGGGTCTGTGCGGCAGGGTCTGTGCGGCAGGGTCTGTGCGGCAGGGTCTGTGCGGCAGGGTCTGTGCGGCAGGGTCAGTGCGGCAGGGTCTGTGAGGCAAGGTCTGTGCGGCAGGGTGTGTGCGGCAGGGTGTGTGCGGCAGGGTGTGTGCGGCAGGGTCTGTGCGGCAGGGTCTGTGCGGCAGGGTCTGTGCGGCAGGGTCTGTGCGGCAGGGTCTGTGCGGCAGGGTCTGTGCGGCAGGGTCTGTGCGGCAGGATCTGTGAGGCAGGGTCTGTGTGGCAGGATCTGTGTGGCAGGGTCTGTGAGGCAGGGTCTGTGTGGCAGGGTCTGTCCGGCAGGATCTGTGTTGCAGGGTTTGTGTGGCACGGTTTGTGTGGCACGGTTTGTGTGGCAGGATCTGTGAGGCAGGGTCTGTGTGGCAGGGTCTGTGTGGCAGGGTCTGTGTGGCAGGGTCTGTGTGGCAGGGTCTGTGTGGCAGGGTCTGTGCGGCAGGGTCTGTGCGGCAGGGTCTGTGCGGCAGGGTCTGTGCGGCCGGGTCTGTGAGGCCGGGTCTGTGTGGCAGGGTCTCTGCGGCAGGATCTGTGTGGCAGGGTCTGTGTGGCAGGGTCTGTGTGGCAGGGTCTGTGTGGCAGGGTCTGTGTGGCAGGGTCTGTGTGGCAGGGTCTGTGCGGCCGGGTCAGTGAGGCCGGGTCTGTGTGGCAGGGTCTCTGCGGCAGGATCTGTGAGGCAGGGTAACTGTGGCAGGGTCTGTGTGGCAGGGTCTGTGAGGCAGAGTCTGTGTGGCAGGGTCTGTGAGGCAGCCTGGCAGAGTCTGTGTGGCAGTGTCTGTGTGGCAGTGTCTGTGTGGCAGGGTGACTGTGTGGCAGGGTCTGTGTGGCAGGGTCTGTGTGGCAGGGTCTGTGTGGCAGAGTCTGTGTGGCAGGGTCTGTGTGGCAGGGTCTGTGTGGCAGGGTCTGTGTGGCAGGGTCTGTGTGGCAGCGTCTGTGTGGCAGGGTCTGTGTGGCAGGGTCTGTGTGGCAGGGTCTGTGAGGCAGGGTCTGTGCGGCAAGGTCTGTGTGGCAGGATTTATGCGGCAGGGTCTGTTAGGAAATGTCGGTGTGGCAGGGTCGGTGAGGCAGGGTCGGTGAGGCAGGGTCTGTGTGGCAGGGTCTGTGAGGCAGAGTCTGTGTGGCAGGGTCTGTGAGGCAGCCTGGCAGAGTCTGTGAGGCAGTGTCTGTGTGGCAGTGTCTGTGTGGCAGGGTGACTGTGTGGCAGGGTCTGTGTGGCAGGGTCTGTGTGGCAGGGTCTGTGTGGCAGGGTCTGTGAGGCAGGGTCTGTGTGGCAGGGTCTGTGTGGCAGGGTCTGTGTGGCAGGGTCTGTGTGGCAGGGTCTGTGTGGCAGGGTCTGTGTGGCAGGGTCTGTGCGGCAGGGTCTGTGTGGCAGGATTTATGCGGCAGGGTCTGTTAGGAAATGTCGGTGTGGCAGGGTCTGTGTGGCAGGGTCTGTGTGGCAGGGTCTGTGTGGCAGGGTCTGTGTGGCAGGGTCAGCGAGACAGGGTCAGCGAGGCAGGGTCTGCGAGGCAGGGTCTGCGAGGCAGTGTCATCGAGACTGGGTCTGTGAGGCAGGGTTTGTGAGGCAGGGTCTGTGAGGCAGGGTCTGTGAGGCAGGGTCTGTGAGGCAGGGTCTGTGAGGCAGGGTCTGTGAGGCAAGGTCTGTGAGGCAGGGTCTGTGAGGCAGGGTCGGTGAGGCAGGGTCGGTGAGGCAGGGTCGGTGAGGCAGGGTCGGTGAGGCAGGGTCGGTGTGTCAGGGTCGGTGTGGCAGGGTCGGTGTGGCAGGGTCTGTGTGGCAGGGTCTGTGTGGCAGGGTCTGTGTGGCAGGGTCAGCGAGGCAGGGTCAGCGAGGCAGGGTCAGCGAGGCAGGGTCTGTGCGGCAGGATCTGTGAGGCAGGGTCTGTGCGGCAGGGTCTGTGCGGCAGGGTCTGTGCGGCAGGGTCTGTGTGGCAGGGTCTGTGAGGCAGAGTCTGTGTGGCAGGGTCTGTGAGGCAGCCTGGCAGGGTCTGTGAGGCAGGGTCTGTGAGGCAGGGTCTGTGCGGCAGGGTCTGTGCGGCAGGGTCTGTGCGGCAGGGTCTGTGCGGCCGGGTCTGTGAGGCAGGGTCTGTGAGGCAGGGTCTGTGCGGCAGGGTCTGTGCGGCAGGGTCTGTGCGGCAGGGTCTGTGCGGCAGGGTCTGTGCGGCAGGGTCTGTGTGGCAGGGTCTGTGCGGCAGGGTCAGTGCGGCAGGGTCTGTGAGGCAGGGTCTGTGAGGCAGGGTCTGTGCGGCAGGGTCTGTGCGGCAGGGTGTGTGCGGCAGGGTGTGTGCGGCAGGGTGTGTGCGGCAGGGTGTGTGCGGCAGGGTGTGTGCGGCAGGGTGTGTGCGGCAGGGTGTGTGCGGCAGGGTCTGTGAGGCAGGGTCTGTGCGGCAGGATCTGTGAGGCAGGGTCTGTGCGGCAGGGTCTGTGTGGCAGGGTCTGTGAGGCAGGGTCTGTGTGGCAGGGTCTGTCCGGCAGGATCTGTGTTGCAGGGTTTGTGTGGCACGGTTTGTGTGGCACGGTTTGTGTGGCAGGATCTGTGAGGCAGGGTCTGTGTGGCAGGGTCTGTGTGGCAGGGTCTGTGTGGCAGGGTCTGTGTGGCAGGGTCTGTGTGGCAGGGTCTGTGCGGCAGGGTCTGTGCGGCCGGGTCTGTGAGGCCGGGTCTGTGCGGCAGGGTCTCTGCGGCAGGATCTGTATGGCAGGGTCTGTGTGGCAGGGTCTGTGTGGCAGGGTCTGTGTGGCAGGGTCTGTGCGGCCGGGTCTGTGCGGCCGGGTCAGTGAGGCCAGGTCTGTGTGGCAGGGTCTCTGCGGCAGGATCTGTGAGGCAGGGTAACTGTGGCAGGGTCTGTGTGGCAGGGTCTGTGAGGCAGAGTCTGTGTGGCAGGGTCTGTGAGGCAGCCTGGCAGAGTCTGTGTGGCAGTGTCTGTGTGGCAGTGTCTGTGTGGCAGGGTGACTATGTGGCAGGGTCTGTGTGGCAGGGTCTGTGTGGCAGGGTCTGTGTGGCAGGGTCTGTGAGGCAGAGTCTGTGTGGCAGGGTCTGTGTGGCAGGGTCTGTGTGGCAGGGTCTGTGTGGCAGGGTCTGTGTGGCAGGGTCTGTGAGGCAGGGTCTGTGCGGCAAGGTCTGTGTGGCAGGATTTATGCGGCAGGGTCTGTTAGGAAATGTCGGTGTGGCAGGGTCTGTGTGGCAGGGTCTGTGTGGCAGGGTCTGTGTGGCAGGGTCTGTGTGGCAGGGTCTGTGTGGCAGGGTCAGCGAGACAGGGTCAGCGAGGCAGGGTCTGCGAGGCAGGGTCTGCGAGGCAGGGTCATCGAGACTGGGTCTGTGAGGCAGGGTCTGTGAGGCAGGGTCTGTGAGGCAGGGTCTGTGAGGCAGGGTCTGTGAGGCAGGGTCGGTGAGGCAGGGTCGGTGAGGCAGGGTCGGTGTGGCAGGGTCGGTGTGGCAGGGTCGGTGTGGCAGGGTCGGTGTGGCAGGGTCTGTGTGGCAGGGTCTGTGTGGCAGGGTCTGTGTGGCAGGGTCTGTGTGGCAGGGTCTGTGTGGCAGGGTCTGTGTGGCAGGGTCAGCGAGGCAGTGTCAGCGAGGCAGGGTCTGCGAGGCAGGGTCTGCGAGGCAGGGTCTGCGTGGCAGGGTCTGCGTGGCAGGGTCTGCGTGGCAGGGTCTGCGTGGCAGGGTTTGCGTGGCAGGATTTCTGCGGCAGGGTCTGTGTGGCAGGGTCTGTTAGGAAATGTCGGTGTGGCAGGGTCTGTGTGGCAGGGTCTGTGTGGCAGGGTCTGTGTGGCAGGGTCTGTGAGGCAGGGTCTGTGAGGCAGGGTCTGTGAGGCAGGGTCTGTGAGGCAGGGTCTGTGAGGCAGGGTCTGTGAGGCAGGGTCTCTGAGGCAGGGTCTGTGTGGCAGGGTCAGTGTGGCAGGGTCTGTGTGGCAGGGTCTGTGAGTCAGGGTCTGTGAGGCAGGGTCTGTGAGGCAGGGTCTGTGAGGCAGGGTCTGTTAGGCAGGGTCTGTGCGGCAGGGTCTGTGCGGCAGGGTCTGTGCGGCAGGGTCTGTGCGGCAGGGTCTGTGCGGCAGGGTCTGTGAGGCAGGGTCAGCGTGGCAGGGTCCGTGCGGCAGGATTTGTGCGGCAGGATCTGTGCGGCAGGGTCAGCGAGACAGGGTCTGTGTGGCAGGGTCTGTGTGGCAGGGTCTGTGTGGCAGGGTCTGTGTGGCAGGGTCTGTGTGGCAGGGTCTGTGTGGCAGGGTCTGTGTGGCAGGGTCTGTGTGGCAGGATTTATGCGGCAGGGTCTGTGTGGCAGGGTCTGTTAGGAAATGTCGGTGTGGCAGGGTCTGTGTGGCAGGGTCTGTGTGGCAGGGTCTGTGTGGCAGTGTCTGTGTGGCAGGGCCTGTGTGGCAGGGCCTGTGTGGCAGGGCCTGTGTGGCAGGGTCTGTGCGGCAGGGTCTGTGCGGCAGGGTCTGTGCGGCAGGGTCTGTGCGGCAGGGTCTGTGCGGCAGGGTCTGTGCGGCAGGGTCAGCGTGACAGGGTACGCGCGGCAGGATCTGTGCGGCAGGATCTGTGCGGCAGGGTCTGTGCGGCAGGGTCTGTGCGGCAGGGTCTGTGCGGCAGGGTCTGTGCGGCAGGGTCTGTGTGGCAGGATTTATGCGGCAGGGTCTGTGTGGCAGGGTCTGTTAGGAAATGTCGGTGTGGCAGGGTCTGTGTGGCAGGGTCTGTGTGGCAGGGTCTGTGTGGCAGGGTCTGTGTGGCAGGGTCTGTGTGGCAGGGTCAGCGAGACAGGGTCAGCGAGACAGGGTCAGCGAGGCAGGGTCTGTGAGGCAGGGTCTGTGAGGCAGGGTCTGTGAGGCAGGGTCTGTGAGGCAGGGTCAGCGTGACAGGGTTCGTGCGGCAGGATTTGTGCGGCAGGATCTGTGCGGCAGGGTCAGCGAGACAGGGTCTGTGTGGCAGGGTCTGTGTGGCAGGGTCTGTGTGGCAGGGTCTGTGTGGCAGGGTCTGTGTGGCAGGGTCTGTGTGGTAGGGTCGGTGCGGCAGGGTCTGTGAGGCAGGGTCAGCGTGACAGGGTTCGTGCGGCAGGATTTGTGCGGCAGGGTCAGCGAGACAGGGTCAGCGAGACAGGGTCTGTGTGGCAGGGTCTCTGTGGCAGGGTCTGTGTGGCAGGGTCTGTGTGGCAGGGTCTGTGTGGCAGGATTTATGCGGCAGGGTCTGTGTGGCAGGGTCTGTTAGGAAATGTCGGTGTGGCAGGGTCTGTGTGGCAGGGCCTGTGTGGCAGGGCCTGTGTGGCAGGGCCTGTGTGGCAGGGTCTGTGCGGCAGGGTCTGTGCGGCAGGGTCTGTGCGGCAGGGTCTGTGCGGCAGGGTCTGTGCGGCAGGGTCTGTGCGGCAGGGTCAGCGCGACAGGGTCAGCGTGACAGGGTACGCGCGGCAGGATTTGTGCGGCAGGATCTGTGCGACAGGGTCTGTGCGGCAGGGTCTGTGCGGCAGGGTCTGTGCGGCAGGGTCTGTGCGGCAGGGTCTGTGCGGCAGGGTCTGTGTGGCAGGGTCTGTGTTACAGGGTTTGTGTGGCAGGATTTATGCGGCAGGGTCTGTTAGGAAATGTCGGTGTGGCAGGGTCTATGTGGCAGGGTCTGTGTGGCAGGGTCTGTGTGGCAGGGTCTGCGTGTCAGGGTCTGCGTGTCAGGGTCTGCGTGTCAGGGTCTGCGTGTCAGGGTCTGTCTGGCAGGGTCTGTCTGGCAAGGTCTGTGTGGAAGGGTCATTGTGGCAGAGCCTGTGTGGCATGGTCTGTGTGGCAGGGTCTGTGTGGCAGGGTCTGTGTGGCAGGGTCTGTGTGGCAGGGTCTGTGCGGCAGGGTCTGTGCGGCAGGTTCTGTGCGGCAGGGTCTGTGCGGCAGGGTCTGTGCGGCAGGGTCTGTGCGGCAGGGTCTGTGCGGCAGGGTCTGTGAGGCAGGGTCTGTGAGGCAGGGTCTGTGAGGCAGGGTCAGCGAGACAGGGTCAGTGTGGCAGGGTCTGTGTGGCAGGGTCTGTGGCAGGGTCTGTGTGGCAGGGTCTGTGTGGCAGGGTCTGTGTGGCAGGGTCTGTGTGGCAGGGTCTGTGTGGCAGGGTCTGTGTGGCAGGATTTATGCGGCAGGGTCTGTGTGGCAGGGTCTGTTAGGAAATGTCGGTGTGGCAGGGTCTGTGTGGCAGGGTCTGTGTGGCAGGGTCTGTGTGGCAGGGTCTGTTTGGCAGGGTCTGTGTGGCAGGGTCTGTGTGGCAGGGTCTGTGTGGCAGGGTCTGTGTGGCAGGGTCAGCGAGACAGGGTCAGCGAGACAGGGTCAGCGAGACAGGGTCAGCGAGGCAGGGTCTGTGAGGCAGGGTCTGTGAGGCAGGGTCTGTGAGGCAGGGTCTGTGAGGCAGGGTCTCTGAGGCAGGGTCATCGAGACTGGGTCAGGAAGACAGGGTCTGTGAGGCAGGGTCTGTGTGGCAGGGTCTGTGAGGCAGGGTCTGTGAGGCAGGGTCTGTGAGGCAGGGTCTGTGAGGCAGGGTCTGTGAGGCAGGGTCTGTGTGGCAGGGTCTGTGAGGCAGGGTCTGTGAGGCAGGGTCTGTGAGGCAGGGTCTGTGCGGCAGGGTCTGTGCGGCAGGGTCTGTGCGGCAGGGTCTGTGCGGCAGGGTCTGTGAGGCAGGGTCTGTGAGGCAGGGTCTGTGTGGCAGGGTCTGTGAGGCAGGGTCTGTGCGGCAGGGTCTGTGCGTCAGGGTCTGTGCGGCAGGGTCTGTGAGGCAGGGACTGTGAGGCAGGGTCTGTGTGGCAGGGTCTGTGTGGCAGGGTCTGTGTGGCAGGGTCTGTGTGGCAGGGTCTGTGAGGCAGGGTCTGTGAGGCAGGGTCTGTGCGGCAGGGTCTGTGCGGCAGGGTCTGTGAGGCAGGGTCTGTGAGGCAGGGTCTGTGAGGCAGGGTCTGTGAGGCAGTTTCTGTGAGGCAGGGTCTGTGTGGCAGGGTCTGTGTGGCAGGGTCTGTGTGGCTCGGTTTTTGTGGCAGGGTCCATGCGGCAGGATCCGTGAGGCAGGGTCTGTGAGGCAGGGTCTGTGAGGCAGGGTCTGTGTGGCAGGGTCTGTGTGGCAGGGTCTGTGCGGCAGGGTCTGTGCTGCAGGATCTGTGCGGCAGGGTCTGTGCGGCAGGGTCTGTGCGGCAGTGTCTGTGCGGCAGGGTGTGTGCGGCAGGGTCTGTGCGGCAGGGTCTGTGCGGCAGGGTCTGTGCGGCAGGGTCTGTGCGGCAGGGTCTTTGCGGCAGGGTCTGTGCGGCAGGGTCTGTGCGGCAGGGTCTGTGCGGCAGGGTCTGTGCGGCAGGGTTTGTGCGGCAGGGTCTTTGCGGCAGGGTCTTTGCGGCAGGGTCTTTGAGGCAGGGTCTGTGTGGCAGGGTCTGTGTGGCAGGGTCTGTGCTGCAGGGTCTGTGCTGCAGGATCTGTGCGGCAGGGTCTGTGCGGCAGGGTCTGTGCGGCAGGGTCTGTGCGGCAGGGTCTGTGCGGCAGGGTCTGTGCGGCAGGGTCTGTGCGGCAGGGTCTTTGCGGCAGGGTCTTTGCGGCAGGGTCTGTGCGGCAGGGTCTTTGAGGCAGGGTCTGTGTTGCAGGGTCTGTGTTGCAGGGTCTGTGTTGCAGGGTCTGTGTTACAGGGTTTGTGTTACAGGGTTTGTGTGGCAGGATTTATGCGGCAGGGTCTGTGTGGCAGGGTCTGTTAGGAAATGTCGGTGTGGCAGGGTCTGTGTGGCAGGGTCTGTGTGGCAGGGTCTGTGAGGCAGGGTCAGCGAGACAGGGTCAGCGAGACAGGGTCAGCGAGACAGGGTCTGTGAGGCAGGATCATCGAGACTGGGTCAGCGAGACAGGGTCTGTGAGGCAGGGTCTGTGAGGCAGGGTCTGTGAGGCAGGGTCTGTGAGGCAGTTTCTGTGAGGCAGGGTCTGTGCGGCAGGGTCTGTGCGGCAGGGTCTGTGTGGCAGGGTCTGTGTGGCTCGGTTTTTGTGGCAGGGTCTCTGCGGCAGGATCTGTGAGGCAGGGTCTGTGTGGCAGGGTCTGTGCGGCAGGGTCTGTGCGGCAGGGTCTGTGCGGCAGGGTCTGTGCGGCAGGGTCTGTGCGGCAGGGTCTGTGCGGCAGCCTGGCAGGGTCTGTGTGGCATGGTTTTTGTGGCAGGGTCTATGCGGCAGGATCTGTGAGGCAGGGTCTGTGCGGCAGGGTCTGTGCGGCAGGGTCTGTGCGGCAGGGTCTGTGCGGCAGGGTCTGTGCGGCAGGGTCTGTGCGGCAGGGTCTGTGTGGCAGGGTCTGTGTGGCAGGGTCTGTGTGGCAGGGTCTGTGAGGCAGGGTCTGTGTGGCAGGGTCTGTTTGGCAGGGTCTGTGTGGCAGGGTCAGCATGGCAGGGTGAACCATGGATGACAGGTGAAATTGTGAGACTAGCTAAGAGGAAAATGGAAGCATCCATAAGTTCTAGGCGACTGAAGACAGACAAACCTTTGGAAGAATATCGGGAATGTAGGACCATTCTGAAACGTGGAATCAAGAGGGCTAAAAGTGGTCATGAAATATCTTTAGCAAACAGGGTTAAGGAAAATCCCAAAGCCTTTTATTCATATATAAGGAGCAAGAAGGTAACTAGAGAAAGGGTTGGCCCACTCAAGGACAAAGGAGGAAAGTTATGCGTGGAGTCAGAGAAAATGGGTGAGATTCTTAACGAGTACTTTGCACCGAGGAGAGGGATATGACGGATGTTGAGGTTAGGGATACTCTAGGTCAATCGGCATAAGGAAGGAGGATGTGTTGGGTATTCTAAAAGGCATTAAGGTGGACAATTCCCCAGTTCCGGATGGGATCTATCCCAGGTTACTGAGGGAAGTGAGAGAGGAAATAGCTGGGGCCTTAACAGATATCTTTGCAGCATCCTTGAACACAGGTGAGATACCGGAGGACTGGAGAATTGCTAATGTTGTTGTCATGTGAGAGTGCCTTTAAGAAATGGATGTTTAAGCAATGTACCTTTAAGAAATGCAGTTATGTCAGAGTGTGGGTGGAGCTTGGTTTTAGTTCAGCCATTTTGCAATTTAGTTTCAGTTTGAAAAGAGCATGGGGTGTGTCAGTGTTTGCAGTGAGCTGGATCTGCTGTGATCTCTGCCATGAAAGATTATCTCTGGATCATTTAGGTGATTTAAACTCAATAGTAAAGCCTTTAACCTGATGTGTTTCTGTTTAAAGGTGTTAAGTCTCATGGATGTTGAAAGGAATAACTGAAGGATTATTTAGTGTTGTAATATTTTTGGGGTTATCTTTGAAGTAAGGGGTGTTAAGAGATCCAATGTTTATTTAAGAGGTTAAGTTGAGTTCATTGTTTTGTGTTTAAAAACCCACGTGTCCATAATTGTAATCCCACTCCTCGGGAACAGGCCGTGTGCTCGGAAAAGCAACAAATACATTAAAGAGAGGGTGGTTGAACTCCATGATACATTTTGGGGTTCTGAAAACACCTCTCCCATAACAATTGGGGGCTCGAGGGGGATAAAAGTATATCTATTGGATTGGCTTTTGTGAACTTAAAGACAGTTTGTTGCTTTTCCGGTGTGGTATTTTAGTTTAAGTGGGGAGAGTGTTGGGAACAAGGGCTCTTTCAGAGGCTCAGAAGTTTTTGGGGGTGGAGACTGTCACACGCAGTACCTTACGGACGGAGACTAAACGCAGACTGTTGGGTCTGGCAAAAACATTGCAGTTAACATTACCTGAAAAAATGTGAAAATATGAGGTAATTATGGCAGTGGTTAAGCATTTAAAGTTGCCTGAGATAGAGTTTGACCTATTGGAAATGGGAAAAATACAGTTGCAAATTAAACAAATGGAACATGAGAAAGAATTAAAGCAGCTTGAATATGAGAGTGAGAGAGAGAAAAAGAAAAGGAGAGAGAAGAAAGGAGAAAAGAAATAGTAGCCCCAGCAGAACAAAAAGAAAAAGAAAGGGAGATACAGATCAGGGAAAAAGATAAAGAGAGGGAGTTTGAACTTCAGAAAATGGCCATGAAACATGAAAGTCAATTAAAATTGGCAGACGTAAAGGGAAACGTACAGTTGGAGGATAGTGATGAGGATAGTGAGAAAGAGCGTCATAGTCGAAGGCTTAGTGGAAATCTATTTAAATATGTCCAAGCATTGCCAAAGTTTGACGAGAAGGAAGTGGAAGCCTTTTTCATTTCATTTGAGAAGGTAGCTAAACAAATTAAATGGCCACAGGACATGTGGGTATTACTGATTCAAACACAGCTGGTAGGTAGAGCTTGTGAAGTGTTTCCATCACTACCGGAGGAGGTATCTGGGACGTATGAGGAGGTGAAGAAATCCATCTTAAGTGCATATGAGCTAGTGCCTGAAGCTTACAGACAAAGGTTTAGAAATTTAAGGTTTAGAATTTGGTCAAACATACATGGAGTTTCAAAGGATCAAACAGAGTAATTTTGATAGGTGGATAAAGGCTTTGAAAATAGACCAAACGTATGAAGCTCTCAGAGGAAATTATACTTGTGGAGGAGTTTAAAAATTCAATTCCTGATGTAGTGAGAATTCATGTGGGTTAAAGAGGGTTAAAACTGCGAGATTGGTTTCCGACATCAGTTTCAGCCGGTGAGGGATAGAAACTGGGGACATGAGAAATACCCAAGTGATAAAGGTAAAGGTCATCTGATGGGAGACAATAAAGAGAGTGTACCTCAGATTAAAAAAGAAATCCAGGAGGGTGGAGTTTCAAATGTAATAAACTAGGCCATGGAAAGTCACACTGTTGGTGGTTGAAGAAAAGCACTGGAAAGGCTGATGTGGTAAAACAGGATAAGACAATGGGATTTGTTGGAGTGGTAAAGGAAAGCCCAAGGGAAGCGAAGGAGGTGCAAATGATTGTACAGCTTGTTCAAGAAGTAATTGTTAAGAAGGTGCCAGATGTCTTTAAAGAATTTACTTGTGTGGGTAAAGTTTACTCATGTGTATCAGGGGAAGCAGGTAAAGAAGTCACAATTTTAAGAGATACAGGGGCTAGTCAGTCTTTAATGGTAAGAGATGAGGAATTATGTAGTTTGGGAAGAATGTTGCCAGAAAAGGTGGTGATATGTGGAATTCAGGATGAGAAGAGTAGTGTTCCATTATATAAGGTAAGGTTGGAAAGTCCAGTGAAGAGTGGTGAAGTGGTAGTAGGAGTAATAGAGAAACTATCTTGTCCAGGAATACAGTTTATCTTGGGTAATGATATAGCTGGATGGCAGGCGGGAGTGATGCCTACTATGGTTGATAAGCCAGTGGAAAATCAGACAACTGAAGGGTTGAAGGACGAATATGCTGGTATTTTTCCGGATTGTGTAGTAACAAGGACGCAAAGTCACAGGATAAGACAAGAGGAGAAATGAAAGACTGAAGATGAAGTTGAAGTGCAATTATCAGAAACTATTTTTGATCAGATGGTTAAAAAAGAACAGGTGGAGGATGAGGCGGATATTTTTAGTTCAGGAAAATTGGCGGAGTTGCAACAGAAAGATGTAGAAATACAACGGATATATCAGAAAGCATATATGGAAGAGGAATCTGAGAGTATACCAGAGTGTTATTACCGTAAAAGTGATGTCTTGATGAGAAAATGGAGACCTGTACATATGCAGGCGGATGAAAAGTGGGCAGAAGTTCATCAAGTGGTATTGCCGGTAGGGTATAGAAAGGAGGTGTTGCGAGTTGCACATGAGGTACCAGTTGTAGCCATGTAAAATGGCTGACTCCCGATTAGAATGGCCAAACACCGATTTAAAATGGCAAACGGAAGAGGCTGATGGGAAAATCAGCCAACAGGACACAAACAGACAGCTGCAGGTAAAACAGTGTATTCGCCTCTGGAGAAGCCAGACCAAACCGATACCTGCAGCCATCAACATAACATCCCAGCCACCTGCATATTAATCAGCAATCCCCGGGAACAATTGATACAAAATAGACACACAAAGCCGACCCAGACCTTCCGGCGCCAGCAGGAGCTGACACAAAGAGAGGTAAACGACCACCCCTCGATCAAGGAATCGCTCCAGCATTGGAGAATATCGAACCAAGTGATTGGGACCAAGTCCAATCATTTGGAACCAGGTACAAGGTCCGCCCCAAGAGGTGAGAAACCCCTGAGGACTATAAGAATAGGAGCCAAGTTCAAATCGACCCTTCTTCTCCTCTCCGCACCCTTCGAGACCCTTCTGCAAGAGAACGTAAGTTTTACTCCAACGATCGCTACCAGATAGGCACTCCTGACTATCGACCTGTACCAGCTTTTGAATCCTGCAGGCTCAGAACCCATTCGAAAGGCCATTCGTTTCCCTGACCTGGTGGGCCATTTCCAAAGTTAAGTATTGGCCTGTTAGTTGTAGGAAGTAGCTTAGAGGTAGAATTAATGTATTGATTGCTGTATATAATAAATGAGTGTTTATTTAACTCTTACTAAGCGGTGTGTTGGATTATTAATCATTACTCGGACTTGAACCACAAGGCGGTATCAGAAAGATACCTGGCGACTCAAGAGCAAAGGTGACAGAATTAGAGCAAATAAACAAAGGCTAAAACGAGCAACATTTTGGCGACATCCTGACGGGACCCGATCTAGAAGTGGAAAACCACTCTGGGAGAACCCAAGAAATTTTGAATTAGAATCCAATTGGAAACAGAAAACCACAAGTGTTCAAGCGGTTCTGATTAATAGTTATAATTCGGAAGTGTGTGTATGCATGCGTAACTAACAGGGCTATAAGGTAAAACTGATAGATTTTGTTGCGTCAAAACTGTCGGAAGTCTGTATTTTC
The DNA here is from genome assembly GCF_047496885.1 of Scyliorhinus torazame. Classification (NCBI taxonomy): domain Eukaryota; kingdom Metazoa; phylum Chordata; class Chondrichthyes; order Carcharhiniformes; family Scyliorhinidae; genus Scyliorhinus; species Scyliorhinus torazame. Next base: position 52,690,620 of record NC_092717.1, on the reverse strand, counting down.
ATTAAATAGCGAAAGCCGTACCCGCATTTACGACACCGCCTTAGCCCCCTGTTCCAAATTTAAACGAAGCAGTCGGATAGGAAAGATGGCCATGCAGGCAATGCAGCGCCTCATGAACCCTGAGGAATTTGCGGTCGCAACGACCAGCAGCAGTAGAGTGGGACAGTGTCCCATTTGGGAGGAGGAAATCCGTAAATATCTCGAGGGCAAAGGATGGCCCCTGTGGAATGATTTCTGCGATAATGGCGAATCAGGTCCTGGAAGTATAGGGCATACTTGGTGGGAGAACATGAGTGAGATACATAATGATGGAACCTGCAGAATGTTTTATGTTGTTAGTAAGTTTGTTCAATGTTGTATGTCCGACAGGAGAATTTTCTCACTGCCACACGCCAATTCACCTGAAACTTCTGAGCACTTGCCCTCAGAGACCCACCGCTGCCAGATGCTTGTTCAGCGGAACTAGCTTATCTGCAGAGACTGGTCAAGAGACCACACGCTCGTTCAGTGGAACTAGCTTTTCAGCTGATACTTGTTCGGGTATCAGATGCCCGATCGTAACTGCCCTTCTGGTTCGAAGGATAGGACCACTATGGCAGCCCCATCACGATGACTACATTTTTGCCCGTTCTTGTCGGTTGCTCAGGCAGTGGAGAAACGGCGTGAGACCCGCCCTGCCTGGGGACCCCCCCCCCCGCTGGTCAATCACGCTCGGGTAGGGGAGATACGGCATTGGTAGCCCGTCCTACCCGGGGACTCCATCCAAATCTTACCCGTCGTGGCCCATATGCACCTCATTTGACATTTTTCATTTCAAAACGTTTTTGTTTGTTTAGGTAACCTTTAGGTTGCCGCCATTTACTTCCTGGAACATTGGGATGATAAATCATGTTCATGATTGGGAAGTGTGCCGTGACCTAAAATTTGTTTTAGAAAAAAAAATAAGGGAGTCACACATAGTGACCAATTATAAAGGGAATAATTGGCACCAAAGGACAGACACACTAGTATACCAGATATTAAACAAAGATAGTTACAGATACTATGCTTGTTTCCACAGAACTCCAGAAGCTCCAAGACCGGAGAAAATAAGGAGAAAAGAAGAAAGAGAAGGAAAGAGGACAGCCATGAGGACTTCCTTCATCGTGATCAACATACTATTTTTGGACATTTGGTTGCGCGTGACCGCGAACCCCATGACTTCAAACCCCCCCAGCCGTTAATGTTTCACTGTCCCGCAGTACCCAGAGCCCAGTCATCAGCGACACTGTATCTTCCTGGTGTACCAGGTTCATAACCTGGTACTCCCTGTCCTACGTGATCGAAACACTATTAGCGTTGGCGATACTCTGCTGTGTAGTGCAGACTATGAGCCTACGTAAATGGAGAAGGAGAGCCTACCGCGCTCGAACCCCGGTATATAGGATCAGATCCCCTATATTCGGTTACGACCAGACCCCCGACCCCCGCGATCTATAATAAAATAATAAAGTGCATTCACCTGCATTTATTGTTGTTGTAAATAAAGAAATGTACCAAACTTTTTCATGAGCAAAAAAAAAAAAATTGTATGATCCTGAGCTTGACTGCCAAGCCAGGAAAGACTATGAAATGCTGTGATTTTGTTGTATAATTAAGGAAGATAGGATAATGGAATGTTTAGCGAGGGTAGTATATTAAGGATAAATTAGAGGTTCCAAGTTTGTTATTTTGTAATGCATGTCCCTGTCTGACATAGCGCCCTTAGAATTGTTAGTTAACATTTTTTGTGCATAGCTATGGCCAGTGCAGAGGCCATGTAGGAGGTGTCCCCCCCGGTCAGGGAATGGAAAGTAACAAACATGATGTATTCCTTCACGCTTCGCGTTAGGATCACAAGAAGGGAATGTAGCCATGTAAAATGGCTAACTCCCGATTAGAATGGCCAAACCCCAATTTAAAATGGCGAACGGAAGAGGCTGATGGGAAAATCAGCCAACAGGACTCAAACAGACAGCTGCAGGTAAAACTATGTATTCGCCTCTGGAGAAGCCAGACCAAACCGATACCTGCAGCCATCAACATAACATCCCAGCCACCTGCATATTAATCAGCAATCCCCGGGAACAATTGTTACAAAATAGACACACAAAGCCGACCCAGACCTTCCGGCGCCAGCAGGAGCTGACACAAAGAGAGGTAAACGACTACCCCTCGATCAAGGAATCGCTCCAGTATAGGAGAATATTGAACCAAGTGATTGGGACCAAGTCCAATCACTTGGAACCAGGTACAAGGTCCGCCCCAAGAGGCAGGAAGCCCCTGGGGACTATACGAATATGGGCCAAGTTCAAATCGTTCCTTCTCCTCCCTGCACCCTTCGAGACCCTTCTGCAAGAGAACGTAAGTTTTACTCCAACGATCGCTACCAGGCAGGCACTCCTGACTATCGACCTGTACCAGCTTTTGAATCCCGCAGGCTCAGAACCCATTCGAAAGGCCATTCGTTTCCCTGACCTGGTGGGCCATTTCCAAAGTTAAGTATTGGCCTGTTAGTTGTAGGAAGAAGCTTAGAGGTAGAATTAATGTATAAGCATTGATTGCTGTATATAATAAATGAGCGTTGATTTAACCCTTACTAAGCGGTGTGTTGGATTATTAATCATTACTCGGACTTGAACCACGTGGCGGTATCAGAAAGATACCTGGCGACTCGAGCAAAGGTGACAGAATTAGAGCAAATAAACTAAGGCTAAAACGAGCAACACAGTGGGAGGTCATTTGGGAATAAGGAAAACTCAAGCTAAAATCCAGAAACAGGGGCGAAATTCTCCCCAAACGGCGCGATGTCCGCCGACTGGCGCCCAAAACGGGGCCAATCAGACGGGCATCGCGCCGCCCCAAAGGTGCGGAATGCTCCGCATCTTTGGGGGCCGAGCCCCAACATTGAGGGGCTAGGCCGACGCCGGAGGGATTTCCGCCCCGCCAGCTGGCGGAAACGGCCTTTGTTGCCCCGCCAGCAGGCGTGGAAATGACATCTCCGGGCGGCGCATGCGCGGGTGCGTCAACAGCCGCTGACAGTTTCCCGCGCATGCGCAGTGGAGGGAGTCTCTTCCGCCTCCGCCATGGTAGAGACCGTGGCGGAGGCGGAAGGAAAAGAGTGCCCCCACGGCACAGGCCCGCCCGCGGATCGGTGGGCCCCGATCGCGGGCCAGGCCACCGTGGGGGCACCCCCCGGGGTCAGATCGCCCCGCGCCCCCCCCCCCCCCCCCAGGACCCCGGAGCCCGCCCACGCCGCCTTGTCCCGATGTTCAAAAGGTGGTTTAATCCACGCCGGCAGGACAGGCAATTTATCGGCGGGACTTCGGCCCATCCGGGCCGGAGAATCCAGCGGGGGGGCCCGCCAACCGGCGCGGCCCGATTCCCACCCCTGCCGAATATCCAGTACCGGAGACTTCGGCAACCGGCGGGGACGGGATTCACGGCGGCCCCCGGCGATTCTCCAACCCGGCGGGGGGTCGGAGAATGACGCCCCAGTTTTATTGGCCTGGACTACATAAAAATGTAGTTAAATTTTGTCAATCATGTCACACATGTCAAGTGATAGGGAAACCTCAAGCAGTGATAAAACCAGCGCCCTTAATACCCATTCCAGCATTTGAGGAACCTTTGAAGAGGGTCATAATTGATTGTGTAGGACCACTTCTTAAAACAAAAAGTGGGAATCAATATCTTTTGACTGTAATGGATGTGTCTACTAGGTTTCCAGAGGCCATTCCAGTACGTAATATTAGAGCTAAAAAGATTGTGGAGGAATTACTTAAATTCTTTACTAGATATGGACTACCCACAGAAATACAATCGGATCAAGGATTGAATTTTACTTCAAAGTTATTCAAAGAAGTTATGGATAGCTTGGGAATAAAACAATTTAAATCAACTGTGTACCATCCAGAATCGCAGGGAGCATTAGAAAGGTGGCATCAACATTAAAGACAATGTTGAGGGCGTGTATTGTCAAGATTATCCAGAGGATTGGGGTAAAGGAATTCCATTTGTATTGTTTGCAATTAGGGATGCATCTAATGAGTCTACTAAATTTAGTCCTTTTGAACTAATTTTTGGTCATGAGGTTAGAGGACCACTTAAATTGATTAAGGAAAAATTGGTGGGTGAGAAATCGGAAATTACATTATTTTGTGTCAAATTTTAGGGAACGATTAAATAGAGCAGATGAATTGGCTAGACAACATTTGAAAGTTGCACAAAATGTGATGAAACGGGTAGCGGACAAGAAATCCAAAGTTCGTAGTTTTGTCAGTGGGGATAAAGTTTAATGTTGTTACCAGTGGTAGGGGAGCCTTTAAAAGCTAGGTTTTGTGGACCGTATCAGATTGAAATGAAATTAAGTGAGGTAAATTATGCGGTAAAAACACCAGATAGAAGGAAGACTCACCGAGTGTGTCATGTGAATGTGCTTAAAAGGTACTTTGAAAGGGAAGGAGAGGAAAAGGAGGTTTTAATGATTCTAACTCAAAGTGACGAACCAAATCCAGATGACTGTGAATTTGACATACCTCAAATTAAATTGGAAAATGAGGATGTTCTTAAAAATTGGGATGAATTGTTAAGTTACCTTCCAGAGGAAAAACAAACTGACCTGAAAGAGTTATTGATATCACATGGGTAGGTTTGTAGAGATAAATTGGGAAGTACAAAAATGGCTATACATGATGTAGATGTGGGAAATGCTATTCCGATCAAACAACATCCATATCGACTTAACCCTTTAAAATTGGCACAGGTTAACAAAGACATTGAGAGTATGCTTAAAAATGGCATAATTGAAGTGGGTTGCAGCCAATGGAGCTCACCCATAGTGATGGTACCTAAACCAGACTGTACCCAACGGTTGTGTGTGGACTATCGAATGGTGAATGCAGTTACAAGAACGGACTCTTATCCTATCCCGCGTTAGAGGATTGCATTGAGAAAGTGGGACAATCTGCTTTTATTTCCAACTTCCAGAAATGGAAAGAACATTTAAAACATCGTATGGAGTTCTTCGATCGACTTCAGGCAGCGGGTTTGGTGATGAACCTAGCCGAAAGTGAATTTGGAGAAGCCCGAATCACTTTCCTTGCGGAGTTTCCGATACCCTCAAGACGAAGGGAAATAATGCGATTTCTTAGCATGAGTGGATTTGCTCGCACATTTGTGCAAATGTTTTGTGTCGTGATTACTCCACTGATGGACTTGCCAAAGAAACGTCAAAAATTTCAATGGACAGCGGACTTTCAACAGTCTTTTGACTGCCTGAAAGCTATGATCACCAATGCTCCTGTATTGGAGAATTGCAAGGGACTCTGTGGTCAGATTGAACTAAAGTACCTGTTTCTGAAGAGAAATGACGAGGAGTAGAGGAAAGGATGGATCGTGCAGAGACTTTCTTGTTCAAAGAGACTGTCAATCGAGAAGGATTTCGGTTGGAGGAAGAAGAACGGGAAAGATGGACTATATTATTATGCTTGTTTGCGTGTGTTTTTTTTTGTGAAACGAAAAATTTTATTTACTGTGTGCATTTCTTAGTGGATGGTGCAAAAGTGAAAAATGAAACCATCTTGAAGTTGATGGTTTTTTTTTTTCTTGGGGGGAGGTGTCATGTGAGAGTGCCTTTAAGAAATGGATGTTTAAGCAATGTACCTTTAAGAAATGCAGTGATGTCAGAGTGTGGGTGGAGCTTGGTTTTAGTTCAGCCATTTTGCAGTTTAGTTTCAGTTTGAAAAGAGCTGGGTGTGTCTGTTTGCAGTGAGGTGGATCTGCTATGATCTCTGCCATGGAAGACTATCTCTGGATCATTTGGGTGATTTAAAGTCATAATAGTAAAGCCTTTAACCTGATGTGTTTCTGTTTAAAGGTGTTATGTCTCATGGATGTTGAAAGGAATAACTGAAGGATTATTTAGTGTTGTAATATTTTTGGGGTTATCTTTGAAGTAAGGGGTGTTAAGAGATCCAATGTTGTAAACATTGTTTTGTGTTTAAAAACCCACGTGTCCATAATTGTAATCCCACACCTAAGGAACAGGCCGTGTGCTCAGAAAAGCAACAATAGCATGAAAGAGAGAGTGGTTGAACTCCATGATACATTTTGGGGTTCTGAAAACACCTCTCCCATAACATTGTCCCCTTGTTTAAGAACGGTAGCAGGAATAATCCTGGTAATGATAGACGTTGAGCCTGACGTCAGTGGTAGGGAAGCTGCTGGAGAAGATACTGAGGGATAGGATCGATTCCCATTTGGAAGAAAATGGGCTTATCAGTGATAGGCAACATGGTTTTGTGCAGGGAAGGTCATGTCTTACCAACTTAATAGAACTCTTTGAGGAAGTGACAAAGTTGATTGATGAGGGAAGGGCTGTAGATGTCATACACATGGACTTCAGTAAGGCATTTGATAAGGTTCCCCATGGTAGGCTGATGGAGAAAGTGAAGTCTCATGGGGTCCAGGGTGTACTAGCTAGATGGATAAAGAACTGGCTGGGCAACAGGAGACAGAGAGTAGTAGTGGAAGGGAGTTTCTCAAAATGGAGAACTGTGACCAGTGGTGTTCCACAGGGATCCATGCTGGAACCACTGTTGTTTCTGATATACATAAATTATCTGGAGGAAGATATCGGTGGTCTGATTAGCAAGTTTGCAGATGACACTAAGATTGGTGGAGTAGCAGATAGTGAAGGGGACTGTCAGAGAATAGAGCAGAATATAGGTAGATTGGAGAGTTGGGTGGAGAAATGGTAGATGGAGTTCAATCCGGGCAAATGCGAGGTGATGCATTTTGGAAGATCCAATTCAAGAGCGAACTATATGGTAAATGAAAAAGCCCTGGGGAAAATTGATGTACAGAGAGATCTGGGTGTTCAGGTCCACTGTACCCTGAAGGTGGCTGCGCAGGTCGATAGAGTGGTCAAGAAGGCATACGGCATGCTTTCCTTCATCGGAAGGGGTATTGAGTACAAGAGTTGGCAGGCCATGTTACAGTTGTATAAGACTTTGGTTAGGCCACATTTGGAATACTGCGCACAGTCTGGTCGCCACATTACCAAAAGGATGTGGATGCTTTGGAGAGGGTGCAGAGGAGGTTCACCATGATGTTGCCTGGTATGGGGGGCGCTAGCTATGAAGAGAGGTTGAGTAGATTAGGATTATTTTCATTAGAAAGACGGAGTTTGAGGGAGGACCTCATTGAGGTCTACAAAATCATGAGAGGTAGAGACAGGGTGGATAGCAAGAAGCTTTTTCCCCAGAGTGGGGGACTCAATTACTAGGGGTCACGAGTTCAAGGTGAGAAGGGGAAAGTTTAAGGGAGATATGCATGGAAAATTCTTTGCACAGAGGGTGGTGGGTGCCTGGAACGCACTGCCGGCAGAGGTGGTAGAGGCAGACACGATAGGGTCATTTAAGATGTATCTAGACAGATACATGAATGGGCATTGAGCAGAGGGATACAGATCCTCAGGAAATAGGCAACAGTATTAGATAGAGGATCTGGATCAGCGCAGCCGTGGAGGGCCGAAGGGCCTGTTCCTGTGCTGTAATTATTCTTTGTTCTTTGAATGTGGTTTTGGCACAGGTCTCACATCACGGGCTGGATTCTCCATTCCTGAGACTATGAGCGCGATTCTCCAGAGAAATTCCAAGTGTGGTAGTGAGTGGGAATTCCCAGCTCTCGGCCCAGCGAGACCAGCAACGCTATTCAACGTTAATTGGTCGACTTAATGAGGCCTCACAGGCTTCTCGCGAAAATGAAGGCTTGCCAACTGATTTGGCGGCTCCGCGCTCGCCAGCCCCCTGCTAGCTAGGTCGAGCAGCACTTACTCAGTCAACCCCAGCCAGCTCGCACCAATGGTGCCAAGGAGACCAGCCCCAAGATTCGGGGATGAAGACCTGCGGAGGCTGCTAGATGCTGTGGAGGCCAGGAGGGATGTCCTGTTCCCCCAAGGGTCATAGAATTATCAGTGCAGAAGGAGGCCATTCGTCCCATCAAATCTGCACCAGCCTTGGAATGAGCACTCCACCTAAGCCCAGACCTCCACGCTATACCTGTAACCCAGTGACCCCACCTAACCTTTTTGGACACTAAGGGCAATTTAGCATGGCCAATCCATCTAACCTGCACATCTTTGGACTGTGAGAGGAAACCGGTGCACTCGGAGGAAACTCACGCAGACACAGGGAGGAAGTGTAAACTCCACACAGAGAGTGACCCAAGTCGGTAATCAAACTTGCGTTCCTGGAGCTGTGAAGCAACGGTGCTAACCTCCGAGCCGCCCGGAGGGGGAGCCACAAGGCAGCCAGTGCTGCCTGGGACAAGGTGGTGGCAGCAGCCAGCTCGGCGAGTGTGACCAGGAAGACTGGCCGCCAGTGTTGGAAGAAGGTCAACAACCTATACAGGGCAGCACAAATGAGTACGCACCAATGTACCCCCCCACCCCCCCCACTACTCCAAGGGAGCATCCAGCCCCTGAACCCCCCCAGATGACCTAACCCTCCCTCCAACCCCTCCCCTTCAACCCTCCCTCCACCCCTCTTCAACCCCCACACCCCAACCCCAACCCTCACTGCACACCCGCCCTCCACCACTGTGAGCTGCGTGTGTGGCTAACAATGCCCTCTCTTACCCGGGGCTGATGGAGACGAAAGGGAGCAGCCGTGACATTCAGAGGGAGATGTCAGCATCACTCCAGCAAATCCATAGCCGTTTGGAGGAGTCCCAGAGGCTACAGGTGCAGGAGATGTCGCTGGAAATGAGTGGCACTGAGGTCAACACTGCTAGGGTGGTGACTGCAGTGGAAAGCCTGATGCACGACGTTGGCACCATTAGTGAAGGTATCCAAGGTGTTGTGCAATTAGTGATGGCCATGGCTGAGTGTCCTGGCAGAATGTCTGACTTGCTGGGGTATGTGACCCGGTACCAGGCTGACCTTGATGACACTTTGTAGGACATGTTCCACTCTCAGATGGGCATGGCTGAGGTGCTGCAGAGCTTGACCCAGTCGAGGGGGGCATTGCAGAGGGCGTCAAAATGATAGTGCGGACCATGGGGAGTCACCAGGGCTGGTAGAGCCATATGATGCAGGGGCAGCCGGGTCTCGAACCAGCTGCCCCTCTGTCCCAAGGTGGACCCCAGGGCCCTATGGACACTGACCGGGAGGAGGGGACGCTTTGTACCAAACTAGACCCATCCCATGGAGTGGTGACGGTGGACATCAGCTCTCCCAAGTTCCATCCCTCTGATGAGGCCGTGTCTCGGAGTCAGCACACGGGACAGGACGGCGCGGCTGTGCATGTATCATCGACAAGTGAGCCGGGGCCCTCTGGCCCCAGAGCCCCCAGAGGACGCCCGCCAGTGGCATCAAAGGCAGCAGGACGGGTTAGGCAGCTGTCAGCCTCCAATGCTGATGTGTATCCTGGGGAGACATCTCGACATAATGGCAGAGCCAGGTAGAGAAAGCACATTGAGGATCACTGAGGGCACTGGGAGAGGGGGTCTGTGGAGGGTAGGAGTTGGGAGGGTGGGGGGGCGGCACCATCGGGAGGATGGGACATGTCGCGATGTAACATGTGGCCCTGCTGCTGTGTGATGTTGTGGAGGACACAGCCGGCAGTGTGCTGCAGGGCACCACCGGGGTGGTCAAGGCATCGGAAACGCAGCTTGAGGAGTCTGATGCACTGCTCAATGACAGTCCGGGTGGCTGCATGGGCCTTATTGTATCGGGTCTCCATTTCAGTCTCCGGCCTCCGTACTGCCGTCATTAGTCAGGGCCTCAGCGGATATCTCTTAACCTCAAGAGCCAGCTGCCCATCCTGGGGTGCTCCTCGAAAAGGGCAGGGATGACCGAGTGCCCCCCGCTGTCGTGCACACTCCCCGGGAGCGGGCACACTCGTGTATTATCTTCATCTGGTGGTCATACCGGAGCTGTATGTTCAGGGAGTGGAACCTCTTTCAGTTAACATAGGGCATCCCCCAGATCCAGGTGGCCCGGTGAGCACAGGGCAACTCGCGTGGCATCTATTACCCCCTGGACCTGGGACATCCCGGCGATGGCGGAGAAACCTGCTGCCCGGGCATCTTGTTGGGCTTGCTCCATGTCAAAGACTATGTAGTCTTCTGCCTGGGCATTCAGGGCATCCGTGACCTGCCAGATGCACCTGTGGGCTGTAGCTTGAGGATTTACCACACAGGTCCCCACTTGAGCCCTGGAATGTACCTGAGGCATAAAGGTTCAGGGCTGCAGTGACCTTGATGGTCACCGGGAGCGGGTGTCCTCCTCCACGTGCTGCCAAGTCTGCGAGGACATCGCACAGGTGTTGCACCATCTCCTGTTGAGGCTGAGCTTCCTGCGGCACGCGCAGTCCGTCATTTGCTCGAATGATTATCGACGTCTGTACACACTAGGCCGTCGCGGGACTCCCCCTCTGGGTCTCACCCTGGCCTGATGGACGGCCAGGTCCTCAGCGTGTGGTGGCTGGGTCCGGCGCATGGGCCATTGCCTCGAGCATCTGCAGGCGCTGCCGCAGTCTCCAGCATCTGGCTGCCCGGCCTAGCAGCAGCACCATTAGGGCAACTTCTGTATCCAACATCCCTGCCATAGCGTTCAATATCTGTAAGGCATTGGGAGAGTATGTTATACTGACAAGCAGCAGCGGCTCCCATCCCGGGACCCTTCATTCCCCCACTGATCTCCTCCACCCGGAATGCCCTGCCCACGCACTCCTGGCCGCAGTGGCCCACTTCACCGTACATGTCCCTATGTTTATCGTCAAAAAATTGGCGGCGTGCCAACCCTACTTGACAGCGTGCCAACCCTACTTGGAGTCATGCCAACCCTACGTCATCAATATGAGCTGGAAGTGACGTATCGTGGGAACCGGATGTGATGTAATGTGGGAATTGTACATTGGACCGGATATGATGTCTAGTCAACACCGGATATGACGCTTAGTCACGCCTTCCTCAATAATTGACAGGGTAGTGGTGGTGAGAGATAGGTCCTGGTCTTCCCCTTATCTGATGGCGGGCTGGCAGATGCTTATCAGATGGCGGGCTGGCAACCATGCCCGCCCCATGGCACTCACCCACCCTCTGGCCATGGACATGTCCCCCGTAGCTGTGTCCCATGTCCTGGGTGTTCGGATACTCAGCTGTTGCGTGTGTGGTGTTGCCTCCCGCAGTGTTCAGGCATCATGGTCTGATTGGGATGCTAGGCAATGACTCCCACATGTGACATGGCGCACCCACCCACCCACGGGGATTCACTTGGGATGTGTGCAGTGCTCACTTCACCACAACTGCCGATTCCCTATCAGCTGTAGCCTTCAGCCGTACGGCCAGAGGCCTCGGCGGTCAGAGGGGGTTATGGGTGGTCTGTGAGGCAGACGGACAGGGACAAGGGTTGCCCCGGAATCAATACACATGATCCAGGGGTTGCCATGGTGGTGCTGCAAGCAGTTGCCCCCCGAACATCCCCCCCCACACCCTCCCATGGCGGCCCACCCCTGCCAAGGGTGCACCCCCCCCCCCCCCCCCCCCCCCCCTGCTGAGCGCTGGGGCAACAAGCCCAGCGCCCCCGGGCTGTTTGCCTGACCAAAGATGGCTACTCACCTCCTCGGCCCCCCACAGAAACCCTTCAGTCAGGGGAGGGGAGGGGAGGGCGGGTAGGTGGGCGAGGGAGGGGAGGGGAGGGCAGGGAGGGGAGAGCGGGCGAGGGAGGGTAATGTAGGGCGGGCGGGGAGGGAGGGGCGGCGTGGGAGGGCGGGTGGTTGGGGGCGGGAGGGGGGGGGGGCGACATGTTGCGGAAGTGGAAGAAGACCAGAAGATTTGGGGTGGCGCGGAGGGAAGGGGCGGGGAGGATGGGGGTGGGGAGGAGAGTCGGGGGGCAACAGACTCCGGGAGGAGCGAGAGTCCAGGGGTGTTGGCGAGAGGCTGGGCGTGTTGGCGAGAGTTCGGGGGATGGGGCGAGAGTCCGGGGTGGGAGGCTCGAGAGTCCGGGGGGGTGGACTCGAGAGTCCTGGGGGGGCGGGGGGGGGGGGGGGGGGGGGGGCTCGAGAGACCTGGGGGGGCTCGAGAGACCTGGGGCGGCGGGAGCTCGAGAGACCTGGGGGTGTGGGGAGAGTCCGGGGGAGGGGGTGAGAGTCAGGGAGGGTAAGGGGGTGAGAGTCAGGGAGGGTAAGGGGGAGAGAGTCCGGGAATGTAGGTTGGAGAGAGTCCGGGAGGGTAGGGGGGAGAGAGTCCGGGAGGGTAGGGGGAGAGAGTCCGGGGTGGGGGAAAGAGTCTGGGGGAGGGGGCGCGAGAGTCCGGGGAGTGCGAGAGTCCGGGGGGGCGCGAGAGCCCAGGGTGAGTGCAACAGTCCGGGGGGGGAGGAGCGCGAAGGTCTGCGGTGGGGGGGTCAAGTGTCCGGGGTACGGGGTCGAGTGTCCGGGAGGGAGGGGGGGGGGGCAAGAGTCGGGGAGGGGTCGAAAGTCCAGGGGTGGGCGAATGAGACCGGGGGGAGTGAAGAGTCAGGGTAATGAAGAGTCGGGGGTGGGAGTGTACAGTGGCACGGGGTGGCACAGTAGCACAATGGCTAGCACTGTTGCTGCACAGTGCCAGGACCTTGGTTCGAGTCCCAGCTTGGGTCACTGTCTGTGTGGAGTCTGCATGTTCTCCCTCTCTCTGCATAGGTTTCCTCCGGGTGCTCTGGTTTCCTCCCACAATTCCGATAAGACGTGCTGTTAGGTAATTTGGACATTCTGGATTCTCCCTCAGTTTACTCGAACAGGCGCCATAGTGTGGCGACTTGGGGCTTTTCACAGTAACTTCATTACAGTGTTAATGTAAACCTACTTGTGAGGTTTGCGGTAAGAGTTGATTGCAGTGGGGGTGAATGTGCGGAGATTGGGGTGGGGGGATTAGGGTGGGTGTGTGGGGAGATTGGGGTGGGAGTGAGTGGGGAGATTTGGGTGGGAGATTGGGGTGGGAGTGAGTGGGGTGATTGGGGCAGGGGTGAGTGGGGTGATTGGGGCGAGGTGAGTGGAGTGATTGGGGTGGGGTGAGTGGAGTGATTGGGGCAGGGGTGAGTGGAGGGATTGGGGCGGGGGTGAGTGGGGCAGGGGCGAGTGGAGGCATTGGGGTGGGGGTGAGTGGAGGCATTGGGGTGGGGATGAGTGGGGGGATTGGGGCGGGGGTGAGTGGGGTGTTGGGGCAAGGTGAGTGGAGTGATTGGGGTGGGGGTGAGTGGAGTGATTGGGGCGGGTGTGAGTGGGGGTATTGGGCCGGGGATGAGTGGGGGGATTGTGGTGGGGGTGAGATTGCGGTGGGGTAAGTGGGGGATTGGGGTGGCGGTGATGGGGGAATTGGCGTGAGGGTGAGTTGGGGATTGGTGTGGGGTTGAGTGGGCGTTTGGTGTGGGGTTGAGTGGGGTGTGTGTGAGTGCGGGGATTGGGGTGGGAGTGAGTGGGGGGGATTGGGGTGAGTGGGGGGACTGGGGTGGGGGTGGGTGGGGGGATTGGGGTGGGTGGGGGGATTGGGGTGGGAGTGAGTGGGGGGATTGGCGTGGGGGTGATTGGGGTGGGGGTGAGGGGGTGATTGGGGTGGGGGTGAGTGGGGGGACTGGGGCGGGGGTGAGTTGGGGGATTGGGGTGGGGGTGAGTGGGGGATTGGGGCAGGATCAGTGGGGGGATTGGGGTGGGGTGAGTGGGGGATTGGGGTGGGGGTGAGATTGGGGTGGGGGTGAGTGGAGGGATTGGGGTGGGGGTGAGTGGGGGGATTGGGCCGGGGGTGAGTGGGGGGGATTGTTGTTAGGGTGAGTGGGGGGAATGGGGTGGGGGTGAGATTGGGGTGGGGGTGAGTGGAGGGATTGGGGCGGGTTGAGTGGGGGGATTGGGGCAGGCGTGAGTGGGGGGATTGGGGCAGGGGTGAGTGGGGGGATTGGTGTGTGTGTGAGTGGGAGGATTGGGGTGGGGGTGAGTGGGGGGATTGCAGATGGGGGGATTGGGGTTGGGGTGAGTGGGCAGGATTGGGGTGGGAGTGAGTGGGGGGAATTGGGGTGAGTGGGGGGACTGGGGCGGGGGTGAGTTGGGGGATTGGGGTGGGGGTGAGTGGGGGATTGGGGCAGGATGACTGGGGGGATTGGGGTGGGATGAGTGGGGGGATTGGGGTGGGGTGAGTGGGGGATTGGGGTGGAGGTGAGATTGGGGTGGGGGTGAGTGGAGGGATTGGGGTGGGGGTGAGTGGAGGGATTGGGGTGGGGGTGAGTGGGGGGATTGGGCCGGGGGTGAGTGGGGGGATTGCAGATGGGGGGGATTGGGGTGAGTGGGCAGGATTGGGATGGGAGTGAGTGGGGGGAATGGGGTGGGGGTGAGTGGGGGGATTGTGGTGGGAGTGAGTGGGGGGATTGGCATGGGGGTGAGGGGGGATTGGGGTGATGGTGAGTTGGGGGACTGGGGCGGTGGTGAGTGGGTGGATTGGGGTGGGGTGAGTGGAGGGATTGGGGCGGGGTGATTGGGGTGGGGTGGGGTGAGAGTGAGTGGGGTGGGAGTGAGTGTGGGGATTGGGGTGGGAGTGAGTGGAGGGATTGGGGTGGGAGTGAGTGGGGGGATTGGCGTGGGGATGGGGGTGAGATTGGGGTGGGGTGAGTGGAGGGATTGGGGCGGGGTGATTGGGGTGGGGTGGGGTGAGAGTGAGTGGGGTGGGAGTGAGTGTGGGGATTGGGGTGGGAGTGAGTGGAGGGATTGGGGTGGGAGTGAGTGGGGGGATTGGCGTGGGGATGGGGGTGAGATTGGGGTGGGGGTGAGTGGAGGGATTGGGGCAGGGTGAGTGGGGTGATTGGGGCAGGGGTGAGTGGGGCGGGGGTGAGTGGAGGGATTGGGACGGGGTTGAGTGGGGGGATTGGAGCGGGGTGAGTGGGGTGATGGGGGCTGGGTGAGGTGGGCGGGGGTGAGTGGGGTGATGGGGGCTGGGTGAGGTGGGCGGGAGTGAGTGGGGGGATTGAGGCGTGTGTGAGTGGGGGCATTGGGGCGGGGATGAGTGGGGGGATTGGGGTGGGGGTGAGTGGGGGGATTGGGGAGGGAGTGAGTGGAGGGATTGGGGTGCGAGTGAGTGGGGGGATTGGCGTGGGGATGGGGATGGGATTGTGGTGGGGGTGAGTGGGGGGATTGGGGCAGGGTGAGTGGGGTGATTGGGGCAGGGGTGAGTGGGGCGGGGGTGAGTGGAGGGATTGGGACGGGGTTGAGTGGGGGGATTGGAGCGGGGTGAGTGGGGGCTGGGTGAGGTGGGCGGGGGTGAGTGGGGTGATGGGGGCTGGGTGAGGTGGGCGGGAGTGAGTGGGGGGATTGAGGCGTGTGTGAGTGGGGGCATTGGGGCGGGGATGAGTGGGGGGATTGGGGTGGGGTGAGTGGGGGATTGGGGTGGGGGTGAGATTGGGGTGGGGGTGAGTGGAGGGATTGGGGTGGGGGTGAGTGGGGGGATTGGGCCGGGGGTGAGTGGGGGGGATTGTTGTTAGGGTGAGTGGGGGGAATGGGGTGGGGGTGAGATTGGGGTGGGGGTGAGTGGAGGGATTGGGGTGGGTTGAGTGGGGGGATTGGGGCGGGCGTGAGTGGGGGGATTGGGGCAGGGGTGAGTGGGGGGATTGGTGTGTGTGTGAGTGGGAGGATTGGGGTGGGGGTGAGTGGGGGGATTGCAGATGGGGGGGATTGGGGTTGGGGTGAGTGGGCAGGATTGGGGTGGGAGTGAGTGGGGGGAATTGGGGTGAGTGGGGGGACTGGGGCGGGGGTGAGTTGGGGGATTGGGGTGGGGGTGAGTGGGGGATTGGGGCAGGATGACTGGGGGGATTGGGGTGGGATGAGTGGGGGGATTGGGGTGGGGTGAGTGGGGGATTGGGGTGGAGGTGAGATTGGGGTGGGGGTGAGTGGAGGGATTGGGGTGGGGGTGAGTGGGGGGATTGGGCCGGGGGTGAGTGGGGGGATTGCAGATGGGGGGGATTGGGGTGAGTGGGCAGGATTGGGATGGGAGTGAGTGGGGGGAATGGGGTGGGGGTGAGTGGGGGGATTGTGGTGGGAGTGAGTGGGGGGATTGGCATGGGGGTGAGGGGGGATTGGGGTGATGGTGAGTTGGGGGACTGGGGCGGTGGTGAGTGGGTGGATTGGGGTGGGGTGAGTGGAGGGATTGGGGCGGGGTGATTGGGGTGGGGTGGGGTGAGAGTGAGTGGGGTGGGAGTGAGTGTGGGGATTGGGGTGGGAGTGAGTGGAGGGATTGGGGTGGGAGTCAGTGGGGGGATTGGCGTGGGGATGGGGATGAGATTGGGGTGGGGGTGAGTGGAGGGATTGGGGCTGGGTGAGGTGGGCGGGGTGATGGGGGCTGGGTGAGGTGGGCGGGAGTGAGTGGGGGGATTGAGGCGTGTGTGAGTGGGGGCATTGGGGTGGGGATGAGTGGGGGGATTGGGGTGGGGGTGAGTGGGGGGATTGGTGTGGGGATAGGGATGGGATTGGGGTGGGGGTGAGTGGAGGGATTGGGGCAGGGTGAGTGGGGTGATTGGGGCAGGGGTGAGTGGGGCGGGGGTGAGTGGAGGGATTGGGACGGGGTTGAGTGGGGGGATTGGAGCGGGGTGAGTGGGGGCTGGGTGAGGTGGGCGGGGGTGAGTGGGGTGATGGGGGCTGGGTGAGGTGGGCGGGAGTGAGTGGGGGGATTGAGGCGTGTGTGAGTGGGGGCATTGGGGCGGGGATGAGTGGGGGGATTGGGGTGGGGGTGAGTGGGGGTATTGGGGTTGGGGTGAGATTGCGGTGGGGTAAGTGGGGGGATTGGGGTGGTGGTGAGTGGGGGTATTGGGGTGGGAGTGAATGGGGGGATTGGCATACGGATGAGTGGGGGGATTGTGGTGGGGGTGAGATTGTGGTGGCGTAAGTGGGGGATTGGGGTTGCGGTGATGGGGGAATTGGCGTGAGGGTGCGTGGGGGATTGGTGTGGGGTTGAGTGGGGGATTGGTATGGGGTTGAGTGTGGTGAGTGTGAGTGTGGGGATTGGGGTGGGAGTGAGTGGGGGGGATTTGGGTGGGGGTGAGTGGGGGCATTGGCGTGGGGTGAGTGTGAGTGGGGTGGGAGTGAGTGGGGGGATTGGGGTGGGAGTGAGTGGGGGGATTGGGGTGGGAGTGAGTGGGGGTGTGGCGTGGGGGTGAGGGGGGATTGGGGTGGGGGTGAGTGGGGGGATTGGGGTGGGGGTGAGATTGGGGTGGGGGTGAGATTGAGGTGGGGGTGAGATTGGGGTGGGGTGAGTGGAGGGATTGGGGCGGAGTGAGTGGGGTGATTGGGGCGGGGGTGAGTGGAGGGATTGGGATGAGTGGGGGGACTGGAGCGGGGTGAGTGGGGTGATGGGGGCTGGGTGAGGTGGGCAGGGGTGAGTGGAGGGATTGAAGCGGGTGTGAGTGGGGGCATTGGCGTGAGTGGGGGGATTGGGGTTGGGATGAGATTGCGGTGGGGTAAGTGGGGAGATTGGGGTGGCGGTGAGTGGGGGGATTGGGGTGGGTGTGAGATTGCGGTGGGGTAAGTGGGGAGATTGGGGTGGCGGTGAGTGGGGGGATTGGGGTGGGGGGATTGGGGTGGGTGTGAGATTGCGGTGGGGTAAGTGGGGAGATTGGGGTGGCGGTGAGTGGGGGGATTGGGGTGGGGGGATTGGGGTGGGTGTGAGATTGCGGTGGGGTAAGTGGGAGATTGGGGTGGCGGTGAGTGGGGGGATTGGGGTGGGGGGATTGGGGTGGGTGTGAGATTGCGGTGGGGTAAGTGGGGAGATTGGGGTGGCGGTGAGTGGGGGGATTGGGGTGGGTGTGAGATTGCGGTGGGGTAAGTGGGGAGATTGGGGTGGCGGTGAGTGGGGGGATTGGCGTGGAGGTGAGTGGGGTAATTGGGGTGGGGTGAGGTGAGCAGGGGTGAGTGGAGGGATTGAGGCGGGTGTGAGTGGGTGCATTGGGGTGGGGATGAGTGGGGGAATTTGGGTGGTCGTGAGTGGGGGGTGTGGCGTGGGGGTGAGATTGCAGTGGGGTAAGTGGGGGGATTGGTGTGGCGGTGGGTGGGGTGTGTGGCATGGGGGTGAGTGGGGGGATTGGGGTGGGGTGGGTGGGGGGTTGGGGTGGGAGTGAGTGATGGGATTGGCATGGGGGTGAGGGGGGGATTGGGGTGGGGGTGATATTGGGGTGCGGTGAGTGGGGGGTTTGGCATGGAGGTGAGTGGGGGGACTGGGGTGGGGGTGGGTGGGGGGATTGGGGTGGGATTGAGTGGGGGGATTAGCGTGGGGGTGAGTGGGGGATTGGGGTGGGGGTGAGTGGGGGGACTGGGGCGGGGGTGAGTGGGGGTGATTGAGGATGGGCTGAGTGGGGGATTGGGGCGGGATGAGTGGGGGGATTTGGGTGGGATGAGTGAGGGGATTGGGGTGGGATGAGTGGAGGTATTGGGGTGGGGTGTGTGGTGGGATTGCGGTGGGGTGTGTGGGGTGGGGGTGAGATTGGGGTGGGGGTGAGCGGAGGGATTGGGGTGGGGGTGAGTGGGGGGATTGGGGTGGGGGTGAGTGGGGGGATTGGGGTGGGGGTGAGTGGGGGGACTGGGGTGGGTGTGAGTGGGGGGACTGGGGTGGGTGTGAGTGGGGGCATTGGGTGGGAGTGAGAGGGGGACTGGGGTGGGGGTGAGTGGGGGGATTGGCGTGTGGTTGCGTAGGGTGTGTGAGTGGGGGGATTGGGGTGGGAGTGAGTGGGGGATTGGCGTGGGGTGAGTGGGGAGATTGGGGTGGTAGTGAGGGGGATTGGGGTGGGGGTGATATTGGGGTGCGGTGAGTGGGGGGTTTGGCATGGAGGTGAGTGGGGGGACTGGGGTGGGGGTGGGTGGGGGGATTGGGGTGGGATTGAGTGGGGGGATTAGCGTGGGGGTGAGTGGGGGATTGGGGTGGGGGTGAGTGGGGGGACTGGGGCGGGGGTGAGTGGGGGTGATTGAGGATGGGCTGAGTGGGGGATTGGGGCGGGATGAGTGGGGGGATTTGGGTGGGATGAGTGAGGGGATTGGGGTGGGATGAGTGGAGGTATTGGGGTGGGGTGTGTGGTGGGATTGCGGTGGGGTGTGTGGGGTGGGGGTGAGATTGGGGTGGGGGTGAGCGGAGGGATTGGGGTGGGGGTGAGTGGGGGGATTGGGGTGGGGGTGAGTGGGGGGATTGGGGTGGGGGTGAGTGGGGGGACTGGGGTGGGTGTGAGTGGGGGGACTGGGGTGGGTGTGAGTGGGGGCATTGGGTGGGAGTGAGAGGGGGACTGGGGTGGGGGTGAGTGGGGGGATTGGCGTGTGGTTGCGTAGGGTGTGTGAGTGGGGGGATTGGGGTGGGAGTGAGTGGGGGATTGGCGTGGGGTGAGTGGGGAGATTGGGGTGGTAGTGAGGGGGATTGGGGTGGGTGTGAGTGGGGGCATTGGGTGGGAGTGATAGGGGGATTGGGGTGGGGGAGAGTGGGTGGATTGGGGTGGGAGTGAGATTGGGGTGGGGCGAGTGGAGGGATTGGGGTGGGGCGAGTGGAGGGATTGGGGTGGGGCGAGTGGAGGGATTGGGGTGGGCTAAGTGGGGTGATTGAGGCGGGGATGGGTGGAGAGATTGGAGCGGGGGTGAGTTGGGGCATTGGGGCGGGGATGAGTGGGGGGATTGGGGCGGGGGTGAGTGGGTTGGATTTGGGTGGGGGTGAGTGGGGGGGGGGTTTGGGGTGGGAATGAGTGAGGGGGATTGGTGTGGGGGCGAGGGGGGATTGGGGTGGTGGTGAGTGGGGGATTGGGGTGGGGGTGAGATTGGGGTGGGGGGATTGGAGCGGGTGATTGGGGCAGGGGTGAGTGGTGCCGGGTGAGTGGGGGGTTTGGGGTCAGAGTGAGTGGGATAGATTGGGGTTGGGCTGAGTGGGGTGTGGGTTGAGAATGTGGTGGGGGTTGAGATTGGGGTGGGGGTTGAGATTGGGGAATTGGTCTAGGATTGGGGAGATGGGGGAGTGGAGTTGGGGAGGGTTGTAGTGGGGTGACGAGGTGGGGTATTCATGGTGGGCGGATGCTTTTTTGGGGGGGGGAGGGGAGAGGATCGAGGTTTGCACCGGGCCGGGATGCTGTCGGGAGGCGGGAACTCCGGACTGACAGCCCAGCTGCCGGCCCCTCATTGGGCCAGGAGCAGGCAGCGCGCCGCGATCCGGCGGCGGGTGTGTGTTACCTCCTGTGAAAGTCTCACTTTGTTGCAGTTTGTCTTTTTCTTTTTTTTTTTAAACACCACCGCCCCCCCCCCCCCAACAATTCAGTAATAGATGGTCTGGTTCGCCAGTGGGGACGCGGGGAGCTGGCCTTCGAGTCGCTGAGCCCGGGAGGTGCAGGCGGCAGCCGGGGAGGAGCGGGGACGTGATCACAGGAGTCAGCGTTCACTCCAACTCCACTCACAGCAGGTAAGAGCTGGGGGATCACTCCCAGTCCCCATCCTGGCACTGAACCCTCACACCTCCCCTCCCTCAAACTCCACCAACTCCAGCTCCTTTTGGAGAGCAAACCAATGCCTCAGTGTGGTTCTGTGCGCGCGCGCTGGGACGGGCCGGGGAGCTGCGGTCCTCTCTGCCAACACGCACAAAGTTTTTTTTTTGTTGCATTCTCGGCGAGAGGCAAACTTTCTCCCTCACAGATCCTCGGTTCCCTCCCCCGGTCGCCTCGAGTTTGTTTTCCTTTGAAGAGACCGGCGGTACTGCTCCAGCATCTCTCACACACACCCGGGGGTTTGCAGCGGTGCAACTTTACACGGTGTGAAAGATTGGAAACAACAAATAATACAAAAAAAAAGTTAGTGTTTGTCACATATTTCGATCATCCCGCGCGTGTCCGAGGAAAAGGGTGGCGGAATTGGTTTTCCTCAGCTTGCAGACATTTTTGTTTTTAACCATGTTTAAGCAAATGAAGAGGAACTGGAAAAAGAGAACCGTCCCTCCGCAAGTCAGGCTTGGGAGGACCGAGTCTCCCAATCAAATACAGTCCGCGCCTAACCTCAACGCCTGCAACAACAAAAAAGAGTAGGGAGAAGCGGAGTTTTGTGTTTAATTCCCCGAGCTCTGTGTGTGTTTGTGGACGTGTGCCAGCCTGTGTGTATGTGTAAAACATTTTAGAACAAGTTGCTTCCAGCTGTTATACACATCCCGGCTGCCAGCAGAATAAAACTGTGATGGGACTCTTGGTTCAGTTGCCTGGATGTGAACTGTCTTTTTCTCAATTTTTTTTTTTGTGCAGCGCTCATTCGGGAGTCACCAACCCCGTTTCAGCGCGAGTATTTCCCATTGATTTATACAAAGCAGAAACTAATTGGAGCAACGTGAATAATTGAAATGAATTTGGGCCGATTTATAATGGGTATCCCTTTGATGGTTTAATACTCACTAAATACAGTACATAAACCGTGACTGGTAGTTAAAATCTAATAAAAGTTCTCAATGTTTCTCGCCCGGTTTAAAACGCCTCCGAAAAGCGCTACACACAGAAGAAAAGTCTGAAGAAAGTGTGCAAGGTTAAAACTTGCTCCTGACGTGTTTCCATATGGTGAAAATTAACGGTTCAAAATGTTATTTCAATTCCTGAAACCGATTCCGATTGGACCACTTTTAATTGAGGGAAGCTGGTTGACTATGAAATTCCGAATGGAGTACGCGATTAATGACCCCCCCCCCCCCTTCCCGGTTATTTAAATTAAAGTTGACGTTTAATAATTCAGGAGAGTTAGTTATCCCCCCCCCCAACCAATGAAATGAAGCAGATGCGGTTGTGTTCATCTCCCTTGGACGATTTGCAGTCTCATCCAACCAAAAGAATATTCCTAAAATTCGTACATTTAGGAGTGAAATGTTTTCAATATGAAGTTCACAAGGAGGGAAAATGCTAAGTGGCAGTTACAAAATTCCAGCTGTTTCTTGACTTTTTAAAGGGAGTGAGATTTCAGCATTCTGTTGGAACAGTGACCTTATTTATTAAGTCTGCAGTCAATTTTGTCAGGGAAATGAAACCTCATTGTTGGAATGTTAATGCTATTAAACTGCAGAAGATTATCTCAAAGTCATCTTTCTTTTTTTTATTTGACTGCGCTAAACCCTTCCCCGCAGGAACCCTGTTTGTGCAGCAGGAATATTTTTTATGAAGCAATTCACTTTTTCAACATAACTGATTTTGAGACGGAAAGCCGTTCACCCTTGCTGTACTTATTATAGCTCGTAATGGGTTAAAGTAACTTTAACAACCTTGTTCATTTCATTTGCTCTGATCCAATGAAAATTTCCAAACACAAGAGTTTAGCCACTTTTTAATATACATTGTTTAAAAATAATTAAGTTTGCCTACTTTATGGGCTTTTAGGAAATATTACTATAATCAGGACTTGTGATGTGGTTGTGACCTAATTATAAAATATTCAGTTGGCCAAGAATGAATGACAATCTTTTAAGTTGTTCTCCCACTTTCTGTGCTTTTGTTTCATGCTTCTTTGAAATATGTCAGTAGACCAGGGAAGGAGCAAAACCAGAATTTTACACTTTGATGACTTTGTCTTTGATATCTTGACAGCAAAAGGCTCACCATTGCTTTTATATACCAGAAGCAGTAACATAGAGCAGCAGGCAAGTGCCTCAGTGCATTTGTGTTTAACTGCAGAAGAAAACGTGGTGATAGGCAGCATGGGTTCTTATCAGTTTTCTAATCCCGGATCCCGGAATACCTTGAGGGCACACCTCAGATCTAGGTAAAATTGTAGACTCTCCCAGTATGCAGTTATGTTCTGTATTCCTAACCAGGGTGACGATTCTCTGTGTTTACAGTGCTTCCTGTCTTAAGTGCCCTTCTGAAGTTTTAGCATTTGCTAAAGGCAACCCATTAGATACTGTTCATCTTAAAATTAGCAGTACGCACTCACTCACAGCAGATCTGGAACTTTATAGACTGCATCATAATTTAAGAATAATTAAGATAAAGAGCGGATATTCCAGCTTTCTGGAGGAATATAATCCCAGTGGAAATCTTTGCATAGCTTCAAAACATTAAATGCCACACTGCATTGCATAATACCTCCTCATATTTTTAATTTTAAAGTTAAATGTGTATGAGCTAAATATAGAATTGGTTTCAGTTTGTGTACACCTGGCTAACATGAGCAGGTGCTGCATTAGTCTGTTTGAAGATGCATGCATTGATGAGGAATGTGTTGTGTCCACATCGATATATTAACCCAATATAGAGCTCTGCTTTTCTGTTGAGTTTGCTAGTTCTGATTAGAAGTGACAGTCTCCAGTGGGGAGGGAGAGGTACAGTTGAATTTAGCACTTAATAATGAATCGGTGTGTTCCATCTATCTATTCTGTATCTAATAATTCTTCTGAAATACTCTGATACAGAAATTGTGACATGTTAAACCATTTTTATAATGCAAATTATGCAGAGAGTCATGCTGAGTATCATTGCTGTTTTGCAGTCAGTAAAAATTAATAAGTGTGTCAGGTTCCTTGCTATAGTAGGCAGTTATGAAGTATAATACATACATTAATAAGGGTTTACACGAGTTAATGCTTCAGTCATGCTATAATATGATCTATTAAATGTATACTCCTAATGCCATAAAAAGGACAGACTATCACTTATCTTAGAAAAGACCAATTAGTTTGCAATTGTAAGCATGCTGCTAAATTTACTGGAAAACTATTAATCTACAGGACATTAGTGTAAATTATTCTATGAAATAATGTTTTTTCTGTTTCATCGGAGTGTGTAAGGATGAAATAATGCTACTTGTGCTCTGAGACTTGCATATTTTGTATTTGGTTACTATTGTTCTTTCAAATTAAAAGGACTTGAAAACCATTTTTGAATTTCTAACAGAATTTTAAAAAATGTATGGGCCTGATTTTAACTCTTGTGTAAGCAAATGGGTTTTGAGTGGGTTAAAGGCAGGCCCACTGAGTATGACTATGCAAATTTTGATGTCCTGTAACATTGAACATTTGTTTGTTTTGCAACATCTTTTTAAAAAAAAAATGTGGGGGAAAAAACATGTTTGGTGCTTTAGAAATTAAATGTAACTGTTTCTGTGTCCCCCATCCCCTAACATGCACCACTCAGTTATGATTGATTTCAGACTTTTCAAATGCTTATAATGACCCTTTCAAAACACCTCAAAGATATTGGGCTCTTATCAGCACTATTGTTTATAAATGTTTAGTTTACACAGCTTAAGCCTCAATTTTGCTGACTTTACTAACTAGTATTGCAGTTCAATCATTGAGTGGATATACAATAATATATTAAGACTGCATCAGATGGAATATGCACTTCATATAATAAGGTTGTGAAGTGTTCTATTGTACATTTTTAAAAAAAATTCTCAAGAATGTAGATATGATAAAAGTATTCAGTTAAATCTCCTAACAAGACTCACTGGCTTATGTAAAACTATAGTAAAAATAAATAATTCTTATTTCTCTTTAACCATTATTATGAAGAACTGTACGGAGACAAATAGACCTACAGGCTACAGAAGCACAAATTGTTTTAAACCTTTAAGAATTTAGATGTTTGGTTGTGACAATATGCTTTAATGCATCTTGTAAAAATGATTAGGTTTTCTCATTGTGATACTTTGAGCAATGTAGGTACTCAACCAGTAAAAATGTGCTAAAATAAAGTACTGATTGTGTGTCTGTGCGCTAAACTGCATTGAAATACTGTTTCCTGACAAACATCCAATTTAATAAAAAAAAAAAAAATTGTGTGTAATTAGAAGTAAACAGAAGAATAAAAAAGGTCCCCAGATGCACTGTTGTGTTTATTAACTCGTCCTTAATTGACCTTTTTTTTCAACAAAGGTTATTTTGTGAATGAAATTATGAAAGCATGCTTGTCAGGATGGCTTCAGTTAGCTCTCAAACTCTGAACTTGTCTACAATGCTGTCAGCATGGCTGGGTCATTAGTCATCCTTGTATTAGTGAAGCCTTGAGGCTGTATGCCCCGTCCTTCTTAACACCATCACGGATACAAAAGTATTTGTACTCTGCCGACTTGTAGAATTACTGATCATAGTTCTGCCTGACTGAATCTGAGGTAAGCTTCTCTCTGTCTCCTAGCTGAATATAATTGTCTCTGTCTTGCTGGGCTAAATTTGGCTGTGATTTACGATGAAGAAAAAACTCTTTTAGCCTCTACGTCTATTAGTATTGTGTTGTAGTCACTTCATCGATATAGCATGTAGCTGGTGAGGTGTGTAGTAGCCAGCTGGAATTTGTTAAGACCTTGTGGAAGGAGCCATTTGCTAACTGGTTAAGTGAAAACAGAAAAATGTGAAATTGGCCTTAGCGTTACAATATTGTTCATATTTATAGATAATTTTTATTCTAGACTAGATTTACAATTTGGTTTTGCAGTTGGTGATTTTGGTCTTCTGAAGAATTTTGAATGCTTTCAGGAAATCTGATGGTGACATGGTCTAATGGTGCAGTTGAGCTGTTTATGGTTTATCTTCCTAACAGAATGGTAGTGTAAAATAAGTATAGAATGCCAGCAGTTACTTCATTGTAAAATGTTGAGTGATTTGTAAAAGACAGCAAACGTGTGCATCCATCGTCTCCACAGTATAAGTTTTATTTTTAGAGAAGCCTAAAATAACAATTTTTTTTTTTTTTGTCAGCAATCGCTTTGTTCTTCGGCAATAATGCAGGTGTAACAGGTTTGTACATGTCAATACAGTTCAACATGATTTCTTAAGTATGGGAAAAAATCTTTGATCTTTAAGGCAGGTTATACTGCTTTTGATGTGACAAACTTTTCTACAAAATGGTGGGAATTCTGTGCCTTAAAAGTTTTAAAAATTATTTGCATATTTTGTAGACTATTTACCAACTTGGTTTGTCTGTTAACTCCAATTGGTGCAAATACCGTGCGAAGACAATGGCTTGGTCTAATTGCAGCAATGAGCCTTATCGTACACATTGAAAATAAAAATTGTGTTAGAGGAAAACTGTGATTGCCATCCGTGTGTAGTTCTGGGCATGTTAAATGTTCCAGGCAATGATCGCTTATCCTTATAGCTTGGTAATTACTTGTCGGTAATATTTGAGTAATGATTGCAGCATGGCGGAGCACTGAATGAAACAAGGAGGGTGAGTAATTAAAAGTGTTTTGATTTTCAGCCAGGGTTTAATATTTTATAGGAATGTTGAAATACTTCCTGCAGTGTTTCCTGCCATTGTAATGTTTGTTAAAAGATGCCAATTATTGCTTGAAAAGCTGAATGATGTGTATTGGGTGAAGCCTTAATTGAAGGAGTAAAACTGTGAAGCAGAGCCAGGCTTAAGAATCAGACTTATTTTTGACTAGCTTCTGGCTAACGGAGGAATTTGCCTGGGTTTTCATTGATTTACTTCATTGTAAAATGTTGAGTGATTTGTAAAAGACAGCAAACATGTGCATCCATCGTCTCCACAGTATAAGTTTTATTTTTGGAGAAGCCTTTAGTGCAAGTTGATGCTAATGTTAAAACTCACTACTTTCAGTTTTTTATTGTTTCAACTGCTAGTTGGCCTCACTGTTTTTAAAACGGTAAGTTTCATGCGAAAGCAGTTGCTAAAAGAAAAGTAATCACTGAAGCAGATATCCAGCATTATCTGGAACTTTTCTTTTGGAATTATTGAAGCACTTACCTGTATTGTATTTTACAGAAATAAATATTTATTATGCTGGACAGCAATTTACTTTCAATCAGAGCTGGGTTTTTTTCTGTAAAATAAATATTTTTTTATTTATTAAAGGGAACTCCGACCTTCCAGTAGAATAGCCCTATATGCCTATGCGTAATTTTGAAAGTTCAATGTTGTTCTTGTGGATTCGCAAAAGGGCCTTGTGTAATTTTCATTCTCAGAAAATGTTGATCATCTTGTCAATTTCAGATTATTTGAGTGAAAGATTTGAGTTTACCAAAATTTGTTTTGAAATAATAGTTTGTTTTGGGAATTTAATTGAAAGCTTTATTGTTTGCACATATCCTGTAAAAGTACATCATCCAAATTGCACTTAGATGTATTTGGTGATGTGTTTGATACAGCTGTGGTGGCGGTGTGTTACAGATCACTCGGAGTCTTTTTAATGTGGCCATGTGCACTTTTACATGAATGTTTTAGGCTGGAGCTATAGATCGTGATAGTAGATGCTCCAACTTTCTTGTCATCACAGGGCTGACCGAGAGTGTCTCCTGCCTTTGCCACCTGCCATTAGCATGTGTTGGAAAGATTTGCACGTTCGTAATCCACTTGTTGTCTACATTCATGAATACACCCTTCTTGGCCATCATGTCCTGGAGTGGGACTTGAACCTAGAGCTCCTAACTCAGAGGCAGAGACTGTGCCACAGTCATTAAAATGCTGAGCTGAGGTGGCATGATGGCTCAGTGGCTAACACTCCTGCCTCACGGTGCTGTGGACTCGGTTTCGATCCCCGCCCGGGTCACTGTCTGTGTGAAGTTTGCACATGCTCCCTGTGTTTGTGTGGGTCTCACCCCCACAACCAAAAGATGTACAGGTTAGGTGAATTGGCCACGCTAAATTGCCCCTTAATTGGAAAAAGAAGAATTGGGTGCTGTGAAATTTATTTGAAAAATGCTGAGCTGGATATCCACATTAATACTTGCACATTTTTAATGTTTCATCTGCTGAACAGATCATATGTTCAACATCTCCTTAAGACACCTAAATGTACAACTTTGTGTAACGGTAGAAGCTGTAGCTGTAAAGTAAGAATTTCCTTTCTGAAACATGGAAATGAAATTGCAGGTATGCAAAAGGAAGGGTTGCCGAACTTGTATTTACACAAGAAACAGTGAACGAAAAACATTGAGTTCACTTGTAATACTTTTTCGATGCAGAATGCACCTTGCAAAATAACAAGTGTGAAGTCTGTGGATCTGTTAAAACTGTGTTTCATTATCAATATTTTTTTAAGTATAAATATATCTGGCATGGATTTATTAAATAAAAACATTCAAGATTGCATATTGCAAAAATTCGAAGTGCAAGACTTTTATTATTGACGTAAGAAATTAATTTTTAGTAATACTGTCACTCATGCAGTACTCATTAGCCAGTGTTAATTGGAGCTGTATGATTTATTGCCTGTCCTGGCGCAAACAGGTTTGTTTTGTTAAGACCGTGTGATATGGGAGCAAGCTGACTGGCACCTCAACTTTGGGTAACCGCATGCTTATTTCTCCTGCTGGCTAAATTGGGATGCGAAAGAAAGGATTGCATTTATATAGTGTCTGTCATGATCTTGGAACATCCCAAAGATGTTTACAACCAATTAAGTGCACCCAAGTATATGTATTATATTGGACCACAGGAAGAGAATTAGGGCATTTAGCCCCTCAAGCCTGTTCTGCCACCATTTCAGTTGGATCATGACTGATCTGTGACCTAACTCCGCATAACTACCTTTTTCCCCATAATCCCTTAATTTTGGATAACAAAAATCTATCAATTTCTGACTTAAAATTTGCTACGGTTTAGCATTAATTACCATTAATAGAATGGAGTTCCAAACTCCACCCTTTACATGAAATATAGATCCTAACTTCACTTCTGAAAGATCTGGCTCTTTTTTTTAGACTATACCTGCGAGTCCGGGACTCCCCAACCAAGAGAAATAGTTATCTTGATCTGCCCGATCTGTTCCCCTTAGTATCTTGATAAATCCAATCAAGTCACCCCATAAACGTCTAAATTCCAGTTAATGCAACCATAATTTATGCATTGCCTCTTCTCAATTTAATTATTGGATTTCAAATATTCTGGTAAGTCTATGCTTCATCCAAGCATAGTATATCTTAGGGTGTAGTGCTCAGAACTCCTCACAGTAGTTCAGATTTGGTCTAACCAAGGCTTTGTATAGATGAAGCACAACTTCTCATTCTCTAGATATATAGGACCAGTTTTCCATTAGCTTTTTTGATTATTTTCTGTATCTTGTTAGAACACCCTAAGCTAGTGCACGGTCAATTCCAGCCTCACAATCCCCAGAGTCCCAACACAAGTGAAATAACTAACAATTCGTATAATGTTTCTGAGATCTTTGACCCTTGACTGCTCCGATGACTTACAGACACCAGATTTGTAAGTAAAGCACAAAAAAACTGTTTATTTGTAACAACAATAGAGATAAGGCATGCAATGATTATCATAGAATATTGGCTAGCTAATCTATTACTTCCCTCCATTTTTATTGTTCCCACCCTCTACTCTACTCCCTCACCCTCTACTGTGTTCTTGTAGGGCAGCACGGTAGCATAGCGGTTAGCGCAATTGCTTCACAGCTCCAGGGTCCCAGGTTCGATTCCCAGCTGGGTCACTGTCTGTGCGGAGTCTGCACGTTCTCCCCGTGTGTGCGTGGGTTTCCTCCGGGTGCTCCGGTTTCCTCCCACAGTCCAAAAGATGTGCAGGTTAGGTGGATTGGCCGTGATAAATTGCCCTTAGTGTCCAAAATTGCCCTTAGCGTTGGTTGAGTGGGGTTACTGGGTTATGGGGCTAGGGTGGTGTGGGCTTGGGTGGGGTGCTCTTTCCAAGAGCCGGTGCAGACTCGATGGGCCGAATGGCCTCCTTCTGCACTGTAAATTCTATGATTACCTATGATTACTCAAACACACACAGGGGAAAGGGGTAAAATAATAGAGAATTAAATGGAAGGAGAGATGAGTGTCCTTGTTGGTGATATTGAAATAGTTGTAGCCGGTTATGTTCCCAGGTGTGGAGTGCTGAAACCATCAGTTGGTTTGGATCTTCTGGTTGAACATTCAGATCTGACTCTCTGGCTCGGAGAATCCCCTCTGGGGAGTCACTTTAACTTGTGTTCACCTGCGCCTTCACACGGAAGATGCATTTCAGGTCAATTCTTGTTTGTTTCCCACTCCAGCAGATGGATCAACAGCTTGCCCCGCATAAACAGAATATCAGGGAAGCAACATCCACGAGGTCTTCGAGAGGTCGGGTAGGGAGAGGAATCGGGAAAGTTCCCTCCAGCTCTGTCTTCAGGCTTTACACAGTCACCAATTGGATAAAGAGAAAAACACTGACTGCTCCGTTTACCTGGAGTGAGCACCACCCAAGTATCATAGAAAGAGTTCCACCCTTTCTGGTAGAGACATTTAAAGAGTTCTGTTCAGCTCTTGAGTTCAAATCGGAACTAAAACCCAAAATGTAGCCTGCCTCACTTAATAGAACATTCTGGAACAGCCAACACCGATCAGCATCGAGGTTTATGTAAGGCCTGGGAATTTAAAGTAACTGGTTGGCTTATAGCCAAATCCATCAAAATGTGTCATCACTGGATCAAACCAAGCAGCCCTCCTCACCAGGAGAGTGGGGGGTCCTTGAGGCCAGACCAAATAGCACATCTACTGGGTGTTGCAGTTTTTAAAGTCAAAGATGCAGTCCATTTGAAAGGCATAAGTGCAGCAATGGTCCAGGCACAAAAGTTACAAAAACAGAAATTAACAGAAAATAAAGGGAATACGCAGGGGGAACCAGATTTAAATAGGAGGATCCTTACAATCCTTACAATGACCGTTAATGGTCTTATCTATCTGGACCGCAAGTTCCCTTGAACCCCACTGTTTCTAACTTTTCACATTTAGAAACTACACAAACCATTTTATGTCCACAAGTGGATGATCTCAGATTTGCCTACATTGATATCCATTTTCCACAGTTTTGACTGTTATCTTAATCTATCAACATCTCCTTGTATACTTCATTTACACTGCTTACAAGTTTTGAGTCAATGACAAATTTGGATATGCGGCTTTCTATCCCATCGTCTCAGTCATAATAAATAGTGAGGATTTGAGGCCCCAACACATGGACAAAGAACACCATGGACTGGATTTTAATTTTGGGGTCAGGTCCCCAACGTCAGGTGAGTTTCTGGTCTTGATCTAGTATCATGTTGTGCCTGATGACCAATCAGTGGTCAGGGAGGAAGTTCACCATCCAAAAGGAGTCCCTCCAGCCCTGAGACATCGGCAACATCACTGTCAGAGGTTGGAACTGCTGATGTATGCGAAAGAAAGTTGGATGCCTTAAGTTGGACGTTTTGAAGAGGTAAAATTGCAACTGGCCAAAGCTGCCAGACTGTGCTGTGGCCAAATCATTCTTACAACAATGGTGGGAGAGGGTGCGGGTGGGAAGAGGGGTTAAAAATTTTGATGGCTCCTTGCTGTCACCCCCCATCTGCCACTGGGAGGCCACCTCTATCACCTCTATCTTGGAACCATGTTTCGACCTCAGTGTGGGAGCATTGGGAGAGTGATCTTTAATAGGCCCTAAACAATGTCTAATTGACAGGGAATCAATGAAGTTTCGTGTTCTTACAATGAAGTCCTCCAGGCCTTCGATTCATAATTCCGCATTCAAAAAAGTGTAATAATTGAACAAGCAAAAGTTTATAAGAGAGTTGATGAATGCATAGATTCATTCACCAATGATCTTTACAGGCTGCAGAAAATTATGACTATGGAATATTGAGGGATTAATTGATTCATGATAGCATAATAGTTGGGGCCCTAAATGAAACTCATCAGATCTCTTTCAAACCAGAGGAGATCTACTTTTAAGACAGTTCAAATTGCACAACAGACCAAGGTTAAAAAGCAAAATAGAGTGGTTGTTCGTGGAAAAAATTATATCCTTTGGAAACAAATCAGTGAGCAATATGTCAGGCAGAAAAGAGAGAGTGCACTGAAACAAAGCCCATGAAGGGGAAAGTGTGCCATATTTAAATGTTCTTGGTGTGGCAGGAAGAGCCTGCACAAGCAGAAAGAATGCCTACAAGGGGGAGCAGATTTCCACAACTGAGAATCTAGGACATTTAAATATTGTCTGCCACTCTTTTTAAAAAAAAAAACACCCTGCAAAGAGGAAGGAAAAATAACAAGGCCAAACCAGATTCACAAAGTTGAAGAACCACAGGAAAAACCAATCACTTTCCTAGAGGAAGTGAATGAAATAGAAAAGAATTGAGCATTAAACAAAAAGTGGATAGATAGCCCACAGGTTTGAAATTATAGATGCAGGAGTCGGGATTTCAGTCTTACCTGATGAAATAAAGTGGCTCAAACACATTACGCTACCACCATCATCCATCCAGTTACAAGGTTCAGGTGGAACTACACCGAAAGTCACAGGACAACATCTGGCAGAATTAACTTACACGGATAGAGAAGATCGAAATATTCTCATTTCACCTTAAATTCTAGCACACTACGATTCAGAGCTGCCATCATACTAGCAGAGGATGCATCGCCTATAAATCTGAGTACAGTCTTATTTCAAATTCAAAAAGATGTTAAATGACTAGTTTATTATGCCTCAAGATCACTCTCAAACACCTAGAGAAAGTATGCAACAATTGGAAAAAGTGGCATCAGCAGCAACATGGGCATGCAAGACATTCTCAAATTATGCGATGGGATTGTGGTTGAAACTTGAAACTGGCAGGGCGGCGCAGTAATTACACTGCTGCCTCACAGTGCCGAGGACCCGGCTTTGATCCCAGCCCCAGGTAACTGTCCGTGTGGAGTTTGCACATTCTCCCCATGTCCGTGTGAGTCTCACCCCCACAACCCAAAGGTATGCAGGGTAGGTGGATTGGCCACACTAAATTGCCCCTTAATTGGAAAAAAAAATGAATCGGGCACTTTAGATTTAAAAAAAATAAATGAAACTGGCCACAAACCTTTGGTCACTTTTCTTAACCTAAGGGAGATTGCAAAGATACTGCCCATTCAGGTGAAGACCAATGAGGTGAACATTCAGGTGAAGACCAATGAGGCATGATTCAGTCATTGAGTATGTTCAAGGGATGTACCAGATGACAGCAGGTGCACTATCAAGAATACCAATGGAAGGAAACAACATGCAAGATTTGAATCACATCAAGGAGGTGGAAGTGTATACTTCACTCATTACCAAACGCTTAGTTGCTACTGGAAAGAAATCACAGGTGATTGAACAAGTCCACCAGCAGTATAACGATACTGCCAGAAGGGATGGTCAAATTATACTCCTAAATACCCAGTACTACATCAACACTTTGAACGGAGAAAGCATCTCCCAATCTTTGATTCATCGCATTTAATGACATTCCTGTCACCCCTAAAACACTTCAACTTGAGATTCTCCTTCATCAAGGTCACTTGGGCAAGAGCCCAGCAGTCAATTTGGTGGCCAGGCATTAGTTGTTCAATAGAAGAACAAATCTCAAATTGCCTTGTGTGTGCAGTGAATAGCCAACAGCAGAGCAAACGACCGTCACCCTCCAGACTGCCGGGGGGGGGGGGGGGGGCGCGAAGAGGAGAGAAAGAGGAGGAGGAGACTGGGAATGGATTTATTTGAATTTAAAGGTATTTATCATCGTCATTGATTGCTACTCCTGATGGAATGAACAGATTGCACAGCATCACGGTGAAGCTGGCATTCAATTAAAATAAAAACATAAAATGCTGGAAATACTCAGGCGCATCTA
This sequence comes from Scyliorhinus torazame, assembly GCF_047496885.1. Lineage (NCBI taxonomy): Eukaryota > Metazoa > Chordata > Chondrichthyes > Carcharhiniformes > Scyliorhinidae > Scyliorhinus > Scyliorhinus torazame. The sequence continues at coordinate 52,657,042 of NC_092717.1, read as the reverse complement.
TGGAGAGAGCAGCAGAGTTAACACATTTCAGGTCGCTGACTTTTCTCCAGAACCCCCTTTTTCCTCCTGTATTAATACCGAAATTAAGCTTCTGTGTGTATTACTGCAATCTGGTCCACTGAATACAACAAAAACTGTCTTAAGGAGGAAATTGTTTACCGCTATACCACTTTGTTATGTTCGGTTGGATTTGCACCGATGTATTCTGGCATCAGATTCGTTAAAAAATGTATCTGTCCTCTACTAGATGTAAATAGTCAGTGCACAACTTTGCAAAGGAATATGGTTTTATTCTTGTTACACAAGTCTCGAAAGATGTGCTGTTACATAATTTGGACATTCTGAATTCAGTGTACCCGGACAGGCGCTGGAGTGTGGCGACTTGGGGATTTTCACAGTAACTTCATTGCAGTGTTAATTTAAGGCTACTAGTGACAGTAATAAAGATTATTATTTTTACCAGCTCACCTAAGTATCCTTGGGCAAATGGAGAAGCTGAAAGTGGAGCTCACACAATAAAAGCATTGGTGAAAAATAATGAAGATATTAACTTCTTAGTTACAGAATCTCACTGCTCCAAAAATGGGTTCTCATCTTAGAGTTGACCAGGAAAGATGACTAAGAATGCAACTTCCAGCTCTGCAACAGGAGCGACCACTAATATTACTTGAGCTAATCATGGGAGAGTTAATTGCCACAGAGAAAAAAAAAAAGATTCGTAATTTTAATTTCAGGCGCAGAGTAGAAGAACGAAAACTGCTGCAACCCAGGAAGAAGGTGTGGATACGAGACCAGCAGAAAGAAGGCACATTCGTACAATGAGCTCCACAAGCAGGGACCTTAATAAGATTGAATTGGACCGGGAAAATATAAGGAGAAACCGAAGCTCTTTAAGACCAACAGAAATTTGAGCTTACTGCTCCATCTGGATGGAGATAAGGAACAAGACACATCTCTCAGCCACCCAGGAGAAGGACACTTCGAACATTAAAATATTTCTTTTAACACATCGAAATCTGCATCCTCAAAAAGATCAGGGATTGGTCAAAGCACCCCTGAGGAGAGCCCTGTGAAATCTGAGACTTTGGGGGAGGTGTAGGAAGATGTATATAAATGGGAGAAAAACTGGTGGGGTGAGATGTGTGTGGGGAGTGGATCTATCAGATGGAGATAGAGTAAAGGGGTGGGGAGGGTTGATCTCCTGAGAGATTTAACATCTCCTGGGAGATTTTGATGTAACATGATGAAGTGACAGATCGGGAAGGAAGATTAAGCCTAACCTCAGTGTAGTTATTCAGGTGTACGTGGAGCAATTTCTTTTACAAACTATTCTTATAAGTAGCTTCCTTAGAGAAGCAGCGAAACCCTGAGGGCCCCATCTAGACTAACTGAGCATTAAGTGTGGCCATGAAGAAATAAATGGCATTGACCAAGGTGCTTTTTTGTATTAAAAAGCACTAAATATTTGAAAGTTATTAGAGCAGATATATTGTCCTCTCTACCCTTCAGTGCAGTCGCACATTCAATTTGCTATTTGACTTTTCTGACTTCCCAAGGTTTATCCTGCCATTGTATCTCCTGTTTCTTTGAAAAGACCGTTTTTGACAACAACATCAAAATGTTAAAGGCAAAGGGGTAAACCCAACGCATTCTGGAATGGAGTTCCGAGTAGTCAGTTGGAATTTCCTTCAAGTAAGCGCCTTCCAGCAACTTTTGCAACCGACTAGGCTCCATACATGGAGGTTTATGTCTTGCCTCTGGATATTAGCCCAAGAGGTTGAAGGGGTGGGTGTGGGTTACGATGCTGGGCAAGTTTGCACTTGCTAAAACTAGACCTGGACTCTGCACTTACAGTAGTAATTTGTATGAAAGTTGAGGTACAATTTACAGTAAGAATATGCCATAAACAAACTTGCATGTCACGAGCTTTTGAGGCAGTGTGTGGAAACATCTTAATGCTCAGTTCAGCAGTGTTGTTTTATTGGTTGCTCTTTATAACTGGCCCAAAGGCATCTACTGTGAGGAGATGACAGTGATGTTGCCATTAGTGACCAGTAGGGACTTCAACATGTTTGGTTTCATAATGTTTCTCTGGATTTTCAGTCTGCTCATGTGAACCAGGATCATACCAGATGCCATTGGTAGGGCAACTTCATTTTTTCATGTTGCTATTACTTCAGAGGTGATGTCACAATATAGACTCTAATTGGTCACAAAACACTCCATAAATTTAGATGACATTTAAAATGAAATTTACATCTAACTTTATCATCTCAAGTTAGGACTAATCAAGAACATTTCAGGACAAAAGTGTGGGATATACTTTCATTTTAGGCCTTTTATGACCTGAACTGGTACCATTATGCCTCCTCCCCATTCTTTTGTTTTTAAAGCTGCAAATGATTTAGATAAGATTATTTGCTCCATAGGCTAAATTTCCACTGGAAAAGCTGGTGATGCTTTTGCCTTTGAAGTTGCATTAGGTATCGTGCTGTTTGCTAATGGGTCCTTCAGTGATTACACTCTTTTTGGCTGTAGTTTAAATTTCCATTCACTCTAATAGCACTTTGAATGTTTTTACATAGTATTACGGGCCAGAGTTTAGAGAACCCCAAAGTGTATCACGGAGTTCACCTGATCCACAATTTTTAATGGATTTTGGTTATGGGGAGCAGAAGGGCCCACTCGACACGTGTGATGCAACAGAGATCTAAAGTACTTTTAAAACAAAACAATATTTATTATATGAATCTAGTTAACATTTTATAAACACGCAGTAAACATCTTAGCATCTATCAACTCAAATACTCTCATACTTCCCCCAAAGAATACAGTACTCTATAAGTAACCCTTAATCTTTCCTAGCAAGATCCATAAGACAAATACCCTTTTTAATAAAGACAGCAGGTTTAAATTCTCTACTGAGAGCAGTTATCACTTTTAAATTAGCAAGTGATCTGAAGACATTCTTTTCATGCAGAGAGAGATCAAAATTACACCTTGTTTGGCTGGATGCAGCTCCAATTCTGAAAACTAAACCAAACACACACTGTAGCTGCCAGCTCAAAAACGAAAGTAAAAGCAGACAGATAGCCCAGTTCCACCCACACTCTGACATCACTGCAGCTATTTGATAAACACCAATTTCTTCAAGGTATTCTCACATGACAATAGTTACTAAATTGCAGTGGTTGAATTAGAAGAGTTGTGCATAGAACATAGTGCAGAAGTAGGCCATTTTGGCCCAACGAGTCTGCACCGACCCACTTAAGCCCTCACTTCCACCCTATCCCCGTAACCCAATAACCCCTCCTAACCTTTTTGGTCACTAAGGGCAATTTATCTTGGCCAATCCATCTAACCTGCACGTCTTTGCACTGTGGGAGGAAACCGTAGCACCCGGAGGAAACCCACGCAGACACTGGGAGAACGTGCAGACTCCGCACAGACAATGACCCAGCGGGGAATCGAACCTGGGACCGGGGCGCTGTGAAGCCACAGTGCTAGCCACTTGTGCTATCGCGCTGCCCATATTGGATGCAGCCTGCCATTTTTTCCCCCCACCTTCTTATGGTAACTCTCCGTCCTTCTTTCCCATTCATCACTACAGTGCAGAAGGAGGCCATTTGGCCCATCGAGTTTGCACTAACCCTCTGAAAGAGCATCCTACCTAGGCCCAACCCCCACCCTATCCTCGTAACCCCACCTAACCTTTTGGTCACTAAGGCCAATTTAGCACAGCCAATCCACCTATTCTGCATGTCTTTGGACTGTGGGAGTAAACTGGATCACCTGGAGGAAACCCATGCAGACACTTGGAGAACATAGAAACTCTACGCAGTCACCCAAGGCCAGAATCGAATGCTGGTAGCTGGTGCTGAGGCAGCAGCGATGCATAGATCATACACATTTCAATGGCCTCCTTCTGTACTGTATGAGTTTTCGAAGAGCAGTCCAGTTAGTACCACCCTTCTCTTTTCCCATAGCTCTGCAAAATCTTCTCCTTCAAATTAAAAAAAAAAAAAAAAATTAGAGTACCCAATTCATTTTTCCAATTAAGAGACAATTTAGCGTGGCCAATCCACCTAGTCTGCACATCTTTTGGGTTGTGGGGGCGAAACCCATGTAAACACAGGGAGAATGTGCAAACACCACATGGACAGTGACCCAGAGCTGGGATCGAACCTGGGACCTTGGTGCCGTGAGGCAGCAGGGCTAACACACTGCGGCACCGTGCTGCCCCATCTCCTTCAAATTTTTATAGTTTTATTTTAATTATTCACCTAACTTGTAACTCAGTTTGCATCTGGTTGATGACAGTCCAAACGTTTGTTTAATAAACCAATATAATGGCAGAGCATGTCTGTGCAAATCTAGCTGAGCTTATGAAGTAGTGAAAATATCCCTCTTAAGACTGTGTTTTTGTTGTAATCAGTTGCATCTTTAGACCCAAGTGCAGTAATACAAACACAAGTTTAATTAAAGTATTAATGCAAGAGGAAAAGGAGTTCTGGCGAGAGATCATCGACCTGAAACGTGTTAACTCTGTATCTCCATAGATGCTCCTGAGTGTTTCCACCATTTTCTATTATTTTAATTGAAGTATTATCTGGATTACTGAATTTGAAACTTGCATCTACAATTGGCTGTTTACTTTATTTGGAGATTGCTACCAGTATTAGAATTGATGTTGTTGCATCCCTGAGTAAATCTGGCTACCCAGTCTGATGTGCGGGAACCCTGACTGAGTATGAATAAAAACATTTTAAAAGTGATTTTTTTCCCCCCCCCCAGCAAACAAAAGATGGTTACCTCACCATATAAAGTGGTGAATTAGACCACAGAACAATCTGGGCAAACAGTAAAGAAATGCATTTTTGGCATAGAATCAGTTTGAACCATTAGTGCAGAGACAAATGGCTGGCTTTCCTGAAAAGAGAAGAAAAGTCATAACTTCAATGCTTTGAAGAAATCTTTCAAATCCTCTTTAAACCTTGGAATGCACATGTGTGCATCCAACCCTATAACTAAAGCTTTTTATAAATTGGTCTTTTGCTGAAAGTGTGGGTTGGCATATGTGGGCCGACATGAAACCCACAAACTTCTAAGCATACTTCTGTGTTGTTCTGAACTCCACCTCTGAGGCCCAAATGGTATAAAAATATCCGCAACCTTAATAAAAATGCCCTGTTTGTGGTGTACTAAAATTATGCTCCCGTCCAATAAGATTTAATGCTTTTTCAAGAAAAGAAAATGTTTTTATACAGTCCTAGCTAATGTGCACACAGCCCTGAAAATGTAACTGGGCTTCTACCCAACCTTCCTAAGAGATAGTTGCGAGCAAACTGAATCCTGTGTTTCTGAGATATTTGCTGCAGGACTTTGCAAAGTGTTCAAATTGTCATATTTTGCCATTGTGTCTTTGGTTTAAATGTTGAGCAGCCTGTAAGATATCCTCAACTGGGACATGTTTGCAAATTTTTTTGCTGTCTGATCTTCTGGATTTGTGTATGACCTAGCCATGATGTAGACTGTACCGGAAGTATAGAGAGAAATATTGCAGTTGAGATGTGACATAGTTTGTGTTGCAAGATGTGGTGATTGCTTATGCAACACTGCCCCGTCCCCCTCAGATCCCTAAACAACTCTGCTTTCACCCTTTTGAGCTTCGGTCCTTCTCCCTGACCTCTCCATCTCCCGACAAACTCTTTGTGTTGTTATTCCACACCCACAGTCCCATTTGCCCTGCTGCCGTCCCGTTTTCCCCCTTTGTCCTGCCGCCCCCGCCCCCGTAATGAAGTCAGGAGCTGAGTGACTGTGACAGAACCCAAACTGAGTGTCGGTGAGTAGGTTATTGCTAAGCGAGTGCCGCATGATAGCACTGTTAATGACTCCTTCCATCACTTTAATGATGATCGAGAGTAAACTACTGGGGTGGTAATTGTCTGGGTTGGATTTGCCCTGCTCTTTGTGTACAGGACATACTTGGGCAATTTTGTACATTGCTGGGTAGATGCCTGTGTAACAGCTGCACTGGAGCAGCTTGGCTGGGGGCGAGGCAACTTCTGGAGTACAAGTCATCAATAATATTATTGGAATATTGTCCTGGCCCATTGCCTTTCCAATGCCTTCAGCTGGGACCTGAGTTTGAATGTAGATTACCTAGAAAGTCTGTGCTTTCTCTGATCGTCCAAGATGCTCTTTCCAAGAGCCGGTGCGGACTTGATGGGCCGAATGCCTCCTTCTGCACTGTAAATTCTATGAAATGATTTTGGCAACTCAACTCTTAGGGTACGTCACACTAAAACTGGCCACAGTTGTCACTAAATTGACAGTCTCATTCAGGGACACTTCAAAGTTAACTGGTGTAGAAATCGGAAAAATCTCATTGCTAAGTCTTTGTCAAGATTGTTAACTTAGCAGCATGGAAGAATTTACTTACCTAGTGAGGATAGGCTCGATGGTGCTGTCCAGCCCCCTCTATGATTCATGTGTGCCAATCCCAAAAATTGATCTGGCTGCAGGTGTAGTTAGTGGAGCCCAACAAATTTTCATTGTGTAGTTCCTGAGCTAATTATCAGTCAAAGGAATATTTTTTCTTACACGGTACTAATGGTTAAAAGTATATAGTAGGAGGTAATGCTATGTTTGTATCCTGTCATTTCCTCTGAAATAATTCTGACTGTGTTATGGTCCACCAGTCAACTTCATTGTCTTTCCAGAAATTACTTTCATGACCGTTTCTTTGTTGTATTGAAGACCACCTCCAATCTTCTAATCCTTTTTGGTGATGATTCTATTCTGCAGCTTCCTCCAAACTGCGCAGCATGTGTTACCACAATTCCCTCTGCAGTGCAGTGGCTGAATCACTACATCTTTATCTCCTCTATGCCTTCTGATCTAGCAATGAAAATCACATTTTAAATTCTTTTGGGCTTCTTCATGTCTCTGACAATAACTATTTCCCCATATCAACGATCTTTATTTTGACTGTTCTCGGGTTTTTTTCGTTTCCCAGTTCTTAACTTTCTTCAGTAGGTCATTTGAGCTCGACAAAAGCTTGAAAGTGCCATTCAAGTTGCCTTCAAGAAGCTTTCTTTCTTTTTGATCCAATACATTTCTTCTCAACAATTCTTAATTCTCTACAAAGACCATGTCCATCCAAAGGCAGGTTCATATTTGCAAATTCTCTCCTGGCTTCTTCTCATTTTCCTGAGCGCAATACAACAAAAAGTCTTAGCTAGGGAAATCCTCTGTCCCATCCCTTCTCCACCAGCTCTTTCCTGCAATGTTTCTTATCTCTATTCAGTAGTGACCACAATGCCTGGTGCTCCTCTGAACCCAATGTATTGAAATCTAGGCTTGTTACAGGATATACTATTCTTGCTCAACTCTTCAGGTAAGTCACAAAAGATCACCTTCGTTATTTCTGAGTTGATGCATTTCTGAACTTAAAGAAAACCTATCTACAGCAAACCGAGACCTGGATCTGAAAGCTCACTTTGAAGAAAGGTGTGCTTAAAGACAATCACCTGAAACAAAGACTCTTTTTCCTTTTACCTAATATTTTCACCCCTCTCTTCCCTGTGTCTTGTGCGTGTGTGTAGAGGGTGGAGGAAAATTGAAGTGGGGGATTAAGAATTAGATAATACTTAACAAGTTGTATTTGCTGCATATTTCATTATAGTTCTTGCAAGAAATAAACCGTAATTGTGTTTAAACTTTCAAACCTGGTGACTTTAATCATTGGGCAGCCACGGGACAGAGACTTTGGGTGTTGTAACGAGAATTATTGGTTAATTCAATTGTGTGGTGACTCTGGGTCAGTGGGGCTGGACTTGACCATGTCGTAACAATGTTACACAATAGGCACCACTGATTCACCAGCCATTAGGAACAATACTTCATCATTTACCCTTGCAACCATTGTAATATGTTTTAAAATAGGCTGTTCTGAATTATAGCTTTTGATATACAATGGTTAATCAAATGCCAATGGTGCAAGTCATCTAACGATCCCTGGGGTGCAATGCAGCTGGAGATCAATCTTCTTGATAATTTCCGCTTAATAGTTTGGAAATATGAAATATCTAGAACAGCCTTGCTGTAGTGTGGAAGTATGCACCTAACCATGTTGGTCAGTGCTGGGACCATATAAAATGACTTGAATATTGGAATGCAGAATAGCATTAAAAAATTTGCCGATGTCACCAAACCTGGATGTGTGGCAGTGAGGATAGTGTCTATCTACTGCAACATGACATGGATAGACTAGCACAATGGGCATTTAAGTGTCAGGTGGAATTTAATACAGAGAAATGTGAGCTGGTGCATGTCAGAACGGATAGGTAGAGGCAATAGTTACTTAACGGAACAGTTCTCAATAGCCTGCAGGAAGAGAGGGAGGGCGGCACTGTAGCATAATGGTTAGTACTGTTGCTTCACAGCGCCAGGCACCTGAGGTCGATTCCTGGCTTGGGTCACTGTCTGTGCAGAGTCTGCACGTTCTCCCCGTGTCTGAGTGGGTTTCCTCCGGGTTTCCTCCCACAAGTCCTGAAAGACGTGCTTGTTAGGTGAATTAGGCATTCTAAATTCTCCCTCCGTGTACCCCAACAGGCGCTGGAGTGTGGCAATTAGGGGATTTTCACAGTAACTTCATTGTAGTGTTAATGTAAGCCTACCTGTGACACTAATTGAAAAAAAAATTTAGAGTAACCAATTTTATTTTTCCAATTAAGGGGCAATTTAGCAGTGACCCAGGGCTGGGATTCAAACCCGGGTCCGTACCTGTGACACAAATAAAGATTATTACCTCTGGGTCCCTCTGGGTCCATGTACCTAGATCTTGGAGACAGCATGGCATATTGAGAAGTTAGTTAACAAAGTGTATGGGATTTAGGCTTCATAAATGAGATAGTTCATAAGATATAGGAGCAGAATTAGGTAATTTGGCCCATTAAGTCTGCTCCCCCATTCGATCATGGCTGATCTGTTCCTCATCTGCTACCTACAATGCTACAAACCAAGAGCTGGGTGGCAAGATCAGCCACAGCACCTGCTCCCTAGAACACTTGAATTTGGATGCAGGAGTAGGCAATTAGCCTCCCGAGCCTAAACACCTTCAATGTAATCATGGCTGAACCCATCATGGCCTCAACTCCACTGTCCTGCCCATTCTCCATAACCCTTCAATCCATTACCAATAAAAAATCTGTCTAACTCCTCCTTAAATTTACTCACTGTCCCAGCATCCACCGCACTCTGGGGTAGCAAATTTCACAGATTCACAATCCTTTCGGAGACATAGTTTCTCCTCAAATCTGTTTTTAAATTTGCTACCTCTTACAGTAAGATTATGACCTCTTGTTTTAGAATGCCCCACAAGAGGAAGTGTCTACTTTATCCATACCTTTTAACATCCTGTATACCTCAATTTGATCTCCCCTCATTCCTCTAAACTCTAGAGAATATAGGCCTAAACTGTTCAATCTCTCCTCATATGACACATCCCCTCATCTATGGAATCGATCTAGTGAATCAATCTGAACTACCTCCAATGCCACCACATCTTTCCTCAAATAAGGGGATCAAAACTATGCACAATACTCCAGCTGCCGTCTCACCAATGCCTTGTATAGTTGCAACAACACTTCCTTACCTTTGCCAACATTCATTTACTTTCCTTATTATCTGCTGCACCTGCATTCTAGTTTTCTGTGATTCATGCACAAGGATACCAGGTCTCTCTGATAATGAGTGCAAAAGCAGGGGAATTATGCTGAACTCTATTAAATCCTGTCTAGGCCGCAAGTAGAGCATTTCATCCAGTCAGCACATTTTAGGAAAGATGTGAAGGGGCTTGAGCAGGTGCGAAGGGGGTTTACCAGAATGGGTCCCAGGCTGAGGGATTTTAACTACAAGGTTAGGTTTGAAAAGCTAGGGGTTGTTATCCTTGGAGTAAAGGAGGTTTGAGGGGAGAATTGGTAGAGGTATCAAGGTGATGGTTTTAAATAGGTAGGTAGAGAAAAGCTGTTCCCATTCGCTGGTGATGCAAGAACCAGGGGACTCGAGTTGAAGGTATTGGGTAAGAAATAGAGGGGCACAGTGTGAGGAAAATCTTTTAAACGTAATGAGTGACAATGAGCTGCAAGTTGCTGTTCTGAGTGTGGAGGAAGTGTAAACAGTGACAAATAAAAAAGAAAATTGGCTGGACACTGGCAGAAAAATAAATTGCAATGTTTCAGAGAGCATGGGAATGGGGACTGGTTGGATTGCTGCAAAGTGGGCAGACGTGGACTTGATCAGGCGAATGACTTTCATGTACAGCATTATGACTCTTTGCATGTGTTTGTACACCTCTGCGTCCAAGAGATATTCAATTGACAGCTATACCAATGTGCAAATTGTACTGTTGTGCTTCTTGGCTTGTAAAAGTTGATCCAAAATGCTGTTCTTCACTTGATGCAAATCTAACTTGGACACGCCAAATATGGGGACAATTTAGCTACCGCCTGATACGCCAGCTTCAGAATCACAGATTGCAAATCCCTTCTAAAGGATGAAAATCTCCCTGATCAAAACACAAACTTGGTGTTGTTTTCACCATTTTCCTATCACCGATATTAACCCAGATCCATTCAAAGAAGAATAAACTTAAATATCAGACTCACTTGAGCTGCTACTTTGTAAATGCCATGTACCTTACACGGCAAACTGTTATACTGTTCAAGTTGAAAATGGCAATAAAAATATTTTTTTTAAAAAGAAGAAACTGGGTAAGTACGTTTGTGCATGCAATATAAGAAATTCAAAGCCGATTGTGTAGTGATGGAAGAATATGGGCTGGATTTTGTTGTGAAAATAACAGTGAGGTTAACACTGTTATTTATGTTCAGATTCGGTAGTGACTGCACACTTGCACTTAAGTGCAAAAATCCAGAAGTTGCTCCCTAAGCTGCAAAGTTCCTCCATAAACTTCCCAAAAATGGCATTTAGGCATCTGACTCACCAAACAAATGTATTGAATTGCATGACATTCCAGTATTTACCTCCTAGATCTATACGAAACTCACTAGAAAAGGTCCGGGCTTGTCTGTTCGAGTTCATATCCTTTGAACAACATGACAAGTCTTAATTGTTACCAAACAATCTCTCTGGCACTGGAAATTGACTTTTATACGCGTCATTCCTTAAGCTTTTAATTATTGGTGGGAAACGTAATAAAACTAATATTCATTTTACTTTTTTTCCTCCCGGTCTCTCTTAGATAACCTATCATAATACAAACCATTCCCCCCTCCCCCAATCTAACAGATGATGGCGACTAATTCTTTAAAGTATGAGATGAATGGCCGTCACCTCAGGCAGAACCCCTCCACTGATTCCCCAAAAGGCGTACTTGACTGCTTCCAAATACCGAAATTCCATGAGGTTACCTAACCAAGCCAAGGCACTAGGTGGAGCGGAGATCTCCATCCCAGCAGAACTCTCCTCTGGACTATCAATGAGGCAAAAGCAAGAACATCCACCTACATCCCAGTTTGCAGCTCTGGCAAGTCCGATAGTAACTGATGGTATCAGAACAAATGTGCCCCTGACAATTGATATCTCACTGAGAACTCATCCCAACCGAAAAGCCGCCCCTCCATGAACAGAGCCCGAAAGTATTCCACACCCTTTCCTTCCCACGATTTAAACATCACATCCAAGCCCAACCACACAAACAAGTGGCTACTGCATATGGGGGCCAGCAATGACTGGGCACTCAGCTTGTGATGCTGCTTAAACTTCCTCCAAATCCTTAATGTGGAGATCAGCACCAGGTTCAAGGAATACCTCGCTGGGGAGAACGAGAGTGAAGCCATAACCAAAGCACGTGAACTTGAACTCTTACACGAACTTGCCTGCTACCCAGTGGAAAAAATCCTGAACTCAATGCATTGATGCGTACACCGGCCATAGGGGCTTCATACAACAGCCGCACCTGGGAGATAAACCTCTGTCCAAGTCCAAATCACCCAAGCACCTCAAAAAGGTACTCCCACTCCACCCTATCGAATGCGTTCTCAACATCCATAGATATGATCAGCTCTGGTTTGGGGGCTGGAGAAAGGAAGAGGACAATGTTCAGAACCTGCCGTATATTAGCCGATAATTGTCGGCCCCTTCACAAAGCCTGTCCGCAATTACCTCCTGGACACAGCACTCCAATCGCAGAGCCAGCACCTTAGTCAAAAGCTTGGCATACCTGTTCAAAAGAGAAATGGGCCTGTTTGAAGCACATTCCATGGGGTTCTTATCCTTTTTCAAAATGGGGGAGCTGGAGGCCTGCGACTATGTATCTGGCAACGAACCCCGGGCTAGAGAGTCATTGAACAAATCTATCATCAATGGCACCAATTGGTCTGCAAACTTCTCATACAATTGGATGGGAAACCCATAAGGGCAGGGACTTTACCTGTTTGCATCAGCTCAATGCTCCTCAGCCTGGAGCCTCCAACTCCCTCCTGTACTCTTTCCACCACCGGGAAGGTCAACCCATCCAAAAACTCTTCCAGATACAATCCTCCCCCAGAAGCTCTAACCTATAAAGATCCCTATAGAAAGCTTCAAACGCCACATTAACCTCCCTCGGATCAGAAACCAAGCTGCCGACTGAGTCCCTGATCTGTGTGATCTCGTGGGAAGCCGCCTGCCACCTCAGCTGGTACACCAAAAGATGGCCTGCGTTCTCCCCATGCTCAAAACCACCCCCTCGAGTGCCGCAGCTGGCCCACCATCTTCCTCGTGGACACCAAGTCAAACTGCATTTGCAGCTGCTTCCTAGTTGCCAGCAACTCCGGAGTAGAATCCTCCAAGTAGTGGCAATCTGCTTCCAGGATTTTCCCTCCAGTCGCTCCGTTCCGCTTTCTGAGTCCTGTCTAAATGCACTTTATAAGAAATTACCTCCACTCTCAACACCAGTCTCGGGGCCTCCCACAGTGTGTAGGGAGAGACTGAATCATTCCTGTTTAACCTAATGTGTTCCTCTGAACCCCTTCTCTGCAAGTAGCACCACATCTAACTTCCATTGCGAGCGCTGACTGGAGTCCGTCTCCAGCACCAGGTCCCCACAGTGTGGAGCATGGTCAGAGATTATTATCACCAAATATTCAGCCCTTTTGACCCATAACCCATGGAAGCAGTGACCCCCCCCCCCCCCCCTCCCCCCAAAAAAACATAAAAAGTCAATTCTGGAGTAGACCTCATGCATATGGGGTAAAAAAATAACAACTTTTGATGAATGTTGTGGATAAAATTTAGGAATTGCCTCTATAGACAGTGGTAGAAGTTAGGAACTCTATTCTGCAAATGGCAATTAATGCAAGATGAATTGTTAACTCCAAACCTGAGATCGGTAGAATTTGGTTATCCTATTGAATCTTGTGCATTCATTTATCTGAGCGAGTGCACTAGAGTCTTAGTTTTGCAGCTTGTCCATCAGGGGGTAGGAGATTCCATCAAAGCAGCATTCTCTCAGTACTGCTCAGAAGTGCCAGCCCAGATTATATGCTCTGGGACATTTTATGAACTAGCTGCTGTGACTATGCTAAGGTGCCGTTCTGTTTTATGCTATTCATAAGGCCAAATAGAGCAATTATTTGATACTGGTGCAACTTCTTCAAGCTTCTCTAACCATTTGCAGCTAAATTTTCCTTTGCCTCTAAAACATTGATGGGGCAGTTCATCAACAACAGTGCATCAACTCATATTTTGGTAGGAGTTGTTTGTCATAACTGCTATGTAGGAGTCAGTCAGAGAGGTCTTATTGGCTTCATTCTGTTTCTCATTCTTGTTATTGACCGTTTTGGATATCATTCAAAGATGTCACATTTTTCATTTGGAGGGAATTAGTCTTTATCTGAAAGAAATGTTACAGCCAATTTGCCAAAGACATTCATAGACCAAATTAGTTAGTGTGCATAAAAATCATACATTGCCTTCACCACAGAGATGGTCTAGTCACAAGTAGGTTTACAATAATACTGCAATGAAGTTACTGTGAAAATCCCCTAGTCGCCACACTACGGCGCCTGTTTGAGTACACCGAGGGAGAATTCAGAATGTCCAATTCACCTAATAAGCACATTTCGGGGCTTGTGGGAGGAAACCAGAGCGACCGGAAGAAACCCACGCTTATACGGGGAGAACGTGCAGACTCCGCACAGAAAGTGACCCAAGCCGGGAATTGAACCCAGGTCCCTGGTGCTGTGAAGCAACAGTGCTACCATGCTGTCCATTATTGGGTTTGGTTTTTAAAATTAAAAAAAAAATTATTCTCCTTTTTCACATTTTCTATTGGGTTTGGTTTTTATGGCTTTTTTTTTAATATAAACGCAAAGAGTACCAAATTATTATTTTTTGCCAATTGGGCAATTTAGTATGGCCAATCCACCTAACCAGCACAGAGAACATAGAACATACAGTGCAGAAGGAGGCTATTCGACCCATCGAGTCTGCACCGACCCACTTAAGTCCTCACTTCCACCCTACCCCTGTAACCCAATAACCCTTCCTAACCTTTTTGGTCACTAAGGGCAATTTATCATGGCCAATCACCTAACCGGCACATCTTTGGACTGTGGGAAGAAACCGGAGCACCCAGAGGAAACCCACGCAGACACGGGGAGAACGTGCAGACTCCGCACAGACAGTGACCCAGCGGGGAATTGAACCTGGGACCCTGGCGCTGTGAAGCAACAGTGCTATTCACTTGTGCTACCATGCTGCCCTTTGGGTTGTGGGGGTGAAACCCACGCAGACACGGGGAAAATGTGCAAACTCCACATGGACAGTGACCCAGGGCCGGGATTCGTACCCCGGTCCTCAGCGCTGCAGTCCCAGTGCTAACCACTGCGTTACAAGCCGCCCCTGTTTTTATGGCTTCTTGGGGAAGTTTGGTTCATCTGGCTTCTTGGGAAAGATCTGTGACACTCAAGTGGGTTTGATTATACCTTGGCAGCATGGTTTCTGAAGCAGATGAATCGTGCTGACAATCAATATGAAAAGACAGAATATGTGCCATAATCTTTCAATTTTATTTGATCAATACTTTCAGTTGTTGAGGTTATTATTGTGGTGAGCAGCATGAAAAGACCCACCATCACAAATCATTACACATAATCTTGGATTTAGATCGTCCAGAGATTGATCACTTGGAAACCTTACAGAGCACCCAACCTTTGTTGAATAAGGCAAGAAGGCAAAGTGGTCACTTGGCGCACCGCCAATCTATGAGCAAGAATGTTTCTCTGGTTTTGCAATCAAATTGTCCCATCTTCAGAACCATTCACAAGATCTGGCTGTAGAAAAGGATGGTCTTTTCGATGCCTTGCTCCCTCAAGAAATCTTGAGTCGAGCCTTTGTTTTGAAAAATTCATCTGGAGCACCTAATGTGCTTATCTCATGCTCTTTTAATGCAAACATTAATCAATTTACTGTATTTTAAACTAGTTAGCACCAGTGTAAAAACACACAGGGGCGCAGTACAACCTCAATGTCAAAGTATCAAAGAAAAGTGCAGGCTCATTTTGTGACAATTTTATATTCCAGCAAGCAAAGACAGCATCTTAGCGAAATGTATTTGCAAACCATTGCAGTCTTATACTAGCAGCTCAGGGAATGAGCAACCTGGTGCCTTTAAAATTATGTATGTTTTTTGTTCTGATAGAATTGCAGGAAAGAATGAACAACTGAATTAGAATAGCCAATTCTTTCTTTCTGATCTGTCTCATTTTCTGAATTTGGTTCAGTGTCTACACAGAATCCCTTACACTGACCTCTTTTTCTTTTTGGTTCCCTCTCACTGACTCAGAGCACTTGGAACTTATCAAACCAGTGAGTGTACTTAATTCCATCAGTTCCAAAACAGATGCAAATTCAGAATGAGGTCTTAAGTGAAATGTTGGAGGAGGGCAGTCATGTGACTTTTAAAGGCTGCTGTGGGGAAGCGAAAGGGGCAGTGCCTGTGGTTTCTCTTGTTTGGATAATAGCGTATTCATTTGTATGCGGAGGTTGAACTGCATTCAAAGAATAAGTAAGATCATACCCAAAGTAGTATTCCTGCTATTGAGAAGGAGATTTGATGGGTGACTTCACCTCTTGCTCTTTGTTATGGTGATAGAACCTTTTCTGTTGAAGCACAAAACAGCTTTAATGTTACTGGAGTGGATGGCACTGGCTAAGAGCCTAGCATTTCCCAATACACTTACTTGCTATAGAAGTGTCTTATTTACCCAGGTTACTGAAGGAACTGCTTGATTACATCTTAAATTAGAATAAGAGAGGAGTGAAGATTGCCTTTGCAGCAACTGCCGTAACGTTTCTTGTCATTAGAGTCTGGAAGAGTTATTTTTTTTGATGGCCTCTAATAATGCCCTGATCTAAAAGGCGCTGCATATCAATATCATACTGCAGCAGGGACATATCTGCAGCAAAAACTATAGTAACCCCTCAAATAAATTGTTTTCAAATGTTTTTTAACACACTCTCTCAAATTTTGAAGAAATATTGACTCACTTATCAATAAGAATATTTAAAAGACCGAATCAGAAATGAAAGGTATCACTTTGTTATCAGTCTACTTGGCCTGGATATTCGCCATGACAGAGAGCCGCATCATTGTGGCAAAAATGGCGATGGGCCCAGAAATCGCAAGTCCTGCCTGCGAACACAACGCTTTCCTTTTTAACGGGAGCAAGGTGCACTTTGCACATCCCTGGTTCATGGAGGATGTTGGTCATTGAGTCACCAGCTGCCTCCACTCCAGTCTGATTTTGGTAGGCCATGAGTGTAGAACCCAAAATGGGCCAAATAGACCTGGTAAGAGCAGGTCTGAACTTTCTTTCTTTGGGTAGACTTGGTACCCCATTGAGTTGTGAAAATATCCCTGTTGAATTAGCTTTAAACTTGTCTTTGTTGTGGCAGAATTGGCACAAACCCATTACAACTATTTTGCCTTAAGCAAAGGGAGTAGGAGGCTGAGGTTAGTAGACCTGTAGGGAAATTTGTTTTGGCTTATGCACTGAGTGCCAGGAAGAACTTTGTGTTTGAGATGAGCACATTGCGCTTCACATCGACGAACATCGAAGCCTTGCACGGTACCCTTGCACAGAGGTACCCTTGCACAGAGAGGCCACATAAGATTGTCAATGTGAGCAACTAGATTCTTCAAACTGAGACAGCGTGCAGCTATAACCGCAGCCAAGTCATCACAAGGAGCACAATTAAGCAAACAATTAGCATCTTAAAAATCCACTTCGGTACCTGAATCACTCGGGTAGAGCCCTGCAGTCTGCCCCAGCAAGGGTATCTAGAATAATAGTGGTGTGCTGCATCTGCACAGTGAAGAGGCATAGAAATAAACAATGATGAAACCATGGGCTGAGCTGTAATCTCTGGGGCGGAGAAAGACTAGAAGGGGGAGGAAGCCTCTGTCCATCCTGGTGATCCAGAACTGGTTGTCACTGGCAAAGCTGGCAGGCATGAATCTGTAGCCAATTCTTGTAGGAGGGGAATATTGTAGGAGATAAACATTACCAGGTGTGTCCTTGTGCAAAATAGATTTTCATAAGGCCCCTCAAATCACAATTACCATCAGCCAGTCCCTGGTGACACTGCCACCTAAAGAACCTTGCACATTGACTCTACAATTACTCCAGGAACTGTCCACCCCCCACAAGGGAGAGAATCAACACCAATGAGTTTGTTGTAGTCTCATTCATATGGCTGGAAACCTCACCATTATAACCATGGGCCTCAACATACTGCAAACACACATGGTGATAAGTCATAGAAATCAAAGAATGCCTACAGGGCGGATGGAGGCCATTTGGCCCATTGAGCTAACACTCTCCGAAAGAGCACGCTACCTAGGTCCATGTCCCTGCCCTATCCCCATTATCTCATCTAATATTTTCTGGACACTGAAGGGGGGATTTGGCATGGCCAATTCATCTACTCTGCACACTTTTGGACTGTGGGAGGAAACCGGAGCACCCGGAGGAAACCCACTCAGACGCTGGGAGAATGTGCAGACTCCGACAGGTCGCAATCGAACCCGGGTTCCTGGTACAGTGATGCAGTAGTGCTAACCACTGTGCCACCCCTCACAACCTGGTCCCCTCGCATGAATGGCAGTGCCTGCAAATAAGGCACCAAAGCCACCACCTTGTCCATAATCAAACCATGCTCACAATGCTGAGAGTGGCTCAATTTAAGTCTTTACATTCTATACATGTTGATAGAATTTCATGTTTCAACTTTCATGCATTTAAGGCATAATGCACATGATGAGACCACACCTGTGCAACGCCAGCACCTCAGAAGAACTTGAGCACCATCTATTCTGGGTATGGTCCAGTTTCCGAAATGGGACACGACATGCAATATTCCTGCCTTCCATATACGCCTGCTTCCAGCATAAAGTACACCTGGAATGCAAATGCTGCCAAAGTAGTGGAGACAGCAGGTGAGCAATATTATCTGGAGCACACATGGCCTCTCAAGATGCAATGCTCACACCTAAGCCAGAATGTTACACTGCAGTGCAGACGAATGTCATGCACCTAGTCAGTACTCATGCTTGAGATGCACTTGCTGCCTAACATCTCTTCGTTGAGTATGATCATTAAGCCTCCTATAAAATCATGTTTGAATGGACAATGAAAGATACAAGACACATCTCAATGCTTGAACTTTTGACTCCTGGATTCTTATATAATACAGTGGATTCTTATGTCATATAGTAGAGAAGGAAGCAGCCCTCCAAAGCATCACCGATTTAACTGATAACCTTGATTTACTTGGCAGTCCGTCGAGATGGACCTCTGCATGCTGCCCTCATTATTACTAGAAAGATCCCCCTTCATAATGTTGCTATTCCTTTGGAGCTCTGTAGTTTACAAACACATAGCGAGACATGTACAAGTGCAAGTAAATATATACAATCTCCGCAATCAATATTGTGTGCTTACATGCCTAACATTGTCACCATATTGATTCCAAGGTAGCATGCTGTGCGCTGAAATCGCTCTCTACTCTAATGGTTTACTCCCTCTCAGTCACATTGTTCTTTTTCCCAAATATTTTTTGTCAATTAAGGGGCAATTTAGCGCGACCAATCCACCTAACCTGCACATCTTTGAGTTCAGGGGGTGAAACCCACAAAAACACGGGGAGAATGTGCAAACTCCAGAGCCGGGATCGAACCTGGGATCTCGGCGCCGTGAGGCAGCATTGCTAACCACTGCGCCACTGTGCTGCCCCTGTAGTCACATTGTTCTGATGTGACAATGGCGGATGTGAGGGAACTGGTCAAAGGTAAACAGTGTGGACACATCATGATAAGAGGGCTGGCAAGAGGCCAAGTGGATGGGACAATGAGCACGGCACCGTTCATCATTCATCCACCCAATGTGTCTTGGCAAATAACTACATCACTGCAGAGCAGCGGTACTAGGTGGTGGTTGTAAGGGGATGGTACCTCCATGGCTGTGTGTCTGCGTTCAGTAGAGTGCACTTTTGATAAGATCACAACAATGATGATTCACCGAAAGGGAAAATCCATAATGGGCCATCCGTTCCAGAGTCAGCTAACAGTTTAACAACAATTAGAATGCCTTGGAGGATATGTCATTGCCATGACAGGAGGGAATGGAGGAGGGGACGCAATTTTTGTGTTTATGAAATTCCAGAAGAATGGCTTTACTTCAGATCCTGCTGAATTGGCCTGATCTGTGTTCCTTGGCCACAACCAGCCAAATTGAGCGGCTAACTTTTTTGGATGAATAGGACATTGAAGCAAGTTGCAGTTAGGGAACAGAGAGGATGGAGGGACTAGGAATGATGGTGTGTATGGACGCGGTTTCATGTAAGGGCACCAGTTTGGGAGCGTTGGTAACTGCGCCTCTGCCGTTCTCGCTGGCACGGTACTCAACCAGTCCATTGGTGGTGGCAGCCCTGAGAGTTTGGGGCCAGTGGAGACGGCATGTGGGAGCATCGGTCTGGGCCCCAATCTGTGATAATCACCGGTTTGCTCTGGAGAGTATGGACGGGGGGGTTCCGGTTATGGTGGAGAGCAGGGATTGAGAGGATGGGGGATATGTTCATAGAGGGGATCTTTCAGAGTGTGAGGGCGTTGGAGGACAAGTTTGGGTTGGCGAGGGGAAACAAATTCAGGTATCTGCAGGTGCGGGACTTCCTTCGTAAACAGGTGTCAACTTTCCCGCTCCTACCGCTAAGGGGGAATCAGGATAGGGTAGTTTCCAGAGGGTGGTTCGGAAAAGGGAGCGTCTCGGACTTTTATAAGGAGCTTATGGGGTCGGAGGCAACGCAGACCGAGGAGCTGAAGCGCAAGTGGGAGCAGGAGCTATGAGGTAAGATGGAGGATGGTCTATGGGCAGACGTGTTGAGTAGAGTCAACACGTCTGCAACATGTGCCAGGCTCAGCCTGATACAATTTAAGGTTGTTCACCGGGCTCACATGACAGTGGCCCGGATGAGCAGATTCTTTGGGGTGGAGGACAGGCACGCAAAATGTCTGGGAGGACAAGCGAACCATGTCCGCATGTTTTGGACATGTCCAAAGCTTAGGAATTTTTGGCAGGGGTTTGCAGACGTCATGTCCATGGTGTTAAAGAGGTGGCGATTTTCAGGGTGTCAGAAGACCCGGGAATCCAGGAGGAGAAAGAGGCAGACGTTCTGGCGTTTGATTCCCTGGTAGCCCGGAGACGGATCCTATTAGCATGGAGGGACTCAAAGCCCCCGAAGTCGGAGACCTGGCCATCGGACATGGCCAGCGTTTTCTGTTTGGAGAAAATCAAGTTCGCCTTGAGAGAGTCACTGTTCGGGTTCATCTGGAGGTGGCAACCGTTCGTCGACTTCTTAGCGGGAAATTAGTCGTCAGCAGACCGGGGGGGGGTTGTTTAGATTAGAGTAGGGGGTCAATAAGGGTGGGACCTGTATGAGGGGTAAATGGCTTTTGCACTATGTTTATGGTTTCATGTATAATGTTTATTTTGTTGTTGTTACTATACCAGAAAGACCTCCATAAAATGTTTATTAAAAAAAGGAATGATGGTGTGAGCTGTAGGTCGTGGGTAGAAGACTGGAAGTTGGGGATTGGAGAGTGTTGGAAGATGATCTGAGCTGGGTGTGGGGTGGGAAGAAGAAGACGATTGGAGGCTAGGCAGTGGAGCATGGGTTAGAGAAGGTAATAATCTGCAAGGTTTGGGAGGGTGGTGTGGTATTTATCCCTTTAAGAGGAAGGCTGGGGAGGGATTGGAAGGATGGGTCTGGGCGGGTTGGTGGGAAGGGGGCGATTATAGGCCTTGGAGGCGAAAAGAGTTTGAAAAGATGGCGGTGGGCAAAGTCAATCAGAAAACCTGGGTTGGTGGGCTGTTGTAGTTTGGGGGAGGTTGTACATGAGTGATGGTGAAGTGGGACAAAGCAACAAAGCACCCCTTGGCCGACAATCAGTGCTGGTGTCATGTGAGAGTACATTTAAGAACTAGGTGTTTATAAATGGGTGTGTATATAAATATCTGAAGTAAGAAACCTTTACTACTGTAGTGATGTCAGAGAGTGGGTGGAGCTGGGCTGTCTGTCAGCTTTTTACTTTCATTTTAGGCTGTTTGCTGCAGGGTGTGTTTTAGTTTTGTTTTCAGAGCTGGATAGCTGCAGTCACAGCCAGAAGGTGTATGCGTTTCTCTCTGTAATCTAAAGACTAAATTGATCGTGGTGATTTAAAACTAATAACAGTAGTGACTTTAACCTGATGTGCTTCTGGTAAGCGGTGATTTAAGTATTATGGATGTTAAAAGGGAAGCTTAAAGGATTACTTAGTGTTGTAGTCTTTGGGGGTTGTATTTGAATTAATGGTTGCTAAGATGTTCACTGTTTTACAAAGGTTAACTTGAGTTCATCGAATAAACATTGTTTTGCTTTAAAAATTACTATTCCATTTCTGCTGTACCTCACCTGTAGAGTGGGCCGTGTGCTCCCCATACCACAATCTATTAAAAGTTGTGGGTCAGGTGAACTCCATGATACACTTTGGTGTTCTCTAAACCCTGGCCCATAACAAATTGGGGGCTCGAGGGGGATAACAGTCTATCTATTGGATTGGCTTAGTGAACTTAAAGACAGTGAGGGGTGAGCATATTGTGGTTGCTTTTCAGGCGTGATATTTTAGTTTAAGTAGGGAGTGTGTTGTGGACAATGGTTCATTCAGAGGCTCTGAAGTTTTTGGGGGTGGAGACGGTCACACGCAGTACCTTACAGACAGAGACTAAAAGCAGACTGTTAGATTTGGCAAAAACATTGCAGTTAACATTACCTGACAAAATGTGAAAAGATGAGGTAATGATGGCGGTGGCTAAGCATTTAAGGTTACCTGAGATACAGTTTGACTCATTGGAAATGGCAAAAATTCAGTTACAACTCAAACAAATGGAACATGAGCAAGAATTAAAGCAGCTTGAATACGAAAGAGAGAGAGAGGAAAAAGAAAGAGAGAGAGAAGAAAGGAGAAAAGAAAGAATAGCCCTAGCAGAACAAAAAGAATGAGAAAGGGAGATACAGATAAGGGAAAAAGATAGAGAGCGAGTTTGAACCTCAGAAAACGGCCATGAAACATGACAGTCAGTTAAAATTGGCAGACGTAAAGGGAAACGTACAGTTCGAGGACAGTGATGACGATAGTGAGAAAGTGCATCAAAAGTCGAAGGCTTGGTGGGAATCTATTTAAATATGTCCAAGCATTGCCAAGGTTTGACGAGAAGGAGATGGAAGCCTTTTTCATTTAATTTGAGAAGGCAGCTAAACAAATGAAATGGCCACAGTACATGTGGGTGTTACTGATTCAAACAAAGCTGGTAGGTAGGGCTAGTGAAGTGTTTGCATCACGACCGGAGGAGCTATCTGAGATGTATGAGGAGGTGAAAAAATCCATCTCGGGTGCATATGAACCAGTGCCTGAAGCCTACAGGTAAAGGTTTAGAAATTTAAGGAAAGAATTTGCTCAAACATACATGGAGTTTGAAAGGATCAAACAGTAATTTTAAACGTATGAAGCTCTCAGAGAAATTATACTTTGAGGAGTTTAAAATTTCAATTCCTGATGTAGTGAGAACTCATGTGGAAGAGCGCTAAACTGCGGGATTAGCAGCAGAAATGGCAGATGATTATGAATTAGTTCATAAATCAAAGCTTGGTTTCCGACATCAGTTTCAGCCTGTGAGGGATAGAAACTGGGGACATGAGAAATATTCACGTGGTAAAGGTAAAGGTGATCTGAAGGGAGATAATAAGGAGAGTGTACCTCAGATTAAAAAAGAAATCCAGGAGGAAAAGAAATGAAAAATTTCAAATGTTTTCACTGTAATAAACTAGGCCATGTAAAGTCAATGTTGGTGGTTGAAGAAAAGCACTGGGAAGGCTGATGTGGCAAAACAGGATAAGAGAGTGGGGTTTGTTAAAGTGGTAAAGGAAAGCCCAAGTGAAGCGAAGGAGGTGCAAAAGATTGTACAGACTGATCAAGAGGTGATTGATAAGAAGGTGCCAGATCTCGATAAAGAATTTACTTATGTGGTAAAGTTTACTCATGTGTATCAGGAGGAGCAGGTAAAGAAGTCACAATTTTAAGAGATACGGCAGCTGGCCAATCTTTAATGGTACGAGATGAGGAGTTATGTAGTTTGGGAAGAATGTTGAAAGAGAAGGTGGTAATATGTGGAATTCAGGGTGAGAGGAGTAGTGTTCAATTATATACGGTAAGGTTGGAAAGTCCAGTGAAGAGTGGTGAAGTGGTAGTAGGAGTAATAGAGAAACTATCTTGTCCAGGAATATAGTTTATCTTGGGTAATGATATAGCTGGATCACAGGTGGGAGTGATGCCTACTGTGGTGGATAAGCCAGTGGAAAATCAGACAACTGAAGAGTTGAAGGACGAATATCCTCTGATTTTTCCGGATTGTGTGGCAACAAGGTCGCAAAGTCACAGGTTAAGACAAGAGGAGAAAACAAAGAGTGAAGATGAAGTTGAAGTGCAATTATCAGAAACGATTTTTGATCAGATGGTTGAAAAAGAACAAGAACAGGTGGAGGATGAGGACTATGTTTAGTTCAGGAAAATTGGCAGAGTTGCAACAGAAAGATGTAGAAATAAAACGGATGTATCAGAAAGCATACATGGAAGAGGAATCTGAGTGTATACCAGGGTGTTATTACCGTAAAATTGATGTCTTGATGAGAAAATGGAGACCTTTACATATACAGGCGGATGAAAAGTGTGCAGAAGTTCAAGTAGTATTGCCGGTAGGGTATAGAAAGGTGGTGTTGCGAGTTGCACATGAGGTACCAGTGGGCGGCCATTTGGGAATAAGGAAAACTCAAGCTAAAATCCAGAAACATTTATATTGGCCTGGACTACATAAAGATGTAGTTAAATTTTGTCAATCATGTCACACATGTCAAGTGATAGGGAAACCTCAAGCGGTGATAAAACCAGCACCATTAATACCCATTCCATCATTTGAGGAACCTTTTACAAGGGTCCTAATTGATTGAGTAGGACCGCTTCCCAAAACAAAAAGTGGGAATCAATATCTATTGACTATAATGGATGTGTCTACAAGGTTTCCAGAGGCCATTCCAGTACGTAATATTACAGCTAAAAAGATTGTGGAGGAGTTACTTAAATTCTTTACTAGATATGGACTATCCACCGAAATACAATCGAATCAAGGATCGAATTTTACCTCTAGGTTATTCAATGAAGTTATGGACAGCTTAGGAATAAAACAATTTAATTCGACTGCGTACCATCCAGAATCGCAAGGAGCGTTAGAAAGGTGGCATCAGACATTAAAAACAATGTTGAGGGCTTATTGTCACGATATTCCAGAGGATTGGGATAAAGGAATTCCATTCGTACTGTTTGCAATTAGGGATGCACCTAATGAGTCAGCCAAATTTCGTCCTTTTGAACTAATTTTTGGTCATGAGGTAAGAGGACCACTTAAATTGATTATGGAAAAATTGGTGAGTGAGAAATCGGAAATTACATTATTGGATTGCGAGTCAAATTTTAGGGAAGGATTAAGTAGAGCAGGTGAATTGGCTAGACAACATTTAAAAGTTGCACAAAATGTGATGAAACGGGTAGTGGACAAGAAATCCAAAGCTCGTAGTTTTGCCAGTGGGGATAAAGTTTTAGTGTTGTTACCAGTGGAAGGTGAGCCTTTAAAAGCTTTTGTGGACCGTATCAGATTGAAAGGAAATTAAGTGAGGTGAATTATGTGGTAAAAACACCGGATAGAAGGAAGACTCACCGAGTGTGTCATGTGAATATGCTTAAAAGGTATTTTGAAAGGGAAGGAGAGAAAAAGCAGGAGGTTTTAATGATTCTAAAAGTGACGAACCAAATCCAGATGACTGTGAATTTAACATACCTCAAATTAAATTGGTAAACGAGAATGTTCTTAAAAATTGGGATAAATTGTTGAGTTACCTTCCAGAGGAAACACGGACTGACCTGAAAGAGTTATTGATATCACATGGGCAAGTTTGTAGAGATAAATTGGTAAGTACTAAAATGGCTATACATGATGTAGATGTGGGAAATGCTGTTCCAATCAAACAACATCCATATTGACTTAACCTTTTAAAATTGGCACAGATTAACAAAGAGATTGAGAGTATGCTTAAAAATGGCATAAGTGAAGTGGGTTGCAGCCAATGGAGCTCACCCATAGTGATGGTACCAATACCAGACGGTACCCAACTGTTGTGTGTGGACTATAGAAAGGTTCATGTAGTTAGAAGAACGGACTCTTATCCTATCCCACGTTTGGAGGATTGCATTGAGAAAGTGGGACAATCAGCTTTCATTTCTAAACTGGATTTACTTAAACGTTACTGGTAGGTACCTTTATCCGAAAGGGCAAAGGAGATTTCAGCTTTTGTGACTCCAGATGGTATATACCAATGTGCCATTTGGCATTAAAAACGCCCAGCCACATTTCAACGGTTAACTAACAAAGTTGTTTCAGGATTACCCAATTGTGCGGTATACATCGACGATCTGGTAATTTTCAGCCAGACATGGAAACAACATTTAAAACATCTGATGGAGTTATTCGATCGACTTCGGGAGGCGGGTTTGGTGATAGACCTAGCCAAAAGTGAATTTGGAAAAGCCCAAGTCACTTTCCTTGGCCATACAATTAGACAGGGTCGAATGGTCACACGGGATGTGAAACCAACAGTTATTGAGGAGTTTTCGATACCCTCGACGAAGGGAAATAATGCGATTTCTTGGCATGAGTGGATATGATCGAACATTTGTGCAAAGGTTTTGTAGCGTGGTTGCTCCACTGATGGACTTGCTGAAGGAACGTCAAATATTTCAGTGGATGCGGACTTTCAACAGGCATTTGACTGCCTGAAAGCTGTGATAATCAATGCTCCTGTGTTGGAGAATTACAAGGGACTCTGTGATCAGATTGAAAAGTATCTGACTTTAAACAGAAATGCTGAGGCGTAGAGAAATGGACGGATCGTGCAGAGACCGTCTTGTTCAAAGAGACTGTCAATCGAGAAGTATTTCAGTTGGAGGAAGAAGAACAAAAGTGGACTATTATTATACCTGTTTGCGTGTGTTGTTTTTTGAAATGGAGAAGTATATTTACTGTGTGCATTTCTTAAAGGATAGGGAAAAAGGTGAAATATGAAACCATCTTGAAGTTGTTTTTTTTTTCTTGGGGGGGGGGGAGGTGTCATGTGAGAGTACCTTTTAATAAATTGGTGTGTATATAAACATCTGTAGTGAGACTACCTTTAAGAAATGGGTGTTTACTACTGCAGTGATGTCCGAGAGTGGGTGGAGCTGGGCTGTCTGTCAACTTTCTACTTTCATTTTAGGCTGTTTGCTGCAGGGTGTGTTTTCGTTTAGTTTTCAGAGCTGGATAGCTGCAGTCACAGCCTGAAGGTGTATGCGTTTCTCTCTGTAATCTAAAGACTGTGAATCGATCGTGGTGATTTAAAACTAATAACAGCAGTGACTTTAACCTGATGTGCTTCTGGTAAAAGGTGTTTTAAGTCTTATGGATGTTAAAAGGGAAGCTTAAAGGATTACTTAGTGTTGTAGTCTTTGGGGGTTGTATTTGAATTAATGGTTCACTGTTTGTTTTCCAAAGGTTAACTTGAGTTCATAGAATAAGCATTGTTTTGCTTTAAAAATTACTTTTCCATTTCTGCTGTACCACCCCTGTAGAGTGGGCCGTGTGCTCCCCATACCACAATCTATTAAAAGTTGTGGGTCAGGTGAACTGCATGCTACACTTTGGGGTTCTCTAAACCCTGGACCATCATACTGGAAAGGCACTTTATTTATGGATTCAGCAGTTCTCTTTTCCGGGAAAACCCAGGTAGCCAGCATATAATTTAAAATGGAGTAAAATTTGAGGCAGGTGTTCTCATTAAGATATTTAAATTAGCTCGCTGCCTACTGGGAGAATGTTGGTTGCTTGCCTGCTCCTGAAAGCGGGCTGTATCAGGGCAAGTTCATCTCTGGTTTAAGATTATTAACATTGACATCCATCTGATCCATATTTGGGGGTTGAAATTACCCCCAGACTCTTGTTCATCCAAGTGTGGATAAAGCTAATTGTGTAAATAGACACTAAATTGTTGGCCGCTTTTAGTCTTAATAAAAACTGCTCGCAACCCCAATAAAGTGTGCTTTGAATAATCTTCAGCATTCTGCACTGGTACATCATATCTTCAGATTGTCTGAGTTAATGATCAGTGTAATAAAGAGAAAGTGAACTTATTTCCACCCATTCTTAAACTTAATAGAAGTTAAAAAGGGAAGAAAATCCACTCCCTTCCCTTGCTCTTGTCGTCCCCTGTTCTGAACCATTTCCTGTCTGGAGAAAAATTGTGCATGTCAATATATGTTGCAAAGCCACAGTGCCACCAAACTGACCTGCAACAACTAATCGCCAATGAAATCTTCCACACCTCATTCTCGAGTAATAATTTCTTTGGAGTAATGTGATTTCTTTGGTTATCTCCACACGTTAACTTCCTTACCCAAAAGGACTGGCATTTTGGTGATATCATTGTCGGAATCAGTCACTTTTAGTTCATAAAAGCAAGCAGAATCAAGTATTTCAATCTTCTGAAGCTTTCTTGAGAAGTTGGGCCAAACTATCATTGGCTTTCAGGGGGTCTGGGAATTATATCTAGGTTCAAACTAAAGGTCCGAGACAAGGGGCTGAATTGTATGCGTCCTCTGGTGTTGGGAGCTTGGAGATGAGAAGGCTGGCAAAATGGCCTCGGTAGGTGTTGAGTGGAGGTACCTGACACTTGTTGCTACCATCTTATTTTGCCAGTAATGAGACAGATTGCAGGTGGTCCGCCCACCTGGATCCCTAAGGAGCTGTGCCAATGGAGGGACTCTGCTGGACTCAACTGCATTTTATCAGTGGCGGTGGGGACTGGGCACCGACACCGTGTGAGAAGACTGTCATATACATCTTGGTGAACTTCCAGTGGGCTCCGTCCGGGGTGACCCTCCATTTCAATTAATCTTTGGTCTACAAAAGGTTATTCCAGTGGAAATTCCTGCTCCTGCAGCCTTGGCACTGCCTATCCCCAGTGATGCATCCCCATCACCCCGCCTCCATACCTTCTTGCTGGGGCCGGCCTTAACTGGAAGGAGCAGTTTTGAGTTGAACACCACAGTTAGCCTCAGTTCCTCTGTTATTTGAGAAGAGGAAATTTAGTCCAAGTTTCTGCTCCTCATTGTACTAAGCAAGTGCCCTACTGGATAATACATAATTGTGCTGAACAAGAACAATTGTTGCCTCATGGCGCCGAGGTCCCAGGTTCGATCCCGACTCTGGGTCACTGTCTGTGTGGAGTTTGCACATTCTCCCCGTGTTTGCGTGGGTTTCGCCCCCACAACCCAAAGATGCGCAGGGTAGGTGGATTGGCCACGCTAAATTGCCCCTTAATTGGAAAAAATGAATTGAGTGCTCTAAATTTATATAAAAAGAGTTGGCTCTGCTATGTTGCGAGTGCCACATTGTCATTTAGCTCATGGACAGCCTGGACGCAGTCACAAAGTAATACTGGAAGCTTGCTGGCAGCTGTGGAACACTAGAGGAGAGGAAACATATAAAAGAACAATTGTTTTTTGTTTTTTTGTCAATCAACCCTCAATCTCCACAGGTTTATGTTCAGGGCAGCTTTCTTTGGTTCAAAAACATAAAAATAACAGCTTAACTCCTCGTGTTCAACTCCCTCCCTGGCCTTGTCTCTCCTTATGTCTGCAAGGTCCTTTCGAGCCTTGCGTATAGAAAGTCCTTCAAGCCTCGTACCTGTAAGGTCCTTCAGCGTTGCTAATCTTTGAGACTTCAACCTTCCACTATTTCTGGTCTGTTTGTACGTCACCCACTTCTTTCACACCGACAGTCGACAGCTCATGACTGCATCTGAATTCAAGAATTCTACCCCTAAGCCCCTCCACTCTCCTACCAAAATGCTTCTTACAATGCTGCCTCTTTTACCAAGCTTCTGTTCTCATGTCACCTTCATTGTTTTGGTGTCACTTTTTGCTTGCTTATGCTCTCTCAAATTGCCTTTTGATGTTCAACTAGATCATGTTATATCATTAAAAAAAATCATTTATGGGATTTATGCATTGCTGCCTAAGCCAGTATTAATTGCCCACACCCAATTGCCCTTGAGAAAGTGGTGGTGAGCTGCTGCCTTGAACCACTGCAGTCCATGTGGCGCAGGTACACCCACAGCACTGTGTGGGAAGAAGTTCCAGGCTTTTGACCCAGTGACAGCGAAGGAATGGCGTTGTCTTTCCAAGTCAGGATGGTTGTTACAGCATTTTGTTCATTTTTCTTTTGTATTTGAAACCAGGAACTTTAGCACAATGGTTATGATACTGGACTAATTCTTAATCTTATTATTATCAATTTACAGTACAGGAGGAGGCCATTCGGCCCATTGAGTCTGCACCGGCCCTTGGAAAGCGCACTCCATTTAAGCCCATACTTCCAACTTATCCCAGTAACCCCACCTAACCGTTTTGGACACTTAAGGGCAATTTATCTTGTCCAATCCGTCTAACCTGCACATCTTTGGACTGTGGGAGGAAACTGGAGCACCCGGAGGAAACCCACGCAGGCACGGGGAGAACGTGCAGACTCCGCACAGACAGTTACCAAAGCCGGGAATCTAACCTGGGACCCTGGAGCTGTGAAGCAACGGTGCTAACCACTGTGCTACCGTGCTGCCCTAAATTCAATCAATTAATTGGTTCACTAATGTATTTTTTGGGAAGGAAATTGTCGGCCTTATCCAATGTGTTCTATATGCGACTCTGTACGCACAGTAAGGTTGGTGACTCTTAACTTTGCTCTGAAATTACTCAACATTTAGTTGTACCAAACTGTAAGACAACATTTAATAAGAATACAATGTATGGAACACATGGCATCGACCTTGGTTTCAGATCTGGACATGACAAAGGCACACGCAGCCCAGTTGACCTCAGTACTATCTGGGAACTCATGCCAAAATTGGGAGAGTCGTCCCACTGATGAGTTAAGCAACAATTTGACATAGTCCTACTTCTTTACAGTTAATGTCCCAAATTCATCCATCACCTTCCATGGGCATTTTCGGTATCATTTACAGAACAAATCCACCAGAAGTGGCAGGACAGTGGGAGGGAGTCCTTAACAGTGACTCTGGACCCCATGGCATCAGGTCAATATGGGCTGGGAAGCCTCCTGCTGATGACCACCTACTGCTGTTTCTAACATCTTGAATCAATACTTGTGTTGGACACCACTTGGAAGATGTACTGAAGGTGGCAAGGACACACAATATACACTGGGTGGCAGACTTCAATGTTATTCATTGAGAGTGACTTAGTAGCATCACTATTGTCTAAGCTGGCTGAGTCCTGTCAGATTGGGCTTGCAGCGGGTGGTGACAGATCTTAAGTCCACGCCTCCACCCTATCCCTGTAACCCAGTAACACCACGTAACCTTTTTGGACACGAGGGCAATTTATCGTGGCCAATCCACCTAACTGCACATCTTTGGACTGTGGGAAGAAACCAGATCACCCGGGGGTTAGGTTGAATGATGATCCGACAACATTCTGAAAGCTCAATACCATCCAGGACAAATTGCTCAATTGGCGCTCCATCCAACAGCTTGTGGGTTAAAGATTGGTGTGGTAAAGGGTGAATATATAGGCGCTGGTCAGTAGGGCAGAATAGTGGCAAATGGAATTTAACCCTGAAAAATGTGAGGCAATGCATTTTGAGAGGACTAACAAGGTAAGGGAATACACAATGAACAGTAAGATGCTTGGATGTACAGAGGACCAGAGGGACCTTTGGGTGCACGTCCATAGATCCCTGAAGGCAGCAGGACAAGTAGATAAGGTAATTAAGAAGGCATAAGGGATGCTTCCCTTTATTAGCTGAGGCATAGAATACAAGAGCAGGGAGGTTATGATGGAGCTGTTTCACATCTTGTTAGGCCACAGCTTGAGCACTGCGTGAAGTTCTGATCGCCACATTAGAGGAAGGATGTGATTACACTAGAAAGGGTGCAGAGGGGCTTCACCAAGATGTTGAATGGACTGGAGCATTTAGCTATGAAGAGAGGCTGGTTAAGTTGGGGTTGTTCTCTTTCGAGCAGAGAAGGCTGAGCGGATACCTGATTGAGGTGTACCAAATTATTAAGAACATAGATAGGGTAGATAGGAAGAAATGTTTCCCCTTTGCTGAGTGGTCAATAACCGTGGAGGCATAGATATAAGGTAATGGGCAAGGGATTTCGAGGGGATTTGAGGAAAACCTTTCCACCCAGAGGGTGGTGGGAATCTGGAACTCACTGCCTGAAAGGGTGGTAGAGGTGGAAACACTCTCAACATTTAAGCATTTAGATGAGAACTTGAAATGCCATAGCATACAAGGCTACGGACCAAGTGCTGGAAAATGGGATTAGAATAGATAAATGCTTGATGGCCATCACAGATACGATGGGCCAAAGGGCCTCTTTCTGTGCTGCAAAACTCTATGACTTAAACATTCAGTCCCTCCACCAGCAATGCAACAAGGCGCTTTTTCATCTTCTGCAGTTTCTTGATGGTAGCTCCCAAGCGCATGACCTTTACCACCTAGGACAAGGGCAACAGGCACATGGAACAACATCATCTCCAGTTTCCCCTGCAATGCGGCACGCTATCCTGTTTTGGGAATATATTGTCTCTCATTGTCGCTGGATCTAAATCCTGAATTTTCTACTTGCCAGCTCAGTTGTAAATATCTTCAACGCACAGACTGAAGTAGTTGAAGAAGGTGGCACATCATCACCTTATCGTTCAGGAGTAAATGCTGGCCTTACCAGAAATGCTGAAACCCCTTGAGTGGATGAAAAACATACTTGTTTTTCTAAATTTTGTTTTTCTATTTATGTTGCGTTGCTTGCCTTTACCTGTACACCAGTTGTATTTCAATTATACACCGTTCTTCATTTTTTTGTTTGAACAAGGCTTTTATATGAATGTTGCAAAATAGTGCCATTCTTCATGATCATATTTACAAAGGTATCCAGAGTGCCTAGAACCAAAGTTGTTTAAGGCAGTGCAAGCCTTGATATTGAGATTAGGTAAATGGCAAAATGCAAGAGGCTAATTGAAATCCTTTAATGCACTTGCAATTGCTGCCAGGCACCATCGGATTGTTACCGCTGCTCGACTTTAACCAACTCACCTAACTAATCTGATATTTAAAAGATGGAGTAAGCTTCATTTTAACAGAATAATGAGAGATTTAAGTCTTTAGTTTGTAACGGAAATTTAAGCTGCTGCAATCATTTTGGAAAGCAAAACACACTTGTAACTAAGATATTTAAGGAAAGCGCTGATTTTTTCCTCTCATGTATGTACTCTAAATTCTTTAAGTTTTAGTCCTGAATAGCCTGCTTGCTGAATTAATTGCCTTTTGGAAAAAATGGTAAATTCAATTTTTAAATTGATTTTTATCGTTGCAGTTACTACAGATCAGTTTTTACAAACTGTATCAATTTCTTTGCAATGTGAAATTGATATGTTGTCGGTACACCCAGGAGCACTGCACAGGCACACAGCAACAGTCAGGCAAAGCTTTAATATAACAAGACCAGCACGTGTTCAAGATTTAGCTTTGCTGAATATATTAATCAGTAAATTGAAGATCTTGTTCTTTTTATACATCATCTGGATTTGAATTTATTTGTTGCACAGTTTTGTAGAATTCCTAAATCCCCATGATATTTTGTCAGTCAATTCAATCGGGCTGATAAACAATCCTTTATGCTTGAGTACAGAGTCTAATTTCCTGCTCGTTTCTCTCGCCCCCCTCTTCTGTTTCTCTTCTCTTTTATAGTTTATGCTGTTCGAGTTTGATTGTATCCCTGAAGACTACTTTCAATAGAGCAGATCAAAGCTGTACAGCTGAACACCACAAATACTCAGGCTTATTTCTTAAAAATTCAACATGTTATGTTTGCTTGCACAGTGATCAGAGTGCTCTTTACGCTGATAACAATCAGTGTGAACTTTCTTGCCGCTGATGTAATGATGATGAATGTTGTGACACTGCTGTTTTGGACAGCTCTTCCCAGAGGAGGCAAAGCAGTTACTAATGAAATGAATAAAAGTAAGACTGCATGATGATAAAAAATGGACGATAAAGAAAGAGAAACAAAGTGAGGATCAAGTCATGGGTCGGAAATGAAAAAAAAAAGAGCAGTGGTTAAAGAGCATGGAAGAGATCCAAGCGAATGTATCATCTAAGTTAAGAAAGGGCTGACAAAAGTTGATCAATTAGTTTTGGTAAATAGATGGAAAAAGCAGACAGAAAAGACACTGGACAAAAATAAAGCCCAGCTCACGTTACAGGTGGCATAAATATGGGTTAGAGGATAGATGTGAAAGATGTTCAGGGAGCCCGGCGAACCATGTTCATATGTTTTGGTCATGCCCGGCATTGGAGGGGTTCTGGAGAGGTGTGGCGGGAGTAATATCCCAGGTGGTGAAAGTCCAGGCCAAGCCAAGCTGGGGACTAGCAATATTTGGAGTAGTGGATGAGCCGGGAGTGCAGGAGGCGAAAGAGGCCGGAATTCTGGCCTTTGCGTCCCTAGTAGCCCGGCGAAGGGTCTTGCTATTGTGGAAGGAGGCAAAGCCCCCTAGCGTGGAGGCCTGGATTAATGACATGGCGGGGTTCATAAAATTGGAGAGAATTAAGTTTGCTTTGAGAGGGTCTGCACAGGGCTTTTACAGGCGGTGGCAACCATTCCTAGAATATCTCGCGGAGCGTTAGAAGAAGGTCAATCAGTAGCAGCAGCAACCCTGGGGGGGGAGGGGGGGGGGGAACGAGAGATTGTTTGAGGGGATGGACGAGCGGGAGATAGCATGGAGGGTAGGGGGAAACGGTACGTGCGGCCAAGAGCCAGTGTATAAAGCTATGTAAATATACCATCTTGCCATGTATATATCTTGCTCAGGGAGATTTTGCGTTATTTTGTTACGGGGGGTGGGGGGGTTACTGTTTGTAACGGGAAAAATTGTGTTGTTAAAAAACCTTAATAAAAAATGTTTTATAAAAAAAAAACAGGTGGCATAAATAGTTTTCTTCAGGTCTTCACAGTGGCTGAAGACAATGGGGGTATTTTGCAAGGGTTTATATTGGGCAATAACAGTGCATTCCTTCAGTTTGCACACCCCTCCACTTTCAAAATCTGGACAGTGACCATGTCTGCTACAATTGCAAGCTTTTTATTAAGCTGCATAAATTACTGTGATCGGATATACTGATTTGTTTTATGCATGGTTTTTGATAAAATGCATTTGACTACAGTAAAATTTAGATTTCTGCCAATTGCTGCAAATCTACCAAATGTCTGCTGTGCTTTGGGTGTTGGGTATGTTTAATGTTTCTACTCCTTTTGGCAAAAATCCACAACTGGGCTTTAAACAGAAAGATACACCTGTGTGCTGATTGGTATTAGCAGGATTACATTAAAATTAAAGTCTAGAGTATTCGCCTTTGAACTTGTTCATAAATACAAAAGGCATGGTGTGGTTGCCTTTGTCTAGACTGTGAAATGTTAGAAAGCTGCTTTTCCTGATGATTACCTGTGAGAGTTGATGTGCATTGACCAGTTTAAATTGCAATTTGCCTCCGCAATAACTGAAAAGTAGAACTTTATTTCAGTGCTTGGCGGTGGGGTGCAAATATTTTAACGTGCTCCATGGTTTCACATTTTCAGGAAAGTTGTAGCTGTGCTGTCGCTTCCTACAGCTTCAATGATTGGTATTCAGAAATGTCTTAAGTGTTTGGTTGTAAGACTACTTGAAAGGTTTGCTTAAAATAAATTTAACAGGCTCTTTAACGTAGTATCTTAGCTCATTACAGACTTGTGAAGTCTTGTATAGTGTGAAGATGTGAATTTTAATTTAAAATATTGTTCCACTTTATTTGCCTTATAGTTGTGCTGGTGTTCAGATCTGGGGTAATGAAACATCACCATGGATGCCCAGTCGCACAGTACTACGGCAGCTGAAAAGAAAAAAGTAGAAAATTCCATTGTAAAGAGATCGTCTCGCACAGATGTCAGCGAAAAAGCCATAGCCTCCAGTACAACATCCAATGGTAAGTAGTGTAGTGTACGCGGATTTGCTAACTGTGAGAGCAGCAATTATTTTTTTTGTTCACTGCATTCCTCATGAATGGATCAGCTGCACCTGGATTTCTGTTTGTTTTGGGAAGTGGGTGGAGGAAGAAGAATTTGGAATTAAAGTAATCCGTGTTCTAAACCCAATGCAGAGCAATTTTTCTTTTATGCTGCTGAGTTCTGTTCCAGTTAAAACTGCTCTTTGTAATTTGATGAGATTTACCGTGATTTTTCTCCACCCCCCTCCTTTTCGTGGACCGTGCAGGAGTTGTTGCCAATTGTCCATATGTGCAAGTTGATTTTTTTTTCCTATTCAAAATATGCTGTGGAGTGTTCTGCCTGTGCGGAGTTGTGATTATTGAGTATGTGGTGCTTGGTTTAGTCATGCGGATGTAGTTTCTGGTTTATGCTGGGGGAGAATGGGCATAGGGAGTACAAGACGATTGGAAAGTGACCTAGATTGGACACCTGACTTGCTGAGTCCTCTAATCTGTGAATAAAATGTTAGATTCAGACTGAGGCAACAGGTACCCTGTGCACACAACTATGGAGCAGTTTGCACATACTGAGAGGGTGAAAATAATAGTTTGGGTGCAGAGATGAGGGACGTCAGTTAAGTGGAAAGACTAGGGAAGCGGGGATTGTTCTCCTTCGAGCCGGGAAGGTTCAGGGAGATTTAAAATTATGCATGGTTTTGGTACAGTAAGGAGAAAGTATTTCCAGTAGCAAAAATGTTGGTAACCTGAGAACAGAATTAAGGTAATTAGCAAACGAACCAGAGGAATATGAAGATTTCTCTATATACAACGTGCTGTTATTAGCTAGAATGTGCTGCTTGAAAGGATGGTGGAAACGGACGTCGTAATAACTTTCAACGGTTATTGGATATCAACTTGAAGGGGAAATATTTGTGTGACTATGGAGAAAGAGCAGGCAAATGGAACTAAAAAAAGAACTTTTTATTTCTAAGAACTAACACGGGCATAATAGGTTGAATGCCTCTCTTTGTGGTATAAGATTCCACGTGAATGTCCCTATTTTTTCCATTCTGCCCTGCCTCCTCCTCTTGTGCCTTCTGCTCTGAACCTGCATTTGGGAGCAGACAAAATATTACCATGCGTGCATTTCTGAAGTTTTTAGAAAAGATTTTGTTGTTTGATTATGTATGAGTATAACTCTGAACCCTAAAATACATTTAGCCGAAGTTATTGAGTGCGGTGACTTGATAGAAAATGCGTTAATGTCAGGGATGTGGCCATTTTCTTTAAAACTCTGGCCCTTGCCAACGCAGGATGACTGCCAACAATCATCTGCGCAGAAAACTAATTTTCAGTCCTTTTTAAACCATGGTAATAGAATGTACTTGAAGAAAACAAGAGCTCCGATTATCATGGTACACAGTCTCGTTGGATGATGCTGCAGATCTGGAAAATAGATATGGAGGTCCGAGTATCCGATATTCTGTTCTGTTTTTTAAAAAAAAATAGTGCCAGGGGCAGTCTTGTTGTTTTGGAGCAATGTTTTAATTCCTCTGCAGATTTTCACACTGGTTTTTCTGTGATACGTTATAAAATAACACCAAGAATTATTTTCTCCCCTCCACCAAGACACACTTATTCAATTCTCTCTCTTCCCTCCCTTATGAAGATGCGGCTGTTCGTCAGATTTAATGTGGAACAACACAGAGGCACTTGGTTTCCATTCTCATTGCAAGTTTGAATTTTTATTTTGAAAACAACGAGAAACTAAATGAGGAGCATGAGTATCACACTGATGTTGGCAGAATGGGTCGAGTTCTGATCTCCGTAACTCGCAATGATGTCACAACGGTACATGGCAGCAAACGCAGCCTTTCTTTAATCTGCTTCCTCTTTTGTTCCAAGGCAGGTGGACGGATGTTCCTGGTAGTGTTGCAGAGTTTGAAGTCTGCCAAGAGGAACTAAGTTGTTAACGTTTATCCCCATGTCCTCCTATCCCCCAACCTGCCCCATCCCCGGAATGTTGTGACAGTGATGAATCCTTGCGTCACCCTCCAGCCCCCCCCACCCCCCACTCCACTTGCCTTCCCTATTAGTTGGCATCTTTCATTTTGTTGAGTCTGGCAAGAGGGAACAACAAAAAAAATAGCTCATCCTGGGGTAGCAATAAAAAAAGAAGCCGTGGAGCTCTTACAAGGAACAGTTCCTGTTGCAGTAGTAACTCGTACTTTCCAGCCTGTGCTCCTATAAAAGGAGTGTTAAAATGCTTTACCCATTTATGGCCTCATGGTCAGAATGAAGCAATACGTGACTCACGTTGTGTGGGTCAGAGTTGAAAGGAGGCAGTGAGCAATATAGAGAGCTTAGCCAGCATGTAACATTCTGAAAGGAGAGGAGGGTGGGATGGGGGGAGGGGGTTGGATGGTGGTGGTGTGCGGATTCTCACATCAGGATAGAAGGCAGTCAGGAATGCCATGAAACCCAATCCACAGTGGCTGATAAGGATCTCTGACTCCCCTGGGACAAGCCAGATTTTAAACTGTGTTACGAAAACCTTTCTTGCAACCCCCGCTGCTCTTGCCTCCTCCAATCCACCCACCTATCAAAATGAAACAGAAACATTCCAGGATTTGTACAAATTCCACTATTCTTTTTGTTAGGAAGATGTAACATTTTTGAGTTATAAATGAATATTACTTCAGAGTTTCTTCGCAGTTACCCTCTGGTTTCACAAAATCTCTGTGTCCTTTTGTAAGTAGGGATTAAAATAATGCAGCATCATTTAAAAGAAAAAATGCTGTTTCATTTTTGGTTTTAAAAAAACCCAGCACATTTATTTTTCCAACAGTTTAAGGTCTGCTAAGTGGATTTTATAACCTCTAACTGTTCATCATTTGACTTCATCTAAAATGCCTGATTCGGAGAGTTGTTAAATAAAGGCTGGGGATTTTCCACTCACTATTTTTCCCTCCTTTGGCCAGGCTAGCTCATGCTGTTTTTTTTCAGTTAAAGTTGAGTACCATCCCAATTATTAAATCTTAGGAGACCATTCCTGTATCTTTATATAAATGGTAGCTTCATCCCAAGTTCTTTCATCTCTTTTCCAACTCTCCTGGTTTGACAGTTGAAAAGGTCTGACTGTGCTACACAATGGTTTGATTGGTTTCTCTGGGGGATGCTTTTCCCTGCTTCATCATTCGCCAGGCAGGTGGACCAGAAAGTCTTCTGATTCTTTTGTTGTTTCTCAAAGTCTGGGGTCTTTGAGAGAATAAATCCACCGTCATGGGATAATTTGCTAAAAGAGACTGGAGGAGGTGAGAGAAAAGCCTCTCCACTTGGGTGCAGAATTAATGAAATACTGACGTCCCAGTCCTTGCAAATAAAAAAACCTCTGGGAATGCAATGGGTGGAGACAGAACTTGTCATTTTTTTAAAACTGCACTCTTTTTGTTTCAGATTTCTGAAGCTTAAATTAATGCAAAGTTTGCAAAATAATGCAAAAAAAACCCCACAGGTATTTACCCCTGTGTATAATTTTGAGTTACTTAGAATTTGTGGGGAGGTGGGCATCTGTTCAAAGGAACGTTCATGCAGAAAAGATCAATGCTCACATACGCTCCTTAAGCTTTTAGATTACCCACTAACAGCAAGTAGTAGGAATTCCATGTGACAGAAGTAAGCTTAAGTTAACACAGGATAAAAAGTAAATTACAGATAGGCTGTCCTCAGCCATCTTTGTGGCAACAGATAAGGTTTCATTTCAGAACGGACAGACGACTTTTCCACTTACAGACCCATTCTGCTGCACCTGTGATAACAACTCCTGGATTCTAATTGAAATTGGTTTGAAAATGGATTTTTAGTTTTCTGTGTCTGTGAAAATATTGAATGGAGTCGAGCTGCCAGTAAGTATCCTAGACTGTGGAAATGTGGCAGGAAACTGGAATCATCTTTCAAGCCTGTATCAATGATACGACAGTTTTGTGATCTGTCATATTAATGAAATCATTGATCACTTGATGGAGTGGGTAATAAACTGCTTTCTGAGAATACTGTTCAGAAAGGCTGATCAAAGTCTGTGGAGATGAAAAAGTATAAAGCTCGAAATTGTCGAGCCACCTACATTAATAGGTGGATGGCAGCTTTTGTTGTATGGGTTTTCAAACAACACATATCTATTGATTTTTGAATTTGGCTTCAAATATACTGTTGAGAGCACATTAATCAAATTGTGGATGTTAACCTGGGCATTTTAACTTGAGCATTTGAACGAGTGCCGCTTCATATTTCTTTCTGTGTCTCTGTGTCATCTTTCTTCAATGCAAGAGGGAAAAAATACCCTGGATTTTTTTTTTTCATTTATTTTTCTGTGGCTCTGTCCTCTTTTGCTGACTCTGCACCCTTTCACTTCCAGGCTCTCTCAGCTCACTGATGTGCATGCATACATGTGTTATTGCAGCTGTAAGCGTTCTCTTTTTCCCCATTGCTGTTGCTGGGTTGCAAGCACTTAATCTTTCAGTATATTATAGCAGCTAAATCCACTGATTTTGAGACCAATATTTAACTTTGTGTTTACTTGTAGATACAAGTTTATATTTTTCTCAACCAAGGGTTACTTCTCAGAAACTATTTAAAAGTGCACTGATGATAACTCAGTTGGTTAACACACAGGGGGTTATTTTGATCGGAACTCTGGTTGGATTCCTGAATTAACTCCTCTCAGTCAAGGATTGCAGTGGTGCACCTTAAATGCCCCTGGGCTAGGGATAGAATTTTAGCCAGGATGCCTGCTGACGATGACTCTTTGTTGGAACTATAAATGTGGGCACCATACAAGGACAGGACCTGGATCATCTGATGCTATTCCCCTGGGTCTAATAGCGAACGCACAAAGGATCCTTAAGTGAAGTAACGGAAGGCTGTGGTAATTTGGTACGTTAAGGTTAATTCAGCAAGGCTGTATTCCTGAAACATAGTATATTTTGATCAGATGGGAGCGCAGGTCGGAGTTTGGTTTCCAACCCTGTGACACTGATTCTCCAATCTCTACTTGACTCGAGTGATGCTCCATTGTGAGGTTGCCTAATTTTCCTTTGCAGTGTTTAATTTATACAGCAGTTAAAATGAAGAAGAATAAATTTACCACTTTATTTCTATAAAACATTCTTTTAAATATGCAAACACCCAATCTTGTACAGAAAGCATTGTGTAACATGCATAGAGAATATAATACAACAAAATATTTTTGAAATACTAATCTCTGTGCTGTTTGAGATAAAATGGTGGCTGTTACAACATAATTTCAGGGTATCATAAATGTTTCACATATAAACATAGAAAATAGGAGCAGGAGGAGGCCATTCGACCCTACGAGCCTGCTCCGCCATTCATTATGATAATGGGCTTAACTGCCCATTCCCCACATCCCTTGATTGTTGTCAATCTCAACCTTAAATATATTAAATGCTGGATCATGGCTCATCATCCAATTTAATAGCCTAATCCCGCTTTCCTCCCCATATCCTTTGATCCCCTTCGTCCTAAGTGTTATATCTAAATGTTTCTTGAAAACATACAATGTTTTGGCCTCAACTACTTCCTCTGGTAATAAGTTCCTCAGGCCGACTGCTCTGGGCGAAGAAATGTCTTCTCATCTATGACCTAAATGGTCTACTGTGTACCCTCAGACTGTGAACCCTGGTTCTGGACACATTCACCATCAGGAACATCCTTCCTGCATCTGCATCTACCCTGGTCAAGTCCTGTTTGAATTTTATAGTTTTCTATGAGACACCCCCCCCCCACATTCTTCTGAACTGCAGCGAATACAATCCTATCTGATTCAACGTTTTCTCATACATCAGTCTCGCCATCCCAGAAATCAATCTGGAAGCCTTCGCTGCACTCCCCCTAGAGCAAGAACATCCTTCCTCAGAAGGAGACCAAAACTGCACACAATATTCCATAGTGTGACCTCATCAAGACCCTGTATAATTGCAGCAAGACATCCCTGCTCCTGTACTCGAATCCTCCTCCTATGAAGGCCAACATACAATTTGTCTTCTTTACTGCCTGTTGTACCTGCATGCTTACCTTCAGTGACTGGTGTATGAGGACACCCAGATCTCGTTGCACACTCCCCTCTCCTAATTCATAGCCATTCAGATAATAGTCTGCCGTCTTGTTTTTGCTCCCAAATGAATAACCTTGCATTTAGCAAAATTATACTGCATCTGCCATTCATTTGGCCACTCACCCAACCTGTCCACATCACACTGTTTGCTCATTGGTTATTGAGCTATAGCCAGAATTATACCACACTTCCTTTTCACCTCTCTTTTGTGTTCCAGCTAGCATTTTCCTTCTGTGGCATTCACCGTTCCTCCTCTTCCTCCTCACAAAGCAGTATGGTGTCTGTTTATTGCTTTGTTGTGCTTCGTTTTGTGAATGGCTAATAGGATATGTTATCTCTTACTTAGGAAGAGGAGGCAATCTCGCTTGCCTTTCCCTCTCTTGTGTGGCTAGCAAATGGGGGCAAATATCAGAGGGCAAGCTAGATTTGGAGTCTTGTGATTGGGACACCCTAACATGGATAATTCGAGACTAAATCAAATATGTGCCTTGCATTTATATTTAAAGTCCTTACACCAGTTTATCAATTTGTTTTGCTATACGATGTAGGTTGCTTACCACAGGACAGTGTTCCAACAAATATATTTTCACAATAACTGGTTGTGGGTGGGAAGAGGGAGTTTTATTTGTATATGATCTCACTGTGTGAGAGATTTGGCTCAGTTGAAGGCATTTCCAACCCTGAGTCATGGTTCTGGGTTCAAACTGACAGCAAATAATCAGACTGCACTATGAAGGGAGTGCTCGTTTCTGGAGAGGACGCAGGATCAAAATTCTGTCTGCAGGTGTTAAAGACCCCATCTGCTAGTTGTTGAAGGGGTGTCCTGGTCAATAATAATCCTTCAACCAACAACAGACCTAAAAAAAAATAGTCTTATTAATCATCTGCTGTTTGTGAATTATTTCAATATTGTTACATTTGCTGAGATAATCACTCCAAAACATGTGCACCGATTACAAAGTGTTTTGGGACATCCCCAGGAGATTTACAAGGTACTATATAGACACAGTTCTTTTTTTTTTTGTGAATGAGTTGCCTAAGGATCCACTGAAGTTCGCAGTTGCCTTAGCAATTCATTGTCCGAGTGATACAATTGCTTTTCATGTAGATGGTTAGATACTCATTGATCTCTATTGTTAACATGATGAAAGAGAGTTGAACTGCATATGCTTATCCAGTGGACTTCACTAATTGTGAATGGGAGGTGATCGCATTGAAACATAGAAACTTCTGAGAGGCTTTATAGAATCATAGAATTTACAGTGCAGAAGGAGTCCATTCAGCCCATCGAGTCTACACCGGCCCTTGAAAGAGCACCTTACTTAAACCCACGCCTCCACCCTATCCCCGTAACCCAATAACCCCACCTAATCGTTGGACACTAAGGGGCAATTTAGCATGGCTAATCCACCTAATAATAATCTTTACATTAACACTGCAATGAAGTTACTGTGAAAATCCCCTAGTAGTCACACTCCGGCACCTGTTTGGGTGCACTGAGGGAGAATTCAGCATGTGTAATTCATCTAACAAGTAGGTCTTTCGGGACTTGTGGAAGGAAACCGGAGCGCCCGGAGGAAACCCACGCAGACACTGGGAGAACGGGCAGATACCACACGGACAGTGATGCAAGCCGGGAATCGAACCTGGGACCCTGTCGCTGTGAAGCAACAGTGCTAACCACTGTGATACCGTAACATGAACATCTTTGGGCTATGGGAGGAAACCAGAGCATCCGGAGGAAACCCACTCAGATACGGGGAGAAAGTGCAAACTCCACACAGACAGTCACCCGAGGCTGGAATTGAACCCAGCTCCCTGGAGTGGTGAGGCAGTAGTGCTAACCACTGTGCCACAGTGCCGCTTGACAGGGTAGAAGCTGAGAGGCTATTTCCCTGGCTGGAGAACATAGAGGGCATAATTTTAGGCTAAGAGGTCAGTCAGCCATTTACGGTTGAGAAGGGAGGGATTTCCTCATTTGGAAAGTTGTCAATCTTTCGAATTCTCTACCCCAGAGGGCTCTGGATGCCATGTCATTGAGTATGTTCAAGGCTGAGATTGGTATAGAGTTTTGGATTCCAAGGGCATAAAGAGATCTGGAGTGGGAAATTGGAGTTGAGGACAAAGATCAGCCTGGTTGAAGAATTGAGCATGCTTGAGGGTATGCATAGTATATTCCGATCTTATTTCTTATGTCCTGACTTTGCCAATTGCAGATGGTCCTGCCTCCCAACTGATGTATAGTCTCTGCTTTCCTCTAGTGTTTTATTTGCAAGCATTTGTTTTTGAAAAATCATT
Organism: Scyliorhinus torazame; assembly: GCF_047496885.1. Classification (NCBI taxonomy): domain Eukaryota; kingdom Metazoa; phylum Chordata; class Chondrichthyes; order Carcharhiniformes; family Scyliorhinidae; genus Scyliorhinus; species Scyliorhinus torazame. The sequence continues at coordinate 52,612,834 of NC_092717.1, read as the reverse complement.
ACCATAGAGGCATTGCTGCAATGTCATCTAATGACCATTTTGAAGGTTGGATGGTGGCCAACATAATCGTACTTTGTCCTTAGTGAAGGAAAACCAATTTGAACTGGTCACATCTCTTTCTGAGACCACACAGGCATTAGATTTGTAGCCGTCTTCTTCTTTAACCAGACAGCCCCAAGACTTCCCTGCCTTTGGCTGCTAATTCTATAGAGCTAGCGGAGATGAAAAGTAGAAATCGAGGGGCGGAGTCATCTGTTCTCTTTGCTCATGAGCTTTGAGACTGGAAGTGCATGTGGTGGGCTGGTAGCACACCAGAACCGTGCTGCTTTCTTGCCTCAGCCAGAATTACATTCTGAGTGAGAAGGCCATGGTCGGCCATCCAGCCCCACTGCCAATTGAGGTTCTTAAGTGACCAAGTAATAACCCAGTAGTGGGCAGACCTGTCGTCATGTAGCATGCACGCAACTGAAACTTGGCGGGCGAGACTTGCATCCCCAGGATCATGATTCTAGGGGAAGTTCTGACACTGGCTTTGCCATTGCCTGATTGGCAGTGGTCCTGCAGGCCTTCCTGAAAAGAGGCAGCAGCGCGCGGGGGTCTCGCTGGCTCTCCAGCCAGCAAGCAAGACCCCCGTGACTCAACCAGATTCTGCTGTGGGTTGTTTATATCCTCCAATATAGGCATCACTGAGTTGCAATCTTGGCAATTAAAGCTGCTTCTAACTCTGTTTCTCTTTTAACTCTGTTTCTCCCTTCACAAATACTGCCATACCTGCTGGATATCTCCAGCACATCTGTTTTTGTTTTTGCTCCTATACCTTTTTTAAATTCTTTCACAGGATGTGGATGATAACTTGCTGGCTAGTCCAGCATATTTTGTCCATCCCTAATTGCCTATGAGAACGTGGTGGTGAGCCGCTGCCTTGAACCGCTGCTGTCCCAAGTGGTGTAGATACAGACAGCACTGTTTGGAAGGGAGTCCCAGGATTTTGATCCAGCTGCGGTTTAGTGCATGTGAGGGTTGCTGCTTTCCAAAACATGGTTGTCTCTAAGCTGGTGATAACCCACGTAAACCATGATTTACTAAATCCTGTGCCTTTTCTACTGGTTTTAATGCAGGTTGACCCATGTTAGCGACTAGTTGCAGAGACCTATGAGTCAGGATGGGTGGTCTCCAGCATCCCATTAAACTGAAAAGCATGAAGATGTTTCTTCATGTGATCAGTGTTAATCTTCAAAGCTATTTTTAACTGGATTTTAAGTTTGTGAAACTGCATGGTTTTTTTTATTGCACAAATTATAAAACTTGTCAATTTGGAGATGCCTTTATTTACTTTTGTACCGTAGAGCAGTTCAGATAGAACTGGTGACCGTTGTTATGTTTCAGCTCCGTACTAGAGCAAGTGGAGGCAAAAAAAGAACCATACAAATCTCATAAAAGAAAAGAAAAGAAACTCATTTGTCCAATACCCATCATGGCCTCAGCATGTTGCAAAGCACTTTCCAGCCAATGAAGTACTTTTGAGATGTAGTCACTGCTAGTTCAGTAGAGCAGTCAAATAGCACACAGTAAGATTCCACGAACAGCAGTGAAATAAATGAACAGGTCACCTGATTTTAGTTTTTTTTAAAAAGAGATAAATATTGGCCAGGATGGGAGCAGACTACCCAACTCTGCTTCAGGTAAAGCCATGGACTCTTAATTCACCCGAGAGAACAATGAGGTCTCTATAATGCTTTAGGATGGGTGTCCTCCCTCAGGGCGCGATGGTGCTGTTGAACAAAAAGGCTCTGGTTGCACTGGAGTCAGAGCGCACAGTTGCACTTCCTATATCTGAGCAAATTGAAAATGGCAGCCCTGGCCGAGGAACTGGAACAGATCCTTCAATCCTTGTTGTTCGAGGGAGCAGGGGCTGGGGTTCTCTCGACAATTTTATGCAGAATTGTAGATTATTTATGTTTGCCGAAAGGGCGGCAATGTGGCGTAGTGGTTAGCACTGCTGCCTCATGGCGCTGAGGACCCGGGTTCGATCCCAGCCCCGGGTCACTGTCCGTTTGGAGTTTGCACATTCTGCCGTGTCTGCGTGGGTCTCACCCCCACAACACAAAGGCTGGGTGGATTGGCCATACTAAATTTCCCCCTTTATTGGGGAAAAAAATAATTGAGTGCTCCAAATGTAAAAAAAAATGTTTGCCATCAAGCTGCTAATCGCTAAAATCACAGTACAGTTACTGTCTTGGTGGCATTTCCTGCTTTTTAAATCAAAGTGGAGTTAATCAAGAGCATCAACCCACTTTAAACATGCAAATTTACTTTGGTTTCTAAATTTGGGAAAACAAAATTGAACTGTCAATTTTTGGAAAGGAATTTTATAAGCATTCCATTACAAGGTTTGGTAATGTAAGTTTGAAGTAATGTCAGGGTTAATTTAATGTGAAATTTATATTTGACTGCTGTCCAGTACGAATTTATTTTACTGCCTTTTTTGTGGAGTGTGTTTTGTATTCCTATAGGATACATCATTCCTTTTTCCTTCTTCCTGAGGAATTATTTGATGATTGCTCCGATTTCACTGTTTTGTCTCTTGAGGTATTTTCTCCATTCTTTCTGAAAACCCAGGTCACTCCAACTGTGATTGTGAGCTTGAAAGAAGATCTGTGATCAAAGGCTTTAATGATATCATTGGTCTTCGGTGATTGATTAAGAATAGAAGTTCTGAAGCACTTTATATGCTTGACTTTTTCCTCATTACTCCAGGTTGTGCAAGTTTATTTTAACTGTTAGTAAAGTTTATGGCTTGTTTTGCAAACTGGAGCTCATTTGGTTACAATAAATATAACAGGAAGAATATCATCACCATTCTTGCTCTGACAATACTGTTTTTGATATGGAGCAGGATTACATGGGGCCAGTCAGAAAGTAGTTGTGCGAACACAACTCAGGATAAGCTTACTTGGAATTTCAAGGACCACTAAAATGCCTTTCAACCAAGAATTGGTGGTTTTATATGTTATACATATATATTTGAAATGTATAAATTACAATTAGTCATTTCGCTTTTTGTCATTTATGGGAGGGGCTTTGATGCGAGGGGCTTTGATGCCGCTATTTGCCTCACTATCTATCTTCCCTAGTGTCGATACATGATAAAAATTAGCTCAAGACCGAGAGCCGCTCAAGTCTGTCCATGCTCAAACCTTTGTATTCCTTTTGAGGTTGGGTGACTGGATTCAACTGATGTGCTCTTTACAGGAGGTGATGAATCCCAAATAAAAATAATTGAAGAAAAAATGCATGGTCCTTCTTTATCACGCTCGACTGTACAACCCATAAAAATTGCAGTAGGCACACCAAAGCGTTTTAATTTGATTACACTTGAAATAAGGAGTTCCAGAAGTTCCAAAAGTCCGCCTTTTGAAGAAAATAAAATGTACAATGAGTCCTCAACCGCCATTTAGCTTACTTGCTGTGTTTTGCTATTTGCTAATGTGAAAGAATGCTTCAAGCTTGTTTATGGCTTATTTTCTCTACTGTTGATTTATTTGTGGACTGGCCCTTGGAATGAATTGATATACTTGTCTGTAGAATTTAGAGAGTATCCAACGATAACAGAAAATAGCGATGGATTATTTTGGTGGGTCATTTAAAGATGACAACTGGAGCAGAATGTTCCCATGCCCCAGTGATGGGTGCAATGATGAGTGGGCGGGGGAAAGATTCAGCAGGAGCCGCAAAATCCATTTTACGTCAGCGGGAATTTCCCTCTGGATCTTCCACTGGTTACCGCCATATTGGGAAACCCACTTGAGGCCAGCGTGAAACTTATTTGCATACCTCTAAAGAGATGGAGATGAAGGCCTGACCACATACGCCAGAATCTCTACTACGTCTTGTGAAAAAACACATCTGGAACAATGTGGCATACAAATGTCGGACTCGCCTGAACGATGCCTGGGGCTGCCTTCGGAGTTTGGGGTGGTGGCCGGCAGAAACCCTGGATCTTGGAACACCGCAGCAGTGGATGGGGGCAGCATATACAGATGGATCTACCATATTTGGTATCCGAGAGGAGTTCAATCTTCCAGCCTCGGAATGTTTCTGAAGGTCCATTATCATTTTCAGGAAATCCATCTTCTTTCTTCAGTAGTGAGTCAGTGATGTTGGCCGCCTTTTCAATAAGGCACCCGCATACGATGGCGGACTATGCGCCATCAGGCCTGCCCCTCTGTCAAATACAGTGCAAAACCCCAGGGTGCATAACTAATGAGGTCGCTGCTGGACGATATAGTATGTTTTCCCACTGGCCTCTGCAGTAAGAAACACTCCCCAAGTTGCCGGCCCTGCAAGAGCACTTCGGCCCAAGTTGGGAGAATTCTGCCCCTGATCTGTGTTTAATTTAGATGACTTTTCATTTGCAGCGTTTTGTCTAAACTTTTTCCAATTAAGGGACAATTTAATGTGACCAATCCACCTACTCTGCACATCTTTGGGTTGTGAGGGTGAGGCACCCACGCAGGCACGGGGAGAATGTGCAAACGCCACATGGACAGTGACCCAGAGCTGGGATCAAATCCAGGTCCTCAGTGCCATGAGATAGCAGTGCTAACCACTGTGCCACGCCAAGCAGTTCCTTTTTTTTTAAAAAAAGGGGGCTCAAAACCATCAGCCTATAACTTTTCTGAATAACCTTTTGTCAAATCAGTGCACCCAAAATGGAACTTGTCAATTTAGTGTTCTCTTGTTTGTCTTTTTAAAAAAACGTTTGAATAGATGCTCAAGAAAATAGATTTGTTTACAGGTGTTTTATGCAAGTGTATAATTGCATATATTTATGAAAGCATTTATTTAGAATCCATCAAATCCTTACAGTGCAGAAGGGGGCCATTTGGCCCATCAAGTCTGCACTGATCCTCCGAAAGAGCACCCTATCCCTGTAACCCAACCTCTGCTTTGGACTGTGGGAGGAAACCAGATCACCCGGAGGAAACCCATGCACACATGAGAAAACGTGCACACTCCACACAGTCACCCAAGGCCGGAATTGAACCTGGTTCCCTGGCACTGTGTGGCAGCAGTGCTAACCATATTGGTTTCATAGTCTTTGGGCACAAAACAGGCAATGCCAATTTTATAACATTTTACTTTTTTGAAAACAATTTTTTGCAATGGCATGTTTGTTACGTTGTAAAACATTAATGAGCTTTCTCTTAACCTGTTCATACTAAAATGCTGTCTTTGTCCCACTAGATTCAAAAATATTTGGCTTATTTTAATGGCAAGTTGTAATCCGATCTGTGTACACACATCCAATATTAAAGAAAAGATGTTTATTGTAGTGCAGCTATAGTAAAATGCTGGGCGCACTTCGCACTAATGAAGGATTTCCTTTAGAAACTCTGCGGATTTTCTTTTCCATTAAGAATTTGTACTCTTTGGATTCGTTGAAGTAGTTCCTAATGGTTGACCTTCTTACCAGCTGCTAATATAAACAAGAATTCATGTGCCTCCATTTTTTAAATGTCTCAGAGGAGTTGATGGTGTTGAATGGCTTTATTGTACCTTTAGAGGTTCTGTGTGTACTTAAGCCAAGCTACAGATGAGCAAAATGTCGATAGTTGTCTATGTAAACACTTTGTGTGGACAATATGCTCTTGGAAGACAGAATCCCTTTCATAAGGGAATCCCTTTCATAAGAGTTACTATTTTTGGATGTGTCACTGGCTTTTGTTAATAGTGGGAAATCATGAGTTGTTAGGTTAATCTGAAGGAGCAGTCAACAAAGAAAGTGGCAAATCCATTGTCACCTCTTCCAAGTAAATGATTAACGTTTTGCTGGTTTAGATAAAGGCGAGCCATCTCAAAAACCAGCCAATGAGGACTAATTATGTTCTTTGCATAATGCTGCCACAATATGCGTTGTTCTGCTCCTGCTGGATATTTTAACAAGTGGTCCTAAACAGAGATAAATACAATTTCTTGATAGGCTAATCAAGGGTTTGAAAACCTGATGCCACTGCTCTCAGCTCATGTCAGAATTCCAGATTTTTACATTGCTTTTTAAAAATAAATTTAGACTATCCAATTCTTTTTTTTCCAATTAAAGGGCAATTTAGTGTGACCAATCCACCTACCCTGCACATCTTTAAGTTGTGGGGGTGGGACCCAAGCAGACACGGGCCGGGATCGAACCCGGGTCCTTGACGTTGTGAGGCAGCAGTGCTAACCACTGGCCCACCGTGCCGCCCCTTTTCATTGCTTTTCAACCAGTCTTTAGTTTTTGCTCTAATTTCCTGAAGGGAATGGCTTGCATAGTTTACGATTCTCAAGTACCTTTCTTTGCATTGGAGCATATAGTAGAAAATGCAGAGTATGTCCTTTCATATGTTTAGAGATAAAAGTACGTTCAACAACAACAGTCGCAGTCACATAGCACCTCCAACACACTAAACCATCTGAGGTTACTTTTGCTGAAGCCCAATTGGACAATATTGCCATTGAGCCAAAGGAGGAGATGTTAAGGCAGGTGAGTAAAAGCTTTGATAAAGAAGTAAATTTTAAGGAGGATCTTAAAACAGCAGTTGGGTGGAGAGGCTTAGGGAAGGAATTACACAGTTTAGGGTCTAGATAGCTGAAAACACCATTCTGAACATGAAGCATCATTTACTGACTTTTCATTTTGGGAGATTAGGACGTAAATCTGAATTAAAGTTGATGGGGTTGGATCTTCATGGGATCTTTCTGATAACTAACTTTTAAAAATAGATTTAGAGTACCCAATTTTCTTTCCAATTAAGGGTCAATTTAGCGTGGCCAAGCCACTTACCCTGCACATCTTTGGGTTGTGGGGGTGAAACCCACGCAAACATGGAGAGAATGTGCAAACTCCACACGGGCGGTGACCCAGAGCCGGGATGGAACTCGCCTCCTCAGCGTCGTGAGGCAGCAGTGCCAGCCACTGTGCTGCCCAGTAAACTGTAGCTTTAATAGCAATGAAAACCTTGGAGAAACGCAACAAATTAAATTTACTCTGTTTCTACAGGACCACAGGCCTTCTACCTAAGATTTATAAAGAAAATAAGTACTTTATTAAGACACCCTGGGTTAGTACGTGGTCAATTGCAACCCCATTGGACTGGAGTCACAACACAAGTGATTAACTAATAATTCGTAGAAAAACACCTGAAGTCTTTGGCCCTTGACTGCCCAATTATTACAGTCACCAGGTTTGTAAATGTAAACAGAATTACTTTATTAATAACAAGAACTGTAATGAAATATTCAGCAAATACAACTGGTTAATTATCTAATTCCTAATTCCCTACTTTTAAGATAAACACAGAGGGGACGAAAGGGGTTAAAAAAAAATCATAAAAGGGAAAAAGAGTCTTTGTTTCAGGTGGTTGTTCCAACACCGTATTCCTCTTCAAACTCTACTTGCAGCCTGAGGCTGCAGATTCGGTCAGGCCTCTGGAGTATCAGAAATAGGGCACTCACAGCCTTTCTGGAGGGAGAAAAAAACAGATGGGATTCTGGTCTTTGTTTGCAGCCTATAATGGTTTTCCTGTAGATTCATTCGCATTCTCTGCAGTTCCAGAAGTACAACACACTCCACCTTTCTGGAGATAACATGGGAGAGAGAGAGTTCTTGTCCCTGTGCTTCCAGGAATCAAAACAGAGTTCCTGGGGACTTTTTCAATCACCACCTGCTACCGGGCAAAGTACGGCCTTTTAAGCCAATTCATTGGCTCCCAGGCAGCCAATCAGAAAGAATGCCATCCAATCTCTCTAGTACCGAAAAGTCTGAACCTCCTGTTCAAACTGGCAGAGCGTTCTCTCCTGCAACTTCTGAATTCCTCATTCACTCTGTCCATTAATCACCCAGTGATCAAAAATTATAAAAAGCAAAATACAAGAAAGGGAAAATAAGGGAATAAAAGGAAGGACCCTGACACTTGAATTTATGTAAAGTCCTTGTCGAGCTCAAGATACCCATAGAACTTTCCAGTCAACATAGTACTTCTGAAGTGTAATCACTGTTGTAATTTAGGAAACACTTGCAGCAGATTTGTGTGCACCTGGGTTGCACAAACAGAATGTAATAGTGACCTGATAATATACAAAAACACAATACTATAGATGCTGAGAATCTGAAATAAGAGCCAAAAGAATGCTTGGTGATTTCAACGGGTCAGGCGGCATCTGTGGGGAGAAACCGCATTAACGGACTGAATTTTTATCTTTGAAAGGGGTAATGGGAGTAAGGAAATTTCCTGGCTTTGTGCACCGTCTTCATTGCCAAGAGGTGAGTGCAGGTTGAAGTCCGGCCAGCTGACCCTGGAAACACTTTGGAGACAGAGGCGGACATGATATGTGAAGTGGGATTTTCTCAATTTCGGTCCTATATAATTGCCACTCTGCAAGTCCTTCTCTGTGGCAGGAAGGAATTTGTGTTGGGGCCACAAGGCAGCGTGCGAGGAGATTTCATTACGTTGTTATGCGAATATTAGTTTTAAAATGTTGGTCCGCTCGTTATTTTTGTTATAAGAGATGGTCCTTTGAGTGCATTCCATAGGAAACTTTAGATGCTGAAGTCTGCCGATGGCAAATATGTAAGGAGTGTCCACACAGCTGACATTCACTGTTTAGAAAGATCAACCACAAGCAGCCATGTAGATGTCAGCATCTTTGTAGCTACAGCAGGTCACAACATTTTACAGCAAGTGAAGTGAGCATTGCACCTCTTGAGGCTGTTATCAGGACCCCATATGCAGACCCTGCATGTTCAGCCACATGTAATTTCATCTGTCACATTTTCAAGTGTGGCCACCCAAAAGTGATTTGCCTATAACTGTGACTTTACACTACCCTCTCAGGCATGTGTGATTCCAAGGGGTAATTCCAACAGGGTCCTATAAGCTCCAAACCGCAGCATTATACTCTAGGTACCTCGCACACAAACACAGTACACCCAACCCACAAAAGGACCGTGTCACAATATTCATGTCTGCACTAATGTCATTTAGGGAAGAAAATCTACCATCCTTACCTGATCTGGCCTGCATGTACATCCAGCCCACAGCAATGTGGTTGACTCTAAATGCCTTCTGAAATGGCGTAGCAAGCCACTCCGTTGTATCAAATTGCTACAAAGTCAATAAAAAGGAATGGAAGCAGACTGGCCACCGAGTATAAACCTGGGCACCTGAAATAATGATGGCCAATCCAGACGTGTCGACCATGAACATGCTAACTTCTGAGGATTGGGCCAAAATTGGAAGAGCTGCCTCACAGACTAGTCAAGCAGCAACCTGACATCGTCATACTCACGGAATCATACCTTACAGACAATGTCCAAGACACAACCATTGCTAGCCTAACCAGGCATTGTCAAACACGGACGTGATCCGCGGGTGGGTCCCGATTGCGCAAATCCACAGCAGCCGGCTTAATAATGCCAGCTGCGAGCGGCCTTCAAAATGGCCAGGAACAGATCAAATAAATTCGGCCATACTGCGCATGCGTGCCCGATCACCGGTGCGCATGCGCAGTGCGGCCGCATTTAAAAAAAAAAAAAAAAAAAATGGTCTTTTTTTCAAGTTCGAGGGGCAAAACGGGCCATAGGGACCCAAAACCATTTCCTCCATTTTTGTCAGCAACAAACTGGGTAAGAGAAAATGGTGGGTCGCGAAGGTCGGCAGGCGGGGGTAGCAAAGATCGGCCCGGTTGGTTCCCGAAGGTTGGCCGGTTGGTAAGAATGGGTCCCCGGAAAAATAGTTTGAAAAACACTGGTCCAGATAGACCCATCGGAGGGTGGCACAGTGGTAAACAGTCAGGAGGGAGTTGCCCTGCAGTCCTTAATATTGAATCTGGACTCCATGAAGTCTCATGGCATCTGATCAAACATGGACAAGGAAACCTGCTGGATACCATGTACCTCATCCTCCATGTTGAACACTACTTCAAAGAAGCACTGAGGGTGGCAAGGGCACAGAGCCTACTCTGGATGGGGGACTTCAATGTCTATCATCCAAGATTGGTCAATAGTACCATCACAGACTAAGCTGACCAAGTCCTAAAGGAGATGGCTGCGAGACTGGATCTGTGGCAGGTGATGAGGGTATCAACAAGACGGAGAAACATACTTTACCTCTCATTCACCCTTCTGCCTGCTGCAGATACGTCCATCCATGACAGTACTGGTAGGAGTGATCACCGCACAGTCCTTATGGAGACAAAGTCCCTTCTTCACATTAAGTATACTTCCATTATATTGTGTGGCACTAACATCATGCTAAATGCATTAGAAGTCAAACAGATCTAGCAACTCGACTGGGCATCAATGAGGTGCTATGATCCATCATCATCAGCAGCAGAATTCTACTCAGCCACAATCTGTAGCCTCGTGGCCTGGCATGTCCCCACTCTACCATTATCACCAAGCCAGAGATCAAACCCTGGTTCAGTGACGCATGCATGAAGGCATAACCTGGGCAACATGACACATCCCTAACAATGAGGTGTCGACCTGGTGAAGCTGCAACACTGGACTAATTGCATACCAAACAGTGTAAGCCGCAAGTAACAGAGCTAAGTGATTCCACAACCAATGGATCAGATCTAAGCTCTGCAGTCCTGCCACATTCAGCCAGGAATGGTGGGCTATTAAACAATTCACTGGAGGAGGAGCCTCCACAAATATCCTCATCCTCCAAAATGGAGGAGCCTAGCACAGCAGTGGAAAAGATCAGGCTGAAGCATTCGTAGTAATCGTCATCCAGAAGGGCTGAGTGGATGATCACAATCTCTGCCTCCTCCAGATGTTCCCAGCATCACAGATGCCATTGAATACTTAAGTGACTATGATTCCTGGCAATAGTACTGAAAACCTTTGCTGCAGAACTTGCCGTGCCCCTAGCCAAGCTGTTTCAGTATAGCTACAACACTGCTATCTACCCATGATGTGGAACATTTCCCAAGTATGTCCTGTACACACAAGCAGGACAAATCCAACCCGGCCAATTATCACCCCATCAGTCTACTCTCTTGTCAGTAAAGGGATCGTCAACTGCACGATCAAGTGGCACATGCTTAGCAATAACCTGTTCTTTAACACTCAGTTTGAGTTCCACCAGGGTCACTCGGCTCCTGAACTTTTAACAGCCTTGGTTCAAACGGGGACAAAAGAGTTGAACTCCAGAGGTGAAGTGAAAGTGACTGTCCTTGACATCAAGGCAACAATTGACCGAGTCGGGCATCAAGGACACTTGAGAAGACGATTCCAGCAAGTGGCTGCAGGTGTATTGAGTACCGTGACACAGAGACTCATGGCTCGTCCATGTGCTTTATTGATTGTTGTAAAAGAATGCCCCTCGGAGCAGCATGACTGAGCCTCATTAATTAAATGCACCCAGGTTCTGTGACCAGGACCGTTAGTTCCTCGTGCAGGAGATTGTAGGCTGGAGGATACCCTGCACCCAGCAGGTAGAAGGAACCCCCCTGTGGTAATCAAGAGAGAATGGTAAGCAATTGCTGCTGTGGTGAGCACATTAGGCGAATATGGTCTGAATGTTGATTTAGTGTTGCAAGCAGTTTGACGACCTGCTGCCCTTGGGCAAGGTGAGCTGTTTGAAGCGTACATTTGCCTCTGACAGAAACGTATGGTCAGATGTCCCTTATGTCACTATCAACAAGAATAACTGAACGGGCATGACACTCTTATGTTGAAGCATAAATGGGGTGACATCTGAATGCCCACTTTGATGCAGTCACACAGATCATGCTCATACATCGATGCAGGATTCAGTGTTCCCCAGTTCATTTTGGTCACTTGCAGGAGAAGAGAGCTCAAAATATGCCTGGATGGGGGGTGGGCATACAAACATCAGGGTGATTTGTGCAGTGAGGAGTGGGCCATGCAAATGGTGTAAAAAATATGGCACATTGCCTTGTGAAGGTGTCAAAGCTGTTGGTAAAGGCACCTTCAATCATGGCTTCACTGGTGGTGGTGATGGTTATTCAGCATTGGGGAAGTGAATCAAGCATAATGGGCATTTAGAGCATGTTAGAACATGAAGGAAGGACCAAGGGTTTTGCTTATATCATTTTTTTGTTAATGACCTGTATCTGCATGTGCAATTGCACTGAATTAGGATTACACATGGGAGTGGTTGAGCTCAAAGTGCCATGGTGTTTTGATCATCAATGAATTCACATGTGGTATATCTCATTGTTAAGTGTATCTTTTTATTTTCTGTAACTACACCCTATAAGTCAAAGAATGAAAGCATTGGTCTATATTTGTGGGCAGCACGGGAGCACAAGTGGATAGCACTGTGGCTTCACAGCGCCAGAGTCCCAGGTTCGATTCCCCACTGGGTTACTGTCTGCACGTTCTCCCCGTGTCTGCGTGGGTTTCCTCCGGGTGCTCCGGTTTCCTCCCACCGGTTTCCTCCCACAATCCAAAGACATGCAGGTTAGGTGGATTGGCCATGATAAATTTCCCTTAGTGATCAAAAAGGTTAGGAGTTATTGGGTTACAGGGATAGGGTGGAAGGAAGAGCTTAAGTGGGTCGGTGCAGACTCGATGGGCCGATTGGCAACCCTCTGCACTGTATGTTCTACATTCTATTTGCTGAGTGGCACATACAGAAGAAACATGCAACTGCAGGATCTTACCAGTGTCACTGAAGATTGCAGCCAGAAGTGCATCCCTCAGTTACTAGACAGTTGTGAAGGGTGAACCTACAAATGTCCATCATAGTTTTGGGTGCTCAATTGATAATGGGGGCTTCAGCGATGGTAATGACATTAAAGAAGGCAGGTGCATAGATTCTTTCATGCTGGAGAACATCATTGCCGGGTGTTTATGTGGTTCTATGCTTAGTTCATGCTGCCCAGTCTCAAGTTACAGAATTTCTGCTGGTACTTCCATCATATCTGCACGTCCTGCATCACTTGCACCGCACGGGAGCACTCTTGGTTTATGGGACCAGGCAGTGACGGTCTCCAAAGTGAGGACCTCACCATCTGTGCATTTTCCACCGCATGCTCATCCTCCTCCGTTATATCTTCACCCGAGGCAGATGGCTCAATTTTCCCCTTCGCCTCTCCCTCTGTTAAGTGGTCTACTTCACCGGGCTGTTGATGTTGCAGATGTACACCTCTCCACTGTTCCATCTTGTGCAATATTGAACAGACCACTACTATCCCTGACACCCTCTCAGGAGAGTATTGCAGCACTTCACACGAGCGGTCAGGGCATCAGAATGGATTTTTAAATGGCTAATGGTCTGCTACATGGTTGTCTTGGTTTGTAGGTGATTGCTCTTAAACCACTGTTCTGAGATGGAGAGAATGGGATAGGGACTTACGGACCGGGATCCGGCCTGCCATTTTGAACTCTCCAGCGAGCACCCTTGACTCCATTGAAAATCCAGGCCAACATTTTGGGTCGTTGCTCTTACATTAGAACTGTCCTGATGGAAGACCGTTAACCTGAAAAGTTAAACACATTTCTCCCCACAGATGCTGCCTGTCCTGAGGTTTTGCAGCACTTTTGTTTTTAGATCAGGTCATATATATTTTGGTGATGTTGATTGAAGAATACATATTGGCCTGGACAATGGGAGGACTCCTCTCCTTCAAATAGTGCCATGGATCTTTTACATCCAGCTATGGAATGGCATCTGTGGTGGTGCAACATTCCCCCTGCACTGCACGAGTGTCAGGAGAGATTTTATTCCCTTGAATGGAGTTTCAATCATAAACCTCTGACTTCCCGGAGGCAGCATTGTGACTATGACTTGGCGGAGGGGTGGCAGAGCCCCTATGGAAAATAATTTATTAAAGTTAGTCCTCACCAATATGTCTTCCAGCTCCATGTATACATGAGGTCACATCTATTTTAAACTAGGAATATCACTCAAAGGTATTGCTAACGGTCGTTTCTAGGTTCAAAAAAGTTATTGCTGAAGCAAGAGTCAAGAAGCAAATTGTGTTCATTATCTGATTAATAATTGAAGACTCCTAATAGTTTCCTATCCTGGTTATGATTTCTTTATGTAGGAAGTAATATATATGTCAGGAAATAATATATATGTCAGGAAATATTTACATTAGCAGAAAGGTCTACTCAACGCAGCATCAATCAACTAAATTGTCAAAAATATATTTTGGGGGAGAACACCTTCAGGCCATCCAAGAAAATAAATCTCTTGTATATCGTACACTTTGAAAATCAGCACTGGCCAGTTGAATCCGATACAAATTATGACTCACCTTTTCATGCGAATCTGGCCAATGTGTGTTCCACCATGGTACGTTGGTGCACTCTTGCCAAGATAATCCTGTCAAAAACATGACCTCCATACAGCCATGCATTCCATGAAACTCGCTGCATAGTAGTCAGGAGTGAGGATCATGGGTGGTATTAATTTTATCCCTTGAGCAGGCAAATTCTTCAGCAGAGGGCAGGACCTTACTGCCTTGTATGTTGAGTACTAAACATGTGAGGCGTCAAAGTTGATGATTTTGTTTTCAGCAAATCATAAAATGGGCTTAGAAGAACTTCTGTTTTTTTTGTTTGTAATTAGCGGAGACACCAGTAAAAAGTGTAGCTACGGTGCTGAACACCGAGAGCAGCTGTTCATTCTTGGAGATCAAAACATGCCACAAGCACCTCTGGGGTCTTTTAACATTTCTGAAGGTGTGACCGTGCTCCGTACTCAGCAGGGAGCTTCTCTATCATTAATGCTGTATTTATACTGTTAACCAGAATGAGTCCCAATAGACCTTGAAACTATTTACACCCCTTGAGATATTGGACTTGGGAAATTTATTTTTTTTGGGTGTAGGATGAGAACACTAGCAGCTGCCTCGATTGAAGGGCAGCACTGGCATGAAGTACGACACATATTTGTTCACATCGTGTAAATCAGTTCGGGAATGTGAGGTTTCCACCAGTGTTGTTTTCTTCTGAGGGGGAGAGACTAAAAAAAACGGCAAGTTACATAAATACCAGATTTACTGTATGATGAACTTGGCATTGTAAACAGGGTATTTGTTAGGTTTATATTTCCTCAGATGACAAGCTATTGAAATTTTACACTCTAACATGTTAATCTGACATTGTGCTAACCCAAATCTGTCTGCTCAGATGCTGCCTGGGATATAAAGCAGCCAGACAGCTGGGTTTTGGTTACTGCACTTAACTGGTTAGAGGAGATTTACTTTTTTCTTTCTGGGATTGTTACGAGCTCAAAACCAGACTAAATCAAGCCTTTAAAGGCTTTGAAATGTTGCCACTTAACACTGTTGGACTAAACATCCATTCAATATATTTTAGTTACGAGGTTTCGAAGAGTAAATAAGAAGATTGATGTTGCTGTTTTTAAACATGACAATAGTGTGACCCCCTGAAGACATTTATACAGCAATTGGACACATTTTACCTGGACCAAGTGGATCAAACAATGTGAAATCAGTATGGTATTTATTTAAAGTAAAATGTCATGGCACTAACCCAATAATTTTTACCTTGTATTCAGTAGCAGTTGGATTTGGAGCAGGATTTTGTTAAATATACAGTGCCAGTAAATAGCCTTAATAGCTCAATGTATGGACCCTTGATTGTGCAGGACAAGGAAGAAAACATATCGTAAAACACTGACACTGCCCATGAAAGGGGGCTTGGGACAATGTGCCATTTCATTAGTTTCACTGTTGCCGAGAGGTCTCAACACAGCATCATTGAGAATGCAGAGACATTTTAGGAGTGCATGCCTTACTTGCCATACTGAAGTTTAACTATGAGTTTAAAAAAAATATATATTTTAGAGTTTTTCGTTTTTACAAATAACACAAATCCTCAGGATTGGTACAGCACAGCATAAGTGTCTCCGACACGTGAATACAGAAAAAGACAGGAGAACAATAACACAATTGGTTCAGTTTAATCATTAAACTTGGTGCCTCTGTATGTACCCATGGATAAGGTAAAGAATGAGGGAGAAGAGGATAAAGACATGAAGCGAATGCTCATACAGCCAACAAAAATATAGGATAAGATTTTTGTACTATGTTTGGGCCCGCCCCAAAAACATATCTTCCCCAGTTACAGTCCCACCAGAGGCATCAATATAACATTTTCATGTCTTTTTCTCGGATATAAGACCTGTCTAAACCTTTGCAGGAGCCAGTCTACGATTCTTTAACCCCAAACCAATTAAAGAAAAATACGAGAAAAAAAATTGCGAAGACATTATTTCTTTTTTTATTCTCCTCCTTTTTCACATTTTCTCCCACATTTACATCCATCAACAATAAACAATAATCAGCAAGATATGTTAGTCCCCATAATAACGACAACGATCCCATCTACCCACCAACCCCCAAACTTCAACCCGCATGTTTACATAAACAAATGACAAAAAGGAATCCAGGATTACCCGTAGTCACCCTTAATCTTACACAGCTCCCCCCCCCTCCAAGTCTCCAGCGTGGAAGCCCCCGCCCGGCTCCCTTTCCCACTTGCCCGGCCCTATGAAAGCCCAAAGATCCCCTTTTAGCACACAAACCCCGCATATCCACCTACACCCCAAAGAACCCTCATTTCGAGTGAAAGTCCCTTGTTCAAATATATGCCACATTGGCTCCTTTAGTCTCTACACCCGCGCGCAGTGATACAAAAAAGAAGAAAATACAGCCATGAGGTTACATCGGCACATGGCCATTCCTCAATTTGTCAGTTCTGCCATAGTCCTTATGCTTTCGCAAACTCCTCCGCTGCTTCCGCCGTTCCAAAATAAAAGTCCCTGAGCTTGTAAGTCACCCTCAGCTTCACTGGATATACAATGCCGCACCGCACCTTGCTTAATGTACAGTGCCCTCTTCACCCGGTTGAAGGCAGCCCGCCTCCTTGCCAGCTCCACCGTAAAGTCCTGGTATACACGTATACCAGCTCCAGCCCACTGCACCACCCGCTTCTGCTTGGCCCAGCTCAGGACCTTCTCCTTCACACTGTACCTACGGAAGCACAGAGTCACTGCCCTTGGCGGCTCACTCGCCTTTGGTACAGGCCTCCACGACCGATGAGCCCGATCCAGTTCATATCGGGAGGGATCCACCCCCTCCCCCAAAAGTTTTGCCAGCATCGCGGCAAAATACTGAGTTGGCTTCGGTCCTTCAACTCCTTCGGGCAGCCCCACAATCCTCAAATTCTGTTGCCTGGATCTGTTTTCCAGGTCTTCCATTTTTCCTCGCAGATCCTTGTTAATGTCCATCACCTTCCGCGTCTCTTTCCCCATCGAGGCAAGTTGATCACCGTGCTGCAATAACGTCTCCTCCACTTCCTTCAGCGCCTCCCCTTGCTCTCGCACCTCCGCCACTGCGCTCGCCACCTCCGTCCTCACCGGGGAAACCGCCTCCTCCACCAGCACACTCAAAACCTCCCTCATCTCCTTCCTCACCGTCTCCATGCATTTCGCAATCTGCGCCAACTGCTTTTCAAATTCCGCAACCATCACCGTAGTTATTTCTTCAGCCGTAAGTAAGCAGTGCGGCCTTCCCTGTGCTCCAGCCTCCATTTTCCTTGGTGACCCCGCGGTGACCTTGCCACTCCCCGACGGACCTTCAGCTGTTTTTTTTTCCGGCCGTTTTTTTGCTCACCCTCGACATTTTTCTTTGCGTTTTTCCCCCCCCCCCTCCTGTGTCTTCACTGTGCCTCCTCCGTGCCTTCTCCCTGCTTCTGCCGCCTCCGTGGACCCTGGGACCGGGCTTAAAGCCCCGAAAATGCCGTTCCCGAACGGGAGCCCTCCATTGTGCGGCCGCCTCCCGCCCGCCGTCACCGGAAGTCCCGAAGACATTATTTCTAAGAGGATATTTTACATATAACCACAAAATCCAGCAAATCTCCAAGATCAAGCACAGTATAGAGCGACCATTGTTCACGCATTTATATAGAGAAGACCAGCAAATAATCATACAGTTGGTTCAGATTATAATCATTGCGATCAGCATTTCCCCCCTCACGCTGACAATGACAGGATAAAAAGATACTACCAAGAGCAGAGGATCTTGGGGCGACAGGATATAACAATGAACACACGGCCTAATGGCGCACATCCCTCACCATAAGACAAAAAAAAGGGGGAAAAGCTGCACATGCGGAACCTGCTAAGACATCGGGCACAATTTTATGGATCATCGGGCCTGATCCAGATTGCGTCGGACGCAGCAGGTCGGGAGCATCACGATTGGCTCCCATTTTGGGGCTTTCCTGCTATTCACTGGGAATAGCAGGATCGGCGTCGGGCGTAATGCAGCTGGAAAATCATCCAGCCCAAGAAGGAAAGTCCTAAGCAAAGGGGAACAACTGGATGCCACCTCCATTCAAGACGTTGCTTGGCATTGTACACTGTCCTATACAGGTGCCAATAAACTAAGTCAGGACCAGCTACACAACAAAACTCACTCCTCTCCAGCCCCATCAAAAGCACTGCTCCCGACCATCACGACTAGA
Source organism: Scyliorhinus torazame (assembly GCF_047496885.1). Classification (NCBI taxonomy): domain Eukaryota; kingdom Metazoa; phylum Chordata; class Chondrichthyes; order Carcharhiniformes; family Scyliorhinidae; genus Scyliorhinus; species Scyliorhinus torazame. Next base: position 52,594,317 of record NC_092717.1, on the reverse strand, counting down.
AGATTTGCACTATATTCCACTGAGGAAACCTCATCAACCAGGGGAAGAAGAATTGTCGACACACACCTACCTCGGGGGGGGGGGGGGGGCAGCCACTGGGAATTGTCTCGGGGAGCTACAGATCTGTAAAAATAATAAAAAATAAATAGTGACAGAAAATCTATGCAAAGAATGTATTGTAGAACAGTCATACACAAACCTTTAGGTCCTAGACACCTTTTAAAATTTAATTTCAGCCCTGATAGTTCATCCCACCCTGGATTAAAGTTGCAGTTGGTCTACCCACGAACCGACAGACCACATTTAATTGGCTCCTTAATGGGCAAAGTTGCCTGCTTGATTGTTGGCGGGCACACTTCCGACTTGCGTGCATTTTGGCCGCCAGGCGCTCTTCCAAGTCTCGTGCACCCGCCAACTAAAATATCACACTAGTGCGTGATGTCAGGACAAGTGCCTGCTGACTTCTTGCACAATTTTGAGCATTTCCGGGTCAAGCGGAAAATTCAGGCTATTAATGCAAAATTTTGTTTGGTGGTTAGTGATCTCAGAATAATTAGAAGGAATGATTTCAAACTGCATCACCTGTGCGATCCATCGTCAGGAGCAAAATGAACTGTTGATATCCTTGTTTTCATCCAGATTGGGGAAACATCTCACAATGGATCTGTTCGCCCCTAAAAGGAAGACTTTCTCTATAGCTGTTCACTATTACTCCAGGTGGACTGAGGTCAAGCGTCTTATTGGTCCCCATCTTGGAAGCTGTCATTAAATTACCTTAAATACGTTTTTGCCACACGTGGCATTCCAGACCAATCATTTCAGACAATGGCCCATAGTTTGCCAACACCTTGTTTTAAACAGTTCACAAATGCTATGGGCTTGTACACACAGTTAGCTCACCCAGATCCCACAAACTAATGGGAAAGCTGAACAAGGAGTAAGGATTTATTGAGTAAAGACTTTGCTGAAGAAAAATGACAATATCGAGGAGTATTATTATTATTACCTTTCCACCGAACACCAGATTGGTCTGGTTTCTTTGGAACTTCTAATGGGAAGATGACTGTGGATTCAGCTTCTCCGCAACTGCTTATGCCATGCCTCAACGCGGCAGATATGGAGAGAGTAAGGGAGAAGGAGGCTGAGTATTGTGCGAATCAAACCAGAAACTATAATCAGTGCCATAAGAGTACACAACTTAACAGGACTCCAGATAGTCAGTATGGATTCGTGATGAAAATCATGAAGGCCAGGTTTTGGAGAAAAATCTAATTCTGTAATCTTGTCTTTTGGAGACTGACAATGGAATAGTGAAAAGAAACCGAAGTGCACTCATATGCATAAGAAGGCCTTCAATGCAATGTACCAGTTATCCAGAAGATCAGGAAGCTGACCTACACTGAGCTGATATTCTCTGAAAAGAGAGAAAATTGAGAAATTGAATCCTATACAACATCCAAGAGAGTCGAGAACAAGGTTGGGGAGATTGGTGAAACCACCACAATTGTTACCTCTGTGAACCATTATGAAGTCAGAGACTTTGGGAGAGGTGTAAATAATGTGTTTAACAGATTCACAACTTGGAGGGTGATGTAGTGTAGAGGGTCAATGTAAATAGACAGTCAACATCATTGATGATGTGAGATCACATGACAGAGTATGCTGAGAGATAGTTCTATATGAAGCTTTCTGCTTAGCCTTATCCTGTATTATAGTTGGAACAATGTCCATTAAAAGGTAAAGTTCACCAAACTCGTTGCCTCCAGCAGTCTCTGTTGATCCCGACCAAGGACAACATAAACTAAGACCCACAACGAAGGTGATAATGGTCTTAGCTGCAGAATTCCCATCCTCTGACATGCTCTTTTTGGCACAGTACTTGTATGGCTTGCCACGTTGGACTTGATGATAGTAATGCTATTCAGTGTCAAAGTGAAGTGGTTAGACTTACTCTGGTTGGAGATGGTCACTGCCTGTCTGCCACTTGTGGGATACGAATGCAACTTGTTTCATATCCGACCAAGTCATAATATTGTCCCAGTCATGCTGCGTATGGGTGCAGACGTCTTTGAGGAGTTGCGAATGGAAGTTAACATTGTGCAATCATCAGCCGACATCTTCACTTCCGAACTTATGATGGAAGAAAGGTAATTGGTGAATTATTTGAAGGTGGTTGGACCTAGGGCACAGTCTGAGGAACACCGGCAGTGATGTCCTGGAGCTGAGATGATTGGCCCCAGCAACTGTAACCATCTCCCTTGAGCTAGATATGACTCAAGCCAGTGGAGTGTCTTGTCTCTGACACCCTCTGATTTTACTCGGGACCCTTGATGCTCCAGTTAGCTTAATGCAGCCTTTCTGTCAAGGGTAGTCACAGTCATCTTGCCCTTCAGTTCTTTCTTCAGTTCTGACCACGTTTGGACCAAGGCTGTAATGAGGTCTGGAACCGAGTGCTCTTTGTAGAACCTAATCTGAACATTGGTGTGCATGTTATTGCTGAGTAAGTGTCACTTGTTTGCAATATTGATGGCTTTCCATTACTTCGCTGATGATTGAGACTAGGCTTATGGGGTGGCAATTGGCTGGTTTAACTTTGTGTTGTTTTTTTTCCTGATAGGCATATCAGGTCAATTTTCCACCTTTTTCAGGTAAATACCAGTGTTGCAGCTGTGGGAGAGCCTGGCTCGAGATACAACTTGAATAGCACAGGTCTTCAGTATACTTCTGGGGAATCAAGCATTTCGTACCACAGTTGAGATGTTGTTGTGGCCCATAGCCTTTGCTATCGCCAGTGCTTCTTGATAGCATGTGGAGTGAATTGAACTGGCTGGAAACTGACATAAGTGACGCTGTGAACTTCAGGAGAATTCCGATAAAGATTCATTGACTGCAACACTAACTCTGTTTCTCTGCACATATGCTGCCTGCCCTGAGTATTTCAAGCATTTTCTGTTTTTATTTCAGATTTTCAGCACCTGCAATATTTTCCTAAAAGATATAGTTTGTTGAAATGCCATGGACAGGTACAGCAAATAATCAAAAAAGGCTAATGTAATGCTAGCCTTTATAGCACTCTCTTCCAGTACCATGCCCTAAGTGCATCTGCAACTATGGACTCCCCTGTGTTGATCTATGGTTATGCTTGGCAAGGTAATGCATTGGCTTGCTGTTTCTTTTTGCAGATCTTTGCTGACCAGGAGACCCTCCCGCTCTTAACATCTCCGATAGCCATATTGAAAGAATTTGTAGGTCGATGATCAACTGTTTGACCATGTTATGAACACACCTTCCGTGGCCATCAAGTCTGAGTGGAACTTCAACTTGGAAATCATAGCTCAAGAGTGCAGGATGCTATTGCTGCACCCCTAGACGTCTGTAGTCCTTTGGTCTAGAGGATTAGAATTACAATGAGATAGAAGTTAAGTTACACTAGATAATCAAAGCCCTAGTTATAGCACATTTTGTGCAGTGTGAGCAGTTCTGGACATCACACTATGGGAAGAACATATTGGTCTTGGACTGAATTTGGGGTACTTGTGTGAGACTGACATGTGAACTGCAGGGGTTAAATTTATAATATATTGTTTTCTCTGGAAATTAGAATGTTTAGAGCATGACTTGATTTAAAGATATTAAGGGGGGGAAGATAGGGTTATTAGAGAGAAACTATTTGAGCAGGCTGGGGAGGTTAGAACTCGAGGGCATAGTCTAAGGGTTGGAATCGGCAGTCCTTGAGGAGTGAAGTTAGGAAACATTTCTATATACTGAGGATAGCTGAAATTTTTAACTCTTTCCACAAACAGCAGTTAATACAAGATCAGTTAATTCTAACTCTTGAGTTTGATTGATCTTTGCTAACCAAGGGTATTGTGTGATATGGGAAAAGATAATTATGTAGAGTTAGGTTATAGATCAGCCATGATCTTATTGAATGGAAGAAAAGGCTCGGGGCCTACTTCTGTTCCTATGGGTTTGCTGGTCTTTATAGCGTTGATCACTTTGGTTGCTCTATTGAATGAATCTGGCGTTTACCGGTAGTTAAGCCTTGTGGCAAGATTGATGTCCGTTAGGGGGGATTAAGGAAACAAATAACTGGATGGATCAGAAGAGAAGTTTCAATGCTGAACTTTTAGATCCGAGAATAGCTGAATGACAGTTTTGTGATCCCATGCTGTTAAATCCCTTGGTAAAAATGCATAGGTTGTGACCCCACAAAAAATATGGCCACAGTAATGCTTCTTGACTTCATTCTTTCATGAGACATAGAATCTTGTAGCACTCGAGGGGCCATTTGACCCATTGTGCCTGTGTCAGCTGTTGAAAGAGCAATCCAATTAGTCTCACCCCCCTACTTTATTCCATAGCCCTGCATTCTTTACCCTTTCAAATATATATCCAACTTCCTTTTGAAAGTTGCTTTCACTGCCCTCTCTGGCAGTACAATTCCACATTTGCGAAATAAAATTGTTTTTTCTCATCATTTGACAATCTCACCATTTGACAATTATCTTAATAAATCTATCTCCTCTAGTTATCAACTCCTTGGACTTCCGCTTGTGACCATGGAGTGATTGGTCACATAAAGGGCTGTTTCTGTTCAAAGTCACAGAAAAGAGCTCTTTCTCCCCAGATCCGGGTGGAATTTTGATGAAAAGGCGTAGGTGAATGTTAGAGGAGTAGTTTACCCCTGGAATGGTAGGTCTTCTGATCACCGGACCCGGCAGAAAACAGTGAGAGGTTTGGCTGGAAAGTTGAAACAGTCTTGTGCTTCGCAGACCGTCTCTTCCAGCATGCAGGTGGGGGAGAGGCAAGCTGAAAGGCCCCAGATACAGGAACTGATGATTTTTAGCAAGGAGGAATTCCATAAACGGAGGAAAGAAATGCGTGCGGATCATGCAAAGGCCATTGCAGAAGCGATGGCACCCCTGAAGAGTAGTTTGGAGCGGATGGAGAGGTGTTTGGAGGTGCAGGTGTCACAGATTTGGGAGATTTAAGGAGTGATCTCAGACCACAGAGATCGTGTGGAGGCGGAGGTGGGGCTCCTAGGGGACCTTTGTAAAACGCTGAGGGCAAAGGTTGAGGAGCAGGAGAATACCTCGAGAAGACAAAACCTGCGAATAGTGGACCTGCCTGAAGGTGTGGGTGCCACGAGGTACGTCTCGAGGATGCTGGCGGGACTGGTGGGAGAAGGGGTGCTAGGTAAGGCTCCTGAAGTGGACCGAGCGCATAGGTCTCTGAGGCAAAAGCCTAGAGCTGGGGAGCCGCCGCAAGTGGTGAGCATGAGGCTCCATAAATTTGTGGAGAAAGAGAAAGTTCCACGGTGGGCCAGGGAGAAGCTTGGCTGCGACTGGGAGGGAAATAATGTCCGGATTTATCAGGACATCGGAGCCGAGTTGGCCAAGGCGGTGCTGTACTGGCAGCAGATCAGGTTTGGGGTGCTCTACGCGGCGAATTTATGGGTGATGTTCTGAGGCCGGGAGTATTATTTCGAGACCACAGTGGCCGAAGACTTCATTAAGGAGCATAAACTGGGAGAGAACTGAGTGGACAATGCTTGGGAACCGGGGTGCTGGCACTATGTAATGGTCGGGAGCATGTTTGAAGTGGGTGCAGGGATTGGGGGATGGGGGGGGGGCGGTTCTGTTCAATGTTGAGATTGTAAGGAGTTGTTGGGGTGAAAAGTTTATGTGGGGATGGATGTTCCCATCCCCCTCCTGTTTTATGGGACTGTTTCTGTTTAACATCTGTTTGTTTGCTTTTGGAGAAGGCTACCTGGAGTTTGTTAGAAGTCCTTGTTTGGGTGGGGGAGGGTAAGGTCAGCAGGAGGCCTTCTTTGAGCTGAGGGGGCGGGGGGAGGTCATTAAAATGTGCCTTTGGGCAGGAGCAGCCACGCTAGCAAGTTATGTTGGTGAATGGAAGTGAGGCAGTGGGGGAGAAGGCCAAGAGGGGCGGGAGGGGGGAAAGTGGGGGGGAGAAGAAGGGGAAAAGCGGGGGGGTTTCTGCGACGCAGCAGGGGGTGAGAGATGACATGGTCAAGGGCGAAGAAAGGAGCCATCTGGGATGGGCTAGGTACAGAGTGGAATTAAAGGGGCAGGAGTTAAGTGGGGAAGATGACGGACGGTAGAGGGGATTGGAGGCGCAAGCTTCCGGTAAGGTTGGTAACGTGGAACATCCGGGGACTGAATGGGCCAGTTAAAAGGTCGCGGGTGTTTGCGCACCTCAGGAGCTTGAAAGCGGGGGTTGCCTTTTTGCAGGAGACACACCTCCGTGTGAAGGACCAGGTTAGGTTAAGGAAGGGATGGGTCGGCCAGGTTTTTCACTCTGGGTTTGATTTGAAATCGAGGGGTGTGGCGATTTTAATGAGCAAATAAAATGGGATTCGTGAGTGCGAAGGAGGTGAGGGCTCCAGGTGGGAGATATGTGATTGTGAGTGGGGTATTGGAAGGGGCACCGGTAGTGTTGGTCAATGTGTATGCCACAAATTGGGATGATGTGGGTTTTATGAGGGGGTTGCTGGCAGCAATCCCGGATTTAGCCACGCACCAGTTGATCATGATAGGAGATTTTAACTGTGTCCTGGAGCCGAGGTTGGATAGATCGAGCCCCAGGTCGATGGGTGGGGTACGAATGGCAAGGGAGCTGGGGGGGTTTATGGAGAGGAAGGGTATGGTGGATCTATGGCGCTTTCAGAACATCCTTCTTTTCACACGTCTATAAGATGTATTCGAGGATTGATTACTTTGTAGTGAGTCGGGAGATTTTGGTTGGGGTGGAGGGGGCAGAGTATGCGGGGATAGTTATCTCGGACCATGCACCCCACTGGCTGGATATTCGGTTCAGTACGGGACGAGAGCAGAGGCCGGGGTGGAGGTGTGACTCGGGGTTGTTAGCGGATGGAGGTTTTTGTGATAAGGTGTGGTTGGCGATTAGGGATTATGTGGAGTTCAATCAGAATGAGGAGATTTCGGCGGGCATTTTTTGGGAAGCACTGAGAAATTATCTCATTTGCGGTTCGTGCGAATGAGGAAAGGAGGGCGGAAATGACCGCCTAGTGAGCGAGATAGTGGAGGTGGACAGGGAATATTCGAGGTTGCCCACCATGGAGGGATTGGCGAGGAATAACAAGTTACTGGGGCAACTTGACAGGCAGACAACGGGGAGGGCGGTAGGGCATCTGCGTAGGGCAAGAGGGATGCAATACGAGTATGGGGAGAAGGCGAGCCGCATGCTGGCGCACCAGCTGCAGAGGCAGGCTGCGTCCAGGGAAATATTGAAGATCCGGGCTGGGGATGTGGTGTCAGAGCCAGGGAAGATAAATGAGGCATTTAGAGAGTATTACCAGGGACTTTGAGGTAGACCCAGGAGGAGAGGAGGGGAACCTGGGGTGGATTCTGGACGAGCTGGAATTTCCCCAGGTGGAGGAAGCAAAGAGGCAGGTGTTGGAGGAGCCCCTGGGGCTGAGGGAGGTGCTGGATAGTATCAGGGCTATGAAGTCTGGGAAGGCCCCTGGGCCGGATGGGTACCCGGCAGAATTTTATAAGGAATTTGCGGCGGACCTGGCACCACAACTGTTGGGGGTGTTTAATGAAGCACTGGAGAAGGGGAGTTGCCGGAGACGATGAAGCAGGCGGTAATCACACTAATCCCCAAAAAAGGGAAGGATCCGGTGGAATGTGGGTCGTATAGACCCATATCACTATTGAACACGGATGTGAAAGTATTGGCTAAGTTGTTGGCGGGAAGGATTGTGTCCCGGGGTGGTTGCAGAAGATCAAAGTGGCTTCGTGAAGGGCAGGCAGCTCGCGAGTAATATAAGACGGCTGTTGATTGTGGTGATGAATCCGTCGAGAGCTCTGGTGCCGGAGGTGATGGTGTCCATGGACGCGGAGAAAGCATTTAATCGGGTGGAGTGGCGATACTTGTTCGAAGTTTTGGTAAAGTTTGGGTTTGGGCCGAGATTTGTGGCATGGGTGCCGTTGCTGTATGTGGCACCAAGAGCGAGGGCGAGGACGAATGATATGAGCTCACAAAGCCTTGACTTACACAGGGGTCCGAGGCAGGGGTGCCCGCTGTCGCCGCTGCTGTTTGCGCTGGCCATAGAGCTATTGGCGATGGCTCTCGGGGGATCGGCAGAGTGGCAGGGGATAATGAGGGGACAGGGGGAGCATCGGGTGTTGCTCTATGCCGATGACCTCTTGCTGTATGTTTCAGATCCGTTGGAGAGTATGGGAAGGATTATGGGCCTGTTGGAGGGTTCTCGGGTTACAAGCTGAATGTCGGGAAAAGCGAGGTATTCCCGGTGAATGACAGAGCGGGCTAATTTAGGGGGGATGCCATTTACGCTACCGAGGGATAGGTTTAGGTACTTGGGGATTCAGGTGGCGAGGGAATGGACGGGGCTCCATAAGTGGAACTTAACGAAGCTGGTGGAGGAGGAGGCCAGGGAGGATTTTAAGAGCTGGGATACACTGCACGTAACGTCGGCGGGGAGGGTCCAAGTGGTGAAAATGAATATTCTGCCGAGGTTCTTGTTTATCTTTCAGGCTCTCCCAATCTTTATACGAAAGGCCTTTTTTCGGAAAGTGGTCACAATCATCTCTGACTTTGTATGGGCGGGGAAGGTGCCGAGGGTGGTGAGGACCCTGCTACAGAGGCAGAGGCAGCAGGGGTGGTTGGCGTTGCCAAACTTGCTTCATTATTATTGGGCGGCGAATATGGACAAGGTGCGGCGGTGGTGGGAAGGAGAAGGGGTAGAGTGGGTTAGGATGGAGGAGGAATCTTGCAAGGGGTCTAGTTTGAGGGCTATGGTGATGGCAGCATTGCCAATGGCTCCGAGTAAGTATTCAAGGAGCCCAGTGGTGCAGTCCACAGTGAAGATATGGAATCAGTTGAGGAGGAATTTTAGGGTGGAAGGGATGTCGATGCTAACACCGCTGTGCGAGAATCATGGGTTTGAGCTGGGGGATGGGGGGGATGGACCGTGTATACAGGAGGGAAGTGGGGCTGGTCAAGGTGAGGGATTTGTATTTGGAGGAAGGATTTGCCAGTCTGGAGGAGCTAAGGGAGAGGGTAGAGCTGCCGCGGGGTAGTGAGTTCAGGTATCTACAGGTTAGGGACTTTGCATGAAAGGTCTGGAAGGGGTTCCCTAAATTGCTGGGATACACCCTGCTGGAGTGACTGCTGCTTCCGGATGTGGAAGGGGAGGGAAGAATTGGGGATCTAAATAAGTGGCTGGGAGGCGAGCGTGTGGTGAAGACCAAGGAGAAATGGGAAGCGGAGTTGGGAATGGAGATCAATTGGGAAGTATAGAGTGAGGCACTGCGAAGGGTAAATGGGACCTCCTCTTGTGCAAGGATGAGCCTGATACAGTTTAAGGTGGTGCACAGGGTGCATATGACTCGGGCGAGAATGAGTGGGTTCTTTCATGGGTAGCAGATGAGTGTGAGAGGTGTGGGCGGGGGCCAGCGAATCATGCGCACATGTTTTGGGGTTGTGAAAAATTGGGAAGATTCTGGGCGGGAGTGTTCGTGGTCTTAGCCATGCTAGTGGAGGAGGGAGTGGACCCGGACCCTTTGGTGGCGATATTTGGGGTTTCAGAGAAGCCGGAGCTCATGGAGAGGAGGGATGTCGATGTCTTGGCCTTCACCTCTCTGATTGCATGGTGATGAATTTTGCTGGAGAGGCCGTTGGTATCGCCACCGGGTGTAGCAGCATGGTTGGGTGACCTGTATGACTTCATGCGGTTCGAGAAGATAAAGTATGAGTTAAGGGGCTCAGCAGGGGAGTTTGAAAAAAGATGGGGGATGTTTGTGACCGTGTTTGAGGAGCTGTTCGTCGCAGGGGTGTGGGGGGTGGGTAATGGGGAGGAGAAGGGGGGGGGGGGGGAGAAAGGAGAAAAATCTGTACAAATTATATAGTTCATTGTTGGGGAAAATGCTTCCCAGGGTGTTTATTTGCTGTAACCTACTTTGATACAAGTTTGAATAAAATGCGTTTAAAAAAAACAAACACAAAAAAAAGTTTCCAACTTCTTGCCAGTGAATTTCACTTAACCTTCTCTGCTCTATCAAAACCCTTCAAAATTTTCAGCGCCTCTATTCCATTTCCCATCAACCATCTCTCCTCGAAGGAGGACAAACTCAACTTCTCCAATCTGTCCACCCATCTGAAGCCCTTCACTGCTGGTGTCTTTCTAATAAATTTCTACATCCCCTCCCAAGAGTTTGCTGTTCTTCGTAGAGTGTAGTGCCTGGCATTGTTTACAGTACCCTCACTGAAGCCTGACCAGTCATTTATAAAGCATAGACATACTTTGTGTTTGATTTTATACATGGGTGCACATAACATGAATGACTTAGTGTCTCTCTTTTTAAAAAATATTTTTATTGAGGTTTTAACATATTATACACTACACAATCAGTAACTGTGTCGATTACAATGTATGCATCATTTTCCTTTGTACCAATCTCCCCTCGCCCCCTTCATTTGTTGTTTCCGGATCCTTTCCTGGGCCCTTCACTGTGCAATAGGTAGTTAACCGCTATTTACATGTGGGTGGTGGCCTCCCCTGTCTCTCTGTCCTATTTTCAGCATTCCTTTGGGGTGGGGGGGTCCTTTTCTTGTGGTCTTGTTCTGGGCTCCCTGGCCTCTGTGTAGCTGGTTTTCCAGCCTCCCTCTCTTTTTCCCCATAGCCTCCCTTCTCCCCCCCCCCCCCCCCCCCCCTTCGTGTCTGCTCCCTGTGGTCCCATTGGCTCCCGTGCATTCCCCCCACCCCCCCACCGTCTGTTGGCTTCAAACAGGTCCGGGAACAAGTTGGTGAATGGCCCCCACGCTTTGCGGAAGCCATCCTCTGACCCTCGGATGGTGAACTTGATCTTCTCCAGGCGGAGAAATTCTGATAGGTCTGCCAGCCAGCCTGCAGCTGTGGGTGGTACCGCTGATCGCCAGCTGAACAGGATTCTCCGGCGGGTGATTAGAGCAGCAAAGGAAAGGGCGTTGGCTTCTTCCCCATGAATAGTTCCAGCATGTCTCTCTGTTGACTGTGTTCTGCACATCCCAGTATTCACTGGATGCTCAAAGATAGATATTAAAAAAGATTTTGGACAATCTTCAGTTTGGTATGCTTTGGTTTAATTCTTTTTAAAAACATATTTTTATTCTTTTTCACATTTTCTCCCGCATTTACACCCATCAACAATAAACAATAATCAGCAAGATATGTCAATCCCCATAATAACAACGATCCCATCCGCCCACCAACCCCCAAACATCAGCCCCCCATAAACAGATGACAAAAAGGAATCAGGGATTACCCAGAGTCACCTTTAATCTACACAGCACCCCCCCCCCCCCCCCCCCAACTAATGTTCGATGTTATCCAGTTCTTGGAAGTGCATAATAAATAGTGCCCATGACTTGTAGAACCCCTCCGAGCTTCCCCTCAGTTCGAACTTAACCTTCTCAAGGGTCAAGTATTCCAACAGGTCCCGTGCCACGCCAGGGCACTGGGTGGAGAGGCTACTCTCCATCCCAGCAGGATCCGCCTTCGGGCGATCAACGAGGCGAAGGCTATGATATCTGCCTCTGCGCCCGTTTCCAACCCTGGCTGGTCCCCCCCCCCCCCACAATGCTCCCACATCTTCTACTCCTTCAAAAAATTGGCTCATCCTCGCCCTCGTGAGGTGCGCTCTATATACCATCTTCAGCTGTATCAGCCCCAACCTCGCGCACAAGGTGGAGGCATTCACTCTCCGGAGCACCTCGCACCAGACCCTCTCCTCTGTAACCTCTCCCAGCTCTTCCTCCCACTTTATCATAGAATTTACCATAGAATGTACAGTGCAGAAGGAGGCCATTCGGCCCATCGAGCCACGGGCTCTTGGAAAGAGCACCCTACCCAAGGTCAACACCTCCACCCTATACCCATAACCCAGTAACCCCACCCAACACTAAGGGCAATTTTGGACACTAAGGGCAATTTATCATGGCCAATTCACCTAACCTGCACATCTTTGGACTGTGGGAGGAAACCAGAGCACCCAGAGGAAACCCACGCACACACGGGGAGAATGTGCAGACTCCGCACAGACAGTGACCCAAGCCGGAATCGAACCTGGTACCCTGGAGCTATGAAGCAATTGTGCTATCCACAATGCTACCGTGCTGCTTTGCTTTGATCCCTTCCAGTGGTGCCTTATTCTCTTCCAAAATAGCTCCGTACACCGCTGACACTGCCCACTTCTACAGTCCCCTTGTCGTCAACACCTCCTCCAGCAATGTGGAGGCTGGTTCCTCTGGGAAGCTCTGTATCTCCTTCCTGGCTAAATCCTGAACCTGTATGTACCGAAACAGTTCTCCCTGCTCTAGCCCATACTTCGCTTCCAGCTCCCTCAATCCTGCAAACCGACCCCGAAGAAACAAATCCTTTAGCGTCTTATCCCCTTCTCTTCCCATTTCCGAAAACTTCCATCCCACCTCCCTGGCTCACATCTGTTGTTCCCCCGAATCGGCATTTCCCGTGACCCTAAACCCAACCCGAAGTGTTGGCGAAACTGCCTCCAGATTTTCAATGAAGCTATTATTACCGGATTCCCTGAATATTTCCCCGGAGCTATCGGGAGCGGCACTGCTGCTAGTGCCTTCAGCCCCGACTCCCTGCACAAACTCTCCTCCATTCTGACCCACTGAGAGTCAACCCCCCTGACCCAGCTCCGCACCTTCTCCACATTCGCCGCCCAGTAATAGTACAACAGGTTCGGGAGACCTAAACCCCCTGCCTGCCTTCCCCTCTGTCGCAGCACCTTTCTCACTCTGGCCACCTTCCCTCCCCATATGAATGAGGTAATCCTTCCCTCAATCTCCCTGAAAAAAGACTTTGGCAGGAAAATCGGTAGGCATTGAAAAATAAACAGGAATCGCGGCAACACATTTATTTTAACCGCCTGAACCCGATCCGCCAGTGACGGAGGAAGGCCGTCCCACCTTGCCAGGTTGGCTTTCACGCTCCCCACCAAACTAGTGATTTTGTACCTGGGAAGCCTCCCCCACTCCTGGGCAACCTACACCCCCAGATACCTAAAATGAATCCCTGCTCTACGGAATGGCAGCCCGCCCCCCCTCCCCTGCCCCCACCCCCGGCCGAGACACCACAAAATACTCTTGTCCAGGTTCAGCTTGTACCCCAAGAAAGACCCAAATACCCGCAGTAGCTCCAATATTCCTCCTAGCGACGCACTCAGTTCCGACACATACAGCAGCAAGTCATCGGCATATAAGGACACCCTATGCTCTATTTCCCCCCCCCCCCCGCACTATTCCTTTCCATGCTCCCGAACTTCTCAATGCAATGGCCCATGGCTCAATCGCAAGTGCAAACAGCAGGGGGGACATAGGACATCCCTGTCTCGTCCCAAGGTGGAGAGAAAAGTATCTCGAACTGATATTATTTGTGCGGACACTCGCCCTCAGCTCCTTTATATAGTAACTTTATCCAGTTCACAAACCTTGGTCCAATCCCAAACCGCTCCAGCACTGCCATCAGGTACCCCCATTCTACCCGATGCTTTGGTTTAATTCTTGTAACGTTGCATTTCTTGGCTGTTTGTCATATTCAGCCATGCTGCTTCATTGAGATATGTACATTACCTTTGTGTGTTGGAGATGTTGTTACAATTTCTACCTCTGTAGAGACCAATAACTTTTAAAAAGAGATTAATTTCAGAGTGACTGGCAGAAATAACTGAAGGACAGAATTTCAATTTGTATGACTTGTACTGTACCAAAAAAACTAAAATGAACATTACTTAATAGACAACCAACACACCAAACTAAAGAAAAGGTATTTGTGCATTAACTCACTAACACAATCGAGATACATCTTAAACCCCCTTTTACTGTGCACTGCACTTCTGGTAGACAGATAGCATTACAAGAACAAGTCCAAAGTTACTTCTGATTCCCCAGCAGCCTTAGCTGTTGCATCTTTTAATTACTGTTGCCTGTCAAACCAGAAATACTTCATATCTAAGCAGCAATAAAAATTCCAAGAGGCCTTTTTCTATAAGCGATAGACTCTGGCTTCAACTAAAAATGTCATGAATTGCTTTGTTACTGTCCAGTATGGAATTTGTATGAAAATCTAGTTGGAACTGCATTTGCTGGGGCAGCAAGGTGGCGCAGTGGTTAGCATTGCTGCCTCACGCCGCTGAGGTCCTAGGTTCGATCCTGGCTCTGGGTCACTGTCCATGTGGAGTTTGCACATTCTCCCCGTGTTTGCATGGGTTTTGCCCCCACAACCCGAAGATATGCAGGGTAGGTGGATTGGCCACACAAAATTGCCCATTAATTGGAAAAAATGAATTGGGTACTCTAAATTTAACAAAAAAAAGAAACTGCGTTTGCTTTGTTGCAGAAATTCAGTTTACCTCCGTGAATTCTAATGTAGCTTTACCTGTTTTCTAGTTTAAAACTAATTTCAAGAAATGTTAGAAGTGGTTTTTGTCTTGAATATTGATGAAGTAACTGGAAATATTTATATCTGTTTGCAGCCAAGAAGTAAATGGCTAGCTTCTGATAGCAATGTGTGTTTCGATAATTTGAAATCTGAATTGAATGTAATTTTATGTCATGATCTGCACTGCATTATGCAGTTAACATGTTTGAGTATAGACAGAACAAACATTTGTATTAAGCTATGCTTCAGATGAAATGGCTAATATCAGCTGTATAAGTTACATCTTACTGCGTCATGTTAAGTCATACAAGTGCAGGACAACCAACCTGCTGTCATCAGTGCAGTACCTCGCCAGTGAATCCTGTCCATTTGGCTGTACTTCCATTTGAACAAACTCACCAGTTTACGTTTAAAATATTTTTTGCAATACACAATAAATAGTTAATAGAATTTTAGAGTGAACTGTTTCCTTTTACACATATTATTCTATCATCTACTCAATAATGTCTTTGACTATTTCCAGAAGAGAAGAACTTATATTTAAATCGTGTCTTATGTGACCTCATGCATTTTCAATATTTTGTTTTTGTTTCCAGTAAGTATTTGAGTCCTGTTATAAATAGAATTTCAAAAATACTGCTTCAAATTATGAAAGTAAAGTTTTAAATGTTGGAACTACACCATTTGTCTGTGTGGGAACTCTATGTCACAGAATAATACAGTGCAGAAGAGGCCCTTTGGCCCATTGAGTCTGCACGGACGCAAGAAAAACACCTGACCTGTCTACCTAATCCCATTTGCCAGCACTTGGCCCACAGCCTTGAATGCTATGACATGCCAATTACTCATCCAGGTACTTTAAAAACAATTTAGACTATTCAATTCTTTCTTTCCAATTAAGGGGCAATTTAGCATGGCCAGTTCACCTACCCTCCAGATCTTTTTGGGTTGTGGTGGCGAGACCCATGCAGACACAGGGAGAATGTGCAAACTCCACACTGATAGTGACCCGGGGCCAGGTTCAAACCCGGGTCGGCGCCGTGTGTTGCAGTGCTAACAGTGTTGCCCTGTCATCCAGGTACTTTTTAAAGGATGTGAGGCAACCTGCCTTTACCATTCTTCCAGGCAGTGCATCCCAGACCATCACCGCCCTCTGGATAAAAACAAATTTCCTCAACCCCCCCCCCCCAAACCTCCTCAAATCTCCCCTAAACCTACTGCCCCTCACCTTGAACTTGTGCCCACTCGTAACTGACCCTTCAACTCGGGGGAACAGCTGCTCCCTATTTACTCTGACAATGTCCCTCATAATCTTGTACACCTCGATCAGGTCAACCTCTCCGTCTTCTGCGCTCTAGCGAAAACAACCGAAGCCTATCCAACCTTTCTTCATAACTTAAACATTCCATCCCAGGCAACATCCTGGTGAATAGCCTCTGCACCCCCTACAGTGCCATCACATCCTCCCTATAATGCGGCGGCCAGAATTGCACACAGTACCCCAGCTGTGGTCTCACCAAAGTTCTGTATAACTCCAACATGAGCTCCCTGCTTTTGTAATCTATGCCTCAATTGATAAAGGCAAGTGTCCCATATGCCTTTTTCACCAACCTATTAAGCTGCCCTTTTGCCTTCAGAGATCTGTGGACAAACACACCAAGGTCCCTTTGTTCCTCAGAATCTCCCAGTGTCAGGCCATTCGTTGAGTGTCATGTTCATACATGTAGCACCTTTTGCAATCTCAGGGTGTCTCAAAACATTTTACAGCCAATGAATGATTCATTGATGTGTTGTAGGAAATGTGACAACTAATTTGCACACAATCAGCTCCCAATAAAGCACTTGAATTAACAACCCGATAATAATCTGTTTTAATGATGTTGGTAGGTGATGTTGCAGGCAAGTATTAGCCAGGAGATCAGGAGGCTTTTCTCTGAATAGCACGATGGGATCCTTTATGTCTACCTGAAAATGCAGATGAGGCTGCGGCTCAATGTCTCATCTGAAAGGTGGCACTGCCAACTGTACAGTAGTCCCTCAGCAGTATGTTCACAAGCCTCTGGAGTTGGGTGTGAACCTACAATCCTTCTGACTCAGAGCCAAAATTGCTACCATTGAACCAAGGCTAATAGCTTTGGTTGGATTCTACAAATACTTTTCATCTGTTGGACATCTTTATTGATGATGAAGTGTGTCAATTCATACAGAAAGTTGATGCAGCGAAGGAGTCCAGCCAGACAGCCCTATCTGCTCTTTGAAAGAGTAGTGCTCAGTCCCAGACTTGCTGTCTTTCTGTCCGTAACCTTGTAAATTCTTTATCCTCCAGACCCAGTTCAACTTCCTTTTTAAATGATGTTTTAATTCAGCTTGCACCATCTCTTCAGATTGAGCATTCTAGATCCTGACAACTAAGAGTGGGGAGAAGAAAGTTCTCCTCATAACCCAGTTAGATCTTTTGCCAATGGTTTTAAACTAATGACCTCTGTACATTGTCCCGTTTGTTACAGGAAATAGTCTTTCCCCATGTAGTCTCACAAACTTGCCATCTTTAGGCCACCTTTGCTCTTTCTCTGTTCCAAGGAGAAAAGTCCTAGCTTTTACATCTTTTCATAACTGAAGTCCCTCATCCCTGCTGACATTCTGTTAAATCTCCTCTACTTTTTAAATGAGGTGGGTGGCAAAGACAGGAAAATATATTTTTGTAGTTCATGTGATGCTGTATGCCATAGTTGGGCCAACTGACTATAAAACAGTAACCCTACTTTCACCAAAGTTAAGTAACTCCCTCAAATTAACATTTTATGAAAAAATAGCTGACTTAGCACCAAGCGTTATCCTGCAGAGAAGGTGAGATGCTTTAATCATAGTTATTTATTTAAAAAATTGCAATTAAGGGGCAATTTAGTGTGGCCAATCCACCTACTTTGGGAGTGAGACCTACGCAATAATGGGAAGAATGTGCAAGGCCCACATGGACAGTGACCCGGGCCTGGGATTGAACCCGGGTCCTCGGTGCTGTGAGGCAGAAGTGCTAACCACTAGGCCACCGTGCTGCCCTTTTAATCACAGTTAATTTTGCTTTTTGACTGTCGATACAAATTCAAGTTGAAGTGGAGTCATCTGACCTGCATCAGTTCTCTCCTCCCAGTTGCAATAATTTGTTTCTATTGGCACTTTGTCCAGTGACCTGGTGGCATTGAATTTGTTTTGGATATTTTCAAATTCCCAACAAGTGCTTTTGAAACGTTGTAATGCAGGATTTATTTATTTCAACAAAGATTGCAGGTTTAACCCTGAAAATGGTGCAACTGCTTCTGTAAGAATTTGTACAGGAAATCCCTTGAGTACTACTTCAGTTTTGGTCATTTTGACTCCATCTCTCATCACAAGTGCAGACCTCTGAGTACCATTACTGCCCAATCAGATTCTTTAAAGTTAATTCAACAGCACCAAACCTGTGCAGTTGCTGTGAGATTTCAGACACTTCCATTATTTTATTTTTCTGACGTTTCAGTAAATACTGGTATAACTCCTTACATCATAGTACATGAAAGAATCTTGAAAATTAATCTTTAATCCCAGGAATACAATCAACGTTAATGTTTGAAATTTTGTGCTTCCCAAGTTTGATGGACTAAATTGGAGACTCAGCTGTGCAGGGCTGTAACCTATGGCAACATTTTGCATCCACTGCTGTGCCTTTCAATGTTAAAAGAGAAAGGAATGAGCAAAATGCCTCATTGAGTTTACACAACATTTCAATTCATGCCAAACCCAGCATGTTCAATTCTCCCTCTCGCTCTCACTCAATGTTCCAGGCCGCCTGTCTCACCCTCCGATGCCCCCTATCTCTCGCCCTGCCGCGTCCCTCTCACCTCCTGCTCTCCCCTTCCTCTCATGCCTTCTCCCTCCCTTCTGCATCTCCCTCTCCTTCCCTTCCGCGCCCCCTCTCCCTTCCGCGCCCCCTCTCCCTTCCGCGCCCCCTCTCCCTTCCGCGCCCCCCCCTCTCCCTTCCGCGCCCCCCCCTCCCTTCCGCGCCCCCTCCTCTCCCTTCCGCGCCCCCCCCTCCCTTCCGCGCCCCCCCTCCCTTCCGCGCCCCCCTCTCCCTTCCGCGCCCCCCTCTCCCTTCCGCGCCCCCCTCTCCCTTCCGCGCCCCCTCTCCCTTCCGCGCCCCCCCTCTCCCTTCCGCGCCCCCCCCTCCCTTCCGTGCCCCCCCCCTCCCTTCCGTGCCCCCCCCCTCCCTTCCGCGCCCCCCCTCCCTTCCGCGCCCCCCCCTCCCTTCCGCGCCCCCCCTCCCTTCCGCGCCCCCCCTCCCTTCCGCGCCCCCCCCCTCTCCCTTCCGCGCCCCCCCCTCTCCCTTCCGCGCCCCCCCCTCTCCCTTCCGCGCCCCCCCTCTCCCTTCCGCGCCCCCCCTCTCCCTTCCGCGCCCCCCCCTCTCCCTTCCGCGCCCCCCCTCTCCCTTCCGCGCCCCCCCTCTCCCTTCCGCGCCCCCCCTCTCCCTTCCGCGCCCCCCCTCTCCCTTCCGCGCCCCCCCTCTCCCTTCCGCGCCCCCCCTCTCCCTTCCGCGCCCCCCCTCTCCCTTCCGCGCCCCCCCTCTCCCTTCCGCGCCCCCCCTCTCCCTTCCGCGCCCCCCCTCTCCCTTCCGCGCCCCCCCTCTCCCTTCCGCGCCCCCCCTCTCCCTTCCGCGCCCCCCCTCTCCCTTCCGCGCCCCCCCTCTCCCTTCCGCGCCCCCCCTCTCCCTTCCGCGCCCCCCCTCTCCCTTCCGCGCCCCCCCTCTCCCTTCCGCGCCCCCCCTCTCCCTTCCGCGCCCCCCCTCTCCCTTCCGCGCCCCCCCTCTCCCTTCCGCGCCCCCCCTCTCCCTTCCGCGCCCCCCCTCTCCCTTCCGCGCCCCCCCTCTCCCTTCCGCGCCCCCCCTCTCCCTTCCGCGCCCCCCCTCTCCCTTCCGCGCCCCCCTCTCCCTTCCGCGCCCCCCTCTCCCTTCCGCGCCCCCCCTCTCCCTTCCGCGCCCCCCCCTCTCCCTTCCGCGCCCCCCTCTCCCTTCCGCGCCCCCCTCTCCCTTCCACGCCCCCCCCTCTCCCTTCCGCGCCCCCCCCTCTCCCTTCCGCGCCCCCCTCTCCCTTCCACGCCCCCCCCTCTCCCTTCCGCGCCCCCCCTCTCCCTTCCGCGCCAGCCCTCTCCCTTCCGCGCCCCCCCTCTCCCTTCCGCGCCCCCCCTCTCCCTTCCGCGCCCCCCCTCTCCCTTCCGCGCCCCCCTCTCCCTTCCGCGCCCCCCTCTCCCTTCCGCGCCCCCCCCTCTCCCTTCCGCGCCCCCCCCTCTCCCTTCCGCGCCCCCCCTCTCCCTTCCGCGCCCCCCCTCTCCCTTCCGCGCCCCCCTCTCCCTTCCGCGCCCCCCCTCTCCCTTCCGCGCCCCCCCCCTCCCTTCCGCGCCCCCCTCCCTTCCGCGCCCCCCCTCTCCCTTCCGCGCCCCCCCCCTCCCTTCCGCGCCCCCCCCTCCCTTCCGCGCCCCCCCTCTCCCTTCCGCGCCCCCCCTCTCCCTTCCGCGCCCCCCTCTCCCTTCCACGCCCCCCTCTCCCTTCCGCGCCCCCCCCCTCCCTTCCGCGCCCCCCCCTCCCTTCCGCGCCCCCCCTCCCTTCCGCGCCCCCCCTCTCCCTTCCGCGCCCCCCCCTCTCCCTTCCGCGCCCCCCCCATCCCTTCCGCGCCCCCCCCTCACTCTCCCTAGCGCATCACCTCTGAAAATTTGCGAGGTGGTAAATATTGAGGAGGATAGCCTTAGATTACAGGAGGATATAGACGGGTTGATTAGTGGCAAATGGAATTCAATCTGGAAAAGTGTGAGATGATGCACTTGGGCAGGATAAATGAGGTAAGGGAATACATGATAAATGGCAGGACCCTGGGTAGCAGCAAGGATCAGAGAGATCTTGGTGTGCATGTACACCGGTCCCTTAAGGTAGCAGAGCAAGTGGATAGAGTGGTGAAGAAGGCATATGGTATACTTACCTTTATTAGCCTAGACATAGAGTTTAAGAGCAGGGAGGTTATTCTGGAACTGGATAAAACG
Organism: Scyliorhinus torazame; assembly: GCF_047496885.1. Classification (NCBI taxonomy): domain Eukaryota; kingdom Metazoa; phylum Chordata; class Chondrichthyes; order Carcharhiniformes; family Scyliorhinidae; genus Scyliorhinus; species Scyliorhinus torazame. Next base: position 52,573,805 of record NC_092717.1, on the reverse strand, counting down.
TTGGTTAGGTCACAGCTAGAGTACTGTGTGCAGTTCTGGAATCCATATTACAGAAGGGATGTGCTAGCACTGGAAAGCGTGCAGAAGAGTTTTACCAGGATGTTGCCTGGGCTGGAGAGTGTTAGTTATGAAGAGAGCTTGGGTAGACTTGGATTGTTTTCATTGGAACAGAGGAGACATGATTCAGATGTATAAAATTAGAGTAGATGGGAAGAAACCTTTCTCCTTGGTGGAGGGATCAGGGGAGCATAGATTTAAGGTAAGGGACATGAGGTTTAGAGGGGATGTGAGGAAAAACTTTTTTAACCAGAGAGTGGTGGTAGTTTGGAATTCACTGCCTGAAACGATGGTGGAGGCAGAGACCCTAATAATATTTTAGAAGTATTTAGATGTGCACCTGCAATCCCAGGGTATACAAAGCTATGGGCCAAGTGTTGGAAAATGGGATTAGATTGGTTTGGTAGTTGTTTTTGACTGATGCAGACGCGATGGACTTGAAGGGCCATTTCTGTGCTGTATCATTCTGAGAAATGTGTCTTGATGGAATGATACCGAACTTCTTACCACTTGCATATTTCTGATATGTGGATGATACATTTGCGATGTTTAAATCTGCAGATGCATGTAATAATTTTCTTACATGTCTTAATGGCCTGTATCCTGTGCTCAAATTCACACTTGAAATGGAGCAGTCAAATTATCTCCTCTTCCATGAGGTATTCGTTGACAAATCTACGCATTGGGATTCTTACAGTTTCACACACGACAAGATTGGCCGTATCGGCAACCATGTAAATAGGGCCTGAGCCACTTTCTCACCATGCAATCATGATGCTGAAATAGGCTGCATCAAAGAAATACTGCAGGATAATGGCTACACTGATCAGATCATTTCATGCTTTATATCATGCAAACTCATGAACAGACCTAAGGCCATGAAAAGTGTCCAGTCTATCTCAGATTATCTCAAACATTTGAGCAACAGGTGAAGCTCACTGTTTCACGCTGCTACTATGCAGCAATAACTTGAGTGGTATTCTCCACTAACAGGATGCTGCTGTCAAGTCAAAAAGAAGTTTTGCCTATCATAGAAATGAGTAATGTGGTATATCAATTTTGGTGCCTGTGTGATGCTAGGTATGTATATTGTACCTCCCATAGGCTGGCAAATCGGATCAAACCGCATGTTCGCAATAGTCAGGATACAGACCATACCCGACAAGCCCATGTTTGTAAAACTTAAACACAATGTCCAACATTAGATGTGATTCCAGGTTTGGACAACATTTGCTAAATAATCCTCAGTGTGCTCAGAATTACGCTGACGACCAATTTAAGATTGTTGGTAGGGTACGCAATGTGGCACATTAAAAAATAAAAAAATAAAATAATTTAGAGTACCCAATTAATTTTTTCCAATTAAGGGGCAATTTAGCATGGCCAATCCACCTCGCCTGCACATCTTTGGGTTGTGGGGGCTAAACCCACGCAAACACGGATAGAATGTGCAAACTCCACACTGACAGTGACCCAGAGCTGGGATCGGACCTGGGACCTCGGCGCTGTGAGGCAGCAGAGCTACCCCACTGCACCACCGTGCTGCCCTTGCAATGTGGTGTATTTGCATGAACTGGAAGTTACATATATTAAAAGCAGCGTTCTGTTCTTTGCAGACAGAAGTAATATGTACACACATTGTGCATGTTTCAGCTAAACAAAATAAGTGACAGCCATTTGCTGATTCATTCCCCAGGGCAATGCTTTGACTACGCTTCAGCTGGCCTTAATTGGCTGTAAAAGAGGACAATGTGAAGCAAATTTTAGGAAGCATTCTCTGAGTAGTTATTAGCTTTTTAATGAGGAAACATGATAAATAACTTTGTTTTTAGATGGAGACCAAATGATAAATTCAACTCTCCAATCTTCTGCCATTGGTTGGGAGTCCAGGTTGGTGATTTGCCATGCTAGCCTTGCGGTCATCTTCTTTGACCTGTGCTCCCGTTGAGCAAGGCATTCTGCTTGGAACACAGAATCACTGAACATGCCCATTGAATGCCTGGCAGAATGCATTTTCCATTGATCTTGCAGGCAAACTCCACCAGGAGCTGTCAGAAACTGTGTTACAGCATTGACATTTTTGTCAACCTGTTTTTGATCAGTCTATCTTGAAGATATGCATAAAGGTGCTGGTAACTCTTTTGGAGAGCTGTGATTTGGTGGAGCAATCTTCAGTGATGGTACGTGGGGGGAAAAACATACTTTTGAACAAGTCTGCACACCTGGGAACCAGAAGATGACTGAACAAAAAAGAACCACAAGCCTCACTTAATCAGTTATTCTTATCTGATGTCTTCTTGTAACTAGTATCTTTACCCAAACTCCTTCGCAGCCCAGGTTGTTGAAATCTAAACTAGCTCAGTAGAAATCACCTTATTCTTAATAAAACACATTTCAGTTGAACAAAAGTTAATCTTGAGCTGACTGAAAGAAGGGAATGAATCCAAATAAATTGTTGAGCATCGGGGAGTATTACATGTACCGTTTTAAAACTTTAAAAGCAATGCAGCTTGTTATGACCCTGGAGAACATTAATATTTAAAAAGAAATTAAAAATTCCAGTTGCTGACTGTATGAATTAGAAATAAAGCAAGTACTGATTTAACACTATGTTTCATAAATGCTTATTCTTGAGACTTCCGGGTGCGGCGATGACCAGCTAAGTCGCACGTTTCGGCAGCTCCCGGTGGAATGGACTTTTGGGCTCTTAATAGGAGCCCCAACGGCAATTTTAACGGCTAAAAACACTGTGCGGTAAAACAGAAGGGAATTCCCCCTGGACACAGATGGAAAAAGGAGAGGAAGGTGGCCGGATTGCGGAGGATCCTCTAGAGCAGCGGCAAGGAAAGCAAGCACAAAGCAAGATGGCGTCGGAAGGTGGCCGTCTAGTATGGGGCCCTGACCAACAAGAGTTCCTGCGGCGCTGTGTGGAAGAACTTCAAAAGGAGATGAAGAAGGAGCTGCTAGCCCCAATATTACAGGCGATTGAAGGGCTAAAGGAGGAACAAAAGACCCAGGAGCAGGAGCTTCGGGTCGTGAAGGCAAAGGCCGCGGATAATGAAGACGAAATACAGGGCCTGGTGGTGAAGACAGAGATGCACGAGGCACAACACAAAAGGTGTGTGGAAAGGCTGGAGGTGTTGGAGAATAATGCGAGGAGGAAGAATTTAAGGATTCTTGGTCTTCCCGAAGGTGCGGAGGGGGCGGATGTCGGGGCATATGTGAGCACGATGCTTCACTCGTTAATGGGATCGGAGGCCCCGACGGGCCCATTGGAGGTGGAGGGAGCTTATCGAGTTATGACGCGAAGACCGAGGGCTGGAGAAATACCTCGAGCCACAGTGGTGAGATTTCTCCGATATAATGACAGAGAGATGGTCCTCAGATGGGCGAAGAGAACTCGGAACAGTAGGTGGGAGAACACGGTGATCCGCGTATATCAAGATTGGAGTGCGGAGGTGGTGAGAAGGAGGGCGAGTTTCAATCGGGCCAAGGCGGTGTTTCACAAAAGGAAGGTCAAATTTGGAATGCTGCAACCGGCAAGACTGTGGGTCACACACCAAGGGAAGCACCACTACTTTGAGACGGCAGAAGAGGCGTGGACATTTATTGTGGAGGAGCAGCTGGAATAGGCGGGCCAGAAAAAGAACGTTCGGGACAAAGTGGTGGTGTGATTACGTGGGTTGAAGGGGGAGGAAAAAAGGGGGAAGAGATGATTTCTCAAGTTGTTAATCTTGCGACCCTGTAACTTTTCTCTCTTCCCCATGTCGTGGCGGGGGGGGGGGGGGAGGATAGGATGAGGAATTGTGGGCACCGGCCATTAGAGGTGGGGCCAAGTGGGAAACGCGGGCTTTGTTCCCGCGCTATGGTAATCATGGCGGGAACAGGGAAGCAGGAAGGAGGGGGCCGTGCACAGTGGGGGCCGAGGTCACCGGGGGAAGCCGAGGTCAGCCAGAGTTTGCTGACTTCTGGGAGCACCATGGGGGGTGCAATTACGCTAGAAAAGGATCTAGCGAGGGGGGGGGGGATTAACTGGGTTGCTGCTGCTGGGGAGAAGGGGGAGCTGGTACGGGGTGGGGTGGTCGAGGCGGGAAGGCGCCGTCGGGGGGAGATACGGCTACGTGGGAACCGGGTAAGGAGCTGGATTTAAAAAGGGGATGGCTAGTCGACAGGGGGGGGGGGGGGGTAAAGAGCCCCCCAACCCAGCTGATCACGTGGAACGTGAGAGGGCTGAACGGGCCGATTAAAAGAGCACGGGTACTCGCACACCTAAAGAAATTAAAGGCAGATGTGGTTATGGTGCAGGAGACGCATTTGAAACTGATAGACCACGTCAGACTACGCAAAGGATGGGTGGGGCAGGTGTTTCATTCGGGGTTAGACGCAAAGAACAGGGGGGTGGCTATATTAGTGGGGAAACGGGTACTGTAAAGACCATAGTGGCGGATAGCGGGGGTAGATACGTGATGGTGAGTGGCAAATTGCAAGGGGAGGCGGTGGTTCTAGTGAACGTATATGCCCCGAACTGGGATGATGCCAATTTTATGAGGCGAATATTGGGACGTATCCCGGACCTAGAGGCGGGAAAGTTGGTAATGGGGGGAGACTTTAATACGGTGCTGGACCCAGGGCTGGACAGATCGAGGTCCAGGACCGTGAGGAGGCCGGCTGCAGCTAGGGTGCTCAAGGACTTTATGGAGCAGATGGGAGGAGCAGACCCCTGGAGATTTAGCAGGCCTAGGAGTAAGGAGTTCTCGTTTTTCTCCTATGTCCATAAAGTATATTCACGGATAGACGTTTTTGTATTGGGAAGGGCGTTGATCCCGAAGGTGACCGGGACGGAGTACACGGCAATAGCTATCTCGGACCACGCTCCACATTGGGTGGACCTGGAGATAGGGGAGGAAAAAGAACAGCACCCGCCCTGGAGAATGGACATGGGACTATTGGCAGATGAGGGGATATATTTAAGGGTGAGGGGGTGTATTGAAAGGTACTTGGAGCTTAACGATAATGGGGAGGTTCAGGTGGGAGTGGTCTGGGAGGCGTTGAAGGCAGTGGTTAGAGGGGAGCTGATATCTATTAGGGCACATAAAGGAAAGCAGGAGGGTAGGGAAAGATTGCTGAAAGAACTTTTGAGGGTGGACAGACAATATGCGGAGGCACCGGAGGAGGGACTGTACAGGGAAAGGCAAAGGCTACATGTAGAATTTGACTTGTTGACTACGGGTAATACAGAGGCACAATGGAGGAAGGCACAAGGTGTACAGTATGAATATGGGGAGATGGCGAGCCGGTTGTTGGCCCACCAACTGAGGAAGAGGGGAGCAGCTAAGGAGATAGGGGGGGGGGGGTGAGCGACGAGGAGGGAGAGATGAAGCGGGGAGCGGAGAGAGTAAATGGGGTGTTCAAGGTATTCTACGAAAGATTATATAAAGCTCAGCCCCCGGAAGGGAAGGAGAGAATGATGTGCTTTCTGGATCAGCTGGAATTCCCTAAGGTGGAGGAGCAGGAGAGGGCGGGACTGGGAGCACAGATTGAGATGGAGGAGGTAGTGAAAGGGATTGGGAGCATGCAGGCGGGGAAGGCCCCGGGACCAGACGGATTCCCGGTGGAATTTTATAGGAAGTATATGGACTTGCTGGCCCCGCTTCTGACGAGAACCTTTAATGAGGCGAGGGAAAGGGGGCAGTTGCCCCCCGACTATGTTAGAGGCAAAGATATCGCTCCTCCTAAAGAAGGAAAAAGACCCGCTGCAATGCGGGTCCTATAGGCCCATTTCTCTTTTAAATGTGGATGCTACGATTCTGGCCAAGGTAATGGCGACGAGGATAGAGGACTGTGTCCCGGGGTGGTACATGAGGACCAGACTGGGTTTGTGAAGGGGAGACAGCTGAACACGAACATACGGAGGTTGCTAGGGGTAATGATGATGATACCCCCGCCAGAGGGGGAAGCGGAGATAGTGGTGGCGATGGATGCCGAGAAAGCATTTGATAGAGTGGAGTGGGATTATCTGTGGGAGGTGTTGAGGAGATTTGGCTTCGGAGATGGATATATCGGATGGGTACAGCTGCTGTATAGGGCACGGATGGCGAGTGTGGTTACGAATGGACGGGGGTCTGATTATTTCCGGCTTTACAGAGGGACGAGGCAGGGATGTCCCCTGTCTCCGTTATTGTTTGCACTGGCGATTGAGCCCCTGGCCATGGCACTGAGGGGTTCCAGGAAGTGGAGGGGAGTGTTTAGGGGAGGAGAAGAACATCGGGTATCTCTGTATGCGGATGATTTGTTGTTGTATGTGGCGGACCCGGTGGAGGGGATGCCAGAGATAATGCGGATACTTGGGGAGTTTGGGGATTTTTCGGGGTATAAATTGAACATGGGGAAAAGTGAGTTGTTTGTGGTGCATCCGGGGGAGCAGAGCAGGGAAATAGAGGATTTACCGCTGAGGAAGGTAACAAGAGACTTCCGATACTTGGGGATTCAGATAGCCAAGAATTGGGGAACCTTGCACCGGCTTAATTTAACACGATTGGTGGAACAAATGGAGGAGGACTTCAAGAGATGGGACATGGTGTACCTGTCACTGGCGGATAGGGTGCAGGCGGTTAAAATGGTGGTTCTCCCGAGATTCCTCTTTGTGTTTCAGTGCCTCCCGGTGATGGTCACGAAGGCTTTTTTTAAGAGAATCGAGAAAAGCATTATGAGTTTTGTGTGGGCCGGGAAGACCCCGAGAGTGAGGAGGGGGTTCTTGCAGCGTAGTAGGGATAGGGGGGGGTTGGCACTACCGAGCCTAAATGATTATTACTGGGCCGCCAATATTTCAATGGTGTGTAAGTGGATGGGAGAAGGGGAGGGAGCGGCGTGGAAGAGATTGGAGAGGGCGTCCTGCAAGGGGACCAGCTTACAAGCAATGGTGACGGCACCATTGCCGTTCTCACCGAAGAAATATACTACAAGCCCGGTGGTGGTGGCAACATTGAAAATTTGGGGGCAGTGGAGACGGCATGGGGGAAGGACGGGAGCCTTGGTGCGGTCCCCGATAAGAAATAACCATAGGTTTGTTCCGGGGAGAATGGATGGGGGATTTGGAGCATGGCAAAGAGCTGGGGTAGTACAATTGAGAGATCTGTTCGTAGATGGGACGTTTGCGAGTCTGGGAGCGCTGATGGAAAAATATGGGTTGCCCCAAGGGAATGCATTTTGGTATATGCAACTGAGGTCTTTTGCGAGGCAACAGGTGAGGGAATTCCCGCAGCTCCCGATGCAGGATAGAGTGATCTCAGAGACATGGGTGGGGGATGGTAGGGTGTTGGACATATATAGGGAAATGAGGGACGAGGGGGAGCTTATGGTAGATGAGCTGAAAGGGAAATGGGAAGAAGAGCTGGGGGAGGAGATTGAGGAGGGGCTGTGGGCTGATGCCCTACGTAGGGTAAACCCGTCGTCCTCGTGTGCCAGGCTAAGCCTGATACAATTCAAGGTTCTACACAGGGTGCATATGACTGGAGCACGGCTCAGTAAATTTTTTGGGGTAGAGGATAGGTGTGGGAGATGCTCGAGAAGCCCAGCGAATCACACCCACATGTTCTGGTCATGTCTGGCATTACAGGGGTTCTGGGTGGTGGTGGCGAAGGTGCTTTTGAAGGTGGTGGGGGTCCGGGTCGAGCCAAGCTGGGGGTTGGCTATATTCGGGGTTGCAGAAGAGCCGGGAGTGCAGGAGGCGAGAGAGGCTGATGTTTTGGCCTTTGCGTCCCTAGTAGCCCGGCGCAGGATATTGCTTATGTGGAAGGAAGCCAAACCCCCGGGCGTGGAGACCTGGATAAACGACATGACAGGGTTTATAAAGTTAGAACGGATCAAGTTCGTATTAAGGGGTTCGGCTCAAGGGTTCACCAGGCGGTGGCAACCGTTCGTCAACTACCTCACAGAACGATAGAGGGAATGAAAAGAAAGAAAGACAACAGCAGCAACCCAGGGGGGTGGGGGGGAAGGATCCGGGCGGGCTCTTAGGGATGTCATTGTACATGTATAGACATTTGCTATAGGTAATGTATATTGGACTGTTGGATTGTATTTTTGGAGAGTAACTATTTTTGACAAGGCAGTTGCCATTTAGTTTTGTTTTTGTTTCTGTTTATATATTATTTATTTACTTGTTTAAAACTGGCCACTGTTATTTATATTGCTTTATTGTTGTTTAAAAGAAAAACCATGTAATGTTATGTTTGGCCAAAAAATCTTGAATAAAATATATATTTTTTAAAAAATGCTTATTCTTTAAGCCCAAAAATCTTCACAGAAACTCCTGTTCTACTTTTATTTCCACCCAACAGTTCCACTTCAGAGTTCCCCAATATGTAATTTAATCTTGAGGGTCATCTCACATTTATGCCAAATTTGTGCCACAGGCTTCAGACATTCATTTTGATTTTCCTCAAATGTTTCTGCTGTTTTCTGTGGTATGAGATTTCATGGGGTCCTTCCGCTAGCATCCAGCTAAGTGGCCCTCCAAGTCTCCTGAAGCATCTCATGATTGTGAACATTCTAGCTCAAGCGTGGGCCTCACTGCACTCTTGCAGTGTCCAATACAGAAATACACTTGATTTTTGATAGGTCTTTTGCTAATTGTCTATAGCATTTGAAAGATTCCTCGGTCTCTGCTTCTGAAAGCTTTTCCCAGGCTGCAACTAATTGTTTTGATGAAAAATCACAGATGTGATGAATGTACACATTTTAGATGTATTGTATTATATTATAGTTATTTGGTGCAGTAAGGGTTAAAGGCCTGGGTTAGCGTGTGTGTGTGTGACTGCTGCAGTCATGTTTTAAAAATAATCTTGGTTTGAAAGGTTGGGAGCAAGGGGTGCAATTAAAGCATTGTAAAAAGCTTGGGCTAATCAAATTTTGTTTTGATTAATGGGATTCCCTGTGGAGGAATTCGATCTCAGCTTGATACGATGGTGTCATAACTGGCTGGAGCCATGCTTTTGAGCATTTTGCAGAAAGCAGGTCAGTGCAGTCGGAATGAAACTGTGTCCTGAGGTCAAGCACTTTTGCTCTCACTGTGGTTCAGTTAAAAGACATTATCCCTCTTTAAAGCAGTGTAGATTTATCTGAGAACAAGGAGGAGCTGAAACAAGCTGAGAAGCACCTTCTGAAAACATACAGCCAGACCTTCTGCATAGGTCTGACAGAAGTCAGGTTTTGTAAAGCAGTGTCAAGAGGTATCTCTCGAGGAATATCTCTGTAAAGCAAGTATTCCTCTGTGCCATTGGTAATTAAAGTGGATTGAGAGCTGAGATGTTTCTCTTGTTTAAGTGGGAATAAAGATAGCAGTTACGGGTATTGTATTCGCTGTATTGAGTAGTGTTTGAGATGTGATGTTAAAGATTTTAATACTGTGTTCGTAATAAAGTTTGTTTTAAAATACCATATCCTTATTTCTACGTGCAATCACTCCTGGAGCGAGGTATCCTTTCCTCAGTCTGACAAAATTAAAATACCATACATTGGGGTTTCTGTCCAGTATTCTAGCCACTGTTGGGGTCTGGTCTGGGATCATAATACAGATACACCCAAAACAAAATGGTACCTCTCAGCAATCTATACCCATGGCAATGTGGTAAACCTGGGATATCCCAGATAGAGATTTAAATTAATTAACTTATAACTTTAACCTGTCCTTTGATCCGAACAATGTGTGGATACTTTAGGAACTTACCTTCTTTACCCGAATACAACTGTAGACATCGTCTTGTCTCTGCCATGAAACTCAGAAAGGGGCCACTTGTCTTCCCACTTCCAACTCTGCCCTATTAAATAAACACAGGGCACCATTTAATTTGACATGACTTTAGGTTTTTTTTTAAAAAACAGCTTCTTAACCAGGGGTTTTCATTTATCTTGCATTCCGATTTCAATCACCACTGAAATAAATATATATATATAAATCGAAAAATTAGACATTTTTACATGGTGAAGTACCAAGTTATTTTGTTTTATGAACTTTTTTCAAACTCTTCTATATTTCCTGCCAGGTGTGTCAAATTGACTGTACTTTCTTGCAGAGGTGAATGAAAGCACAACGTCAATATTAGACAGACAGCAAGTTTTTCTTTGGGTGTTTCACATGCAGGTGCTTTATGACTTAAATCTATGTAGCAAAAGTTAAATTCACCCTTGTTGCTTGTGTATGTTAGCAAATTCCTAAAGGGACAAGTAAATGCATTCTCCTGATCTTATCTTAATGTGCTGACTCTTGACTAGTCCTTTGATATGTTAAGAGACCTTTATTTAGAGAATGGTATTCAACTAATTGAATTTTCCTGTATACTCTGATACTGTATTTTTATGCCAGTGTGCATTTTGCTTCTTGTCATGTTCAGACGACTTGTGAATGATTATGCAGCAACACGCAGGGGCAGGTTACTGCACAGAAGTTACCCGAACCCCTCCAAAAGTGGATTGTTCATTCTGTCCTTCTAAGATGAAATAAACACAGCCAATACATTAACAGATTTGTCTTTTTACACAGCTTGAATATAATGATAAGGCATTTATTTCCCCTGGTTAATGTTCAAAACTTTAACAAAGCTTGTCCTTTGGAGGTAATTTTAAACTGAGCAAATAATGCAAACATTTAAAAAAAAGTTTATAAATAGGCTTCTGCAGAGATGTTGGCAGGATAGTCTTTAAAATGAACTTGTCCTTCAGAATATTATGTAGTGAATAGAACCCTGTTTATGGGCAGAGAACTGTTTTTATAAGAAATCATTGTGTACACTCCTAATGCATTAAAAAATTGGTTATTTAATTCGGGAACCGGCAGCAAAAAATGTGTTACTCTTTCCTCATTTGATTTCATTTATTCTTGTGAGTCTTTGTGTATGAAGCACAATTTTTCTTAGCTACCTTGTAAGCTTCAAAAAAAAGGATAAATTCAAGTTGACAAGGTCATAGAACAAGATGCGCAATTCTTAATATCAAAACACTCGACTGAGCGATGCAAGAGAATGAGAAAAAAAAATGCTCTCCTTGTAAGACCTTTAACCTGAAACCAGATGTCATAATTGGCCATTGGGTATGTTTTATTAAGGTGGAGGTCAGTGGAGCAGCAGGGTGTTTCCGCTTTAAGGGATGCTTAAAGGAAGTTCAGTGGAGGAGGGAAAAAAATGAAAGTAGTATTTCATATATTGGCTCTGCTATCCACAAGAGTCTGAAATGTGAACCAGCGTGTCTCCCTCCTGAAATACCTTGAAATTAAGGATTGCTGAACTGGTTTTACAAACTGGGAAAATCATTTTTAATCCCAAAAGTACCTTGGTTGCTGATGTACAAAATTCTCTTTCATTTTAAACTTCCGTGTTCCACTTTTTTAAAGTGCCATTATTTGATGTTTTACGTTTTTGCTAAATAGGTCTACAGTCATTTACACACCTGACCAGGCAAATACCCCATTCGTTTACATCTGAATCACACAGCACTGAACATTGCCCGTTCAATTCATGGATGTCTACATGCGGACCTGAAAATAGTCTATATCGTTTTCTACTCATTGTTAAGTGCACATTTACACATACCATAAATGCTGCTGTACAAGTCGACGGTTGAAGCCTCAGGAAATACCTCCAAAAATGGGGTTTGAATTGTATGCCGAGGATAAAAGTGAATGTGGGTGTGGATGTGTGGTGGCCACCTTTTTGAAATGTTATCAGCATCTGATGTAAAGAGTGGCCGTGCCATACGTCTTCACAATACAAAATGTGTCACCTATGTGATCCCTTGCATTTGGTTATAAGTTACTGGTAAGTAAACATGCATTTGTGGGTGCAAGGTGGGGCTAACTACTGATGCCCATATGGCATGCCATGGCTGAAAAGGGGAATCGACTTATGCTGGGTATATGGATGGATTTGAAGCTGGAAAAGTATGGTCTTTTAGGGCAGGTAACTTATATGCTGTGATTAATGGTAGAATCAGACAGCACAAATGGAGGTAAAGCTCCCTTCATTATTCTGCAAGGTACTCAGTTGCGTTAAATGTTTTGGCCGGAGATGTAGTGTTCCGAAAGGGTGGTTTTGGGCACTGGTGTCTTCCTCGTGGATAAATCTGAAATCGGAAGACCAAGATGTGTTAATACCTGCAACTCTAACTAACTGCATTGGGTGGCAAGGTGGCACAGTGGTTAGCACTGCTGCCTATGGCACTGAGGATCCGGGTTCGATCCCGGCTCCGGGTCACTGTCTGTGTGGAGTTTGCACATCCTCCCAGTGTCTGCAGTGGGTTTCACCCCCACAACCCAAAGATTGGACGGTAGGTGGATTGGCCACGCTAAATTGCCCCGTAATTGGAAAAAAAAATTTGTCACTCTAAATTTAAAAAATATATTAAAATAATTAAAGAAAACTTTAACTAACTGTAAACTATACTAACATGGATTTAAAATATCCCTGAGGCTCTACAGTATGCACCTACTTGGCTCACAAGAACTGTGAATGTTTCTTTTGCTACATGGACTGGTTCTTTGACTCTTTAGCTTGTAGGATGATTTTGCTCATTGCAGATGATTTAGACATCACAGAAGCAAAGTGCAACAATTTTTACATTATATCAAATTCCAAGCTCAAACCACATGGTTTTTGTACCAAAGCATAGGGAAGAATGTTTTTCCAATACCGTTATCGACATACCACTTGGTGAGCTAAATATCACACTCTATTCCCCCACCCCCCCCCAAAAAAGAGAAACACCACGCTGCCCTGTAATTACTTTCAAACCAGTCTACTGGGAAGTTTAACAGAACTCTCATGCTTTGTTGCAGTGATTTTGAAACATTACAAGGTACTTTGAGTGGTTAGATGAAAGGCTTGTCTAGGTAGTATGTAAGGGAGGGCTAGCTCTTAGTTTGGGTCAAAATGACAAAGAGATGGTCATGGGATAGGAGAAATGCTCACATTGATTGCTTCCCTTTTGATTGTGGGCTCTGTGGGTAGATTACTGTATATCAAAAGGAGGGGTGTAGGTTAAAGCATTTGTGTTGTATGAATGGCAGATGTTTGTGAAATAAATTCATACAATGATGTTGGTTTAATTTTGACATTCTTTGAAAATATGTTCATATATTTAGAGTTTTTCCCATTGTTAAGCTTATGCACCTTTAACTGGAGCGTGGGACTCATTTTTGGTTATATTCCTCCACGCCTCCCATATGTATCTGCAAGAAATTCTAATGGCATTTACATAGTGCCTTTAATGCATTAAACGTCAAAAGACATTTTGCATGAGCATAATCAGACATAAATTTGCACCAAGCCAAAGAGCGAGACAAAATAAGCTGGTTTTAAAGGGTGTCTTAAAGGAGGCGAGAGAAATGGACAGATGTTGGGAGGGCTGATGCAGCTGAAGTCATGGCCATCAATAATGAGTTGAAGGAAATGGGGATGCACAAAAGGTCACCATTAAAGGAACAGGGAGTTCTTGAAGGATTGTAAGACTGGCAAGCGTTTAGCAGAGATTTTTCTGCTAAATTCCATTTTAGGATGGAGCAAGATTTACAATAACAGTATTGAGGGACAAACTGTTAGTTTCTGCTTTCTTGTAGTCATACTTATTTCACTTGTGTCTGCACTTTTGTTAAAATAAACAGAGGAAAATGTGGATTAGCACTTTTGCTATCAGCCTTCATAATCTTGCAGGTGTGACATTGTGATACTTTTTGAATATTCAGACATAGTTTACATTAGAAATTATGGTCCAATGCTCAGCATCTGATCATTCAGTGCCTTATAAGACCGATAACTTCACCAGAACATGTGGCAATTGTTGGAAGCATATTGGCAGGTACAACCAAGTGGACATTGATGTCCCTAATCACCCTGGCCTGTCTTGTACAGTACCATTTTAAGGTGTGGTGGGGAGGTTGCTGTTAAACTTTCCAGGATCAGAGTGAGTCAGGCCTTTATATCGTATGATGAGGCCATGAAGGTGATTTGCTGGCTGGGCCTCCTTTTGGCTAAGATGAGCGTGAGGTCAGGTGTAATGCCTGGATCTGGTATGTCTTGTGGGGACCATGAATTGGAATCAATTTGAATTGTTTTTTGGAGCAGGCAAGGAGCTGGATTAGGGGTTTGCCCCTGTCCACATTCTGAGCTCTAGCTTTGTAACTCTGATAAAGTAATAAATAAAAAGCTGTCAACATAACATTGGCCAATACGATATTACTCTTGGCAGATGTGGACCTATTACTGAGACTCACTTTATATCCCAGATTTTATTGACTGAATTAAAATTTGACCAGCTGCTGTGGTGGGATTTGAACCTGTGCCTCAGGGCATTAGCACGGGCCTCTGGATTACTGGTTCAATGGCATTACTACTACAACCTACAACACCATCTCCCCTTGGTGGACTGAGATGAGGGGAAATTACTTTACTTGAAGGATTGTGAATCTTTGGAATTCTTTGCACCAGAGATTTATGGATGATCCATCATTGAATAGATTTAAGAACATAGAACATACAGTGCAGAAGGAGGCCATTCGGCCCATCGAACCTGCACCGACCCACTTAAGCCCTCACTTCCACCCTACCCCCGTAACACAATAATCCCTGCTAAACTTTTTTGGACACGGGGCAATTTAGCATAGCCAATACACCTAACCTGCACGTCTTTGGACTGTGGGAGGAAATCCGAGCACCCGGAGGAAACCCATGCAGACACGGGGAGAACGTGCAGACTCCGCACAGACAGTGACCCAGCGGGGAATCAAACCTGGGACTCTGGCGCTGTGAAGCCACAGTGCTAACCACTGTGCTGCCCGTTAAGGTTTAAAATAGACAGATTTCTTGATGAATCAAGGGATGAGGGCAATGGGCAGCTAAGACCAAGATCCACCGTGATCATATTGAATGGCGGAGCAGGCTTGACAAGCTGTATGTTTTACTCTTGCTCCTATGCTAGCGTTCTTGTGTTACTCACCAATTGAATGGACCATTTAATTGGCATAATTATTATTTTTAACCAGGTAAAAACATTACCCCTTAGTCTTGATTGCCTGATCGCACTGTTGTGGCAGGGTGCCTGGTGTGACAGTGTCTTGCTCTCTACGTAAATTGTTATGAAGGTACTATTGTACTGCATATACATACATAAAAAACAAAGGGACATCTGTCATGAACCAGTCCGGTCATATATCACATTTTCCTTGGCCTTCCAAAACTGTACTGAACACGATTCTCTGAAAGTCCATGAGATCTGTGTGTGCAAGAGCTTGTAGCTGAAAAAATGCACCGATTGGAAGAAGGCAGTTTTTCTTTATTCCAAGTTTGAACATCCAAAGTTCAACTTATAACTGATCACAGATGATCTCTTATCTGAGTTTGATAATGACTCTTAACAACTGCAGGTTTTCGTTGATATTGTTGCTCTCTTCCTTATGAGCTAGTAAAGCAGTAATTTTATCCTAGCTGACAGAAGCTCCATTGTCAGGTAGGGAGCTTGAGACTTAATGTGAGGATTCCTTCTTTAATAAGTTTATATTCCTATTTTTTTAGTAAGTTCCTGATATTTCCACTGGTATTTTACTCTGTTTAATTTGTGATTCTTATTTTTAACAATCTTATTCGTATTTTTAACTATCTTATGGAGGGGCGGAACGGTGGCACAGTAGTTAGCCCTGCTGTCTCATAGTGGCAGGGACCCAGATTCAATTCTGGCCTTGGGTGACTGTCTGTGTCGGGTTTGCATGTTATCCCTCTGTCTGCGTGGGTTTCCTCTGGGTGCCCTGATTTCCTCCCACAGTCCAAGGATGTGCAGGTTAGGTGAATTGGCCATGCTAAATTTTCCCTTCATGTCCAAAGATGTGCAGGTTAGGTGGAGTTACGGGGATAGGGCGGGAGAGTGGGCCTAGGTATGGTGTTCTTTCAGAGGGTAGGTGCAGACTCAATGGGCCGAATGGCCTCCTTTTGCACTGTAGGAAATCTCTGGTTCCTTTTTATGGTTCTTATTGTTGAATGAGTCTTGGTTCTGTTGGCTGCTTGTGATTAATATAAAGTTGATCTCCAATGGGTAATTAAGCTCAGTTAGTATTTTTCATGTCCAAGAAGGGGATGCAGAACGTGGAGGAACCACTGGAAGAGAGGAGGGAATCTGGAGAAATGGCAAGTGAGGGACAGGAAAGGGAAGGGGTTAAAAGCAAATTTCTGTGGATGCTGGAATTTGAAACAAAAACAGAAAATACTGAAGAATCTCAGCAGGCCTGACCACATCTGTGGAGAGAGAAGGGGAGCTAACTTTTTGAATCTGGATGACTCTTTGTCAAAAAGTGAAGAGGGTAACAGGGGAAGGGCAGAGGAGGAGAGGGAGAAGTTTTGGGAGTGGGAGATGAGGACGAAGGCTGGAGAAAAGGGGAGGCAAAAGACAGCGGGAAGGGACATTCATTAATTTAAAAAAAATATTTTATTGAAAATTTTTGGTCAACCATCACAGTACATTGTGTATCCTTTACACAATAATATAACAGTATAAATAAAAATGACCTGTTTTATAAGCAAAGAATAAATAATATATAACAAAAACGAAAACTAAACCTAAATGGCAACTGCCTTGTCTCAGATAAACACTCTCCAAAAATATGATTTAACAGTCCAATGTACAATTATTTATAGCAACGACTTATACATATATATTAACAACCCTGAGAGTCTTTCTGGTCCCCCCCCCCCCCCCACCCGGGCTGCTGCTGCTACCTTCTTCTTTTCCATTCCCTCTATCTTTCTGTAAGGTATTCGACGAACGGTTGCCACCGCCTGGTGAACCCTTGAGCCGATCCCCTTAGGACGAACTTAATCCTTATAAACCCTGCCATGTCATTTATCCAGGTCTCCACCCCCGGGGGCTTGGCCTCCTTCCACATCAACAGTATCCTGCGCCGGGCTACTAGGGACGCAAAGGCCAAAACATCGGCCTCTCTCGCCTCCTGTACTCCCGGCTCTTGTGCAACCCCAAATATAGCCAACCCCCAGCTTGGTTCGACCTGGACCCCCACTACTTTCGAAAGCACCTTTGTCACCCCCATCCAGAACCCCTGTAGTGCCGGACATGACCAGAACATGTGGGTGTGATTCGCTGGGCTTCTCGAGCATCTCTCACACCTATCCTCTACCCCAAAAAATTTACTGAGCCGTGCTCCAGTCATATGCGCCCTGTGTAACACCTTAAATTGAATCAGGCTTAGCCTGGCACACGAGGACGATGCGTTTACCCTACTTAGGGCATCAGCCCACAGCCCCTCCTCAATCTCCTCCCCCAGCTCTTCTTCCCATTTCCCTTTCAGCTCATCTACCATAATCTCCCCCTCGTCCCTCATTTCCCTATATATATCTGACACCTTACCGTCCCCCACCCATGTCTTTGAGATCACTCTGTCCTGCACCTCATGCGTCGGGAGCTGCGGGAATTCCCTCCCCTGTTGCCTCGCAAAAGCCCTCAGTTGCATATACCGGAATGCATTCCCTTGGGGCAACCCATATTTCTCGGTCAGCGCTCCCAGACTTGCGAACTTCCCATCCACAAACAGATCTTTCAGTTGCGTTACTCCTGCTCTTTGCCATATTCCAAATCCCCCATCCATTCTCCCCGGGGCAAACCTATGGTTATTTCTTATCGGGGACCCCACCAAGTCCACTGTCCCCAAATTTTCAAAGTCGCCACCACCACCGGGCTTGTGGTGTATTTCTTCGGTGAGAACGGCAATGGGGCCGTCACCATAGCTTGTAGGCTAGTCCCCCTACAGGATGCCCTCTCCAATCTCTTCCACGCCGCTCCCTCCTCTTCTCCCATCCACTTACTCACCATTGAGATATTGGCGGCCCAGTAGTACTCACTTAGGCTCGGTAATGCCAGCCCCCCCTATCCCTACTACGCTGTAAGAATCCCTTCCTCACTCTCGGGGTCTTCCCGGCCCACACAAAACTCATGATACTCTTTTCGATCCTTTTGAAGAAAGCCTTCGTGATCACCACCGGGAGGCACTGAAACACAAAGAGGAATCTCGGGAGGACTACCATTTTAACCGCCTGCACCCTCCCTGCCAGTGACAGGGATACCATGTCCCATCTCTTGAAGTCCTCCTCCATTTGTTCCACCAATCGCGTTAAATTTAACCTATGCAATGTACCCCAATTCTTGGCGATCTGGATCCCCAAGTAACGAAAGTCCCTTGTTACCTTCCTCAGCGGAAAGTCCTCTATTTCTCTGCTCTGCTCCCCTGGATGCACCACAAACAACTCACTTTTCCCCATGTTCAGTTTATATCCTGAGAATTCTCCAAACTCCCGAAGTGTCCGCATTATCTCTGGCATCCCCTCCGCCGGGTCCGCTACATATAACAACAAATCATCCGCATATAGAGATACCCGGTGTTCTTCTCCTCTAAGTACTCCCCTCCACTTCTTGGAACCCCTCAATGCTATTGCCAGGGGCTCAATCGCCAGTGCAAACAATAATGGGGACAGAGGGCATCCCTGCCTTGTCCCTCTATGGAGCCGAAAGTATGCAGATCCCCGTCCATTCGTGACCACACTCGCCACTGGGGCCCTATACAACAGCTGCACCCATCCAACATACTCATCTCCAAAACCAAATCTCCTCAACACCTCCCACAGATAATCCCACTCCACTCTATCAAATGCTTTCTCGGCATCCATCGCCACCACTATCTCCGCTTCCCCCTCTGGTGGGGGCATCATCATTACCGCTAGCAGCCTCCGTATATTCGTATTCAGCTGTCTCCCCTTCACAAACCCAGTTTGGTCCTCATGGACCACCCTCGGGACATAATCCTCTATCCTCATTGCCATTACCTTGGCCAGAATCTTAGCGTCTACATTTAGGAGGGAAATAGGTCTATAGGACCTGCATTGCAGCGGGTCCTTTTCCTTCTTTAGGAGAAGCGATATCGTTGCCTCTGACATAGTCGGGGGCAGCTGTCCCCTTTCCTTTGCCTCATTAAAGGTCCTCATCAATAGCGGGGCGAGCAAGTCCACATATTTTCTGTAAAATTCAACTGGGAATCCATCCGGTCCCGGAGCCTTCCCTGCCTGCATGCTCCTAATTCCTTTCACTACTTCCTCTATTTCAATCTGTGCTCCCAGTCCCACCCTTTCCTGCTCCTCCACCCTGGGAAATTCCAGCCGGTCCAGAAAGCCCTTCATTCTCTCCCTCCCATCCGGGGGTTGAGCTTCATATAATTTTTTATAAAATGCCCTGAACACTCCATTCACTCTCTCCGCTCCCCGCTCCATCTCTCCTTCCGCATCCCTCACTCCCCCTATTTCCCTCGCTGCTCCCCTTTTCCTCAATTGGTGGGCCAGTAACCTGCTCGCCTTCTCGCCATATTCGTACTGTACACCCTGTGCCTTCCTCCACTGTGCCTCTGCAGTACCCGTTGTCAGCAAGTCAAATTCTACGTGTAGCCTTTGCCTTTCCCTGTACAGTCCCTCCTCCGGTGCCTCTGCATATTGCCTGTCCACCCTCAGAAGTTCTTGCAGCAACCGCTCCCATTCCCTACTCTCCTGCTTTCCTTTATGTGCCCTTATGGGTATCAGTTCCCCTCTAACCACCACCTTCAGCGCCTCCCAAACCACTCCCACCTGGACCTCCCCATTATCATTGAGTTCCAAGTACTTTTCAATGCACCCCCTCACCCTTAGACACCCCCCCCTCATCTGCCATTAGTCCCATGTCCATTCTCCAGGGTGGGCGCCCTTCTGTTTCCTCCCCTATCTCCAAGTCCACCCAATGTGGAGCGTGATCCGAAATGGCTTTGGCCGTATACTCCGTTCCCCTCACCTTCGGGATCAACGCCCTTCCCAAAACAAAAAAGTCTATTCGCGAATAGACTTTGTGGACACAGGAGAAAAACAAAAACTCCTTACTCCTAGGTCTGCTAAATCTCCACTGGTCTACTCCTCCCATCTGCTCCATAAAATCTTTAAGCACCTTGGCTGCTGCCGGCCTCCTTCCAGTCCTGGACCTCGACCTGTCCAGCCCTGGTTCCAACACCGTATTGAAATCTCCCCCCATTACCAACTTTCCCACCTCCTAGGTCCGGGATGCGTCCTAGCATATGCCTCATAAAATTGGCATCATCCCAGTTCGGGGCATATACGTTTACCAAAACCACCGTCTCCCCCTGTAGTTTGCCACTCACCATCACGTATCTGCCCCCGCTATCCGCCACTATAGTCTTTGCCTCAAACATTACCCGCTTCCCCACTAATATAGCCACCCCCCTGTTTTTCTCATCTAGCCCCGAATGGAACACCTGCCCCACCCAACCTTTGTGTAGTCTCACCTGGTCTATCAGTTTCAAGTGCGTTTCCTGTAACATAACCACGTCTGCCTTAAGTTTCTTAAGGTGTGCGAGGACCCGTGCCCTCTTTATCGGCCCGTTCAGCCCTCTCACATTCCACGTGATCAGCCGGGTTGGGGGGCTTTTTACCCCCCCCCCCCCTTGTCGATTAGCCATCCCCTTTTTCCAGCTCCTCACCCGGTTCCCACGCAGCTGTGTCCCCCCCAGGCGGTGCTCCCCCCTCTCCCCAGCAGCAGCAGCCCAATAATTCCCCCCTCTCACCCCCCCCGCTAGATCCCCCACTAGCGTAGTTACACCCCCCATGTTGCTCCCAGAAGTCAGCAAACTCTGGCCGACCTCGGCTTCCCCCCCCCCCCCGTGACCTCGGCTCGCACCGTGCGACGCCCCCCTCCTTCTTGCTTCCCTATTCCCGCCATGATTATCATAGCGCGGGAACCGAGCCCGCGCTTCCCCCTTGGCCCCGCCCCCAATGGCCAACGCCCCATCTCCTCCACCTCCTTTCCTCCCCCCACCACCTCCTGTGGAAGAAAGAAAAGTTACCACATCGCAGGATTGATAACATAAAACTCCTCTTTTCCCCCCTTTTTACCCCCCTCTTCGCCCCCCCATACTCGCCCCACCACTTTGTTTCAAACGTTCTTTTTTTAAATAACCCGCTCATTCCAATTTTTCTTCCACGATAAAAGTCCACGCCTCATCCGCCGTCTCAAAGTAGTGGTGCTTGATATGTGACCCACAGTCTTGCCGATTACAGCATTCCGAATTTTATCTTTTTGTGAAGCACCGCCTTGGCCCGATTAAAGCTCGCCCTCCTTCTCGCCACCTCCGCACTCCAGTCTTGGTATACGCGGATCACCGCGTTCTCCCACTTACTGCTCCGGGTTTTCTTTGCCCATCTAAGGACCATCTCTCTATCCTTAAAACGGAGGAATCTCACCACTATGGCTCTAGGAATTTCTCCTGCTCTCGGTCCTCGCGCCATCACTCGGTATGCTCCCTCCACCTCCAGCGGACCCGCCGGGGCCTCCGCTCCCATTAACGAGTGCAGCATCGTGCTCACATATGCCCCGACGTACGCTCCCTCCGCACCTTCAGGAAGACCAAGAATCCTTAGGTTGTTCCTCCTCGCGTTGTTCTCCAGCGCCTCCATCCTTTCCACACATCGTTTATGGTGTGCCTCGTGCATCTCCGTCTTCACCACCAGGTCCTGTATGTCGTCCTCATTCTCGGCAGCCTTTGCCTTCACGACCCGAAGCTCCCGCTCCTGGGTCTTTTGCTCCTCCTTTAGCCCTTCGATCGCCTGTAATATCGGGGCCAACAGCTCCTTCTTCATTTCCTTTTTGAGTTCTTCCACGCAGCGTTTCAAAAACTCGTGTTGTTCAGGGCCCCATGTTAAACTGCCACCTTCCGACGCCATCTTGGTTTTTGTTTTCCTTCCTTGCCGCTGCTCTAAAGGATCCACCGCAATCCGACCACCTTCCTCTCCTTTTTTCATCCGTATCCAGGGGGGAATTCCCTTCTGGTTCACCGCACGGTACTTTTAGCCGTTAAAATTGCCGTTGGGGCTCTGATTAATCCGGCCACCTTCCTCTCCTTTTTCCATCTGTGTCCAGGGGGAATTCCCTTCTGTTTTACCGCACAGTGTTTTTAGCCGTTAAAATTGCCGTTGGGGCTCCTATTAAGAGCCCAAAAGTCCGTTCCACCGGAAGCTGCCGAAACGTGCGACTCAGCTGGTCATCGCCGCACCCGGAAGGGACATTCATTACTACAAACCCTGTCCCTTAGCCACCAATTCCATCCATCTCCCAGGAGTTTGAGGCTGAGCTAGACCGTTACAAACTTTGGCATGAGATAGGACCTTCAGATGAATTTACGATCACATATCCACGGGTGGTGAAGCGGGAGAGAGTGGGGAATTACTGAGGTGGGAATTCACATTAGCAGGCGTTTGAGGTTTATGATGGCCAATTATGGTCGGGGACACTGAGCTTGTGCTTGGAAAATGCAATCTGGTAGGAGAATGGCAATGCAAAAGGGGAAATGAAGTAGTGTAGGAGTAGTCTGCAAGGAGAAACGACAGCCTGGGTATTTGGGATGAAGTCATTTAGTATTTTGCATCCATGCTGGAACTCTCGACCCCTCTACTGTCTCTATTTGGAGGACTAAAACCTTTTTTCAGTCATCGCTAAAAACTCCGTTTCTTCCTCACCAACTCCATCCCTCTCCCAGGGTCTGAGGCTATGGGATAGAGTTGGTCCTGCTGACCCGTAAAGAGAGTGCAGGCAGCCACCGAGACAGTTAAGTGTTGAGGCGGGCTGGTTCGAAGGACCAGCTCAGTTCTCTGGGGCTTTGTTTCATTCGTAATTGTTATGCCCTCATCCCTCACAACCCCTTATTCCCCAGATCTTCCATGTCAACTCATGACCCTGATTTACCCCATGATCTCAGATACCCGCCATGGCAACTCCTGACCCCCACCCAACCCCCATGACACTTTATACCCTCCGTGGCACCTGCATAGTCACTCACCCAGAATCCAACACAGACAGATCTCAGGAGCCATGTGGAGATTAGAAAAAAAATTCTAACCACCTAATACAGCACTCGCCCCTACACATTTGAAAACTAAAACGATGTCAGTCATTAAATCTATACAAAGCTTTTAAATCTTCTCAAGTGGTTCATTTCTTCTAAAAACAAACTTCTAGTCATGAGCCATATCAAAGATAGTTAATCTTTTAATAGCCTCGTTAGGCTGTCAATCAAGCTGAACTTCAAAACCCTTGCTGAGATTAAGTTTTGAAACTCAGCTAAGCATTCATAATGCCATGATGATAGCTCTTTGTTGACATTTCCTCAATAGCTCTTGTGAAACCGCGCAATCAGATACTTTTATAAAAATCGATTAGTTAGCACAGAGTCAGAGACCCGGGTTCAATCCCAACCTCGAGTTTGCACATTCTTCCTTTGCCTGCGTGGGTTTCCTCTAGGTTTTCTGGTTTCCTCCCACAATCCAAAGATGTTCAGGTTTGGCGAATTGGCCATGGTAAAAATTTCCCCTGTGTCCAAAGGTTGGATGGGGTTGCGAGGATAGGGAGGGGGGAATTGGGACAGGATGGGGTGCTCTGTCAGAGGGTGGGTGTAGACTCGATGGCTGAATGGCATCCTTCTACACTGTAGGGATTCTTTGATCATGCCTGTGAATCAAAACAGTCCAGCATAGGGGTTTTTAACTCCCTGACAGCTGCAACCCATTTTCTTTCTAAAGTTTAAAGAACAGGATATTTCAGAGCTTCAGATCATGGTAGTTACACCGATTTTTTTTCACTCTTAAAGGAATGTTTGTTTATGTTTACCGTATCATTTCTTTACTGCCACACTGCGTGGACCAGCCAAAATGGGGTCTGTTTGAACTCCACCTTGGAGTTCAAATGGCTTTGCTGAATTTGGGTCTCCAGCCTGTATAAATCATGGCCCACTCCCCGTCCTCTGCATGCAGAAATTGGAACTGGCAGAAATGGGGGCAGGGCTGTATCTCAGTCCCTCCTGCCATTTTTAAAAGTCTATGGCGTCTTCTGATTTGTGAAAGTCTGGCTCTTGGTGTTGGTTTTATAAACCTCTGTTCTTGCCACAATGTCACTTGATAGAAAAGCATATTTGAAACTTGGACAAGTAGCATCTATTCGTTTTAAAGAGTTGAAAATTGTGTGAGCGTATGAATAGCACTCGTATTCCCAAGATGCACTCCCATTGTCTGTAACTCTACACCAGGAATACAAATTCAAAATATATATTCCATTGTGTTACGTTATGTGTACAATCCAAAAAATTTCCAAAGTGATTTTGGTTCACTTATTTCAAGTTATTCCATTTATGTTACTGCATGTCAATTTTTACCATTGATAACGAGTCATCACATGTTAGTGCAATATGATACAGTAACAGCAGAAATTAAGCTTCAGGATGCTGAAGACCAAAACAACTGTGAAATCTCGGAGAAATCTTAGTGCCTTGAAATTTGTATTTTTTAGTATTGGTGTAAAATGCTGGATGTATTCGTATGAATTCTTTCATCTTTTATCTCCTAGCTGAGACACTAACTAGCAGGTTTGAAGATGCCAAAAGGCCTTCATGATATTACAAAAAACAATTTCTACATGTACGAAAGGATCCCTCCAGATTTATAACAGTGGGCAGCAGGTAGCACTGTTGCTTCACAGCGGCAGGGCGCCAGGTTCGATTCCCGTTTGGGTCACTGTCTGTGCGGAGTCTGCATGTTCTCCCCGTGTCTGCGTGGGTTTCCTCCGGGTGCTCCGGTTTCCTTCCACAAGTTCCGAAAGACGTGCTTGTTAGATTAATTGGACATTCTGAATTCTCCCTCTGTGTACCTGAACAGGCGCCGAGTTTGGCGACTAGGGGATTTTCACAGCAACTTCATTGTAGTGTTAATGCAAGCTTACTTGTCACACTAAAGATTATTACTAGTTCAAATTGTGCAATTCTACAATGTAAAAGTGGAGCTGAAAATGAAGAAGATAAAATAGTAAGAATAATAAATGAATATTTCCTGGACATGTATCCCCACCACCCCCATGGCCAGCCTCAAGCGCATCACATAAGATAATCTTCCAACACCCAACAATAAAGTCCAGGAAACATTCCTGTTCTCTCTCCTCGCACCAACCACTCTGCCTTAGTATTTTTGCACTGCCCTCCCCTAGCCCCTCCCAGGTAGTGTATGAAGATAAAAATTAAAGATATTTAAAATGCAGCTGAATGTTATAGAGGAAGAGTTAGGGTACTAGAAGAAGGAATTTTGATCGACCAGATGCTTGTCCTTGACTGTTGTTTATATTATGTGGATTATTTATCCTTAGTCGTTGTTTCTTCAACCTCCACTAAAAGTGGAAGTGTATCAAAGTAAAATGGAATTTTTCGAAGTCCCGTTTTTTTTTTTGATCAACTTGGAGAACTGTGTCAATGCACTTGTCATCTTTGGCTGCCAATTTGAAACCATAAGAGCTGACATCTCTATTCTTACAATTGACTTCCTGGGGGTACCTCTATATGATGCCCCAAGAAGTAGGTACTGTGCAAGTAGGACTTGCTCCGACATTTCTCACCGGTCATGCTTATTATGTCACAGCTCGAGACCTGTGTATATTTCTGATCGCCACACTATAGGAAGGATGTGGTTGCACTAGAAAGGGTGCAGAGGAGATTCAGTAGGATCTGCCTGGGCTGGAGGGTTTCAGCTATGCTGAGAAGCTGATTTGGCTGTGGTTGTTTTCGTTGGAGCAGAGAAGGCTTAGGGGAGACCTGATTTGCGGTGTACAAAATGTGGTATTATCATACATGAAGGTAATGTAAGGGTTAATGACATGTATACAGACAGCCACTAGAGGGAGCTTATCCTCGATATACATAAGGGATGACACTGAGCCTTGTGGGACAGAAATTTGGAGTAGATGGCAGGAGCTGGCTAGGATACTTAAGATCGTGAGACAGCAAGAGAGTAAATGAGTTAGATGAGTATAGTTTAATGTGTGTTTAATCAACTGTTAGTTATTAGGGATAAGTGTTGAATCCAAATGTAGTGCTAAATAAACAGTTTTGTTAGTTTACAAGACTCGTTGTTCTCTGATCAACACTACACATCAAAGCCATCTGGTTAAAGAAAGGTAGAGAACAACACAAAATTGTGAACGACATAAATAGAAAGGGACTCTTCTGCTTAGTAGAGGGCTAAATAACATTGGGGGCACAGATATAAGGTAAGGGGCAGGAGATTCAGAGGGGATTTGAGGGAAAACATTTTCACCCAGAGGGAGGGAATATGGAATTCGCTGCCTGAAAGGGAGGTAGAGGCAGGAACCATCACAAAGAACAACAAAGAACAAAGAAAGGTACAGCACAGGATCAGGCCCTTCGGCCCTCCAAGCCTGCGCCTACCATGCTGCCCGTCTAAACTAAAATCTTCTACACTTCCGGAGTCCATATCCCTTTATTCCCATCCTATTCATGTATTTGTCAAGATGCCCTTAGACGTCACTATCGTCCCTGCTTCCACCACCTCCTCCGGCAGCGAGTTCCAGGCACCCACTACCCACTGTGTTTAAAAAAAAAACCTTGCCTCGTACATCTCCTCTAAACCTTGCCCCTCGCACCTTAAACCTATGCCCCCTAGTAAATGACCCCTCTACCCTGGGGAAAAGCCTCTGACTATCCACTCTGTCTATGCCCCTCATAATTTTGTAGACCTCTATCAGGTTGCCCCTCAACCTCCTTCGTTCCAGTGAGAACAAACCTAGTTTATTCAACCTCTCCTCATAGCTAATGCCCTCCATATCAGGCAACATCCTGGTAAATCTCTTCTGCACCCTCGCTAAAGCCTCCACAACCTTCTGGTAGTGTGGCGACCAGAATTGAACACTATACTCCAAGTATGGCCTAACTGAGGTTCTGTACAGCTGAACATGACTTGCCAATTCTTATACTCAATGCCCCGGCCAATGAAGGCAAGCATGCTGTATGCCTTCTTGACTACCTTCTCTACCTGTGTTGCCCCTTTCAGTGACCTGTGGACCTGTACACCTCGATCTCTCTGACTTTCAATACTCTTGAGCGTTCTATCATTCACTGTATATTCCCTATTTGTATTAGACCTTTCTAAATGCATTACCTCACATTTGTCCAGATTAAACTCCATCTGCCATCTCTCCGCCCAAGTCTCCAAACAATCTAAATCCTGCTGTATCCTCTGACAGTCCTCATCGCTATCCGCAATTCCACCAACCTTTGTGTCGTCTGCAAACTTACTAATCAGACAAGTTACATTTTCCTCTAAATCATTTATATATACTACGAACAGCAAAGGTCCCAGCACTGATCCCTGCGGAACACCACTAGTGACAGCCCTCCAATCAGAAAAGCACCCTTCCATTGCTACTCTCTGCCTTCTATGACCTAGCCAGTTCTGTATCCACCTTACCAGCTCACCTCTGATCCCGTGTGACTTAACCATTTGTACCAGTCTGCCATGAGGGACCTTGTCAAAGGCCTTACTGAAGTCCATATAGACAACATCCACTGCCCTACCTGATTCAGTCATCTTTGTCACCTCCTCGAAAATCTCTTATCAAGTTAGTGAGACACGACCTCCCCTTCACAACAGATAACGCATTTGGATGAGCAATTGAAATGTCATAACACACAAGGCTATGGACCAATTGCAGGAAAATGGGATTACAATAGATAGCTGCTTGATGGCTGGCGTGCAGATGATGGGTCAAAGGGCCACCTCTCTGTGCTGTTTGATTCTATGACTCTAATAGAAAAATGGTAGAAAAAAAATTGAAATGTGCAAGTACACTTTGTCAAAGAAAAAAATGGTGAAGTAGTGGAAGTGTCATTTAGGAATAAGAGGCTATTCAAGTTGAACAAAACACCTGAGACCTATTGCAGAGGATGGGTGATGAAAGAATCCTAGGTTAAGGCTGTATGTCAGCAGTGAGGGAGGGGAAACAAAATCACCTAATCTCTTAAAGAAAACCTTTTGAACGGAAGTATCCCTAGGGCATATTTTGCTCTGGGTGACAGGAATATCCAGTTGATTTGAATGTGTGCAGAAGAACAATGGTTAATTGGACCGTAAGCAGCCGCCATCATTTAGTTTTGAACAGGTGGGAGGGCTTAACCAATTATAAACTGGCCTGGATTGGTTCACTTGCTGGGTAGCTGCGGGATGGTTTGTGCACAAAATCCGAGATCCTGCATTACAAAGTAATCAAAAGCAAGATTAAGAAATTAAAAGTAGATTTGATGAAAGCCAACAAAAGAAAAAATAAAAAGAGAAAATGTTGGCAATGCTTAGCAGGTCGGGTCGGATCTGTGGAGACAGAAACAAAGTTAATATTTCAGATCGATGACCTTTCATCATAAAATAAAGAATGCCTACAATGTTACAAGAAGAGATAAAATTGTGAGCTAAAGAAAGGTGAGCTAGTAGCTCATAAGTGGATTTCTGAACATCCTCTGAATTCCCAAGACTATTCTAATTTGAAGTTTCTCCCCAACAGATCACACTTACAGCAATAAATGTTGAGCAATGAGCAATTTAGAATTGTCTACAGAACTCCAAAGATTTAATAATTGCTTTTAACTTATCAACAGTTTGTTCTCTCCCCTTCTCTTTGTTTCTCCATGTCTGTGTCTCACTCGCTCTCTGTCTGCCTCTCTCTGTTTTTTCTCTCTTTCTATGCAGATCGCAGTTTTGCCCCCTGTTGAATGACTACTTTTAAATAATATAGGGCGGCACGGTAGCACAGTGGTTAGCACTGTTGCTTCACAGCTCCAGGGTCCCAGGTTCGATTCCCGGCTTGGGTCACTCTCTGTGCGGAGACTGCACGGTCTCCCTGTATCTGCATGGGTTTCCTCCGGATGCTCCGGTTTCCCCTCAAATCCCGAAAGACGAGCTGCTCGGTAATTTGGACACTCTGAATTCGCCCTCTGTGTACCCGAACAGGCGCCGTAGTGTGGCGACCAGTGGATTTTCACAGTAACTTCATTGCAGTGTTAATGTAAGACTTCTTGTGACAATAACGATTACTATTATTATTACGTATGGATTTGACGTGAATGTTAAAGTCATGTTAGAGTCTTTCATGCTGAGCTTGTCAAAATGACCAGGTCTTTTTTCTATCTAACATCGTCATCTTCTCTCAATATATCCCCCCTTACTGCAGTGTCTTCTATGACTTTGTAAAGCAGGGTCTATGGGAATCTGTATACATAGCATTCCACAGCCAGAGGTTGCAAGTGACTTTGTCTGACCTCATTGGTAAAATCTCTCTATATAATTGTTAACTAAGCTGTAAGCTAGTCTTCTCCTTTCACTTTCCCAAAGGGGAGGAAACTTGCTTCCATCTGGCACTTGGCTTGGAAGGCTTGACTGAAATAAGATTTGGCGATCACAGGCACAGCTCACAGTCACACTGCATTGGTTACATAGTTGGATTTCGCTCTGTGCTTTAATTCAAGGATAGTTTATGCAGGTCTGTGTGATAATATTAATTTCTGCTCAACATAACTTTGAGTCATTAATTCAGTGTGACAAATAGAAACTAGAAATCTACTACTGTAAGTGTCCTTCCTGTTCCTCCTTGTTTGTTCCCCGTCTGTTCCCTTGTTTACCCTTTTATTTTACTCTTGCCATTACATTGCTGATCCATAGATGATTTATGGCCATGTGTCTTTAAGGCAGCCTGCCATTTTAAATCAAGCAGGAGAAAGCGGTGGCCTGTTCCTTTAATTCAAACAATCGGAGCCGGAAGGTTGTGCTGTTTTGGACTGGTGTTTGGAGATTGTCTCGCCTCGGTGATGGCTCAGTTTGATTGATGTGGCAGGTGGACAATGAAGGCTGTGCTTTGCCCGGTAATAGGTGATGATTGGATATTATCCCTCTGGAATGTTTCTCAGAGCCACGAGGTTCCATTTCAGTTACATTTTTGGTTCTGGAAGA
This sequence comes from Scyliorhinus torazame, assembly GCF_047496885.1. Taxonomy (NCBI): domain Eukaryota; kingdom Metazoa; phylum Chordata; class Chondrichthyes; order Carcharhiniformes; family Scyliorhinidae; genus Scyliorhinus; species Scyliorhinus torazame. Next base: position 52,543,851 of record NC_092717.1, on the reverse strand, counting down.
GGAGGTGAAATATCCAGCAAAATTCCTCTCCCCATAAAATGGCTGCAAAGCCTCATCAAAAATAATCCTGTAGTTCTTTCTCTCTCTCCCCCATGAGCCTGTGTTGGATTCCTGAAAATAGAATCTGAAGGCAGGCCATGAACTGAGAAACAAGGCCTATGATTCTCAAGCTGTTGTAGAGAAAACGCGCAAAGGACTCATCATCTGATGCAAAGACTCTTTCTTTTCTGTTTCATTTACATTTTTCCCCCCCTCCTCCCCCTCTGGGTTTGTCTGTCTTGTGCTGGTGGAGGGTGGGGGGAGGAAAGTTACAGTAGGAGTTAGGTACTTACCAATATTTAAGTAACTATCTGCTGCGTATTTCAACAATAATCTTGTTATAAATCGTAATTCTGTTTAAACTTACAAACCTGGAAACTGTAATTATTGGGCAGCCAAAGGCTTTGGCAATTTTTAGAAGAATTATTGGTTAATTCACTTGTGTTGTGACTCTGGGGCATGTGGGGATGGACTTGACCGCCCACTTGCACAGGGTGGCGTAACACTACACAGTTGTCAAGCATTCTGCTTGGAAAGGTTCACCATACAACCAAAATATATATTTAAATTAATTTTTCCAATGAAGGGGCAATTTTAACGTGGCAAATCCACCTACACTGATTTGATTTATTGTCACATGTACCGAAGTACAGTGAAAAGTATTTTTCTGCGGCTGAGGGAACGTACACAGTACGTACATAGTAGACAAAAAGAATAATAAACCGAGAACATTGACAAATGGTACATCGACACATTGGACTGTGTCATGATATTCAAACACACATCACAACACACATCACGATAGACAGACCAACAGACCAATTAGCTCACATAACACGACAGCCAATCACAGACAAGAGCAGACACAGTATAAGACAAGAAACACGACACCTCCTGGTCAGTCCATCTGGAGACAGGACAAGGCCAGGACCTCATTAACAAGACACTCACACTGTCACCACGTGCTGAGTACCAAGTCAGATGTGTAAATAACTAGTTGGAATAAAACTGCGTTGTACCAATCGCAACCGTGTTGGTTCGTCTGTACCTCAGAGCACCCAACAACACATGGTACCAGTGAGTGAATCGATACTTACCGGCAAATCTGCCATCCTGAGCCATGGACATCCACAACAAACCGCAGCCTTTGCAAGTCGCTGGGAACCTGGGCACCAATTGGAAGCTCTTCAAGCAGCGATTTGAACTGTTCATGCGAGCCAACGAAAAACAGGGCCCCTCGGACGAAACAAAGACTGCCATGCTCCTCACTACCGCAGGTCAGCACGCCATCGATGTATACAACTCCTTGGTGTTCGCGGAAGGCGAGAACAAATCTAAATATGACACGGTCCTCCTCAAGCTCGACCAGCACTTCAACGTTGAGGTCAATGAAAGCTTTGCGAGGTACATCTTTCAGCAGCGTCTACAAGGTAAGGATGAGCTCTTTCAGTCCTTCCTGACGCACCTCCGCATACTCGCGCAGTCCTGCGGTTACGGCACCACCTCGGAGTCCATGATCTGGGACCAGATCATTTTTGGCGTTGCCTCCAGTGGCCTATGCCAGCAGCTTCTAAAAATTAAAGGCCTGACCTTAGCATCTGCAGTTGAAGCCTGTGTCCTTCATGAAAATCCGACAAGCCTCTATGCCCAATTTCAGGCGACCGAATCGGCACGGAGGGGGTCCCAAGCGGTCGAATCGGCAAACCAGGCCGCCCACGAGGCCGAACGCATCCAGGCAATCGAGTTTCTCCCGGCCCGCGGCCCGGACGAAGGCGGCCGTTTCGCGCGCTTTTTGAGGCCTCCCGCGTTTGTGCGTGCCAAAACCTACGGCAACACTGAGGGACGTGCTGCGCAGGCGCGCCCGACGCAAGACCGAACTACGCATGCGCAGTGGCGTAACGAACGCCATGACGTCATGACGTGTGGCAACTGTGGAGCTGCACATTTAAAAGGGCAATGTCCTGCAAAAACCCGACTGCCTACTCTGTGGCAGGATGGGCCACTACGCTGCTTACTGTCGAGCGGCTCAACCTGTGGATCTTCCACATCTCCGACAACCTCGCAGACACATGCGGACCATCCAGCCTCCGCATCACGACATCCAAACCGACGACAGCACGGGGCAGCACGGTAGCATTGTGGATAGCACAATTGCTATACAGCTCCAGGGTCCCAGGTTCGATTCCGGCTTGGGTCGCTGTCTGTGCGGAGTCTGCACATCCTCCCAGTGTGTGCATGGGTTTCCTCCGGGTGCTCCGGTTTGCTCCCACAGTCCAAAGATGTGCAGGTTAGGTGGATTGGCCATGATAAATTGCCCTTAGTGTCCAAAATTGCCCTTGGTGTTGGGTGGGGTTGCTGGGTTGTGGGGATAGGGTGGAGGTGTTGACCTTGGGTAGGGTGCTCTTTCCAAGAGCTGGTGCGGACTCGATGGGCCGAATGGCCTCCTTCTGCACTTTAAATTCTATGATCTATGACACAGATGACCAAAGACGCCTTCCGGGCTACGGTCATTGATGTGAACCAGGTCAACACCACCAATCCGGCCGATGAATGGAGTGCCACTGACGGTCAACCGATCGCCGATCACTTTCCGCCTGGACACTGGCGCCTCCGCCAACCTCATAGCATGGTCAGCATTCTATGCCATGAAGGTCAGACCACCAATCCAGCCATCCTGGTGCAAGATGGTCCACTACAGCGGGAACATTATCCCGGCCATGGGATCCTGCCAGCTCCAGGTGACACACACAACACACATGGCCACACTCTCGTTCGAGATAGTTGGCTCATCGAAGGACTCCCTGCTGGGCGCACAGGCATGTAAGGCTCTCCACCTTGTGCAACAAATTCTCCCTCTCCAGACGGCACGTCTGACTTCCCAGATGCAGAGTTCAACGCACAGCTCCAATCGCTCCTCGCCCACAGCCAGGAGGCATTCGAAGGCATGGGAAGACTGCTATACACCTACCGAATTTGTCTCAAACCGGACGCTATCTCGGTCATTCACGCACCTCGCAGGGTTCCTGCGCCACTTAAAGACTGCCTCAAGCTGCAGCTGCAGGATCTCCAGGACCAAGGGGTCCTATCCAGGGTCACGGAGCCCACGCCATGGGTCAACTCCATGGTGTGTGTCAAGAAGCCCTCTGGCGAGCTCCGCATCTGTATAGACCCCAAAGACCTCAATAATAACATTATGCGGGAACATTATCCCATACCCAAACGGGGAGAGATCACCAGTGAAGTGGCCCAAGCGAAGATATTCACGAAACTGGATGCTTCTAAAGGATTTTGGCAGATCCAACTGGACCCGTCCAGCCGAAAGCTATGCACCTTCAACACCCCTTTCGGCAGATTCTGCTACAACCGGATGCCATTTGGCATCATCTCTGCATCCGAGGTCTTCCACGGAATCATGGAGCAGATGATGGAAGGCATCGAAGGGGTGCGCGTATATGTGGACAATGTCATCATCTGGTCCACCACACCGCAGGAGCACATACATCGTCTCCAACGCGTTTTTGCCCGCATACGTGAAAACGGCCTGCGCCTCAACCGAGCCAAGTGCGCCTTTGGCCAGACTGAATTGAAGTTCCTGTGGGAGCATATCTCCTGGTCAGGGGTCCGTCCGGATGCAGACAAGGTGAGCGCCATCACATCCATGCCGCAGCCGGCCGACAAGAAGGCTGTCCTACGCTTCCTTGGCATGGTCAACTTCCTAGGGAAATTCATTCCCAACCTTGCCTCCCACACAACGACTCTGCGCCACCTCGTAAAAAAATCTACAGAGTTCCAGTGGCAACACACACACCAGCTGGAATGGGAGGAGCTCAAACGCAAACTCACCACGGCACCAGTGTTGGCGTTCTTCGACACGTCTCGTCCCACCAAAATCTCAACTGATGCCAGCCAATCTGGCATTGGAGCAGTGCTCCTGCAGAGGGATGACACGTCGTCATGGGCCCCGGTTGCCTATGCATCGCGGGCCATGACCCCCACAGAGCAGCGCTACGCGCAAATCGAAAAAGAATGCCTGGGCTTGCTAACTGGTTTAGACAAGTTCCACGATTACGTCTATGGTCTTCCACGGTTCACGGTCGAAACTGACCACCGCCCCCTGGTCAGCATAATAAACAAGGACCTGAACGAGATGACCCCTCGCCTCCAGCGCATCCTACTTAAACTCAGGAGGTACGACTTCCAACTGGTCTACACTCCAGGGAAGGACCTCATCGTGGCGGATGCCCTATCCAGAGCAGTGAGCACGACGCCAGATGCGGACGGGTTCGTATGTCAGGTCGAGGCACAGGTGGCCTTGACAGCGGCAAATCTGCCGGCTGACGACTCCAGTCTGGCCTGCATCCGCCGAGAGACAGCGGCCGACCCCCTTTTACAGCGAGTGATGCACCACATGACGGGAGGATGGCTCAAAGGGCAGTGGCCGCAGTTCTATAATGTACGAGACGACCGAGCCATCATTGATGGGATCCTTCTGCAGCTGGACCGGATTGTGATTCTGCACAGCATGCGCCAGCTGGTTCTTGATCAAATACACAAAGGCCACTTGGGGGTCGAGAAGTGCAGACGGAGGGCCCGAGAGGCGGTATACTGGCCGGGCATCAGTGACGATATTGCCAACATGGTGATCAACTGTACAACCTGCCAAAGGTTTCAGCCGGCGCAACCTCCTGAGACGCTTCTGCCCCATGAGCTGGTGACGTCCCCCTGGGCGAAGGTGGGTGTCGACCTATTTCACGCGCTTGGCATGGACTATGTTGTCATCATGGACTACTTCTCCAATTACCCGGAAGTCATACGCCTGCACGATCTGACGTCGTCTGCTGTCATCAGGGCCTGCAAAGACACCTTTGCTCGCCACGGCATTCCGATGACTGTCATGTCAGACAATGGGCCCTGTTTTGCCAGCCATGAATGGTCGTCCTTTGCGGCCTCGTATGGCTTCACACACGTGACGTCCAGCCCTCTGCATCCCCAGTCCAATGGAAAGGCGGAGAAGGGCGTTCACATTGCCAAGCGGCTCCTCTGCAAGGCTGCTTCTGCGGGATCGGACTTCTACCTCGCACTGCTGGCCTATCGCTCGGCCCCACTAGCCACTGGTCTCTCGCCAGCACAGCTGCTGATGGGTCGCGCCCTCAGAACCACTGTGCCTTCCATCCTGGCACCAACAATAGACCATGCTCCGGTACTGCATAGGATGGAACTGCAGCGCGATCGCCAGAAGAGATCGTACGACACAAGGGCAACTGATCTTCCCTCCCTGGCCCCTGGAGACAACGTCCGCATTCACCTACCAGACGGTGGCTGGTCAGCACCTGCCGAAGTTCTCCGACGCGTGGCTCCCCGCTCGTTCCTGGTACACATGCCGGATGGATCCGTGCGTAGGCGCAATCGCCGAGCCCTTCGCCTACTTCCACGCTCGCAACGGAACCATACACAGACGCCGTGTCCTCCACTGGTTCCTGATAGCGACTTCGTGGAGCTGCCATATACCATGCTCCTTCTGTCGCCGCCCGTGGCCAGGCTCGCACCTCAGCCGGTGGTTCTCGATCCACCCTTGAGGTGGTCAACCCGAATTCGTCGCCCACCTACTAGACTGGACTTATGAGACTGTTCACACGTCAAATTTTAGCAACTACTGTATTGTAACATGTCACTGTTTTATCATTCCAGGCCTCGTTTGATCGGTCCAAATTTCAACGTTCTTCTTCTTTTGTTATGGTACAACCTCGTTAGCATGTCACACCTGACATCGCCCTTGTATAGAGTTACGCCACATGTACATGCTGTAAATATCACGCACACACACCTTTAGCTGCACTCAGGACACATTTATATTTATAACCACGTAGGCACATAATCTTGTAAAAAAGTGGGGGATGTCATGATATTCAAACACACATCACAACACACACATCATGATAGACAGGCCAATTAGCACACAACACGACAGACAAGAGCAGACACAGTATAAGACAAGAAACACGACACCTCCTGGTCAGTCCATCTGGAGACAGGACAAGGCCAGGACCTCATTAACAAGACACTCACACAGTCACCACGTGCTGAGTACCAAGTCAGATGTGTAAATAACTAGTTGGAATAAAACTGCGTTGTACCAATCGCAACCGTGTTGGTTCGTCTGTACCTCCGAGCACCCCACACCACAGACTGCACGTCATTGCACACTGCACATCTTTGGGTTGTTGGGGCGTGAACCACGCAGACACAGGGAGAATGAGCAAGCTCCACACAGACAGTGACCCGGGGCCGAGATCAAACCAGGTTCCACGGTACCGTGAGGCAGCAGTGCTAACCACGGTGCCACCATGCCGCCCCGCAACAACTGAAATATTGCATACAGGTTACATATAGTCCATGAATCAGAGCTTGAAACAGATCATTGATGTTTTTTTTCACTGATTAAACTTGCTTTAATTCAACCCTTATTTTAAGTCCTTTTTAAATAATGATGCATAAATCCTACACTTGCAAATTGTGGATCAGTTACAGGACCCTTGAGAGTAGGCAGTAAAAAATTACACCTTGGATATGCTCATCACTTGTGATTTATTTTTCTATGTGTACATGTTTCTAGATAATTTGCTTTCTTGCAAGGAAGTCAGGAGGTTATTCAGACAGCTGAGGCACTTGGTAAGCTTAGAGAAGTTGCATTTGGAACTTTGCTGGGATGTAGCATTTCATACTAATCCAATTTCACTGATTAGGCTGTTTAAACTGCCTGAGAAATATTGCTCCTGAAATCTAAACCCTGTTGGTAGCCTTCACTGTTAGCAACAGTATGAGGAAGTGGCTTTATTGAAGATCTGGATAATGTGTTTGCGTTTATCTGTGCTTTCTTATATCCCCTTCATTATATTCATCAAATTTAACTTCTGTTCACTGACTTGAACAAAACAGGTTGCATTGTAAACCAGCCAATATGAGTGATAGTTGTGAGAGGGAGACAGACATGGCACAAAGAGTGAGTACTCATGATGATTTGACAGAGGGTGCATGAGGTTGGGAGCTTGTGCAGGTGTGCTAGAAGGACGAGAGCCTAGAACAAGAAATAAGAACATAAGAATGCATCCAGACTCATCGGGATCATCACTACTTTCAGTTGCTCTGCCTCTCCAAGTGCCGAATAGCTTTTCCCTCCTGATTATTGTTTCGAAATATTACCTGCCATCGATGCTAAACCGACTGGACGGTATTGCTAGGAATATCAGACAGGATTAAGGCGAATCCCAAGGCATTTTATACGTATATTAGGAACAAGAGGATAGCTAGAGAACGAGTTGGCCCACTTAAGGACAAAGAAGAGAAATTATGTATAGAACCAGAGGAAGTAGGTGAGGTCCTTAATGAGTATTTTGCATCAGTATTCACAAAGGAGAGGGGCATGTTGATTTGTGTGTCTCGGAGGGATGTGTAAACACTTCACAACAGGTCGTTATTACGAGGGAGGAAGTGTTAGGTGTGTTAAAAAACATTAAGGTAGACAAATCACCAGGGCCAGGTGGCATCTATCCCATATTTCTGAGGGAGGCAAGAGTTGAAATCGCTGGGCGTCTGACAGAAATCTTTGTGTCCTCATTGGCCACAGGTGAAATCCCAGAGGATTGGAGGATAGCCAATGTTGTACCGTTATTTAAGAAGGATAATTTGATAAAGTACCCTATGGCAGGCTGGTGCAAAAGATTAGATCACATAGGGTCAGGGGTGAACTAGCTGGATGGATCCAGAACTGGCTTGGCTGTAGAAGACAGAGGGTAGCAGTAGAAGGGTGTTTTTCCGAATGGAGGTCTATAACTAGTGGTGTTCCGCAGGGATCAGTTCTGGGACCTTGCTCTTTGTAATATATATAAATGACTTGGAAGAAAACATAGTGGGTCTGATTAGCAAGTTTGCGGATGATACTAAAATTGCAGGAGTTGCGGATAGTGATGAAGATTGTCAGGGAATACAACAGGATATAGATAGGCTGCAAATTGGGCAGAGAAATGGCAGATGGAATTTAACCCGGACAAATGCGAGGTGATCCATTTGGTAGATCCAATTCGGGTGGGAGCTATAAAGTAAATGGCAGAACCATCAGGAGCATAGAGACACAGAGATCTGTTCGTGCAGGTCCACAGATCCTTAAAAGTGTCAGCACAGGTGGAAATGGTGGTAAAGAAAGCATATAGCATGCTTGCATTCATAGGACGGGGCATCGAGTATAAAAGCTCGAAAATTGTTACAATTATATCGAACATTGGTTAGGCCACATTTGGAATTCTGTGTCCAATTTTGGTCGCCGCACTACCAGAAGGACGTGGAGGTTTTGGAGAGAGCACTGAAAAGGTTTACCAGGATGTTGCCTGGAATGGAGGGTATTAGCTATGAGCAGGCTTGGAGGGCCGAAGGGCCTGTTCCTCTGCTGTATTGTTCTTTGTTCTCATACCCCAGGAGAAAAAGGTGCTGATTGGTAAGAAAGTTAACTTTGATTGGCTGAGGCATTCATATGGAAAAACAATGGGGGCTATAGGGTTCCTAAACTTCAGGTAATTCAAAAACAGCGCAAGGCTTGAACGTATTATTTTTTCCCCATTATTTTTATGGGTTGTAGGCTTCGCTAGCTATTAAAGCATTTGTTACCCATCCTTAATTGCCCTTGAGAAGATGATGATGAGCTGCTTTCTTGAACCGCTGCAGTCCAAGTGGTAAAGAGACTGCACCCCTGCATCTGAATGTGTATTGCTTCTGGTGAGTGTAAATGAGCCACATTTTTGGTTTGACTGATTATTTTAAATTAGTTGCTAGAGTAGCTATTAGCACATTCAGGATTGCTCAGCGAGTGCTGTCTAATTGCAGAATCAAATCGAACAGTAAGTACTTGTTACAAATAGCAAAGAACATGCGCTTTTCAATCAGCCAATTATTGGGACAAAACGGCCAATGTACCTGGCATCACACTAATACTGAAATTCATACACAACATTGCTCAATTGTGCGGTACAGCAGAACATCTTTTTGGACTGACTGCAGCATCCTGTTAGTGCAAGATTTCACTCAGGTAGCCACTACATAGTAGCAGCCTGAAACAGCTTACAGTGCAGAACAGCCTGCAGTTCAAAATTTTGAGATGCTATATGTTCCTGTTGCTTTCTTCAACAGTTCAGCCAATCAGAGTTGACTTGCCAATCTATCTGCATTCCCACCTCCTGTAGTATATATCTTTGTGATCATTTGAAACTCAACATCCTTGTGTTTGCCCTGATGTGTTCAAGATGAAAAGTCTCTGCTTTTTCTCAAAGACTCTTATCTCTCTTTCTCCCTATTTCACAGTCTATAGAATAGGCCCCAGATTATGGGGGCGATCTTCCCAAAAGGGAACAAAGTCCCCTAGTGAGCGCGTTTAGCTGCGTGTTTCTTGGCACTTGCAGCGCCGAGAAATACATGCCTATTGAACACGACTCATGGTGAGTAAGAGGCCTGAACGGAGAGCGAGCAGCCGAGGCCACACATAGACCCGTTTTTTTACAATGGGGAACTCTGCTCGCCGGAACTCCTCATTGTAACGAGAGATCCAAATGCCATTTTGCTTACTGCCTCGCTCTAATATGCAGATATGCCGAAACATGATCCCGCCCGTTATGGGGCGGAGGGGATTCACCTCTCAGCGTCTCGCGAGATTGGGTCTCCTGGCTTTCAACGGATACCCTATGCCGCAGCGAGCTGCTTTTCCAGTGCAGCATGCCTGGTAGGGTCGCGCCCAATATCTTCTCAGCTGGGTCCTGCCCTTGTCCCCTCAAGAATGTGCATAAGAACATAAGAACTAGGAACAGGAGTAGGCCATCTGGCCCCTCGAGCCTGCACCGCCATTTAATGAGATCATGGCTGATCTTTGTGGACTCAGCTCCACTCTCCGGCCCGTACACCATATCCCCGAATCCCTTTATTCTTCAGAAAGGCATCTATCTTTTTCTTAAAAACGTTTAAAGAAGGAGCCTCAACTGCTTCACTGGGCAAGGAATTCCAGAGATTCACAACCCTTTGGGTGAAGAAGTTCCTCCTACACTCCGTCCTAAATCTACTTCCCCTTATTTTGAGGCTATGCCCCCTAGTTCTGCTTTCCCCGACCAGTGGAAACAACCTGCCGACATCTATCCTATCTATTCCCTTCATAATTTTATATGTCTCAATAAGATCCCCCCCGCATCCTTCTAAACTCCAATGAGTACAGTCCAAGTCTGCTCAACCTCTCGTCATAATCTAATCCCCTCAACTCTGGGATCAACCTAGTGAATCTCCTCTGCACTCCCTCCAGTGCCAATATGTCCTTTCTCAGGTAAGGAGACCAAAACTGAACACAATACTCCAGATGCGGCCTCACCAACACCCTATACAATTGCAGCATAACCTCACTAGTCTTGAACTCCATCCCTCTAGCAATGAAAGACAAAACTCGATTAGCCTTCTTAATCACCTGTTGCACCTGCACACCAACTTTTTGCGACTCGTGCACCAGCATACCCAGGTCCCTCTGCACAGCAGCATGTTTTAACATCTTACCGTTTAAATAATAATCCATTCTGCTGTTATTCCTCCCAAAATGGATAGCCTCACACTTGGCAACATTTAATTCCATCTGCCAGACCCTAGCCCATTCACCTAACCTATCCAAATCCTTCTGCAGACTTCCGGTATCCTCTGCCCTTTTTGCTTTACCACTCATCTTAGTGTCGTCTGCAAACTTTGACACATTGCACTTGGTCGCCAACTCCAAATCATCTATGTAAATTGTGAACAACTACGGGCCCAACACTGATCCTTGAGGGACCCCACTAGTTACAGGTTGCCAACCAGAGAAACACCCATTTATCCCCACTCTCTGCTTTCTGTTAGTTAACCAATCCTCTACCCATGCTACCACTTTACCCTCAATGCCATGCATCTTTAGTTTATGCAGCAACCTTTTGTGTGGCACCTTGTCAAAAGCTTTCTGGAAATCCAGATATACCACATCCATTGGCTCCCCGTTATCTACTGCACTGGTAACGTCCTCAAAAAATTCTACCAAATTAGTCAGACACGACCTACCCTTTATGAACCCATGCTGCGTCTGCCCAATGGGACAATTTCCCTCCAGGTGCCCCGCTATTTCCTCCTTAATGATAGATTCCAGCATTTTCCCTACAACCGAAGTTAAGCTTACCGGCCTATAATTACCCGCTTTCTGCCGACCTCCTTTTTTAAACAGTGGTGTCACGTTTGCTACTTTCCAATCCTCTGGGACCACCCCAGAGTCTAGTGAATTTTGATAAATTATCACTAGTGCGTTTACAATTTCCCTAGCCATTTCTTTTAACACTCTGGGGTGCATCCCATCAGGTCCAGGAGACTTGTCTACCTTTAGCCCCATTAGCTTGCCCAATACTGCCTCCTTAGTGATTACAATCATCTCAAGGTCCTCACCTATCATATCCTTATTTCCATCAGTCACTGGCATGTTATTTGTGTCCTCCACTGTGAAGACTGACCCAAAAAACCTGTTTAGCTCCTCAGCCATTTCCCCATCTCCTATTATTAAATCTCCCTTCTCATCTTCCAAAGGACCAATATTTACCTTAGCCACTCTTTTTTGTCTTATATATTTGTAGAAGCTTTTACTATCTGCTTTTATGTTCTGAGCCAGTTTACTTTCATAGTCTACCTTACTCTTTATGGCTTTTTTAGTAGCTTTCTGTTGTCCCCTAAAGACTTCCCAGTCCTCTAGTCTCCCACTAATTTTTGCCACTTTGTATGTTTTTTCCTTCAATTTGATACTCTCCCTCACCTCCTTAGATATCCACAGTCGATTTTTCCCCTTTCTACCGTCTTTCTTTTTTGTCGGTATGAACCTTTTCTGAACACTGTCAAAGATCGCTCGGAAGGTTCTCCACTGTTCCTCAACTGCTTCACCATGAAGTCTTTGCTCCCAGTTTACCTTAGCTAGTTCTTCTCTCATCCCATTGTAATCGCCTTTGTTTAAGCACAAAACACTAGTGTTTGATTTTACCTTGTCATCCTCCAACTGTATTTTAAATTCCACCATATTGTGGTCGCTCCTTCCAAGAGGATCCCGAACTATGAGATCATTAATCAATCCTGCCTCATTACACAGGACCAGATCGAGGACCACTTGTTCCCTTGTAGGTTCCATTACATACTGTTCCAGGAAATTATCCCGAGCACATTCTATAAACACCTCCTCAAGGCTGCCTTTACCAACCTGGTTAAACCAATCGATATGCAGATTAAAATCTCCCATGATAACCGCTGTACCATTTCTACATGCATCCGTGCATGCACTCTTTGGGCAACAGGGTGGCGCAGTGGATAGCACTGCTGCCTCACGGCGCCGAGGTCCCTGGTTCAATCCTGGCTCTGGGTCACTGTCCGTGTGGAGTTTGCACATTCTCCTCGTGTTTGCGTGAGTTTCACCCCCACAATCCAAAGATGTGCAGGATAGGTGGATTGGCCGGGCTAAATTGCCCCTTAATTGGAAAAAGAAATGAATTGGGTACTCTAAATTTATAGAAAAAAAAAGAATGTGCTTTCTTTCCACCACTACACTGACTTCCTTAATCAATACAGACACCCCGCCTCCCTTTTCTATATTTTCTGAATACTTTGGCCTTCCGGAAAATTTGGAGAAAACTGCAGCAAAGGTCAAAACCAGAAACAATCTACTACCAAATTTGTTGGACCTCTATGGGCCACTGGTGCCAAAATGCTTCAGACCCTGCCCTCTAGTTCTCCACAGCAGAGTACTGTGTACCTGTCTAACAATGGTTATCACACATGCATCTTGTTGATAGTTGAATGCAACAATGTGCATAATAACTGGAACCCTCTGCTCAACACCTGGAACCCTCTGCTCAACACGAGTCCCCTGGCTTCCTGACCTCACAAACATTACTCCCCACATATATGCTGACTGACTGAAAACTCAAAACCTGGTTGAAACCATTCATGATGCACCTCTCTTTTTTCTTATTGTCACGTGTACCGAGGTACAGGGAAAAGTATTGTTCTACGTACAGTTCAGACAGATCATTCCATACATGAAGAAAAAACATAGGACGTACATAAGTGCACAATGTAAATACATAGACACAGGCATCGGGTGAAGCATACAGAGTGCAGTACTACTCAGTAGAGAAGGTGTATGGAGAGATCAGATCTCCATGATGACCTGTCCAACTCTCCTATTGTCCGCCTTCCAGCTCACATACCACATGAAGAACCTTCCTGAGTAAGATCTACCAGAAAACATCCTTTGGATCAAGGAATGGGAAACATGGAAAGTCACTGACGCATTCCTTGTTGCAAACCCCATTTGTTGAATCGTAGACTTTGAACTATCATGGCAGGAGAGTGATCCTGGCTAAACAGTTGTGAGGACAGGCCCAGGCCCAGGCCCCTGTGCAGCCAACTTCCACCACTGGATCCTCCGTTTTAAAGCCACAAACAATGCTGCACATGACCAAGGAGTGTCCCTCCTACAGACTTAAGTGGCGGAACAATCAGCATAAACTCAGCAGATGAGGAGGCTTGGCTTCAGGGATTTGCATTCACTAAGTGAAATGTACACTTAATGATAATTGCCCAGTCCAGACCTTTATTAATCCACATTTTTGTTGTTGTGGCTACATCCCATTCCCAAGTGGCTATTGGCACCTGTAGCTCAGCAACTTTATTCACCACATACATACATTCTAATCCTGTCTTTGTATTTCTCCTAGTTCTTTTTAGTCTGCTTTTCTCTAATTATAGTTCCACTTTTCCCAACAATTAGTTCCTCTTTTCTACTTGCATACCCTGGTGCCCATCACTCTGTCAATTTAGTATAGCACTCATCATCGACTAGCAAGTTAATAAACAGATGTAAAAAAAAGGTACAGAAGAGAAAGTCACTGCACAGACTAGAATATGTTTTAGTATAGAATAGAATGTTGCTTTGAAAAGCTGGGAAACAATACAGGACAGGAAGGAAAGTGTTGAGGGTGAGCACATGTAAAATGTTTACTTTTCTGAATTCAAAAGGAATAGACCTTCCCTGGTGCCTCTCGTGCCTGGTGTGGGCATGGGAGATTGGAGCCACTAGTTGTCAGACACAAAATGTCTTATTGGATTAGTTTTTATCCAGCGGCATGCCCGCTGCCGGAAACATCCCCCCCCCCCCCCCCCCCCCCCCCCCCCCCCCCCCCCGCTGTGTACTTTTCCAAATCCACATTCTGAAAAGTATTTTCTCGGAAAATGTGCTACAAGCCTAACAGACTGGGGTAAATAAGCTGCCAGATTGTTCTGACATCCCTGTCTCTGTTTTTTCATGGAAGGACAAACCTATTTAAAATGAACAATTTTGTATTTTATTATTACAGCCTCTAAAATGAGAACAGTCACATTTAGTGCCCTTTGATGGGAGTGAGGGTCAGTAGTGGTTTTCATTTCTGTGATCAGCTTCAGGTGCTGAAAAGTAATATCTGGAAATCTATTCACTACTTTGCAGCTTCCTGCTCTTGCCAATCGCATACTTCTCAATGTTGGGACTGTAGAGAGGTTTTTAAAAATGTATTCATGGGATGTGAACATTGCTGGCAAGGCCAGCATTTGTTGCCTCATCTAAGTAACCCTGAGAAGTTGGTGATGAACTGCAGTCCATGTGGAGTAGACACACCAACAGTGCTTTTAGGAAGAGAGTTCCAATGAAGGAATAGCAACATAGTTCCAGGTAAGGATGTTGTGTAGCTTGAAGGGTACTTGCATCTGCCGTTCTTGTCCTTCTGGGTGGTAGAGATCACAGTTATGGAAAATGCTGTCAAAGGAACTTGGGTGAATTGCTGCAGTGCATCTCGTTGATGGTACACACTGCTGTCACTGCCAGTGGTGGAGGGAATGAATGTTTAATGCAGAAAATGGGCATTAATCAAGTGGGCTGCTTTATCCTGGTTAATGTTGAACTAGAGTGTGGTTAAAACTGCACTCCTTCAGGCAAGTGAGATTATTCCATCACATTCCTGACTTGTATCTTGTAGATGGTGGACGAGTTTTCAGCACTCAGGAGGTGAGTTACTGTTCACAGAATTCCCAGCGTCTGACCTGCTCTTGTAGTCACAGTATTTATAGAATAATTATCGCTTATTGTCACGAGTAGGCTTCAATGAAATTACTGTGGAAAGCCCCTAGTCGCCATATTCCGGCACCTGTTCGGGGAGGCCGGTACAGGAATTGAACCCACCCTGCTGGCCTTGTCCTGCATTATAAGCCAGCTGTTTAGCCCACTGTGCTAAACCAGCCCCTGTGGCTCGTCAAGTTTACATTTTGGTCATTGGTAACACCTAGGATGTTGATAGTGGGTGTTTCAGTGATGGTAATGTCATTGAAAATTGAGAGGATATGGTTAGATTCTCTCTTGTTGGAGATCGTCATTGCCTGGTACTTGCGTGGCACAAATGTTACTTGCTACTTTTCAGTCCAAGCCAGAATATTGGATATGGACTGCTTTAGTGCATATGGATGCTTGAGGATTAGGGATCTATCCTGACCAGTAGGCCATAAATGAGCACGTAAGAAACAAATGGTGAAGATTCTTCAGCAACAATGTCCTGGGACTGAATTGATTGACTGACAACAACCACAACTATCTTCCTTTGTGCTCTGTATGCCTCCAGTCAGTGGGGTTTCCCCCCTGATTCCCATTGACTCCAGTGTTGCGACGCTCCTTGATGCCCTCCTGCTGTCTTCATTGAACCAGGATTGACCCCCTGGCTTGATGGTAATGGTAGTGTGGGGGCTATGCTGGGCCATGAGGCTGCAGATTGTCTTTAAATACAGTTCTGCTGATGGCCTACAGTGCCTCATGGATGTCCAGTTTTGAGTGACTAGATCTGTTTGCAATCCATCCCATTTAGCACTGTGATAATGTCACACAACACTGTAGAGGATATCCTCAATGTGAAGAAGCTACTTTGTCTATGCGATGGTCTCTCAATCTTGCTTCAACCTTTTCTTTGGCACTGATGAGTTGGTTCTGCCATCATTTAGGATAGGGATTTTTTGGTGTTACCTTATCTGGCTAGTGTTTAATCATATACCATCTTTCATGACTTGATGTGACAGGACTGCAGAACTTTGATTGGATCCATTGGTTATGGGGTTGCTTTGCTCTGTCTGCAGTGAGGCAAAACAGAAGGGGAAAGCATGCGATCAGGTGAGTACGTTGTTGTGAGAAGCTGGAAGTTGAACATAGGCAGACAGAGGATGCAATTAAAAGGTTGAAGGCGCTCAATGCTGAAGGTCTCCTGACTCCAGTTGGCATGTGTCCCAGATTGTTGAGGCAATTGGGTGGAAATTACCAAGGCCCTGGACACAGTCTTCCAATCCTTTTTGAGCATAAGGGTAATTCTGGAGTATTGCAGATGTGACTACTACAGGCTCAACAGCCTAATGTCAGTGGCAAGAATGCTATTTAATCTGGGACAAATTTAATTGACTTTTTGAAAATATTGATAAATTAAAGTCGGCATGGACTTGTTAAGGTTTTTCACTAAGCTGATCGAGTTCTTGATGAAGTAATGGAAAGGATTGATGAGAATAGTTCAGTTGATACTTTGTCTTTAGACTAAAAAAAAAATCATACCATAGCCTTGTCAGCAAAATTCAAGACCATGGGATTAAATGGACAGTGATAGCATGGATTCACAATGTACTCGGCGAATGAACGCAGAGAATGGCGGTGAATGTTGTTTTTAGACTGTACAGATATATATAATGGTGTACCCCAGGGTTTAGGAATAGGACCACTGATCATTTTGATATGGACTTGAGTATACAGGGCATAATTTTAAAATGAAACAAAACTTCGAAATGTGGGATATGGGAGATAGTCCCAGAGTTAAGGAGGACCTAGACAAAACTAGTATAATGAGCAAAGACATAGCAGATGGAATTTAACACAGCGAGTGGGAATTAATATATTTTGGTTGGAGGAATGAGGACAGGTAATATCAGTTAAATAGTATAGTTTGAACGGGGGTTTTGGAGCAGAGACCAGAGTGTATATGTACTCAAATCTTTGATAAAATGGATGTTTTTTTTAAGAAAAGCGCATGTGATCCATGGCTTCATAAGTATAGGAATAGAGTATAAAAACAAGGAAGTTACACTAAACCTTTATAGTCAGACCACAGCTAGGGTATTGTGTTCAATTCTGGGCAACCACACTTTATTGTCAAGATTTTCAATCGGCTGCAAAAGAGGTTTACTGTATAAGAATCCTTCTGTTTAAATGCTGTTTTCCCTGTGCATTCCTTTTATTTTATTTTCATTTGTTTTGGCCTTTATAATTTTTGTACCCGAACAATTAATGGGATCTGTGCCTTTAAGATGGACGTCACATTTAATTTACATAAAGGGAGTCTACAGCAGCATGTGCTGCTTGGTCTGACATAAGTGATGACTCATCTTCATGGACTTGGCTGTCAGTCAATGAGCTGTTTTATAGCGGGGTCATTGTCGGTGTTGCAAGTGCTGGGAAACACCCGCTAAACACCCCCAAAACGGGATTCTGTTTCTTTTCTGTTAAATCGTGCCCACTGTTTCCAATGACCGAAAAGTCAGTAACCAGTGGGCACAGATTTAAGGCGATTGACAAGAGAACCAGAAACGATATGTGGCATCTTGTATTTTTACACCAGAGTTGTTTAGGGGAAGAATGAGTAAAGCTTGAAAATGGGTAATTAACTTGCATCCATTTGGTTTGATGCAAACAACATGCTAATTTAACGAATAGTAGCATGCAACCCAGTGCTGAGACACTGCTGAATGGTTTCATGCTTCGGCAGGGGGTGCAATATACGTGCGATGCTAGCATCACTAAAATCCAAACGGCACTACATAAAGCTAGCTACCTCTCTTAAAGAGGCCGTGTTTTCTGTTTGCAGCAGATGCTAGAACCCATTGCAGAAGATGGTGTGAGCAAGAAGAGGAACAAAAATGGCACAAGAGGCCAGAAAATATGAATGTTCTCTGATGCAACACTGGGGCCTTGGTGCAGGACATGGACAGATGGAGAGTGATCCTCTACCCACAGAGGACCAGGATGCTCTCCGGACAGACAAGGAGAAGGTGTAGGAACTAATAACCATCACTGTCAGTGATGGCCTGAGGACCTAGCTGCAATGGCAAAAGAGGCTCACTGACCTCACATGAGTGATCAAGGCCAATTAATTAATCTTCAAATGCCTATCTTTACAGATGGACCACGAACCTCACACTGTCCCATTCACCAAACTGTCTTCACTAACCTATAAACAAAGTCAAGTGCATCTTCCTCCTGCATCTCTCTGGTCAGAGGGAACATGATGCGCTCTTCTCCCTGGGCATTAAGAACATTGGTTCTTGATTCTTATGCAGCAATGGACACAAATAGAGAAATGTTACAAATGCCACCTACTTCAGCCTGCAAGGAACTCTCAGTCTCCTTCAGAGCCACTGAGAGCACTGCTCTTGTCCTACTCTGAGGCTTTCAGGTCTGCTCAAGTGTTGGGCGGCACGCTGGCTCAGTGGTTAGCACTGCTGCCTCATGGCGCCGAGGAGCCGGGTTCGATCCTGGCCCTGGATCACTGTCCGTGTGGAGTTTGCACATTCTCCCTGTGCCTGTGGGTTCCACCCCCACAGCCCAAAGATGTGTAGGGTAGGTAGATTGCCACTCTAAATTGCCCCTTAATTGGAAAGAACAATTGGGTATTCTAAATTTATGGAAAAAAAAAGGTCTGCTCATAAAATGGAGATGTCACACGCACATTTCCTGGTTTGAATTGAGCTAGGGGAAATGCTTCTCAAAGACTCTGCTGAGAGCTCTTCTGCTCCTTCTCCTCCTCCTCCTTCCTCTAGGAGAAGATAGTCCTCTTTGGTGTTGGTGTCAACTCTACTCTGCTCTACCTCAGTTGTTGCAGGCCTAACGGGGTAACTAGAACGCCCATGACAGGAAGTTAGTGGTCAAACCAAAACCCTCGAATTAAGTTTCAAAGTCTCCCATCAAATGCAGCCCTATTTCGCATTGATTTCATCAGCTTTAAATAGCAGCAGAAAACACGTAGCACTACGACAACCTAAATTTCTGAGACTGTATGATTCTCAGACTTATTTTTGCTGGTTTTATCACCAACTAATCTGAAAGTAGATCAGGTCCCATGGGAAGGATCCGTCCTGCAGCTGAATGCATGTTCAGCATGTTCAGCTTGAGAGGACCTTGAGCAGCAAAATTGAAACTGGCAGCGTTGACTCGTGTAGCACTGATTGACATCATGGTCTGCCTAATCTGTATAATTCTGGTGTACATTCTTAACAACCTCACCAAAATGCCCAGCGTGGATACCTGTTTGGCACCCATAGTGCTGAAACCACAGTAATTACTGATCTGAATCTGGTGGCTGTGATTTGGAATGCCTGTCTGAAAGTGTGGTGGAAGTAGACTAAATAATATGTTCAAAAGAGAATTGGGTAAATTCAGTTATGAAAAATAAAATGACATGGCCACGGTGAAGGGTCAGACTAGTTCGATAGTTCTATAAAAAGAACTGCACAAGTATGATGAGTAGAATGACTTTGTGTGCTCTATTGTACTATGATTTGTTTTATGTAATATTCAGCTAGGTTCAAAGCTGTATTTCCAGGTGAGTCTCTGTCTGTCTGAGGGTTGGAAGATGCACGAATGTATGGTTTCAAGCTGTGAGGGATTGAGGGTGGGGCTAGAGGCTGCGAGTTGTTGAGGATGGGGCTGGAGGTTGTGAGGTGTTGAGGGTGGGGCTAGAGGTTGTGAGGTATTGAGGGTGGGGCTAGAGGTTGGAGGTGTTGAGGGTGGACTAGAGGTTGCAGGTATTGAGGGTGGGGTCAGAGGTTGTGAGCTGTTGAGGGTGGGGCTAGAGGTTGTGAGTGTGGTGATATGCATCACTGCATTACCACAAGGGAGCACTTCACAGCCCATACAAAAGGACAGGGCACACATGCTCTGCCCCTTTCCACAGACAGACAGCTAGAGAGTACATCAGGGTTGATCAGAAGCATCACACCCAGCATGTGGCTTAGAGCAGTCTGGTTTAGTTAGACTGAGTTACTACAGTTAGATTAGCAGGAGACTCGAACTCATTTAAGAACTTTGTTAATAGTTCAATAAACATATTGAACTCATTACAAAGTCTAGACCTTCCTTTGTCAAAGCAGACATCAAGGAAGCAGCTTATGCTACACGAAGACGCATAACACAACATGGTACCAGTAGTGCCTGTTCAATCTATTTAGTTCAACTCCGCAAGATCCGTGACAACCAGCAACAGCACCCAGGCAAGATGTTCGAGATTCCAGTTCCTCATCAACTCCGGGACCACGGCAATCTTAGTGCCAACTGGCCTGCATTCAAGCAGAGATTTCAGCTTTACCTGGAAGCAGCCGACCTAAATGGCGTGGCCGATGCTAAAAAGATAGCTCTTCTACTCACCATTGCGGGTGAGCATGCAACAGAGATCGGCAACTCCTTCAAATACTCCAAAGGGCAGGACAAAAAAGACTTCCAGACAGTCCTGGACAAGTTTGAAAACTACTGCGAGGTAAACACAAGAGAAATCGGTAATACTGGCGCCTATACACACCACGAGGCCGAGGTAGGGATGCAACAGAAGCAACGGCATTTTTGATTGGCAGCTATCTTGCGCGTATCCAGCTGGCCCAGTCCGCACATGCGCAGTGCCCCAGAAGACGCGAACCGGTAAAACAGTGTTTGCATGCGCAGTTGCGAAAAGATTGCACAGTAAAGGAAAAGCGATTTGCGCATGCGCAATCCATTCCTACGCTTTACGTCACGAGCGTCATGACGTCCGAGGCCCCGGACAACGCCCGCATTAAGGTGAAACGTCCGAAAATAGTGTGCAGAAAAGTTTTAAAGCCAGAAAACACAATTCTTGCACCACGAAAGACAGCACAATGCCTGAACTTCGACCAGTAGATGAAAATAACCTCCGCAGAACCCTGCCACAAGCAGTTAGCACCGCCCAAAGAGATGATTTGGTCATTGAAGACCACGACTCAGAAGATGATTTCATCATTGGACGTAGCGTGCACCGTAACAAATCCGGACCGCAACAAGATGATTTGTACATTGAAGCATCCTACACAAACATAGATGAGTTTTTCGGATTTGAGGATCCTCCGCCCAGCATAGACGAGATCCCGACTCATGAGTACAGGATTCTGCTGCGGCCTGACGCCAAGAGACAGAGAGTGGTACAAGCTCACAGAGAGCGACCTGACGCCACGCCAGTGGTCCACACCACGAAGAGTCCCTGACTCAGCATAGAAAGCGATGACAGACTCCACAGCGAGACCACTGCACAACGCCACACAGGGAATGATGCCAGATCCACAGAGAGCAATACAAGCCTCCACAGCGAGCTCGTTGACAGACTCCACAATGGGAGCAACTCTAGACTCAAAAGCACAGTCCATGCATGAACAAGACGACAAAGGTCTTTCCACCTTATCTGAGCAACCAGCAGCAGATGATGCAAGTCTGCCACGCTCACGTGAACAACAGAAAGACTATGACAGTCTACCTAGATTACTTGAGCCACCAGAAGAAGACTCTGACAATCTACCCAGCTCATCTAACCAACAAGACGACACTGCAGGTCTACGCACTGTATGTGAGACAAGTGACGAAGGCATCACAATTCCCATACAAGATGTGCAACATCACAGCGAGACTGACAGATCTCCGCTCCTCTGCACAGAGGCACTCAACAATCCAAGTGAAACTACTCGTGAGTCCAGTATGACCACGTCAATTAAAACCTCATAAACTCTAGCCTCTCCACAAGAAAATGAAATCTTGAACATTTTTACTCCAAAAGAGGAGCATCAAGAAAACAAAGATGATTCAGGTGAACCAGACAGGACTCCAGACGGGGAGCATCGACAAACCGAAGATGATCCAATGAACAGGACATGACTCCAGACGGGGAGCACCGAGGAATCAAAGACTAAGTGCTCAATGCAACAGCAGATGCCACAAAGGACACTGACACAAGTAACTGTGTGAAGGACTTGAATTCTCCTCTCTGAATGGTCATTGAGCGCAACAAACACAACAACAAAACCTACAAAACAACAACACAGACAACAACGACAAGCATACCAAAGGCACCAACGTCAGCACCACGCACGACAAAATCAACAACACTGGAACAACGACTGGTACGACATGGTACAAGTCTGCAAATGC
The DNA here is from genome assembly GCF_047496885.1 of Scyliorhinus torazame. Taxonomy (NCBI): domain Eukaryota; kingdom Metazoa; phylum Chordata; class Chondrichthyes; order Carcharhiniformes; family Scyliorhinidae; genus Scyliorhinus; species Scyliorhinus torazame. The sequence goes on along the minus strand of NC_092717.1, from coordinate 52,521,488 downwards.
AGGACAATGTGACAGCACAGCTCCTAACAATGGCAAGAGTACAAAAATACTATGGCATGACAACGAATCTTACAAATTGACGGTTGCTACACGACAAACGAGCAGACCAGCTTTCAGGAAAGATGACATCAAGAATCGCTACCACAAGCATCGGAAAAAAAAGAGTCCAAATCAGACAACAAAGTGATTTGACCATTTGAACACCTCCTGATGACTTCTTGGTCCCTGAAACACAGGGACACTGACGGCGTTCACAAGGAAATGACAACATCAACATTGACACTTCAATAACAAAACAAGAAAGCTACTTGACCATATAAATTCATGAACTTTGGACTGATAAATATTATTTGGTATTGTATCATCATCACTGTCATCATGACTTGTACATGTCATCAATTATCTACCTATTTTGTTCAATTTTCTTTAACCAAGTACAGAAAATATGTAACAATAGAAAAGGGGGGATGTGGTGATTTGCATCACTGCATTACCACAAGGGGGCACTTCACAACCCATATAAAAGGACAGGGCACACATGCTTTGCCTCTTTCCACAGACAGACATCTGGCGAGTACATCAGGGTTGATCAACAGCATCACACCCAGCACGTGGCTTAGAGCAGACTGGTTTAGTTAGACTGAGTTACTACAGTTAGATTAGGAGGAGAGTCAAACTCATTTAAGAACTGTTAATAGTTCAATAAACATATTGAACTCATTACAAAGTCTGGACCTACCTTTGTCAAAGCATACATCAAGGAAGCAGCTTATGCTACACGAAGAAGCATAACACAACAGTGAGGTGTTTAGGGTGGGGCTAGAGGTTGGAGGTGTTTAGGGTGGGGCTAGAGGTTGCAGGTATTGATGGTGGGGCTAGGGGGGTGTAAGTATTGATGGTGGGGCTGGAGGCCAGGAGGCAGGAAAAGGTTTTGAGGCCCCAACTGTAGCAAGATTGTTGCTAACGTAAAATAAATTGGTGGATTATACTCATTTCCACTTTCCTTTTGATAACTATTAATTTTAAAAGAAACTCCGATAACTCACTGAACAATTAACAATGTGCTTTATTCCGTAGCTTGTTTCACACAATTGCTGTTATATTTGCTACATGATATCCCCAAAGACACTTGAAAGATATTATTATCCAGAAGCTAGGCGATGAAGCATAGAACTGGAGCCAGTCCTTGCATGCTTTATATTTAAGCACTTATTTACGGTTATTCACCTCTTTACCCAACAACCATAGTTTCAGTCTGTTCCTATTTCTGGGGGCACAAGTGAATCCCCAATTAATGCCCACCACCTGTATGCAATTATATACAATGAAAAAGGAAGACCTGTAATTAAAGACTAAAGGCTGCCTGGAAGTGAACTTAATCCTGTCTGTTAGTCTGGCTTTCGATGGCTTGATCCTGGCTTTATTTCTTTCTCTGTGGCTGCAGCAGGCATCTCCTAAATACGTTCTAGAAATGAGGCGGCAGGAGGAAGTCTTTATTGCATATTGCAGCAGTGAGCGTGAGATTCCGTAAGGTGTAAGATTTTACCAAGCTTAAAATGATAGTCTTCGAACTATACTTAAAATGTTCACGTTTAAACAGGAGGTCACTTATATCAACCAAAAGACTAATAACTATTTAAAGTCAATTTCAACTGTGCAAGTTTCTGATGACAGTATTACCAAAAGGTTTTAGATTGTATCCAGACGGCTCCAACTACTACCTTGGCCTATGTGAATGTCATGGCCTACGTGAACAAGTAAGATCTTCAGCCACTGAATATTCAACTCATTTGCAACTATCGATAGGTACGCAGTTATCAATAGTAATGCAAGCCCATGCTTCCCAGGCAGCTGCCGCAATACATTTTGCGGCAATCCACTTTGTCATTGATACGTGACTCGCAAAAGCAACCTACAGGATGCAGTTGGGTAATCAAACTACTGCAGGCATAGATCAAAATACCTCTTCAAAATCTGAGGGCATCAGAACAGCCCTGGCTGAAGGAAATGCATGCAATCATCATCGTTATCAGTTGCCATAGAACAAAGAACAAAGAAATGTACAGCACAGGAACAGGCCCTTCGGCCCCCCAAGCCCGTGCCGACCATGCTGCCCGACTAAACTACAATCTTCTACACTTCCTGGGTCTGTATCCCTCTATTCCCATCCTATTCATGTATTTGTCAAGATGCCATGTCGAATATCTGGGCGCATTCTTCAAAACGACTTGGTTAAGGTTTCAAGGATTGCTGCACAACTTCCCCCTTCAAAAAGGCATCATGGTGGCACGGTGGCGCAGTGGTTAGCACTGCTGCCTCACGGCGCTGAGGTCTCTGGTTCGATCCTGGCTCTGGGTCACTGTCCGTGTGGAGTTTGCACATTCTCCCCGTGTTTGTGTGGGTTTCGCCCCCCACAACCAAAGATGTGCAGGGTAGGCGGATTGACCATGCTAAATTGCCCCTTAATTGGAGAAAATGAATTGGGTACTCTAAATTTATTTTAAAAATGAAGGCGCTGAGGGATAAGGGTTCTCGTACATTCAGGGGATCACCACCATGAGCAGACGGGCAGTTTTGAGGGAGTCGAAGAGAATATGTTGCTGGCTATGAGGGGCAGTTCTGCCTAATCCTTCCCATCTCTTCATATTTATGGCTTCACTTAAAGCGCATTAAATCTTGGAGGCAGCTCACAAATCTCCAAATCATGGCATCATGAAATCTCCTCTCAGGAACTTGCCAGAAAGAGGTGTAAATTTAAGTGCAATCAGATTTTTGATGGCCAACATGATGAATGCACATGCCTGCTGTTTGCTTCTCTGATGCTTTCCTTTGGTGACTGGGATGTGGAATCTTTTAAAATTATCCTCTTTTGCTATTTAGATGCTACTGCAGTTCCATATCTGAGGTGATTGTTTTCTGTGCAATAGAGGATCTTGGGATTCACCCTCCTGGTATGTGCAGTAAATGTAAAAACTACAAAGGTTTCCAGGATGCAAGCACTAAGAATCTACAATTGGGGGAAAAAAAATGGTTTTGTGCGTATGTTTTTACTTCAGAAACTGCTAATTAATTATAGCCTGAAAATGACCGGGTATTCAGCTTCTAATAAGCTTTTATAGTTATACCAGTTTTCATCCACTGATAAGCAGCTCAGTGGCAGGCAAATTACTCAATCTTACCAGCTTGGAAACACTCATTTTGGGAGTGTTTTTAATCTTATTTTCAGCCAACTCACTAATCCCTCTGATTTTATGAACCCACAAATGTGCAAAGTTCATAATAGCTACTGTCCATAGATTTCTGTATATGGACTGTTAAACAGTGGAAAATAATTTTTACTCTCTTGGGAGTTTGTTTTAGCTTCTTTGAAGTGGGTAATTAGCTTGCTCAAAGTAAGTGGTGACTAACAGCTTAATAGACGCTCCATAAAATTCTCAAAGTACAATATGCAAATTATTAATCAGGGAAAGCTTTTTGCATGAAATGAGGAGCTTTTCTTCATTTTGAAATATGTCCTCCATGGCCACTGTACTCATCTTCACAAGGATCTCTTGAGGATCATCACATTTGGTGAGAAGAACAAAATGTACTTTCTTGGCTCTTGCAAGTTGCCACCACTGTTCTTGACGAAAGTCAGAAGAAATATTGTGGACCTGGGCACTTAATCCATTCTCTGCTGCAACTAGTGAAATATTAAGCATGTATTCAGCCTCTTGCTTAAGTAGGTTAAAAATTATTGCTTCTGTTCACAAAGGGGACTCGCTTCAAAACAATTTATTTTAATTCTTCAGAGGTTGTGCAATTATGTGCTGTAACTGATTGCCACGGGTATGCAATGTGTCATTGTGGTAAGATGACTCTCTTGCAACATTAAGGTTTTTTTTCTGGTAAAGATGTCCTCTCATCCTTTCATCTTGTCCAGTATTTTAAAAATGCTCAAGCTGAGGGTAACACTTTCAGCTCAAAAGATTAAACTGCAATTGCTGCTCTGAAGTTTAAAACACTGGGAGAAATGTTCTCCTTGATCCATCGAACAACTGCAGTTTGGATAAGGGCAATATTATTTTCAGCTTGAAGTTTTGAAGCACATTGGATTCTGCGTGATGAGATGTCCTTCAGTTGTTTTGCACCACACCGGCTCTTTCAAATTCTGCCTTTAACCTCACCAAGTACTGCCTGATTCTAATATTTGGTATTAACCAAATCCAGTTTCGCCTTATCTTCACTCAGCTAGCTAGCCTATGAGCAGGTAAGTGAACATTTTACAGTTCATTCTTAAGACTGCTAGACATTTGGTGATGAGCATTAAGATGTGATGTTGTTAACCATGTTGATGCAATGTTTCTTTGCAGGGAAGTATGGGATTCTCAATCCTCTATCCAGAGAAGGATAGATCCAAGTATTTTTTAAATGGTGGAAAGCTGAGAGCAGTGGATGTCCAATCTAGTGACATGGACTGCAGCACTTCCAGGGGTTGCAGATAATGAATTTATTGTTCAATTGTTTTTTTTTAAACAAGCATTTTATAACAACAGAAGATATAAATACAAATGTAAACATAATTCAGTGCGTAACGCCCTCCCAACCAACAACCATACGCCGCCAACATACCTCCTACACACAAACCCCAAGTCCCTCCATCTCTCGCTAATTCCCCCCTAAATTGAACTAAACTAAACTAACTCTCCCTGCCCCCATTATTCCCTAACCCCCCCCCCATTTTGTATCTGCTAACAGTTTAACTTTCCACGAAAAAGTCGATAAATGGCTGCCACCTCCGGATGAACCCTAACACTGATCTTCTCAGGGCAAACATTTTCTCTAGCCTGAGAAACCCAGCCATGTCGCTAACCCGTACCCCCGATTTCGGGGGCTCCGAGTCCCTCCACGCTAACAAGATCTGTCTCCGGGCTACCAAGGAGGCAAAGGCCAAAATGTCAGCCTCTCTCGCCCCCTGGACTCCCGGGTCTTCCAACAATCCAAAGATCTGGACTCGGTGCCACCCTCGATTTTAGCACTGTGGACATGACATTGATAAATCCTTGCCAAAATCCCCTAAGCTTCGGACATGCCCTAATCATGTGCACATGATTTGCGGGCGCTCCTGCACATCTCACACACCTGTCCTCTGCCCCAAAAAACCTGCTCATCCGGGCCACCGTCAGGTGTGCCCGGTGACCCACCTTGAATTGTATCAGGCTGAGCCTGGCACATGATGAGGATGTGTTGACTCTACTCCGAGCATCCTCCCGCAGACCTGCCTCTAGCTCCTTACCTAGTTCATCTTCCCACTTAGCTTTACCTCCCCTATCTGGGTTCCCTCCCACTCTCATGAGCTCTTTATAAATTTCCGAGACCTTCCCTTCCCCCACTCCCATTTTTGAAACTACCTTATCCTATATCCCCTGTGGCGGTAGAAGCGGAAAGGTCGAAATCTGTCTTCGCACAAAGTTCCTCACCTGCAGATAGCGAAACCCATTCCCACCCGGCAATTCAAACTCCTCCTCTAAATCCTCCAATCAAGGAAAGCACCCATCAATAAACAAATCTCCCAATACCTGCTCTCTGCCACCTCTGAAACCCCCCATCCAACCTCCCCGGACAAACCGGTGATTACCACAAATTGGAGCCCACAACACCGCTCCCGCCACTCCCAAATGCTTTTGCCACTTTCCCAAAGCTCTGAGTCGCCACCACCAACCGCGCTTGTGGAGTACTGGGCCGGTGAGAACGAGTGGTGCCGTTATCAGTGCTCCTAGACTTGTGCCCCTACATGATGTCGCTTCTACCCGCTCCCACACCGACCCCTCCCTCACCACCCACTTCCTGATCATGGCTTTGTTTGTCGGCCAGTAATAGTTCCTAAAGTTCCCCCACAGCACTTTCCTCACTCGCGGGGTTTTACCCACCTATACAAACCCAGAGATCGCCGCATTAGCCTGCTTAAAAAAGCCCTTTAGTACAATAATAGGGAGACACTGGAAAGCAAACAAAAATGTTGGGAGAACTGTCACCTTTATGGTCTGTACCCTCCCCGCCAGTGACAACGGGAGCATGTTGCATGTTCCACCTCCAAAAGTCCTCCTTTGTTTGCTCAACTAACCGGGCCAGATTTAATTTATGCAACTGCTCCCATCCCCATGCCACCTGAATTCCCAAGTATCTAAACCTCCCTCCCACCACTTTAAACGGCAAGCCCCCAGCCTCCTCTCCAGCCCCCTCACCTGGATCACAAAAATCTCGTTCTGACCCAATGTCAATTTGTACCCTGAGAACCGGCCAAATTCCCCTAAGATCCGTATAAACTCTGCCATCCCCCCTAACGGGTTAGAAATATATAGGAGTAGGTCTTCCGCATACAACGAGACCCTGTGCTCCCCCCCCCCCCCCCCCCCCCCCCGCCAGACTAGCCCCTTCCAGTCCTTTGACGCTCTCAGCGCCAGCGCCAATGGCTCTATAGCCAAGGCAAACAACAGTGGGGAGAATGGACATCCCTATCTTGACCCCCGGTGTAGTCTAAAATAGTACGACCTCACCCGGTTCGTCCGCACACCCGGCACCTGGTACAGCAGCCGAACCCAGTCTACAAAGCCTTGCCCAATCGCAAACAGCCCCAGGACCTCCCACAAATACTCCCACTCCACCTGGTTGAAGGCCTTTTCCGCGTCTATCGTGGCCACTTCCTCCACCTCCCTCCCCTCGAGAACATCATGATGACATTCAAGAGCCTCCTGACGTTGGCTGGTAACTGCCTGCCTTTAACAAATCCCGCCTGGTCCTCCCCTATCACCCACTGAACACAATCCTCTATTCTCGAGGCCAAAATCTTGGCCAGCAATTTGGCGTCAACATTTAGTAGGGAGATTAGTCTGTATGATTGCTTAATTGTTAATGGAAACAAACGCAAGGAAGATAAATAAGTAATTGAAGACTAAACTGTTGTAATGAGATACAAAATAAATAAAAACAAAATGGCTAATAGAAGATTAGACGTCACATCTAGAGGGCTTGATTGTAAAGAAAATAAAGTTTTACTACAGTTATAGAAAGTCTTGATTAGATCACATTTGGCATGCCACGTACTTTTTTGAGCACCGCACCTTAGAAAAAGTATAGAAAGGGTGTAGTGCATATTCACCAGAATGTTACCGGGGACCAGGAATTAGGTTATGAGGAGAGATGGATAACGTAGGCTTGCGTTCTCTGGAATATAGAAGGTTAAGGGGTAATATAGTTGTGAATTTTGAAAGGAATTGATAGAGGAAGCACACAACCTTGTTTTGATTGCAGGGAAGCCGTGGATAATGGGGCATAAATTTATCGAGTCAGGCCATTCAGGAGGGAAGTTATGATTTGTCTATTAAAAGTGTGGCTCTCTCAGAGAAAGAAATAGATGCTAACTTAATAATTTTAAATCGAAGATTGATAAATGTTTGGTAGTTAAGGGTATCGAGAATTATGGAGCCATGGTGGGTGGATGCAGTGCGAATCGAGATCAGCCATGCAAATGACAGTACAGATTTCAGGGACTGGAAGGCCTACTCCTGTTCTGATGTTTCGAAAACCATTGCATTACTTTTGTGTTTAGACCATGATGAAAATTACACTCTTATTCTCTCTAGTTCCTCCTCCCCAGTGACCAAAACAGTGCCTTCGCAAATTTGACTTTAATCAGTATAAACCTTATTTAATGAGATTTAACAAATGTGTTCACTTGGGTCTTGTTTATCTTGTCATGTAACGCAGATTTAGAATATTGCTTGGTTTTGGAGGCCTCTCTGCATCCATGGGACTGAAGAAATATCTGTTTCCCTTGATTACTAAACCTGCTTTACAGCACATTAATTCATGTGTGCAGATCACTCAAATGGGGTTTTGAAGAACATTTTCTTCCAACACAAAGAAATCACGGCACTCTTGGGCATTCATATTTAGATATATGTGTAACTTTGGAAGTTTCGGGGGCTCTCGCCTCCTGCTCTCAGGGTCCCTCTCCATTTTTAGAAGAGTAGCAGTTGATGCTGGCACAGAGCTGTTGAGAATTAATGAACTGGTTGATTCTGAGAGCTTTCCAAATGTTCACTGGTGGATTTGGCAAGCTATATTAATGACATGGAGGTGGAATTGAGACAACCTATTGACAGGCAGAGAAACATCCTTCCTCAATTGTTAAACCTTGATGTCTGCTCACTTCTGTGAAAAACATATTCTTCAGGCTCTTCAGAACTCTTCTAAGCCTAAACATAGCTGACCAACTTACTTTTTTGTTGGGGGTATCCTCATACTAGAGGGACAAGTACTAACATTGTAAGCACATGTTATGAATTAGTGGGAGTCTTGTGGTATCCTATGCACTGTTACTGCTAAATTATGTAATTGACATTAGTCCAATAAGTTTAATAGTGATCTACACCAGTGTTTTTCAAACCACTTTTTCCGGAACCTACTTTTACCAACTGGCCGACCTTCGTGTCCCACACTGGCTGACCTTCATGACCCATATCGGCCGACCTTCGCGACACACCATTATTGCTTACTTTTAATGTGACAGGTGAGCCCACTTGGTCCTCACAATCTCACTTGCTTTGTCATTCAATGTTACATTTCTGCCAAGGACTTCAGCTGATGATTTTTTCGCTGCATCCTTTGAAAAAATCATTGTCCTCAAATTCGTCTTTGAAGTTTTGAGGGTTTTAAACTCATCTGCCAGTATTTCCCTGCATATAACATACATGGGCTTTGCATCCTGATTTGCATTGGCAAAATGAACAATGTCACCTCAGTAAATCATCTTTATATTGCTTTATTTCCAATTTCAGTTTCTTCTTTGAGTTGTTCACCAGAGGCCCTGGAACTCTGGATACAGCTCACATCAGCACTACTTTGTCCTGCTGCGGACACTCCTGAGAAGCTCACTCCAGCAGATTTAGTTATGAGATTCTGGCCTGTTCGTGTCTCTGGTCCTATTTTCCTAATTACGAAATGATCCATCTTCAGTTCTTCACACAGTCCTGTTGCTTGCTGGCAGCTACAAAATGAAGGAATCGCATCTCTGTGATTTTGCGTCCAAAACACAGACCTACAAGGCACGTGACATAGAATGTACAGAGCAGAAGGAGGCCATTTGGCCCATCAAGTCTGCACAGGCTCATGGAAAGATCACCCCACCCAAGCCCACACCTCCACCCTATTCCCATAACCCAGTAACCCCACCCAACACTAAGGGCAATTTTGGACACTAAGGACAATTTAGCATGGCCAATCCACCTAATCTGCACATCTTTGGACTGTGGGAGGAAACTCGAGCACCCGGAGGAAACCCATGCTGACACGGGAGAACGTGCAGACTCCGCACAGACAGTGCCCCAAGCTGGGAATCGACCCTGGAGCTGTGAAGGAACTGCGCTAACCACTGTGCTACCGTGCCATCAGTGTACGTGCCGGGCATGTGACCTGCTCTTGCTGCCGCTTCTAGCGAGAGGACTCGTTTAAAGGCTGGTCGCGGCTGGCATTCTCAACTTAAAAAATAGTTGCGGACGGATTTCTGAAAAGCTAGTCCCGGCCATTGGGCGCTTCTCCTGCGATCGGGAATGCCATAACCGAAGACTCCACGACTCTCCCGACATCTGCCCGCGACCCACCCATAAGTTTGAAAACCCCTGATCTACACACACTCTTTATGAACACATGACTGGTCTCAATTTGCTTAGTAGTCAATACTTTGAGCCAATTCCTTTCAAACATACTCAGGATGAACTGCATATTAATTTAGGAAGGTACAAGACTCCTTGTCATATGAGTTAGCTGAACAACATGAGTCTTTTACTGAACAGGATAATGCTGGGAACATTTTGTGATATTTGAAAGATGTCTAGGATCTTATTCATTCTCTTAATGGGTAACAGTGGGTAACAATGACATCTGCAACCAATATGTAGAGTCTTTTGGTGACCACTTCATGTATTACAAAAACTCAAAGAAGAGCTAGGAGAACAGCTAATGCATTCAATTCTCCATATCCTGCCAAGTACTTTACTAGGTTCATAGAGCCATACAACAGTGAAAGAATGGGAAGATCCCAGGCACATATGGGATCCCATGTAAAGCTGCAAAATAGTTTTCCTTTTCTCACTGGCTGCTTAATATAAATCAACATCTATTCTGGCAGGTGGAGGAGGAAGAACATGGTCCACAATTACTGAAGAAGATCTCCATCACAATGTTCTGCAAGTCTGAATAATTGGATTGTGGTCACTGGGCAATTTGTGTGTTGTAGCTAAGTGGTTATAGTACTGAGCCAGCAACTCTGAGGTTATGAGTTCAGATATCAGTATTGGCAGTTGATTCAATTCAATAAATGCAGTAATTTGTGAAGCATCAATACCACCAAGCTGTTCCCCCACTTTCTCAACTTAAAAACCGGTTGCAGACGGAATTCTGAAACGCTGGGCACTTCTCCTTCGATCGGGAATGCCATGCTTTTAAATATACCTCTGCTAGAAGTGCCCACATCCCAACGAATTAAAAAAACACACATCTTTTCTCTGCCTATTGCAGGCAAAATCCTAGCATTTGCTCTTCTGCCTTTTGCTGACAATCTGCAAATGTTATTGCAATATGGGTTTTGCTTGGATTTCTTTTGTGAGGCAGATCCAAGTGTCATGAACCGTTGCATGTCCAAGGTTTCCACCACTGCGTTGGAGACGTGTTTAGCAACTGCTGTTGTCTTATGTCAGTCATGACATATGTCGTCTTATGTCAATAACAGCTATTGACTTATTTTAGTCTTGGCTCTTTGTTTGCACTATTGTTTCTATGTCAGAAAGCTGTTAAGGTTGTCCACCGTTCTAGAGACACGAGCATAAAATCTAGTCTGACACTGCAGTCCTGTACTGAGGGAGTTTTGCACTGTTCTAGGTGCCATCTTTTGGGCAGATTGTGTCGTCTGCATCACTGAGATATACTATATGGTAATTATCTCATAGCTGTTTGTGGGATCCTGCTGAGTGCAAATGGGCTGCCATGTTTCTGACATTACAACAGTGACTCCACTTCAAAGGTAATTAATTGATCCTTCAATAAGATTGTGGTGGATCTGAATGTGGCCTCAACTCCACTGCTGTCTGGTTACAAGAATTCCACAGATGAGCGACCTACTACTGATAGAACAAAAAAAATCTCCTCATCTCAGACTTAAATGGGAGACCCTTAATTTTAAATTGTGTCCCCTACTTCCAGACTCCCCCATAAGGAGAAACATTCCCTCGGCATCCACCCTGTCAAGTCCTCTGAGGATCTTTCATGTTTCAACAAGACCGCCTCCCATTCTTCTTTAAAAAAAATAAAAAATTTTTATTAAGGTTTTTTAACAACACAATTTTTTCCCCTTACAAACAATCCTCCCCCCTCCCCCCCACCCCCCCCCCAGTAACAAAATAACGCAAATTCTCCCTGAGCAAGATATATACATGGCAAGATGGTACATTTACATAGCTTTATACACTGGCTCTTGGCCGCGCGTACCGTTTCCCCCCACCCTTCATGCCGCCTCCCATTCTTCTAAACTCCAATGCCAAACCTGCTCAACATTTCACCATAAGTTAACCCTTTCACCCCAGGAATCAGTTGAGGGAACCTGTTCCGAACTGCTTCTAATACAACTATGTCGTTAAGTAAGAAGACTAAAACTGGACAGATTACTCCAGATGTCATCTAGCTAAGGCCCTGTATAGTTGTGGTAATACTTTGCTACTTTTATACTCCATTCCCCTTGCTATAAATGCCAACATTCCATTTGCCTTCATTATCATTTTCATGTAGATTGTAAATAGTTGAGGCCCCAGCAATGATTCTATGGCACTCCATTACTAACAGCTTGCCACCCAAAAATATCTCACTTATCCCTACTCTCTGCTTCCGGTTGGCTCATCATTCCTTTATCTATGCTCATATGTATTCCCTCCCCTCCCCAATGCCATGAGCCCTTGTTTTGTGTAGTAACTTTAGATGTGGCACCTTATTAAATTCCTTTTGGAAATCCAAGTGCACCACATGCACGTGTTCCTCTTTATCTACTTCGCTTGTTTTGTCCTCAAAGAACTCAATTCATTCGTTAAACATAATTTAATTTTTTCAGAAAACTATGTTTACTCGGTCTGATTGTATATGACTTTCTAAATGTCCAGGTATTACCTCGTTAATATTGGATTCCAGCATTTCTAGTAGCACAGTGAGTAGCACTGTTACTTCACACATCCAGGGTCCCAGGTCCGATTCCCGGCTTGGGTCACTGTCTGTGTGGAGTCTGCACGTTCTCCCCGTGTCTGCGTGGGTTTCCTCTGGGCGCTCCGGTTTCCTCCCACAAGTTCAGAAAGACGTGCTGTTCGGTCATTTGGACATTCTGAATTCTCCCTCTGTGTATGTGAACAGGCGCAGGAATGTGGCGACTAGGGGATTTTCACAGTAACTTCATTGCAGTGTTAATGTAAGCCTACTTGTGACAATAAAGATTATTATTTCCCTGTGACAAATGTTAGGCTAACCACTGTATGGTTTTCTGCTTTCTGTCTCCTTCCTTTCTTGAACATAATATAGTGCTATATTGCAATTTTTCAATTGACTGGGACCTTTCCGAATCTAAGGAATTTTGGAAGATTATGACCAATGCATCGACTGTCTCTGCAGCTACTACGTTTAAGACCCTAGATGCAAACCATCAAATCGAAGGGACTTGTCAGCCTTTAGTTCGAATAGTTTTCTCAGTATATTTTTGGCAGTGATTGTGATGGTTTTAAGTTCCTCCCTCCCTTTCACCTTCTTCCCTCCCTTTTTAAAAAAAAAAAAAAAAAAAAATATTTTATTAGGGTATTTGCAAGTTTTTACAATAATAACAATGACATGAACATGGTACAATAAACATTTCCACCCCCATCACAATCTTCACACACCCCAACCATAAAACAACAATCTGGCCCTCTTTTCCCCCTCCCCCCACTTTGGAATTCTGCATCTGTTGACATTTTTATTTTCTCCGAGAAAGTCGACGAACAGATGCCACCTCCGGGTGAACCCTACCATTGACCCTCTTAAGGTGAACCTTATTTTCTCAAGACTGAGAAACCCAGCCATGTCAATAACCCATGTCTCTACACTCGGGGGCTTCAAGTCCCTCCACATTAATAAGATCCGTCTCCGGGCTACCAGGGAGGCAAAGGCCAAGACTTCGGCCTCTTGAACTCCCGGCTCTTCCGACGCTCCAAAGATCGCCACCTCCGGACTCGGCACCAACTGTGTTTTGAGTACCGTGGTTATTGCCTTAGTGAAACCCTGCCAAAACCCTCTAAGCTTCGGGCATGCCCAAAACATGTGGACATGATTTGCTGGGCTTCCCGCGCACCTCGCACACCTGTCCTCTACCGCAAAAAACGTGCTTCACTCCCTTTTAACTCGTGATTTTCAAGTGTTCTTGGGATTTCTTTTGTGTCTTACCGTGACGGCAAACACAAAATACTACTTCAGCTCTTCTACCATTTCCCACTATTAATTCCACAACCTCGCCCTCTTAAAGGACCAATGCTCACTCCAGTTACTCTTTTCCTTTTTAAATACATGTACATATTCTTACTAGCAGTTTTTATATTTCTAGCTAGCTTTTTCTTGTACCCTTTTTCTCTTTCCCCCCCCCCCCCCCCCCCCCTAGTTTTTTCATTAATTCTTTGCTGGTTTCTAAAATCCGTTCATTCTCCGACCTATCACTAATCTTCACAGTGCTGTACGCTTTTTCTTTCAATTTGTTGTTGTCTTTGACTTTCTTTTTTTTCAATAATCTTCATTAGTGTCACAAATAGGCTTACATCAACACGGCAATGAATTTACTGTGAAAATCCCCTAGTCGCCACACTCCGGCCCCTGTTCGGGTACACTGAGGGAGGATTCAGAATGTCCAATTCACCTAACAAGCACGTCTTTTGGTTAGCCATGGATCATGTATCCTTCTCATTGACCTTCTTTCTCTGTGGAATATATATTTGCTGAGAGTTGCAGAATATCTCCTTAAATATCGGTCACGTTTTTTCTTGTGACTTCTTACCTTTGCTATTTCTCATCTCCACCTAAACTGATGTTACATCTTGATTGTCTGAAGTAAGGTCATGTCTCTATTGTACCAAGTCATCTTTAATTAACAGAGCTACCCCACCACCGTTACTTAACTGTTGAAATGTCAAATACCCTTGAATATTTGGGTCCCAGCTTTATCATCTTGCAACCACATCTCTGAAATGGCTGACAGCTCGATTCATCCATTTTGTTACAAATGCTGTGTGCATTCAGATACAGAGTTTTAATTATGTCTTTTTGCAAACTCTGGCCTTCTCTGCTGGTGTGCTATTTTATATGTTGTGTGCTTTCTTGCCACATTCTGGTTTTCCGTATCCATATTGCTATTCTACTCTGTTACCTTGTCCTTTCTCTTTAGTTTATCATGTTTTCCTTCATGATATCTCCACCCGCCACTATTCAGTTGAATTCCTTCTCTGCTGTTCTAGTTATATGATTCACCAGCACAGTTCAGATGAAGACCGTCTCACCGATGCACCACCCACTTTCCCCAATACTGATGCCAATGCCCCATGAATTGAAAGCCATTTATCCATCACTAATCTTTGAGTCATGCATACAACTCTCTAATCTTACTCACCCATGCCAGTTTGCTTGTGGCTCAGGTAGTAATTTAGAGTTTATTATCCTTATGTCAAATACCCTTGAATATTTAGGCCCCACCTTTGCCATCTTGCAACCATCACAAACATCACAAGTTTTTAAACTTTAACCCCTAGGTGCTCATTCATCCCGAAGCAGAATCTTTTTTGTAGTCCTATATCCCACAAATTCTATAGTGATTACCCTCAGGCTTATGTCAACCAAGTGAAATAGCAAGCATTATTATTTTTTAAATTACAGACTTTTTTTTAAGTATTAAAGGGTTGATTTTTAAATGCCGTGACAGTTATTCATTTAATTTTTAAATAAAATTTAAAGTACCCAATTCTTTTTTTTTTCCAATTAAGGGGCAATTTAGCGTGGCCAATCCATCTATCCTGCACATCTTTGGGTTGTGGGGGTGAGAACCAAGCAGACACGGGGAGATTTTGCAAACTCCACACGGACAGTGAAATGCTAAATTGCCCCTTAATTGGGAAAAAAAAAATTGGGTACTCTAAATTTATTTTAAAAAAAGATGCTGTCTGAGATGTTTGGTTAGTGAAACACAGATAGGGCACATGCATGCAGGATGGTTGGAGGGAGAGAGAGAGATTGAGTTCCCTCCTCACTGTTAGGCACACATGGTCTTTCTGCTCCTGTCTCTCTGCTGACCCTGGAGAAGCATTTTTTTCAGATACAGAGACTGGGATTTTCCACTTCCATTTGCGACAGATGGATTTGGCAACTGGAGTGGAAAATATCACGAGAACTGCAAAGTCGCATTTTACGCTAGCCTCTATGCTGGAACCATCCCCCTCCCTCTGTCAGGAAATTCATTTTGGGGGGGTGGAGATTGGGGGCGGTCATGCTTGAGCATCCTGGCAAAACTGGGCAATCCCCTTTCTATCACACTCTAGTTATCATTACCCTTATCATAACTGTGCACATTATTTCTCTCTTCTCTTTAACTTTCCAAATTTCCTCTTGCTTGATTCCCTCCCCCACAATTTAGTTTAACGGCAGCTCTACAGACCACATTATACAATTCGGCAGGACACTGGTCCCAGCATGGTTCTGTTGAAAGCTCTGTTGAAAGCTGTCCTAGTGGTGCAGCTCCCACGTTCTGTCGTGCCCGATGAATGAAACCCCTTTTCTCCTACGCCAATCTTTGAGCCATGTCTCTTTATCTTATTGATCTTGCAAAATTTGCTTGTGGCTTAGGTAGTAATCCAAAGATTTTTAATTTAGCTCTGAGCTGCTCATATTCCCTTAGCAGCACATCTTTTGTTATCGTACCTATGTTGTCGGTACCCACATGGGTCACAACTGGATCCTTTCCCTCCCACTCCAGGTCCCTCTGACCCCCTAGGAGATTTCTTTAAGCAAGGCATCGGGCAGGCAACAAAATGTTGAGGACTCACTCTCTTGGCTGTTGAGAATCAAATCTATCCCCTAACTATAGTATCCCCCAGTACAATTACATTCCTTCTAACTCCTCCCGCTTGAAAGCGCCCTGCCTCATAGTGCCATGGTCAGCTTGCTCATCGCCCCTCAATCTCTGCTCTCACCCACAGAAGCTACAAGAACTTCAAACCTATTAGACAATTGCAAGGGCTGAGTCTCTTCCACTGCTACCTTTAGGATCCCATTCCTGCCTCACTTGCAGTCATACCCTCCTGTCCTTGACCATAGACCAAATTCAAAGTATCTAGCCTAAGGGTGTGACTGCTTCCTGGAACAAAGTGTCCATGTAACTGCCCCGCGATATATCACGATGTCCGTAGCTCTGACCCCAGCTCATCAATTTTAAGCCGACGTTTCTTGAGCTGCAGGTGTAGTTACATGGATCACACCATTGTCCATCAAATCCCACATGCTACAGCTGCTACACATCACCTGCCCTGCCCCTTTACTGTGTTTTATCTAACAAATTAGGCGTAGCAATATCACTGAACAATTGTCTGAAGTTTTATCAAATGGAATATTGAGTTGAGCTGCAGATTTATGGCAATATTAGTCATGATATGCAAACATGCAACCAATGAACACTCAGAATAGGACACAACCAATGGGCAGTCAGGACACTCCGAGGTGGCATCATCACAAAGGGGCATGACATAAACACTATAAAAGGGATGAGGCACTCACACCCTACCTCTAGAGAGTTAGACAGGGTTGATCAGCAGCATCACATCCCAGCATTTGGCTTAGAGCAAGCTGGTACAGTTAGACTGAGTTACTTCAGTTAGATTAGCAGAGAGTCGAACTCATTTGAGAACTGTTTCGTTGAACTCATTTCAAAGTCTGGAGCATCCTTTAGTTAAGATTGCATCAAGTCACAGCCTGTGTTATCTGAAGCAGCATAACACAACATGATACCAGGAGTGACTGTTCAATCTATTTAGTTCAACTCAGCAAGATCTTTGACAACCAGCTACTGAATACAGGCACAATGGACAAGATTCAGGCTCCTCATCAGCTCAGGACCACCGGCAATCTTAGTGCCAACTGGCGATCATTCAAGCAGTTGAAATTTCAACTATACGTGGAAGCATCCAACCTCAATGGCACGACTGATAGCTCTTCTACTCACCACTGCGGGTGACCATGCGATAGAGATCTTCAACTCCTTTCTCTTTTCCGAAGGGCAGGACAAAACGAAGTACCAAACCATCCTGGACAAATTCGACAGCCACTGCGAGGTGGACACCAACAAAATCTTCGAGCACTACATCTTCAAGCAGAGGATGCAAGGTAAAGACAAATCCTTCACCTCCTATCTAACTAACCTTAGACTGCTAGCGAAATCCTGCAATTTTGGTGATATCACTGACTCCATGATCAGAGACCAAATAGTTTTTGGAGTCCACTCTGATCCTCTGCGAGAGCAATTGTTGAAAATCAAGCACATGACCCTGCCAGTCGCGATTGAAACGTGTACTGTGTATGAGCACTCTAAAAATCGCTATTCACAGTACAAAACTGCAGAAAGTGAAAAACAAGCCTCCCACGAAGTGGAGAGTGTTCAGGCCATCTCCCGGATGCAGCGCCTCCACATTGACGAAAGCGGCCATTTCGCGCGCCCTTCCCTGTGCCTGACGCATGCGCAATGTGATCGGGAACACAAATCGGCCGAAAACCGCACTGCGCAGGTGCAGACGTCCGAGAACCTCACCGTGCATGAGCAACGAAGCACTGAGCGTCATGACGTGTGCGAACTGTGGCACCGCCCATTTAAAAAAAAAAACTGCTCTGCGAGAGGCAAACGCTGTTTAAACTGTGGGAAACCAAACCACTATGCAGCCCTGTGCAGATCTGCACCACCAGTCAGGAGCCAGCGCTCCCAATTCCGACAGCGGCGCATCCGGAGTGTGCAACAACGAATGCATGACTCTGATCCAGGTAGTGCGATGGATCCAGATGATGAATACCTGGACAACACTTACCGAGTGGCCATTATTACGAAGTGCGACTACGCCACACTGGACACATCACGAGTCCAATCAATCCTGGCTGTGGATTCCGAGGATGAATGGCGAGCAGTGATGAAGGTCAACCACTGCCCCATCCAGTTCAAACTGGACACGGGTGCCTCCGTCAACCTGATTTCGCAGGTGGACTTCAAGAGAATCAAGAAGCCTCCCACAATCCTTCCAGTTGCCTGCAAACTCCTGGACTACAATAGAAACGCAATCAAGGCACTGGGGTCCTGCCATCTGCAGGTGTCCAGCCGACACACACAAGCAAGCTTACCCTTCGAGATTGTTAAACCAGACAGGGCGTCCCTGCTAGGTACGCACGCCTGCAAGCAACTGAACCTCATTCAAAGGGTCTACACCACAACGCCGTCCCATTGGGATCTTTAGGCCAGCATCGACGACATCCTAACCCAGTACCCAGATGTATTTAGCTGGATGGGCACGCTGCCGTACGAGTACAAGATTCTATTGCAGCCTGATGCCAAGCCAGTGGTCCACGCACCATGACGTGTCCCTTCTCCACTGAGAGAGCGCCTGAAGGCAGAGCTCACGAGTCTACAACAAAAAGGCATCATCTCCAGGGTCACTGAACTAACCGACTGGGTCAGCTTGATGGTGTGCGTAAAGAAGCCTTTGGGGGACCTATGCATCTGCATTGACCCCCAAGGATCTAAACAAAAACATTATGGGGGAACATTACCCCATCCCGAAGAGGGAAGAAATCACGAGTGAGATGGCACACGCGCGCTTCTTCACCAAATTGGACGCATCCCAATGATTTTGGCAAATCCAACTTGAAGAGTCCAGCAGAAGGCTCTGCACCTTCAACACGCCTTTTGGCAGATTCTTCTACAACCGAATGCCATTTGGCATCATCTCGGCATCAGAGATTTTCCATCGCATCATGGAACAGATGATGGAGGGAATAGAAGGGGATCATGTCTACCTTGACGATATCATAATCTGGTCCACAACCCCAGAGGAACATGTGTTGCGTCTCAAGAAAGTATTCCGACGCATACATGAAAATGGCCTCAAGCCAAACAGGTCCAAATGCTGTTTTGGGACATCCATGCTGAAGCACCTGGGCGACCAGATTTCGCAATACGGTGTGCGTCCAAATACAGACAAAATTAAAACCATTGAGGCAATGAAAGTCCACGAGGACAAGAAGGCAGTACTGCGCTTCCTGGGAATGGTCAATTTCCTTGCCAAGTTCATCCCGAATTTGGCCCCACACACCACAGCCCGACGCAACCTGGTGAAAAAATCAACCGCCTTTGAGTGGAAGGCGGAGCACCGAACAGAGTAGCTGGAGCTGAAAGCCAAGCTCACCACTGCACCCGTCCTTGCATTCTTTGACCCAGACCGAGAGACCAAGATATCCACAGATACGAGTCAGGATCGCATTGGGGCGGTGTTGCTTCAAAGAGACGACGGGTCATCCTGGGTACCAGTAGCATACGCGTCATGGGGCATGACACCCACTGAGACCAGATATGTGCAGATTGAGAAGGAGTGTTTAGGTCTTCTCACTGGCATCCTCAAATTTCATGATTATGTCTACAGCTTGCCAACATTTACTGTTGAGACGGATCATTGGTCTCTGGTCCACATCATCGAAAAGGACCTGAACGACATGTAGCCTCGTTTGCAGAGAATTCTGCTCAAACTCCGGAGGTATGATTTCAATTTGGTGTACACACCTGGCAAGGAGCTCATCATCGCCGATGCATTGTCCCGCTCCGACAACTCACCCAGTGAATCACTGGCGATCATCCAACACATTGAATTGCAGGTACAACTGTGTGCAAGCACTCTCCCGGCAACAGATGAGAAGATCGTTCTCATCCGAGAAGAGACGGCCAAAGACCCCCTGTTGCAGCGAGTCATCCACAACCTCAGCAATGGCTGGCGGAAAGGGCAATGCCCTCAATTCTACAATGTCAAGGACCACCTGACGCTGATCGACAGCATCCTGCACAAGCTGGATAGGATAGTCATCCCGCTACGTCGCCAGAGCATGGTGCTGCGGCAGAATCATGAGGGACACCTGGGCGTAGAAAAGTGCTGACTCCGGGCCCGGCAAGCTGTCTACTGGCCCGGCATCAACCAGGACATCACAGACATGGTCCTGAACTGCAAAACCTGTCAGAGGTTCCAACCAGCGCAGAGCAAGGAGATGCTCCAACCACATGACCTAGACAACTCTCCGTGGTCCAAGGTTGGCATTGACCTATTCCACGCGAATAGTCGCGCCTATATCTTAATCACCGATTACTTTTTCAACTATCCTGAGGTGCTGAAGCTGCCAGATCTCACCTCACGGACCGTCATCAAAGTGTGTGAAGAGACATTCTCACGGCTTGGCATCCCGAACACCGCCATGAGCGCAATGGCCCGTGCTTCCACAATCGAGAACGGTCCACGTTTGCCAAGAGCTATAATTTCAGGCATGTCACCTCCAGTCCGCACTATCCGCAGTCCAATGGCAAAGTCGAAAAAGGGGTGCACATCGTTAAGCAGCTCATCCGCAAGGCCTCAGACTCCGCTTCCGCCATACACTTTGCATTACTTGCGTACCGGGCGATTCCCTTGTCCACTGGCATGTGGCCAGCTCAACTGCTGATGAACAGGGACCTGCGGACGTCGCTTCCAGCCATACACCTGCCCAACCTTGATCACCTCCCGATGCTGCAGAAGATGCAGCAGTTTCGCGACAGACAGAAGCAGGGCTATGAATCACATGCCACCGATCTGGACGTGCTATCCCCGGCAGACACGGTCTGGATCAAGAAACCGGATGGTGGGTGGTCTGCTCCGGCTGTCGTTGTTCGATAGGCCGCGCCCAGATCCTATGTCATGCGTATAGCTGATGGCTCCATTGTGCGAAGGAATCGAAGGGCACTGAGAAAAGCTGCTTGCCCACAACCAATTTCCCCTCCATTTCCACATGTCGAATTGCCACCTCCAGACACCTCGAACCATGAGGCCACCGGTCATGCCTCCCACTCGCCTGTCAAGACACAGTCATTCCCTCCACCACCTCTTCGGAGGTCGATGAGGATCAGACGCAAGCCTCCGAGCTTAGGTAGTAAGCATTTAGTTATGAGCATTTCTTTTGTTTGTTCTGTTCTGTATTCCTCAGTCAGTCACATTAGACAGACACATTCACATGTATATACATCATAAAGATAAAAAAGAAAGGGGAGATGTCATGATCTGCAAACATGCAACCAATGAACACTCAGAATAGGACACAACCAATGGGCAGTCAGGACACTCCGAAGCGGCATCACCACAAGGGGGCATGACATAAACACTATAAAAGGGATGAGGCACTCACACCCTGCCTCTTTCCACAGACAGACATCTAGAGAGTTAGACAGGGTTGATCGGCAGCATCACACCCCAGCACGTGGCTTGGAGCAAGCTGGTACAGTTAGACTGAGTTCCTACAGTTAGATTAGCAGAGAGTCAAACTCATTTGAGAACTGTTAATAGTTCAACAAACACGTTGAACTCCTTTCAGAGTCTGCAGCATCCTTTAGTTAAGACTGCAGCCTGTGTTATCCGAAGCAGCATAACACAACACTCCCCAGTGAAACCACTGCCTCAGTTTATAGTGGGGGGAAAAAAAGCTTAAAAACTCACCAACCGCTCATCCAACTGCTCACCAAATTAATGTTTCCAGACATTAGCACTCCGATCCCATTGCTGCTTTCTTGCTCCCTTTCTCGGACCATTCCTTTTTTTTTTTGTAGAAGCTCAGAAGAGCACCACCTCCCTCAATTACCTATTTCCCAAGTTCACACTGTCTCAAGCTGCTCTCTGTTATCTTCGTGCTTGCTCACTTTATTCGCTAAGCAAGATCATCTGTATTGTGAAATTTTACTGAGCTGACTAGAGAATCCAGTTTGTACTCGCTATCTAATTAACTAACTGTAGCTGCTTCTCTAGCAGGTAGTTTATTTATCCCTGGCTAAGACAGAGGCGTGATTCTCCGGCCTCATTCCGCTCTCGCTCAAGCGAAACGAGGCCTGTGAATAGCGGGAGAGGCAAAAAACGAGATCCGCGCCAGGCGCGAAACGGTTTCTGATAGAACCAGCCCGCTGTAGCATGGCGAGAAACTAATTATCGCCACTTAAGCGCCATTTCCATACAATTAATGAGAGCAACCCCATAACCATTGGCCTCCTGTCATTCAGCGGCCTCCCTAGCAAGTGCTGACTTTGACCCCAATTAGTACTCCTTTTTAAAAACGTGAACCTGGCGGAAGGCTTCTGTGGGGAGCCGAGGAGATGATTAACCATCTTTGCTCACACGCAAAGAGCCCGGGGGCGATCTGCTTGCCACCCCAGTGCTCGGCTGGCTGTGGTACACCTTCCGAGTGGAGGGGCCGGAATTGGGGGGGGGGGGTTCGCTGCGGAGATGGGCAGAGGGACCGTGGAGTCAGCCGCATTGCGGAAGGAAGTGACAGAGGCATCATAATGGTTTTCTGAAACATTGTTTAATGTGCTGCACAAACCCCATTGCCGATGGTGCCACCTCCCCTCCCCCACACCACACCCGACCACCTACCTACACCCCCTCCCCCGTACCCTCAGTGGTCCTCGACGTGCTTGGCCCTCCAAGCTTTACCACTTTGTCTTGTTGTTTCCCCAGGATGCACATCAGAAGTGGAGGCAGCCAAATGCTTACCTTGTCCCTTGGCCATTCATGTCCCTGGCGGGCATCCTATATGGCCTGAGGGCCCAGCTCACTTGTCGGTGGCACATGCATAGCCGTGCCGCTCTGTCCTGTGTGCTGACTGCGAGGCGCGCCCTCACCAGAGGGGTGGAACTTGGAGGAGCTGGTGCCCACCGTCGCCACTCCATGGGACGGGTCTAGCTTGGTGCCCGGCATTCCCTCCTCCCAACTGATGCCCTCCGAGCCCTGGGATTCACCATGGGATGGAGGGGCAGCTGGTTCGTACATCAGCTGCCCCTGCATCATCTGGTTCTGCCAGCCCTGGCGGTTCCCATGGTCTGCACTACTTGTCGATGCCCTCGGCAATGCTCTTTAGTGACTGAGACAAGCTTCACAGAGCCTCGGCCATGCCCATTTGAGAGCGGGCCATGTCCCGCAGAACCTCTTCAAGGTCGGCCTGGTGCTGGGTGACATCCCCCAGCAAGTCTGACATTCTGCCAAGACCCTCGGCCATGGCCATCACCGACTGCGCAACGCCTTGGACACCTTTACTAATGGTGCCGACGTCGTGCACCAGACTCTCCACTGTGGCCGCTATCCTAGCAGTGTTGGCCTCCGTGCATTGTCGGCGACATCTCCTCTGTCCCCAACCTCTGGGACTCCTCCAAGCGGCTATGGATTTGTTGGAGTGACGCTGACACCTCTCTCTGAACACCCGGGTTGGTTCCTATCATCTCCGGGTAACTCTATACCACAGGCTCCGCATCCGGGTGGGACCCAGTTTAGTCCTGGGAGGTTAGGGGGCGTTGGGTCTATTCATGCGTGCTGCCCGTTGTGAGCCATTGACCATCTTTCTGCACTGCTGGACAGTCCTGGTCACACTCATCGAACTGCCAGCTGTCTCTACCTCATCCCAGGCAGCATCGGCTGCCTTTTGGCACACCCTCTGAGACCCTCGGGGAACAGGACATCAATCCTGGCTTTCACCATGTCCAGGAGCCTCCCCAGGTCAGCATCCCTGAATCTTGGGGCTGGTCTTCTCTTTGCCATTGTTGTGAGCTGGCTGGGGTTGGCTGAGCAAGTGCAGCTTAAGTGCTGCTCGAACATATTAGCGGGGGGCTGGCGAGCGCGGTCCCGGTGAATCAACTGGCAAGCCTTCATTTGCGGCGAGAAGCCCGTGAGGCCTTGTTAAGTGGACAAATTAACGTTGAATTGTGTTGCCGGCCGAGCGCCGGGAAGCTCGTGGCAATTCCCACACGCTGCCACACTTCAAAATTTGCCTGAAAGTAACTTGGACAGAAAATTGCAGTTAACTGCTAAATACAAACTTGACTAGATTTTATAAAGAGCTTAAGCCTTAAAAGTAACCCTTAAATTTCCCTCTTACCAAATTCCCACGCTCACTATGTCTTGAACTGTATGCAGTCACGAGGCTACCTTCATGCTTGCTTACTTAAAATTGAACTGGTGTATTCACAGTAGAATATTTTTATTCAGCACTTTGAACAAAAGATATAAGAAAAGTCTCAATCTAATATGAAGCCTTTGTATTTATAGATAACTTTTGTTTCAGGTACATTCTTTTCCTTTGCACCATTTTCTGACTGCAGTTAGCTGGTCTACCTTATCCTTTTCTACAGAGTTTCCAATCAGTTAGCCTACCTTCTGGTATCCTAACTCAGAGCAGTTCAATTTAAATACCTTTACACTGGTTACTGTGTTTTTCTTTTCATAACTGACAGATTCAAAATAATTGGCTGTCATGCATTTAACTGAACATGTCACACTTTGTTTGTTCAAAGAAGCTTGGCTCCTCCCTTCAACTCCATTTGACACCCAGTTTCGACCAACTTTGCAACAAAGGTATGAAAAAAGCTGGGCACAGAAATCTAATCTGTGCTTGTAACTTCTAAACTGCATATGTATAGTGACTGGATTTAAGTGGAGTGTGGCTAACTAAAACTGGACAAAGATTCAGATCACAGCCACCCTTTGCATCAAAGTGATTTCGGTTTCATTTCCCACACCAGCGATCCTTGGGATCACTGCTAGTTTGTTTAGAATTTTGGGCAGTTTGGTGTTCAGGGACCTTATCCACTCGGTACTGGATTAAGTCTGCACCAACAGTTTAAAGCAGGGCCCTTGCAGCCAGCAGGGAAAGGAGGCATTAAGTCGGGCTGAATTCAAACTCTGGGTCCAGTGGCGAAAGGACCCTGCTAAATTACTGGGTGCAGGCTCCAGGATTGGTGAACTAAAATCATCACCTCTGCACATTTGAATTTGAAGTGAAGAATTCAAGTTTCTTTGGACTTTGATCAAGCCTTACTTCACTGACTATAAGAATCAGCTTTGTGCCTTTTTATCTGCATCACATCTGGGATTTGAGTGTATCTCTAGTGTCTAACTCACTAAAAATGGACCCAGTATTGTCTAACTGGAGCACTATACAGTTTTAGAATGACATTGCCTAACATACTGCTTTAGTAATGTTAGCATTAATTTTCTTGTGATCAGTGTGCACCTTAAATACTGAATTTGCTAATGCCTCTATATCCCATTGAATTTCCTCTTAGCTATGTTGGCAAAATTTGTTGCAGTTACTTATATTACCTGTATTTTCTTTCAAAGTATAGTACTACCCACTTATTCGTACTGAATGTTATCTGCCATTGTTCTGCCACTTAAGATCCTATCCAGTTCATTGGATATATCTTTGGCTGTGATGTTAAAATTCAATTGCTCCTCCCCTCAGTTTAATTCCATCTGTTAATTTGACCATTTTGTGTTTAGTTTCTGAATCGATCTCATTGATGCTTATTAGAAATAGCAGTGGCTCTGACAAACATCAATCCCTGGAGCACTACACCCAGTATTACACTTCCTCCCCGCCACCATTACTGCCTGATGACACGCTAATGAGTGCTTGCTATTTCCTTCCTAGCCAATTTACTGCCCAAATCTTGAACTCCCACCAGTTTGAAGTCTTTTGTCAAAGGCGTTCTTGACTGTAATAAGACTGTTCACACTGTGCTTAGAATGCCTGTTCCTTGCAACAGCCAAGACCATTCCAGCACTCTGTGGCAAACCGAGTATTACAATGTTTTGCAGGTGGATGTTATTATGTGGTATATTATAGGCAAGCCAGACCCAAGGAACCATAGAATCATGGAATTCTGACAGTGCAGAAGAAGGCCATTCAGCTCATACTGACCCTCTGAAAGAGCACTCTACCTAGGCCCACTCCCCACCCTACCTCTGAAACCCCATAACCCCACCTAACCTGCACATTTTAGGACACGAAGGGACAATTTTCTTTAGCATGGCCAATCTACCTGGCCTTCACAGCTTTGCACTGTGGGAGGAAACCCACGCAGACACAGAGAATGTGCAGACACCACCCAGACGGTCATCCAGGGCTGGAATTGAACCAGGGTCCCTGATGCTGTGATGCAGCAGTGCTAACCACTGTGCTACTGCATCACTTTTAGAATGAGCTGCGTTGAAGAACTCTGATTAATGATTGGTCATGTCTTAAGAAAACTAGGTCTCGACAACACCAACACCAGACCCATTCAAGTATTGCCCTTTGTAATTGTTTCTCTGGCACCCAAATGTATATCTACCTCCCCGGTCTTCATGTGTTGTAAATAATTTTTGCCAATTGCACAGAGTTGCTGCTGTTGAGCTGGTGCATAATACCTTACCAGTTACTTTATTTTATTTTTTATTTATTTTTTATTGTTACTTTTTATTGGTATGTTTGTGTGTGCCCTTCTCTTATATATACATACATACACACATATATATATTATTCTGTGTACATAACGGTAAATATACTTTGTTCAAAAACCCAATAAAAATCATTTATAAAAAAAAAAGAAAACTACTAGGTCTACAGCTCTAATTTGGAATTTTAAACTGGTTCCACAGGAACAAAGTTATTTTGCGTTGACCAACATCCTACGGTGATAATGTCTCATTTCCAATGCATTTACAGAGGAGTAAATCGTTTAGCTCTGACACAATCACCAATCATTGTTTTATTTTGATTTGTATTTGGGAAGGTTACATTAGCCTTTGTCTCGTCACCTATACAGACATAGTCTCTGTCCTCCCAAAGTAGAATTTATAAAATAAAATAATTAGTGGTTTCTGGAGATGACATGTGGAGAAGGCTGTGCTCTTCGTCAGGTGTAGTCCTGGAATCCTTCTCTTTCTGGGAAAACTCTACTCCGGGTTCAGGCTGTAAGTACTTTGTACGTTACAAAAGTTGTGTGGAAAAAAGTAAAATCATTGGGAACTGTTATTATAATTGCTATAATTTGGTTGAAACTGAGGCTGAACAAAACAAAATAAGTTCATCGAGGAACTCCTGATTTAACCTTTTGCTACATGAAGTAGTATTTTTTACAAACACAATCATAAAGAGCTAAATAATTTTTTGAGAAAATATTTTTTATGGAAACCTTGTTCCAGCCACTGATTTGCAAATTGAATTGACTCTTTCAGAACAAAATTGGGTATGACCACTGGAATTTTCACATTACATATTGTAGACCAGAAATATGTTCATTGACCAGGTAACAAACAGAAGTTTGAAGGAGAGTTTGTTTCCCCCACCTTGCCCCAAAGAGTGGCAGTGGTCCTCTGCAGGCTGACCAATGTCCCATGTGTACATGGTTTAATTATAGTCACTATAATAAATTTAGTTTTAAATGAAATAATCAAACAGTATTTTTAAACAAATTGTGAAACTAAAGCCCAGAGCACAAACATATCTGTGCTTATGCTGCTAGCCCTTCAACTGTAACTGCTTACTCCAATATCATTTCCACATTTTGACAAGTATGAAGCAGTTCTATGGTCCATGCCTGTGATTTGAAGGGACTGAGATTAAATAGTTCTGTGTTTGTCACACCTGTATTTTTTGATACTCTTACCTTTTAAATATTTATCCAGTTGTTTTTCACCTGACATAGGGTTTACTCTAAGAGCCACTTGTGGCAAAGCATTATATGGCATAATAAATTTTGTGGAGAATTATTTTTCTAACTTCCCCTTTCATTCTTCACATGATAATTCCCTTGTTACTGAATCATTTACGGTGTTTATTTTCGTCAACTCCAATCTTTTAACTGTTTTTCAGGTTTTACTTAACGTTTTTAGCGGGGTGATGAAACCTTGAGGCTCTCGTCACTGGGGGCTTTGAAACTGAAAATTATGTATGCGTTTACTGTAGCTTTAATTGGTGGTTCATTTCCTTTACTATGATACAGCCTCTGAATCAAAAACAGTTTCATTGCTCCCCCAAAAGGAGAAATTTATATGTGTCAGCTATGGTAAAATCTTTGCTATATGTCTTTGAATGATTCCTCATTGAACCAGTTCTATCCGGATGTAAGGATGAAGATCTTTTCAGTGAAGGTAGGATCGTGAGGTGCTTGTGCCATGTATAGCATCCATGCCAAATTCACCTTTTTTTTTGCCTTTTGTAAGTTTTAGAAGTTTCACAGAAACAAGCATAAGCACTTCTGGGAAAGTATTTGATCATTGCGCTCAATTCATTTTCTTGTATTTGCTTTTTAAATTTGGCTCATGAATAGTTTTTTTTGCAAATGCTAACCTACACTCCAAACGCACACAAGGCATTTAGAGCAACAATTGTTCATTTAATTAGTAATTGGACAGTGCAGGATGCATAAGGCATTGAGAAACGTGCACTATTATTGGGAGACGAACAGTGAAATACCAGAAATAGAACGTAAGCTCTGATCAGGGAGGCTGTGAGCACAATTACTTTTTCTCAAATCCTTCTGTGACACTGCAGGGGAGAAAGGACTTTGAAACTTGAAAGGCTGGAGTTTGCTTTCAACCTCAAAAGCTAGGAGGAAAGGGCTCTGAAATTTGCTCAGTACTCCCAATTCACCATTAGCCTGTTTCTTCCTTTAGCCTCGAGGCATTCTCCACTATTTGAAAAGACGTTAAGAAATTCAATCACAATAGCAGGCCCAGTTTTGAACATGTTTCAGTTGGCGTATAGAGGTTTGGTCTTCAGGCTTTGTGTGGGGTGAATTGAACTGAGCAACCATTGGAAAGAGGCAAAAAAGGTGAATGAGCAGCCCATGTGCAGACGCAAATCCCGACAGAGCAAAGATGCTCTTCCTTGATCTTTGCACATGCAGCATATGGGGGCCTGCTTGTGGCAGAGTGTGAAGCACAGCCCATACTAAAGTCAATACGGAGCACTTGGTTTATCGCAAGACTCTTGTTGAGTTTGTTTTGTAATTGAAGCTGCTGTTGACCCTGTCTTGGGGACCATTTTGTAAAACCATTATTCTGCATAAACTAAAATAATAAACCTTCTTTCTGTTAGGCTGATTGTGATGGTGTGACACTAGTTTGATTTAATGATTACCCGCCTGACCCCCTGAGCTCCAGAGAACTGTTTAAATAGAGAATAAGTTCACTTGGAGGCACATCGGTAGAATACTAATGAGGTGGTTAAACTTTGCATGGCACCAATCAGTTTTTTTCCCCCTGAATTACTCTAATGGGAGAGGCTTTGTATGTGAGAGAGATTACAGAGGATTGCCCATATTTTCAGATGAGACTGTGACTTGCTCAGAGCGAGTGAGCTGCAGGTTTTATGAACTGAGTTGTTGGCAATGTTGAAGTTTCTAGTCTGTCTCCAGCACCTCGCTGGTGTGTGCATGTGTAGGACTGTTGCAAACCAATACCATTGTTTTATTTTGTGAAATTCAAAGGAGCTTGCAGCAAAAGTAGAAGTACACTCGCCCTTAGACGTGTAAGTTCCAGGAATATATATTTTATCCTCCAAGTTTGATTTTCGAGGGTGCTTTTTTTTATGTTACATGATTAATGGTGTTCAGCAAATTGCTAATCCAAGTTGGAATTTTTGAGGTTTTAAGTAACTTGTCTTTTTTTAAATAAATTCCTATGTCCTCTTAACCTATATAGTCTTTCCTTCATCTCAGGAGTTGTTCACTGTTTGTATATTTAAGTCAGATGTCATATGTTGCTGGGGGTGCGGCTTATATTTCTGCAAAAGAATCACTTGTTGCTGTCCCATGTGGTTTATTTCTCTGACGAAGTTGGTTTGGTGCAGACTGCCAATATTTATTTCTAAATGTGTTGAACATTGTGGCAGAACAAAATAGTGTGAATGATGCACCTGTGCTCTGTTGTTAAACACTACATGGTGTACATTTGTGTGGCAAAAGATATTTGAGTACTGCGCAATATTATTCAATGGCTACGTTAACAAAGTAAATGTTATTTCAGTCAATCGTTTGGATGTAAAGCTTAATTTATGCGGCGGGAGTGAAGCCTTAAGGCACTGGACAAAGAATTACTTTGTGATTTTAATTTATTTTTGGAAGGTGAGAACTGCCTGATAATCAAGCGAAGTGCTATCCAAAAAGGGGAAAATGGATTTTAGAAAAGGCCAGCGCCTTAATACGAGCGATTATTACGGCAGGAAATGGCATTGACATATGGTTGGACTTGGCTTTTGGTTCTGATCAAATTTCCTCTCCCATTTGCTTTGCCTCTTCCACTTGTTACCCCTTGATTACAAAAGTGATTTCTTTTTAGCCTCCCTCTCTCTTTTGTTTTCTCCATCCTTTCTCTTCCACCTATAACTTCCTCTTCCCTGTTTTTTCACCCGAAAAAGAGAGTTGTAAGACCCTTGTTCCTGGTGAGTTGCTGTTGAAATAGAGCAGACATGCTCCTTACTAAACCAGTGTCACTCATTACATCTGGGCACCTGACTTCTCAACAAGGACAGAAATTATCACTTTTAGTGGTATTCGTAATCATTCGATGCTAAACTTGGTGCCTTAACTAGATGTGCGCATTGTACTTAATTAAAAAAAACAAGAAATTGGAACAGAATGCTTCACTATGACGTTAATATAATAAATTGTCAGGATACGGAGGAGGAGGAGGCCTCGGTGGAGGAGCTGAAAGGTAAATGGGAGGAGGAGCTGGGAGAGGAGATAGACAAGGGTACGTGGGCGGACGCCCTGGGTAGGGTAAATTCTTCCTCCTCTTGCGCCAGGCTTAGCCGGATACAATTTAAGGTTCTGCACAGGGCGCACATGACGGGGGCAAGGCTGAGTCGGTTTTTTGGAGTGGAGGACAGGTTTGTGAGGTGTTCGGGGAGCCCAGCAAATCATGCCCACATGTTCTAGGCGTGCCCAGCGCTGGATGGGTTCTGGAGGGGCGTTGCGAGGTCGGTGTCTAACGTGGTAAACACCCGGGTTAAGGCGAGCTTTGGGGCTCGCACTATTTGGGGTATCGGACGAGCCGGGAGTGCAGGAGGCGAAAGAGGCCAGTATTCTGGCTTTTGCGTCCCTGGTAGCCCGCCGGAGGATTCTGCTGCAATGGAAGGATGCGAGGCCCCCAAGCGTGGAAGCCTGGATCAGCGACATGGCATGGTTCATTAAATTGGAGAGGGTAAAATTTGCCTTAAGAGGATCTGTGCAAGGGTTCTTCAGGCGGTGGCAACCGTTCCTAGACTTTCTGGCGGAGCATTAGGAGATGGTCAGCAGCAGCAACCCGGGGAGGGGGGGGGTGGGTACTTTGTGTTTACTACTCTGTTTATTATCGTTTTATGGGGGGGCTTGTATATTGGGGGAATACATGACATAGCTATAAGATGTTTATTTATGTGTTCTTTGTTTTTTCTTATTTCTGTGGTGAAAATATGTAAAAAATTTGAATAAAAATATTTTTTTTAAATTAAATTGTCAGGATACTTTCCAGTGCAAAAAATCATTTATCCAAACTAGTTGAAACAGTTCAACATTATTTCATCATAATTTACAAATGCTCTCCTGCACAGTTAAAGCTAGCACAAGAGTGAGAGAACCTTATCGTGATGCAAAGCGGTCTTAATTTTAACAGTTGTTGTATTATCCTTTTTATGATGTTCTGAGCAAAGTTTAATTGCAAATTGATGTAACTCAGACATATCTCCTCCCCCTTCCCGCCCCCAACCTGCCACACTAAATGTTGTTCAAGTGTATGGGGACACACAAATATGCTGGTTGATGGACCTGCAAAATGCAGATGCATGTTCACGCAATCAAACAAACCGATGCGCATGCACACACAGCCAGGTGTTTGCACACATACACGGTTAGCACTGCTAGGGGCGGCACGGTGGCACAGTGATTAGCACTGTTGCCTCACAGCTCCAGGGTCCCGGGTTCAATTCCGGCCTCAGGTGACAGTCTGTGTGGAGTTTGCACATTGTCCCCATGTCTGCGTGGGTCTGCTCCGGGTGCTCCGGGTTCCCCTCTGTCAAAACCTCACGGTGTCTGCATGGGTTTCCTCCCGGTGCTCCGGTTTCCTCTCACATTCCAAAGATGTGCAGGTTCAGTGGATTGGCCATGCTAAATTGCCCCTTAGTGTCTAGGAATGTGCAGGTTTGGTTAAGGGGTTATAGGGATAAGGGGCAGGGAGGTGGACTTGGGTGGAGTGCTCTGTCAGTGGGTGGGTGCAGAATCGATGGGCTGAATGGCCTCCTGCACTATCGGGATTCTGTGTGCGCATGCATCGTCAGATGAACACATGTAAACAGGCACATTCAAGCACACACAGATATACACAGGCGCACACGATTAAACATGCAACTATTAACACATGCATGCAGCCGTGTCCAGGCATTCATGCACAGATGCACAATAATCAGTTATAATGAGAAATCCGGGTTTATGATTCTTTGTGACATATTTTAAATTTGATGATAGAACTATTCAAATCTAATGAAAATGATCCTGAATAGTGATCTGACCACTTGCTGAAATAGTTTAATTTTGTCTTGAGAGAAGTAAAACAATTTACTAAAGAATTGGTTCAATCATTGCTTCAGTTTTGACTTGGTGCGAGTACAGTGAAACATAAACAGGAGGTTCTCTTTCCTCGCTCTCATTGAATGTCAGCTGGGACTTGGCCAATGGCACACTTGCCTCTGAAGGTTTCTGGTTCAAGATCTACCCCAGGGCTTGAGCACAAAAACCAACATACCATCCCAGTGCAGTATTGAGGGAGTTTTGCACTGTTGGAAGAGTCATCTTTCAGATGAGATGGTTAAACCGGGTCCCCATCTGTTGCTGCGATGGATGTAAAAAAAATAAATTAAAAAATAAAAAAATTAAAAAAAAAAAAAAAAATTCCAATGGCAATATTTTGAAGAAGAGGAGGGGAGTTATCCCTGGTGTTCTGGCCAATATTTATCCCTCAGTCAACATCACAAAAAACAGATTATCTAGTCATATATTGCAATTTATGGGAGTTAGCCAAATTCACTGTCACAATTCCTACATTACAATAGTAACTACACTTCAAAAAATACTTCTTCAGCAAGAAAGTGCTTTGAGATGCCCAGTGGTTGTGAAGAGCTGTATATAAATGTGAGCCTTTTAAAAAAAATATTAATTTGAAGGGAAGATGGTGGCATAGTGGTGATGTTGCTTACTGAACTAATAATCCAAAGGCCCAAGCTAATGCCCTGGGAACACTGGTTCAAATCCTAATCTGGCAGCTAATGGAACTTAAATTCAATTAATAAATCTGGAATTGAAAGCTAGTGTCAGTAATTGAAACCAATAAACTATTACCTATTGTTGTAAAAACCATCTGGTTCACTGATGTCCTTTATCCAATCTGGCCTACACGTGATTCCATATCCACAGCAATATGTTTGACTCTTAACTGCCCTTTCTTTTTTTTTCTTTTAAATTTAGAGTACCCAATTATTTTTATGTTTACAATTAAGGGTCAATTTAGCGTGGCCAATCCACCTAACCTGTACTTCTTTGGGTTGTGGGGGTGAAACCCACGCAGACATGGGGAGAATGTGCAAACTCCACATGGACAGTGACCCAGGGCCGGGATTCGAACCCGGGTCCTCAGCGCCGCAGTCCCAGTGCTAACCACTGCGCCACATAACTCCCTTTAACTGCCCTTTCAAGGGTAATTAGTGAAGGTCAACAAATGCTTGCCTTGCCACATCCCATGGAAAAATTTTAAAAAACAGAAGTTAAGAATATGCTGATGTTGCTTCACCAACACTGGGTCAGTAACAATAAAATCAGTTTTTGCTTCAGTAATACAGTGGTATCTGCTTTGACGCTGTTTCTGATTTTGAGTCTGTTTCCTTCTTCTAGAGGATGAAATTCCTCGCACCTATCACAGAGAGAGAAGAAACGCAATTGCAATGCAGCCGCACACTGGTGGGCAAAGCCTGAGGAAAATTGGTGAAGAACCATCAACTTCCAGTGAAGATAGAGCTTCTCTAATAAAGAAGGAGATCCATGGATCATTGTCACATATACCTGAACCTTCCATCCCCTACCGTGGGGCACTTTTTGCTATGGATCCAAGAAATGGCTACATGGACCCGCATTATCGTAAGTACTGGTTCAATTCACTTCAGTTTTAAAAACCAAAAAACATGTAGATGCCCTCGATGATTTTTGCTCGGAATCTTATCTCATGGGTATTTCTAACTGCTAAGTTAGTCTATTTGGATTGATCCAGGCTGGCCAAAAAAGATTAGAAAATTCTGGCAATCCTGTTTAATTCACAAAGCCGGCTCCATCAGTTTGAGCTTTTTTTTGGAATCAAGATCAATGTATGCTGGATGTGGCCTGCACCAATTCCACCATCTTTCTTTTTAATGCCCAAATCTTGTCTCAATGTCCAGGAGATCTGGGGGAATGTGATCAAAGGAGGTTCCTACAGTCCTGCAGCAATTTTAGTTTGTTTAATTCTTTTCCACATGGCGACTTTTTGAATATGTTTCTAAATTAAATTTAGTGAAATGAAGCCAGCTGAATGCATGTTGAGGGAGTGTTTCATTTAAGTGACAGCCCAGTGACAGACACGCTTATGTCCACTTGTTAATTTGTTTAAATTGCAAGCAACTTTGGTTTTGCTCCAAGTAACTAAGTATCTTTGGAGTTGAAATTGACACATTAGATTTCTGCATAGAATTGTATAAAGTTGAAATCATGCTGGTTGCAATTTAAGTATGAAATGAATATATAACCCTTCGATGACAACAAAAATCAATCTGAAGTTGGGTTGGGCAGAAGATTCTTCCTGTTATTTTAAGATGAAGTATAGTTAAGCAAATATTCCAGGTAAGTGAATGCAGATTTTAAGGCAGAGAGGCCACTCATTTAATAAGAATTCTCACGAGCTGTAAATGCACGAGGGAACGGGAGGGCATCATCAATATGATTTGCTGAGATTTAAATGTTAACACATCAGAATTGAAGTGTAGGTAGCCTGTGATGGACATGTTGTTAATTCAGTTGTGAGCATGGAAAAATTCTGATGTTTGACACAGTAAGAAGATGCTTTTCAGCTTGCAATGAGGCATATGATATACAGGTTGTAATAATGTGCAGATTATAAAGATGCCACATCAGATTCAATCGCATTTTGGTCAATTGTCATACCTTTTAAATGCTGGCATGGTGTAGTTGGCGCAGTCAAATTCAATTTAATTTGAAACTGTTACAATACTTTGCTCTTCTGCACTAAATACAGCTTAAATTATTGTGAAAATGTGCACAAGCAGTGACAAATCCCCCCCCCCCCCCCGCCCCCGCCCCCGGCCCAACACCTGCTTTTTTTCTCTTCCTGGTCGTATCTTTTTATGCAAGATACATGGTACTGTGGATTTGTAAAACCAAACTAAACCATTACAGTTTTGGCAAGTGGTACCTAAATTAGGTTACATTTTCTGTAAGGGAAAAATACAAACTTGGAACTGCAAGTGTAACACTTTCTTTCATATGTGTGCCTTGAGGCAGACTACCAATGATATTATTATGGGAATTCTGGCTTGATGCCTATACTTCACGTGAACGTTTCAAAAGACAGCTAGATGGTGAATGTGTGTACAACCCAAATCTTCAGGTTAATCCTTTAATGGTGCTGCTGATCGGAGAATCTGAAATTACAGGTCATCGAATTAGCCTATAGGCCATATAGGTTTACAGTTCAGAAGGAGGCCATTCAGCCCAGCCTGATTGTGTCAGTTTCTTTACTAACCTATGTCATATAAAGGGATCTGTGAGGTTAATGGATGAGAAGGTGATGTAAGGTCCAATGGTATAAATTAGTTTACCTTGAGTGGGTGAGATAGTATCACTTCTGGTTATCTGGTTTGGACATGCATGATGATAATTGTAATGAGGTACTTTCTACATCTTGTAAGTTAAATCACTTGACTTCAGACTTTTGATGTGAAAGCTGAATGTGAGGCAAGCATGCTTTTAAGTCTGTCCAGACTGTGTTTCTAATCAACACGTTGAGCCTCACAGAGGGGACTGGATCTGGTGCTTTCTATATTAGCCAGAAGGTTTAGTATCTTAGGTTCAAAGGTCATTGGACAGATGACTGATTAGCAAAGACAGCTGATTAGTGCGGGTTTTAGTATTAGAAATGCCAGGGATGAAAGCAGGTTTGATTGTCTTATTAGCTTAGCAGCAGAGGGGAATGTACACTTTATAGGACTTGATCAAAGAGATTCTAAATGTCAAGTCTGGACATTGGTCTTGTAGGTCTGGGTACTAAGATTAGGATGTAGGGCCGTTTTATTCTCTTATTGACCCATTATGTGTTACTGATGCTCGTGAAGCTATTATCCTGCAGTGGAATATTATAACTGGGATTCCAGTAAATTAGAAGATGTTCTAAGTGGGCTTTCATAAATAAATGATTGGGAGTACAGATGCAAAAAAGATCCTTTTTATAACAGTTAATACTCTCAATAGTTCAAGAATATTGTGGTCAGTCTTATGTTTTAATGCTGCAGATGCAGAGTTTAATTTTAAGTAATGGAAAAAACTGTGGCATGTGCTGACCTTCCATGCCCGAATGCCTCTGTGTTCCTGTCCAGTGAAGCTCCGTGCCTGATGGTAAATAAAGATGTTGCTTTTGTTTAGAAAAAAGCAGGATTTCTTTTCCCTCCTGAAAGTGGTGTTCTTTTTGGTACTGATTCACTGTGCCAGCACCTTGTCCAAGGGCAGTTCCCTATGTTGGAGCCAAATCGGTGTTGGAGCTCACATCGCTGCCCATTTCAAGGTTGAATCATTTCACAATCCAGCAGAAACCCATGGAATTCCCAGCAGAGGTTCAGTGACTTCTCTTCTCATTTCGTAGCCGAGGGATATGGATGTAATTCTCATGCTTTGTTCCCATCTTTCCTCCCACCATCCTATCAAAGATACAGAAGCTCTGGCCAGATGAATTATACTTGTGACCTGAGTGGGATGAATGGGTCAGCAGCAGTGGGCCACTATATGGACTGAGCCTTTTTCAAAAGAAAAGTGTCAAGATTTCTTTCTCTAGATGAACTAACTGTGCCTCCCTCTGTGTGGGGTTGACTGCATTCATAGTGTCTTTAATTCCTGTTTCCAGCAGAATATATTTGTAGTCAGTGCAGGGTGAACCTTAGTGAGGTGAATCCCCAAATAACAACTATTTCACAATTTGTGCTAAGTAGTAATGAGGTTAGGCTGAACTTTAATCTACTTGGACTCAGTTGCAGGAGCAGAAATTATAGTGCCTATTCTTGTCTGGCCATACCAGGACCAAGCAATTGATATGAGGAAATATGCACAGGTGGCACTTGTATATCTACGCTTGTCGTTTTAATGGTGGTATTTGTGTTTATAAAGTGTGCTTATCGAGGTGTTGTTTGTGTATTTACCCATGCCCATTTTAAGATGGTGTATCCTCATGTATACTTGAAGGTGGACCTTTCATCTTGCTCTTTTAAAGAGGTTATTTGTGTGTCAACGTCTCTGCTCTTTTTAAGTTGACAAGTAAAAAAAGAAGCATTGCCAGCCTACACATGGCAAACTCAATAATTGTTTTATTGTAACTTGGGTGCTTATTCCAAACAATGAAAATGCAGTAATAATCTGACTTGTGCAAAAGAAAAAGCAGATGGAAATTGTAGTGATCTCGGTAGGTGCATGCACACAAGGGATTAATGGGTAGATAGCAGCACCACATGATCACTAGAGGGCTGGACCAACAGGGGTATAAAGGGCAGCCACACAGGTTCTCTGCCTCTCTCGTGGGTTTCTGTGAACAGGGCAACATCAGAATCACATAGATAGTTAGTGGAGTTACGTTTAGTTACAATTGTTAAATCTTGTTAACAAATCCTTAAGCACAAACATCCCTAGTTCCCATGTTAAGTTAAAGAACTTGTGCATTAATAGTTATAGTTACTCAATAAATCTTTGTTGTTACTGGACGAGTTCGAGTCTTCTTCAACAAGATTCAGAGGACCTCACCATCAGCCAAGGATTGAGTAACACGTGTTATCGACCACGCAGGTATCACCACATGGTACTATGGAGTGTTGGCCTTAACAACAAAAACAGAAACTGGCTAGATTAGGTTCGATAGACCAGTGAAAAAAAAAATTGGATAAGATATTCGGCCAAGGAAGGCATTGCTACACTTGGATCTCTCGGGCACAAACCGGTAAGATGAAATCACTTCCAGCTCCAGAACACCTCAGAACCTCTGGTAATCTCCAGTATAATTGGAAGATTTTCCTGCAACTATTTAATTTGTTTCTGGAAATTAAGGACATGACCGCTGCGCCAGATAAAAACAAATTGCATACCTCTTAGCTGCGGCAGGTAAACCGGCCATGGAGAAATATAACTCATTTACCTATGCCGTAGGGGAGGACAAGGATAAGTGGGACACAATTATTAAATAATTCGATACCCACTGCAAATCGGAGGTGAATGAAACATTTGAATGCTTCAAGTTCACCAAATGTATACAAGACCAGGAGAATCGTCCAGCAGCTTTCTCACTGACGTAAAGCTGCTGGCCCAATCCTGTAATTATGAGACCCTCCGTGACTCCCTCATCAGAGACCAAATTGTCAGTGGTATCTCTGATGAGGTACTCAGAAAATCTCTCCTTAAGCACAAACATCTTAATCTTGAAATGGCTACACAACTATCTTCTGCTCATGAAATCACAGAAGCTCAATATCAACAGTTTACTTACCAGGACCAAGGCCTCCACCACGAGGTTGCAGCAGTCAAAATGGTGGCCCAGACTTCTCAAAGGTGCTCCTCCACCGGCAATCCCACGCGTGCGGACCTGCAAGTGGCCCACACACATGCGCAGTTCGCACGGAGACTGGAACAGGCTCAGAACGCTACTGCACATGCGCGAGTGTGCCAGGATGGCGTCATGATGTGTCATAACTGCGGACATGCACACTTAAAAGGGCAATGTCCAGCTTATGGCAAACAGTGCCTGAGATGTGGAAAGTACAACCACTATGTCTTCAAATGTCGAGCTGTGCTACAGATGACTTCCACTGGACAACAACTAAGACCCTGCGACGTTCGGAACATGGCATCTATGGACCGCCAACCAATATTCAGTGATTACCTGTCCGAAAATGATGACCTTGCCTATGATGACTTCTATGGTGTGGACATGGTTACAGTAACTGAGGAACCTTACATCGCCACGCCTCATCCAAAATGCCCGAAAGTGAACGAAAAGGGGTTTAAAGTCTCAAAACAAAAAATTCATTTCACCAGCGACAGAATGAAGCTCGAGTCTCCACTCACAGTTAAAGATCATTGCCGCAGCACCCTGAAACATACCGTTTGCAACACCCAAAGAGAAGAGCACAATGACAAATCCATAGCAAAAGATTTGTTGATTGACGATGATTACTCAGGAGATGAGTTCCTCATTGGACAAATAGAGCACCATGACACATCCTTGACAAGAAGCGATGATTTGCTCGCTGATGAATGCCACTCAGCTATGGATCAGTTCTCAGGATCTGATGGTCACTGCAGCAGCAACATGGGTGCCAAGTCCCATACGAATCTCATGATGGGAGAATCCAGTACCATGACGACATGGCAGCTTGTCGACAAAATGGATGACATCCACATGTTGCATATCCTAGCAGAAGGCGACGGCACGCAGAGAGCACAGATTGACTCCACTGAGGGAGTGATACCGGCCTCCATAGCGAGCTCCTTGACGGGCTCCAAAATGGCCACAAGCAACGACTCCGGAGCAATAGCTGTGAACGAGGAAGACTATGATGGTCTATCTGCCTTGTATGAGCAGCCAGCAGCAGACATTAAATGTCTACCCACTGTTGATCAAAGCAGTGAACAAAACCACAACAACAACAGATCTCGTGATTTTGTGTCTGCGCCGCAGCAATCACCCAACCCAGCTTGCATAAAAGCTGACTTACGGGGTCAACACTGCAAGCACAAAAGAAAGTCTGCTACTAACGTCAACTTACTTCGACCATTCCGATGTCTCATAATGTCCTCACGGACACACATAAACACTGACGGTGGTCACAATGACATGACGACATCAACACTGCCACCTCAACAACAGGCAAAGGGATCAACCCACCTGATCAAACGCATACAGTCTGGACTCACAAGGTTTTTCGTTAGGATTGGATTTTTTAAACATTGATTGACTTTGTACAGTCATTAATACCATCCCATTCCGTGCACAGCATTACTTGTTTTATCTGTTCCAGTTAACTTAATTCATTATGTTTGTTCAGTTTTTGTTACACCATACAGTTTAATGTAACACATTAAAAGGGGGGAGATGTAGCGATCTCGGTAGGTGCATGCACACAAGGGGTTAATGGGCAGATAGCAGCACCACATTATCACTAGAGGGCTGGACCAACAGGGGTATAAAGGGCAGCCACACAGGGTCTCTGCCTCGTGGGTGTCTGTGAACAGGGCAACATCAGAATCACATAGATAGTTAGTGGAGTTACGTTTAGTTACAATTGTTAAATCTTGTTAATCAATTCCTAGTTCCCAAGTTAAGGTAAAGAACTCATGCATTAATAGTTATAGTTACTCAATAAATCTTTGTTGTTACTGGACGGGTTCGAGTCTTCTTCAACAAGATTCAGAGGACCTCACCATCAGCCAAGGATTGAGTAACACGTGTTATCGACCACGCAGGGTAACACCACAGAAATGTTGTTATTTTCCCTTGCTCCAATGTTGGTTCTGAATAAAGTCCCATTCCCAAAGGGTTGGGGCTGTATCTCATTGGTGTCTGTGCATTAGATGTTTTGGAAAGAGAAATAGATGCTTCTGTTGCAAAGAAAAATATCCCAATTTCAACAGGTTAAAAAGTCTTTAAGTCATTACATTTTATGTAATGCAGATTCTTTGCTTTATGACATGTTTGATAAAATAGCTGCTGTTTTATTGCTTTCTGATATCAGCCATAGATTATTGCCCATTGGCATTGATTAGTAGGTATTAGTGAAGGCCCTTCTCACATGTGACTGGTCTTAAGCCATTCATGTGTAGCTGAGGATATAATGCAGTGTTCACTCTTGTTCAAACAGGCCAACATATTTTGTGGATTAGGTTTAGTAAAATAACTCTTGAGCAGGCAGCATCTCACATCAGGGTTTAGTTTCACGCCTGTCGACCTCAGTGCTGTTTATCAAGAGAGTGAGAGTGTGAAAGATCAGAAGAGGATGGGCGACATTTTGAATGACAAACGCATGGGTGACCTTAACTTTCTGCAATATCTCTTAAATCTGTCACGTGTGTATTATGCTATCCAGACAATAGTGCACTATTTGCAAAGAACATTCTCATACTCGGTTATGGATGGTGATTTCTCTCCCCCCCCCCCCCCCCCCCCTCCTCCTCCCTCTTATATAGTCAGTGTTTGTAACTAATATGCTAGCACCTGCAGGTATAACCACCTGGCTGTCAGTCCCCTGATGTAGTACTATTTAGAAGTCTGTTGTTGCAGAATTTTGTTGCCAGCTACTGTAAAAATAAATATGAAAGTAAAGGCATTTTTATATATAACTTGGAATCCCTCAGGAGCTGTGCTCAAATGGAGACCCACAGCCTCCATGTTCCCTGTTCTAAATCAAGGCTCGAGATTGATGGCTAAGGAGGAGGATATTGGCTTCACCTTTGAGTGGAGATCCAATGACAGCTCATAAGACCAAAAAAACTCTTGATTTCTA
This sequence comes from Scyliorhinus torazame, assembly GCF_047496885.1. Lineage (NCBI taxonomy): Eukaryota > Metazoa > Chordata > Chondrichthyes > Carcharhiniformes > Scyliorhinidae > Scyliorhinus > Scyliorhinus torazame. Next base: position 52,479,518 of record NC_092717.1, on the reverse strand, counting down.
TTATCTGCACTCTGGAGTCCAGTTTATTTTCAAGAGTTTAATCAATGTGTGGACCAATATATACACTAGCTGCCAACAATGATCTTTCTCTATAAAATGTCTTAAGTGCACCATTTAATGAGCTCACTCTGCAGATCCTGGGGCAAGCTCACGGCAAAGGGCATTTTGGTGCTGATTTACAAAACTGTCTCTTCACAGCTGCTTCTAATTGTTGCACGCATCATAACTAGGCCCACACAAACAATCGTTTCTCAACACCAGTAATCTTCTTTTCATTTCTTGCAACTGACGGTCACAGTTATACCAGTCTTTTTGTTTCATTTTAGTATGTTATCTTATTTCGTCCATGGAATCTCTCTTGATTTCCTATTTTTGATGTTTAAAAAGTAAGAGAAAGTCTTGATTGAAACTGGTCAAATTCCCAGTGACCCACTGGAGGAGATCAAATTCCCAGTGACGCATTGGAGGGGGGCACACAGTGTGACCCTTGGGACTAAGTGAAACCAGCAGTTTTTGCTGTTAAGTTGCAATGAAGTAGGAGTCGAGGCTGCTTCGAAAATAGACCAGCATGTTCAAAAATGCAACTTCAATGAAGAGAGTTTAAATGCTGACAAAAAGGCACGGGCTGCTATATTTTTAAATGTTGATGATTTTTTTTTTTTTTACAAAGTTTTTAAAACAATGTCTTTCTGCAGTAGACTTCATTGAAATGTTTTAGGTGTTTGCGTATTGGAAATGTAATGGTAAAGGATTTTCAGGCAGTTCCTGACAAGTGGAAGAATTGAAAGGTCAACTTGGTTTATGGCCAGGAGTGCTGCTTTAAAAACTGGTATCAACTATCCAAATGAATTTCAACAGACCCTACTGCATGGATACATGATTTTAATGTGAATTCAAGATATACGTGGTTGTTGGTTGCTTTTAATGGATTTAATTAAAAAAACTCCATCCTTCTCTCTTGGGTTGTTGAATACTTTTAAGGTGTCTAGCTTATATGGCTGAAAATTCCAACTTTTATTTTGTGCTCATTTCATATTTAACATTCAGGTTCTTTCTGATTTCATGTTTCTAAGGAGCACAGTGCTATGCCCAACAATCAATGCTGGCAATATTGTGGAAGATTGAGCAATGAATGGGTTTTCTATATGTTGCACAAACACTTTTTTTGTTTAGTAATTCCTGGACAGAACTACCAGTGAAAAAAAAATTATGTAATTCATTCACAGCATAATTGTGTTGTGTTTACATCAAAATCCTGTGTGTAACCTGATCTCTCTATTTGTTGTGCTGGTTACAGATTCATTTGCAGTTACGTGGTCGACCATCAGTTGGGCAGCTCTGCATGCTGCTGGATAAGGTACCACAATCTGCAATCACATACAGAACAGACCTGTGCTCTGTGTGTGTGTGTGTGTGTGTGTGTGTGTGTGTGTATGCACAGTGCCTTTTGTTTATAACCTTTATTAGTGTCACCAATAGGCTTGCAATAACACTGCAATGAAGTTACTGTGAAAATCCCCTAGTCGCCATGCTCCGGGTACACTGAGGGAGAATTCAGAATGTCCAATTCACCTAACAGGCATGTCTTTGGGACTTTTGTGGGAGGAAACCGGAGAACCTGGAGGAAACCAACACAGGTACAGGCAGAACATGCAGACTCCGCATAGATAGTGACCCAAGCCGGGAATCGAACCCAGGTCCCTGGTGCTGAGAGGCAACAGTGCTAACCACTGTGCTACCATGCTGCTCATCGAGGTGGCACTGCCAGGCTGGAGGTGCCAAGGTACCCGGGTGGCACCAGCAATATCATGGTACCCTTCTGCCAAAAGGACAAGCACCTGTGAGCCTCTGATCTCCTAGGAGATCCCCACGAATGTGATTCTGCCTGGTCCCAGTTTGTGGTCTCTGAGGTTGACATCAAGAATGCCTGTGGAAACTGAGTAATCAGGTAGAAATCCATGCTCTGATTTTCATTTGAGATCATTACATTATTGCTCCTTTTCCCCAACCTTCTCAGTTCCACTGTTGCTGTGAGTTACTCTTCTACAAGGATATGGCATACCATATCTTTGTGGATGTGGCCATCTTGCCCAAGCCAGCAAAGCAGCCTTTGCTTGATTCATGCCAGCATGCTTGGCATGTTTGCCGTAGAAAGGGCTGCTTCATTGGTGACTTTGTCTTCCTATGTCATGTCGAGGATGCATCGTAGAAACTGGAAATGGAAGTTGTTGAGCCTTGTTCTTAAGAGGAGTAAGGTGTTCAGACTTTGCAGCCTTCCAGCAATATGCTGAAAGTACAGGGCTTGTAGATAAGTATCTTGGCACTGTGGTTCTTGTTATTTCTCCATGCTCGTCTCTTTAGTCGGCAAAAAGTTGATGACTGCTTTGGCAATGTGTGTGTTGAGCTCTCCATCAAGAGACAGGTTGGCTGGGCTATCGTAGATTCAAGGTAGCAGAATTTGCTAACTGCCTGCAGTAGTGTGGTGTTGAATCTGATCACGGTTTTTGGGACACATCTACAGTTCTTTTGACACTAATGTTGAGGGAGTACATGACACAAGCATGTGAATGATTATCTATGAGCCATAGAATCCCTACAGTGCAGAAAGAAGGAGGCCATTCGGCCATAGAGTCTGCACTGACCCTCCAAAAGAATACTCTACCCTGGTCCACTCCCCCGTACACTCCGTGCTATCCCTGTAATGTAACATGCACATCCCTGGACACTAAGGGGCAATTTAGCATGACCAATCCACCTAACTTGCACATTTTTGGACTTGGGGAAGAAAGAGTACCCGGAGGAAACCCACGCAAACACGGGGGGAATATGTAAACTCCACACAGACAGTGACCCAAGGCTAGAATTGAATCTGGGTGCCTGATGCTGTGAGTCAGCTGTGGTAGCCACTGTGCCACCCTTTAGAACTGATCTTCTATCTGTACAGCTAGTGCAGTATCATCAGCATGCTGAAGTTCTCTGAGCAGGACATGCCGCACTTCTGTCCCCTGTCTTGTGTGTAATGGTACACTCTTCATGGCAGCAGGGAAAGCATAGGTCAGGAAAACAACACAATATACCAAACCCAACTGGGTTTAAGATGCAGCCCTGTTTCATCCCATTCTTGATATCAAAACTGTTGAGGGTTGTGGGTGGGGGGGGGGGGGGGGGGGAGAGGAGAGCCGAAGAGCAGGATGGTGCCTTGCATGTTACCATGGGAGGCACATATGAGATTGCAAAGCTGATAGAGGCCCGTTGTGCTGACTGTGTCAAATACTTTTGTGAGATCCACAAAATTCACGCAGTGTGAGTGGTGTTTGCTGCTGTCTGCACTTCTGTTGTACTGATGTAGGGAGAAAATAATGAATTTCCCTCCTCTGAAGTGACGTTGTGATTCGTATATATTCTGTTGGCTCATCGATAGAGTCAATGCTTTCCAGTGATGCTGAAGAGTGAGATGTCCCAGCAGTAATCCTCTCGATCACGTTTGTTCTTACATAATGTGTTACGCCCCCTAGGCAAGTATGCAGTCAATTCCAACCCCGTATGCAGTCAATTCCAACCCCACATGCGCTGGAGTCACAGCACAAGTGAATTAACTAATAATTCTTCCAAAAATTTGCATTATCTTTGGCCCTTGGCTGGCCAGTAATTACAATCACCAGGTTTGTCATTTGCAATTTGAAACATAATTACAGTTTATTTATACCAAGATTAATGGTGAAATACAAAGATACAGTTGGTTAAATACCAGTAAGTACCTAACTTCTACCGAAACCTGCCTCCCCCAATGCTCTATATACACACACACACACACACACACACACACACACACACACACACAAGATAGACAAACGCCTGGGAAGGGGGGCGGGGGGATGTAAATGAAAGAGAAATGAGTCTTTGCTTCAGATGGTCCTTTCAGGTTTTCTCCACAGTAAGCTTGAGAACCACCGTTATAATAATAATCTTTATTATTGTCACAAGTATGCTTACATAAACACTGCAATGGAGTTACTGTGAAAATCCACTAGTCACCACACTACAGTGCCTATTCGGCTACACTGCCACTTGATATGTGATCAACTTCTTTTAACATTTCCTTCACTTACTTCCCAATGCGTTTTCCCAATTCCTACATGTCCCACCATTGGCATCACATGTGTTACCTGCAGTACTTCCCACAGACTCTGTGATCAGTGAAACTGTGAAGGATGCTTGCCAGATCCTGTCTTCTGATGATTACCAGATCAAGTTAATGCCAGTGGCCAGATCTCTAATGATGCCACACCATTTTGTGCTGATATCTGCCTTTAAAGAAGGTGTTGGTCATTAAAGGTCCACCCCGTGTGCAAAGATCCAGTGGCCGCTGCCCATTTCTGTTCACTTTGTCAAGGCCATGATGACTGAGGTATGCTTGCCATGAAACCTGTTTGATCCAACTCTTGTGTATAAGTCCTCCCAGGAGAAATAAGTTTTCTTAATATGGCAGATGCTCCAGAATATTGTCTAGAGCAGGCTGATCCAACCTCTTCACTGCGATTCACTCTCCCTTGCCATGCTAATTTATGCATGGCGGGGAGCTGCCGGGATCCCGTTCCGAATCCCGCTATTGGGCTGCCATTTTGATTGGGCGGCCTGATATCGAGGTCTGACAGCTGCCCCACAATACAAAATCTGACCCCCTCTGTTTGCTGACAAGTAGGGGCAATATCTCTCCAATCCCACCCCCCCCCCCCCCTTCCCCAGCCACCTCCCTTGCCACCATGGGAATCACAACCTCCCTTCACTGCACCTGGCTGTGTGGAAACTATTACCCTGTCAATTACAGCCTACTAAAAGCCATTCTTCTTTAAAAGTGAATAGAAGCCTTGCAGATCAAAGGATTTGAGGGTGTTTAAAGCCTGGTGATGTATTTTGGCTTTCTATGAAGTAACAGCTGCTGCTTTCTACACTTCTTTCTGAGGCAGCAAATGACCAGTTTGCATCCTTCTGTCGGCGCGGGGCGTGTAGCTCGCTGCCACTGCCGGTGGGGACCGGAACAGACACTGACTGTCCAGAAGCAGGATTGTAGGTCTGGGGGTGGGCTGGATGAGAAGTTAGGGTGGCCAACTGGGGGAGTAGTGGGGAGGATGTGGGTGCAGAGACGGGCTGGGCAGAAGGCCTGCCTGAGCTCTGGCATTGTGTCCAAAGTTTAAAAATAAACCTTTAACCATGGAACATCCCACTACCATGGCCCTTTATAGCCCTTGTACCAACCTGTGCCCCACCCATCTCCATGGCCCCCTTATAGTCACCATTTACTGTGGTGCAATTTGAATCTGGGTCCCGAGGTCATGCTTTGGCTCTCTGGATTACTAGTCTAGCGACAATACCACTACACCCCACCCCTCCCCTGCCTTCTCCCCGTAGATAAACTGTCTTACTTACATTGGGGGGAAAAAAACCTGGATCATGAAAAACATATTAATTACATACATTCCATCAACTAAATAAAGCCGTAGAATAAACATTTCATTCAAGTGCATAACCCCTCTTAAGGAGTTTTGAAATTCATAGTTCCACATCAAAGAGTCTATAACCACTTGTAGATGTCAATCAAACTGCTTTAGCACACTGGGCTAAATCGCTGGCTTAAAGCAGACTAAGGCAGGCCAGCAGCACGGTTCAATTCCTGTGCCAGCCTCCCCGAACAGGCGCTGGAATGTGGCGACTAGGGGCTTTTCACAGTAACTTCATTTGAAGCCTACTTGTGACAATAAGCAATATTCATTTCATTCATTCAATTAAACAGTGGGCATCTTACTATTATATAATGGATGGTTGTGAAATCAGTCATGCAGTACAAATCCAGTGATGGAATCCCTCAGGTTTATGTCAACAGTGGGAGTGAAATAGTAATATTTTTTTAACATTCCAGACATTTCTTTAAGACTTCAAAGGGTTTTTAAGTGCTTGACAGCTCCCTTTTGTGGTGGTTATGACCGTTTTCTCAGGTCCATTTGACAGTTCCCTTTGACAACTGACAAGCAGATGCTATCTCCCTGGCTCTACAATCAACACTCGAACACCTCGACAACAAGGACACCTATGTGAGACTGCTGTTCATAGACTACAGCTCCGCCTTCAACACTATTGTCAAAACTTATAACTCTGCAATCTAGACTTGACTTGACTTATCCCTGTGCAGTTGGATCCTTGACTTCCTCACCAAAAGACTGCAATCTGTCTGGATAGGCAACAGCACCTCTTCCACAATAGTCCTCAACACTGGGATGTGTGCTCAGTCGTCTACTGTACTCCCTCTACACAGACGACTTTATGGCAAGATTTAACTCCAACTCAATCTATAAGTTTACGGATGATACGACTGTGGTGGGTCATATCTCAAACAATGACGAATCAGGGAGATTGATCATTGGTTGCATGGTGTACCGAAAACAATCGCTCTCTAAATGTCGGAAAGACCAAGGAACTGATCATCGACTTCAGGAAGTGTAACACGACTCATTCCCAAGAACCGGGTCTAGCAGTGCCTCCTTTCTCACTGAACTGGAAACATCCTGTTGCTGAATATTTTCCTGAACACACTCTAGGAACTCTTTCCCCTCTATGCTCTTTGCACTATTACCATCCCAGTCTATAATTAGATAGTTAAAGTACTCCATTATAATTATAATTAATGCACTCTCCCTGTCCCACCTGCATCAGTGGCTCCAAAGTGGAGATGGTCGATAGCTTTAAGTTCCTGGGATCACCATCACCAACAGTCTGTCCTGGTCCACTCATCTTGATACAACAGTCAAAAAAGCCCAATGTCTCTACTTCCTACGGAAGCTAAAGAAATTTGACATGTCTACATCGACTCTCTCAAACTTTTACAGATGTGCCACAGAGAGCATCCTATCCGGCTCCATCACAGCTTGGTATGGCAACTGCTCGGTCCAAAATCGCAAGAAACTGCAGAGTGTGGTGAACTTAGCCCACCGTACCCTCACATTGATTCTGTCTACAGCTCCCACAGCCTCATGAAGGCAGACAGCATTATCAGAGACCCTTCCCACCCAGGCTTTGCCTTCTTCCAGACCCTTCCAGCAGGCAGAAGATACAGAAGTCTGAAGACCCTCACAACCAGACATAGGAACAGCTTCTTCCCCACAGCTACTAGACTTCTCAACGACTCTCCCTCGGACTGATCTCGGACTCAGACTCACCCTGTAAGAACACTATTCATGATGCCCTATGCTGCTCTTGCTCATGTATTTGCTTTGTTTGGCCCCTTGCTCCGCACTGTAACCAATTACTATTCGTTGATGTACCATTTGTCACTGTACTCTGTCGATTATTCTTTTGTCTACTATGTACGTACTCTGTACGTTCCCTTGGCCGCAGAAAATTATTTTTCACTGTACTTTGGTACATGTGACAATAAATCAAATCAAGGGCTCCTTACCGTTTTGACAGTACATTTTAACAGATTTTATGACTGTTCCAATGAGTTTTACTGTTATAACTTTATGCACTTTTTAACACACATTTATGCCTAATGTTAACAAATCCAAAGGGCATCAAACCTCCCCTAGAGGTGCCTGGGACCAGATCCAAAGGGATACTCTGGCTACCAACACAAATCCACAAAGTTCAGACTTGTTCTTACTTGGTCTAATGTGAACAGTTGAGGTTTCACACACCTGGTTTACCAAAATCCTGTTTCATTAGAGGCGGCTTGAAATGTGTCTTGTCTCCACTCCCACCTCTGCAAAAATGGGAAGTGCCATGTTCAGGAGTGCGGACTCAGATTGCCGGTCAATTCTACCATTTTCCCCACGATGGAGAGGCGCTCTTTCATGGCAAAAATAAGGGCCTAGGTGTTCAGGAAAGATGGGAAAGGAAGAGAATAGGAAGGGCTTAGAGGTATTAATCAAGGAAAGCATTGCAGTGCAGGGGACAGAGGATGTCTCAGAGGAAAGAAGGACAGAATCTATTTGTCTAGAGCTACGGAACAGAAATGTGCAATTACATTCCTTGGTATAGTTTATAGACTGTCAACTAGTGGGAAGGATGTAGAGGAACAAATTTCCAAGGAAATTACAGAGAGGTGCATTGATTATAGTTATAATGGAGTACTTTAACTATCTAATTATAGACTGGGATGGTAATAGTGCAAAGAGCATAGAGGGGAAAGAGTTCCGAGAGTGTGTTCAGGAAAATATTCAGCAACAGGATGTTTCCAGTTCAGTGAGAAAGGAGGCACTGCTAGACCCGGTTCTTGGGAATGAGGTGGGCCAAGTGGATCAAATGTCAGAAGCAGAACGTTTATCTGACGGTGATTGTTGTATCTTGAGGTTTAGGTTGTCTATGCAAAAGGATAAAGAACAATCCACAGTAATAATAATTAATTAGGGGAGAGCCAACTTCAGTGAGGTAAGAATGAATCTGGACCAGCCAAATTGGAATGGAGGTTTTGTGAGGGCCACGAAGAATCCAGCACGAGTTTCAAGGATACAAAGAAATAACATTTATTTACAATAACATATATATACACAACAGCAGCAACCTTGCTTGCTGCTTACTGCTTCCTGCTGGTTCCAAACTGGCCAGCTTTATTTATACAGGGAGTCTGCTAATGATTTCTCCGCCCCCATCATTGAGGAAGCTCATACTCCCACAGGATTGTGGGATTGTCATTAGTCCCCAGCCAGTGGCAAGCTGGCTGGTTATAACAGGAGGGTTGGCAGGAAAAATGGAAGCTGAACAATGGAAGCTGAACAATACTTTCAAAGAAGTGAAAGTTCAGGTACAGTCGAGATATATTCCCACTAAGGAGAAAGATGGGATTTAAAAACTCCAGAGCTCTCTGGACGATGAAAGAGAATTAGAATTAAGATGAAGAAGAAAATGTATGCTTATGACAGATGTCAGGTGATATAATAGAGAACCAGGCTGAATATAGAAAGTTCAGAGGGGAAGTGAATAAGCAAAGAGGGAGTATGACAAGAGAATGGCAGCTAAGATAAAAAGGAATCCCAAAGTATTTGATAGGCATATAAATAGTAAAAGGAGAAGCAGGATTGCTTAGAGATGAAAAAGGGAACTTATGCATGGAGGCTATGGACATAACTGGGTTATTAAATGAATACTTTGCACCTGGCTTTATCAAGGAAGAAGATGCTACCCAGACCACAGTGAAAAGGAGGTGATTAATACATGAGAAGGATGTAAATTTGATAAGGAAGAGGTATTGAATAAGCTGCCTGTGCTTAAAAGTTGATATGGCACCTCATCGTGAAACTGAGGGTAGTGAAACTTGAAACTGTGGAGGCCACTGCCCATCATTTTCCAGTCTTTCTTGGACTCTCAAATGTTGCCAGAGGACAGGAGAATTACACATGTCGCACCCTTGTTCAAAAAAGGTGTAATGATGACACCAGCAACAAGAGGCTGGTAAGTTTAACTTCAATGGTGGCAAATGGTGGGAAGCAATAATTTGGGACAAATGCAGTTTAATTAAGTAAATCCAGCACAGGCAAAACCATGTTTAACTGACTTGTTGGAGTTTTTTAACAGAGGGTTAACGAGGGTGATGTGGCTGATGTGGTATGCATGAACTTCAAAAAAGCATTTGATACAGTGCAGCATAAGACTTGAGCAAAGTTATGTTTCATGGAATAAAAGGGACAGTAACAACAAGTTTAGAAAATTGGCTGAATGACACGAAACGGGGAGAAGTTGTTCATGAATGATTCAGACCAGAGGACGTTTAATAGTGGAGTTCTCCAGGGTCAGTAGTGGGACCCTTGCTCTTTCTGATATTTTGTAATGAATTGACATTGGTGTACAGGGCACAGTTTCAAAATTTGCCGATGATGTGAAACTTAGAAGCATTGTTAACGGTGAAGTAGATAAACAAATTGATGGAATGGGCAGTCATGTAGCAGGTGAAGTTCAATGTGGAGAAATTTGATTCATTTTGGTCGGAAGAACATGGAGGACAAAATAAAATGAAGGGTACAACAAGGGTGGTACAGGAGCAGAGGGATCTGGGGGTGAATGTGTGTAAGTGCTTGTAGGTGGCAGAACGGGTTTGAAGAGCAGTTAATGAAGCATACAGAGTCCTAGCACTATTAATAGGGGCATAGAGTACAAGAACAAGGAGGTTAAGTTCATAAATCATTTCTTATAAGACACTAGTTTGGCCTCAGCTGCATCCAGTTCTGAGCACTCCACTTTGGAAAACATGTGATGACACTGGAGAGTGTGCAGATTCAATGAAGAATAGTTCCAGGGATGAGGAACTGTAGCTATGAAGATAGTTTGGAATGTTTTCCTTGGCTGAGAGAAAATGTGTACATCCTCCTGAGATCTAAGACTATCCTCACCACTGTATACTACCCCACCATTTTTCGTATCGCCCGCAAGATTACTAATCAAGCCTCTGATATTCAAGTCCAAGTCATTTATATAAACCACAGACAGCAAGGGCTTCAACGTTGTTCCCCGCGGGAACCCACTGGAAACAGACTTCCAGTCAGAAAAACACTGTTTGGTCATTAGCCACTGCTTCCTGATGCTCATCCAGCTCTGGATCCAATTTTCCAAATTTCCTTGGATCCCATAGGGCCTTACCTTCGCTATCAATCTCCCCTGTGGGACCTCATCAAAAGCATTGAAGAAGTCCAAGTAGAATACATCAAATGCATTGCTCTCATCTACAAAATGGTGAGGGGTCTGGAGACAGTAGATATGGAGAGACTTGTGAAACGATCAAAAACGAGAGGGCACAGATTTAAATTAATTGGCAAAGGAAGAAAATGCTTCATTTCACTCAGCGCGTGGTTATGGTCTGGAAAGTGCAAAATCACTAAAAGCATCTTCTGGATATCTGTGTTATTCTGTGTATCTGTGGACTCCAGTCAGTTTCAGCGGAGAACACTGACAGTTTTGTCATTCATTACCGCCGCACAATCTGGACCCTTGCATTGCACATACTCTCTCTTTACAAACAGGTTATCAGACTTTATGTGTCAACTTATTTCCTTTCAATTTTCCTTCTGCAATTTCCACCATTCTGTGTTTTTGATGAACTAATCAAATCATAAGACCATAAGATATAGAAGTAGAATTAGACCATTCGGCTCATCGAGTCTGCTCCGCCATTTGATTATGGCTGATATGTTTCTCATCCCTATTCTCCTGCCTTCTCCCTATAACCGCTGATCCCCTTGTTAATCAAGAACCAGTCTATCCGGCTTAAAGACACTCAGTGACTTGGCCTCCACCGCTTTCTGCAGCAATGAGTTCCACAGATTCACCACCCTCTGGCTGAAGAATTCCTCATCTCAGTTTTAAAGGATCGTCACTTCAGTCTGAGGATGTGCAATCGGGTTCTAGTTTCTCCTACTAGTGGAAACATCCTCTCCATGTCTACTCTATCTCCGTGTTTCCCTACTGGTTCCCTCCCCGGCCCTCGCCTCTTCCCGGCCCTCGCCTCTTCCCGGCCCGACCCTAGCCTCTCCCCTGCCCGACCCTTGCCTCTCCCCTGCCCGACACTCGTCTCTCCCCTGCCCGACCCTCTGCCCTAGTCTCTCTCCTGCGCGGCCCTCGTCTCTCCCCTGCCCGGCCCTCGTCTCTCCCCTGCCCGGCCCTCGTCTCTCCCCTGCCCGGCCCTCGTCTCTCCCCTGCCCGGCCCTCGTCTCTCCCCTGCCCGGCCCTCGTCTCTCCCCTGCCCGGCCCTCGTCTCTCCCCTGCCCGGCCCTCGTCTCTCCCCTGCCCGGCCCTCGTCTCTCCCCTGCCCGGCCCTCGTCTCTCCCCTGCCCGGCCCTCGTCTCTCCCCTGCCCGGCCCTCGTCTCTCCCCTGCCCGGCCCTCGTCTCTCCCCTGCCCGGCCCTCGTCTCTCCCCTGCCCGGCCCTCGTCTCTCCCCTGCCCGGCCCTCGTCTCTCCCCTGCCCGGCCCTCGTCTCTCCCCTGCCCGGCCCTCGTCTCTCCCCTGCCCGGCCCTCGTCTCTCCCCTGCCCGGCCCTCGTCTCTCCCCTGCCCGGCCCTCGTCTCTCCCCTGCCCGGCCCTCGTCTCTCCCCTGCCCGGCCCTCGTCTCTCCCCTGCCCGGCCCTCGTCTCTCCCCTGCCCGGCCCTCGTCTCTCCCCTGCCCGAGCCTCACCGCACCCTAGCCAGCCCTTCACCTCTCCCCTGCCCGGCCCTAGTCTCTCCCCTGCCCGGCCCTCACCGCTCTCACGCCTGAGCCCTTGCTCACAGCAAAATAAAATATGTTGCAGTTTGAAATCAAATACTGCCCATGTCCAGGATCCCAGCTCAGTTCTGCCAAAGCCAGGAACATTCCCCAGGGCTCCGCCCCGTATAGTTAAATGCTTTATCCCTCAGTATTACAAAGTTTTAATGGATGCCTCTGTCAAATGTAACACCTTACACTTTTTGAGACCGGTTTCAGGAGAGAAAGAGAAAGGGACGAGTGAGAGAGTCGGGCAGGGAAGCTGCAAAAAAGAGTTGGTGAGAGAGAGAGTGTGAGTTGACCTGTGGGGGAGGTGGCGAGTGGGTTGTAAGTCGGAAGAATTAGGATGTTTTGCCAAAAGTTGGGCATGACTTGCACACAGATTGACTATTACTTGAGTATATATGTTGCACCCAATTTGTGAAACTGTCCAGTCAAGTAGTCCATTTCTTAAAATCAAAAGTCTGCCTGCACAGTTCAAACTGGTGTTTGTCAACGGGTGTCCCAGACGATCCTAGGACATCCCGGGATGTCTGTCCAGTTCATGAAATGGGCATGGAAAACTTGCCGAGTCCTTGAAATGGCCAACTTTTATGAATGAAAAATAAAATTTCATTCACAAATATATAATCTACTCATTTCTTTTTACTGACCTCTTGTGTTTCATCCAGTATTATATCCAAACCATTCAGATAAGTTTATAACTATCAACGATTACAATGCAGCAAAAACAAAGAAACAATTCATACATTCATAACCTGCCTTGATTCAATGTACATTTCAGATTCATTGTGACATCCAAACGTTTCAAATTCACTGATTTATGTTCTGTTATGTTTCATTCAGAATTACACCCAAACCTTCAGACAGTTTATACATCAATGTTTACAAAAACAGCATAAATACATTTCTTACGTATTTAATATGCCTGCACTGGTCAATGTTGTCACAGGATTTGTGGCTGGTGGTGGGCACTGTTACAGCTGAGACCTGCTTTCAGGCTGTTACACTCCTACAGTGACATCCCTGGAACTGCTGCCCATCATAAATGCTTTGAACATGTACAATCTCATGAAGGCTGAGTTCCTGCAGGATGTCTTCTGCACTCAGTCCACTGTTCTGCAACAACTCAAACTGATTCCTGGGAAGTTTGCCTGTCACAATTCCATTAGCTGTTCCAACCGTTTAGCCAACCCCAGCTGCTGCCAGCAACATATCTATAACATTCAGCGGATCACCTTTGCTGCAGTCAAATGTTGACACTGGAACAGTGTCTCCAACACCAACAGCCCAAAGTGACTTTGTGCTGCCCGCCGTCATCTGCTTGGCTTGCTGTGTAACGCCCTGGTGTACCACCTTCCTTGTATATCTGGCAGGATGAGGCTCTTCATTAGATTTAGGGTAATTAGTGAATGATCCAGAGGCCTGCTAGGGTCATTAATGGAAGATGGTCCCGGGATGTCCTAGGATCGTCTGTGTTGAATGATCTGGGGGCTGGCTTAGGATTCTCCATGTTGCGTCATCCAGGGACCAACTTTGGGTCATTTATGGTGGATGGTTCTGAGGCTTGCTCAGCATCTTCCATGTTGGATGTGGTGGATGGCACTGAGGCCAGCTCAGGATTGTCTATGTAGGATTATTCAGGGGCCAGTGAATATTTTGTGGAGGAACTCATCTGGCAACTTTGATCTGAGGCCACAGTCTTGTTTTGAGTGAGTACTTGGTAAGAAGCCTCATGGTAACTGCTGTTCATTGCCCACTGAACAGAACAAACCGAATAGCTCCGCTGAGCACAGTTGTTGTCTCACACCCAGGCCAATAACTTCATCGTCATATCACCATCACTGTGTTCCACAGAGCCTTGACTCTTAACGATGTCTGGGACACCCGTTGACAAACACCAGTTGTTCACAGCATGTTGCCAGTTCATGGATGATTTGTGTTTCGAATTCCCTTGCGTTTTCTGACTGAAGAATATGTGGATCCCTGATGTCTAGAAATACGAGAAGCAACTCATAGGCAACCTCGGCTGCTGATTAGATTTCAGAAGACAAACAACATGGAACTTGGCCAGGTACTCCATGTAGTGCAGTATTAAATGATGACTTCTATCCTTCATGGTCTGTATGTCAACCAGGTGTACTTGTCCACATTCACTCAAGTCATTGACAGAAACAAGGTCTCAGAGCCACTCCTGTTGCTATCTTCTGCCTGTGACATTTTTCTGTGCATCTCGCATAGTGACTGCTGTACTGTTCAAGAAGAGACCGTGAGATGTTTGCATACTTTTCAGAAGTTTCTGTCAGTCTTCCTTTCACCACCATGGCCAATTTTAATGTGGGCTTGTCACATGATGGCTAGGGCTGCTTCCTTGGTAGCCATGTACTCCCCATTGGTGATTGGTGGATTGGCAATGATAAATTGCCCTTAGTGTCCATAGTGGGTTATGGGGATAGGGTGGAGGTGTTGACCTTGGGTAGGGTGTTCTTTCCAAGAGCCGGTGCAGACTCAATGGGCCGAATGGCCTCCTTCTGCACTGTAATTTCTATGATAATCTATGACTGTTCTTGATAACCTTGTCCACACTACCTTGAGATGTAAGAAAGCTTTCAGGATGTGATGGTCATTTCTCTGGTCTTTGTTACAGCTATCAATTTTCGGTGTTTGCAAGGGTTGTGCTCGTTACTATAGATTTTGCAGTGTTGAAGGGAAAGTATCCTGCAGAGACCGCTGAAGGTAGCAGTCTATCTAGATGTCGTGCTCATCATGGATACCACGGAGAAAGAGCAATATGGACATCCTGCAGGAAGTGCTCAGACGGTTTTCGTAAGTAGGTGCCCAGCTAAAGAGGAGCAAGTATGTGTTCTGCACAAGAGCGGTGACTTATTTAGGATACAGGGTGGACAGAGATGGTCTACACCTGGTGGAGATCAAGGCTCAGGCCACAAATGGGGCACTGACCCTGAAGAACATCACAGAACTCTGGTAATTTCTAGGCCTGTTAAATTATTGTGGGAAGTTCATCGACAACCTGGTCAACATACTGGCTCCACTCCATACACTGTTGAAGAAGGACCAGAAGTGGTTCTGGGGTGCTTCACAAGACGAGGCATTCACCGGGGTAAATGAGCGTTTGCCGTCCAAACAGCTCCTCACTCTATGATCCAGCTCGGCTGCTAGCAGATGAAAATTATTCTGGGGGTCAGGAGTAGAGAGGCACCTTGAGTGCATTATTAATGCCTAAAGCTGGCCAGTGCACATGTCTGGAAACGGGCAGAAGTTATTCTACCTGAAAGAGGCATAAGGCAGCTTAAATATGCAAACCAGGATTCTACACCATTGGTAAGATGCTCCTTGCAAAATTCAGATACAAATAGACATACTGTGCATCTTCCATGCTCTTGTACATTTTCACCAGACGTCGAGTGTCTCAACAAGAAGCCTTGAACGTCCTCTCAATGTGGGGCTAATGTCATTTTTCACCACAAAAGGGTGGGTGGAACTGTTCCTTGACTGACTTTATACACATTTGGGGAAGGATCCAAATTTTGTGATCAGAATTTTCGTCCAGAGCTGCAAGTGTAGCTGAAGGCATGTTCTGCAATTTGAACGTGTGCAATGAGTGTGTCATGATATGCAGACATGCAGATCCTATACAGACAGGCAGCTAATGAACACAGAGAACAGGACATGACCGATGAGCAGGCAGGACACTCGGGTGGTATCTCACTATAAAAGGCACGAGGCACTCACACTCTGCCTTTTCCCACTGATGAACATCTACAAAGTGAGTCAGGGTGTATGTACAGTGTCACACCCCCAGCACGTGGCTAAGAGCTAGTCTGGTTCAGTCAGACAGAGTAACAACACTTAGGTTAGCAGAGAGTCGAACTCCTAGAGAACTGTGCTAACTGTGCTACTGGTTCAATAAATCCGATTGAACGAATTTCAAGGTCTGGAGTATCTTTTGGGTAAAGTTGCATCCAGTTACAGCCTGTGTTATCCCAGAGTACATAACACGACAGAGTCCATTTCTTGGGGAGTATCAACAGCATTTTGCTGGATCAAAAAGAATAATGTTTCTTTCAGCCTCAAAATATCTGATCAATTTTATCAAAACAATTTGAAGTCTCTAAGGCAAATATCAGAAGTTTTATATTCAGTAACCGTTATATTGTATCTTTTTAAATAGAGAAGTTGTGAAGTGTGTGGTAGCTGAGATCAACCTCAACTCAACAATCATTAATGGTTACACACCTTTGGCAGATTTTGTCTATATTTGAATTACAAATTGACTTCCCCACCGAGAATTTTCTACCAACAGTTATTCAATTTGTGTGTTTGGTAAAATGATTTGAGCAGAAAGTGAATGATGAAACAAATCTTTTAAACAGGGGCTGTTCACATTTTTACTTCAGAATATGTGGTAAGCTGAGACAAGGGAGGGGGAGCAATAGGGAAAGAAACACGATGGCAGCTCGTGGAGAAACAGCGCAGATTCGCTCATGGGATTGGAACATGTGTTTCCATTTTTGCTTGTAATCTTTGAATGCTCATTTCTGAGAATTTTGTTCTTATAAGGCAAACAATTTAATTTGGGATGATTTTTAGGTTAATTACATAACTTCTCCTTTTGCTTAGTTTTTATTTGAAAACCTAATTTGCATCACATATGTAAACAGTCTAATTAATGACAGCTGTGTCTTTAAAAACTACAGTCAGCAAATATAGCATTAATGTGATTGTGGTGCTTGAAGCTGGGTTCCTAGACTGGGTACTGGGCAGGCAGCCTCGGAAGCTGATGCATGGGTACTAGATAACCCAAAACACCCACATAAACCCTCCTTTCCCTCAACTTTACCAGATCTTAGCCGCCTCTTTAATGTGGCCAGACCCCGAATCACTTCCCTGATCCTGGATCTTAAGTCATTTGCTCTATTAGTGCTTGCCGATTCCATATCGTGGATCCTAGAAAGACCTTCAGCGTGGTCCCAGAGTTTCAAATCTCCTTCGCAGACCCCAAGAGTGCCAAACGCAGTGTTTTTGGAGCTTGTATGCCTTCTCCCATCTCGCAGACCTTTCCGTCTCCCAGTATAAACATACTGGCTCCTTCAGCTCAGGACCCACTGCCGCCATTATTGCCAGACTCATAACTTCAGTACCTAAGTCAATGACCTGTGGATTGTTCACACTCACCATAACCTGTGACCGACATGAGTGGATTATGTGTGTGTGTGTATATACTTTTAGTTCTATATTTTTATATATTTTATCGTTGATGTCCTATTTTTATATCTGCCAGAAAATTTAGCGACTTTAAGCACATCCAATGGTCTGGAAGCTATATTCAAAATTTAAAAAACCCACTTTTGAATCATGATTATAACAATATTGCTTTATTGTACAAAAAAACTATTAAGTTAGATGATATCAGAAGTTCTATGGAATGTTTGCCCAGTTTTGGAACAGCTGTTATCAGATGTAATTTCAATATTTTAAATGGACAGGAGTCCACCTGCAATTTCTAGGTCAGTAAACAAATTTTAAAAATCATTTCTTGTTGGTGCATTTTTTTCGCTTCTGCCGCTGTGACTAAATTCTGTGATTTAGTGACAATTTTGCATTATATGAATTGCAAAATTCCGAGTGGCTGGAGAGGGAGGCAATGCAGCCAGTGGATTATCTGGCTTCTTGCTGCTAATGTAAACTCTCCATTGCAAACAGACTAGGGATATTTACAGGAGTTCTCGCTGTTCTCCAGCTGGCCTTTCTGGTCAAATCTCCAATGGACAATTCCAACAATTGCCCTTGATGCCACTTGTATTTTTAAAACAGTTTGATTGATTTTCAGCATTGCATGCTCTAAGCTGAACGTTAGTCACTCTTTGATTGTGCTGAGCTGGGACATGCTCTTGATGAAAAAACATGTGAGAACTTGGCTTTCAGGGCAAGTGATTGGCCGTGATTTCTGTCGTGAACACCGCCTGGCAGCAGAAATAGTTACTGTACACGCAGTGATAAAACCGGTGTGACTTTCTCCAGTTGTATTGCACTTTTGGTGCTCACCTGTCTTCATACTTGGGCAAAATCCAATACTAAATATGCAACCAATGGCTGTTGGACTACACAGCATCAGAACAAACAAAAACAACAGTGTGTCCAAGTGCTCTGTGCAGAATAGCAGAAGCTGATTGTCGCCCTGCTTTTCAGTGCAGTGTGTGTGTGTGTGTGTGTGTGTGTGTGTGTGTGGGGTACGTGGTAATATTTGGAGATTGTGGTATACACCTGCATGAAATTACTTTGTTGTATCTCTGTTGCCAGATCCTCCTGTCTCAGTTCATCTCTTGGTGTGTACTGTACCGTACAACCGAATACTGACGAGCAGGCTGGTCAGAAAGTTACTTTAAAGCACACCATTTTTCTCAGTCAGAGGCTGAGGCATTCCTGGTTATTTCATTAGGAATTGCTATTGTGAACACTGGCTCAGTTTCATTTTATGCAAACACCGTACATTTGTATAGTGCCCTTTCGTGTTACAGGTTTTAAGGTGGGCAGTTGACAGGAAGTAAGAAAAAAACTTGCATTTATTCAGCACTTTTCATAATGTTAGGATGCCCCGTTGCACTTTACAACCAATTAAGTACTTTTCAAATGTTAGCTACTGTGGTAAAACAGGAAAGTTTGTAAACGACATCTTCAACAAATAGTAATGTCATAATGACTAGGCTGTGTTTTAAAAAAATAATCTTGCTCGAAGGATAAATATTAACCAAGACATTGCAAAGAACTATACTGCAGTCCTTAAAATCGTGTTGTGGGATCTTTTATATGCACCTAAGAAGGTAGACAGAACCCTGGTTTAATATCTTATCCAAACGAAGACATCTCCAACATTGTTGCACCCCTTCAAGATTCTTAGCCTCTGACCTGCTCTTGTAGCCGCTGTGGCTACGAGAGCAGGTCAGAAGCTAGGAATCCTGTGACGAATAATTCACCACCTGACTCCCCAAAGTCTGTTCACCATCTACAAGGGACAAGTCAGGAGTGTGATGGAATACTCTCCACTTGCTTGGATGAGTGTGCAGCTCTAAGAACACTCTACAAGCTCAACACCATCCAGGAAAAAGCAGCCTGCTTGATTGGCACCCCTTCCGCAAACATTCACTTCTCCACCATTGACACACACTAGCAGCAGGAACTCATCAATGCTTCTTTGGCAGCACCTTTCAAACCCCTGACCGCTGCCACCTAGAAGGACAAGGGCAGCAGACAAATGGGAACACAACCACCTGGAGGTTCCCCTCCAAGGTACTCCCCATACTGACTTGGAAATATATCGCTGTTCCTTCACTGTCACTGGGTCAATACTCCGGAACTCCCTCCCTAACAGAACTGTGGGTGCACCTACACCACATGAACTGTAGCAGTTCAAAAGGAAATCGGGGACGGCAATAAATGCTGACATGGCCAGCGTCGCCCACGTCCTGTAAATTAATAAAGAAAAAGTATTGCCCAGAAGTGTTGGCCTAGGTTTTGTGCTTAAGTCTCTGTCGTACGGCATAAACCCACGATTTCTTTTTAATCATTCATGGAATGTGGGGCGACAACTCAGGAAAAGACGGCACTTCTCTCCTTACAAAGTCTCAGACCTGCAGGTACCCAAAATTATTCCCCCTGGGCAACTCCTACTCTTCCTCCAGGTCCTCCAACTTTACAAATTTGCCCCGTTTGAGCAGATCACCAAATCACTCAACCCCTGCCTGCCGCCAACCTCGCCAACCTATGTTTTTCACAGATTTGTGCCCACACCGAGGTTCCCTCCAGTCCTAAATGCTGCCCCCACTACACCCTCCCCTTTAGGGCTGACACCACTACTGGACTCAGTACCAGGCGGCGAGAAAGGCAGAGGTGCCGACAAGAATAATAATAATCGCTTATTGTCACAAGTAGGCTTCAATGAAGTTGCTGTGAAAAGCCCCTAGTCGCCACTTTCCGGCGCCTGTTCGGGGAGGCTTGTACGGGAATTGAACCCACGCTGCTGGCATTGTTCTGCATTACAAGCCAGCTGTTTATGCCACTGTGCTAAACCAGCCCCTCAAACCCTTTCCCTACACGATGCCAACTCCATCAGACCCCACATCGACCTCTCCCCGTGGCCCATTTCCTAACCATAGCAATATTCGCCGCCCCGTAGTAATTCTTAATATTCGCAGCACTAGGAACCACGCGCTAGGACCTCCGCTTCAAGAATGCCCTCCTAACCCACGGGGCCTTCTCCACCCACACAAAGCCAGGGATCAGCATTTGACCCTCTCGAAAATGACGAAGATTGGGGGGTTCTGGAACATGAACTGAAACCTTGGCCACACCGTAATTTTTCCTGTCTGCACCTGCCCCGTCAGCGACACCAGCAGTACATCCCACCTCTTGAAATCCACTTTCATCTGCTCCACCAGCCGAGCCAGGTTTGACTTGTCTGGGCTGCGCCAGCCACTTATCACCTGGATACCAAGTATCTAAAACTTGCCCCCACCACCCTAAACGACAACTCCACTACCCGCCTTTCCTGCCCTCTAGTCTCAATCGGGAACACCTCGCCCTTCTCCATAACGTTATCCCAAAAAACGGCCAAATTCCTCTAAATGTATTGCCCAATGAGCCTGAAATATATAATGATAGGTCATCCTCACGCAATGAGAATGTGTTTTACGCCCCCCCGCTCAATCACTCCCCAGTCACTCGACTCCCGAAGCACCATTGCCAGCGGCTCTTCGCCAAGACGAAGAGCAAGGGGGAGTGCAGGCACCTGCCTTACCCCCCGATGCAGACTGAAGTGCCCCGAACTTACTCTGTTCGTCTGCACACTCATGACTGCTGCCTAATATAGCATCCGGACCCATTCTACAACCCCTGACCGAACTGCCCATACACCCCCAGCAGATACTCCCGTTCCACCAGATCAAACACCTTCTCCGTGTCCATCGCCACCACTACCTCCAGCCCCTGCCCCTCCGAAGGCATCATTATTACATTGAGTAGCATCCTCACATTCGCTGTCAACTGCCTCCCCTTCACAAAACTTGTTTGATCTTCGCCCATCATCCTCCGGGACGCAGTCTCGATTCATGAGGCCAACACCTGCGCCAACAGTTTGGCATCTACGTTCAGTAGTGATATTGGGTGGTACGACCCACACTGCTCCAGGTCTTTATCCTTCTTTAAAATCAGGGAGATGGAAGCCTGCGACAATGTAGGGGGTAGATTCCTCCTCTCCCTTGCTTCATTATACGCCCTCACTAGCAGTGGCCTCAGGTTCGCCCCAAACCTTTCAAAACTCCACTGGGAACACATCCAGCCCCGGGGCTTTCCCTGCATGCATCGTCCCCATACTATCCATCACCTCCCCCAGCCCAGGCTCGCTCTAGAATGTCCACCGTCATCGATCCCTTTCCAACTGAGCTACACCAACCACACTCTTGTCAGCAACCTTCCCCCCCCCCCTCTAGCAACCAACCAACCTCACCCACCCCACCCTCCCCCATGCCTGCCTCCTGGCTCTTCTCCCCCCCCCCCCCCCCAAAAAAAAAACTTCCTGGCTAACCCACCCCCCCTCCCCCTTCTCGAGTTCACGCCCATTAACTAGCTCACCCAGCTGGCATGGTGGTCCCCGCCTAAGGCCTCCAATCTCCCTACCTCCCCAAGTTCCCCCTCCCCCAAAATCCACCCGACCATACATCTCCAGAGTAACAAAATGTGCACTCACCATTGCAGTTCCCCCATGAAAAAACCTTCCCTCCAAAAAACCCACCATCAAAAGCTTTAAAGAACACACAAAACTCGTCCAAAGTTCAATGTCCTCACTCTCCTCCCAGTCCAATGGTCCCTCAGAGACTCCATCGCCTAGTCTGGCGGGCCGAAATAATACTCTTTGCTTCTGGAAAGTCACCCACAAGCAGGCCAGATACAATACTCCAAACTTCACCCCCTTTTTAAAGAGTGCAGCCTTAATCCGATTGAACCCGGCCCCCCTCTTTGCCAGTTCAGCTCCCAGGTCCTGGTACACCCACAGTTCATTCCCTTCCCAGGTACATTTACTGGCCTGTCTCGCCCATTGAAGATCACCTCCTTGTCCAGAAAGCGGTACAACTGCACCACCATCGCCCTCGGTGGCTCGCCCACCTGTGGCCTCCTCATCAGCAGCCTGTGCAGTCCGTCAACCTCCAGGGGCCAATCAAAGACCCCCTCCCCCATCAATTTCTCCAGCATCGTTGCCATGTATGCCCTGGCCTCCGTACCTTCAATGCCTTCAGGCATCCCGATAATCCTGAGGTTTTGCCTCCTGGAGCGATTCTCCAGATCCTCGACCTTCTCCCCTGGCCTCTTCTGGCTCTCCCGCATCACTCCCAACTCAGCCACCGAGGCCAACTGCTCCTCGTGCTCCCCCACCACCTCGATCACCAGGCTCTGGGACTCCAGCCTCTGCTCCACTTGCTCAATCCCCGGCTTAACCGGTTCCACCACCTTGGCCAGGTCTTCCAGGGCATCTTTCCTGTGCTGCCGAAGCTTATCGTTGGGGGACTCTATTAACTGCTCCGTCGACCACTGAGTTGACAGAGCAGCCCCTATGTCCTCTGCCATCTTTTCCTGTGGCGCACCACAAACTCTCCCCTGCTCCAGAAACTCTTTCCTTCTTGCCCCACTCCTTGTCCGTGGATCCAACAGCCACACCAGAGGAGTAAAACCTACCCCAGGCACCCCTGCACCTCTTGCTCTCAAATACTTCACCCTATGGGCAGGGAAAAGACCAAAAATATCCGCCTTGAGTGGGAGTCACCAAATGTGTGATCGCTCACTCTATGGTCACCACCAGAAAGTAGCAATGATGTTTTCAAGGACATGAAGAAGGAGTTTGCATTCATATAGCGCTTTAGAACATTCAAAAGCAGTGCTAATCACTGTACCACATTCTTAAGGTGCTTTTTATGTTGTAATGTAGGAAACATGGAAACTTCCCTCTTCTTCTTTGTAGTAACACAGTGGGATCATTTACATTCACCTGAGAGAGTAGACAGAGTCTCCGTTTACATGTCATTTGTTACTGGGCAAGTGTGCGGTCAGTTTCAGCCCCACATACCCCGGAGTCACAACAAAAGTGAATTAACGAATAATTCTTCGAAAAATACCCAGTCTTCAAATAATTACAGTCACCAGGTTTGTAGGTTTAAACACAATTACTGTTTACTTATAACTTGAACAAATATGAAATATGTCGTGAATACAGTTGGTTAAATGCACTTCAACACCTGATCTCCCTCAACTGCCCCACCCTCTACTCTCACATGAGGCAGACAAATACAAGAGAGGAAGGAAAGGGTAAAAAAAATAAGGATAAAGTCAAAGGATAAGGGTCTTTGCTTTATATGGTAGGTTCTTCAGTAGCTTTGGTTCAATCCTGGCCTTCAGTTCAAGGCTTTTCCTGTGGATTCATTCAGGTACCTGTGGTTTCAGAGATAAACGCAGTCTCTGGGGAAAAAAAGTAAAACCTTGTCTTTGTCTACAGCCCATGATGACTTTTCTGTAGATCAATTCAGTCAGATTTCCTATGGTGTCAAGAATGTGGTATTCATCACTTTTAGCAGCTTCCTGGAGAGGGTTATATTAGGCACTTGTCTCTGCCAGACTCTAAGCTGAAAGCAAAACTCTGACAAACATCTCCGTGGGATCAGATCCAATCACCACCTGTTTCTGGGCAGAGCGCCATCTTTTATGCACATTCATTTGCCACCAGCCAAATCAATCTGTCTGGGACATCACTGGTGTCAGTCTAAAACAGCACAGCCTTCTGGGACCTTCCTGTTCGAATTAAAGGTGCAGGCTGCTTTGTGTTAAAGTCACAGGTCCATTAAACATCCATGGATCAAAAAAGTAACAGCAGAAATACAAGAAAGGGGAAATAAGAGAATAAACAGGAAGGATCCTTACACATTGAATAGATGACACTCCCAGACAGTGCAGCGCTCTTTTAGCACTCCTTTTGTAATCTCTTGGTACACAAGTATCTGGAATGGGACTTTAGCCCATACACGTCTGACTCAGAGGCAAGAATCCTGCTGCTGAGTCAAGGTTGATACTCTTGAGAAGAATGTGCAATGAGGAGAATGTTAACAATGAAAGATAGTTTGAGTGGACTGAGAGGTGAAGGGGAGGCAGAAAGGTGATGATGTCAAAAGTAGAGGGTGAAATGTGAAGAGGGAGACATTTAAAGAGTCTGAATTAACCAGGAAGGGACAGTGGCAGTTGGATACTAGGAGGAGCTAAAGAAATGTTTTGTGAATTTCATGGAGTTTAGGAAGCTGCTGAGCGCTAATGGCCCAAACGGGTTGAGTTGAATCACAAACTACAAAGTGTGTAGTGTGGGTTGGACAGCTGGGAGCATTGGGGTCTAGGGCTTCTGAGGCAGAGATAGACGGGGGACTGTCTCACATTTGGGAACAATCCTATAGGTTCTTCAACATCTGATGGCAGAGATGAAGATTAGAGGATATGAGAGAGAGTGATGGGAAGTAGTTTGGAAAAAAATGAAACTGCCACTTCATCAAGTGCCCTTCTAAAGATCTACATTTTAAAATGCATTTATATTAAACTGTCGGATGGTGGGTGATCAAAACTTATATTTTCACCTTTTGAATGGGCCACGAAGCACATTTGATTCTGTCCACAAGTGTGGCCTCTGAGCTTCTGGTTGCCTGTCATTTAATTTTCCACCCACTCCCACTCTGACCTCTCTGTTCTCGACCTTTTATGCTGTCCCAGTGAAGTTCAAGGAACAGTACCTCACCTTTTGAGGAGGAGCTTTACAGCCTTCCATAATACTGAGTGCTGACACAACACTGCGTTCAACACGGTCTGTGTGGGGTTTGCATGTTCTCCCCGTGTCTGCGTGGGTTTGCTCCGGCTGCTCCAGTTTCCTCCCACAGTCCAAAGATATTTGTCCCTGTTACTTTGTTGTTTTGCCTTTTCTCATCATCTCTTTTCTCATTTGATCCTTCTTGCTTTCAGCCCTCTCTCATTCTCTTCATCCCATACCCACTTTTTCTGCCTCTGTAGTTGTTTATATCTGTTATATCACTAACATTTTCCACTTCCAATGGAAGGTCATTGACTTGAAATGGTCATTGATATGACCCCCTCGGCTAATGTGTAGTCAATTGTAGCCCCACTTGACCTGGAGTCTCAAAACAATTAAAATTACTAAATTCTTAGAAAACACCCGAAGTCTTTGGCCCTTGGCTGCTCAATATCTACAGGCATCTGGTTTGTAAAATTTAAACACAGTTAATTTTATTAATAACACAAACTATGATTAAATATGCAGCAGATACAACAGGTTAACTATTAACTAATCCTTAACCCCCCTCTTTAAATCGCCCACATCCTCTATATACACACACACAAGACAGACAAGCAAACACGAGAGAAAAGAGGGGTGTAAAATAATAATGGAAGTAGAAAGATATGAGTATTTGTTTCAGATTATTTCGAGCACCCCTTTCTTCAATCTCGCCTTTCAATTTGAGGTTTTCGCTGTAGATTCATGCAGATTCTATGTACAGCTATACAGCTTTTATGGAGAAAACATGTGGGGAAGAGAGGGCAGTTTCTTTCCTCTGAGTGGCCAGGACTCCAACTGTCCTTCCCCTGGCTCTCTGAAAATCATCCCACTCAGCAGGAGGTCATATCCATCACAGGCTTAGCGTTTACTTCAAAGATGCCTGGTGTAGCCTGGGACAGCTGGCAGTGCAAGACAATCAGAGGAAAAGTTCCGCTAACACCGAGGTAAGAGATTCCTGCAGAATTCTGTTAGCTAGCCCCAGTTCACTTTGATGTAGCAGGATCAAATCACCACTTGTTACCAAGCAGAATACGGCCTTTTGGCCAATTCATTGGCCACCAGCCAACCAATCACACTGACTCTCATCGATCCCTCGGGTGCCGAATGTCTGATTCTTTTCAAAAGGCAGCACAATGTACTCTTTTTTGTAACTTTTGATTTCCTTTCTTCCCCTGCTCAACTGAAAGGTATATATTCATTAAGCATCCATGAATCAAAATGATAACAGCAAAAATACAAAAGGGAAATAAGGGAATCAACAGGAAAGGCCCTCATATAATATTGATTCTCTCTCCAGATATTATGCCTGATCTAAGTGCTTCCAGCATTTTACATTTTTATTATTGAAGTACACCATTAGTTTTTAAAATGTTGTTCTAAGAAAGGAAAATTTTACTTTTTAGGAAAATAAAATCATTTTCTGCTATTTTTGGACTTTATTCCCCGTGATGAATGTACCAATTTCATATATATTGCACTTAGCAACAGATGACAGCAAAGAAACCGGGCGGACTATTCCATCCTTGGGTTTGGGGTACTGAGGCCAATAGTAGCACTTTGCATCAACGCCCTGGCAGAGAGCAGGGATGGAACCAGCAACTTGCCTCTTGTATGTGGCCTAGTATCCCATCATACCATGCACTGGCCAACTGGGTAATTTCATAATTTTTTAAATGAGGAGGAGAAATGATTTTGAAAACTTATACAAAAAGAAACCGTACAAATGTGCAGTGTTGAAACATAACAAAAATATTATAGTTATCTTAATATTCATACTGCCGCATGAAGTATATTGAATGCTACTTGTTAGGATACAGCCATGCTGAAAATCTCCTTGAACCTGCTGTGTAGTTTCTTGGATTTGTAGCCAGGGATTCTGTCTTTGAGCAGATATTGTAAGGATTCTCTCTGTGCTCCCTGCAATGACAGTACAGATAGGAGATGCAACAAACCAAGAAACAAAGAAAGACATAAAAGAATCAAAGCCCAAGGAGGTCATATCCATCACAGGCTTAGCGTTTGCTTCAAAGATGCCTGGTGTAGCCTGGGACAGCTGGCGGTGCAAGACAATCAGAGGAAAAGCATCCGCTAACACCGAGATAAGAGATTCCTGCAGAATTCTGGTATCTAGTCCCAGTTCACTTTGATGTAGCTCAGCAAGAGAAGGCTTTTGGGGACAGACTGCTGCATCCTTAATCACAGGCTGCTGTTGTTCTGCCTTTTAAGGTCTCATTACGGTGGTCCTTGAGGATTAATCCTCTTTAAGGTTTACATGGCAGGGTTTTTGTCTTGGCGGGGGGGGGGGGAGGGGGCAGCCAGGGAACTTGGTACCACCTGCAAAAAGCACAGGCACATGTTTCTCATTCTGCTTCTCCGAAGTTCATTTTTAATGGATTCTGGCAGAAAACTAAAACTTTCCTGCTTCTGACTGTCACAGTATTTCTGTTAAGTGCTGCTTGAATACAGAAAAGCATGCTTTGGACCGTTAACACTAAATTACCCTTTTCCGGTGATTCTACTTATCCAGATATTCTTGGCTGTTAACTCTGGGCTGGGTTGGGCAGAACGTGATCCTAAAACGGTTCTAATCCATGTACATGCGCGCATATAGCCTTTCTTGATGGGTGCAAAATATTTATTGCAACCCAGGGTCAAAAATGAATTGAAGAAAAATGGGGTGCTTGCCAGCTCTTGGAGTAGAAACACATGTATGAAAAAAATTGAGATTTATCTTTCAAAGTACAGCCTCGTATGCTGAAATCTACCTCCGTTTGGTGTGTAGAATTACTGCAGCCCCTTGTTTTAAATTTGGATCACTTAATGTAATTAAATCTTTAAATTTGTATGTACCTTGGTTAGTTTTCCACCTGTGAGCCAACTGGCCACCAGGCATTCCTTGGTCAAGTGAGGCAGCAAGTACACTAATTTTGCGAGAAATATCCTCCTTGCACAATACAGGTGAATGGTCTTTGTGTGTACACTTAATTAACAAGCAACCATCACCGTTAGTGAGTATAGCACTCAACAACACTCAAAAAACATTTACACACTTTGCTTTTCATCTTATCATTTTATCAGCAAATGTACAAAATGGTTAATGCTCACATGCATTTGCTATTTGAATATGAGTGTGGAGATAATTGGACAGATTTGGCTCCTGGGACAGATAGCTCAAGTTGGAAAATTTCCAGATTTGCCAGGTACACCTCAGTAAAAAGTACCTCAAAACTGCATGATTTTTGCTCGAGGGTCAGGTACGCAATCGAGTCATACCAGCTGACACACAAACAGAGCAGAGGTGGCCACTGGGATGGCGAGTGTCGAGGCGACTGGCTAGAAGGCTCACCTTGGTTCTCTGGGACTTTGTCCCAGTTGGTTTAGAGGTTATTGGACTCTCTGGTCCTGCCCCCCTCCTCATATTCCCACAAACCCCATCTCTCCATGCCACCGCCATAGCCAGGCACTCGACCAGTGTCTAACATGGGCCGTCCCCAGGAACCAATATCAAATTTTAACAATCTAAGACCGCTCTCATCTGATGCATTTAATAGTGCAAAAAAAAAAACCACATTTGTAAAACCCTTGCAAATCCTTCACATTTCCTCAAATTGTTAATCTCTTCTAGAAAAAACTTCTGTTCAGATCCCACAAAAACAGTTAACCTTTTTAAAAATAAATTTAGAGTACCCAATTATTTTTTAATTAAGGGGCAATTTTAGCGTGGCCAATCCACCTACCCTGCACATCTTTGGGTTGTGGGGGTGAAACCCACGCAGACATGGGGAGACTGTGCAAACTCCACATGGACAGTGACCCAAGGCTGGGATTCGCACCTGGGTCCTCAGTGCGATAGTCCCAGTGCTAACCACTGCGCCACCAGGCAAAACAGTTAACCTTTTAATAACTCTTTAAGTCATCAATCAATCCGTGAACGTAGAACCTCCAATAAGATAATTGTAGCCATTGAAATTCAGCCAAACATTCATAATGACATACTGATGGTCCTTGGGGAAATGTTAATAAAGTGGTCTGTTTTTCCCCAAAATATCTATTTCACGGTTCATGTGCTTTCAAATATAGCTTCCTTTTTAGGAATGTAACTTTAGGTTGCAGGCTAAAAAGGTAAGAATAGAACAGAGTGAGCTATAAAACCACAGGCAGGCTTACTTAGCTAGAAAGCTAAAGACATGAGACGGGATTCTCCATAGCACCTGATTTATGCTGACACTGGGAATGCAAATTAGGAAGTGATTCCCAATCCTTTGGCGTGCAAATTTTAAATTGAGCAGGTGGCCCGATAGCGAGATCCCGCGGCTGTCCCACCCCGGGCCATGATTATCTGGGTCCCTCCCCCACACCCAGCTGTCTGCATTGTTCCATTCTTCTGGCTTCATGTTTTAGTGATTTTGAAGTATTCAGCTGTGAAACTAACCTCAATATTTATAAATATCCAGCTTTGATTGACAGTTACTGGACAACATCAAAGAGTATAGTGCTTTCTGTTAGTTTCGCAGCTGACTACTAAGTCACTCAAGGGTGAAGGGAGATCAATGGAACAATGCAGACAGCGGAGTGTGTGTGGGAGCTGTCAATTACAGCATAGTAAAATAAATATCAAAGACAAATGCATGAATGGCTCGCAGATCAAAGATCTCATGGGTTTAAACCCAGCTGACTGGCTTTCTCTTTCTAGGAATTGACAAGTGCTGATTCTTCTGCCTGAGCCAGCAGGCGTATTGCACAGGTGAGTTTTAGAGCAATGATCTTTTTCACTGCCTCTGTTTGGTCTGCTCTCTAACTGCCAGACAGGGTGGTCACTTCTTGGGGTGGGGTGGGGGGGGAGGGGGAGGTGCTTCCAAACAGGGGTCTCTCTTCTGGGGCGGGGGGGGGGGTGCTTCCACATAGGGTTCTCTCTTCTGGGGAGATCTCTGGTGTTGGGGGTCTCTTTAATTAGGGGGGGGAGGGGGGGGGGGCGAAGGATGGCCCTTCCATGGACTTTGGACACAACTCCTTTAAAGAGTTACTCCCTTGGCCCACAGTAAGGTCCACCATGTCAAATCCATGTTTGTCAGGACCAGCACCAATTCTCGCCCATGTGAATTATGACCCAGAGGACCAGAGAATCACGTGGACACAGGGAAGATGATGCCCGGACAATGGGTAATAATGATTTGTTTGCAACCTCCCGCTGGCACAGGGTGCAAACCTTGATCCCGACGGCATCAGCGTACCAGAGCATCGGAATGGGATTTGTTTGCCCGCCACTGATTTCTCACTGCCCGTCGCCGCTGTCCGCCAGAAGCAGAGTTCCCAGTGTGGCAGAGAATCTTGCTGGTTATGTCTGTACTGCTTGGCAGTCCAGAGACATTTTAGGAGTTTTAGGAGTAAGAGTAAAACCCATATCATTCATTAGGTTTAAAAATTGTAAATGTGGGATAATTAACTTGAAGGATAGCCCAGAGCAGGCTATATCATCAAGGAGTTGGGTGGAGTTCAGGAAGACTCTCAGGTTTCAGTTTATCTGGGTATTTGCTGGGCAAAGTTTTTAATTGAGTTTTGACACCATGTGGTTTGCAGTTGTTATGGGCCAGGGTTTTGAGAACCCGTAAGTGTGTCATGGAGTTCACCGATGCACAACTTTTAATAGATTGTGGTTATGGGGAGCATACGGGCCTACTCTGCAGGTGTGATGCAACAGAGATCTACAGTACTTTTAAATTAAAACAATGTTTATTTATGAAACCAGTTAACACTTTATAAACCCACAGTAAACATCTTAACAACCATCAACAGCAATAAATCCCCCAAAGTATATAGTTCTCTATAGGTAACTCTTAATCTTTCCTTGCAACATCCATAAGACAAAAAAAATTTTTTACCGAAAGACATCAGGTTTAACTTTTCTACAGAAACAGGTATTAGTTTTAATCATTAAAGGATCTGTAGACCGTCTTCAGATTGCAGAGAGAGATATTAATACACCTTCTTGCTGTGACTGCAACTATCCAGCTCTCAAAATGAAACTAACACACCCTGTAGCTGCCAGCCCAGAGCGAAAGTAAAAGCAGACAGACAGCCCAGCTCCACCCACTCTCTGACATCACTGATAAACACCCATTTCTTAAAGGTACATCCACTACAGCTATTTTATAAACACCCATTTCTTAAAGATACTCTCATGACGCAGTACACTTAAGAGAAGATGGTCAAAATAAATGACCGATCTACAAGGTAAGCAGAGTAAATCATCACCATTGACTGTGTGGAAAGTGGGTGAGGGTGAGCTCAGTTTGAATCTTGTGAGAAACAGAATTTGAAGGTTTCATAGCTTGAAGCTAATGGGATAGACAAGACAGTATAAATTAAACAGTTACCACTTTCAAAACGGTGGAAGGTTGGGGAGGTCAAGTCACTGAAAATATTTAAGAAGGAAATAGATTTCTAGACTCTAAAGGTGTCAAGAGGTATGGGGAAAGCGCATGATTATGGTGTTGAGATAGAGAATCAGCCATGATTATACTGAATGGTGGAGTGGGTTTGGAGTTCCAAATGGCCTATTCTTGCTCCTATTTTCTAATATAGGGAGCGGAGCAGAATACTCCAGAGAACTATGGCAGACTTATGATGATTTGGGGCGCGCGCGGTGGGACGGGGGGTGGGGGATGGGGGAAGGGAGTGCAGTGTCCTCTAACACAGTAAATAACGTTAAGATTGATGTGTCTTCTGAGAAATCCTTGGGGGAAGTCAGAAGTAAACCTAAGTACATGACATATATAGTAAGAAACCATGTTAAGTCAGTAACGCTTGTTTCATATAAGACTTGTTTTTTAATCTATTCAAGGAATATGGGCATCACTGGCTAGGTCAGCATTTATTGTCCAACCCTCATTGCTCTTGGGAAGATGGTGGTGTGCTGCCTTCTTGAACCCCGCAGTCCATGTGGTGTAAGTACACCCGCAGCGCTGTTTGGGAGGCAGTTTTAGCGACTATGAAGGAACGACAATATATCCAAGTCAGGATGGTAAGTGACTTGGAGGGCAACGTCCAGGTGGTAGTGTTCCCATGTATCTGTTGTCCTTGACCTTCTAGAGGGTAGTGGTCATGGTTTTGGAAGGTGCATTTTGCTTTTTTTTAAAAATGAAATCTTGTGGTGTAGTTCTATTGATTAAAACAAGATATTTGGATTTCTTTTTAAATATTAACAGCCCCTAAGTGGAAATCTATCTGCTGTTTTAAGATGAAGTTGCTCACGGATGTTATCATTGCTGTCTTTGTTCTGGGTTTCACTGACATGGACTGATATTACTTTGGAATAAAGGGCAAATGTATTCCAGCATTTATTTCAAGAGTTTTGGGATGACTCAATTTAGAGGTGCAGCCCACAATGCCACCAGATTTGCTGGTTTCAAAACGACTTTCTTGGCTGTAAAGTGCTTAAGGATTTGCTGAAGTTGTGAAAGGTGCATTCAAAATGTAGGGCTTTCTGTCTGTTCTGATGTTTGTCCCTCCCTCCCTCCTTCCCTTCCTTTTGAGAGAAAGGAACTCCTTTATCATCAGTACACGAGTGGAAGAGCAAAACGATAACTTAAATCTTCAGAAAAGGATGGTTATGTAAGTATTAATATAATGCTTAAGTTCCTTTTTCAGCCACCTTTTTTTTTCATCAGCTGGTATCTGATATGCATGGAAGTCCATTATACTGTTCAAGAGTCTCCATTTCAAGCTACTAACAAAGGATATGATAGGTATCTGCCTTCTGTGCAATTGAAGGACTGATATTGAGCAGCTTTTTAAAAATTTGTTCATGGGACATGTGTGTCACAGGCTATGCCAGCTTTTCTTGCCCATCCCTAATTGCCATTGAGGGGACATTTAAGTGTTAACCACATTGCTGTGGGTCTGGAATCACATGTAGGCCAGACCAGGTAAGGATGGCAGATTTCCTAAAGGACATTAGTGGACCAGATGGGATTTTAAGACAACGACAATGGTTTTGTGGTCATCATTAAAAAATTGAATTCAAATAACGCCATCTGCACTAGCGGGATTTGAAACAGGGTCCTCAGAACATTACTCTGGGTTTCTGGTTTACTAGTCCAGTGACAATACCACAATGCCACCACCTCCCTCTTCGCTTCCATCTGCCAACCACCTTGACATTCTGGATGTTCAAATTGATTGCCAAGTACCAGGCTTTCTCATCAACTGCTTCCTCCAGCTCCTTGTGTCTGAAGGACTTTGGCCAAGGGCCAATCTGTTTTCATTCATAGAATTTATAGTGCAGAAGGAGGCCATTCGGCCCATCGTGTATGCACCGGCGCTTGGAAAGTGCACATTTAAGCCCACACCTCCAACCTATCCCAGTAACCCCACCTACCCTTTTTGGACACTAAGGGCAATTTAGCATGGCCAATCCACCTAACCTGCACATCTTTGGACTGTAGGAGGAAACTGGAACACCCGGAGGAAACCCATGCAGACACAGGGAGAACGTGCAGATGCTGCACAGAGAGTGACCCAAGCCGGGAATTGAACCTGGGACCCTGGAGCTGTGAAGCAACTGTGCTAACCACTGTGCTACCGTGAGGCTGACACCTCCTTGAAATCCTGATGATTCCCTTATTTTGCTTTTCTTTATTCTTTTTGCCGTTATCATTATGATCTATGGATGCTTAATGGACATGCATCTTGAAGTCAAGCAACAGAGAGTATGAGGAATTCAAAAAG
This sequence comes from Scyliorhinus torazame, assembly GCF_047496885.1. Classification (NCBI taxonomy): domain Eukaryota; kingdom Metazoa; phylum Chordata; class Chondrichthyes; order Carcharhiniformes; family Scyliorhinidae; genus Scyliorhinus; species Scyliorhinus torazame. Next base: position 52,445,678 of record NC_092717.1, on the reverse strand, counting down.
TTGCAGCGTTGTATATGGTGCTAATTTTCAAGCAATAGAACTTCGATTTTGTGGCACCTGAGAGATGGAGTAGGACGTGGTTCGACTGGTTGGCTGGTGGATAATAAATTGGCCAGACGGCTGTAAAATGCCCAGCAACAGGTGGTGATTGGATCCTGCCTGTGTGGGATGATTTCCAGAGACTTGAGGAAAGTAGAGTTGAGACCTGGGCACACACAGCCAAGGATCTTCTCTTATCTCCAGACACGCTGTATAGCTGAGCATAGAATCCGCATGTGTATCATTTTTGCACCCCTCTCCCCTATGTGTTTTCCTGTCTTGTGTGTCGTAGAGGGTAAGGCAAGTTTGAGTGTGGGGGGGGTGGGGGGGTGAGGAATTAGATAATTAACCAGTTGTATTTTCTGCATATTTAATTCTACTTCTCGTTATAAATAAAACGTAATTGTGTTTAAATTTACAAGCCTAGTGACTGTAATTATTAGGCTGCCAAAGGCCAAAGACGGGTATTTTTCCAAGAATTATTGTTAATTCAATTCTGTTGCGACTCTGGATCACGGGGGATTGACCGTGCCCTGCCCAGGGTTCTGGAACACTAGATGGCATAATCCAGAACTCACCTACCCGCAGTTGCTTCAACTTTTCGTTATTAATGTACCTCACAGTTTCTGCCTGGTTTCAAATATGAGCTTGAGGTAGTCCTTACATTGCATGGTTGGATATTTTGCACCATGAAGGAGATTAATTTGAATATGTGGGCTGTATTATTCAGTACCACACCATTTACGAAGCTGGAGGCTGAGGGCACTGAATTTTTAATTAGAATTTTTAAAAATGCCATTTCATGTCTATTGTTAAAAATTATAGTGAACATACCAGAAAAAAACTGTTATGAAACATAATTGTTCTTGTAGCAGATGTCAAAAATCATAATGCAAAACTAAGTGAACATCTAATGATTGAATTTGTAACCTAAGCCAGTCTCCTGACTGAGATGTCAGACATGGCTCTCTGGTCCTCCTCTTGTCTCGGAGTCAAAGGTTGTGAGTTCCAATACCTCTTGAGTACATATTCCAGCCAATCACTTCAGTGCAATGCTGAGGGAGTGCTGTATTGAAGGAGGTCTCGTCTTTCGGGTGGGATTTTTAACTGTCCGCCCTCCTAGATGGATGTAAAAGATGCCAATGCACAATTTGAAGAAGAGCCAAGGGTGTTCTCCTAGTGTCACAATCCGTATTCATCCCTCAACCAGCGTATGAAAACAGATTATTTGGTCATTTGGAATCATAGGATGATTGATTACATCGCAGAAGGGGGCCACTTGGCCTGTCATGTGTGTGCTGGCCTTCTGAAGGAACAATTCATCTACCTGCACTCCCCTGCCTTTTCACCATAGCCCTCTAAGTCTTTCCTTTTCAGATAATGATCCATTTCCTTTTGAAAGCCTCAGCTTAATCTGTCTCTGCCACACTGTTAGGCACTGCATTCCAGATCCAAACCACTTCCTGCATGAAAAAAAATCATGTCATCTTTTCTTCTTTTGGCAGAAATCTGTACTGTCTGGCTCTCGATCGTTCCACCAATTGGAACAGACTCCTTATCCGCTCTGTCCACGCTCCTTCATGATTTTGAACACCTCCATCGAATCTCCTCACAACCTTCTCTCCTAAGGCGGACAGTCCCAATGTCTCCAATTGAACGACAGAATTTAATCCTGATCCCTCATATATTCTCATGAATCTCTTCTGCACCTTCTCGAATGTCTTCATGCCCTTCCTAAAGTGTGCTGAGCAAAACTGGATGCAGTATTCCAGTTGACGTTCAACCAGTGTTTTATACAGGTTCAATGTAACTTCCTTGCTTTTGTGGCTCTTGCGTTCCTCCATGTTACGTCTTTGTGTTCTTTCTACTAAAATGAATCCCTTCACGCTTCTCTGCATTAAATTTCATCTGCTACTGTCCACTCATTCCACCACACTATCCTCTTCGTGGTTTATAATACTTCCAAGTTTCGTATCATCTGTAAATTTTGAAATTCTGCCCTCTACACCAAAGTCTGGGTCATTAATATTGATCAGGGGTTCCCACACCAATCACTGAGGAACTCCATTATAAACCTTCTTCCAGTCCAGAAAGCAACCATTGACCACCACACACACTCTCTCTCCTTTCTGCTAATTGGTGGCCTAAAGTATGCACGTTTATCACCCCTCCCTGCCTCTCTTTTTGTTTCTCTATCCTTCCTGAACACTTGATAGTCAGAAATAGTCAGCTTTCAAATTCCATTTATATTTTGTGGGATCTTGCTGTGTGCACTTTGTCTGTCAAGTAACTATAACATTGACTGTACTCCAGAAGTATGTAATTGACTGTAGACTACTTTGGGATGTCCCGAGGTGATAACTAGTACTGGTATACATGCAAGTTATTTCAATGCTTGCTTGCAACACTGTCCTAAAGTGGTAGTACATTGAATTATCCTCCTTAACTGGAAAGTTCCTGGCACCAGAAGGAAAGCAAGAAGATGAAATAGATATGCCAAATATAATCATAAGAAAATTATGTGCGCAAGATTTACTTGGCAGAACAGATATTTTCAACTGAACTAATTTGCCTTCTGTTGACTTGCATATTTTCTGAATAATACAAAGGATGAGCAATGGGGGTGCGGGAGTCCAGGTTGGTTAGCACATTTGACACATTTTAACCTTGCTACTTTACAGGGAAATTTTAACGCTATTTAAAAAAAGGCAGTAACAATGAAGCAATTTTCCTGAATACCTGAGGATACTTTTCATTTCTAGTGTAGCTGAAAATATACTTTTATCCCCCCCAACCCCCTTTCTGCAATGATCCAGGGGTACAATTGTTTCATGGTTTGCTTCACACACACCTGATTGAAGCATGTGACATATTGAAACTAACTGCAGTTTACAGTTTATCGAATGGACTGATTTTGTTGCATCCGAAACAATCAGGACTGACTATTGCGAAAGAATTATTAACAAAGAAAGAACTTTAGTACATTGTAAAACATCTTTGTGCAAATTGTGTAGTGTGGTCTTACTTTTCGAAGTAGAAGAGGTTGGAGACAGAGCAGTTCCTAGGTCCCGTGGGAGATTAGGAGACTCACAAGTGCGATGGCTAAAACACATATTTTCCAAAGAGTGGTGTTATCCGACATTGCAAGGCCTTTTCAGCATCTTTATGTTACTTTATGTTAAATTCTAGTAGTCTGCCAGCAAGTCACATGACCGGCACTAAGTGTAGAAATTCTCAATTTGTTATGGAATCTTGTGCCATTCCTTAGCTAGAATGGCCCATAACCTCCTGGTTCACCAGCGTCACATTTAGGGGGTGCCCCAACGATATGCTGGTGAAGCCTTTCAGGAAGTTCCCATGTAAGGGTTTACCCAGCAATTGCCCAAAAACACTAATTTCCTCTGACATTGCACCGGGCTGGGAACCATTCGACAGAAGCGATTTAAATCACTAACTTTGGATGGTTCTGCCAGTTTTACCCTGTTAGTTACTCTGAAATAGTTGGAGCAAAATAAATCATAACTTCAGAGTAACTTTAAAAAAAAAAACCAGACCTAGCCTCGTATGGGACCCTTTCCACACATGCGCATACTCAGCACTTCTTAACATCTCTGTGCCTATGTTAATCCACGACAATGCAGCTGGGGGCACGCTTTGCGGCTCCCCTCTCGCCCAGCCTGAGCGAGGAAGGGTGGGCGAGACGGGCTTTGGAATCCCAGTGTGGATAAGTCTGTTGAGAGTGGCAATCCGCCGGAGATTGCCACTCTGAGGAAGTTATGGGCTAATATGTTTACACTGATAGACTTTCCAAATTCTTGCCTGCAGGTGTTAGACATTTGGTTTTCTTTTTAAAAAAGATTTAGTGTACCCAATTCATTTTTTCCAATTAAGGGACAATTTAGTGTGGCCAATCCGCCTACCCTGCACATCTTTCTGGAAAAGTATTTCACTCTATTGCTCTGGAAGTTATTTAAGAAAGGATAAAATTACTAGCACCATACGCATGCAAGGATTAATTACAAATAAAGATAAAACAATGCTCACAAAAATCAGTCAGTTTAGTCCATGTTCTGTGCAAGCTGGAGATTTATTTTTTAAATTAAATTTAGAGTATCCAATTCATTTTTTCCAATTAAGGGGCAATTTAGCGTGGCCAATCCACCTTCCCTGCACATCTTTGGGTTGTGGGGGCAAAACCCACGCAAACACAGGGAGAATGTGCAAACTCCACACGGACAGCGACCCAAAGCCGGGATCGAACGTGGGACCTCGGCGCCGTGAGGCAGCAATGCTAACCACTGTGCCACCGTGCTGCCCCCAGACCTGTGGTTTTCTGATGCTTGTGTCATTCAAGGGCGGGTAAATATACCTGATGCTGTATGTAAATGAGCTCTACAGGTTTGAATCCAGGGGTTTGGCAGCAGAATATGGATTTCCATATTCTGAGTGGATTCTAGAGAAGGTTACTCTACTGATCCATTTTTAATTTGACACCATTTGAATTGAATTACATTCTGGCACTGAGTGAGTAGGCAAGGCCATCTTGAAGACTGAGCAGTCCAGAAATATACAAAGCCCTCTTTCATTAGACAGTCTGTACAGTCGGATTTCCTGACTGTTTTTCAGGAAGCTGCATATTGAATACAAAGACCGCAGCAGAATAAACGTCGATGGGTTTGTGCCACTGCTTTACCGTTCACTGTTCACCCAATTCTCGTCCAGTCATTCGTGGATATAGAAACTGGATGAGGAACAGACTTTGCTCTAGCTTTTGTGGTTTATTGGGCGTAGTGCAGGCAGGCTAATGTAAAGGTAAAGTCACCACAGTCCCAGATGACCATAGGCTGCTTTCCACTTTGAGGATAAACCTGAGGTTTAACCACACCTCATGCAAGGTTGAGACGGCAGGCCTTCATGAATAACCTTAGCCGGTGCGGGAATTGAACCTGCGCTACTGGCCTTGTTCTGCATCACAAACCAACCGTCTCGCCAATTGAGCTAAACCGGCCCCCGGCAGGAAATTTAGAGGGGGAATATCACACTGTCTGATACTTTCTGTTGGATTTTTCTCTGTGCTGTGGTCAAGCAGAAAAAAGATGAACCTTCTAGACTGAGCTGTTGCATTTGACCGTCTTAATAGCAGTTCATAAAATAGATTGTTATGTAAACCCTGTAGTGAAGAAACAAGTCCATTGTTAACAAAAATCTAATCTAAGCAGCATGTCTTTGCCTGAATTTCACTGTGCAGAACAGTTAAGCATTTATAAAATAAACTTCCAAAGGTGATGATAATTTTAACTTTGTCATCTGGGTGGTTACATGCTGTCGTGGATCGTCCCTTTGGATTTAGAACCCAGGTAACTCTGGTTCCGTTGGATGGAATGAAAATCAGCCATGTTCTGCAGTGGTCCACTCTGCACATCTAACCTGAGCCCAGATCTGTGCAAGATTGGATCAAGACTCACTAATTACATCACTTTGTACAGAAATTATATTTATTCATTTGAGCATCACTTTGTACAGAAATTATATTTATTCATTTGAGCAAATATTGATGCCTCTTTACTGTGTAAACAGGCACAGTTTTACTTATTCAGACAATATTTACACACACTCAATTGCAGGGGAGCCGATCATTTTATGATCCCTTTTTTAATTTTCCTAGCTTTAGTTTTAATGGGAAGAATGCACACAATTACTCGTCAATTTCCAAGTGCTTTGCAGTTCTGGAAGTCTGGCCAGCTGGGAAGGAATTATCAGCACTCTGGAAGCAGAGCCTGGTTCTCAAGCTTCAGCATTGCCCGGTCTGGGATAAATCAGAAATGTATTAGATTGCTGCTCCCAAAAGACATGGTGAAATAACCTTCGCTCCCAGCCTTTGGGAAATGAGCAAACAGTCACATTCCGTTCAGCTTTCTCTATTAAACAAAGATCTAAGTGTGCACAAAGTGGTGTGTGTCATGATATGCAAACATGCAACCAATGAACACTCAGAATAGGACACAACGAATGGGCAGTCAGGACACTCAGAGGTGACATCACCACAAGGGGGCATGACATAAACATTATAAAAGGGATGAGGCACTCACACCCTGCCTCTTTCCACAGACAGACATCTAGAGAATTAAGACTGGGTTGATCAGCATCACACCCCAGCATGTGGCTTAGAGCAAGCTGGTACAGTTAGACTGAGTTACTACAGTTAGATTATCAGAGAGTCGAACTCATTTGAGAACTGTGTTAATAGTTCAATAAACACGTTGAACTCATTTCAGAGTCTGGAGCATCCTTTAGTTAAGACTGCATCAAGTAGCAGCCTGTGTTATTGGAAGCAGCATAACACAACAGTGTGTAATGCAATTTATAAAGATATACCTCAGACATTTCTGGCAGTGCAGAGCTGTTAAACTATATTAGCTCATCAGGCTCATTCCAGTTTACATAGTCAGTGTTTCACCACCTTCCGTAATGACATTTTTTCAGAGGCAGAGCATTTATGTACATAGTCTAAAACTGTCAAAAAATAGAGCTCTGTTGATCTGGAGTCAATTAAATTTGCACAACCTATCAGTAATCTGCAGTCCTGTACCTTCTGGACTGTATTAGTTACTGATGCATGTGTTTTAAAATAAAAAAGGCATAAACATTTTTTGGATGTGTTTGGATTTGTTCCTTGTGTTTGTGTGGTCAGGTTGCCAATTGTCCAAATCAGCTCCACACCAAACTTGTTAGTCTCTGACTCTTTCCCTCCAGGCAGCTCCCTCCACTCCTTCCAATAAGAGGATAAATCTATCAATCTTGAACTCCCAGCCCAGAGTGCACATAAAAGCAGTTGAAACCAATTCTCCAATCTGAATTTCCTCAAAGTGTGGCTACCTACTGTGAGCACGGAATTGGTGAACTGTCTTCAGCCGCTTCATCCAATGACCTTCACTCCATCATTAGGTCAGAAGTGGGAATGTCTCTGCTGACTGCATCGTGTTCAGTTCCATTTGCAACTCCGATAATGAAGCAGTCCATGCCCATGTTCAACATTCAACAGCCATTACAGTCACTAAATTAACTCACCATCAAAAATCTTGGGTCTACCAGAAACGTAATTGGACCAGCCATTTAAATGTTGTTACTACAAGAGCAGGTCAGAGCTGCAGGTAACTCATCTCCTGACTCCCAATGTCATTCCACCATCTACAATACACAAATCAGGATGATGGAATGCTTTTCACTTTCCAACTCCAACAACACTAAAGAAGTTCATCACCATCCAAGATAAAGCAGCCCAGCGGCCTACTTGTTTGGTTCCCCTTCATCACCTTAAACTCCACTCTCCCCACTATAATAATCTTTATTAGTGTCACAAGTAGGCTTACATTAGCACATCAATGAAGTTACTGTGAAAATCCCCTAGTCGCCACAATCTGGCACCTGTTCGGGTGCACTGAGGGAGTATTCAGAATGTCCAATTCACCTAACAAGCACATCTTTCGGCACTTGTGGGAGGAAACCCGGAGGAAACCCACGCAGACTCGGGGAGAACATACTGACTCCACACAGACAGTGATCCAAACGGGAATTGAACCCAGGACCCTAGTGCTGTGAAGTAACAATGCTAACCACTGTGCTACCGTGCCCCCCCCCCCCCATCGATACACATTGACAGTAGAGTTTTCCATCTATAGGTTGAGCACCCCTTATTCGAAATTCGGAAAGCTCTGAAATCCGCACGTTCTTTTGAGCGCCAAATTTCTAGTTAAAAAAATAACTGTATTCAACCGCGATCCGTTAGCTATGCAATGTTTCACAAATCTGAGTCCTCCGTTTCGGCTGTTCCTAGCACTGTCCGATCCGGTGGCCAAACACATTTTCTCTGGCACCGATAGGGAAAAGGGCACACACGGTTCACGTGCGCGCGTGTGTATTCTTCCAATTGACCGCAGCAGTTGGTGCACTGAAAGGGTTAAACCCGGTATCTGATTCCCTGTCGTGTACCCCCCCATCAGACACAGCACCGACAGGCGACTCCGAGCAGTGTCCGAGGGACTTTGCAGTTTGGTACTCCAAAATTCAAAAAAATTCCGGAATTCGAGAGACACTCGGCCCCAAGTATTGTGAAAAAGGGATAGAAAACCTGTATACGATATACTGAAGCAACTCAACAAAACTTCTTTGACAGCAACACTACACGCCCCCCCCCCCCCCCTCCCCTCACAACTGAAACCTCTGTGCTGAGAAGAACAAGGGAAATAGACATAGAATTTACAGTGCAGAAGGAGGCCAATTGGCCAATCAAGTCTGCAGCGGCCCTTGGAAAGAGCACCCCACCTGAACCTACACCTCCACCCTATCCCAGTAACCCCACCTAACGTTTTTGGACACTTCAGGCAATTTAGCATGGCCAATCCACCTAACATGCACATCTTTGGACTGTGGGAGGAAACTGGAGCACCCGGAGGAAACCCACGCAGACACAGGGAGAACGTGCAAACTCCACGCAGACAGTGACCCAAGCCGGGAATTGAACTGGGACCATGGAGCTGTGAAGCAACTGTGCTAACCACTGTGCTACCATGCCACACCATACAGAAAATGCTACCTGCAAGTTCCTTGCAAGTCACACGACATTGTGATTTGGAAATATGTCCCATACCTTCATTGTTACTGGGCCAAAATCCAGCAACTCCAGCTATTAGCTCTATAGGAGTATCTTCATCACATGGATTATAATGGTTCAAGAAGGCAGCAAAGCACCATTTTCTGGAGAGTAATTAGGATTGGGCAAAAGTGCATATCTTGCTAACAATGCTTCCCATCCTGTGAATGATTTCAAAAGCTTAACTTGTGCTGTTTATAGTCAATATCACCATTGCAACAAATTGTATTATTTATTCCCAATGTAATGGACTTGTAAGTCATGACTATTATTTAAATTGTTACTCCAAACCCTTCCCTCATTTCAGCATCATTGGAACTTCCAGTGGCCTATGTATTTCTTCACATTTCCACTCCAAGCTTCTTATACATATTTTGGAGTTTGTGCTTTTTCATCATTCTGTAGGAGGAGAGCAATCCAGTGAGGAAAGAACACCTTGTATTTATCTCATCTCACCACTCTAAACGTTTCACAATATATTACATACAAGATTTTCTAATCCTGAAATCTGGTGTGATGGTAAGAATGAAACGGGTGCTGGGTTGTTGCCACGGGTAAGGTGCAGTCGGCTGGAGATTATCTGGCCAGATCTTGAGTCTTAACTGCTGAGTTTGAATTTTTGGCAGACATTAAATGCAAACATAGAATGGCCTATCCCTAAAGGGGAGGCATATCTTCACTTTGGCAACACATTTACTTTGCAGAATATCCAATAAATCAGCTCAAATTAACTCCCTTTTTTAAGTGACATGGAAAATATTGGCAAGAGTGAGAGCCATTTTACACACAGGAATATTCCACAAAGAATATGGGCTGGATTCTCCAAAAATGGGGCTATGACCCCACACTGGCGTTTCATGCCAGTCTTTCCTTAAAACATTTACAGCTACTCACCTACCTTGAAGGGGTTGTAAGGGCCCCGGAGTGTTTATCGCAGCTTCAGCTGTGAATACGAGGCCCTGCACTTCCGGTTGTGAGTCCGTGCATGCGCACAGCGGCGGCCTGCGACGGCCGCGCCGAACGCGATGGCGGACTCAGCCGGCGGACCTGGGCCAACAAAGAAGATCCCAACGATGGTTCCCACGCCGCTCGATCTACCCCTGTTGCCTTTTTTACCTGCTATAAATATGCCAATCAGTAAGATTGCCCTTCTTTGGATATCGAATTATATTGCTCAGAGTCGCCAGGTATCAAATGATACCACCACAAGGTTCAACCGGGTATCGATCAAAGAGCCAAACACCAGTTAGTTAGTTCAAGGTCAAGGGTACTTTATTTACACACAATTAAGCATGTAACATAAACACTACTAGTTAAACTACACCTATCAACTATGACCACTTCAGGCACCCGGCTTAGGTCAGAGGAACAGTGGCCTTTGTTCGGATCTGGACCTATCAGGTCTGTAGAAGTAACTGCTGCTCAGCTGGGCTCATCCGTCTGGTAGCGGACGTTGAACTTGAACTTGCTGCTGGTGGTGCTGCAATTGGAAGTAGACATTGCCGGAGTGCCAGATCCAAGAGAGATCAAACACATGGTGGTCTCTCTCTTTATCCTTGGGGGGGGGGGGGGGGGTTGCGCTCTTTTGGGTGGTCCTTCGGTTTGGACCCCATTAATTGGGTAATTGTTGATCACTGGATTTGATTTGAGCCAATAAAGGGGCGGGTGCCTCGATGGCCGGGTGTGTCCGAAGAGGTCATTGACCCTGTTGTTGATGCTTCCTGAGTGCAGGGAGTGGCGCCGAACTGTCTGGGATTGTATCGGTTGCTCAAGTATCAGTCCTTTGTCTTACGGAAATGGGCCATCGAAATGCTAATTGTTTGGGGGTTTCAATGCTGTCTGTATTCTTCGCTCACAAATATACATTCAGGCTCTGAGCCTGCCTGAACCTTACATTGGCCATTTTTCCCGTTATGCTTTGCGACCGTCCATGTTTCTTATTGTAAGTGGCCATCCCAGATGGCAACAGTCTGTCCTCTTGATCCTCAACGCGAAGCGTGAAGAATCACACTACTGAATCTTCTCCGGTTCTCTGATATGCCGGGTACCCTCAATCAAGGACAGGTTCTATCCTACTCTGTTCTATGGGTCGAAGCATTTACCTAAGTTTTCCCTAATACAACACATATCTCTAAACGTCTACAGGGGCACTTTAACATTCAAACATACATTTCAGTTTCTTTACGCGCAAGGGGAACCTCTAACTGTCCTTAGCTAAACTACACGTTGCTATCTAATAACCAAGGAACTTCTATTACAGTACAAAATAAACAATAGCAGCATCATATTCCTACTTAACACTAATGTCAATTTACAGAGAAAGTAACTTTATTAAAAAAAACTATCGCGGGATTTAGTGGGGAGAAAAGGGTTCAGAAAGAGTGTGGGGTTTGCTGATGTCCGAGAAAAGGGGCTCTGAGTGTGTATTCTGGAGGGCGGGAGGCTCTCCTTCACCATTTCCGAAATCTGATCGTCTGGATGACACTGCAAAGTATAGCTATAATCAATAGGGCTTCTTCTGTGTACGAGAGGGAGTACCATTTTATGATACCCCCACATGGTGTGATAATATCAGTGGCTGTGTCTATGTGTGGTGTAGTGTCCGGGCTAGGGGTGTCGTGTTGGGTGGTCATGTTTAGGGCCTGTGTGGTGAGGGGTGTAGGGGCAGGTAACGTGCGCAACTGTATTGATCCAACGACGATCATGATGCAGATCATCAGGTTCGTCTTCATCTTGTCTGTATCTTCCTCTGTCTTCTGGTATATTCGTATCTTCCTGGGGATATAAGCATAATATCTGTTATTATCTTGTTGTTTAATATCTTGTTTGTCTGTTTCTCCTTAACGTCAATTTCCCATTTAGGATTGTCACCATATGTGACTCCCTCTTTTTTTTTTTTAAACGACCAGACATCCGCAAAATAATTCTGTCACAGTGCGAGCACTCTCGCAGCCTGTGGTTGATGGGCTGAGTGGGTGGACAATTTCTCCGTCCCGTGCAAATTCGTTTCAACCAAGTGATGAACATGTAAATAGCAGGTGGGGGTTAGCAACCTAAGGGTCACCAGAAAGGAAACAATAGTTGTGGCAAAATGCATTCTTTGAACCACATTTTTAAAAAAAGAACAGCAAAAGAGTTTCGAAAAGAATTTTCCGAATGAGCCGCGGCAGGGCAAGAATGGGTGGAATCCCCGGGTAGGGCGGTAATCAGTGCCGTTGTTCCACTACCCGAGCTTGGCTGACCAAATACATAGGGGGTCCTCAGGCAGGGTGGGGGTCCTCAGGCAGGGCAGGGATAAGTGCCGTTACTCCACTGCCTGAGTGACCTTCCAAGAATGGTCAGAATTTGAGTATATATGGACTTTCAACAAACTTGTGCCTTTAACTACCATGTGGCGTCAAAGGAGTAGTCATGACTGTATCAAGAAATGTGTCTGAGATCGACACACAAAGTTATACAAGAGAGAAACATTCAACATTAAAAAAACAAACTGAAGAAGAAAGCGGGCAGGTTTCATCAGGGAATAGGACTCCGTAAATCTTAATCGGTTCCTTTCTCTCATCATCTGGACACCTCAGAGTTCCATTCCAAAAAGTGTCTCAAAGGGGTTAGCATGGCGGAAATCAGACTCTGAGTCATCACCATCTCCTGGGTGCCAAACTCGTGCCTGGAGTTTCAGTGCCAATGCGGCGTGGGCCGATGTGGAATCTATCTCGTCGTTGCTTGTCAGGTGATGAGAATTGTCGCGGTGCCATTGTTTCGAATGCTGTAGGGCGGTAGGGGCAAGGGGGTGGCGCTATCGTCGGGTGGTGGATCAGGTTCTGGTAACGGCAAATAAATTGTGTCTGAGGGACCAAACTTATCGTGGTCGGTGTCACCTGGGGCTGCAGTGACTGGGGCCTGGTCTGCTTTTCCATTGTTTGGGAGTATCAAGGGCATCTGTGGTGCTTTCGCTGTCGCTATTACTAGCGGCCGAGTCCAGTGTTGGGGTGAAATTCAACTCTGGGGGCGGGGTTAAGATCGTGTCTGTGGATGTTCTGTCCTGGCTGGGGAGGGCTGCGTTTGGGTGTCAGTGGCGGGTCTTCGTTGTCTGCCATTTCCAGTGAGAGGTGGTGTGAGTGGCTGCACTGCGTCCCATAAACCTTAAGCTGGTTTTTATGGAACCATTCTGATTTTCCATTAGGATATGTGATCTTGTAAACTGAGGGGCTTCATCGGAAATTGAGTCGGGTCCTGCAAATTTAGGGGAGAGGAATGAACTAGGATTGTACAGGGAAATCATGACTTGCTGTCCGACTGTATACTCTATCGGGTGTACTTATCAAAGCAGGCCTTACTCTGCTTTCTTGTAGCGCCTAGTCGAACAGCTGCAGCGAGCTGTACTACTTTAATAGTCTCCATTATGTTTTGGACGGCTTTTTCGTGGGTAAGGGCGGTGCCTGAGGGGCTGGCCAAATCAAGTCCAAATAAATACTCGGTATCCTTCATGGGTCGTCCGGTCATGAGGGCATGAGGGGTGTATCCTGTTGAACGCGGCACCATGTTTCTAATAAATATCAGTGCGAATGGGAGCACTGTGTCCCATGTCGTGACATGCTGCTGTGCAATCTTCCTAAGTGTTGCCTTTAGGGTCCGATTCATGCATTCCACAATGCCGTTGGACTGCGAGTGATAGGCAATGTGAAACTTCTGTTTTATGCCAAAAAACGTCAGGACATTTTTCATGACTCTGCCTGTGAAGTGCGAACCTTGGTCCGACTCAATACTATGGGGGAGTCTCCATCAAGTGAAAATGTGCTCGGTTAGAATCTTTGCCGTGGCTTTGGCCGTGTTTGTTCTTGTAGGGAATGCTTCTACCCATTTTGTGAAGGTGTCGATGATGACCAACACACATTTGTATCCATTTCTGTAGGTGGGGGGGAGGGAACCAGTATAGTCTAACTGCAAGTTTATCCATGGGCCATTAACAGGGCGGGTGTGTCTTAGCTGACCTTTCTTTGCATATCTGTCTGGATTGTTCTGGGCGCAAATCAAACAATTCTCGATGTAATGGGTTACTTCGGTTTTTAAGTTGGGCCACCAACAGAGCGGTCTGAGGTGGGCAAGGGTGGATTCTATCCCTTGGTGTCAGTGTCCCTCGTGGAATTGGCAAATAATCTGGTTCCTATCCTGGGTGGGGACCACATAAATACCATCCTTCCCTCTTGAATCATTAACATGCCTTTAAACTTATCATAGGGAGTCGGGAAGTCTTTTAAAATTTCCTTAAGCGTATCATCTTTTTGTGCCTGGGCTAAATCTTGGATGTTGGTCTGTGAGACCCGGACTGCGTGTACTGGGGCACTCTCGGGGGGTTGCCAAAAGTGTCCATGTTGTGAGCCTGCTTTCGCCATGGAGACTGCTTTCACGTTACCGTGTGGGGAGGAACGATGGTGGCTTCTAACTTTTATGATTCCGTATTTTCTACCTTTCGCTGTCTGGAGAATGTGTTTGAGCAATGGGGCTGAGGGTAGGGGTTTTCTGTCGGCGGATATAAATCCTCTAGATTCCCACAGGGGCAGGAATTCTGTCAAGCTGTTGCAGACATACATACTGTCCGAATATATGTCTGCTGGGGTCGGGAACGAATCTGGGTGCTGCACAATGTAAGCAATGGCTGCTAACTCGGCTGCCTGCGAACCTAAATGTCCAGGCAATTTCAATGATATTTCCTCTAAAGCGTGTCCCTGCACATCCTCTACATGAATTCCACATCCTGTGATCCTTTTTCCATTTTGAACTGTGGAGGAGCCATCTACATAAATGTTTGAGCTTTGTCTGTGGGCTGGGTTGTCTATGGTCGGATGCCTGTCTTTTTCGGCATCGATTTGGGAACAGAGGGGCCTGTGCTGTGCTTGGGTGCAATGATCTCGCACTCGTGGGGTTCCTGCATAGTGTAAATTGTCAGCCAAAAACGTGCGCGCCTTTGTCCTTTTTACCGTAATGTCGCGTCCTTGTAGGAGTATGGTCCAGCGCGCTGCTTGAATTTGGCTTACTGTGCCGCCTTTTAGTCTACCATCTAATAGTAACTGTGTAGGGGTGTGCTCTGTCAAAATGGTTACGGGGTTGAGTCCTGTTATGTATGTGAGGTATTGTACAGCCCAATAAACTGCGAGCAGGTGCCTAGGGGTTGGTTTAGCACACTGGGCTAAATCGCTGGCTTTTAAAGCAGACCAAGGCAGGCCAGCAGCACGGTTCAAGTCCCGTACCAGCCTCCCCGAACAGGCGCCTCGGGGCTTTTCACGGTAACTTCATTGAAGCCTAGTTGTGACAATAAGGGATTTTCATTTCATTTTCATTTCTTTCGGAGGCTGAAAATCCCTGCTCTACCGGATCTAAAACTCGTGAGGCATCGGCTACGGGTCCTAAACGATCGTGCCTTTCCTGTATGATTACGGCCGAAAGGGTTCGGTCGGTGGTCGCTACCTCTATTGCGTATGCGGAGTGTGGGTCTGGGGCCTGCAAAACGGGAGCTGTGCTTAGGGCGCGTTTCAATGCATCTACGGCATCCGTGTGCTGTGGAAGCCATTTCCATGGGGCCTGTTCCTTAAGGAGCTCGGAAAGTGGGGCTGCTTTTGTGGCGCAACCGTCTATGTGGTTCTTGCAGTAACCGACCAGTCCTAAAAATGACCGGAGTGCTGTAACATTTTGGGGCAAGGGCAATTTTACAATTGAATCGATCCATTTCTGTTCTATCTCCTATGATGACCGTACCTAAATAAGTGACCTTTTCCTGGAAAATGTGGGCTTTTATGGGGTTAATTTTGCATCTAATTTCTTTGAGGAGTCCTAATAGTTCCGAAAGAAGCAAAATGTGCTCTTCTTGGTGTCAGTCTGTAGGAGCAAGTCGTCCACATACTGAACGAGGCATTCAGATCGGGAAAATTATGCTAATCCGTTCGCCAATTGTCTGTGAAAAATGGAGGGGGAGTTGTGGAAGCTTTGTGGAAGGCACATCCACGTGTACACATGTCCCTGGAAAGTGAACGCAAATTTGTAGTGGCATGTTTTGTCCGGTGGAATGGACCAAGAGCCATTGCTAATGTCCAAAACCGTGAAACAGTTTGACTGAAGTCCCTGTTTTAACATGGTCTCGGGACTCGTGGCAACGGTGGGGGTTGCTAACGGAATTACTTTGTTTAATTTTCTATAATCGATGGTCAGTCGCCATGAACCATCTGGTTTTCTTACGGGCCAAATCGGGGCATTGTCCGTTGAGGCTACGGGCTGAATTACTCCTTGGTCCAATAAACTCTGGAGTACTTTAGCTATCTCTCTCTCGGCTTGCTGTGGAAAACTGTATGTTTCTGGGGTTTAGGATCGGGACCTGTAATGTTGACCATTCCTGGAATTTTACCGCAGTCGTGCTTGTGCTGGGCAAATGATGCTTTATGACTTTTCAAGACTTCTCTAACTGTTTTGTCCGTGGTAATGGTTTGTGAATCAAACCAGTAATCTCCCACTGAGCTAATCCTGTGTACGTAGTCTCCTACTGTGAGCGTGCGGGGGCTCGTGCTGCTCTAGCCATTTCCCACACGCATTTATTTACGGGGTCGAAAGAAAGGTTGTGTGAGCTCATAAAAGCTATTCCCAAGATGTGTTCTGCTGTCTGGGGTAAATCTACCAAAACAACTTGAGTGTTTTGTTTTAATGTTACCGATCTGGATAACCACAGGGGCTGTAATGTGTCCCTGCTGGAGGTGACGTGTAAAGCCACTCAGCGTAATGGTGTCTGTAGTGGGCCATATATCTCGCTGGTACATCATGGAGGAGTTTAATGTGGTTTAGGGCCCTCCTGTGTCCCAAAGGAACTCTACTGGGTGTCCCGGACTATCTCATGTGCATGCAACTACTGTTCTTCCGGACTTAACCCGAGGTGTGTCGCAGAGCCAAGTTGGGGAGTCCGAACACAGTCCATCGGTGCCATTTATGGCCAGATTATCTGCTCGGGCGCTAACGCTGTGGATCTAGCATTGTTCCTAGGGAGGGCATTTGTGGGCTGATTTTGTTGCTGTTTCGGGGGGCTTGGCATTCTCGGGCTTAATGTCCCTCGTGTCCACAATTGTAGCATCCCTGCGCTTTCGGGTACAGTGTGTTACTTCTACCTTCATTTTCCCATGTGGGGTCTTGGTGTGCCCTTACTGGATTCATGTTGGCGTCTACTCTTTCCTGCTTTGTCTTTTTCTGTAGGGACTGTTCCCAAGCTCTAGATAATAGCTTCAGTACCCACACTTCATTGTGTGCCAGGTCCAAGGGGTCGTAATTCGCACAAGCCTTTTGTCCTGTCTCCATGGCATGGGAGACTTGAACACTGGTCCATTTGGCTGTATTGTCTACAGATAAATGGGCGTGTGTTAAACCGCCGAATACTGCGGTGAAGTGGATCCAGAGGTGACCAGCAAATGCTGTTGGATGCTCTCCCTTTTTCTTTCTGCACCGGTTGAGTCCTTCTACTGGATCTCCTCTATTGTAGCCAATGGCATCTAAGATGGCTGTTTTCATGTCTTGGAGGCTACCTCCTCCTACATTTTGTGGGTCGGGAAGGGCTGAACTAACAGACGGGTCAAGGCTCATCACTATGAGCTTTACCTCTTCCTGCTCGTCCAGGCCGTACATGACGGTCTGTTGCCTAACTTGTTCGAAAAAGTGGTGTGGGTCTGATGTGGGGTGAAAAGTCTCAATTTTATCGCGGGCATCTCTTAACTGGGTGATGGTTAGTGGGGTGTTGTATACAAAATCGAGTTGGTCTTCTGTTGTTACTCTACGCTGCATGGTGATGGGATTCATTGGGTTGGGTGCTGCCTGTGCAGTCGGTGGTGCGGGTGCTTTCCTTTTCGGGGCCTGGGGGGCTCGATTCTGACTTTCTGTCTCGTTCACATATCGATGGGCCGTTTCACTAAGTTCCTGCCAATCGGGGCCATCTTCCTTATCTTACTGTGGGCCAAAGGTGTCTCTGAACCCGTTTTGAATATATAGCAGTGATTGCAATCTTGCAATTTGCTGCCTGCATTTGGCATGGTCCACCGAACTCTGCCCCTGTTCTGTGGTGGAACTGTGGAGTGCTCGCAGGACTGCCTTTAAGTCCTCACAATTGTTCTGCTTGGTGTTCTGTTTCCTCTCTTATCAAAACCGCACGTTGCGTGTCTTGGTAGGCCTTGTCGTATTGAATCTGAAAGCTACTTAGGCGAGCGAGGCAAGATTGGTGTGCCCGTTTGACATCAGCCATCTCCTTGTCCTTTGCCGCTAGCTGCTCTCGGAGTTGCTCGTTTACTCTCTCACACTCGCTAACATTTCCCTCTCTACTCCTCTCTTACTCCTCAAGCTGTCTACGGAGCGTCCTCACGACCTCCTCTGTGCCTCGCAATTGTGCCAAGCAGGACACGACCATCGGCTTACGAACTCTACTCAAATTCTTCTTGTGGATCTCGGTCAGGTTATCCCACCAAGTTTGTCCTGTGCTACCAGGACCTGTTTCCTCATTCGCACAAAACTCAGACCATAGGGGCCACCCTTTCCCCGTTAGGTATTTCCTAATCTCCTCTTCCCATATGGGACTCTGCTCTGCTCTGTTGGTCGCTGCGACCTCGGGCCATTGTGGATGCATAAGGCGTTCCATTGCCTTCATTGCCATCTCTACGATTATCTCTGTTTCTATCGGGAATTTGGGACAAGGGGGAATAAAGCGGTGGTGCAAACACGGGTACTGCTCAAGCTATTTTCCGGTTTACGCAACTCCCGAATGTTTCATGCAACAAAATCTTTTCAGGTTACCTTATATCCCTTGTTAGTACACATGCAAATTACACACTTCCGAATTTTCGAGGTTTGATCGATACTGGTCTTACGCTTGTGGTTTCTTTTACTTTGCCAATTTGGATTTCTAATTCAACCGTTTTATGGGTTCTCTCGGGAGTGACGCAGTCACTTCTGGGTCGAGTCCCGTCAAATGTCGCCAATTTACTTTGCCAATTTGGATTTCTAATTCAACCGTTTTATGGGTTCTCTCGGGAGTGACGCAGTCACTTCTGGGTCGAGTCCCGTCAAATGTCGCCAATAACTGTGCCTTTTTTACCTGCTATAAATATGGCAATCAGTAAGGTTGCCCTTATTTCTTTGGATATCGAGATTATATTGCTCCGAGTCGCCAGGTATTAAATGATACCACCACAAGGTTCAACCGGGTATCGATCAAAGAGCCAAACACCAGTGAGTTAGTTCAAGATCAAGAGTACTTTATTTACACACACAATTAATCATGCAACATAAACACTACTAGTTAAACTACACCTATTAACTATGACAACATGTACTTAACTTCAGACACCCGACTTAGGTCAGAGGAACAGTGGCTGTTGTTCGGATCTGGATCTATCGGGTCTGTAGAAGTAACTGCTGTTCAGCTGGGCTCATCTGCCTTGTAGTGAGCGTTGAACTTGAACTTGCTTCTGGTGGTGCTGCAATTGGAAGTAGACGTTGCCAGAATGCCAGATCCAAGAGAGTTCGAACACAAGGTGGTCTCTCTCTTTATCCTTCAGGAGTTTCGCGCTCTTTTGGGCGGTCCTTCGGTTTGGACCCCGTTTCATAGAATTTACAGTGCAGAAGGAGGCTATTCGGCCCATCGAGTCTGCACCGGCTCTTGGAAAGAGCACCCTACCCAAGGTTAACACCTCCACCCTATCCCTACAACCCAGTAACCCCACTCAACACTAAGGGCAATTTACCATGGCCAATCCACCTAACCTGCACATCTTTGGACTGTGGGAAGAAACCAGAGGACCCGGAGGAAACCCACGCGCACACTGGGAGGATGTGCAGACTCCGCACAGACAGTGACCCAAGCCGGAATCGAACCTGGGACCCTGGAGCTGTGAAGCAATTGTGCTATCCACAATGCTACCGTGCTGCCCAATTGAGTAATTGTTGATCACTGGATTTGATTTGAGCCATTAAAGGGACGGGTGCTTCGATGGCCGGGCGTGTCCTAAGTGGTCATTGACTCTGTTGTTGATGCTTCCTGAGTACAGGGAGTGGCGCCAAAATGTCTGGGATTGTATCGGTTGCTCAAGTATCAGTCTTTTGTCTTACGGAGATGGGCCATCAAAATGCTAATTGTTTGGGGGTTTTGATGCTGTCTGGATTCTTCGCTCACAAATGTACATTCAGGCTCTGAGCCTGCCTGAACCTTACATTGGCCATTTTTCCCTTTATGCTTTGCCACTGTCCATGTTTCTTATTGCAAGTGGCCATCCAGATGGCTACACCCCGCCCGATCGCTGCACAGGCCACCGTTAAGGTGTCCCCCCGGTGCTTGGCCCCCCCCACCTACCTACCAGGGCGGCCGCAGACTGAGTTTGCAGCCGCCGCGCGAGAGTCCCGACCGGCCAAGTTCCCGACGGCGTGGTTCTAAGGACTTCAGCTGATGATTGAAGTTCTTGCTGCATCTTTTGAACTTGCCATGCTTAACCTTCAAATGCCTTTGAAGCTTTGAGGGTTTTATGCTCTCATTTGCCAGTACTTCCCTGCATATAACACACATGGGATTTGCATGATGATTTGCATTGGCACCATTAACAAAGCCGTACCTCAAGCAATCATCTTTATCCTGCTTTGTTCCCAATTCCAGTTTTCTCTTTGTTGGCTGTTCATCAGAGGCCCTGAGTTCAATATAGAGCTAACATTAGCACTGCACTGTCCTGCTGTGTCTGCTGTGGACTTCCCTGAGCAGCTCTTTCCAGCAGATTCAGTTCCTAGCCTGGAGGTACACTACCTGTTTGTGTTTCTGGCCCTCTTTTCCTTATAACAAAACAACCTATCTTCAGTTCTTAACAATCCTGTTGCCTTGCTTGCTCACAGCTAGAAAATGGAGGAATCTCTTCTCCGTGATTTCGCACTAAAAGCATGGACGTACAGGGCACGTGACTCAGTGTATCTGCTGGGCACGTGACTTGCTTTCTGCCGCCACTTTGCGGCTGACATTCTCATTTAAAAGCTGGTCGCGATTCTTGGGCGCTTCTCCCGCGATCGGGAATGCCGTAACTGATCGCTCCAGGATCCTTCTAACATGTGCCTGTAATCCACCTTGAATACTTTGAAATACCCTGTCTTAAGACACACATTGATCTTTCCTATCTTCCTATTTCTACTCTCATTACTACATGGCTCTGGGAGTAAGCCAGAGATTATTATCTACTTTTAATTTACTCCCCAGCGCCTGAAAATCTGACTGTACTGCCTCAATACCTGCCCTCTTTTTCATTGATAGCAAAATGTAATTCAATTTCTGGCTCACTGCAAAATGTTCTGCATCTTGAGAGCAATTGAAAATGGGCAATAAATGGTGGTCTTGCCAGTGGCATCCATTCCATGAAGAAATAGACAAAATCTCAGGTGAAGGTCAAGGATTTTCAAGATTGCACTGAATGTCACCTGAGGATATGTTATCATCTCCTGAGGAAAGACTTGAACTCACAACCTTCTGAGTCAAGCTGATGCCCTGTAGCATGCATATTGCATTTTGAATAATAATTGACAGTATGACTGCAGCAATACAAAAGGCTGATAGTGTGATTGGACAGCAGTAATATTTCCGTCCATTTAGGTTATTAGACCGGTTCTAGATTTTAGAAGCTTTCTAACTGGACAAAATGTGAAACTACTTTCTCAGTTGACCATTTGCAAGTGATAGATTATGAACCAGTGGTTAGCTAAGAGGTTCCCAGCCATGTGACTCCACCCACAAAGTCACTTCACAATTAACCCTCTTGAGCAAGAGGTTTGTCATTCATAAGTGGTATCAAAACTGAAGTTAGCAATACTGAACAGGCAAAAGAAATGATCGACCTGTCTGTGCTAATTACATACTTCTGTTCCTGGGCCAATGAAAGAAAGATGTGCTGATTTGGTTTGGCTGACCTTTTACGAAGGACTGACTGCAGGATAAATATTGAGATTTTGCCCATTACTCACTTGAACTTATTATTCTTGTTAGTTCCATATTTATGTTTAACAATGTACAGATTCTTGCACTTTTGAAATCTGTTGAGTGAATGAGCTTTAGACAGTGATCATTGCTGACTTAATTTTCCTATCTACAGTTAGTGGAATTGTTTTTGTCCCAAAAAGTCTTGTACAAGATGACTCCATAAAAAATGTGTGAATTTCCAATATATTGACGAGATCAGGATGTTACATAATGGTTTGGTGAAAAGTAAATCTAATTGTGGATGATGTATTAAATTTATCTCAACCAGCAATAATATTATTTCTTCTCCTGCAACAACAAATTGCCTTTACATAGTATGAAGGCAAATTACTGCGGATGCTGGAATCTGAAGCCAAAGAGAAAATGCTGGAAAATCTCAGCAGGTTTGGCAGCATCTGTAGGGGGAGAAAAGAGCTAATGTTTCAAGTCCAGATGACCTTTTGTCAACTGCCTTTATATACTGCCTTGAACATAGAAAGTTCAATGTTTCATAGGAGCGTTATGAGACATAAATCAATGCCAAGCCAAAGAAGGAGATATAACTACAAATAACCATACGCTTCATCAAAGAGGTGAATTCTAATGAGAGTTTCAAGTCCGGAGAACTGGAGGGGTATATGAAGAGAGTTCCAGAAATGAGCAAAGTTTTGTTGTAAAGTATAATATATAAGTTGCAATGTAATGTGTGATTTACCCAACTCATATGCATAATTTGCATTTTCTGTTTGATTCTGATCATTAAATTTGAGGTAACTTCGTAAACCTGTGCAGCTGTCCATTCCTGAAATTTGAATCCAACCCAGCTGTGATTAAATGTTTTGCAGGAAGTTTCATCATATAACTTGCACCCTTTCTCCAGCCACTAGTCATCCAACACGTCCATCCTTGTCAGTGCTGCCTTCCTCAGCCAATTGGAAAGCAAAAAGACCCATTATCCAATGATGCTTGACTCTCATCCACACAGATCTTTTTGTTCCATTTTCAATATTTTTCGATCGGGTAAAACGAAAAGCTTAAAGAAAATGGCAAAAAAAATATTTTTTAATGTCCCGATAATGTTTCTCCATGATTGCATATAGCAATGGCCTGGAGATTGATTTTTAACTCTGGAGACTCCAGGTTGTTCCTGGAGGACTGGAAACCCTTGGACCCACTGAAGCTTTTCCTGCAGAGCTTTTCTGCTTTTTCTACTGTACTCTGTTTAGAAGGGTATGAATTATTTGTCCTGCCAGATTAGACACGAGGAACGTCTTTTGTTCCCTTCCTCTGTTACACATTCTAAGTATGGACAAAGTGCTTGATGTCTCATGCACAGTGAGAAAACTCTGAGTCCTTGGGAAGGAATCCAAGAAATCTGATTCACCTGGCAGAAAAATAAACTCCCAAGGCAGGCAAATCTTGGGAAGTATCCCTTCATGTGCCCTCCTTTTATTTATCTGCCCGTCTTACAAATCAACTTCTGAGGGAGTTGGTGTTGCAAAAGAAAATGAAGAATAACTGGTTGTCTCCCCAGAAATTAGCCCCAAAAGGTAACTCAGCAGCAAAAGACATGGGGGAATTTTAATAGGAAAGCGCTTGTCTGCTGGCATTCAGGAGGATTTTAAAATCGGCATAAATAGCAGTGTGTCTGGAAGTCCGCTGCAACATACTGACCTCTGGGTTTATTTTGGATGTGTTTGTTTGCATTATTGTAACCCTCTGTGCGATAACTGCTTATATTAAAAAGCCAATTTTATGGGGATTTTTGCCGGCATTTAAATTTAACATTGCCTGAATGGGCCACACCCATTAATACTCAATGCTTTATTTCTACCCATTCAGAAAGGGTTTGTTGAGAGCACTGGTGTTGAGAGGCTAATTTATGGAATCTGGTGGTACTGAGACTCTCAAAATCGGACCAAGAGCAAAATGTCAATCAGCAGCAGCAGCGCACACCTGCTGTGGTCATCAGAGTGAAGAGCAACAGAGAGGTTAATGTTGCAGAGGCACTACCCGCGTAACAGGATGTACAGATAGAGCCTCAGTTTCGTTGGTGTTATGGGCCAGGGTTTAGAGCATCCCAAAGTGTATCATGGAGTTCACCTGACCCACAACTTTTAATAGATTGTGGTATGGGGAGCACATGGCTCACTCTACAGGAATGGTACAGCAGAAATGGACCAGTATTTTAA
This sequence comes from Scyliorhinus torazame, assembly GCF_047496885.1. NCBI lineage: Eukaryota > Metazoa > Chordata > Chondrichthyes > Carcharhiniformes > Scyliorhinidae > Scyliorhinus > Scyliorhinus torazame. The sequence goes on along the minus strand of NC_092717.1, from coordinate 52,421,797 downwards.
AAACAAAACAATGTTTATGCTATGAACTCAAGTTAACCTTTTTAAAACAAACAGTGAATATCTTAGCAACCAGTAAATCAAATACACCCCCCAAAGAATACAACACTAAGTAACCTGTATGCTGTCCTTTTACTCCCAAAAGACTGAACTAACCTTTAAACAGAAGCACATCAGGGTTTACATTCAATACTGAAAACATAATTCAGAATTCACCAAATGATTAACAGATAGTCCTTCATGGCAGAGAGCTCAACAATACAGCTGCTTTTTCTGACTTCAGCTGCAACACACTGAAAAACGAAACCAAAAAAGGCAGAGACACACACCCCAAGCTTTTCTCAAAATGAAACTAAAAATGCAGAACCAGAGCTCAGCTCCACCCACACACTGACATCACTTCAGTAACATAAATGGCCTCTTGGAAGGGCAGTATTTCCAGAGCCTGACAAACCTGTACCCTCGTTAAAAAAAATAGCCTCATACCTGCTGGACCTGGTGGCCATGCTGAACCACTGGCTGTAAGTGTAACCTCTGCCCTCAAACCTTTTGCACTGGGTCCTTAAAGACTGTTTCTTGAGTTGTATCCAGGACCTTCCAATTGGCTGTGCATAAGTGTTTAAGGCTGATGGATTGTTTGCTACGACTGACAATTATGTCAGTTTTGCCTGTGATGGCAGTAGTCCGGGGGCACTGGATTCATGGGGAATTGCTTTGTCCTGTGGCAGTCCAAGCTCCCCAACCTCTTACGACCTCCAACAAACCATCTGGAGGTGCTCTTTGGTACACCTCAGCAACAGTCTCTAAATTGATCCTAGTTTACTCTGGACAAAAATGTGCAGCAGCAAGGATTGGAACTGAAGGAGGAACAAGGTGTTTTCTGCTTGGGGTCACCCCGAGCACAAAGGAAGATGGTTGCATTTTTTGGAGGTCAATCATCTCAGTCCTGGGACTTTGCTGCAGCAGTTGCTCAGAGTTATGCCCTAGGCTGAACCACCTTTAGCTGCTTCATCAATGACGTTCCCTCCATCATAAGGTCAGAAGTTGGAAAATTCGCTGATGATTATGCAATGTTCAATATCATTTGCGACTCCTCGGATACTGAAGCAGTCTGTGTCCATATGCAGCAACACCTGGACAACAGTCGGGCAAATAGCAATTAACATTCTCGCCACAATCGGAGCCAAGTAATGTCTGACTCCAACAAGAGAGTTTTTAAACGTCTCTCCATGACATCCGATGGCATTACCATTGCTGAATTCCCCCACCATCAACATCCTACAGGATTACCATTAACCTGAAACCTAACTGGACTAGCCATCTAAATACTGTGGCTTCAAGAACAACTTAGAGGCTGGGAATTTTGTGGTGGGTATCCCTTCTCCTCACTCCCTAAAGCCTGTCCAACACATGCAAGGCACAATGCAGGAATGAAGAGCAGCAAACAGGTAGGGATACCACCATATGCAAATTCCTCTACAGGTCACACACCATCCTGATTTGGAACTAGATCACACTTTCTTCACTATCACTGGGTCAAAATCCTGGAATTGTTTTCCTAACAAGACTGTGGTTATACCTGTTTTGTTATGCTCTAGACGTAGTATAAGCTGCTTCCTTGATCTGCACTCTGACAAAGGAAGGTTCAGACTTGGAGATAGCTTTAACACGTTTATTAAACAATTAACAATTCTCCTACTTGGATTCGACGCTACTGTTAATCCTGCTATAGTTACTCAGACTGACGAACCAGTCTGCTACAATCCACATGGTGGGTGTGATGTTCAATCAACCCTGTGTCTGTACTCACTGAGTGTCTCCGCTGGAAAGAGACTGAGCATGTGTGATGTGTCCTTTTATATGGGTTGGTGTAATGCCCTCCTGTGGTAGTGTCACCTCTGTGTGTATCGTGACTGCCCATTAGTCGTGTCCAATCTTACTGACCTATTGGTTGACTGCCTGTGTGTCATGTCTCTGGTGTTCCCTCTAGTGTCTAGCTAGGTGTCGTGTATGTACATCAACCCTTTGTGTACTTACAGTGATGTATATCACCACAGTACCAATAACACATGAACTGCAATGGTTCAAGAAGGCAGCTTACTGCAACTCTTTCAAGGGAAATTAGGGATGGACAACAAGTGTCCATGCCAACAACACTCACATCTTGTGAAGGAATGAAATAAAGGCATGTGCTCACCCAATGAACGGAGTGCACTTGATGAGGGTGACTGATTCATGTTGACCTGAACTCCTGAATTATGTCACAATGTGGGCTACCCCGGCTTTCTGACCTGGTTCGGTCATTAAAGTGCTTCCTGTACTGCCGCCTATGCCACACCACTGCTGATGACTCCATCAGCCAAATCCAGCCAGCTGCCTTTGTGCCAGCAGCAATTTTCTTCTTCTTGTTGCTGGGTTTGCGTATCTCTCTCCCTTACTCTTTGCTGCCTTCTTGGATTACCCCTTGAAATGCTTCAGCTGTGAGTGGGTAATGTGAATCCTTCTAATACCCGCTGTTGTGCAATGGATGCCAAACCCTGAAGGAATATTATAAAATTGAGGCCTGTTGAAATTGCATTCACCGATGCATTTCTTTCAGACATGAAAGCAAAATGCTGCAGATGCAGAAGCCCTGAAATAAAAATGGAAAGTGCTAAGTTGTGACATTAATAGGAGTTCTGAAAAAGAGTCATGTTGGACTCGAAACATTAACACTGTTTCTCTCTCCCCAGATCCTGCCAGACCTGCTGAGTCTTTCCTGAATTGTCTGTTTTTGTTTAAGGTTTCTTTTGTGTTTTGTTCTCGACATAGCACTGCACAGCTCCAAATATGTCTTAAGCGACATTATCAAGTCTATTGTATCAATACAAGTTATTTTATTTCCTTTCTATAAAATGTCAGAAATATTGAGAGAATTTTGTGATAAAAATGCAATGCTAACAAAGAAAAAACCCTGTAACTGTTGTGACGGAAACAATTCTGAAACCGGTTAAGTTTCCACTGCAAATGGAAACATGTTTGCCTGGACCAGTACTAAAGGGTGCCCGATCGAGGCTTTGCAGGGAAGGTCGTTAGTTCTCGGGTGCCGTTAGAATCTGGGGGGTGCATATTTAATGAGCCAATATGCTGATCTGGATCTCGCCCAGTGAGTTTCGGTTGAATCTTGCGAGATGGCTCTCGCAAGAGAGACTGGGAAATTGTACTCCAAGTCCTTCATTGCGATTTTACATCATTTCTTTTTTGACTTGCATATCTTACCTTGAACAGAAAATTAACCCTGATGACATTATGAGCTAGTACTCTGCTACAGACGTAGGCATAGCCAGTGATTTTAACATATCTCATACATCCCAAAAGGCCAACTGAAGTAGACAAAATATCCTCAACATGTTGTCTACCTAGAAAACCTTTCCATTGAATTTGGTATTGGATAAGTGTAAACTTTGAACTCTGTCATTCATTGTGGAAGTTGCAATTTAAGAGAACTATGATTTAACTGGTTAAAGGGAGGTGAGTGTGAGGGGAAAGGCAATTTCTTTCAACAGGGCCCTTCGAAAAGGTTTTTGTTAAAAAATTGCAAAGTAGAATTCTTTGCAAGAGCTTTTTGTCCTTGGAGACTTTCCACTTCACCTTTCTGAAGGGACCCATTCCACTGACATCAACAATAGGGGTATCTGTAAGCAGCTGGAATTCATGGATTGGAGCTTTTTAGTTCTGACTTGTAATCACAAGAAATCTTAAGCTTAAAAAAATCTGTGTTCAGTACTCTGGGGAATGCTTAACTATGCTGATGCTGCCATTGATGCTGAAAACAGGCAAGAAGTATTAAATTCTCGAACCTGATTGTAAAGGAATTTACTTGCATTTTTTGGTGCAACAATCACTTTGAAGTGCTTCTCTTCTCCTAATGATCATTTGCTCTGATTATGATGGGGCATATTATCAAACTTTATCCTACAAGAAAAGCTGTGAATGGTGTCCTCTGTTGGTCTCCCAGAGGTTACAAATCAGCATCTCAAAACATTCCTACAGATTTGTTTTGTCTACGTTGGCTGGAGAAACAGGAGTGCTTGTGGAATGGACATGACACATTTAAAGATTGAGGTATGTTTTCTTTTTGGAAGCTGGGGTTTAGCATTGTGGTGCAGTACTTCAGGTCCAGGTTTCTACCTGTGCTGTTTCCACTCTTGTTAGTAGGTAGCAATAAGAGTAATTAAGTACTGGATTTTCCCAGTGAAGTTCCTCTTCATCTTGAACATTTAAAACAAAAAAAACAAATGTTTTGTTTGAAGCACCAGTCTCGGGCATGGCAGAAAGAAGACAGATTAAATTCCACACTGTCAACAATGTAATTACCTTGAAACGAGTCTCCTTTTTAACTGTGTAATAAGAGATCTGTATGATAAAACAAATGTGGCAGCACTGGAAATTATAATTCCCAAATATGCAAATGCATGTTTGTTGCTTTTTGTAACATTTTCAGTTGTCCCTGTATTCTTTTCTGTTCACAAAGGTTTCCCAGAAGATGACTTTTTTTAGTGTTAGCTTAAACTGGAGATAACATTGACATGTCGATGAGCACACGGTGCTGCCCAAAGTTACCTTTCCAGATTCCTGCCACATTCAGGTGAAGGTTAAGTAGCTTTGTTGTGCAAGCTTTGTGGTTTTGTTTCCTGTCAGTAACCTTCATAATAAATGGAGTAGATGATCCAAAAAGAGAATGAGGATCTTTAGCAGAGATGCAGCTGTATATTTGCCCCTGGGAAATACTTTATTTATTTCTGGGCTACTAGTTTTTGTCCTCTGGTGCAGATTGTGAAATTATCACTTTGTTGCTCTCTTTTTTTTTTAACCCAAACGTGTTTCTAGTAGGTCAATGTCAACACCCTATCTGATATTTAGACAGCCAGGAAAGTACCAGTTTTGCAATGAATCAGCTGTGGGACAAGTAACAGCTTGATGTGGAGTAGGCAAGGGAAGAGGAAGTCCACATTCCTGTTCCTGATTCTTGCCCAGTTATTCCTGCTGTAAAGTGTAGGTCTGCACCTGATTGATGCAAGATTAGCTAAACTGCGTTGCTCCCCTTATCACCCAAACAAGCCTGTCAGCCACCTAACATTGTCTAGGTTGACACAAGACCTGGGCAGCTAGACAGGTTTGTTGGAGAGTTGTTAGCGTCCATGGAGCAATATTTCAGTCTGGAACTCTGCCTGCTTGAGAACAGGGAAGAAGTTGTGAGGGACTCATTGACATTTGCATGTATTTGATTTCATCTTTCTATTTTTCTTTGAAAAAAAGAAAACTTTCTTCTAAAAAATGCTTTCCTAAAATATCTTCAAGCAAAATACATAATTTTGAAATTTATGGCCATGCAGTGTAAGCATTTTTAGATAATTAGCTTTCTGACTTTTTTGTAGTTTCCAGTTAATTGTCACTGTTATCGTAAAACTCTGTAATGGAGCTAGGCTGATGAATATCGTACCATCTAATAAGCCTGCCTCTGTTTTATAATAGGAGCCCACAGCAATTACGTTGCCTCAGAATTACTTTTGGCATTGCTAATGATGTTACACTCACATCATAGCAAGAGTGAGGAAGACTTCACTTAACGTGAAACGTATAAAATTCTTGGAGGCCTTGATAGGATAAATACTGAGAGGTTGTTTCCCCTGGCTGGGGATTTCAGGGTTATAGTCTCAGAATAAAGGGCTGGGCATTTAGGACCGAATTGGGAAGAAATTTCATTGCACGGAGGATTGTGAATCTCTGGAAGTTTCTACCTCAGAGGATTGTGGATGCTTGGGAATTAAATATATTAAAGACGCCGATTGATAGATCTTTGAATCGGAAGGGAATTGAGGGATATTGGGATGGGATGGGAAAATGGACTTTGAGGCGGAAGACCAGCCATGATTTTATTGAATGACCGAGCAGACACAAGGGAGGGACTGTACAACCGACTCTTGTTCCTAATTGTTATGTTCTTATCACTCAGTGACTCGTGCTCCTAATTATTACAGTCCTACCACTTAGTGACTTTGGAATTCGAACAATTTCAAATGTCTTGTTCGTTTATCCCCTCTGCCTATTACTTCCCAAATGTAATTTTTGTTTTTATCATTTGCTACCCCCAGCTCCTCATCTCTACATGACATTTTTCAGCTGTGTGGGTGACTTGAATAGCCTTAATACTTTTACAATATTTTAGGCCAAAACCAGTGTTGTTTCTTTCCTATTTTCCCCTCTTAAGCCATATTAATATGAAACAATTGTGCAACATGAAGTTCACCTACTCAGCCCTGGAAGCTAGTTTCTCCAAATATCAGGCCACCCTAACAAATTCTAGATTGATTAGAGTGACAGAAAACTTTCTACTTAATTAGTGACTCCGAGGACGCTGGCGGTACATGAACGTAGTTTTGTTTAACTATTTACAAAGATCTGCTCAAAGCAGCACATCACTCCCAACACAGGGAACTAACTACACCAGGCCCTGCTTTTATCTTAGTTCATAACAAGCCCCAGGTGGGTGGCCTCCACCCCCTATCTGAGAAGTTCCACGTGTCCCCCACAGGGAGATCAATGTTGGTTTCCCCTTGGTCCTCGTGGGGGGGGGGGGGTTTATGACAACTTAAATCTTAAAATGGATCATCAAAACATTTGGATTAGGAGTGGACCATTTGATTCCCTGAGGCTGTTCTGCCAGTCAGTTAGATAATGGCTGTTTTGTATTTCAGATCAATTGATGTATCTTTGACCAATATGTCTTGACAACCTTAACCAACAATGATCTATCAGTCATGGTTGTTGTGTATTTCACTGAGAGAAGATTAACATGTGGACTCACAGCAGGCAGCCATGATTGAATTAACTTTATTTACACCTACCCAACAGAGAGGGCAGCAGGGAGGGCAATTTAACAAAATGCCCAGAATTTGCATCGACAATACTCCCTCCCCATTAAAAAATATCTTGCACATTAAAATGTAATGTGGTGTCTGTATATAATTTCCAAGGATAAAATATGACTAGACCAACATCAACAATACCTGAAATTTAACAGGTTAGATTCATATTTGTTTCTACTGTATCATATATGACCGACACTGAGTAATTTACATGTTAAAAAAAAAACCCAGTATGTGTTTAACAAAAGCACCATTTTTTTTTTTTAATTAAAAAAATTTAGAGTACCCAATTCATTTTTCCCAATTAAAGGGCAATTTAGCGTGGCCAATCTACCTAACCTGCACATTTTTGGATTGTGGGGGCGAAACCCATGCAAACACGGGGAGAATGTGCAAACTCCACACGGACAGTGATCCAGAGCCGGGATCGAACCTGGGACCTCAGCGCCGTGAGGCAGCAGGGCTAACCCACTGCGCCACCGTACCACCGTGCTGCCCTAAAATACCATCATTTGATGAGAAATAATGAAAAGAGCAACTTATTTCTTCCTACATATTTTCAATTAACCTATATGACTTTTTTCTCTTTCTGTCTGTGTATCTCCTCCTCTTTCCATTAGCTTGACTCTGCTCTTTCAACAGCTCTGATTGTGTCAAACTTTGACTACCAGCTCCACTTAATGGTAGTGAACTGTGATATTGATTGATTTGTCTTAATCAAAGACCCTAACTCATTTTGTTCTGGATTCTGTAACACAAACTTTCAGTTTATTTTTGACTTTCTTCCTGACTTTCATTTTGGGCTGGAAGAGGAAATTGGTCTATTGGAGGTTTCTCATGCTCTCCTGTTGTCAGATTTTTCCTTTCAAGCAAATTATCTACATATCTATGTACATACACTTAGTCTCTTTACAACAGCTCCAATCACATACTTCTCCTTATCACCTTGGTGGTTTCTCATCATGACCAACACTGAATTCCATCATATAATTCATCTTCAATTCGTCTTGCTTTTCTCTTACCTTGCTATTGAAGTCAGACTTCAGCAAACTAAATCTTGACCCAGGAGGGTGTTTAAGCATTAACCCGTAAGATGAACAGCTTGTTGTAGACTATCGGGTTATCCCGTAATAGAACAGAATATTGCCTAGCTGGTGTCAAAGAAAAACATGGAAATTACTGCCTAACTTGTCACCAAGCAAATATTTCTTGAAGACCTCTTTCAAATCTGTACCCTGCTTCTGCAGCACCATTCGATGCTGGGTGAGAAATGGCATTCGAGTGTGTTTGACACCATTTTTTACTCAAAAATATTTCAAACGCTTCTGACATAGACTGTGGACCATTGTCTGAGATTAACATTTCTAAACCCATAAATTGCAAGCCAATTTCTCAAGACCTCATTAGTATTGGCATTTGTGGTATTGGGCATAAACTCACTTGCTATAGCTATTGACCAAAGCAAGCCACTTAAAGAAATCAACATGTACTTGTTCCTACAGTTTTCTTTTGTTTGGCCACGGAATGAAAGGAACCTTAATTGGATGATTTCTCATTCTAAGACACATTTTACAACTTTTCACCCACTCTTAAATATATCTATTACCCTTGGATATGAAAAATAGCTTCTTGCTACTGCCTTAATATGTACAATCCTAGTTCTTGATGAAGTTACTCAAACAATCTGTCTCCAAACCTTAGTGGAATAGTGACTCTTCCAAAGGAGAAAGCCTTGATTTACTCTCAAGTCAATTTTTACATGTGAAATACTCTTGCAATTTCTTCTTATCGCACTTTTAGGGCAGCCATTCATTACATTGAGCACTTTACCAAGCACCACACCCATGTGAATTCCTTTACTAATTTCTCGGCAGTCACTGGTACATATTTTGTGTATGTAAAGTAATTCCCAGGTGACTCTGTCCTTAGAAATGAATCCTTCTTCAAGGGAAATTTCAAAAGCATATCTGCGTTTGCATGATCTGTTGACAAGTGATATTTGATATTGGACTGACGGCTAATTTTATCATTTGGTCCTCCTTGCTCAAAAACCACTTTGTATATTACACCCTGGGCAAACGCACGGTCTATTCCAGCCCCACATGCCCCGGAGACACAACACAAGTGAATTAACCAATAATTCTTATAAACATTCCTGAAATCTCTGGCCCTTGGCTGCCCAATAATTACAGTCACCAGGTATGTAAGTCGAAACACAATTACTGTTGGATAATGATGAAATATGCAGTAAATGCAACTGAATAATAAGCTACCTACTACCCCCTTTAACTGCCCACCTCTACCCACACACAAGACAGACAAACATGGGGGAGGGGTGAAAATAATCATGGTGAAAGTCTTCGCTTCAAATTATGGTTTGCAGTAAGCTTTCCTCACAGCACGCTGGTTGATCAAAGCCTCCGATTTACAGCTGGTGATGGTCTTCCTTGCAGAGTCTTTCATTCAGTTCTCACAAGCAGCAGACTTTCTTCTGGAGACACACTTAGTTTTTATAACTGAGCCCTCAACTCAAAGGTTCACATTCAGGCTTATTTCATTCATGAGGCACGTTATCTTGCGTCAAATCCTGCTTCGAGCTCGTGGTTTGACTTCAGGCCTTTTCAGTCTCAACAGAGTGACACCCAGTCTTGCTGGAGAGAGAATCAACCCTTGCATTATGGAGAGAGTTTAGCTGAACCTTTTGGGAGAGAATTAGTTGAAATCCTCCACCTAGACTGCAGAACCAAAAGTGATACTAAAATGGAACCTCATGGCTCTGAAAAACATTTTAGAAGGATAATAGCCAATCACCACCTGTTGCTGGGCAGATCACAGTCTTCTGGCCAATCCATTGGTCATCAGCCACATCAATCAGACTGAATCATCACTGGGGCCTGCCCATCTCCAATCACCAGTCTAAAACAACGCAGCCTTCTGGAATCTGCTTGTTTGAATTAAAAGCTGGTTCTGGGCTGCTTTGCCTTAAAGTCATAAGTCCATTAAACACCCATACATCAAAAATGTAACAAAAAAATAAAAGAAAGGGGAAATAAAGGAATAAACCGGGAATAAACCTGAACAAACCGGAAGGGCCCATAGATTAGCACTTCCTGAATGTCAGACATACCTTTACTGATCCCAACTGTAAATAACTCAGCCCAATTTAGCCCTATCTACTTAAGCCATTCCTTCCCATCAGGGAGACTTTGATCCCTCTTGCTACTATGAATGGGAAGCATTAGGATGCCAATCGTATTCCACCCTCACTTAACACTCAAACAACAAGTCAGTTTCACAGCAGTTTTGTGTGAGAGAATGTGACTTGGAGACTTTATATACTTCTGAAATAATAGACATGGCTGCAGCTGTGCCTATGATAAAAGTAGGTTGTGAATCTTTGACTTTCATTTCTACTATAGGCACTGGAATAATACCTTCAGCCTTATTACTCTCATCTTCCATTTGCCGGTTTTAAAATTTCACTCTCTCTCGATCTTCCTGGTGGGTAACATCAACTTCTGTGTCCACATCTATACTATGCAAATTTGAGGATTTTCAAACTCCTGAACCACCTCTAGATGCAACATGACCTTAACCTGGTGCATCGCTGTGACCTGGTGCTTTCCTGTGAGCTCGATCGTTGCTATTTCCTCTTTTCTATGCCATTGAGATATTACTTTCCCATGGGAATAGCACTTTGGTTGGAAATTGGAGCATTTAAATGGGTAATTACCATGGCAAAAGTAGCATCTTAATTCCTAAGAACTTGGCTTTCGTGACCTGGAAGCCATTGAGATCTGGTCAACCTCCCCTGCTGGCTCAGGAAAAGCACTCCCTAGTAATTTGCAACTATCTCATTCTGCCATTTCCATTAAGCATGACCTTCTTGCAGGCCTCATTCCACATTAGCTTACTCTCTTTACTCAAAAGCTTTGCCTAGACTTTATTGTTCTTTAGACCTCCTACAAATATATCTCCAAGGCTGATTTCTAAGTTTTATACCTTACTCACTGTAATGAGAAGATTTATTTAATTTGAGGCTGCAACACTTGGCAACTGCTTCGTTTCACAGAATGCAGCCTTCAGTGCAATCTCATTTTTAGGCATGTCATAATGTGAATCCAGAATCTCATTAATTTCAGACTTGCCCATATAACTGGGATTTTTCCGGCAACTTTGGTCAGACATCATTTCAAAAGCATCTGGCCCCAACATAGTGAAAAATATTTTTTTATCCTCATCTCCTATTTCATTCACTTTTAGCCAAACTTGTAACGTTTGTTCATAACTACACTAGTCCTCTGGGTTGAATTCTCCCATTGTCCCCATATATGCCTACAGTGCCATATTTTCAATTACTATCATGTTGATTCACTATGCACCTGAATATGATGTTCACATGGAGCAATCTGCTCAAAATTCTGAGTTCCAAAATGTGACACAATGTTCTTCAATCCTTAATTTCTCAAATTAAATGTAAAAAAATTCTATCCCAGCCTCTTCATTATCTGCGTATTATTGCTTGAGAGAAATCCCCTCACAGCAGGCAGCCATGGTTAAACTAACTTTATTTGCACCTCCCCAATGGAGAGGGCAGCAGGGAGAAGCAATTTAACAAAATGTTCAGATCCTGCAAAATACTGCATTAATCTCGATCATTTCAATTGATCCATGCACGGCCTTTTCGAGAATGAGAGTTAAGGATTTCCATGATCTATTATAAGGTAAATCCGTTTACAGATTTCACTCCTGAATGGCCTAATCCTAATTTTAAGAGTGCGTCTCCTTGTTTCTCCACCAGAGAGAATAGTTTTGTTTGGCGTTCTTTGAATCTCTTTGCCATTTTAAAGAGTTCTGTTACATTATTTCAACTTCATTAAGCTACAGCTGTTTAAAGAATACCCCAAATGACCACATATATATCGACCAGTATTATTTCGGAATTATATTTAATTTATGAGGCTCCTGCCAGATGCAGGTTAATAATTAAGCTAGTAGAATTGGGACCACAAGGGTAATTGTTTATCTTTAATACTTAGAAATGAGGACAATACAGTCAGACAGCAAATTAATGTTGTCTGTGCTGTGACAAATAATTAGTTTGAATTTGTTGGCTTATTTTTTGTGTACCAGATTTGCTATGTCACTTTGCCACGTATGAAAAAGTTGGGGATACATGGTATAGAATTGAAACCATACATTTTGATCAATCATATGAAATTGGGCATCTTCATTTCAGTAACGTCAGTTGTTCCATCTAATGGCGCCCTTAAAAAAGTCAAAACAATTTTTCACTAATCATTTCCTTGCTTTCCAAGGATCCTATTACCATTACTGATGACTCACTGACATGGCTTATATTACAGAGCATATATTTGCTACAGTTTATAATTTTCTGCTTGATAGCAATTTTGTAAAGTTTCAGTACTGAGGCACAAGTAGTTCTGAGAGTGCACCTGCTTATATTCAAGATGCAAAATTCAGGCTATGTGTGGTCTGCAAGCTCTGGGAATTTAGCCCTTGAAATCTTGGTACATGAATCTTAATTTACTTATATTTCTCATTAGTTTTCCCTGTTTAAATGTTGCCGACCTAGAAGTACTGCAAGGGCTGTTCTTGGTGCTGTTGCCTCATTTGTGGAAAAGTACTGAATCAGAGCATCAACGACAGTTCGCATGTGCAGCTTCAAATAACTGTAGATTTATGTTTTTATTGGAAGGGAAAGCAAGGGACACAAAGATGTCAGTTTTCTGACCGTGGGAACATGCATTCTATAGGCACCTATTCAGCCACAGAGGAAAAGTTGGGATATCCCAGATTGATATGAAATCTTACTTTGATCGAGTTTATTGAAGAGGGTTAGTCTAAATGCGCAGTGTTCACCTAAATTGGACCTGTAACTCTCCTTTAGCTACCAGAGTTATGTAGTCTAGTTGTCTCCAGTGCAAGCATTTTTGAGGTCCAGCGCTGAACTTTAGGTGAAGAACTGATAAATCTCAGCTTGGAAAGCCTACTGTACTGCAACTTAAGGTATATTTCCAGCGGTTAGGATGCAGTTATGTCAGAATTAGTATAGGATTCTTGTTTTTACTGGGAAGGAATGAAAGGAGGTCACAGTGACTTCAAAGTAATCCATATACATAGTATATGGATTAGGCTATGATTATATGTTGTGCATGAGTTAAAGCCCCTCGTTCATTTTCCAATGAGCAGGTAATTTTGTCTTTATTGCAGCACTATGTATCCCGCCTGTAACTTTGTCTGCAAACATATATAAAAATACCTCTTTCAGGAAACTAAATGTGGAATGTTTAAAACAAAAGGAGAAAGTTAAGTAACATGTGCACTGCACAGGATTGGGATGATCTCTGTGTCAGACATGTGTCTAGACTCGGAACTGTTAAGGATTTTTTAAAGACGGCACTTAGATTGCAAGGTGTGTTTTATATTATAGTTGGTGGCTGATATATTGGAATTTCCTGTTTAAAACTTCATTTCCTCCTCTAAATCATTAAGAGACCAATAAAATCTACACAGTTATTTGTATATATCACAGGCAGCCTGGCTGTTTTCTAGGTTGGTACTAATTTAATTAGCTTCTAAAACTCAGTGCTTGCTTAATTGAAACTAATGGTGCTAGTTAAAACAGCAATTTGGCAGTGTTTAATTATTTTAACATTAACATATTTTCATGCAGTGTTGTTGAAATTGTTTTTTAGAACAGTGGCTGAAGGTATTAATTTGGCAATTTGCCATTTGAAATGAATAAACATGGAAGAAATGTTCTTTATACCGTGTTTTTTCAGAAATTTGTTCATATTGGTGAGTTTGCAGTCCAAAGAAATTGGTTTAATTGCAGTGTTGAGTTGTGAGTATAGCAGATTAATCTACCATTTTGTATTCAGTGTAGCAGCCAACTGTGTTGGAATGAATTTGCTACAGTTGTACAAATATTAATGGCTGTTTGGTACAATGCCATTTACTCACTAGTTTTAGAATGTTCTAAAAGATTCAAGTAAACTTTTATGGACCTTTCTACATAACGGCGGAAACAATCCAGTTGGTAAGAGTCTCGCCTCTTGTTTCATGTGATTCCAGTTAAATATAACTGTTTTGATAATGCAAAGTTGTCTTAAAATATAACTAGTTCCTTAAGTCTTTACCAAGACTGCATTAAACTGTGTGGGGCTGATAATGTACCTGTCACCAGTAACAACGATACGCTTTGACCATAGTGGGCCTGTGTGATAATGCCAGAGGCTGTACATCCACTTTGAAGGGTATGTATGCATCAGGGCTCCTCAGCTACAGAGTGCCCTGGAGTAGACTGTTGCGAACTGTTGAGTGCATTGTTTTCGGAGGAGATGTTACACCAAGGTTCCATCTGTCTGCTCGGATGAATGAAACAACCCCATGGCACCATTTTGTACAAGAGAAGGGGAGCTATCCAGCCCAATATTTATCCTTCAATCAACATCACAAAGAACAGATTATTTGGTCATTATCACCCTGTTTGTAGAGTTTGTTGAATGCATATTGGCTGCCGAGTTTGTTACTTTATAATATTACTATACTTCAATTGGCTGTAAAACATTTTGAGATGTTCGGTTGTCGTGAAGGTTGCTATTTAAATGTAAGTCTTTCCTTCCGCAATTACTTCCTTCCTCCCCATGTCCCACATTCCTTCCTTTCTTTCTCTTTCATTCCTTCCTTTTTTTTCTTCCTTTATTATTCTTGAATATATATCCAATGAGAGCGAATCTATATCCAATGAGAGCGAATCTATATCCAATGAGAGCGAATCTATATCCAATGAGAGCGAATCTATATCCAATGAGAGCGAATCTATATCCAATGAGAGCGAATCTATATCCAATGAGAGCGAATCTATATCCAATGAGAGCGAATCTATATCCAATGAGAGCGAATCTATATCCAATGCGAGCGAATCTATATCCAATGAGAGCGAATCTATATCCAATGAGAGCGAATCTATATCCAATGAGAGCGAATCTATATCCAATGAGAGCGAATCTATATCCAATGAGAGCGAATCTATATCCAATGAGAGCGAATCTATATCCAATGAGAGCGAATCTATATCCAATGAGAGCGAATCTATACCCAATGAAAACGAATCTATATCCAATGAGAGCGAATCTATATCCAATGAGAGCGAATCTATATCCAATGAGAGCGAATCTATATCCAATGAGAGCGAATCTATATCCAATGAGAGCGAATCTATAGCCAGTGAGAGTGAATCTATATCCAAGAGGAAGGAATCTATATCCTGTGAGAGTGAATCCATAACGAATGAGAATGAATCTATATAAAGGAGAATGCATCTATGTCCAATGGGAGTGTATCTATATCCAGTGGGAGTGGACCTAGAATCCAATGAGAGTGGACCTAGAATCCAATGAGAGTGGACCTAGAATCCAATGAGAGTGGACCTAGAATCCAATGAGAGTGGACCTAGAATCCAATGAGAGTGGACCTAGAATCCAATGAGAGTGGACCTAGAATCCAATGAGAGTGGACCTAGAATCCAATGAGAGTGGACCTAGAATCCAATGAGAGTGGACCTAGAATCCAATGAGAGTGGACCTAGAATCCAATGAGAGTGGACCTAGAATCCAATGAGAGTGGACCTAGAATCCAATGAGAGTGGACCTAGAATCCAATGAGAGTGGACCTAGAATCCAATGAGAGTGGACCTAGAATCCAATGAGAGTGGACCTAGAATCCAATGAGAGTGGACCTAGAATCCAATGAGAGTGGACCTAGAATCCAATGAGAGTGGACCTAGAATCCAATGAGAGTGGACCTAGAATCCAATGAGAGTGGACCTAGAATCCAATGAGAGTGGACCTAGAATCCAATGAGAGTGGACCTAGAATCCAATGAGAGTGGACCTAGAATCCAATGAGAGTGGACCTATATCCAATGAGACCGATTCTATATCCAATGGAGTGAATTTTTATCCAACGAGACTGCATCTATATCCACTGAGGGTGCATCTATATCATAAGTTCATAAGGTGTAGGAGCAGAATTAGGCCATTTGGCCCATCGAGTCTGCTCCTCCATTCTATCATGGCTGATGTGTGCCTCATTTGTTACCTACAATGCTGCAGACCAGGAGCTGGATTGCAAAATCAGCCAGAACATCTCCCTAGAACACATGACCTAGGAGCAGGAGTAGGCAATTTAGCCTCCCGAGCCTAAACACCCTCAATGTGATAATGGCTGATCCCATCATGGCCTCAACTCCACTGTCCTGCCCGTTCTCCATAACCCTTCAATCCATTACCAATCAAAAATCTAACTCCTCAAATTTACTCTCTGCCCTGGAAATTCAACGCATTCTGGGGTTGCGAATTCCACAGATTCACAGCCCTTTGGGAGAAGTAGTTTCTTCTCAAATCTGTTTGAAATTTGTGACCTCTTATTCTAAGATATGATCTCTCATTCTAGAATGCCCCACAAGAGGAAGCATCTGCTCCATGTCTGCTTTATCCATACCTTTTAGCATCTTGTATACCTCGATTTGATCTCCCTCATTCTTCTAAACTCGAGAGAATATAGGTCTAAACTGTTCAATCTCTCCTCATACAACAAATCGCTCATCTTGGAATCAATCTAGTGAATCTCCTCTGAACTGTCTCCAATGCCACGACATCTTTCCTCAAATAAGGGGACGAAAACTGTGCACAAATACTCCAGGTGCGGTCTTAGCAATGCCTTGAACAGTTGCAACAACACCACCTTACCTTTATACTCAATTCTTTTTGCCATAAATGCCAACATTCCATTTGCTTTCCTTATTATCTGATGCACCTGCATGCTCGTTTTATGTGACTCATGCACGAGGACATCCAGATCCCTCTGCACAGGAGCACCCCGAAGTCTCTCCCCATTTAGATAATAAGTTGCCTTTGCATTTTTTTTTGACCAAAATGCATGATGTCACACTTATCCACGTTAAACTCCATCTGCCACATTTTGGCCCACTCTCCGATCCTATCTATATAAGCTTCTTATTTCCTCATTGCAACTTACTGTCCCACCTATTTTTGTGTCATCTGCAAATTTGGCTATAGAACCTTCTATCCTTGTATCCAAGTCATTAATATAGCCCAAGGAAAGGGCGGTATGTGGCGCAGTGGTTAGCACTGGGACTGCGGCGCTGAGGATCCGGGTTCGAATCCGGCCCTGGGTCACTATCCATGTGGAGTTTGCACATTCTCCCCATGTCTGCGTGGGTTTCACCCCCACAACCCAAAGATGTGCCGGTTAGCTGGATTGGCCACGTTAAATTGCCCCTTAATTGGAAAAATAAAGTAATTGGGTACTCTAAATTTACTTATTTTTAAATATAGCCCAAGGACCGAACCCTGTGGCACCCTACTAGTTACACCTTCCCATCCAGAAAAAGACCCATATATCCCGACTCTGTCTCCTGCCCATCAACCAGTCTTCTATCCAAGCTAGTAAGTTACCACTAATCCCATGTGACCTCACCTTGTGAATTAACCTTCTGTGCGGCACCTTATTAAATGTCTTCCAGAAATCCAGATATACTACATCTACAGGATCCAGATTATCCATACATTTAAAAAATATATATTTTATTCAAGATTTTTTGGCCAAACATAACAGTACGTAGTGTTTCTTTTAAACAACAATAAAGCAATATAAATAACAGTGGCCAGTTTTAAACAAATAAATAAATAATATTTGAACAAAAACAAAAACCAAACTAAATGGCAACTGCCTTGTCAAAAATAAATACTCTCCAAAGATACAATCCAACAGTCCAATATACATTACCTAAAACAAGTGCCTATTAAAACCAGTGCCTATTGCTTGTTACATCTTCAAAGAACTCAAGCAAATTAGTCAAACATGATTTACTCTTCATAAAACCATGCTGACTCTGATGGATAGCGCTTTGGCTTTCCAAATGTCCAGATATTACGTCCTTGCTAATTGATTCTAAGAATTTTCCAACAACAGATGTTAAACTAACTGATCTGTAATTTCCCACATTCTGCCTCGCTCCCTTTTCGAATAAGGGCTTTACATTAGCATTTTTCCAATCCACTGGAACCTTTCCCGTGTCTAGGGAATTTTGGAATATTATAACCAATGGATCCACTATCTCTGCTGCCACTTCGTTTAAGACCCTAGTGTGTAGGCCATCAGGCCCTGGGGACTTGCCTGCCTTCAATCCCAAGAGTTTGTTGCGTACCATTTCCCTATTGATGTTGATTGTTCCAAGTTCCAGCCTTTCTATTACCTCTGAATTGCCCGTTCCTATAGGAATGGTACTAGTGTCCTCTGCCGTGAAAACTGAGGCAAAGTATCGATTTAGCATCTTTGCCATTTCTGTGTTCCCCACTGTCAACTCACTGGTTTCATCTTCCAAGGGGCCAACATTCACCTTAGCGACTCTCTTCCCTTTTATGGACCTGTAGAAGCTTTTGCTATCCTGAGGTAAATTACAAAAGTTTTTGACAGAGAAGACATGCTGAGAATGTTTGCACTTGTAGGGAAGAGAAAAAGTAGAAGCCATAAAAACAAGATAGTCAACAAAGTAATCAAATGCGGGAATTCAGGAGAATGGTGAGAAAGTGGAACCCACTATCACAGGGGCTGGTTGAGATGGATAGTGTAGATGCATTTACAGGAAAACTAGATACCCGAATGTGGGAGAAGGAAAGACAGGAGTTTTCTGAAAGAGTTGCACAAGGAAGAATGGGTGGAGGCTGGTGCAGAGCATAGATGCCAGCATGAACTGGTTGGCCTGTTTCTATGCTGTAAATTTATATTATTCTATGCTTTCCAATTCGTATTTTAGAAACCGTGTATCAATGCAGGGACCCTTGTAGCTGTAATTAAATTTATATTGGAAATGTGCTGGACTTTGTTTCTACGTTGTCACCAGTTGTTGGTCAGCAAAAACCAAAACAGTGGTTGGTGTTTCCGCACCACTTACATGCTGTCACTGAAATTCTTGGTGCAGCTTAACCAGAAAGGACTGAACACACAGCATCAAATTCAACAGCTGCACATGAAATGACCAAAGACAGATTTAATACCTGGCTGCTGATCCTTCCTGCTAATAGGAATTCTGACACTGACAAATGCCCTTGACAGTTGCACATTTCGCAAAAGAATACCATACGTATCCTGTTGCAGTAATAATCATGCATTTGTCCCTTTTGATTCTAAACAAAATTCATAATGATGAAGAATTAGTGAAAATTTGTTTTACTTGCAGGAATTTCCTTCCAAAATCTTTCATCCTTCAGGCCTGTAGAAGTTGTGGTCACAGTTCTAGTAATCCCTGTACATTTGAAAATGTCAAATTCCCAGTATAATTCATGATATAAATAGTAATTCTATGGATACACCTCTCTTTTCCCCCCCCCCCCCCCCCAATATACATAATTCATTGCTCCCGCTACAATGTGGGGTCAGAACAGAAATTCCCAACCTCAGTATCCTGTCTGAAAATGGTAAATGCTGCATTGTTTTCCACTGATGCGCTCCTCTTGTACATCCCCAATTTTATTGCTCAAACACTGGCAGTTGTATCTTCACATTAAGTGACAAGTAACCAAAACACAGTCAAAGAAGTAGCAGAATGACTTAAGACAGATTTGCATTATATAGCACCTAAAATGATCACTGAACTGTTTAGGTCCAAAGTTCTGGAATTCTCTCCTGCCCCTCGACTTCCCTCTCCTCCTTTCAGGCACTCCTTAAAACCTACTTTTCCAGAACCTTTAAACTGAGGCCCTCTCTGCACCCTCAGGCAGAATGATGCTACGACATTGTCTTGGAAAAAAGAGCAGAAGAGTTATCCCCAGCGTCCTGGTCAATATTTATCTCTCAGTCACAAAAGCAGATTATGTGATCATTATCACATTATTATTTGTAGGATCTTGTTGTGTGCAAATTGGCTGTTACATTTTTCAGCAATCTTCTTCAGCGGTCGCTCGCTAATTAGTATGATTGTCCACCTAAGGAGCTCCTTGTTACGGGTCATGGATCCTTGCATGGCTGATGAGCCCATCCTCGAGCCGCATGTTTCACTGTACACTAGACAGGTGTTCCTGGGAGATGGGATCGGTCCTTAGACTCTAGATCGCTGGTATTCCTTTCTCAGGCTCCTTTCCTGGACCTCCTCTTGCCGTCAGATGTCCTCGAAGAATTGTGTCCCTTCAATCAAGAGTAATACTTCAAAAATTATTTCATTGGATGTAGATATTTTGAGACATCCAGTGGTCATTTTAGGTGCCATATAAATGCAAATCTGTCTGAAGTCATTCATTTTCTTTGAAGTTTTTGGTTACTTGTCTTTTAATATCTATTTCAGTGACTTGGTGTTCATTGCCGTGTTAATGTAATAATAATAATCTTTATTGTCACAAATAGGCTTACATTAACACTGCAAAGAAGTTACTGTGAAATGCCCCTAGTCGCCACATTCCGGCGCCTGTTCGGGTACACGGAGAACTCGGAATGTCCAAATTGCCTAACAGCACGTCTTTCGGGGCTTGTGGGAGGAAACCGGAGCACCCGGAGGAAAACCACTCAGACACAGGGAGAACGAGCAGACTCCGCACAGACAGTGACCCAGGCTAGGAGTTGAACCTGGGACCCTGGCGCTGTGAAGCAACAGTGCTAACCACTGTGATACCATGCCGCCCCTACTAATGAATAACGAAGATTATTATTTTATGCTTCAGTGAGCACCTTGGAATATTTTGCTCTGTTATATGTGCAACTTGTTGATGAGCATTTCAGAGGAGCAGAGTGGCCTCAGGGCTGAAAGGAAATATAGTCATTTGAATGTAGTTCAAGTGAAAACTGGGATTCAATTCATTGAGGGACATGCATTCACTGTAACAAATTGTACTGGCATGACAAATGGCTGAAGTGTTTGCCAACTTTTTATTAACCTGGAGGAAATATTCCCAAGTTCTAGTTTTTTTTTTAAACCTAAGATAAAAAGATTGCAGAGTTGGGTTGTCGGTTACTTCAACTGATATCTGTTAAGAAATCCAAAACAAACTTGTAACCTACACGGGGCCACGCCGATTAGGCTCCCAGTGAGTCTCGTGGAGTATGAGCATCCCCGCTGAGGGGTGGAGCCCCCTTATCAGCAGGAGAGGAAACCAGAATATAAAAACCTGGCATGACTGTGAGCTAGGCATGGAACCTTCTGGGACTGTGTATGTAGTATTTTCGTACCTCTGCAAATAGACCTTTCGTTCCCTACACTTTCCATGTGGCTGCTGCTCTGAACTCAACACACAAGAATAAACCCACATCTAATACCTGGTTAAATACTGGATGGTTTCATTTTTGGAACATTAGTTTACAAGCCTTGCATTAATTTTTTCCGATTCTATACTTTGCAAATTGAAAAATAATTTGAGGTGCTGAACCTATTATTACTCCAAGGAACTAACTGAGCAGGAAAAGTTCCAATCTCTTGAAAACGGTATCAAGGTTTAATTCAGTTTTGAATGCCGCAAAATATTTTAATTTGTTTTGGCAATGACCATAAAATGCTGTTATAATTGTACCTTACCACCACTAGCTTAAATAAGTCAAAAGCATTTGAATGCTTTGCTGGGATTTGTTTCTTTGTGGGAATTTACCTTGCTATGCACTGATTCCTTGTCGGAACTACCTCTGTGCTAGCTGCTTATTGTACTGGCCGTTTCCGACTCGTTACTCCCAGCAGAGCACTGGCTGCCCACACCATTACATGGGCTGGAGGGCACCAGGTTCCTTTTTAAGAAGCCTCAAGTGCCTGAGGAGAGGCTGACTTCTTAGCTTCCTGCACTGTCGGTGTAATTTCTATTGATTTACAACAGCTGCCTATCCCTTCAGCTCTTTTCAATCAGAAGAAAATTGAACAGCAATGTAGAAGAATCTACGTTTGAATAAGGGGTCAACGGTGTCCTTGCTGTAACTAGATTACAGCCAGAACAAAGGAAAAACCATGTAAAAGGTGAAATCAGTATAGGTTGCAATAGGGCTTTGGAAGTGTCAAAAGGAGAATGGTGACACTAACTCTAAAAGCAGGGGTGGCCGACACACTGACACTCAACCTTATAGCCGTCTAATGGTGATATGCCCTATACTGTCACTTAGCTCAACAATGTCATTGTGTCTTGAGGTGAAGTGAGCAAGCAGAGCCCATATTTCAATAGTGCAGCTCTGATACTTATTGCAACAGATAGTTGGACTGGGTTCCAGCCCAGTCACTTACATGCAAGCATGTAAATGAGGCTTTTGTTTTGCTGACAGAAAATGCATTATTTTCCTTTCATCCCCTGAGTGTTTTGTAGTGAGATTCTGTGAAAGTGAATATTTGCATTGAATGACTGAGATAATCATCTCCCCAACTTCTGAGCTATGCAGATTAGCTCTGGAGGGTAACACAATACACACCAGTAGCTGTGTAGCATGTCCAAGTGAAGACTTTTGAAGTGTTCCACTGTAGCTGCTTTGTGTGTGGAGTACAACCTTTTCTTTGTGCTCGGTATCTTTCTTTTCAAGTGGTTGCACTTTGCTACCACATTGTTAGTCCTTCTGATTAAGTGAACCATTTGTTTAAATAAAAAAGTGGCAGAATGTATTTAAACAGCAGCTAAAGTAAACTGTGAATTGTTCAAATATGCCTTAGTTATCAAGTCAGTAAACTTACAAAGAACTGTTTGGTTTAAATGCCCCTTGGGGACAACATAACATAAGAAATAGGAGCAGGGCTAGATATTCGGTCCATTAAGCCTGCTCTGCCATTCAGTACAATCATGGCTGATTTCTTGGTCAACTCCATTTTCCTACCGCTCCATATATCCTTAAATTCCCTGAAAGACCAAAAGTCTGTCTATCCTAGCCTTAAATATACTCAATGATAGAGCACTAACAACCCTCGGGTGGATAACTCTGAAGATTCACAACCTTTTGAGTGAAGAAACGTCCCCTCTTCTCGGTCCTAAATAATCGACCCTTTATCTTGACACTGGGTCCCGATGGAAACAATATCTCAGCATCCACCCTGTCAACCACCTCCAGAACTTTATAGGTTTCAATCAGATCTCCGCTCATATAAGCCCACTTTATTCAGCCTCTCATCATAGGACAACTCCCAACCATCCCAGGGATCAATTTAGTGAACCTTTGCTGTCGGCCTGTAATGCACGCCAAAACTGTACATGGTATTCCAGATGTGGTCTTATTAAAACCCTGTACGATTGTAGCAAGAGTTACTTATTCATTACTCCAAACCCTGTGCAGTAAGACCAACATGCCATTTACCTTTCTAACTGCATGCTACCTTTATGCATTTTTTATCATAGAATTTACAGTGCAGAAGGAGGCCAATTGGCCCATCGAGTCTGCACCGGCTCTTGGAAAGAGCACCCTACCCAAGGTCCACACCTCCACCCTATCCCCATAACCCAGTAACCCCACCCAACACTAAGGGCAATTTTGGACACTATGGGCAATTTATCATGGCCAATCCACCTAACCTGCATATCTTTGGACTGTGGGAGGAAACCGGAGCACCCGGAGGAAACCCACGCACACACGGGGAGGATGTGCAGACTCCGCACAGACAGTGACCCAAGCCGGAATCGAACCTGGGACCCTGGAGCTGTGAAGCAATTGTGCTATCCACAAGGCTACCGTGCTGCCCTATTTCTTATACAAGCACACCCAAATCTCTTTGACCATCAATACTTTCAAGTTTCTCACCTTTTAAAAAATATTCTGATTTTTTTATTCTTGCTACTAAAGTGAATAAGTTCACATTTCCATATATTATACCCCACCTGCCACCTTGTTGCCCACTTGCATAACCTGCCTATGCCTTTTGCAGCCTCCCTCTGTCCTTCACGCAACTTACCTTTCCACCTTGTTTGGTACCAACACAACTTGGATGTATCACTCTCTATCTCTTCATCTAAGTCATTAACATAGGTGGTAAATATCTGAGGCCCCCACACTGATCCTTGCGGCACTCCCCTATTCACTGCCTGCTGTTACAGATAGGAGGGGGATTAATTTAAACTGCGCTGATTTCTCCTTTCACTCGTCCTCCATAAACAGAAAGGTGTTGTTGATCTTTGATTTCCCACATTACAAGTGGTGGTGTATTTCCCACAACACTTCTTGGAATGATCCAATCCTCTATTAATAACCCCACAGCAAAATTGAGATAAGGTAAAATAAGAGGATTGGTTTATTTTGCAGACACAAAGCACGGGAAGGAATTTCACAACATCCACCCCTTCTGCACTCATACAATAAAAGATTAACGAGGGGACGAAAAGGGGCACAGGGCAAGACCGCAATAAAAATACGAGTCATTGTTTCATGTGAACCCAGAATCAAACATCCAATGGTGTATTCTTTCAGAGGTTAGTAGGCTGAAATAGTTGCAGAGTAATCCTTCTTTCCAGAAGCAAGGACTTCCACTATGGAAGAAGGTACGTGGAGATGAATTAGTCTTGGACACTGATACAGGAGTTCGTTTTTTTAAATTTAGAGTAACCAATTCATTTTTTCCAATTAAGAGATAATTTAGCGTGGCCAATCCACCTACCCTGCACATTTTTGGGTTGTGGGGGCGAAACCTACGCAAACACTAGGAGAGTGTGCAAACCAGCCTCCCATCCATTGACTCTGTCTACAATTCCCGCTGCCTCAGTATGGCAACCAGCATAATTAAGGACCCCACGCACCCCGGACATGCTCTCTTCCACCTTCTTCCGTCAGGAAAAAGATACAAAAGTTTGAGGTCGCGTACCAACTGACTCAAGAACAGCTTCTTCCCTGCTGGCATCAGACTTTTGAATGGACCTACCTCGTATTAAGTTGATATTTTCTCTACACCATAGCTATGAGTGCAACATTGCATTATGCAGTCTCTCCTTTCCCTATGTATGGTATGTGTTGTCTGTATAGCATGCAAGAAACAATACTTTTCACTGTATACTAATACATGTGACAATAATGAATCAAATCAAAATCAAAGAGGAGTCAGGCCTCTTTTGTCCTTGCAGACACACCAGAGTCTGCCATTGAAATGTAAAGGGTGTTGGTACATTTCTTTGGGATTTGATTTTCTGCAGTCACGGGGCATTAATGCCGCTTTAAAGATAACAAAATCTATGATGGTTTCTGAAAGTTGAAATCCTTGTGGTATGAGTCATGGCTAATAAAGCATGTCAGAGCTTTTGTCCATTTTTAAAATAAAATATTAATTTTATAAAGTAGCCATGTTGACGGGGATATATATTTTCCTTCTGGTCTTCTGGACTGGTCACGGCCAACTTGAAAAAGTCCCATTTATGCCCATCTCTGTTTTCTACCTGTTAACCAACCCTCTATCCATGCTGATATCCTCTAACTCCATGAGCCCTTCTTTGGCCTATTAACCTTTTGTGTAGTACTTTATCAAACACCGTTTGGAAATCCAGGTATACTACATTTACTGGGTCCCCTTTATCTCCCTATTGTTACATCATCAAAAAACTCTAATAAATTTATCAAATAGGATTCGCCTTTAGTCAAACCATGTTGATTTATTCTGATCATAGATGTTTTTCGAAGTACATTGTTAAGACTTCCATAATAATAGATTCCAGCATTTTTCGCACATTGATGTTCGGCTAACTGACCTGTAGTTGGCAGCTTCTTCTCTCCCTTCTTTCTTAAAAAACCGTGTAACATTTGCCAATTTCCTATATATTGGGACCATTCCTTAATCTGAGGAATTTTGGAAAATTATAGCTCGAACTTTCATTATCTCTGCAGCTATCTCTTTTAGAACCCGAGGGAAGAGGCCATCAGGTCCGAGAATTTGTCTGATTTTAGCCCCTTAGGGTTCTTCAATATTGTCTCTGCTGATATTAATTTCCCTAATTTTTGCACTCTTTTTAGATACTAGGTTATCTTCTATTTCTGGTATGAAACTTGTGCCTTCTACTGTGAAGGCAGGCACAAAATATTTGTTCAATGCCTTCACCAATTTCCTTGTTCCCATGATAATTGCTCCTGTCTCTGCTTCCAAGGGACCAATGTTTACTTTAGCTATTTCCTTTTTATGTACTTTAAAAAGCTCTTAAATCTTTTATTATTCTCATATATTTACCCTCACTCAAGTTTTTCCCTTTTTATAATCTTTTTCGTGGCCCTTTGATTGTTTCTAAAACACTAGGGTTGTAATCTCGGGATTACTCCCTGTGCCACGTGCCAGTGAGGCTAGAAATAGGAAGATAGAGCAGCTAAACTCGTGGCTAAACAGCTGGTGTAGGAGGGAGGGTTTCCGTTATCTGGACCACTGGGAGCTCTTCCAGGGCAGGTGTGACCTGTATAAGAAGGACGGGTTGCATCTAAACTGGAGAGGCAAAAATATCGTGGCCGCGAGGTTTGCTAATGTCACACGGGAGGCTTTAAACTAGTATGGCGGGGGGTGGGTACCGGAGCAATAGGTCAGAAGGTGAAAAGATTGAGGGAGAACTAGGGAATAGGGCCAGTATGGCTCTGAGGAAGAGCAGACAGGGAGATGTTGCTGAAAACAGCGGGACTGGTGGCCTGAAGTGCATATGTTTTAATGCAAGAAGTATAACAGGTAAGGCAGATGAACATAGAGCTTGTATTAGTACTTGGAACTATGATGTTGTTGCCATTACAGAGACCTGGTTGAGGGAAGGACAGGATGGCTGCTAAACGTTCCGGGATTTAGATGTTTCAGGCGGGATAGAGGGGGATGTAAAAGAGGTGGAGGAGTTGCGCTACTGCTTGTAGAGAATATCACAGCTGTACTGCGGGAGGACACCTCAGAGCGCAGCAAGGTATATGGGTAGAGATCAGGAATAAGAAGGGTGCAGTCACAATGTTGGGGTTTACTACAGGCCACCCAACAGCCAGAGGGAGATAGAGGAGCAGATAGGTAGACAGATTTTGGAAAGGAGTAAAAGCAACAGGGTGCTGTGTTGGGAGACTTTAACTTCCCCAATATTGACTGGGACTCAGGTGCTAGGGGCTTGGATGGGGCAGAGTTTGTAAGGAACATCCAGGAGGGTTTCTTAAAAAATATGTAGATAGTCCAACTAGGGAAGGGGCTATACTGGACCTGGTATTGGGGAATGAGCCCAGCCAGGTGGTAGAAGTTTCAGCAGGGGAGCATTTCGGGAATAGTGACTGCAATTCAGTAAGTTTTAAAGTGATGGTAGACAAGGATAGGAGTGGTCCTCGGGTGAATGTGCTAAATTGGGGGAAGGCTAATTATAACTACATTAGGCGGGAACTGAAGAACCTAAATTGGGGGCGGATGTTTGAGGGTAAATCAACATCTGACATGTGGGAGGCTTTCAAGTGTCAGTTGAAAGGAATTCAGGACCGGCATGTTCCTGTGAGGAAGAGGAATAAATACGGCAAATTTGGCGAACCTTGGATAACGAGAGATATTGTAGGCCTCGTCAAAAAGAAAAAGGAGGCATTTGTCAGGGCTAGAAGGCTGGGAACAGACAAAGCCTGTGTGGAATACAAGGAAAGTAAGAAGTAACTTAAGCAAGGAGTCAGGAGGGCTAAAAGGGGTCATGAAACGTCATTGGCAAATAGGGTTCAGGAAAATCCCAAGGCTTTTTACACGTACATAAAAAGCAAGAGGGTAGCCAGGGAAAGGGTGGGCCCACTGAAGGACAGGCAAGGGAATCTATGTGTGGAGCCAGAGGAAATGGGCGGGGTACTAAATGAATACTTTGCATCAGTATTCACCGAAGAGAAGGAATTAGTGGATGTTGCGTCTGGAGAAGGGTGTGTAGATAGCCTGGGTCATATTGAGATCCAAAAAGACGAGGTGTTGGACGTCTTGAAAAATATTACGGTAGATAAGTCCCCAGGGCCTGATGGGATCTACCCCAGAATACTGAAGGAGGCTAGAGAGGAAATTGCTGAGGCCTTGACAGAAATCTTTGGATCCTCACTGTCTTCAGCTGATGACCTGGAGGACTGGAGAATAGCCAATGTTGTTCCTTTGTTTAAGAAGGGTAGCAAGGATAATCCAGGGAACGACTGGCCGGTCGTGGGAGGGAAATTACTGGAGAGAATTCTTCGAGACAGGATCTACTCCCATTTGGAAGCAAATGGATGTATTAGCGAGAGGCAGCATGGTTTTGAGAAGGGTGTCGCACTAACTTGATAGAATTTTTCGAGGATGTCACAAAGATGATTGATGGACTTCGGTAAGGCCTTTGACAAGGTCCCTCATGACAGACTGGTACAAATGGTGAAGTCACACGGGATCAGGGGTGAGCTGGCAAGATGGATACAGAACTGGCTAGGTCACAAAAGGCAGAGAGTAGCAATGGAAGGGTGCTTTTCTGATTGGAGGGCTGTGACTAGTGGTGTTCCACAGCGATCACTGCTAGGTCCATTGCTGTTCGTAGTATGTATAAATGATTTGGAGGAAAATGTAACTGGTCTGAATAGTAATTTTGCAGACGGCACAAAGGTTAGTTGAATTGCGGATAGTGATGAGGACTGTCAGAGGATACAGCAGGATTTAGATCGTTTGGAGACTTGGGCGGAGAAATGGCAGATGGAGTTTAATCCGGACAAATGTGAGGTAATGCATTTTGGAAGGTCGAATGCAGGTAGGGAATATACAGTGAATGGCAGAACCCTCAAGAGTATTGAAAGTCAGAGAGATCTAGGTGTACAGGTCCACAGGTCACTGAAACGGGCAACACAGGTGGAGAAGGTAGTCAAGAAGGCATACGGCATGCTTGCCTTCATTGGCCGGGGCATTGAGTATAAGAATTGGCAAGTCATGTTGCAGCTGTATAGAACCTTAGTTAGGCCACACTTGGAGTATAGTGTTCAATTCTGGTCGCCACACTACCAGAAGTATGTGGAGGTTTTAGAGAGGGTGCAGAAGAGATTTACCAGAATGTTGCCTGGTATGGAGGGCATTAGCTATGAGGAGAGGTTGAATAAACTTGGTTTGTTCTCACTGGAACGACGGAGGTTGAGGGGCGGCCTGATAGGGGTCTACAAAATTATGAGGGGCATAGACAGAGTGGATAGTCCGAGGCCTTTTCCCAGGGTAGAGGGATCAATTACTAGGGAGCCTAGGTTTAAGGTGCGAGGGGCAAGGTTTAGAGGAGATGTACGAGGCAAGTTTTTTTACACAGGGTAGTGGGTGCCTGGAACTCGCTGCTGGAGGAGGTGGTAGAAGCAGGGATGATTGTGACGTTTAAGGGGCATCTTGACAAATACATGAATAGGATGGGAATAGAGGGATACGGACCCCGGAACTGCAGAAGATTTTAGTTTAGACGGGCAGCATGGTCGGCACAGGCTTGGAGGGCCGAAGGGCCTGTTCCTGTGCTGTACTTTTCTTTGTTCTTTATACTCCCAATTGTCAGACTTACTGCTGTTTTTTGCAGCATTGTAAATGTAAGCCTCTTCTTTTAGTTTAATATTATCCTTTCCTTTCTGAATGAGCCACTGATGGATCCTTTGGCTGAATTTCTGTTTTTCTATGGAATGTATTTTATTTGAACATTTTGAATTGTTATTTTAAATGTTTCCCACTGTTCATTTGCCACCATACCTTTCAGTCTTCATTACCCGTAGCCATATTAGCTTTGTTTAAATTTAAGATTTTTGTTTACGATTGGAATGTGTAAATTTCAAACATAACATGGAATTAAATTATATTATGGTCACTATTTCAGTGGCTCTTTTACTGTGATATTACTAATTAACCCTGCTTCATTACACAATACAAGATCTAGGATAGCTTTATCGCTAGTCTGATCTGCCGCATGCTGCTCCAAGAAAATGTCACAAAAACATTTTTATAAACTTCTAGACCATTTTTGTCAATTTGATTGTCCCATTTTATATGAAGATTAAAGTCCCCCAGAAGTATGATACTTCCTTTGTTACAGATTCCAGCATTGTTTCTTTAATGCTTTGCTCATAGGTGTAATTACGGGATAATGGTATATGATGACATAACTAGTATACCTATTGTAAGCTACCAATGTTTTCTGACTCTTGCTATTCGTAATTTCCACCCATTCTACGACATCAACTTCACAGGTCAGATCGTTGCTCACTATTGCCCTTTACTATCATGGCTACCCCATCTCCTTTGCCATTCTGTCTTGTCTTTCTGAATTATTATGTACCCAGGAATGTTTTTTCTCAACCTTTCACTTTGTAGACATGGGCGAAATACTCCGTTTGGGAGTCAAAGTGTTGTAGCGGGACTGAATTGCGTGTAGTTCGCGTTCCCGTTGAGGGCGTTATTTGTGGAGCAATTCAGGACATGCACATGCTAGTACAGATTCCGAACAATTCCTGGCCCAACAGGTGGTTTAAGCTGGAGCTGTCTTTAAGCGCTCTAGTTACCACACACTCACTGCAGCCACCAAGATGGTTCAGAGAAGACCTGCCCCTGAGGTCAGGAGTCCAAGAAGGACCCACAGCTCCATGGCAGTGAGGAGCAGAGGGACACCCTCTTCCCCCTTCATGGGTCGCAGACTCAAGCCTGCCCTCCTGAACGCCACCTGGGATGTGGTGGCTGACAGAGATGGTCAGCGCTGCCACTCTCTTTTTTTTAAAAAAAAAAAGGCATTTTATTCAAACTTGTATCAAAGTAGGTTACAGCAAATAAACACCCCGGGAAACATTCTTCCCAACAATCAACTATACAGTTTGTACAGATTTTTCTCCTTTTTCACCCCCCCCCCCCCCACCTCCCTGCGACGAACAGCTCCTCAAACACGGTCACAAACAGCCCCAACCTTTTCTCAAACTCCCCTGCTGAGCCCCTTAACTCATACTTTATCTTCTCTAACCGCAGGAAGTCATACAGGTCACACAACCAGGCTGCTAACCCCGGTGGCGATGCCGACCGCCACTCCAGCAAAATCCGCCGCCATGCAATCAGAGAGGCAAAGGCCAAGACATCGGCCTTCCTCCTCTCCATGAGCTCCGGCTTCTCTGAAACCCAAACATTGCCACCAAAGGTCCGGGTCCACTCCCTCCTCCACTATCCTGGCTAAGACCGCGAACACTCGCGCCCAGAATCTTCCCAATTTTTCACAACCCCAAAACATGTGTGCATGATTCGCTGGCCCCCGTCCACATCTCTCACACTCATCTGCTACCCCCTGAAAGAACTCACTCATTCTCGCCCGAGTCATATGCACCCTGTGCACCACCTTAAACTGGATCAGGCTCATCCTTGCACAAGAGGAGGTCCCGTTTACCCTTCGCATTGCCTCGCTCCATACTCCCCAATTGATCTCCATTCCCAACTCCGCTTCCCATTTCTCCTTGATCTTCACCACCCACTCGCCTCCCTGCTCCCCCAGCCACTTATATATATCCCCAATTCTTCCCTCCCCTTCCACATCTGGAAGCAGCAGTCACTCCAGCAGGGTGTATCCCGGCAATCTAGGGAACCACTTCCAGACCTTTTGTGCAAAGTCCCTAACCTGTAGATACCTGAACTCACTACCCCTCGGCAGCTCTACCCTCTCCCTTACCTCCTCCAGACTGGCGAACCCTTCCTCCAAATACAAATCCCTCACCTTGACCATACCCACTTCCCTCCACCTCCAGTATACACTATCCACCCCCCCCCCCCCCCCCCCCCCCCCCGGCTCAAACCCATGATTCTCGCACAGCGGCGTTAGCACCGACATCCCTTCCACCCTAAAATGCCTCCTCAGCTGATTCCATATCTTCACCGTCTTCTGCTCCACTGGGCTCCCTGAATACCTACTCGGAGCCATTGGCAATGCTGCCGTCACCATAGCCCTCAAACTAGACCCCTTACAGGATTCCTCCTCCATCCTAACCCACTCTACCCCTTCTCCTTCCCACCACCGCCGCACATTGTCCACATTCGCCGCCCAATAATAATGAAGCAAGTTTGGCAACGCCAACCCCCGCTGCTGCCTCTGCCTCTGTAGCAGGGTCCTCTCCACCCTCGGCACCTTCCCCGCCCATACAAAGTCAGAGATGATTGTGTCCACTTTATGAAAAACGGCCTTTGGTATAAAGATTGGAAGAGCCTGAAAGATAAATAAGAACTTCGGCAGAATATTCATTTTCACCACTTGGACCCTCCCCGCCAACGTTAAGTGCAGTGTATCCCACCTCTTCAGATCCTCCCTGGCCTCCTCCACCAGCTTCGTTAAGTTCCACTTATGGAGCCTTGTCCAAACCTTCGCTACCAGAATCCCCAAGTACCTAAACCCATCCCTCGTAAATGGCATCCCCCCTAACTTAGCCCGCTGTGCCAGCTCATTCACTGGGAATACCTCTCTTTTCCCTAAATTCAGCTTGTATCCCGAGAATCCTCCAAACCTCCCCAACAGGCCCATAATCCTTCCCATACTCTCCAACGGATCCGAAACATACAGCAAGAGGTCATCGGCATAGAGCAACACCCGATGCTCCCTCTGTTCCCTCATTATCCCCTGCCACTCTGCCGACCCCCTAAGAGCCATCGCCAATGGATCTATGGCCAACGCAAACCGCAGCGGCGACAGCAGGCACCCCTGTCTCATACCCCTGTGTAAGTCAAAACTTTGAGAGCTCATATCATTCGCCCTCGCCCTCGCTCTTGGCGTCACATACAGCAACCACACCCATGCCACAAATCACGGCCCAAACCCAAACCTTCCCAAAACTTCGAACAAGTACCGCCACTCCACCCGATTAAATGCTTTCTCCGCGTCCATGGACACCACCACCTCCGGTACGAGAGCTCTCGACGGATTCATCACCACATTCAACAGCCATCTTATATTACTCGCGAGCTGCCTGCCCTTCACGAAGCCTGTTTGATCTTTTGCAACCACCCCTGGGACACAATCCTCCATCCGCCCCGCCAACAACTTAGCCAATACTTTCACATCCGTGTTCAATAGTGATATGGGTCTATACGACCACATTCCACTGGATCCTTCCCTTTTTTGGGGATTAGTGTGATTACTGCCTGCTTCATCGTCTCCGGCAACTCCCCTTCTCCAGTGCTTCATTAAACGCCCCCAACAGATGTGGTGCCAGGTCCGCTGCAAATTCCTCATAAAATTCTGCCGGGTACCCATCCAGCCCAGGGGCCTTCCCCGACTTCATACTCGTGATACTCTCCAGCACCTCTCTCAGCCCCAGGGGCTCCTCCAACGCCTGCCTCTTTTCTTCCTCCACCTGGGGAAATTCAAGCTCGTCCAGAATCCACCCCCTGACACCCTCCTCTCCTCCTGGGTCTGCCTCATAAAGTCCCTGGTAATACTCTCTAAATGCCTCATTTATCTTCCCTGGCTCTGACACCACATCCCCAGCCCTAGTCCGGATCTTCAATATTTCCCTGGACGCAGCCTGCCTCTGCAGCTGGTGCGCCAGCATGCGGCTCGCGTTCTCCCCATACTCGTATTGCACCCCTCTTGCCCTACGCAGTTGCCCTACCGCCCTCCCTGTTGTCAGCCTGTCATATTTGCCCCTGCAACTTTTTCCTCCTTGCCAATCCCTCCACGGTGGGCACCCTTGAATATTCCCTGTCCACCTCCACTATCTCGCTCACTACTGTCATGATCCGCCCTCCTTTCCTTATTCACACGAACCGTAAATGAGATAATTTCTCCTCGGACCACTGCCTTCAGTGCTTCCCAAAAAATTCCCGCCGCCACCTCCTCTGTCTGATTGAACTCCACATAATCCCTAATCGCCAACCGCACCTTATCACAAAAACCTCCATCCGCCAACAACCCCGAGTCAAACCTCCACCCCGGCCTCTGCTCTCGTCCCGTACTGAACCGAATATCCAGCCAGTGGGGTGCATGGTCCGAGATAACTATCTCCGCATACTCTGCCCCTTCCACCCCAACCAAAATCTCCCGACTCACTACAAAGTAATCAATCCTCGAATACATCTTATAGACGTGTGAAAAGAAGGAATAATCCCTTCCCCCAGGTTCTGAAAGCGCCATGGATCCACCATACCCATCCGCTCCATAAACCCCCCCCGCCCAGCTCCCTTGCCATTCGTACCCCACCCATCGACCTGGGGCTCGATCTATCCACCCTCGGCTCCAGGACGCAGTTAAAATCTCTTCCCATGATCAACTGGTATGTCGCCAAATCCGGGATTGCTGCCAGCAACCCCCTTATAAAACCCACATTATCCCAATTTGGGGCATACACATTTACCAACACTACTGGCGCCCTTTCCAATACCCCACTCACAATCACATATCTCCCACCTGAGCGCTGCCACTCTCACCAGGAGGAGGACACCATCGGTGGTGATGGGGGGGTCACTGGTGAGTCCTCTGCCCTGTCCCAATCTGCTAGTCTTTACCCACACCACTCTACTGATCAGATACATCGACCATTCTCTTTCGATTTCTCCGTCTCCTTTCAAAGAACAAAGAAAAGTACAGCACAGGAACAGGCCCTTCGGCCCTCCAAACCTGTGCCGACCATGCTGCT
Organism: Scyliorhinus torazame; assembly: GCF_047496885.1. NCBI lineage: Eukaryota > Metazoa > Chordata > Chondrichthyes > Carcharhiniformes > Scyliorhinidae > Scyliorhinus > Scyliorhinus torazame. The sequence continues at coordinate 52,387,332 of NC_092717.1, read as the reverse complement.
CATCTAAACTAAAATCTTCTGCAGTTCCGGGGTCCGTATCCCTCTACTCCCATCCTATTCATGTATTTGTCAAGATGCCCCTTAAACGTCACTATCGTCCCTGCTTCCACCACCTCCTCCAGCAGTGAGTTCCAGGCACCCACTACCATCTGTTTAAAAAACTTGCCTCTTACATCTCCTCTAAACCTTGCCCCTCGCACCTTAAACCTATGCCCCCTAGTAATTGACCCCTCTACCCTGGGAAAAAGCCTCTGACTATCCACTCTGTCTATGCCCCTCATAATTTTGTAGACCTCTATCAGGTCGCCCTTCAACCTCTGTCATTCCAGTGAGAACAAACCAATTTTATTCAACCTCTCCTCATAGCTAATGCCCTCCATACCAGGCAACATCTTGGTAAATCTCTTCTGCACCCTCTCTAAAGCCTCCACATTCTGGTAGTGTGGCAACCAGAATTGAACACTGTACTCCAAGTGTGGCCTAACTAAGGTTCTATACAGCTGCAACATGACTTGCCAATTCTTATACTCAATGCCCCGGCCAATGAAGGCAAGCATGCCTTTTGCCTTCTTGACTACCTTCTCCACCTGTGTTGCCCCTTTCAGTGACCTGTGGACCTGTACACCTGGATCTCTCTGACTTTCAATACTCTTGAGGGTTCTACCATTCACTGTATATCCCCTACCTGCATTCGACCTTCCAAAATGCATTACCTCACATTTGTCCGGATTAAACTCCATCTGCCATCTCTCCGCCCAAGTCTCCAAACGATTTAAATCCTGCTGTATGCTCTGACAGTCCGCATCGCTATCCGCAATTCCACTAACCTTTGTGTCGTCTGCAAACTTACTAATCAGACCAGTTACATTTTCCTCCAAATCATTTAGATATACTACGAACAGCAGTGATCCCTGCGGAACACTACTAGTCACAGCCCTCCAATCAGAAATGCACCCTTCGATTGCTAATCTCTTCCTTGTATGACCTAGCCAGTTCTGTATCCATCTTGCCAGCTCACCCCTGATCCTGTGGGACTTCACCTTTTGTACCAGTCTGCCATGAGGGACCTTGTCAAAGGCCTTACTGAAGTCCATATAGGCAACATACACTGCCCTACCTGCATCAATCATCTTTCTGACTTCCTCGAAAAATGCTATCAAGTAAGTGAGACACGACCTCCCCTTCACAAAACCATGCTGCCTCTCGCTAATACGTCCATTTGCTCCCAAATGGGAGTAGATCCTGTCTCGAAGAATTCTCTCCAGTAATTTCCCTACCACTGACATAGGGCTCACCGGCCTGTAGTTCCCTGGATTATCCTTGCTACACTTCTTAAACAAAGGAACAACATTGGCTATTCTCCAGTCCTCCAGGTCATCAGCTGAAGACAGTGAGGATCCAAAGATTTCTGTCAAGGCCTTAGCAATTTCCTCTCTAGCCTCCTTCAGTATTCTGGGGTAGATCCCATCAGGCCTTGGGGACTTATCTACCGTAATATTTTTCAAGACGCCCAACACCTCGTCTTTTTGGATCTCAATCTGACTCAGGCTATCTACACACACTTCTCCAGACTCCACATCCACCAATTCCTTCTCTTTGGTGAATACTGATGTAAAGTATTCATTTAGTACGTCGCCCATTTCCTCTGGCTCCACACATAGATTCCCTCGCCTGTCCTTCAGTGGGACAACCCTTTCCCTGGCTACCCTCTTGCTTTTTCTGTATGTGTAAAAAGCCTTGGGATTTTCCTTAACCCTATTTGCCAATGACTTTTCATGTCCCCTTTTAGCCCTCCTGACTCCTTGCTTAAGTTCCTTCCTACTTTCCTTATATTCCACACAGGCTTTGTCTGTTCCCAACCTTCTAGCCCTAACAAATGCCTCCTTTTTCTTTTTGACGAGGCCTACAATATCTCTCGTTATCCAAGGTTCACGAAACTTGCTGTATTTATCCTTCTTCCGCACAGGAACATGCCGGTCCTGAATTCCTTTCAACTGACACTTGAAAGCCTCCCACATGTCAGATGTTGATTTACCCTCAAAATCCGCCCCCAATCTAGGTTCTTCAGTTCCCGCCTAATATTGTTATAATTAGCCTTCCCCCAATTTAGCACATTCACCCTAGGACCACTCTTATCCTTGTCCACCAGCACTTTTAAACTTACTGAATTGTGGTCACTGTTCCCGAAACGCTCCCCTATTGAAACTTCTACCACCTGGCCGGGCTCATTCCCCAGTACCAGATCCAGTACCGCCCCTTCCCTAGTTGGAGTATCAACATATTGTTTTAAGAAGCCCTCCTGGATGCTCTTTACAAACTCTGCCCTGTCCAAGCCCCGAGCACTAAGTGAGTCCCAGTCAATATTGGGGAAGTTGAAGTCTCCCATCACAACAACCCTGTTGTTTTTACTCCTTTCCAAAATCTGTCTACCTAGTTGGGTGGCCTGTAGTAAACCCCCAACATTGTGACTGCACCCTTCTTATTCCTGATCTCTACCCATATAGCCTCGCTTCCCTCTGAGGTGTCCTCCCGCAGTACAGCTGTGATATTCTCCCTAACCAGTAACGCAACTCCTCCACCCCTTTTACATCCCCCTCTCTCCCACCTGAACCATCTAAATCCTGGAACGTTTAGCTGCCAGTTCTGTCCTTCCCTCAACCAGGTCTCTGTAATGGCAACAACATCATAGTTCCAAGTACTAATGCAAGCTCTATGTTCATCTACCTTACCTGTTATACTACTTGCATTAAAACATATGCACTTCAGGCCAACAGTCCCCGCTGTTTTCAGCAACATCTCCCTGTCTGCTCTTCCTCAGAGCCATACTGGCCCTATTCCTTAGTTCTCCCTCAATCTTTTCACCTTCTGACCTATTGCTCCAGTACCCACCCCCCTGCCATACTAGTTTAAACCCTCCCGTGTGACACTAGAAAAGCTCGCGGCCAGGATATTTATGCCTCTCCAGTGTAGATGTAACCCGTCCTTCTTATACAGGTCACACCTGCCCCGGAAGAGCTCCCAGTGGTCCAGATAACGCAAACCCTCCCTCCTACTGCAGCTGTTTAGCCACTCTATCTTCCTATTTCTAGCCTCATTGGCACGTGGCACAGGGAGTAATCCCGAGATTACAACCCTAGTGTTCCTGTCTTTTAACATTCTGCCTAGCTCCTTGAACTCCTGTTGCAGGACCTCATGCCCCTTCCTGCCTATGTCGTTAGTACCAATATGTACAACAACCTCTGCCTGTTTGCCCTCCCCCTCAGGATGCCCGCTACCTGTTCTGAGACATCCTGGACCCTGGACCAGGGAGGCAACATACCATCCTGGAGTTTCTTTCACGTCCACAGAAGCACCTATCTGAGCCCTGACTATAAAGTCCCCTATGACTATTGCTCTTCTGCGCTTTGACCCTCCCTGCTGAACATCAGAGCCAGCCGTGGTGCCACTGCTCTGGCTGATGCTGTTTTCCCCTGATAGGCTACTCCCCCCAACAGTATCCAAAGCGGTATACCTGTTCGAGAGGGGGACAACCGCTGGGGACTCCTGCACTGACTTCCTGCCCCTTCTGGTGGTCACCCATCTCTCTGCCTGCACCTTGGGTGTGACCACATCTCTATAACTCCTATCTATGACGCTTTCCGCCACCTGCATGCTCCTAAGTGCATCCAATTGCTGCTCCAACCGAACCACGTGGTCTGTGAGGAGCTGCCATTGGTTACACTTGCTGCAGATGTATTCTACCGGAAGGCTGGAAGCGTCACAGATCTGCCACATCTCACAGTTGGAGCACTGCACCCCACTCAGTGACATTTAAGCACTAATTAATTAATTTAAAGTAAACACTTGAATTATTGTTAGATTGAGTTACAATTAACTATATGGCACTGACGCTAGATGATTTTTGCTGTAAAATTAAATGCTAAATACCGATCTCTGCCCTCGGGTTTAGTTACTCCACTATCTAGTTAATCAATTAGATTTTTTTGCAATATTATTATTTTTTTCAAATTTAACAGATTACCAGCCACCTGAACCCTCCCTTGGCCACACCCTTGTTAATTTAATGGCCGGTCCACAGCTCTAGTTATGCAACTGGCCAGAACAGTGTTCCTGTCCTCAGCTCTAGTTATACGATTGGCCAGGAGAGTGGTGTCATACCAGTCCAAGTGGAGCCCATTCCAATGGAATAGCTTACTATTCCCTGAGTTCTGATGCTTGTGCTGTCATTGATGCCACTTCTCTTGCACTTTCCCACTGTTAATGGCTCCACTCCTCTTGTACTGTCACTGTTAATGCCTTCTTTCCTCTCACTATCTCACTCTTTGGAGCCTCAGTCCCTTTGCACTGTATCACTGTTAAGGTCTTCACTGCTCTCCTTGCACTTGTGTTAATAGCCCCACTGCTTCTCTCTCTGTCTCACTGTTAATGGCTCCACTGCTCCTCGTTCATTCTCTCCAAATTGATGATAGTTTCATGGTCACCATTTCTGAGACTAGCTTTTAATTCCAGCTTTTATGAATTTAATTTAATTCCCCAGCTGCCAGGGATTTGAACTCGTGTTCACAGAGCATTAACATGGGTCTGTCTCATTTCTGTCCAATGACATCACCACTAAACTACCATATTCCAAGGATTCAAGGAACAGTCTTAAATAGGTCAGAGTTTTTTTATTGATAATTTTGAGCATTTTGCAATAGGTTGCTGCATGACAAGAATGTAAACAGAGCTAACCAGTGACATGCACAACATTCTTTTTTTTCAAAGTCCTTACCTGCTTCTGTAAAAGTGGAATGACTGGGTGATCACCATCTTTATTTACATGTCAAAGATATTGCACTGTCAATCTAAAATTAGTTTTTTGACGAAGCGACTGGCTGTACCAGCAGAAATGTACAGAGGTTAACTTGTGAATTAACTTGTAGATGTTGTGCCTTGGACCAATGTTACTGAACCCCTGATGGGAAGCCTTGTCTTCTGGGGGCACCACTGTCTTATCAATCCACTGATTACAGTGCTCTGCCTTATGTAATTTGGTTGTCAATGACTTTGCATCGATTGCATTACTTCCATGGTGATTTTTCATTAAGATTTTATAGTGAGGGTCTTACAGCTTTTAGCTGAAAAACAGTGCCTCAGTTTTTTTCTGAAACTTCCATCAACTCAGCCATTGCAATTTATCAAAGTTGCGGTTTGTGGTAATTTTGACTTTCTCAGCAAACTGTGGGAAAGTATGGTTTGATTTATGGAATGGGTGTGGTCGAGAAACATTCATGCTGCATTAATGAGGCCTGGAACATGATGATGTATAGTGAATGCCTCTGTCAATTCACATCCTTTACATAGGGAAACGTGTCCTTTCCTCGACATGTAGGTACACTTAAGTTGGTTGTCTTGCTACATCAGTGCTCGGAGGTTGGTAAATTGGAATACTAAGAGGAAGAATTCTCATAGTATTAGGCACAGGTGACAGCTGAAATAAAAAGAATCATCTAAAACCCCCTTCACATGAAGAGAGGAGACTGCACCCACTATTCCCCTAATAGCTTGACCATAATCTTGGCTTGGGGTAATTGTCAGTTTAAACGAGAAGACGTACCTCGGATTACAATTTTGGCTCGTAATTTGAGATTAAGGAAGAAAAAGAAGCACATTTTCACCAAAATATTATGGTGATCTTTGTTGTTACGACTTCTGCATTTTACAAGTTTGACTTTGGTTGAAATTCACCTCTTATCTTTCTCTTTTCCTCACCCCCACTTCTCCCCTTTTCCTTTTTCTCCTTCTAGCTTTAAAAAAATTCATATACTGTTTATAAAATGGTAATCCTTAAGTCAGTGGGTGACTTTATTGGGAAGTTTTTTGCACTTAAAACCAATACTCTATTTGAGGAATGCAAGATATTTTCATTTTTATATTTTTTGCAGTAATGTTATTAAAATCTGGGTTAAGATGCAGGTAGGTTTTTGTTCCTTTTTCAGTGTCTTCCTGTTTTCCTCTGATCCTTCTTTGGGAAGGTGGTTAAGATACATCATCCTTTACATGAGCGGGCAAGACTCTGAGGATTCATAGGGTAGCCCTTCAAAGAGACAGTTGGGGGAATAGGTGATGGCTTTGCTCCTGTTCTCGCCGACAAAATACTCTTCTAATCCCGTGCTGGTTTCCACTCTGAAGATATGAGGCAATTCAGACAACATTCTAAACTTGGGTCAGTGTCGGCTGGCCCCCATCTGTGCTAACCATCTGTTTGAGGCAGCAAGATTGGACGCCACGTTTGCGGTGTGCTGAGGGAATGGGCCACCTGTTTCTGGAGGGGCAGTTGCCAGTCGAGAGGAATTGACAGTGAAGTTTGGGCTCTCGAGCTCTGACTAATTCAGAAACCTCCAGGTTCAGAATTTTATACACGGATAGTCCCGACATTTCCCACGGCGCCGCCAATATCTCTGATGGAAAGGATCCTTTCGCTCGCAGAGTCAGAGAAGGGCAGCACATTTGCCATTCATGGTTGGATGCTAGCAGAAGATTTGGCTTCCATGCAAATGGTAAAAGCTAGGTGGGAGGAGGAGCTGAGGCCCATAATAAATGATGAGGTATGGAGTGAGGCCCTTCACAGCATGAACTCCACGTCTTCATGCGTGAGGCTGAGTTTGATCCAGCTTAAAGTGGTGTTTTGGGTGCACCTGATCCAAGTCTAGAATGAGTCGCTTCTTCTTGGAAGTGGACAATAGGTGTGAGCACTCTTCCAGGGGTCAGGTCAACCATGCGGACATGTTCTGGTCTTTATCATAGAATTTACAGTGCAGAAGGAGGCCATTTGGCCCATCGTGTCTGCACTGGCTCTTGGAAAGAGCACCCTACCCAAGGTCAACACCTCCACCCTATCCCCATAACCCAGTAACCCCGCCCAACAATATTGTCCCAAGCTTGCGAGCTTTCAGGTCTTCTTTAGCACCACGTCCACAACTTAAAAAAAAAAAATTAAATATAGAGTGCCAAATTATTTTTTTCTAATTAAGGGCGATTTAGTGTGGCCAATCCACCTAACCTGCACATCTTTGGGTTGTGGGGGTGAGACCCACGCAGACACTGGGAGAATGTGCAAACTCCACACAGACAAGTGTCCTGGGGCCGGGATCGAACCCGGATCCTCAACGCCGTAGGCAGCAGTGCTAACCGCTGTGCCACTGTTTGCCCCACCATGCCCACAATTTTAATTATTGAACTAGAGCCCTAGTCGTTAATTGTCATATTTGGAGTGTTGTACGTGCTGGGGCTGCATATAGAGGCGTGCGGGGATGAATGTTTTGCCAATTAACAATGTTAATTGCCTGGATGTGGGTTCTGTTGGGGTGGAAATCTGCATCACCACCCAGCGCCTCAGTATGGTTGGGAGACTTGATGTAGATTTTGTACCTAGAGAAGGTCAAGTACACCGTGAGGGATTCTACTGGAGGTGGCAACCTTTTATGGTTTACTTTAAGGAACATCAGTTGTTGGAGGAGGGTCGTGAAGAGGGCTGTGTTACTTTTAATATAATGTTTCTGTAAATTATACTTGGTTTGTTTGTATAGATTTATCTATTTTGTAATTTATAAATCAAAAATCTCCAGTTAAAACATTTAAAAAGATGCATGCAGACAGTATAACTGCTGGAACGATGAATAAGGTGTCATAAAAGTGAGATAATCATTGATTGGCAGTTGTCGTGTTCTGCTAATAGATGTTGAGAACTATTTACTTGTTTACAGATAGCTAGCTAATGGAATATTGTTTAGGTTTGAAGGACCCCTGGGGTGTAGATGCTTTATAAAGGGTATTGTGTTTGGCCCTGGCTAAACAAATCACGGGACATCCTGTAAGTAGAGACCAAAGAATGCCTTGTGCTTTAGGTAACGATGATGTAGTTAATCGGAGGAGCCACCTTTTCAGAAAAGCTCGAACTCTAATCTGTACAAGGGTGTTTCAGTTTAGTCCTGAAAGGTGTTCTCTCCAAAGATTCTGTACATAAATAGGCAAGTAAAACCTCGGTTGTTAGCTTTATTTATGAGTGGTATTTAAAGGTTTGCCTAATTGGAATACAATGGTCGGTTTTGGAAATAAGTTAAGGTTCCTTCTTTTAGTTAAGAATTCTTAACTGTAAAGCTATTTCTTTGTTGCTAATGTGGTTAATTCTGTGATTAAAGTAAAGTTTGTTTTAACATAAAGTATACCTATTGGTCAATGTTATCACTTCTGTGTTACAATAATGTTGCCTGACAGTTTTACAAACTGAAAATAGGTGGGTAAGGAGGAAATCGAGATGGTGCATTTGTTTGGAATCTGCCACAAGTCTGGGTACGGCTGGTAACTCCAGGCACTTTTAAGATTTCACATGGAAACTCTGATTGTCCTTTGGGCTACGTTAGTTTATTTATTGTGGAATGAACTTGAGATTAGAATTTTAAGTGTTAAGCAAGGCGTATCTAAGTGTAGTCCAGTTCAAGGAGGAGACTATTTCAGCAACATTGTGCAGCTGGAAACTACCTGCAAGGCAACTGTATGAAGGTAGGACATCAGCTTAATTTGTGTTAGTTGAGGTGTTGGATGGAGGAAATTCCCGTCCACTGTAGATGTTGATATTAGTAGTTGCAGAGAATCTATGTAATGGTGGAGATGGGTAAGCTTCTGACTTGGGTTTTGGGTTAAATTGATTTTGACCTGTTTGAATTCGACTGAAATGAACCAAACCACAAAATGCTGGTTTTGTTTACCCGACTTAAAAACCATTTGATTGACCTTTCTCATCTTAGTTTTTAACTGATTTGAAAAGCAAGTTCATATTTCCTCCCCTTTCTGCTTCCACTCCCACATTCTACTCCAGTTTTTCTACAATTTGTTACAATGGATCCTTTCTGACTGTGTTGTAACATGTTGGTTCATGGTTTACAGCATTAACTTCTCTTTCCTGAAATAAAATACTACATGTCAGCCTTCCCGTTCCATCGAGATTTAGCATGCCTGATTGTGGAATACGTATTGTCTCTGAAAGTTGTATTATGCTGAAAGGTAAGGTATGTATTAAAACTAAGTGGCATTTAGCGCTCTCAATAGCTTGTGCCTTTTGACTAATTTAAAGCGTGTTGCATTATTTGTAGAATAAAGGCATAATCAGCTTTAAACTCAAAAGTGCTGGCTGCATTCAGGGCAGTAATGAATAACCACTTCCATGTTTTAAAAAAAAATATATATATTTTATTCAAATTTTTTTCGGTCAAACAACAGTGCAGGACTTTCCCCTTTTTACAACTTTAAAACAATATAAATAATAATGACCGTTTTTTTTAAACAAATAAATAATATATTAACTAAACTGCAACTGCCAACAACAAAATAATAACTCTCCAAGACAATAAAGTCCCACACGCCAGTATAAATAACTAATATACAAACAACTATAGGAAGCCCCTGAGGGCCCGCGTGGGCCCCCCCTCCCCCCCGGGTTGCTGCTGCTACCTACTCCATTTCCCTTATCATTCTGCGAGGTAGTCAAGGAACGGTTGCCACCGCCTGGTGATCCTTTGAGCCGAACCTCTTAGTGCGTACTTTATCCGCTCCAATTTTATAAACCCTGCCATGCCGTTTATCCAGGTCTCCACGCCCGGGGGTTTAGCTTCTTTCCACATAAGTAGAATCCTTCGCCGGGCTACTAGGGACGCAAAGGCCAAAACATCGGCCTCTCTCGCCTCCTGCACTCCCGGCTCATCTGCAACCCCAAATATAGCCAACCCCCAGCCTGGTTCGACCCGGACCCCCACCACCTTTGAAATCACTTTTGCCACACCCACCCAGAACCCATGCAATACCGGACATGACCAAAACATGTGGGGGTGGTTCGCCGGGCTTCCCGCGCATCTCCCGCACCTATCCTCCACTCCAAAAAATCTACTCAGCCTTGCTCCCGTCATATGCGCCCTGTGTAGAACCTTGAATTGTATCAGGCTGAGCCTGGCACACGAGGACGAAGAGTTTACCCTACTTAGGGCATCTGCCCACAGCCCCTCCTCAATCTCTTCCCCCAGCTCCTCCTCCCATTTTCCCTTCAGCTCCTCTACCATCGTCTCCCCCTCATCTCTCATTTCCCTATATATATCTGACACCCTACCATCACCCACCCATGCCCCCCAAATCACTCTGTCCTGGATCTCTTGCGCCGGGAGCTGCGGAAATTCCCTCACCTGTTGCCTCACAAATGCCCTCACTTGCATATAGCGAAATGCATTCCCAGGTGGCAACCCATATTTTTCTGTCAGTGCTCCCAGACTCGCAAACGTCCCGTCTAAGAACAAGTCCTTCAATTTCGCAATTCCTGCTCGCTGCCAAGATTTAAATCCCCCATCTATCCTTCCCGGGACGAACCTATGGTTGTTCCTTATCGGGGACCACACTGAGGCACCCGTCACTCCCTTATGTTGTCTCCACTGCCCCCAAATTTTCAGTGTTGCCACCACCACTGGGCTTGTGGTGTACTTTTTCGGGGAGGACGGTAAAGGCGCCGTCACTAATGCTTGCAGGCAGGTTCCCCTACAGGACGCCATCTCTAGTCTTTTCCACGCCGCTCCCTCCCCTTCCCCCATCCACTTGCATACCATTGATATATTGGCGGCCCAATAATAGTCACTTGAGCTCGGCAGTGCCAGTCCCCCCCTATCCCTGCTATGCTGCAGAAACCCCCTCTTCACTCTTGGGGTCTTCCCAGCTCACACAAAGCTCATAACGCTCTTATCCACTTTTTTGAAAAAAGCCTTGGTAATCATCACAGGGAGGCACTGGAACACAAAAAGAAATCGCGGAAGGACCACCATTTTGACCACTTGCACCCTGCCCGCCAGTGACAGGGGCACCATGTCCCATCTCCTAAAATCCTCTTCCATCTGCTCCACCAATCTTCCTAATTTAAGCTTATGCAAGGTTCCCCAGTTCCTGGCTATCTGGATCCCTAGGTACCGAAAATCCCTTGTTACTCTCCTCAGCGGCAAATCATCTATTCCCCTGCTCTGTTCCCCAGGGTGCATCACAAACAGCTCACTCTTCCCCATATTCAGTTTATATCCCGAAAATTCCCCAAACTTCCTGAGTGTCTGCATTATCTCGGGCATCCCCTCCACTGGGTCCGCGACATACAACAACAAATCATCCGCGTATAATGACACCCGGTGCTCTTCTCCTCCCCTAAGTACTCCCCTCCACTTCCTAGAGCCCCTCAGCGCTATGGCCAGTGGCTCAATTGCCGACGCAAACAGTATCGGGGACAGGGGACACCCCTGTCTTGTCCCTCTATATAGACGGAAGTAGTCAGATCTCTGCCTGTTTGTGATCACACTTGCCACCGGGACCCTATATAAAAGCTGAACCCACCCAATAAACCCCTCTCCAAATCCAAATCGCCTCAACACTTCCCACAGGTAATCCCACTCCACTCTATCAAATGCTTTCTCAGCGTCCATCGCCACCACTATCTCCGCCTCTCCCTCCGGCGGGGACATCATCATCACACCTAGCAGCCTCCGTATATTAGTGTTCAACTGTCTCCCCTTAACAAACCCAGTTTGAGCCTCGTGAACCACCCCTGGAACATAATCCTCGATCCTCGTCGCCATCACCTTGGCCAAGAGCTTGGCATCTACATTCAGAAGGGAGATAGGCCTGTAAGACCCGCACTGCAGCGGGTCTTTGTCCCTCTTCAGGAGCAACGATATCGTCGCCTCCGACATCGTCGGGGGCAACATCCCCCCCCCTTCCCTGGCCTCGTTAAAGGTTCTCGTCAGAAGCGCGGCTAGTAGGTCCATGTGTTTCCTATAAAATTCCACCAGAAACCCATCTGGTCCCGGGGCCTTCCCTGCCTGCATGCTCCCAATCCCTTTTACCACTTTCTCCACCTCAATCTGTGCTCCCAATCCTGTCCTCTCCTGCTCCTCCACCTTCGGGAATTCCAGCTGATCCAGGAAGTGCATCATTCCCTCCTTCCCTTCCGGGGGTTGAGCCTTATACAGCCTCTCATAAAATGCCTTAAACACCCCATTCACCCTCTCTGCTCCCCGTTCCATCTCACCCTCCTCGTCCCTCACCCCACCTATCTCCCTCGCCGCCCCCTCTTCCTCAGTTGTTGGGCCAGTAACTGGCTCGCCTTCTCTCCGTACTCATACTGTACTCCCTGTGCCTTCCTCCATTGTGCCTCTGCCCTGCCCGTGGTCAGCAAGTCAAATTCCGTATGCAACCTTCGTCTTTCCCTGTACAGTCCCTCATCCGGAGCCTCTGCATATTGCCTATCCACCCTCAAAATTTCTCTCAACAATCGCTCCCTCTCTTTACTCTCTTGTTTCCCCTTATGGGCCTTTATGGAAATCAGTTCCCCTCTGATCCCCGCCTTCAGTGCCTCCCAGACCACTCCCACCTGAACCTCTCCATCATCGTTAATCTCCAGGTACCTTTCGATACATCCCCTCACCCTTACACACACCCCCTCATCCGCCAACAGTCCCATATCTAATCTCCAGAGCGGGTGCCGTTCCTTATCCTCTCCTACTATCAGATATACCCAATGTGGGGCATGGTCCGAGATGGCTATGGCCGAATACTCCGTCCCTGTCACCTTCGGGATCAGTGCCCTTCCCAGGACAAAGAAGTCTATCCGAGAATACACCTTGTGGACATGGGAGAAGAAGGAAAACTCCCTACTCCTGGGCCTAGTGAATCTCCAGTGGTCTACTCCTCCCATCTGCTCCATGAAGTCCTTAAGCACCTTGGCCGCTGCCGGCCTCCTCCCGGTCCTAGACCTGGACCGGTCCAGCCCTGGACCCTGCACCGTGTTGAAATCTCCCCCCATTACCAACTTTCCCCCCTCCAGGTCCGGGATACGCCCCAGCATACGCTTCATGAAGATTGCATCATCCCAGTTCGGGGCATATACGTTCACCAGAACCACCGCTTCCCCTTGTAATCTGCCACTCACCATCACGTACCTACCCCCACTGTCCGCTACTGTGGTCCTCGCCTCAAACACTACCCCTTTCCCCACTAATATAGCCACCCCTCCATTTTTCGCATCCAAGCCCGAATGAAATACCTGTCCCACCCATCCTTTACGTAATCTGACCTGATCCGCCAGTTTCAGATGCGTCTCCTGTAGCATGACCACATCTGCCTTTAATTTCTTTAGGTGCGCGAGTACCCTTGCCCTCTTAATCGGCCCATTCAGCACTCTCACATTCCACGTGATCAACCGGGTCGGGGGGCTCTTTACCCCCCCCCCCCCCCCCCCCATGTCGACTAGCCATCTCCTTTTTTAGACCAGCTCCTCACCCGGTTCCCACGCTCCCGTTTGTCCCCCCGACGGTGTCCCCCCGACGGTGTCCTCCCGTCCTGACCACCCCGCCCCATAACAGCTCCCCCTTTCCCTTAGCAGCAGCAACCCAGTTAACCCCCCACCCCCCCCCTCCGCTAGATCCCTTTCTAGCGTAATTGCTCTCCCTATGTTACTCCCAGAAGTCAGCAAATTCTGGCTGACCTCGGCTTCCCCCGTTTATCCTTGGCCCCCCATTGTGTAAGGCCCCCTCCTTCCTGCGCTCCCTTTCCCGCCGCAATTACCATAGCGCGGGAACAAAGCCCGTGTTTCCCACTCGGCCCTGCCCCTAATGGCGTAGCTCCCTCTCTCCTTCCCCCTCTCCTTCCCCACCGGCGCCCACAGTTCACAATACCCCCCCCCCCCCCCCCCCAAACGAGGGGAATAGAGAAAAAAAATTTCCCCCCTTCCCCGTCCCATATAATCCCCCCACTACTTTATTACAGAAACTCTTTCTCTCTCCAGTCTAGTCCAACTGCTCCTCTACAATAAATGTCCACGCCTCTTCTGCCGTCTCGAAGTAGTGATGTTTCCCTTGGTGTGTAACCCACAGTCTCGCTGGCTGCAGCATTCCAAATTTAACTTTCTTTCTATGTAGCACCGCCTTGGCCCGATTGAAACTCGCCCTCCTTCTCGCCACCTCCGCACTCCAATCCTGGTACACGCGGATCACCGCATTCTCCCACCTGCAGCTCCGTGTCTTTTTCGCCCATCTCAGGACCATCTCCCTGTCCTTATAGCGGTGAAACCTCACCACTATGGCTCGAGGTATTTCTCCTGCCTTTGGTCTTCGCGCAAGGACTCAATATGCTCCCTCCACTTCCAAGGGGCCCGTCGGGGCCTCCGGTCCCATTAACGAGTGAAGCAATGTGCTCACGTATGCCCCGACGTCCGCCCCCTCTGCACCTTCGGGAAGACCCAAAACTCTTAAGTTCTTCCTCTTCGAGTTATTCTCCAGGGCTTCCAGCCTCTCTACACACCTTTTATGCAGTGCCTCGTGCGTCTCTGTCTTCACCACCAGGCCCTGTATTTCATCCTCATTCTAAGCAGCCTTTGCCTTCACATCACGAAGCTCCAACTCCTGGGTCTTCTGTGCCTCCTTTAGCCCTTCAATCGCCTGTAGCATCGGGGCCAACATCTCCTTCTTCAGCTCCTCCACACAGCGCCGCAGGAACTCTTGCTGTTCCGGGCCCCACACCGAACGGCCTCCTTCCGCCGCCATCTTGCTTCGTGCTTCCCTTCCTTGCTGCTGCTCCTGAGGATCCTCTGCAATCCAGCCACTACTCTCTTCTTTCTCCATATATATCCGGGGGGGATTCCCTTCTATTTCACCGCACAATGGTTTTAGCCATCAAACATTGCCGTTGGGGCTCCTAATAAGAGCCCAAAAGTCCATTCCAACGGGAGGTGCTGAAACGTGCGACTCAGCTGGTCATCGCCGCACCCGGAAGTGGCTTCCATGTTAATAGGCAAGTGATACTTTATTTCCGGTTCAAGTTAGTTACAGGTTGCAGAAACAGGTTGCAGTTAGTATTGGAAGAATATTTAGCGAACCGTTTGCTACTTGAGTATGACTTGAGCGGTTAGCACTGTTGCTTCACAGCGCCAGGGTCCCAGGTTCAATTCCTAGCTTGGTCACTGTCTGTACGGAGTCTGCACGTGCTCCCCATGTCTGCGTGGGTCTCTTCCGGGTGCTCCAGTTTCCTCCCACAAGTCCCGAAAGACGTGCTTGTTAGGTGAGTTGGACAGCACGGTAGCATTGTGGATAGCACAAATGCTTCACAGCTCCAGGGTCCCAGGTTCGATTCCGGCTTGGGTCACTGTCTGTGCGGAGTCTGCACATCCTCCCCGTGTGTGCGTGGGTTTCCTCCGGGTGCTCCGGTTTCCTCCCACAGTCCAAAGATGTGCGGGTTAGGTGGATTGGCCATGCTAAATTGCCCATAGTGTCCAAAATTGCCCTTAGTGGTGGGTGGGGTTACTGGGTTATGGGGATAGGGTGGACGTGTGGACCTTGGGTAGGGTGCTCTTTCCAAGAGCCGGTGCAGACTCGATGGGCCGAATGGCCTCCTTCTGCACTGTAAATTCTATGATTCTATGATTCTGAATTCTCCCTCAGTGTATCCGAACAGGCGCTGGAGTGTGGCGACAAGGGATTTTCACAGTAACTTTATTGCAGTGTTAATGTAAGCCTACTTGTGACAATATTAAAGATTATTATTATTACTTTATTTCTTCCAACTTGTTCAAATTAATTTTTCACTTGTCAAAAATCCTCCCTTCTTGAATGAAGCTGCACAAAATTAAACCGTTAAAAGGAGTGAAATATACCTTCTGAAATGATTGAAAAGCTTTTTAACAGGAGAAAGATGAACTGTGGGCCACTGAGGAGCATATACAATAAGAAGTGACAGAAACCAGCATAGCACCCGCTGTCAGTTACAAGAAAATGAGCTTCACAAAATTCCCTGTAATTCTCTAAGCTAAATGGAGATTTGAACCTTGCAGCTGTGTTCCTTGGAAGGGAAGGGGATCTTGTCAAGATGCACTCATTGCCGATGCTGGTTCTATAGCAAAGTAGGAAAGCTGTCTCTCTTGGGCACTTGATGTGTTTTACTTCTATTCCCAAATGAGACTAATATTGTTCCATTGTTTGGACTGTGAATATGTCATTCAAATTGCAGCGAACGTGCAGGCTGCGGTTCATCACCAGTGCGTTAGAAACCAGCATAGACCAGGGATCCATGGCAAGAATTGTATAAATTTGTGCTCAGAATTTCAGCCACCTGCCCCATGCAGCACTCAAAGGTGTAGTTCATTGTTTGATCAATGTGTTTAGTCATGGAAGCTCGCAGGAGGGAAACGTATCACCCGTCATTCAATAGTAGCACTCCTGCTGCTGAATCAGAACATTGTGCATTGAAATTCCACTCCAAATAAGTACGTAATCTAGGTTGACACTTCAATGCTATACTGAAAGAGTACTCTGAATACTATTGTCAAAATTATTGTCTTTTGAATGACATCTTAAACCAAGGAGCTTTTCCCCCTCTAAAATCAGTCAAACTTCAGTCATTGAGCCCTAGTATGCAGATGATGCTTGTGTGTGCACTCATTCAAAAACTGAGCCCCAGGTCATTGTTGACACCTCCTCCAAAGCACATGAGGAAATGGTCCTGTCACTAAAACTCAGTAAACTAAAGTCCTTTTCCAACCAGCTCTCAAAGCACAAGAACAACAGCAATATCTTGGGAGCCTCCCCTTAATGAAGACAGACTTGGATAACAAAACTTATCATTGCCTCCAATGTGCCAGCTCAGCTTTCAGCTGCCTGAATAAAAGTAGACTTGAGGCCGGATCTTAAGCCTTGAGACTAAGTTCACTGCTTACTGAGCAGCAGTGACCCTTACACTCTGATAAACTCCAGAGACTTGGATGACCTCACAGCACTGGAGAAATAGCATCAGCGGTACCTTCACATGATGCTCCAAATCTGATGGCAAGAAAGGCAGTCCAGCAGCAGCACACTCTCCCAAGCTAACACGTCCAGCATCAAGGTGTTAATCACTCCTCCTGGGCAGGGCATGTCATTTGTAAGCCTGACCTCGAATTCCCAAAGCAACTGTTCTACTCTGAACTCTTGTCAAATGGGAGACCTCCAGAAGGACAGTGGGATCACTTTAGAGATGTCCTTAAAGTATTCCTGAAGATGTCAAACAACTCTGCTGAATCATGGGAATAAATAGAATTTTACAGAATTTACAGTGCAGAAGGAGGCCATTCAGCCCATTGAGTCTGCACCGGCCCTTGGAAAGAGCACCCTCCCCAAGCCCACACTTCCACCCTATCCCCGTAACCCAGCAACCCCACCCAACCATTTTAAACACTAATGGCAATTTAGCATGGCCAATCCACCTAACCTGCACATCTTTGGACTGTGGGAGGAAACCGGAGCACCCGGAGGAAACCCACGCAAACATGGGGAGAACGTGCAGACTCCGCACAGACAGTGACTCAAGCCGGGAATCGAACCTGGGACCCTGGAGCTGTGAAGCAACTGTGCTAACCACTATGCTACCATGCTGTCCACTGGCCAATACCTGGCCAATCGCCAACCAAAATGGAGCAGGTTCCTTCGTGAGGGCACCGAACACGATGAGAGAGTTCTTTGAGACCGCACAGAGGCGAAGTCAAGTCATTGGAGAGAGTGCACAAACCTCCAAACAACTCATCCACCTAAGTCTTCAAGCACCATCTGTCCTGCATGCAGATCACACACTGGCGAGCCACCTCAGAGCCCATTGAACCAGCATGGACGCAAGTCATTCTCAACCCTGAGGAACTGACTAAGAAGTCCCAACACTTGGGTGGAAGCACAATATCCTATGACATTCTTCGAACAATGGTGCTTTTCCAAGTGTCCTGGACAACATTTATCCCTCGCCCTACACCAAAAACAGGTGATTATCTTGTTGCTGTTTGTGGGACCATGCTATGCACAAATTATCTACCATGCTTTCTACTTCACAAAAGTGATTATACTTCAAAAGTACTTAATTGACTGTGAAGTGTTTGAGGGCATAATGAGGTCATTAAAGGTACTATTTGAATGCTTATTCTTCCTTTGCAATGTGTAGGTTCTGCTCCTGGTTGTGCCACACTTGTGGATGCCAGCTGGCTCTGAGATTCCAGTTCTTTGTACATGAGTTCCTCTCCACATCACCCTGGTATATGAATGGCCAGGGTGCTGTCCCACCAGCATATAGTTAGTAGAACATCTGAACCTCAGCGCAAGTCCACAGTACTAGAATATTTTGCTTAAGGTTTGTACATCAATGGAAGCACTGGCCCAAGGCAGTAACATTCCTGCTGTTATTTTCAATGGAACCTACTGCTGTCTTTTGCTTCAGGAGAATGCCTCACCCTTTTGAGACAAGGGTTTATTTATTCAGTATCCTTCCAAATTACCAACTCCTCTCTAGCCTCCCTTTCCACTGAAATGTCTGTGAACATGATGCTCCCCTCAAATCCATACTAATCTATCCCACAACTGTTTAAATCCTTCTAATCAGATTTTTCACCCCACCACAGTGCTGAAGCAGGTCTTATAAGGCCAATAGTGCTGACTCAATTCCTGTATTGGCCAAGGTTATTCATGAAGGCCTGCCTTGTCAACCTTGCCGCTCACTTGAGGTGTGATGATCCTCGGATTAAATCACCACCAGTCTGCTCTCCCTCTCAAAGAGGAAATTAGCCTATGGTCATCTGGGACGACGGCAACTTTACTTTTACTATAAAAATTACAAATAACATCCTATGTCACTGACTGTTGTAAACAGTTACTGCTTGTCCTTCTTGAACTTTCTTCAGTCTTTGACAGAAATGACCACATCATTCTCCTCCAGCATGTCTTAGTTTTTCAGCTGGGTGGTATTGCCCTTATCTGATGCTATTTCTGTTTATCTAATCATGCCCAGAGACTCACTTTTTAAAATTAATTCATGGGATGTGGGCATTACTGGCTAGATCAGCATTTATTGTCCATCCCTAATTGCCCTTGAAAAGGTGGTGATGAGCTGCCTTCATGAACTGCTGAAGAACCCACAGACTTGTTAAGGAGGAAGTTTCAGGATTTTGACCCAATGACAGGGAAGGAATGGCAATATATTTCCAAGGCAGGATGATGAGTGGTTTGGAGGGGAAATTCCAGGTGGCGGTCTTCTCGGGCATCTTCTACATCTAGATGGTAGCAGTCGTGGGCTTGGAAGGTGCTGTTGAAGAAGCCTTGGTGAGTTCCGATGCAGTGCATCTTGTAGATCGTACACACTGCTGCCACTGTGCATCGGTGGTTAACGGAGTGAATGTTTGTGGATGGAATGCCAATCAAGTGGGTTGCTTTGTCCTGAATGGTATTGAGCTTCTTGAGTGTTGTTGGAGCTGCACAAATCCAAGTAATTGGTGAGCATTCCATCACACTCCTGATTGATTTGTGTCTTGTCGATGGTAGACGGGCTTTTGGTGGGGGGGTGGGGGGGTGGGGGGGATCAGGAAATGAGTTACTTGTTGCAGGATTTCTAGTCTCTGACCTGCTTTTTGGAGCCTTGATATTTATATGGCTAGTCCAGTCAGTTTCTGGTCAACACCAAGGATGTTGATAGTAGGGGATTCAGCGATGGTAATGTCATTGAATGTCAAGGGACAATGGTTTGATTCTCTCTTGTTGGAGGTGGACATTGCCTGGCACTTGTGTGGCATAAATGTTGCTTGCCACTTGTCAGCCCAAACCTGGATGTTGTTCAGGTCTTGCTGCATTTGGACGTAGACTGCTTCAGTATGTGGGGAATTACAAAAGGTGCTGAATATTGTGCAAACATCAGCAAACATCCCCACTTTGACCTTGTGATACGGACAGTCATTGAGGAAGCAGTTGAAGATGGTTGGGCCTTTGACACTACCCTGAGGAGTTCCAGCAGTGTTGGCCTACAACTAAGATGATTGACCTCCAACAACCACAACCATCTTCCTTTGTGCTAGATATGACTCAAACAAGCAGAACTTTTCCCCTAATTCCCATTGATTTCAGTTTTGCTAGGGCTCCTTGATGCCATACTCTGTTGAATGTTGCCTTACTGTCAAGGGCTGTCACTCTCACCTCACCTGGGGGTCCAGCTCTTTTTCCAGGTTTGAACTAAGACTGTAATGAGGTCAGGACCTGAGTGATCCTGACTGAACCCAAACAGAGCAACAATGAGCAGGTTATTGCTAAGAAGTGCTGTTTGATGGCATTGGAGGATCCATTCCATCACTTTACTGATGATCGACAGTAGATTATTGGCATGGTAATTGGCTGGGTTGGATTTGTCCTACTTTTGGTGTACAGGACAGATCTGAACAATTTTCCACATTGATGATTCCACTTGAAGTGACTACTCTTCCTGTTGCACCATTACCTCTGGAGACCCCAAGGATTTATCTTTGGCCTCTTTCTTTTTCTCATCTACAAGTTTCCGCTCAACAATATATTCCAAAAATATCATATCAGGTTCTGTCCTTGTATTCGCACATCCAGCTCCTCCACCATTTGTAGCACAGTGGGTAGCACTGTTGCTTCACAGCTCCAGGGTCCCCGGTTCGATTCCCGGCTTGGGTCACTGCCTGTGTGGAGTCTGCACGTTAATTAATCTTTAATAATCTTTATTGTCACAAGTAGGCTCACATTAACACTGCAATGAAATTACTGTGAAAAGCCTCTAGTTGCCACATTCCGGCACCTATTCGGGTACACTGAGGGAGAATTCAGAATGTCCAATTCACCTAACAGCACGTCTTTCAGGACTTGTGGGAGGAAACCGGAGCACCCGGAGGAAACCCACGCGGACACAGCCTATCAGCTTGACTATTCCAATGACTTCCTGGCTGACTTCCGACCAACGGTCTGCTGCCTGTATCCTAACTTGAATCAAGTCATGTTCACCCGTCACTCTTTTGCTCCGTAACCACATTGGTGCCTGTTACAGCCTCATTTTTAAAATTTTCATCCTTGCTTTCAAATCTTGCCCTTCCCTGTAAACCCCTCCAGACTTACAGCCCTCCTAGACTACTGTGCCGCACCAATCCTGGCCTCCTATGCAGCCCCAATGTGCACCACTCCACCATTCACAGTTAACCCCTGGGATTCCTTCCCTAATCTCTCTGCCTCCTGACCTATCTGTCCCCCTTCTTAAAACCTCTATCTTTGCACACACCTTTGGTCATCTGCTCTGATTTGCATGCTGTGTCAAAAACTATTGCTTGATAACACACCTGCCGAGTTGCTTGGGGCTCCTGTCAAAGGCGCTTTACAAAGGTAAGTTGTCAAAATGATTTCCTTTCCTATTATCTTAACCATACATGGCTGTCAAATATTTGGCATTATTCGGTGAGTAGTAAGATGCAAAGATGTTTGTCTTGGGGTAAAATCCTATAAACTTCCTGCTTTCAAAGGTGCGCTCTTAATGTCTCAAAATATTTGGATGGATTTTCTATTTCATGAACACTCCATGTAAAATAACCTCTTCATTTATACTGAAAACTGACTAGTGAGACCTTCTCTTTCCCAATGGGAAAATAGGAAGGTCTATTTGAGAAAAGGAGGGTGTCAAGATGGTGCTTTTCCCATTCGTGTGACTATTTACTTTTTAACTCCGTTCATTTTCTTCCTAAAATAAACACACTGGTAAGATTTTCACAAAGCAAAAAATTGAGCCCAAGGCAGGGGTGCTAGCGGAGAGGAGATGTGCATTAGGCACATCTGATATTCTGATTTTGCCATGCAAATACTTTGGGCTAGAATTGTTGATGGGGATTAAAACATTGTTTCCAATCTCAATAAAGAAAGAATTTGCAACTATTTTTAATTTAACATTCCTCAGGATGTCCAGAGGCTTTTCACAACCAATTAATCATTTACGAGTGCTTCTATTATGAAGGCAACTGCAAACACTAATTCTACATAGTGAGGTCCCACAAACAGCAACAGAGATAAATTATTAGTTAATAGGTTGTTTTTTTGTGGTCTTGGTTGAGAGATTAATGTTTGGCCAGGATGCATAAAGCTTCCTGTTCCTCTTCAGCAGTGCCATTGGATCTTTAACATATACCTGAACAAGCTAATGGGGCCTTGATATAACCCTCGGATTGAAAGGCAGTGCCTTTGGCAATGCAGCACTCACACTGACTGTTGCACTGAAAGTGTCAGCTTAAAAATCCTAATGCAAATTAAGGATCTGAGCCAGTATCCTGCTTTTCCGTAGTAAATATTGTATGTTCGTGGTTCTTATTCAGAAGAGTAGATGCACTTCGCTCCAAATTTGGAATATCTAGGGGGTACAGGTTCATAGCTCCTTGAAGGTGGAGTCGCAGGTGGTCAGGCTGGTGAAGAAAGCATTCAGCATGCTAGGCTTTATTGGTCAGAATATTAAATACAGGAGTTGGGATGTCTTGTTGAAGTTGTACAAGACATCAGTAAGACCACACTCTATTATAGGAAGGATATTGTTAAACTAGAAAGAGTGCAGAAGAGATTTACGAGGACGCTACCAGGACTTGATGGTCTGAGCTATAAGGAGAGGCTGGATAGGCTGGGACTTTTTTCCCTGGAGCATAGGAGGCTTAGGGGTGATATTATCGAGGTCTATAAAATAATGAGGGGCATAGATAAGGTAGATAGTCAACATCTTTTCCCAAAGGTAGAGGAGTCTAGAACTAGAGGGCATAGATTTAAGGTGAGAGGGGAGAGATACAAAAAGAGACCAGAGGGGAAATTCTTCACACAGAGGGTGGTGAGCATCTGGAATGAGCTGCCAGAGGCAGTGATAGAGGCAGGTACAATTTTATCCTTTAAAAAACAGTTAGACAGTTAAATGGGCAGGGTGAGTATAGAGGGATATGGGCCAAATGCGGGCAAGTGGGACTAGCATAGTGATAGAAACTGGGCGGCATGGACAAGCTGGGCCGAAGGGACTGTTTCCATGCTATAAACATCTATGTGTCTAAATTTCCGACAAAATTCTGCACACTTTTCTATCGACCCGACATCCCAGCCTAATTCATCAAAAAAAGTACTTGTACTTGTAGAGCAACTTTGGGGCAGCACGGTAGCCTTGTGGATAGCACAATTGCTTCACAGCGCCAGGGTCCCAGGTTCAATTCTGGCTTGGGTCACTGTCTGTGCGGAGTCTGCACATCCTCCCCGTGTGTGCGTGGGTTTCCTCCGGGTGCTCCGGTTTCCTCCCACAGTCCAAAGATGTGCGGGTTAGGTGGATTGGCCATGATAAATTGCCCTTAGTGTCCAAAATTGCCCTTCGTGTTGGGTGGGGTTACTGGGTTATGGGGATAGGGTGGCGGTGTTGACCTTGGGTAGGGTGCTCTTTCCAAGAGTCGGTGCAGACTCGGTGGGCTGAATGGCCTCCTTCTGCACTGTAAATTCTATGATTCTATGATAACTTTCATGACCTCAGGAAGTTCCAAAGCACCGTGCAGTCAAATTAATTATTTTAGAAATGCAGCCACTTTTGTGCAAGAGATCTTATGATGCACACTGCAGCATCCCTACCTCTGAGCCAGAAGGTCCAGGTTTGAGTCCCATACCAAGACTTGATGGCCAAGAAAGGTGCATTCACACCCTGGCCAAAAAGGGTTGATTATCAACCTGCAAATCCTTCCAAATGCTTCTGGCTGGTGGTAAGAATGAGAGCGTCTCCTGGTCAGCCAGAAACTACGGAAGGCAAACCACTGCTGCATCTTGCCAAGCATAACCATGCACCAGCACATGAAAGCCCATGGTCACCACTTTTGTATTATAAAATACACAGCAGCCAAGTTAAGCACAGCAAGGACCGACAGACAGCAGTGAAATAAGGACCATGTTCTGTTCTAGTGATGGAGTTTGAGGAATAACTATTGCCTCGGACACTGGGAGTACTCCCCTGCTCTTTTTAAATAATGCTGTGCAATGTTTTATATCCACCGAACAAAGACAGATGGCACCTTGGTTTACAGTCTTATCTTAAAGGTGGAACCTCCGACAGTGCAGCACTTTCTGGGTACTACACGGAAATGTCTGCCTAAATTATGTGCTCAAGTCTCTGGAATGGGACTTCTAATTCAGAAGCGACGAGTGTTATCACTGAACCAAAACTGACATTTAACTTAAATGTGAAGAAGGACTTGCAATTATATGGCTCCTTTCATAACCTCAGGACATCCCAAAGTGCTTTGCAATCATTGGCATACTTCTGAAGTGTTACTTTGTAACGTGGGGAATGTGGATGCGGCCCTCGAGATGAGACCCACAGAGGAAACAAATACCTTGGACACCCCTGGCTTAAAGCTAATCTTATTTCACTCAAACAGACAATTTTTTTGTGTGACTGATATGAAAAAATGCCTTTTTGATACATGCATGTACCACATTCAGTGGCAAAAAAACTATTCGATTTGAAGTGCTTTGAAGTCCAGTTAGCATTAAAATTCAGCGAGAACTAATTCCTAGAGTAAAATTGATTCTACTGCTTCTCCCCATTACTCTCGCTGTCTTCCATTTAGCATGTTAGTTTCCTGACAGTAGAGTACACAGCACTTAGCAGCTGGTTTGTGAAACCATCAGTCAGGAAATTGTATGATAAATAGCAGGTATGGAGGTTTAGTGGCATTTTGTTCTGCTTCAGCAGTTTTAGCCTGACTTTGGAAAAGTCATCATGTGGCATTTTGTCAAGAGCTGCAACAGAAGATGGTAACAGTACAGTAACTTATTACACAGACACTTGAGTTATGATGTTCTCCAGATGTATTGCTCATGTGTGAATAATAAGTCACGAGACGGATAATTATGCTGGATCTAGTGATGCAGGCCACTTCCAGTCACAAGGGTTTGTCCTAAGCAGACTATGCAGTATGATGGACTGTCTCTGTTTTGTGGCTCAAAGCTGCTGTGTGGAAAAATGGGCAGAAATGAACAATTGCTCGAGGAGCTGAGTTCATTTATTTATAGTTGAGTTCTGATGGTAATGAAATTCATTGGTTTTTTTCCATTTGTGACAGTTAAAGTGCTTGTGTATATGTTCCGACTTGCCTTTGGATAGTTTCTTTTGCAAAACATTCACTCAACAGATTTTTAACATCCCGACTGCTAGTGTTAAAGGTTCCTTCTGTATGCTTTGAATATTTCTTGTTAGCTATATTGTAAACCTTTGTTGAGTATACAGTGAATCAAGTACAGGGTACGCCCATTAATCATCCTGAGAGACTGTAATCGTGAAGCAGACAAAATTGGAGCCCTCTTGGTTCCACGTTCCTTAAAATGGTAGATCTTGCATGAAGGGCCCATCTTATTTCTGAAGGTGAAATGAGCTGTTACTACAAAAACTGTATAAACTGCATATGTTTCTGGGGTTTAGTAAGTGAGAAAACAATGTGATTATATGAAGGAAACACAGGATTGTTACCTGCTGTCTCTGGCCTCCTGCCTTTCGCTGGCCTGCCTGGAGTGAACACCTTGCTCTCCCTATGTTTGATGGCTCCATGGTTGGATTTGTTGCTTGCAGATTTGTTCCAGTTGTTGCCAGCTGTTCATGTTGCCTCTGGTCGAATGGCGTAACTCCCAGTTTTATTTTTTTAAGTAGATCTCCAAGTTCTTCAACTGAATAATTGGTTCCTTGAGAACTGATGTACCACACAGGGTAAATGTAGGCCTCTCTGACTGTACTGAAACATTTCCCCACATTCACCCGACCCCCGACCCTCACTGTCCCTCCCGGTCCCCATTCTGAGCTTAGATCCAACAAATGGCCTTTTGAGATTCCTAGACACTAACTTCCCAACCACATTAATGAAGTCCAACCATCAAAAATAGCTTGCCCTGCTGCTGTTGCAGATCAATCTGGGACTCGTTTAAGCACTTTTCTGCCCAGGAGTTATAACTTCCATCTGAGTATCTCTTTTTTTTTCTATTCTGCCCCTCCATCATCGTCCTCCATCAGCATGCACTCTTGACTGGTTTACATTTTTTTGATGATACCCACCATCTCACTTTGTCCAAGTGTATATAATTCTTAAAGACATAATTGCAAGTGAACAATTTTATCATGGTGCTTGTGGGGAGGGCAGGGGGAAAACATACAGACATAGAACATACAGTGCAGAAGGAGGCCATTTGGCCCATCGAGTCTGCACCGACCCACTTAAGCCCTCACTTCCACCCTATCCCCGTAACCCAATATCCCCTCCTAACCTTTTGGGACACTAAGGGCAATTTAGCATGCCAATCCACCTAACCTGCACGTCTTTGGACAGTGGGAGGAAACCGGACACCCGGAGGAAACCCACACAGACACGGGAAGAACGTGCAGACTCCGCACAGTGACCTAGCGGGGAATCGAACCTGGGACCCTGGTGCTATGAAGCCACAGTGCTAACCACTATGCTACCGTGCTGCCCTACCGTCTGGCCTTCTATTCTAACAGAGGTCACTACCTACTTAAGAAGTCAAAAGAAAACCTGTCCAACTTTTGGAACAATGTGTTGCCCCTACACATGTGCACTGGCTGAGGTCAGCGGGGCCAGAGCTCAAGTGTGGAGATTTCCTTCTCACAGACCTCATTATCACAGCAGCCTGTAAATTTTATAGTATTATAAGTATTAAGAAAAAATATGCTGTGAGTTGAAATATTGATTACTTTTTATCAAAGCTGATTATGACATGGCCTGTGTGCATTGCACTATCATTCGTTGCCTGTCAGTGTCTCAGTTTTTCTAACTTGACAGTAAAGAACGGTATTCTAGTTCCTCTCAGCAGGAATATAGAGGTCCAGTGGACTCAATCCCTTGCACTTGTTATTCTTATTCAATTTACTTGAATTGCCCCATTGCATTGTCATCAGAAGGGTTTGCTAATAAATCATCTGCATTACTAACTCATTTACCATGCCCAAAATTTCCAAACTATAACTAGTTGAAATTAAATCATGTAAATCAGAAGGTTTGGTGATTTTTCTGTAAGTAAATGTTTTATTGATAATGGAGTTCTGTTGAATTGTGTGACTTAGCTCCTAGGACAGTTGCTAAAATATCTGGTGATTTAACCAAAACTTCTATAAGTGAAGGGTAACTCTTTGGATACTTCTTAAAAATGTAGATTTTGTGCTCAAGGCCCTGGAGTTGGACTTGAACACAGAAGCGTCTGATTCACAAGTGAGAATGCTACAGTCGCACAGTAGTTAGAGCATAAGAACTAGGAGCAGGAGTAGACCATCTGGCCCTTTGAACCTGCTCCGCCATTCAATGAGATCATGGCTGATCTTTTGTGGACTCAGCTCCACTTTCCGGCCCGAACACCAAAACCCTTTATTCCTTTATTCTTCAAGGACTGTTTAGGACTGTTGCTTCACAGCGCCAGGGTCACAGGTTTGATTCCCGGCTTGGGTCACTGTCTGTGCGGAGGCTGCACGTTCTTCCAGTGTTGGCGTGGGTTTCCTCCAGATGCTCTGGTTTCCAGCCACAAGTCCCGAAAGACATGCTGTTAGGTAATTTGGACATTCTGAAGGTCTCCCTCCTTGTACCCGAACAGGCGCCGGAATGTGGCGACTAGGGGCTTTTCACAGTAACTTCATTGCAGTGTTAGTGTAAGTCCACTTGTGACATTAAAGATTATTATTATTATTATTACAATTAAACCAAAGCTGACACCATTAAATTGAACTGAAATAAAATTGACTCGGGTCATGGTATTAAACAATGGTCTACCTTCTTCAAATATACACATGTAAATTAAATGTTGGCTTGTTAACAGTGGTCTGTCAATTAATGCAACGTAAAATTTCAGTCTAATAATGAAGTGTGCTTTCAGATTTCCCTGTAATCCTCATGTCTCTTATTTTCTCATTTTACAGCTCCACATCCCCTTTTCCCATCCTTCCACCCACCTGTTCCAATCGATGTCAGACATCATGAAGGACGTTACCATTATGACCCATCACCTCTTGCCCCGGTACACATGTGAGTATGATCCATTAATGTCCTGGATAAAGTAAAATTTACAGTAGAATTTATGTGATTAATTGCTTTTCTGGACCGGGGTAATATTGTTTGAAAAGCAAATATCATTGTCAGTACCTGCTTTAAACTTTTTTATGAAGCCGGAGTGTTCACTTCAACAACTTATTTGTCTTTAAACATTGGCCTAGATCTTGCTGGTATAAATAATGGTGAGCCCATCAGCGTTCACTGCTATTAAGGAGTAAATCAGACACCAACTTCCAGTGATGACATGTATAGTTAAATATGGGAATCAGGAAGTTGCTGTCCAGGTTGCTTGCTACTCCAGGAACTTTATTTAGATGGTATTTAGCCAAAAGACTCAGCATTTACACACAGGGAATAGTGTAGCATTGTAGCTCCTAACCACTAGGCACCCACTGAATACAGAAAAAGTTGGAGCTTGTTCGTTACAGTGTAAGTGAATTTTTAAGTATGGCAGGTCTTAATTATTGCCAAACAGCGTATCTGGCACTGAAAATTTACTTTTTGAAGTGTGGAGTATTAGTTATTGTTGCCCCTCTCAATTCAATTTTTCTTTCAGTCTCTTTATTTCACTTTCTGCATATGATTTGGCATTAAATTTTCTCATTTATGCTTCGTGGCTCAGACTCTGCCAGCCTGATTTCAACTTTGAAGTGAATGGGTTTTGAACAGGTGAAAATCAGACACTTCCTCACAAGGTTTCTTCAACCTGGTTGAGGAGATACACCTTTGCTTGCCATGTTCATCTATATCCCAGGTCCCCAGTAAATATTGCTGCACCTAAATAGATTTCTAATAACCAACAATTGCTGCTCGAAAACCTATGTAAAGTCTGTGGACAAACTTAAATGTTGTTACAACACCCTGGGCTAGTGTGCGGTCAATTTTAGCCGCAACACAAGTGAATTAAACAATAGTTTGTATAAAAATTCCTGAAATTGGGATTTTGGCTGCCCAAAAATTTAGTTACCGTTTATTCATAACAGAAATAAAAATGAAACATGCAGTAATTTCAGCTGGATAACAAACAAATGAACCTACTACCCCCTTCCCTTTAACTGTCCCACCCTCTACCCATACACATACAAGATAGACAAAGACAGAGGAGTGGAAAGGGTTAAAATAATACATAAGGATTAAGTTCTTGCTTCAGATGATGTGTTCCTTACAGCAGGGATTGATCAAAGCCTCTGGTTTAATGTTGGTGATGGTCTTCTTGCCGAAACATTCATTCAACATTCAGTATTCACAAGCTGTAGGACTTCTAATCAAGAGACACTTTAGCTTTTTTTAAACAGGGCCTTCAACTCAAAGTATCACCTTCAGGCCTATGTTCCATTTTTGAGATCCTTTTGTCTCGTATCAAACACGGCTTCCTGTCCATTGTTTGACTTCATCCCTTGCAGGCTTGAGAAAATTACACCCAGTTTTACCGGGGAAAGAGAAGAGCTCTTACACCGGATTTTGTTTTTAGGGCGAATCCATCAGATCTTGGAGAGAGGGCATGAGAGCTCCTCCATGTAGACTTCAGAACCAAAAGTGAAACTAGAAACCCAGCCTTGTCTCTGAAAAACATCTTGGTGAGACAATATCCAATCACAGTCTGTTGCAGGGCAGAATACAGCCTTTTCAGCTCATTCATGGGCCACCAGCCAAGTCAATCAAATAGAGTCATGGCCTTTTGCCGGGTGTACATTTGCTTTTGATGTTAAATATAGCAAGAATGAGTCTGTGGCATTATAGATCACCTTTTATTCTTACCACCTTTAACATTAATTTTAGTGAAAGGAAATAAATTTGGACCCTTAAAGTCTTCGGTGGGAGTGCCTTCTGTGTAATGCATCTAATCAGCTTGGTTCAATTAATAGACTGCGTTAGAAGGATAGGTTCATGGGAAGCTTCAGAACATTGTAGCTTTCACTTCAGTGCAATACCAAGAGAGTGCTGATTTGATGGAGAAGACATTCTGCAGATGAGACATTAAACCGAGACCCCACCTGTCTGCTCAAGTGGACTGAAAAGATCCCACAGCACAGATGAGAAATCTATGCCACTTGGCAGAATTCCAACTTTGAGATAATGGAATTCCACCCTTTTGGG
This sequence comes from Scyliorhinus torazame, assembly GCF_047496885.1. Lineage (NCBI taxonomy): Eukaryota > Metazoa > Chordata > Chondrichthyes > Carcharhiniformes > Scyliorhinidae > Scyliorhinus > Scyliorhinus torazame. The sequence continues at coordinate 52,357,304 of NC_092717.1, read as the reverse complement.
TTTTTTTCCTGACCTCCACATCTACAGACGTGTATTTGAAATATATCATTCTTGCAAACACAACAGCAGAAAGGGAACAGACTTGCTATTGATTCTAGCAGATGGGGACATGAATGCACAGTGTACCTACTGGCCACCTGTGCAATGTATTGGATGAGGAGGGAGGGATCGAATGTGGTGTGTGAATGCTACAAAGTGCAGGGACAGTTCCACGATCACATGGCCCAGAGTTTGAGGCATCCAGGTGGGTGGGACACCCCTGGACATGGCCGCTGACTGTGTGGAAATCAGGCAGCTGACGTCCAGCTGAGATGTACTGCAGAGGCTGTAAAAGGCTCTGGTCAGACCCTGTTTGAAATATTGTGAGCAGCTTTGGGCCCCATATTTAAGGAAGGATATGTTGGCCTTGGACAGGGTCCAGAGGAGGTTCGCAAGAATGATCCCTGGATGAAGGGCTGGTCACTTGAGGAGCAGTTGAGGACTGTGGGTCAGTACTCGGAGTTCAGAAGGATGAGGGGGGGGGATCTCATTTAAAACCTCAGAATGTGAAAGACCGAGATAGAGTGGGTGTGGAGAGGACGTATCCAATAGTAGGAGAGACTATAACCCGAGGGCACAGCCTCAGACTGAAGGGACGGTCCTTTAAAACTGAAATGAGGAAGAATTTCTGCAGCCAGAGGGTGGTGAATCTGTGAAACTCATTGCCGCAGAAGGCTGAGGACGCCAAATCACTGAGTATCTTTAAGATAGAGAGAGAGAGGTTCTTGATTAATAATGGGATCAGGGGTTACAGGGAGAAGGCAGGAGAATGGGGATGAGAAACATATTAGCCATGATTGAATAGCGGAGCAGACTCGATGGGTCGAATGGTCTAATTCTACTCCTATATCTTATCGTCCAGATGGCGTAGTTTGCAAGCACCACGCAGAGGTACAGCTTGCAGCTTTTATTTCCTCTTTCCCCCCCAGTCAATGACACCTGCTTTCTAGGTGAGGCCTGTGCTGGACAAACTTCTTTCTCATCCCAATAACCCCAGCGCCTCTGTAAACAATGACAGTTGAGAGCTCCCTCTCAGACCAGCGTGTGAGAGTTTAGGGGTGGAAGAGCATTTGCTGTACCTTTGTGTGGGCAGTAGACCTTTGCTGTACTCGTGCCCTAATCTCTGGATTCTCAAAAATTGACCATGAAGGAACATTGAACTGCATAATTAAAAATTAGCATAAACAACGGCGTTGACAAACGACAGTGTTTAGCTTGTAATTTTCATTAACAATCCTTGTAAAATGAAGCAAACATGAATTTGAGAAGCATAGTGTAAGTTAGTTTGGAGATTGTGGCTGCCACCATTTGTTTGGAGAAATTAATTACAGTGAATTAAAGTTCTTAGATCTTCAGCAGAAATTTGTATTTATAAAGGAGCCTTTAATGTCACAAAATGTCCCAAGGTGCTTCACGGGAGCATTATAAAACAAAATATGATATTAGATCACAGAAGGGGACATCAGATGACCACAAGCTTGTCAAAGAGGTAGGTTTTAAGGCATGTCTTAAAGGAGGCAAGCAAGTTGGAGAGGTTTAGAGAGGGAATTCCAGAGTTTAGGACCTAGTCAGCTGAACGCAAATGGTGGAACGATTAATATCAGGAGTGTTCAAGACTTAATAATAATAGGCCAGACTTTAAGAGATCCGATATCTTGGAAGGGTTGTGGAGCTGGTGAAGATTATAGATATTTGAAAGAAGCACGAGAATTCTAAAGTGGAAACTTCGCTCAACCAGCAGCCAATGTGGGACAGTGAGCATAAGGATGACAAGTGAATTGGACTTGGAGATTGAGGATAGGCAGCAGAGTTCTGGATGACCAAGTTTATAGAGGATAGAATGTGGGGAGGCCAGCCAGAGGTGAATGAGCATTGTCAAATCTAGAGGTGACAAAGACATGGATGAAGGTTTCAACATCTGATGAGCTGATGCAGAGGTGGAGATGGGTGATATTACAGAGGTGGAAATAAACAATCATCTTGATTATACAGAAATGGGATTGGATGCTCATCTTGGGGTCAGAACAGTCTGGCCCAACCTTCCAAGATGGATGAAATCAGTGGCTAGCGAACTGACTTCATTATGGAGACAGGGGGCAATGTCATTAGTACACAGCCTAGATGCGAATCGAAGATAAACAAAGGGAAAATTAAGATTTCAAGTGGGTAGAAACATAATAATTCACCCATTTGCAAAGGCATAAAAGTATTTGCATTCATGGCAGATCATAAAATGTGTTTATAATTTAATAACCCAGTATCACAAAAACAATCTTTAGAACTTTTTTCGGCCGCTAGTTTTCAGTCCTTTAAGTCTAAGGCAGGCCAGCAGCACGGTTCAATTCCCATACCAGCCTCCCCAAACAGGCGCTGGAATATGGCGACTAGGGGCTTTTCACAGTAACTTCATTTGAAGCCTACTTGTGACAAGCGATTTTCATTTCATTTTCATTTCATTTCTTCAACCGCTCTTGTCCCCGCCACAGTACCTATTGGAGGAAGAACAGGGAGCTTTCCTGATGTTGTGAGCAATGTTGTAAGGGTCCTTCTGTTAATCCGTATCTGCCTCTTGTTTTTCCTTTTAAGTTCTGTTATTCTGCTATTTCAATTTCTGTACCTGGACAAAAATTCACCTTAACCTTTAAGATGGACTTCATCTTTAATTTAACAAAAAGAAAACTCCAGCATGATGTGCTGGTGGTCTGATATCAATGATGGTGCACCTTGATGGACTTGGCTGGTGGCCAATAGACGGTTTCAGATTTCCAGGGCTTAGCTGACACGCAATACCATTCTAGAATTTTCTCAAAAGGCAGGCTTCACCTTAGCTTTAGTTTCATTTTGAACAGAAGCTGGAGGGTCAGCTCTGATATCTCTCTCATACCTGATGGATTCTGTCTGAAAGTCCAGAGTAAAGACCTTTCTCTCTGCACAGCCAGTTTGAACTGTAGGAAAATCCAGTCCTGCACCAGCTGCGGGTGGGGTCAGTTGTTTAAAACCCTTTTTGAAATCTCGGAGAGTGAGGAACTCTGTTCTTATCCTGGAAAAGCTGTTGGTCACTCTGGTGTAGTTGGAAGCAAGTCACAATTAAACAGGCTGTTAATTTGAGTGAAGGCCCAGGTTAACAAAAGTTAGTGACTCCTCAGTGTGTGTGTGTGTGTGTCTGTCTGTGTGTCTGTCTGTGTGTCTGTCTGTGTGTCTGTCTGTGTGTCTGTCTGTGTGTCTGTCTGTGTGTCTGTCTGTGTGTCTGTCTGTGTGTCTGTCTGTGCGTCTGTCCGTGCGTCTGTCCGTGCGTCTGTCCGTGCGTCTGTCCGTGCGTCTGTCCGTGCGTCTGTCCGTGCGTCTGTCCGTGCGTCTGTCCGTGCGTCTGTCCGTGTGTCTGTCCGTGTGTCTGTCCGTGTCTGTGTCTGTCCGTGTCTGTGTCTGTCTGTGTGTCTGTCTGTGTGTGTCTGTCTGTGTATGTGTCTGTCTGTGTGTGTGTCTTGTCTGTCTGTCTGTCTGTGTGTCTTGTCTGTCTGTCTGTGTGTCTGTCTGTGTGTCTGTCTGTGTGTCTGCCTGTGTGTCTGTCTGTGTGTCTGTCTGTGTGTCTGTCTGTGTGTCTGTCTGTCTGTGTGTCTGTCTGTGTGTCTGTCTGTCTCTGTGTCTGTCTGTCTCTGTGTCTGT